>NC_053035.3:220227040-221607040 GCF_002575655.3 Aegilops tauschii subsp. strangulata | reverse complement strand
TGGGTTAAATAGAGAGATTCAGACCATTCTGGAGTATAAGGAGTATAATATGTCACTCATTTATTCCATCTTGCTTGCAAAGCTGAACATGAAGTGCAGGATCGACATGCATTGGCGCGAACTATTTTTTATGCAGGTCGATCTTCATCATGGACACCACGTACATCCTCTACTTCCACACGTTCTACTGCAGCATCGTGGACTTCAGCCGCCAATTCCAACCAAGATACAAGAAAATAGGCACCACCACCACCACCTGCCAGGAGCACACCTTCTGGTCCTGCACAGAGTTCTTCTTCATCCATGGCATCAACAGGGCAAACACATGAGGTTATATGCCATCGTTGCAAGGGTGGAGGTCACTATGTGAGCAAATGTCCATCTCCGCGTGTGATGATTCTTGCTAAGAATGGTGGGTATGAGTCTTCTAGTGACTATGATGAGGAGACTTTGGCTCTTATTGCTAGTGAAGAGGAGGGTGGACATGATTCTGAACAAGAGACAGGGACAAGTATGAAACTTTAGCTGCTAAACGTGTTTTGAGTGTGATGGTAACACAAGCTGAGCAAAATCAGAGGCACAATTTGTTCCATACAAAGGGGGGTTGTGACGGAACGTTCTCTCCGCATCTTCTGGTCCAAGAAAAATCATCGTAAAGTTTTATTCTGTTTGGACTCCATTTGATATTCCTTTTCTATAAACTCAAAAACAAGGAAAAAAACAGAAACTGGCACTGGGCCCTGGGTTAATAAGTTAGTCCATATTAATGCATATAAAACATCCAAAACAGATAATATAATAGCATGGAACAATAAAAAATTATAGATACGTTGGAGACGTATCAAGCATCCCCAAGCTTAATCCCTGCTCGTCCTCGAGTAGGTAAATGATAAAAACAGAATTTTTGATGTGGAATGCTACTTAACATATTTATTCATGTAATTTTCATTATTGTGGCATGAATATTCAGATCCATAAGATTCAAAACAAAAGTTTAATATTGACATAAAAACAATAATACTTCAAGCATACTTAGTAAAATAATCGTGTCTTCCCAAAATTACATGGCCAAAGAAAGTTATCCCTACAAAATCATATAGTCTGGCTTTGCTCCATCTTCATCACACAAACTATTAAATCAGGCACAACCCTGATAACAAGCCAAGCAATTGTTTCTTATTTTTGATGTTCTCAAACTTTTTCAACTTTGGCGCAATACATGAGCGTGAGCCATGGATATAGCACTATGGGTGGAATAGAATATGGTGGTTGTGGAGAAGACAAAAAGAAGGAGATAGTCTCACATCAACTAGGCCTATCAACAAGCTATGGAGATGCCCATCAATAGATATCAATGTGAGTGAGTAGGGATTGCCATGCAACGGATGGACTAGAGCTATAAGTTTATGAAAGCTCAAAAAGAAACTAAGTGGGTGTGCATCCAACTCGCTTGCTCACGAAGACCTAGGCAATTTGAGGAAGCCCATCATTAGAATATACAAGCCAAGTTCTATAATGAAAAATACCCACTAGTATATGAAAGTGACAACATAGGAGACTCTCTATCATGAAGATCATGGTGCTACTTTGAAGCACAAGTGTGGAAAAAGGATAGTAGCATTGCCCCTTCTCTCTTTTCTCTCTTTTCTCTCATTTTTTGGTCGGCTTATTTGGCCTCTTTTATTTTTTGTAAAGTACGGAGACTCATCACAACTTGTGAGGGAATCATAGCTTCCTTCATCCTTTCCTCACATGGGACAATGCTCTAATAGTGATGATCATCACACATTTATTTACTTACAACTCAAGAATTACAACTCGATACTTAGAACAAAATATGACTCTACATGAATGCCTCCGGTGGTGTACCGGGATGTGCAATGATCTAACATAGCAAATGACATAAACAAAGCCAAGCCATGCAAACATCATGCTAGGTATCTTACGATCATGCAAAGCAATATGACAATGATTGTGTGTGTCATAATAAACGAAACAGTGGAAGTTGCATGGCAATATATCTCTGAATGGCTAGGGAAATGCCATAATAGGTAGGTATTGTTGCTGTTTGGAGGAAGGGTAAATGGTGGGTGTAATGCAGCGGCGAAAGTTGCGCGGTACTAGAGAGGCTAGCAACGGTGGAAGGGTGAGAGTGCATATAATCCATGGACTCAACATTATTCATAAAGAACTCACATACTTATTGCAAACATTTATTAGTTATCGAAACAAAGTAATAGAGCATGCTCCTGGGGGATAGATTGGTAACGAAAAGACCATCGCTCGTCCCCGACCGCCACTCATAAGGAAGGCATTCAATAAATAAATGATGCTCCGACTTCATCACATAACGGTTAACCATATGTGCATGCTACGGGAATCACAAACTTTAACACAAGTATTTCTACCAATCCACAATTACTCAGTAGCATGACTCTAATATCACCATCTTTATATCTCAAAACAATCATAAGGAATCAAACTTCTCATAGTATTCAATGCACTTAATATGAAAGTTTTTATTATATCCCTCTTGGATGCCCATCATATTAGGACTAAATTCATAACCAAAGCAAATTACCATGCTGTTTAGAGAGACTCTGAAAATAATATAAGTGAAGCATGAGAGTGCAACAATTTCTATAAAATAAAACTTCCTCCGTTCTCTAAAAATATATAAGTGAAGCACTAGAGCAAAATTGCCTAGCTCAAAAGATATAAGTGAAGCACATAGTGTATTCTAATAAATCATGATTCATGCGTGTCCCTCTCAAAACATCAAGGATAATTGTGGAAAACTTAAAATCAAAGACTCATATCATACAAGATGCTCCAAGAAAAACACATATCATGTGGTGAATAAAATATAGCCTCAAGTAAATTTACCGATAGACGAAGACGAAAGAGGGGATGCCATCCGGGGCATCCCCAAGCTTAGATGCTTGGATATCCTTGAATATTACCTTTGGGTGCCTTTGGCATCCCCAAGCTTAGGATCTTTCCACTCCTTATTCCATAGTCCATCAAATTTTTACCCAAAACTTGAAAACTTCACAACACAAAACTCAACAGAAAACTCATGAGATCCGTTAGTATAAGAAAATAAATCACCACTTTTGGTACTGTTGTGAACTCATTATTTATTTATATTGGTGTAATATCTAAAGTATTCCAACTTCTCCATGGTTCATACCCCCCGATACTACCCATAGATTCATTAAAATAAGCAAACACCACATAGAAAACAGAATCTGTCAAAAACAGAACAATGTGTAGCAATCTCGAAACTTCGAATACTTTTGTAACTCCAAAAATTCTGAAACATTAGGACAACAAAGGAAATTTGTACATCAATCTTTTGCAAAAATAATCAGTATTTTATCGCGCTTCTTTGAATAATGAAAATTATTTTACTGGGTGCAAAAGTTTCTGTTTTTCACCAAGATGAAATCAACTATCACCGTAAGCCATCCCAAAGGTCTTACTCGGCACAAACACTAATTAAAACACCAAACACATCTAACTAAATGAAATATAATAAATTTATTGTAAAACAGGAACAAAAACTAAAAATACAAAAATAAAATTGGGTTGACTCCCAACAAGCGCTATTGTTTAACGCCCCTAGCTAGGCAAAAAAACATAGATCTAGGTATTGTCATCTTTGGTATTAAATCCATAAGTAGCCCCCATAATTGATTCATATGACAACTTAATTTTCTTTCTAGGAAAGTTTTCCATGCCTTTCCTTAACGGAAATTGAAATCTAATGTTTCCTTCTTTCATATCAATAATTGCACCAATCGTTCTAAGGAAAGGTCTACCAAGAATAATAGGACATGTAGGATTGCAATCTATATCAAGCACAATAAAATGTATGGGCACATAGTTCCTATTTGAAACAATAAGAACATCATTAATCCTTCCCATAGTTTTTTTAATAGTGGAATCCGCAAGATGCAAATTTAAAGAATAATCACCAAATTCACGGAAACCTAGCACATCACATAAAGTTTTCGGAATCGTGGGAATGCTAGCACCCAAATCACACAAAGCATGGCACTCATAATAATTAATTTTAATCTTAATGGTAGGTCCCCACTCATCATAAAGCTTTCTAGGGATAGAAACTTCCAACTCAAGTTTTTCTTCAAAAGATTTCATCATAGCATCAACGATATGTTTAGTAAAAGCTTTATTTTGATTATAAGCATCAAGAGAATTCAACATGGATTGCAAAAAGGAAATACAATCTATCAAAGAACAATTATCATAATTAAAAACCTTGAAATCAAAAAGAGTGGGTTCAGTGCTACCTAAAGTTTTGACCTCTCCAGTTCCACTTTTATCAATTTTTGCATCGACATCTATAAACTCCGAATCATTGGGGCGCCTTTGAGCTAAAGTTGACTCATCTCCAGTACCATCTTTATCAAGATTTATATTAGAAAACAAAGATTCAATAGGAGTCACATCAATCACTTTAAGATCTTCATCATTATTCAAAGACCCCGGTTTAGCAGCCATCTTATTTACCAAAGTAGTTTGCTTATCAGAAATTTGGCCTACTAAACTTCCAAGATGAGAAAATTGAGATTTAGGACCATAAAATTCTTTAGACATATCATCGAGCTCTTTATTAATATATTCCATCATAGTTTTTTGCTCTTTAAGTTCGTTTCTAAAGAAACTATTACGCTTAGATTGTAGGGACATGAAACTTTTAGCATTATTCTCAATCTCCGCCAACTTCCTATGGTAGGGATCAAAGCCCTTAGGTTGAGCCATAGTGGAAAACAAGCAATCTAGCACACGATCAAACAAAAAGACAAAAGAAAAGACGAATGGAAGAAGGGCGAATAAAAAGACAAATATTTTTGTATTTTTCTTAAAATCGTTTTAGAAGTGGGGGGAGAGGAAAACGAGGCAAATGGAAAATAATGTAATGCAAGAGATGAGGTTTTATGATGGGTACTTGTTAGGATTGATGTAAATCTTCCCGACAACAGCGCCCAAAATTCTTCTTCCTACTTCTTGAGCTTGCTTTGGTTTTTCCCTTGAAGAGGAAAGGGTGATGCAACAAAGTAGAGATAGGTATTTCCCTCAGTTAAGAACCAAGGTATCAATCCTGTAGGAGATACAAGCAAGTCTCCAATATATGCACCTACACAAACAATCAAACACTTGCATCCAACACGATAAAGGGGTTGTCAATCCCTTCATGGTCACTTGCAAAAGTGAGATCTGATAGAGATAGAAATAAAAGATTACTAAATCGTAAAACAAAATAAAAGTAAATAAATTGCAGCAAGATATTTTTGGTACTTTTGGTTTATAGATCGGAAAATATACAATGGAAAATAAACCCGGGGGCCATAGGTTTGACTAGAGGCTTCTCTCTTGAAGGAAAATAATATGGTGGGTGAACAAATTACTGTCGAGCAATTGATAGAAAAGTGCAAAGTTATGACGATATCCAAGGCAATGATTATGCATATAGGCATCACGTCCGTGTCAAGTCGACCGAAACGATTCTGCATCTACTACTATTACTCCACACATCGACTGCTATCCAGCATGCATCTAGAGTATTAAGTTCATAAGAATGGAGTAACGCCTTAAGTAAGATGACATGATGTAGAGGGATAAACTCAAGCAATATGATGAAAACCCCATCTTTTTACCCTTGATGGCAACAATACAAATACGTGCCTCGCTACCCCTACTTTGTCACTGGGTGAGGACACCACAAGATTAAACCCAAAACTAAGCACCTGTCCCATCGCAAGAAGAACCAATCTAGTTGGACAAACCAAACCGATAATTCGAAGAGAACTACAAAGATATCAAATCATGCATATAAGAATCTAGAGAAGATTCACATAATATTCATAGATAATCTGATCATAAATCCACAATTCATTGGATCTCGACAAACACACGACAAAAGAAGATTACATCGGATAGATCTCCAAGAACATCGAGGAGAACATGGTATTGAGGATCAAAGAGAGGGTGAAGAAGCCATCTAGTTACTTGCTATGGACCCGTAGGTCTGAGACAAACTACTCACGCTTCATCGAAAGGGCAATAGAGTTGATGTAGAAGCCCTCCGTGCGAATCCCCCTTCGGTAGGGTGCCGGAAAAGGTCCGAAGATGGGATCTCACGGGTACAGAAGGTTATGGCGGTGGAAAAGTATTTTGGTGGATGCTTCTATTGGTTTGGGAATATTTCTGAATTTATAGGCCAAAGATCAGGGTTGGAGGACTCCCATGGGACCCACAAGGCAGGGGGCGCGCCCTGGACCCTTGTGGTCGCCTCGGGACTCTTTTGCCTTAATCTCCAAGTCCCACGTGTGTCTTCTGGTCCAAGAAAAATAATCATAAAGTTTTATTCCGTTTGGACTCCGTTTGATATTCCTTTTCTGTAAAACTCAAAAACAAGGAAAAAATAGAACTGGCACTGGGCTCTGGGTTAATAAGTTAGTGCCAAAAAATATATAAAATATCATATTAATGCATATAAAACATCCAAAACAGATAATATAATTGCATGGAACAATCACAAATTATAGATACATTCGAGACGTATCACTCTACTTGATGCACGTTTGTTTGGTAACCTTGGGAAGCGCACCTTGTGCATCGACCGTGTATCTTTTCTTGGCTATGTTGTTATTCCATAGGGAATTGAAGTTGATAAAGCCAAGATTGAAGCTATTGAGAGTTGGCCGTAGCCCAAAATCGTCACACAAGTGTGGAGTTTCCTTGGCCTCGCCAGTTTCTATAGGCGTTTTGTGAGAGATTTCAGCACCATTGCTGCACCTCTCAATGAGCATACAAAGAAGGATGTGCCTTTTGTTTGTGGTACCGCATAGGAAGAAACCTTCATGGTATTGGAAGATAAGTTGACACATGCTCCTTTACTCCAACTTCCTGATTTTAATAAGACTTTTGAGCTTGAATGTGATGCTAGTGAATTGGATTAGGAGGTGTGTTATTACAAGATGGTAAACCTGCTGCATACTTTTCTGAAAAATTGAGTGGGCCTAGTTTGAACTATTCTACTTATGATAAACAATTATACACTCTTGTTTGGACTTTAGAAACGTGGCAACATTATTTATGGCCCAAAGAATTTGTTATACATTCTGATCATGAATCTTTGAAACATATTATAAGTCTAGGAAAATTGAATCATAGACATGCTAAATGGGATGAATTCATTGAGACTTTCCCTTTTGTCATAAAACACAAGAAGGTTAAAGAAAATGTTATTGCTGATACTTTGTCTCATTGCGATACCATACTTTCACAACTTGACTTTAAAATATTTGGATTGGGGACCATCAAAGATTAATATGTGCATAATGCTGGATTTAAAGATGTATTGTAGAATTGTAAAGAAGGGAGAACGTGGAACAACTTCGTCATTAATGATGGCTTTGTGTTCCGTGCTAACAAGCTATGCATTCCATCTAACTCCGTTCCTCTTCTGTTTTTGTAGGAAGCGTATGGAGGGGGACGTACTTGCCACACATTTCTTTTGGCCAAAGATGAGACGGGATGTTGAGTGTTTTGTTGCTTGTTGCACTACATGTCAAAAAGCTAAGTCACGACTCAATCCTTATGGTTTATATATTCCCTTGCTTGTACCTAGTGTTCCTTGGGAAGATATATATATATATATATATATATATATATATATATATATATATATATATATATATATATATATATATATATATATATATAGACTTTGTTTTGGGTTTACCTCGAACAGAGAAGGGGAGGGATAGCATATTTGTTGTCGTGGATAGATTTTTGAAAATGGCACACTTTATACCATTCATAAAAGCAATGATGCTGCCAATGTTGCTGGTTTGTTCTTTCGTGAAATTATTCGCTTGCATGGGGTACCAAATACTATTGTTACAGATCGTCATACTAAATTTCTTAGCCACTTTTGAAGATGTTTATGGGCTAAGTTGGGGACTAAACTGCTTTTTAGTACTACATGTCGCCCCAAACTGATGGACAAACTGAAGTAGTCAATAGAACATTGTCTACTATGCTTAGGGCTGTTTTGAAGAATAACCTTAAAATGTGGGAAGAATGCTTGCCTCATATTGAATTTGCTTATAACCGTTCGCTGTATTATACTACTAAGATGTGTCCTTTTGAGATTGTATATGGTTTCCTACCTCGTGCACCCATTGATTTGTAGCCTCTTCCATCTTCGAAGAAGGTTAATTTTGATGCTAAAAAACATGCTGAATTGATCTTAAAAATGCATGAGTTAACTAAGAAAAATATTGAGCGCATGAATGCTAAATATAAACTTGATGGAGATAAGGATAGAGAACGTGTTGTCTTTGTACCAAGAGATCTTGTTTGATTACATTTGCGTAAGGATAGGTTTCCTCATCTGCGCAAGTCAAAGCTACTGCCACGTGTTGATGGTCCTTTTAATGTGCTAGAGAAAATAAATGATAATGCATATAAACTTGAGCTACCTACAGATTTTGGGGTTAGTCCCACTTTTAACATTGCAGATTTGAAGCCTTACATGGGTGAGGAAGAAGAGCTTTCGTCGATGATGACTTCAATTCAAGAAGGGGAGGATGACAAGGACATTACTAACAAAGTTACACCCACAACCCCTACTGCTACATATACTGGACCAATTACTAGAGCTCGCACACGCCAATAAATTACTAGGTACTTCCATTTCTCGGTAATGATTCCAATGTTCATGAGAATATGATGCTGCCTAAATTGGATATATTTGTTTTGCTTACAAATGAAGGGCCTTGCTTGGACAAGAAGGATGGGCATTGGAGAATGATCAAATATGGAGATGATGGCATGCGCAAGGGGGACAAGAACGGAGTTTCAAGTGATGGTTTCAGGGCTTTGAAGCTGTCGTCAGAAACCATAGCCACCTATGGGATCAAGGGTACCTTGCTGGTTCGGTGGGGGGATGTCACGTTGCACAAAGAGCAGAAGAGCGTGGGGCAGCATGGCAGAGATCACACATGCAATTTTACCCAGGTATGGGCCGCCGTGAGGCGTAAAATCCTACTCCTGCTTTGGTGGATTGATGGTGGAAAAATGGTGGTGGTTGTCGGTGGGAAACGACACCTATGGGATCACAAGAATCCCTACTACGGTTGCGGGGCGCGGGGTTGTGAAAAGAGATGAGTAATTGGCACAAGGATCATTTACCCAGGTTCGGGCCGCGAGGATGTGTAAAACCCTAGTCCTACTTGGTGGATGTACTAAGTGTTCTTGAGCTCTCGAACTAGCGATGGGCGCTGCGTGGTTTGAAAGAGCCGAATCCTTTTCCAGTATGCCTTGGGCCTCCTTTTATAGGCGAAAGGGGCTGCCATAGTGGCACACAGGAGGTGAAAAGGCCTACAGTGCTGCGAGCTTATCGCTCGTATTACAGGACAAGACACATTTAATGCATGGCTTAGGTGTCCCTTCACTTTATCGGGGACGGGGGCGAGGCCCGTCCCGTCCGTTGCCGATCCTCCATGCTTCGACACGCGCCCTGGCCAGCGATGCATGCGGCGCCATGTAGGCAGGCAAGCAGCTGAGGTGGCGCGGTGGTGGAGCCTCCACGAAGATCTGCATGCCGCCACGCAGGTGTGTGCTGAGTTGCCCTGGAAGCTGCATGTTGCCACACAGGTGCCTACCCAGCTGGTTGGGCTGGCAGCTGCATGTGAGCGGCGGTGGGGATCTAGTTGGTGCGGGCCTGGCAGCGGCTCCGCTGTCGCCTTCGTCAAGGGTCTTGCCGGGTGGCCCGGCAAGGGTCTTGCCGTGGCGCGCTGGCGTCCTCGGCAAGGATCTTGCTGGGGGTCTTGTGGGTTTCTTTGGCAAGAATCTCGATGAGGATTGTTGCCTCTCAAACCCCATCTGATCTTGAATATTCTTTGTCTTCACAAAGATCTGCATGCCACCATGGAGGTGCCCCTTGAGCCCTGGTCCAACGTGATTGTTGGTGTTGGAGACCGTGGGCTCGAGGGTGGCTCACTCCGTTGGTGTGGGCGAGCTTCCCCGGCAAGGGCCTTGCCGAGGCTGCTGAGGCTGCCCCCGGCAAGGATTTTTGCCGGGGAAACCTGCCTCGTCCATCTGCACTTTGTGGCCTCGGTCCTTGGTGTCGCCTTGTTTGTCTTGTGCCTTCGGCTTCTCTCCGGCTTCCCTCCTTTGCCCTGCTGAGTGCGGCCATGGCGTGTGGCTCCGACTGCCCGTGCACAAGTAAAGGGGTCAAAATGAGAGCCCCTACTTTTGTACACCGACAGGAGCCCCCAGGCCTGGGCCACCCATGTGCGCGACACGTTGTTGGGCCAGGCCCAAAATGGTGCGCGGGCAGGCGGGGCAGATTGCACCGCGGTAACTGTTCCGTCCACTGCGCTTCCCCATGACTTGTGTTGAGTGCGCGACGTGGGGGTCGCGCACGCGTGCGTGACCGAAGCATGCTGACGCCATCTTGCGGTGGACAGTGAAGAGGCGGCTTGCGTGTCTCTCCGAGACCGCAGGGCCGCTGCTCATTTACTACCCTTACTCGGGAAACGTCGCTCCACGCGTCCCATTGCGCCCGCCTTTCGCGCCACGTTCGCTGCATGCACGATGCAGAGCGAATGACAGGCGCGTGGGATACGGGAAGTCACGCGCATGCGGGCCGATTCCCACGCGCCTTCAATTGAGCGGGGAGGGCGGTCGACGGCCCCACCCGTTGTCACTTCAACGGGCCTGATTGGCTGAGAGGGGCGGCCGAGCCTCGCCCCCGCCCCTTTATAAAGAGGGGAGCGGGAGGAATGGCGCCTCTCAATCCTTCGTCATCTGCTTCTCCCCATTCCCACTTCCTCCTTCTTCTGTCATGGCGAGGGGGCGTGGCGATGCTTCATCGGTGGCGGCGAGGGTCTCGGCCAGGCAATGCGTCGCTCCTCCCCAAGAGCTCGTAGCGGCGAAGCCGGCTGTTAGAGGGAGGGGGAGGGGGCGAGGCCGGGGCCGTCGCGGCGCTCGAGGGAGAGGGGGACTGGGCGGTAGATCAGCTTCGCCTCCGCCAGCGGCTCCTCCCCCGGTGGAGGGCCATGTCGAGGACAACCCTTACGAGTTCTTCATCCGGCTGCGCCAGCCGCCGTGCCGTCGTCTTTGCCTTCCGACTCCGTTTGCGCAGGAGATGGAGCTGGATCCGTCGCAGGCGTTGCGGCTGCATATGAGGGGTTGTGGGAACAGCGGCGTATGGGCCGACGTCGAGTTCCCTGCCCCTCGCGTCATGTACCTTCGCCGAGGGTGGAAAACTTTTGCCCGCATCCATAGCTTGACGGAGGGGCTCACTCTCCATTTCAAATTAATGGAGAGTGGCCTCCTCTCCGTCAAGAACTTCGGGCACTTTGGGACCCGCGTAAGGTGCTGCGTGGAGAGCTCTTCTGACGACGAAGATTCCTCCTCGAGCGAGAGTGGCGAGGAGGACAGCGGCAGCGACGACGAGGGTAGCGGGCGGCAGGATGACGGGTCCGACTAAGCGTCGGGCGCCGCTCCGGGCGGCACCGGCGACCCCATCATCTGTGTCGCCGGCTCCTTGAACTTCTCGAGGTTGTCTCCTTGGGCGGCAAGGCCGTCAAATCGGAGTACGCGGGAACCGACGCCTTCGTCGTGTATTGACGTCCTGCCGCCTCGTCTTCGAGCTCTTCCCCCGGCGTCGTTATCACCAGCCGGCCTTTGGACGGCCACCGAGATGTCCTCTTGGTGCTTTCTGCTGTTCGTAGCTTGCCTAGGCACCTCTTTTGCCCTTTTTTTGCTTCCTTGACCTGCCTCCTAGGGAGAGGGACAAGAAAGGGATTACGGACATCTTATCTCTTTTTAGTCTTGTAAGCCTTCGGGCCTTTGTTAAATCTAGAACTTGTAATCCCCTTGCTCATGTTTTTCATTTCGCATGGAGTGTACCTGTACGGAATGTTTTTTAATGAAAAGGGATGTTTGCCGGGTTTTACGTTCGCGGGTGAAACCCACGACAAGGAAGGAATCCTCGTTACTATTTAGGATAAACGTCTTTCGCCCGGCAACATGCCTTGCCGTCCCCAACCCCACTTTGCTCGACCTTTCTCATGCTCTTGGCAGAGGCAGGGATGAGGTGGGCTTAGGCTCCTCGTTCCACTTCCTTGCTGCCGCGACTATGACGAAATTCAGACCCAGGAGATGATCCTTGGGTACGAAAAAAGGGGAGCACGGTAGCCTAGAAAAAAACGAGGTTTCACATATCCTAGTCCATAACGAAATGCATGATAGAGGATAAAATACTTATCTGGATCTGCAGCCCCCGGCAACCTTGGCTTGCCGTGGACGGATCCTTGTACTAGTAGCCCCAGACAACTTTGGCTTGCCGGGGTCGGGACGCCGGTCCGTTCCTTTCTTCCAAACAGCCCGGCAGAAGTGTTTATGTGCCCTGCGAACCAAAGAGGACAGAAAAGAACAGGGAGACGCGCACCCGACCTCTAAGCTAGGGGTTAGCCGCCGCCAAGCACTATCAACCCTAACCGAGGAGGAGACTCGACCTAGCATGCATGCTATGAATTAGGGCGCCAACGCTTCGTTTATTTATGCTCAGGGTCTACGCCTGGCTTTGTACAAAGGGTTACATGCCTCGCCGGCAAGGCTTGTACAAAAGGTGGCTTGCCGGGGAGCCCGGCAGCCGTGCCTTACGGGTAAAACTTGCGAAGATGCTATATGTTCCAGGAGTTGCTCACTAGAATGGCACCTTCGGTCTCCAAGCGGACTGCACCGGGCCTGGTGACTCGTGTTACCTGATAAGGGTCTTCGCACTTCGGCGTCAACTTGTTGGAATTCTTGGCCGACTGAACATGCCGAAGAACAAGGTCGCCTTCCTCAAAGCTCCGGGCACGAACCTTGTGGCTATGGTAGCGGCGCAAGGCTTGCTTGTAGCGTGCTGCTCTCACAACCGCCCGGAGATGATCTTCCTCATGGAGCGTTGCGTCGTCTTGCCGCAATCGCTCTTGCTCAAGCTCATCGTAAGCGAGCACTCGAGGTGACCCGTATATGAGTTCCGTGGGGAGAACTGCTTCTGCCCCATAGACTAGGGCAAAGGGTGTCTGGCTGGTGGCTCGATTTGGCATCGTTCTGATCGACCAAAGAACCGCCGGCAACTCATCAATCCAGCGCCTTCCACTTTTGCGCAGCCTGTCAAAAGTCTTCTTTCTCAAGCCTCGCAAAACTTCAGCATTTGCTCTCTCTGCTTGGCCGTTGCTCCGTGGATGTGCCACGGAAGCAAAACAGACCTTGCTGCCGAGGTCCCCAATGTATTGCATGAAGGCATGGCTTGTGAACCGTGTGCCATTGTCGGTGATGACCCTGTGGGTACCCCAAAACGGCAAACTAGTCCCTTGAAGAACTTGATGGCTGACTGCGCTGTCACCTTCCTCACTGCTTCCACCTCTGGCCACTTTGTGAACTTGTCGATTGCAACGTAAAAGTACTCAAAGCCCCCGACGGCACGAGGGAAAGGGCCCAATATGTCGAGCCCCCAGACCGAGAAGGGCCAGGAGAGAGGGATGGTTTGAAGGCCTTGAGCTGGTTGATGAAGTTTCTTTGAATGGAATTGGCACGCTTCACACTTGGTTACTAGTGCCGTCGCATCCTGGAGGGCGGTGGGCCAGAAGAAGCCTTGCTGGAAAGGGCCCTCGACCCTATGTGGGAGCCACATATGCCTCCATGTTTCTCTGCCAGCAGCTCTAATCCGTCCTCCCGGGAGATGCACTTCAATTTCACCCCATTCGGCCTTTTCCTGTACAACGCGTTGTCAACGAATTGGTACAGAGCAGACCGGTGGGCTACTCTTTCTGCCTCTTCCTGCTCCTCAGGAAGCTCTCATTTTTGGAGGAATCGGACGGTGTGTTGCGCCCATGCCGGAGCCTGTGGCTCGACGACAAGGACCAATGGCATCTCTTCTGCCACGGGAGCGACCGTCTCTACGGCTACGACCTGAGGCCCTGCCGGAGTTGGCCGCCCTGCGGCAGGATTGGCATCCACGGCAACATCTCCGCCAGCGGCTCCAGGGAGCTCGGTGGGTAAGTACTTGCCGGGGCCTAGCTTCCACAGCTTGCTCTGCCCGGTTGACGGTTTGACGAATGGTTGAGTTAACTGAAGCACAAAGGTACCTGGTTCCACTGGTAGCTTGAGGGCAGCGCGCTTTGACAAGTAGTCGGCGATGTCATTCTCCATCCGAGGGACGTGCTCCGCTTGTATACCGTCAAAGCGCTCTTCTAGTTTCCTCACTTCATCCACGTAAGCTTCCATCAGCGGGCTTTGGTAATCTTTGTTGACCTGCCTGACGACGAGCTGCGAGTTGCCCCTGACGATGAGCTTTTTGACTCCGAGGTCCACCGCGATCCTGAGACCGGCAAGCAAACCCTCGTACTCGGCGGTGTTGTTGGTTGACATCTCCCGGGGAAAGTGCATTTGGATGACATACTTGAGGTGCTCTCCGGTGGGTGCGACAAGCAGCACACCGGCACCGACGCCTTGCAGCGAGAAAGCCCCATCAAAGTACATGAACCAGTTGCGGCTCGTTTCCTTGCCGGGGAGAGTGGTCTCCTGTTCCTCTTCGTCGGGCGTCGAGGTCCATTCCGCAACAAACTCCGCCAAGACTCTGCTCTGAATTGTCGAGGTACTTTTGAATTTTAAATAGAAACTCGACAGCTCCAGGGCCCATTCCACGATCCTCCCTGTTGCATCTGGGTTATGCAGTATCCGCTGCAACGGGAGGCGGGTGACCAAAGTGATCTCGTGCGCTTGGAAGTAATGGCGCAGCTTCCTCGAGGCCATAAGGAGGCCGAAGAGCAGTTTTTGCACACCTAAGTACCTCGACCTAGCCCCCTGCAAGAGGGAGATGACGAAGTAAACTGGGTGCTGCACCATTTTGTTCTTCTGCGTCACTTCACTCGGTCGCGCAGGCCCTGTTACACTAGCGTCAGCCTCTGCCGGGGACTCAGTCTTGCCGGGACCGAGCCCTGCCGGGGAGGGTTCCAGCTCGCCACCAGTTGACTCTGCCGCTGCTGCTGCTTCTTCGTCGACCTCTCTCTGCGCCACTAGTGCGGCGCTGACCACCTGATTTGTTGCCGCTAGATACAGCAGCAACGGTTCTTGTGGTTTGGGCGCAACCAGCACTGGGGTAGAAGAGAGGTATTTCTTTAAATCTTGCAGCGCTGCCTCGGCTTCTGGGGTCCACTCCACTGGCCCCGCTTTCTTCAAGATCTTGATAAAAGGAAGGGCATGCTCCGCGGATTTGGAGATGAATCGGCTCATGGCGGCAACGCAGCCAGTGAGCCGACGCACGTCCTTGATCCGTTTGGGTGCCTCAATCTGCTCGATGGCCTTGATCTTATCTGGGTTTGCCTCAGTCCCGCGCTGTGACACAAAGAACCCAAGAAGCTTGCCGGATGGGATGCCGAAGACACACTTCTCAGGGTTCAACTTGAGGTTGATCTTGCGCAGGTTTGCAAATGTTTCCTCCAGATCTTGCACAAGTGTTGCTTTGTCCTTGGTTTTGACCACTATGTCATCCATATAAGCTTCCATATTTCTATGTAGTTGGGGCTCAAAACCAATTTGGACCGCTCTTGCAAAGGTTGAACTAGCACTCTTCAACCCGAAAGGCATCCGTAAAAAGCAATACGTACCACATGGGGTGATGAATGATGTCTTCTCCTCGTCTTCTTTCGTCATGAAGATCTGGTGGTACCCTGAGTAGGCGTCGAGGAATGATAAGAGGTCACACCCAGCCGTGGAGTCGACAATCTGGTCGATGCGCGGCAACGGGAAGGGGTCCTTTGGACAAGCCTTATTGATGTCTGTGTAATCAATACACAGCCTCCACTTCCCCTTCGCCTTGCGCACCACTACCGGGTTGGCCAACCACGTCGGGTGGAGCACTCCCCTTACCAAGCCTGCTGCCTCGAGTTTTCTGATCTCCTCCGTGATCTCCTGCCTTTCCAGAGCTTCCTTCCTGACCTTCTGCTTGACGGGCCGTGCATGAGGACAGACTGCAAGATGGTGCTCAATCACTTCCCTGGGAACGTCGGGGATGTCGGAGGCTTGCCATGCAAACACATCGGCATTTGCCCGCAGGAAAGTGACGAGCTCGCTTTCCTATTTGCTGTCGAGGGTGGAGCTTATGGTAAAAGCTCCCCCCGTGCCGTCCTCCTTGACGGGCACCTTCTTGGTCTCTGGTGGAGATCCTCTGGACTTCTTGCTCTTGCCGGTGGAGCTCTCTGGCACGTCCTCAATGGGAGCGCAACACCCCGAAGAGGTGCGCTTGCCGGAGCGGGTGCGAGGGGTCTCGCCGGTCTTCTTTCCTCCCAGGACTCCGTCAGCAGGAGCAGGTGCCTTGGCGGCAGCTGCTGCAACTGCTTCCCGGTAGAGTTGGTCGGCGCAAATCAACGCATCTTTCTTGTCGGAGGGGACGGTGATGATGTTCATCAGCCCGGGCATCTTCAGCATGTTGTAGGCGTAATGTGAAGCCGCCATAAACTTGGCTAGTGCCGGGCGGCCGAGGATCCCGTTGTAGGGCAAGGGGATCTCGGCTACATCGAAGACAATCCTCTCTGTCCTATGGTTCAGCTCGCCTCCGAACGTCACGGGCAGCGTGACCTTCCCCTTAGGCTGGCTCCTCCCCGTGTTGACCCCTTGGAACGTGCCCGTCTCCTCGAGGTCTCCATCAGGGATATGCAGCCTCTTGATCACAACAGGCGAGATCAAGTTCAGACCGGCCCCACCATCAACCAACATCTTCGTCACCTTGAGGTTGTGGATTGTTGGTGAGACCAACAACGGCAAGCACCCGACCGCAGTAGTGTGGTCAGGATGGTCCTCGGTGTCGAAGATGATGGGCGTGCTGGACCACCTCAACGGCTTCCGTGCGTCGAGCGACGGCTACACCGCTGCGATCTCACGCGCCCACTGCTTGAGCTGGCGGTGGGACGTGTGCAGCGAGGCGCCACCATCGACGCACATGGCTTCTGTGGCTTTCTGGAACTCATGGTCACCGGACTCATCGTCCTCGTCATGATCATCGTCTTCCTGCTTCTTCTCGCGGCCCCGGGCGGGCCTCTCCTGCTGATTATCTTTGCCGCGGCGGCCTCCCTGGTCGCCGCGCCTCTTGCCGGATCCCTCAGCACCCTCTTGGCCCTTCTCCTTGTCCCGCCGCTCGTACTCGGCTTTCTGCTTCTGAACGAGCAGCTCCACTTGCCGGCAGTTCTGGAGATCGTGGCCCTTGGTGCGGTGGATCTTGCAATACTGCTTGTCAGAGCCCCCCGGCTTATCGGCAACCGCCAAGGCCCGGCAGGCGGCACACCCGGCAACCTCCTTGCCGGGGTCACTCGCCTTGGGCTTCTTGGTGGCGCCGGTATCGTTGGACCCCTCGACGGCAAGCACGGTCTTGCCCTTGTGCTTCCTGTTACGGCGCCGGTCCTTCTTTGTCAGGGTGGCGGTATCATCCGTGGAGTCGGTTTCCGCGCCGGCGTCTTCACCGGGGTACTTCCTTCTCTCTTCAGCACGAGCGCATCGATCGGCTAGAACATAAAGCTCGGCCACATCCCTGACCTTGTTCATTGCCAGCTCTTCGCGCATCTTATGATTGTGCACATTCTGATGGAATGCACTTATCACGGCGGCAGGATGAACGTCAAGGATGTTGTACTGCACTCGGCTGAACCTTTGGATGTACTTGCGCAAGTTTTCTCCTTCCTTCTGGGGGATGATATGCAAATCACTCGCCTGGCCATGAGCTTGGTGGCCTCCCGTAAAGGCGCCAACAACTCATGACACAGATCCGCCCAAGGAGAAATGGAGTCCACCGGCAAGTGCATCAACCATGACATAACATTGGGCTTGAGTGCCAACAGGAAGTAATTGGCAAGCACCTTATCATCGCGGGCCCCAGCAGCTTGCATCGCGATGGTGTAGATGCTGAGGAACTCCGACGGGTGAGTCTTGCCGTTGTATTTCTCGCCAACGCCAGGCTTGAACGTGCGGTGGGAGGGCCACTGGAACTGCCGCAGCTCACGGGTGAAGGCCGAACAACCCACCTTGTAAGGTAGGCCACCGTAGCCTCCCGGTGCTGGGTGGTCCGTAGTGGGCCCTGCCCGCCTGTCCGACTGGTGGCGCGCGTCACGCCGGCACTCGATGGTGGTTCGAGCGTCTTCATGAACTCGCTCCCGAAGAACTTGGTGTTGGTCGCGGTGGGTTCGCGGGTCGGACAATGCTATGGAGATATCATCACGAGTGTCGTCGCGACGGACCGACACCCGCGGTGGCCGGGATGGAGGAGGGGAGTGCACCGTGGCCGCATCGCCTCCGGCCCGGCCTCCGCTGGCATGCGGTGGCTCGACGGAGCGACGGCCTACGGGTCCTGCTGGCCGCAACTCATCGTTGTTGGCGATGCCGACGAGGCTCCGGACGGTGGCCCTCCATTCGTCAAGCTTCTCCGCAGCGGGAGGAAAATCAAGGAGCAGCTGCGCGCATGCTAGGGCTTCCGCTGGCATGGGCGGCGGCGAAAGCTGTGTGGACCGTGATGCGCCTTGACTTCTAACCGCGTTATAAGGAGCCCCATCACGGCCCTGCAGCCGTTCGCCACCTCCGTCAGCACCTCGGCGTGCATGCTGGCCCTCCTCATCATGTGAAGGGCGCATGGGACTCTTCCTAGGGCGGCGCCCAGGGTCACCAGCCGGGCAGCGCTGCTCATCGCGCATGACCTGCGAAGAGCGCGCCGTGGGCGCCGGTGTTGGCGTCTTGGAGGCCGCCGCGCCGCCGTCTGGCGGCATGACGGCACCCCTGGAGGGCCCCGCGCCGCCTGCGGGGTCCCCGACTCCATCTCTGGAGCCTGCGACACGTGGCTCGTCGCCTGGCGTACGAACGACGCCGCTCACCAGGCCTGGACTGCCAGGGTGATGTGGATGTTCGCGGGCCGCGCCATGGGTTCTCTCCGCGACTGGCCCGCTACTGGTCCGCACCGGTACTGGCAATCCGGTCCCGGACGAACCGATCGCCGTGGTCGTCTTCTTCTTAGGAGCCATGGCGATGAAGAATAGCTAGGTCAACTACTAGACCAGATTCTCACAGTCGAGGCGCCCCTACCTGGGGCGCCAAAGATGTCCGTGGGAAACGACACCTATGAGATCACAAGAATCCTTACTACGGTTGCGTGGCGCGGGGTTGTGAAAAGAGCAGGATTAGTAATTGGCACAAGGATCATTTACCCAGGTTCGGGCCGCGAGGATGCGTAAAACCCTAGTCCTGCTTGGTGGATGTATTAAGTGTTCTTGAGCTCTCGAACTAGCGATGGGCGCTGCATGGTTCGAAAGAGCCGAATCCTTTTCCAGTACGCCTTGGGCCTCCTTTTATAGGCGAAAGGGGCTGCCATAGTGGCACACAGGAGGTGGGAAGGCCTACAGTGCTGCGAGCTTATCGCTCATATTACAGGACAAGACGCATTTAATGCGTGGCTTAGGTGTCCCTTCACTTTATCGGGGACGGAGGCGAGGCCCGTCCCGTCCGTCGCCGCTCCTCTTTGCTTCGACACGCGCCCTGGCCAGCGATGCATGCGGCGCCATGTAGGGAGGCAAGCAGCTGAGGTGGCGCGGTGGTGGAGCCTCCACGAAGATCTGCATGCCGCCACGCAGGTGTGTGCTGAGTTGGCCTGGAAGCTGCATGTTGCCACGTAGGTGCCTGCCCAGCTGGTTGGGCTGGCAGCTGCATGTGAGCGGCGGTGGGGATCTGGTTGGTGAGGGCCTGACAGCGGCTCCGCTGTCGCCTTCGTAAAGGGTCTTGCCGGGTGGCTCGGCAAGGGTCTTGCCGGGTGGCCCAGCAAGGGTCTTGCCGTGGCGCGCTGGCGTCCTCGGCAAGGATCTTGCCGGGGGTCTTGTGGGTTTCTTTGGCAAGAATCTTGATGAGGATTGTTGCCTCTCAATCCCCATCTGATCTTGAATATTCTTTGTCTTCACAAAGATCTGCATGCCACCATGGAGGTCCCCCTTGAGCCCTGGTCCAATGTGATTGTTGGCGTTGGAGACCGTGGGCTCGAGGGTGGCTCACTCCGTTGGTTTGGGCGAGCTTCCCCGGCAAGGGCCTTGCCGGGGCTGCCCCCGGCAAGGATCTTTGCCGGGGAAACCTGCCTCGTCCATCTGCACTTTGTGGCCTCGGTCCTTGGCGTCGCCTTGTTTGTGTCGTGCCTTCGGCTTCTCTCCGGCTTCCCTCCTTTGCCCTGCTGATTGCGGCCATGGCGTGTGGCTCCGACTGCCCGTGCACAAGTAAAGGGGTCAAAAGGAGAGCCCCTACTTTTGTACACCGACAGTGGTCGTAGTCCGTTTTCCCGGCAGGGTTGCCTCAGGGCGAAACGACTATGAGTGTATGAAATATGAGGGGGTGGATTCACTAACACAGGGTCCAACCCTTTCTAAGATTTCCATGGGCCTCCTTTTATAGGCTAAGGGGTCACCACAGTGGCAAATAAATCATTATGCACTGATAAGCTAGCAAATAGTGCTATCATACCTAACTCTGCAGGCTGACAGAGCGCATTAAATGCGTCGCTGAACGTCACATCTTTGCTTGCCCGGCAAGCCTTGCTGGGCTATCTTGCCAGCTTCGTGCCTGATCACTTGACACGTCGCGGGACGGGTGTCATCTGTAGGTATCTCCTGTAGAAAGAGTCTTCCATGTGGCAAATGGCTACCACTTAGTCACTTTGCGGTTTGACACCGCACTGATGGACGATGTGCGTCATGGTGAGGTGGTTTGGTAAGGTGGTTCTGCCTCCGTAAGTCCCGGCAGGCCTTGCCGGGGCATCTCGGGGGTTTTCTTCCGGGGTGACCCCGTCCTCGCCAGGCTCGCCTGCCCGACAAGGGAGGCTTTACTCCTGGTGGTTTCCTACTCCTTTGGCTTGGTCTTGGTCCTCTTGATCTGCATGTTGGTCCTTTGAAGATCTTGGTCTCCTGCACTTTGGTCTGATCTTGGCGCTGTAATCTTGCTCCCATGCTTGTGTCTTTACTGCCCGTGCCCAAGTCAGGGGAAAATACATACCCCTGTTTGTTTTCCCCGACATAAGCCCCCGGGCTTGAGCCATACGTGTAGCATGACACATTGGGTTAGGCCCCAAACAGTGCACGAACACGTGGCAGGAGACGGCTGCTTATGCCAGTTTACCATGATGACTAGTCAATCCAACATCCACTTCGCGCAATTACTGCATATCGTGGGGTCGTGGGACTTTTGCAGTTAAGGTAAAACGGTAACTTTCTGAAGCGTCGCACCTCTGCTCCACGCCTCTCCCCTTAAAGATAGGAAAATGCGGAGTGGCTCGATTCACTTGTCGCCTGTCTCGCCCTTCCATCATCCTCCTCTGCAAGCCGACCAACAGTTCCTCCTCCCTTTCCCTTGCCCGCCGCCGCCCCTGTCACCAGACTCCTTCCCCCATTTGCATTGTCGCCCGCAGGAATGGGGAAGAAACCAACAGAAAAGGGAAGCAGATGGCCGTGGCGAAGGAAGTAGTCGCCGAGGGGAGTAAGAGGGCGGCCGAGTTGAAGAAGAAGCAGAGGGAAGACGTCGTCTTCCATCCATTGAATCTGGAAGGCCCAGTTCTTCAAGCAAGGTATGGGTATCTGTGAGGGAGGCCTGTCCTGAAAGGTAATGGAGCGCCCAAAGTTCTGGTGGAGGGGAAAGAAGATCCGCCAGACTCGTACCGACTCTTCCGTGCTTATTTCATCTACGGCCTCTGTCCCCCTTTCTCGGAGTTCTTTGAGGCAATCATGACCATTTATGGATTCCACCTTCTCGACTTCACGCCGAATGCAATGGCAACCATGGCCATTTTTGCTCATTTGTGCGAGAATTTGATCGGAGTCGCCCCCAATGTAGATCTGTTTCGGCCTTACTTTGTTCCACGGGTGGAGAACAAGGGTCATCGCTCCGGGAACATTTGCTGGTTGTCACGGGTAGCGAGGAAGCTCTGGGATTACATCCTTTGTAGGCAGTGCAAGAGGTGGGATGAATGGATAGGCGATTGGTGGTGGATTCAGGATGAGGAAGCCCTAGATTTCTGCGAAGCACGGATGGAATGTGTCGAGCGCGGCAAGGAATGGAGTGCTCATGGCCTCACCAATGATAGGTTGCGCCCGACAATAAAGAGGATTGTCGCTTTAAGGCTGCCGAGCTAACCATTGAGCATGTGGGGGCAGATTTTCTTCTTCGCCACATCTCGCCGTTGCAGATGAGGTTGCTCCCAGAGTTGGCAAATAACTTGTCAGTTTATGGCCAAGCCTAGTTGTGTGACCAGTTGTTTGGCCGCTTTGAGATGTTCAAGCTCCCGGCAACCGCCATCCCTCTGAACAGTAATTCAGCCCGAGACCAGATATTGAAGTGGATGCCGGACTGTAACGCTCATGGAGTGGCAAGCGATTGGCGGCTGCCCACTCTTGATGAAGAACTCGAGTGGTCCAGAGCCCTGGTGGAGAAGGCCACCAGGGTTGAGACCGGGATGTACAAATGCACCTCCTCCATGGAGGTGGCGTATATCTTGAGGAGGATTGAAGAGGATAAAGCTGCCCGTCTAGCGGAGATGGCAAGGGCCGTGAAGGCCGTGAAGGGCAAGGGGAAAGCTGAGGATGGGAGTTCTTCTCATGGTGGTAGTGAGGCATAGGCCATGGAAGGGGTTGCCAGGAAGAACTTGCTAGGGACGAATTTGTCGGGCTTGATGCCCTAGCTACAGCGGCAACAGAGCTCCAAGAGGAGGAGGATATCGGTGAGGTGGTGGAGCTCGAGGCGGAGTGGCTTGTGGCTGGGTCACAACCCCCGAGCTAGTTTTGGATTAGCGACCCCGTAGGCGTGTAGCTAACCGGGGGCGGTGGCTCCCAATCCAGCGCCTGCCGCAAAGAGGGTGAATAATACCACCGCCAATGTCACCAAGACTGATCTGGTGTGCCGCCAATCCCCTCGCCTCTCCGGGATCAAGGCTTCCCCCGCCAAGCAACCGGCGGATGTGGAAGTTGATTCCAGCCCCCACTCGGGCTCGAGCTCTTCACAGAGCTCGCCTCCGCTAGAGCCCCCAGTGCCTCACCTGGCATCAGAGCTGCCGGAGAGTTCTTTCCCTCCACCTCTGAAGAGAGGAAAGAACCCTCACCTCCCATGGAGTTCAACTTGAACTCCATGCTCATCGAGGAAGACTAACGAGGATTTCCCCCCTCGTAAATAGCTTTGGTATCCTTGATTATCTTTGCTGACTGACCTGTTGTTTTGCTATCGCCGGCAGGGAGGTGGAGGAGGACACAGAAACCCTCATCTACCGCCCATGGAAGAGGCTCCGGCGCGCTGGGTCGCCGAAGATTGCGGAGAGCCCGGCCTTGTTGGGGAGCAACACGTAGGATCCCGTGCCGAGCACCCAGTCCAGCCCTCGGCCTTGAAGTGGGGGGCCGGCCTCTTCCGCTAGAGGTAATGGGGATGGCCTTCCTGCTCCCTCGGCCGGAGGGGACGGTGAGATGGCGGAGGGCGAGTCCCTCCTGGAGGGGCATGTCTCCTCCGTCCACCAAGTCGAAGAACCTTCGACGAATCCCTCCGCGGACGAGACCATGCAGCGAGCTGCCGTGACTGCCACGGCAGAGGGTGGAGTTCATGGCCCAGCAGCAGATGCTGCCGGGGAAACTGAGGCCCCCAGACTTCTTCAGGTAATCAACTGACATTCTTTTTCCTTGCTTGTCCTGATCACTTCTCTTTATATCCCAATTATCTGAAATTTTTGTTCGTTCGACATTCGCCCATTTTCTTCCCGCAGTCCCCCAGGCCGAAGAACCAGAGCTGCTGGAAGAGGTGGCCAGCATAGGGAGAGCTGCTGCTGATGAGGCCGCCAAGATTGCCACGATGGAGGAGCAGGACCTCATTGTAGAGCATGCCCAAGATGCCTCGATGGTGGTGGAGCATCCTTCAGGGAATGCCCCGGAGGAGGAAGCGGTAGTTGAGTGGAAAGTTCCTCTCCAAACCATGGATCCGCTTCCTTCCCCTGGGATCATTATGGGGACTCTGCCACCCCCCTCAAATCAGCTGGCAATGGTGCTGGCGCAGTCTGGGATTGGAGCCCCCGGTCCATCTATGATGACGGGCGCGGAGCTCAATGAAGAGCTCCAACGTCTCCTAGCACCGCTGTACCAGGGAGTTGGAGAGGCAGATGATTCATTCGTCGTTGCAATGGACCTTTCTTTCTTGGAGTCCATGGAGATGGGCGTAAAGGAGATGCAGGCCCGGGACGACCAGAAGTGGCGGGCGCTCAAGGAGCGGCGTGAGTCCGCCAGCAGGGTGGACCAGTAGCTAAAGGACAAATGCTTGGAGCTGCGCGAATGGCACGACAAGCAGTTCAAGGTTCTCATGAGGAAGCAGGAGACACTCCTGATGACAAAGGAAGATGTCATGGCCCAAGAAACACGCCTGGCGGACCGCAAGGCGCTCCTAGACGCCAGAGAGCAAGATCTCTCTCTCCGGGAAGAGAAGCTCAGAGCCACCCTTCGCACCAAGGATGACGATCTGGAGGCCCTTGTGCAGCAGCATACCAAGGAGCTGGAAGCCAATCATGGAGCTGCCCTAGATGCCATTGCCACTGACTCCGCCGCTCAATTGAAGAAGCTCACTAAAGACCTGGCTGCCGCATCTGCCGCCAGGACTGACCACGACCAGCAGGTGGCTAAGCTGACCGAGGACCTTGCCGGGAGCACCAAGGAGGTGGAGGCTCTCACGGAAGAAGCACAGAAGGTGAAGGTTCTCCTGACTGACGTGCAGTCGCAGCTCTCCTCCAAAGTCTAGAGCCTCGAGACCGCCAATGGCACCATCAGAGATCTGAAGGCCAGGATCGACTCCTTGGAGAGCGTGGCAGAGTCCAGCGAATCCCACCAATAGCTGCTATCCAAAGATCTGGATACTGCCCAGCATCTCCGGAAGGATGCAGAAGACAAACTGGAGAATCAGTCCGAGCAGGGCAATCTTTGGATCAACAGCCTGATCGACATCGCCATGCGCCTTGCTGCCCAAACTATAGTGATGGGCATGGATGGGCCAGCTTTCTCGATCATCAGGCACGAGGTTCCTAGTGCCAAGATGGGAGTCTTCTTCAACAAGCTGATTGAGAACGTGAAGGTTCATGAAGAGGGGAGGGCCGAGCGCTTTGCGACTGAGTCCCGGAAGCTTGCCCATGATGCCCTCCTCATGGTCTTGAGCAATATCGCCTGCCGGCATCCAGACCTCGACCTTGATGACATGTTCAAGAAGCCGCCATCAGGTGCCGACGTCACAACTGCCAAGGAGAAAGCTGCTTCTCGGGCCGCCAGGGTCCTTCACGTCCAAACGGCTTCACCCGACCGCCAGACCAAGTAACGGGCCGTCGTTGCTCCTGCGTTACCCTGTAACAAAACATGACGCATGCTTTGTGTTTAGGTACTGTATCATTTACATTTGTGTGGAACTGATGCTCTCTGTTGCATCCTAAATGCGTGTTTATCCCTTTGAGCTTATACGTCCGCATTCGTATGATCAATCCCTATGTCTTTTTTGGATGCCTACCGGTATCATAATGCCGTGATTGTCGTAAGGGTCTGGCCCTCAACACTCATCTTGGCATGGATGCATCCCGGCAAGTTTTTCCTAGGTAGCTCTTGACGCAGCCTCTCGTTCTATGAGCATGGCTCGAGACAGGACGATGGTGCTATGAAAGAAACTAGCCAAGGTTCCATCACATGAGGGTTTTCACAATACGAACACTCACTAAAACTAAGGGATAAACGATCACAAAAAATCTAAGATGCATCAACAAGGAACAATGGTGTAGACTTAGGTTTCGTTTTTTGGTTCCTTTTCCTTCCGCCGGGTCATGTACATCTGGTGCGCTCATGATGTCCGGAGGGATGGAAACCAAACGGATAGCTCTTTGGTTCCCGACAGGGACCAATACACGTTATGTGTGTCTGGCGGGCAGTAGGGTATGGTGTCGGGCTCTTCTGGTCCCCCTTCCTTCCCCCTTTCCTTTCGAACAGCCTGGCAGGAGCTGTCGCATGGATCACGCCAACGCACACGGCCTTGCCAGAGTGCACTTGCCGGGACATCAACCAATGGATTCATACCAGCGTTTCACTTAGGATTTCCCAAAATGGGGTAAATGCTGAATCGAGTATCGCGCGGTAGTCATCGACATTGACGATGCCAGGGCCAAAACAGCTCGACCGCCGATGAAGGAGAGGGACGAAAAATAGGGACTTCGCACCCGCGTGCCTTGTCCCCTTTTTCCGAACGGCGCCTGAGCAACGACCATGCCGCATGGGTCGCTTAGAGGAGCATATCACCGCCGGCAGCAATCTTCGCCATAGCCGCGGCTATGGCAGAACATGGTGATGAATAAGGCGGGTGCAAGGACGGCGCTACTCACGCTTTTCAGGTTCGTGCAAGTGCTCCCCCTACCTGGCGCGCCAAAGATGTCATGGGTAACCACGGCCACCTACGGGACCAAGGGTCCCTTGCTGGTTCGACGGTGGGATGTCACATTGTACAAAGAGCAGAAGAGCGTGGGGCAGCACGGCAGAGATCACACAAACAATTTTACCCAGGTTCGGGCCGTCGTGAGGCGTAAACCCTACTCCTGCTTTGGTGGACTGATGGTGGCAAAATGGTGGTGGTCGTTGTCGGATTCAGGGTTCCGCAGACCCTTGAGAGGTTCGAACTCTGGGGCGCATGCGAAGAACTCGTCCTCCCTAGTCTGCCTGCTCACCGATTCCACAGCCTATCTCGACAAACCGAATGGACAAGAGACACGGCGGTTTACCCAGGTTCGGGCCACCTTGCGCTATAAAACCTTAGTCCTGCTTTGTGGTGGATTGGCCTCGAGGGGCTGTGGATGAACTAGTACAATGGACGAACAGCCTCGGGAGTGAGGTGTTCTTGTGCTCGATGAGCTGGTGAGCTGGTCAGGGTGGAATGGATCCGATCCCTTCTATGGTGGTGGCTAGGTCCTATTTATAGTGGCCTTGGTCCTCTTCCCAAATGTAGGCGGGAAGGGATCCCACATGGCCAAATTCAAAGGGAGACAACTAGTACAAGTTATCTTGACAAAAGTAGTCTTCTCCTGCAGAAGCGTCTGGTGGTGACGCCGCGGTGGGCTCCGCGATGACCTCCATCCTGGCGGTCTTAATCTTTTTGCACTGAAATGGAAACCTTTGCTTGATTCCTCGGGACCCCACGCCTGCGCTTGCCTCCTAAGCACCAAAGAGGAAACTAGTACACTCCGCCCGCTGGTGCCCGTGTGGCATTGGTCGTCATGCCTCGCGTCATATGAACCTTGCGCGGCGCACCTTGCATAGATATCTCCGCTCCTCGGGAGCCAGCCTGGTGAGGCTGCCCCCCATGGAGGTCTTGGTGTCGTCCGCCTCGCGAGGGTATTGGGTTGCCATTGCTGAAGCTGGGCCGTACCGGGCCATTGACAGAGCCACGCCGTGGGCTGCAGGCAAGTCTGGGTACCCCATTCCCAGAACGCCGATAGTAGCGCCTGGGCCCAAGGCGCGCTCGAGCTTGGCTTCGAGGCAAAGCCAAAGAGCAAGTGCGGAGAAGGCGGCAGCGCCCAGTGCTGCACGAACCACGACCGTGGTGGCCAGGCTGAGGTTGCACGGGCTACCGGCCCGTGCACCCACGCCGAAGGCTCCTCGCGTGAATTCGTGGTGTGGGCAGCGATGCCACCACGCACGTGGATCTAGCTCCCATGGTTCTTTGCCGAGTTGATGCCGCCGAGAGGGCCACTTGAGCTGTGGCTACAGCATGCCGGGTGCTGCAGTCTGGCCATGGGGGCGGAGGTCCAGGTCATCCCCCCGGGCAAGATCTTCATGACCCGAGGATGAGGCGAGGTCGCCCGTGCTTGCCGCGTGGAGGGGCCCTCGCCATCCACTTCGAGTACGACGACACCTCCATGTTGCTTTTCATGGCCTTAGACGAGGAGGGCCGCCGCTTGGAGTGTTGCCCTGGGGGAAGCGGTTTTCGCGGCGCGGCTGCAGGCACCGAGCCCTCCTCTGGTCCTACCGACAGCTCCTCCAACAGCAGTGATGACTCCTGGGAATCCAGCGTCTCTCCCGAGCCCAGCGATTCTCCGGAGTCGAGTGACGACAGCTACGTGCCACCGAGCTCTCGCCATGCCCGTAGCGCGGCAGCGGCGTCCACTTGACGTCATTGGTGATGCCCAGTAGCTAGGGCTCCTTGAAGTTTTCTTCTTTTGATTCCCTGCGTGGAATCGTGACAAACCCCGTGGGGGTATGTATAAAACTGTGATGCTTTTGCCCCAATGTTTATTATTCCTAGTATAAGGTTGTAGCTGTGTGTCTCGCTTCGGCATTGTTCCCCCTTTTCGTTCTCGCGGCAGCCTAGCGCTCTATGCCGGCAGGTCCCAGTCCCCAGGAAAAGTTTGGTCGTCACTAGTATGCCAGGTCGTGATGCCATGGTCAAGGCCAGGAGCTGAGTGGCCCGAGGTCCGGTAAGAGCTCCTGAGGCGTGATGCTCAGGAGGTCCCCTTTAGCGTGCAAGCAGCTTCCTGGATGCCGAAAAGTGAAGTAGCATTGATAAAGCGAGATTACGGGAGTGGAAAACATCGGATGGAGAGATTCACACCGACATGCACGGGTGACTTATCTTTTGACAAGCCTGAGGTGATTCCTTCGCGAAGCGCCTGGCGATGCTTCCAGGTAGGGCTCCTGCGGGCCTTCCCTTTCTCGCACATCTGAGTGCTCTACATCCTCAGGTCCCGCCGCTGGTATGCCAGGTCATGATACCGTGGTCAAGGCCAGGGGTGAGGGCTGGAGAGTCAGTAGGAGCTCCTGAGTCACGATGCTCAGGAGCCCCCCTTTTAACATGCAAGCGAATTGCGTGAAAAATGGCCGGCCGGCGGGGCCGCCTGCAGCCAAACTCGGGGGCTCCTGTGGGTTAGTCCAAGAAGAGAGCATAACTCGTAAGCGCGCTTGCTGTCCTGCCGCTGATCTTTCTGCAAGAAGATGAAGGAACTGAGGATCTGGTGAGGTGACGTGCGCGGGGCAGGCCGCGAGCCAGAGCTTTATCCCTCAGATTTGTCAGCGTTGCAGGGATGGACCCGAGCACAAGCGTCGTGCCAGCATGTGTAGCCCCCGTTGAAGGATGAGCAAAGAGGCCGGTCAGCAGCGCGGGAGGCCGCAAAAGGCGATAAGACATTAGGCAAGCAGGTGATAATCATAAAATAACTCATGGAAGGAGGTAAGCCAGCTCTAATAGATGCAAAGAACGATACATGCCATAGGGACAGACCCACGTGGCCTGGGGATGATGCAGCCCGAGGGGCGCCCCCAACAGAGTGAATCAAAGACGTGAAAAGATACATGTCGCAGGGACAGGCCCATGCGATATGGGGATAATGCAGCCCGAGGGGCGCCCCCAACTGAATAAACCAGAAAATGTCACCTGGCACTGTTGCTGAAGAGATGTTGAAGTAGCTGAAGACGCGTGATGAAGAAGTCGCTCCTCATGAGCCGCCTGTGTCCTGAGCCTCGGGGGGCTCTGGAGGCTCAGGGGGCTCGTGAAGAACCATCGCCATCTCTGCCAGGACCGCCTGATGCCTGGCCTCCTGAGCCGCCATGACGCTCCACATGTGGCGCTGAGATAAAACAACCGTGTTCGGCAAGCCAAAGGGCATGCGAACATAGCTGTGAGGGGGCCCTCGTACCGGCAGACACGGGATGACCAGTAGAGCTGCTGAGAAGCGGTCCTGTTGAGTCATGGGATGTTGACGCAGACGCGCAGCTCACTGTCCTCCCCAGGACAAGGAGCCGCGCCGGGTGGCGGGTGGCGGGCGACGGTCGCCGCGCATGGCTCTTGCCTCTTGAAGCTCCTCGGTTGCCTGGATGATGAACTCCTGAGCACTTGACATCCTGTGCCTTGTGCCCTCCTAGCGGAAACGCGCTCTGAAGCACGCCTCCATGTGGTGCCTGAGCGCCTCCCTCATGACATTGTCCAAGTCTAAGGCCCTCCAGAAGAGAGCCCCCAAGCCGAGCCTGAGGGGGGCGCCGGGCACGCCTTCCTATGCGAGGAAGGGAGGTGCCCCATCCATGGACGTAGGTCCTGGGGTAGTGCCACTGGACGCCCCACTCCCCTGAGGTTCCTGGTGGAGCAGCTGCTTCTTCTTCTTGGGGACAGCCTCAGGGGGGTAGATGGCGCCTTCATCATCGGGGTTCTCGACAGCTACAGCCTGTTAGGCACGCTCGAGGGAGCACACTGCATCCTTCTCCTCACAAGCGACCGTGATGACGTCGCGGCTCCCTGCCATCTTGAGAACATTGTAACCATGATGAGTCACTGCCATGAACTTGGCCAGGACCGGGTACCCAAGGATGGCGTTGTATGGAAGACGGATGTGGGTGACATCAAAGTCGATGAGCTCTGTGCGGTAGTTGTAGCGCTGGCCGAAGGTGACAGGGAGGCGGATCTGCCCTATCGGTGTGGTGGAGCCGTCGGTACTCCTAAGAAGGGTTTGGTGGGCTGCAGCTGGTCGTAGGGCACCTAGAGTCGGTCGAATGTGTCGATAGACAGAACATTGAGCCCCGCACCACCATCGATGATGGTTTTGGTGACGAGGACGTTACTGATGACGGGCGAGCAGAGCATCGGAAGGGCGTCGGCAGTTGCCGCGCACTTGAGTTGGTCAGATGAGCAGAAGGTGATGGTTCACTTGGACCACCTGAGCGGACGCGTAGCCTCGAGCTTGGAAAGGGCCGCATTCACCTCGTGGGCAAACTTCTTGAAGTTGCGATGAGAGGCTAGGGCCTGGGCGCCGCCCAGGATGCAGGCTATGGCACGAGGCTCCTGGAAGCCCCCAACCCCCTCGTCCTGGTGGTGGTCATCATTCCTTCTTGGCACTGGTGGCAGCGGAGGAAGCCATCGTTGCCATGAGGACGATCCTAACGAGGCTGGTCCCTCCAGGGGCCCTCGTGAGGTTGGACCTGCCAGCGTTCCTCACGAGGCTGATTGCGCCACTCCTGGCGGGAGCTGCGGTCATCCCAGTGTCCTCCAGTTCGGCCTCCTCCGCGGTCGTGGCCTCGATCACTGCGCTCGGGGCAACGACCAAGGCGCCCATCACAGATGGCCCTGAGCTCCTGACAGTCGTTGGTGTTGTGGCTATGCACATTGTGGAAGACGTAGAATGGACGACTACTCTTGGATAACTCTGGGTGGTCATAGCCGCGCTTCATCTCTGGTTCAGCCACGAGTACGGCCGCCCCCTTGCGCTTCACGTCCTTGGCCTTGGCTTTCTTTTCTTCTGGGTCCGTCTATGGGACCTCGAGGAGGGAGAGGTGTCCTTCCTCAGCTCTCGCGCACTTGGTTTCCATGTTGAACATGTCCAGAGCCGTGCACAGGTCCTCGTGTATGGCGAGCTCTTCCTTCATCTTGACGTCATGGACACCATTAGTGAATGCGGAGATGATGGCCTCATCCGACACCTTGGGGATCTTGAGACGAACGATGTTGAAGCACTGGATGTACTTCTGCAGGGTCTCCCCTGGCTGCTGCTTGATGCGCCACATGTCACCCGCAGCAGGAGGGCGGTTGCGAGTGCCCTGGAAGTTGACGATGAAACGCTCGCGCATCTCGCCCCAGGAGGAGATCGATCCCATGGGCAGGTTCAGGAGCCAAGAACGTGCCCCATCCTTGAGGGCCATGGGAAACCAGTTCGCCATAACCTTCTCGTCGCCATTGGCCGCCTCGATGCTCAGCTCGTAGAGCTGCAAGAACTCATCAGGGTTAGGGGTGCTGTCGTAGCATGGAGGAAGGTCCGGCTTGAACTTCCCCAGCCAGACAACGCTGTGTAGCTCCGGAGTGAAGGCGCGGCAGCCCGTAGTGGTCACCGGCGCTCGTCGTGGGTGTGAAGCTTGGTCTTGGGGCTCGCGCGCCACCACGGCAGGTGGTGCGCGGTCTTGACGTGGTAGTGCTGGGAGCACACGCGCCTCTGCTTGCGGCCGCTGGACCACCTGGTAGCATTCTTCCACACGCGCGGGCGCCCTGCGCGGTGGGTCACGCCTTGGGGCCTCGCGCCTTGGCTCGATGATGGCGTCTTGACGGGGAGGTGGAGGACGCGCTCCGTGGGCTATGTCTCCTGCAGCTGGCAGCTGGCGAGGTAGCGGGAGAGACGGTGCAGGAGAGCCCCCGGCGGTGCTAACAAGCTCGGCGATGCGGTCCAGCGAATCTTCATAGAGGTCGTCGACGGGGCGATAGCGTAGGAGCTCGTGCGCCATGAGCAACGCGGCCTGCGCGTTCGCAGGGCCGTGACGAGTGGAGGACGATGAACCAGCCGGGGTCAGTGACAGGGTGGCGGTGCGCCCATCACGCCGCACTGAGGGGTGCAGTGACAAACCTTGCTGCTCGTGCCCTGCTGGGCCGGTGGCGGCGGGCGACGGGGAACGACGGGGAGGCCCACCAGCGGGCGCCGTCTGGGCGGCGCGCATGGCTAGGGCGGCCCGACGCTCAGCACGGGCTCGACGGGCATCAGCCATGGAAGCGGTGGAGCAGTGGCGAATCGATCGCCGGAAGAGAGGCTCCGACGCACCCCTACCTAGCGCGCGCCAGATGTCGGATTCAGGGTTCATCAGACCCTTGAGAGGTTTGAACTCTGGGGTGCGTGCGAAGAACTCGTCCTCCCCAGTTTGCCTACTCACCGATTCCACGGCCTAGCTTGACGAACCAAATGGATAAGAGACACGGCAATTTACCCAGGTTCGGTCCACCTTGCAATGTAAAACCCTACTCCTGCTTTGTTGTGGATTGGCCTCGAGGGGCTGTGGTAGTACAATGGACAAACAGCCTCAGGAGGTGAGGTGTTCTTGTGCTCGATGAGCTGGTCAGTATGGAATGGATCCGATCCCTTCTATGGTGGTGGCTAGGTCCTATTAATAGTGGCCTTGGTCCTCTTCCCAAATGTAGGCAGGAAGGGATCCCACAACGACCAAATTCAAAGGGAGACAACTAGTACAAGTTATCCTGACAAAAGTAGTCTTCGCCTGCAAAAGCGTCTAGTGGTGACGCCACGGTGGGCTCCGCGATGACCTCCGTCCTGCCATCCTAGCGGTCTTGATCTTGTTGCACTGAAATGGAAACCTTTCCTTGATTCCTCGGGACCCCGTGCCTGCGCTTGCCTCCTTAGCACCAAAGAGGAAACTGGTACACTACGCCCGCTGGCGCCCGCCTGGCCATGGTCGTCATGGTTCACATCATATGAACCTCGCGAGGTGCACCTTGCATAGATATCTCTGCTCCTCGGGAGCCAGCCTGGTGAGGCTGCCCCCCAGGAAGGTCCTGGTGTCGTCCACCTCGCGAGGCTTGGCCCCTCGCGAGGGTCTTGGTTTGTCGTTGCCGAAGCTGGGCCGTACCGGGCCGTTGACGGAGCCACGCGGTGGGCCGCAGGCAGGCAAGTCTGGGTACCCCCCTTCCCAGAACGCCGACAGTCGTAGTGCGTTTTCCCGGCAGGGTTACCTCAGGGAAAAATGGCTACGAGCGTATGAAATATGAGGGGGTGGATTCACTAACACAAGGTCCAACCCTTTCTAAGGTTGCCATGGGCTTCCTTTTATAGGCTAAGGGGTCACCACAGTGGCAAATCAGTCATTATGCACTGATAAGATAGCAAATAGTGCTATCATACCTAACTTTGCAGGCTGACAGAGCACATTAAATGCGCCGCTCAACGTCACATCGTAGCTTGCCAGGCTGGCCTTGCGGGGCCATCTTGCCAGCTTCGCACCTGCTCGCTTGACACGTCGCGGGACGGGTGTCATCTGTAGGTATCTCCTGTAGAAATAGGCTGCCATGTGGCAAATGGCTACCACTTAGTCACTTTGTGGCTTTACACCACACTAATTGACGATGTGCATCGTGGTGAGGTGGTTTGGTGAGGTGGTTCCGCCTCCGCGAGTCCCGGCATGCCCTGCCATGGCATCTCGGGGGTTTTCTTCTGGGGGTGACCCCGTCCTTGCCAGGCCCGTCTCCCCGGCAAGGGAGGCTTTACTCCTAGTGGTTTCTTACTCCTTTGGCTTGGTCTTGGTCCTCTTGATCTGCATGTTGGTCCTTTGAAGATCTTGGTCTCCTGCACTTTGGTCTGATCTTGGTGATGTAATCTTGCTCCCGTGCCTGTGTCTTTACTGTCCGTGCACGAGTCAGGGGAAAATACATACCCCTGTTTGTTTACTCCGACAGAAGCCACCATAATGAATGCATGAAGGCTTGGATGAAATATACAAGATGCTACTTCATAAATTTCATCCAGAGGCTATTATAGGTGTTGTGTCACCTTATTATTGGACCAGGCCCATGTAATTTCAAAATACTTCAGTATAGGTTGTTTTTAGAGTTTGTATGTGTGGGTAAACAGAGTTAGGGTTGGTTTCGGACCCCTCCTCCAAGGGGTCACAAAGTTCCCCCTCTATTCCTCCATATATACAACCCTTAGGGCGTCATTTAGACTTTAGGTTTTGTTTAGATTAAAGTTCACCATAGCTGCAACTTCGCATACTTCATTTGTGTTCAACGACAAGACAAAGACGTCAGAAAACCCCACTTGATTAATGAAGTTTTCCTCTTAAATTCACAATATCCAGATTACAATCTTAGTTTCTTGCTTGTTCTTCGTTTGCCTATAGGAAATAGACCCTTGTGGTCAGGTTGATCGTGCTCCGGTGTGGTCAATAACCTCTCGGAGTTGGTTTAGCGATTGCTAAGGTACGACATCCTTGCATGATCGTAGTCGGATCGTTAAAGTCTACTCCCCCAAAAATGATAGCCACCATCTCATCAAAAGACGAGACACCTTTGCCTCATTCAGCAATAATACTTAAATTAAAGATTAGTTTTGTTATACTAACGGATCTCACGAGGTTTTGTTGAGTTTTGTGTGATTGAAGTTTTCAAGTTTTCGGCAAGATCACGATGGATGAAGGAATAATGAGTGGCAAGAGCCTAAGCTTGGGGATGCCCGAGGCACCCCAAGGTAATATTCAAGGACTCCAAAGCAACTAAGCTTCGGGATGCTCTGGAAGGCATCCCCTCTTTCTTCCAATGACTATCGGTAATTTTACTTGGAGCAATATTTTTATTCGTCACTTATCATGAGTATTGCTTGGAGCGTCGTGTATTATATGAGTCTTTGCTTTGTTTCCTTTTATTTTGTCATAATCAACCTTGATGAAAAAACTTGTTTGAGAGAGCCACACTCTTATCATGATTTGTTAGAATACTCTATGCACTTCACTTAAATCTTCTGAACTAGGCACTTGCTCTAGTACTTCACTTATATCTTTTTCAGCACGGCGGTGATTAAATTTTGAAGAAATACTCGCATGCTTCACTTATATTATTTTGAGAGCTGATATGATTTAATTTTTAAGATCTCATGCTTCATATCATTTTGAGAGTTGATATGATTAAATTTTGAAGAAACACTCTCATGCTTCACTTATATCGTTTTGAGAGTTGATAAGATTAAATTTTAAAAAACAATCTCATGCTTCGATTATATCTTTTCGAGAGTTGATAATAGCAATGGTAATTTGTGCAAGATACGAATTTGGTCCCAAAGTGATGAATATTCAAGAGGGATACAATAAAAACTTTCATATAGATCACTGGATATGATAAGTGTGATTCCTTGCAATAGTTTTGCAATATGAAGATGGTAATATGTGAGTTATGCTAATGAGTAATTATGCTTTAGTAAGAATATTGGTGTTAAGGTTTGTGATTCCCAATGCATGCATGTAAAGTCAATGGTTATGCAACGAAGTTACATCCTACTTATGGTGCATTATTTAGTGTTAGTTATGTTCAATGCATGTTTATGACCATTGTTGTTTTTGGTTGGTCACTTCTCAATCTATTTGCTAGCCTCCACTTGTACTAAGCGGAAAATACTGCTTGTGCATCCAATTCCTTAAACCTAAAGTTGTGCCATATGAGTCCACCATACCAACCTAAATGCAGCATTTCCATGCCGTTCCAAGTAAATTTGCATGTGCCAACTCTAATTTTTCAAAATGAATTTCCATTTTGTGTGCCCGTACCGCTCATGAAGCGACAGGGGGTGGCCAATGTTTTCCATGCTGTTTTATTCTCATGATGAGTGTTTATTCACTTGTCATTGCGCGAGAGTGTGGCAGGTAATAGGGATGCCAAGTCCCAAAATGAAAAAATGATAATAATTAATTCCTTGGAAAGTGTTGGTATGGAAGGCACACGTGGATACGGCTAGCCATGGATTGTGAAAGAATGGTAGAAAGGAAATAAACTTTACTTTCTGTTTGTGAATCGCCTATAATTTGTCTAGCATGGAAAATATTGGGAATTCTCGGTCGTTTTCGTTGACAGGAAAAGCATGCCCACTAGTACAACGAGGTGCTATACAAACGGTTTTTAACCCCTTTCCGCGATGGCATTTGGAACCGTCGCCTAGTGAGTGACGGTGATAGGGGTTCCTTCCCACACGACCCAGAAACCGTCGGGGATATGCCCTCCTGGCGCACACGCTTGGCAAAATGAGTTCGTGCGACCGGCGAGTGCTCAAATACGGAAATACGTCTGGTAGAGCTAAAAAAATACAATTATACAGGCGAAATTGTTTGCGGTCGCAAGTACATCCCACATAGTCAGTCCCCGCTAAACATTTCCGTTCGTATGTACATCCCATACAGTCGCTCCAAGGAAAACATTTCCGTTCACAGGTACATCCCACATAATTTTCCCCGTTAAATGTTTGTGATAGCGTTGCCATTGCACATGATATTAACAATTTCATCGTTTGCGTTATTGAATGCATCACACATGGTGCGTAGAAGAAACTGTGTGGCAAAGGCTGTCCATCACACATAGTTTTTACGTGGTAAACGTGTCGCATTTAGGGTTCCGGCAAAACCCTTGAGGTTCGAAAACTGGGGTGCGCACGATGATTTCCCCCTACCGAATCTCGCCCTCAGCCTCGCCGCGATCTCTAAGCTTAGCTCGATGAACTCGCAACGCAAGAGACACAAGATTTATACTGGTTCGGGCCACCATTGTGGTGTAATACCCTACTCTAGCGTGGGTGTGGTGGATTGCCTCTTGGGCTGATGATGAACAGTACAAGGGAAGAACAGCCTCGTGAGGAGAGGTGTTCTTGTGCTTGGTGGGTGCGAGGATGAACTGAGTTTGTTTTCGTCTCCCTTCTACTGTTGTGGCTAGTCCTATTTATAGAGGCCCTGGTCCTCTCCCCAAATATTGAGCGGGAAAGGATCCAACAACGGCCAATTTGAAAGGGGACAACTAGTACAAGCTATCCTGACTAAAGGTGATCTTCGCCTACCAAAAGCGCTGGTGGCAACGCCGTCTTGGGCTCCACGATGACATCCGTCCTGCCGTCCTGTTGGTCTTGGTCTTGCTGCACCTATATGGAAACCTTTGCCTGATGCCTCGGTACTCCGCGCCCGCGCTTGCCCCCTTAGCACCAAAGGGGAAACGATGACACTGCGCGCGATGGCGCCCGCCTGGCGCCCGCCTGGCCTTGGTCGTCATGGCTTGCGTCACAGGAACCTCACGAGGTACCCCTTCCGTTGATCTCTCCGCCCCCTCGCGAGCCTGCCTGGTGAGGATGCTCCTGAGGAGGCCTTGTGTCTCCCACCTCACAAGGCTTGGCCCTTCGCGAGGGTCTTGAGTGCCGGCTGACGAAGACGGGCCATACTGGGCCACTGGTGGAGCCACGCCATGGGCCGCGGGCAGGCAAGTATGGGGACCCCCGTTCCCAGAACGCCGACAGTAGCCCCCTGGCCCAAGGCGCGCTCGGACTTGGCTTAGCGGCAAAGCCAAAGGGCAAGTGCGGAGCGCCGCGGGCCCCAACAGCCTGCGGCCTTGGTCGACGCGTGGCGACCGATTGGACATGGGCATCTCCGCTTCCCCACGCTGCCTCGGCAACCGCCCGACTTGACGAGTCCCTGCTGCATGCAAAAAGGGTTATCATTACCTGCGATCGTGGAGGTCGATGGTTGGCCTCCCTTGGGCTATAAATGAGGAGGGGTGAGGGACCCCGTCACCCATCTCTTCCCATCCCGCTCGCTTCTCCTCCCTCGCTCCGTTGCTTGTAGCATCCCCCATGATGCCTACGAAGAGGTTTTCGGCCACGGAGAAGGGGAAGGCTCGCCAGGAAGGGCTTGGCTCTCCTCCGCCCAAGCGCGGACGCGGTCGCCCTCGCAAGCACTCCGCGACCCCCGTCGTGGTTCCCTGCGGCCGCGGCGGTGGCCCTTCACGTGGTGGGGGTCGCCCATGTCGAGGCAGCCCGGTTGGTGGAGGAAGGCATGCTGTGGCCGCGCGGCCTCCCTGGCCGCGCTTCCACTCGGCAGAGGTGCTGCCAGAATTTGTTGTGTGGTCGGAAAACACGGCCGGCAACTGGCTTCAGCTCTCGCGCTTCTTCGTCGGAGAGCTGCCGGCTGCTAGCCCAGGCGGGCTCTGGTTGCAGGCGGACGGCTGCTGCAGCAAGGCCTCCTGGGTCGCGGTGGAGGTCTCCGTTGCCGGCAACGCAACCTTGGCCCGAGGCTGGCAAACGTTTTCCCGCGCGCGGCGTCTGGGCAGGCGGTGCAACCTCCACTTCAAGTACGATGGCGACTTGACCCTCTACGTGAGGGTGTTCGAAGAGGATGGCCATCGCGTTGGTGCTGCCCTGAAGACAACGATGACGACGAGGTGCTCGGTCTTGGCAACGGTCGTGATAAGGGTGAAGGCGAACTTGCTCCCGGCGGCGACTGCGACTCGTCAAGCTACGGCGGCTCTTCCTCTGGTGACAGCTCCTCCAGCGGCAGCTACGATCAACCGCCACGCCGCCGTGCCCGCCTCGAGGGCGGCAGCGGGTCGTCCAGTCACCGCACTCCGGTGAAGCGCGAGGTGGGGGTCTGGCTGAGCTCAGGAGGTCGCCGTAGATCCCTTCTCGTGAACTGCTGCAAGGCGCGTGCTGCTTTTGTTTTGTTTTCCTTCCTTCCTGCACTGAGAGAGAGACAAGTATGGGGCCCTGTGGGGGCATGCAACAAACTATGATTTCCTAGTTAACATGCTGCATTTATTGTTCCTGTGCTGTGTCATGGCGTCGTTGTTGTACGTTGGCGTGTAGGAACAACTTCGCTTGGCACGTTTGAAGTAGTTTCCGCCTCGCGAGGTCCCCGCTTCAGGCCTTGCCGGGCGCCTTAGGAGCTGCAAAAAACTCGTTGAGAGACTATCATTTTTCGAACCCTGGTCGCAAGGGCTGCCGGCCGTGGCCCGGCGCTTCGTGTCGCGGTACCCGAGGGGCACAGACTGAGAAGGGTGCTCCCGCTGCAAATTCGAACGAGAGTGCCTCGTGAAAATCAGAAGAAAAAAGGTTCACGAGGGCACCCGTACAGCCCCCTCGTGAGGTATGCGAGAGAGAGCAAGTCAGACAAAGAGCTGAAGATAGAAAACAGAGGCAGAAGGCGATGGAACGGAACCGGCAAAGAACACCAGAAGCAACTTCAATCAAGGTTCAATCAAGGAAGAGCGAGCCAACTGCAGAAAGCAAATGAAAAGCTGCGTCTGGCACCTAGTCTAGTCTTCAAGTCTTCTCACCAGCGTGGAGCTAAGTGCTGCCACTAGGTGTGGGAGGGAGCCCCCGAGGCCCAAGGGCGGCACTCCTGAGACTCCGGGGCGTGTATAGCCCCACTCATTATTACGTGAGAGTGTCACGGGCGGTGAGCTTCACATGCACTGGGCCTTCTTCACAGGCACTGGGCCTTTCTTCAGGGGTAGAACTTCCGGAGGTGCTGGATGTTCCAGGTGTTCGGGATGGGTTCCCCGTGCTGGGTCTCCAGGCGCGCGGCGCTAGGCCTGGAGACGTGGACGACCTTGAACGGGCCCTCCCACATGGGTGAGAGCTTATGCAGCCCTTTGCTGGAGAGCACCCGCCTCAGGACAAGGTCACCCACCTCGAGCGTCCTGGGGCGGATGCCACAACAGTGATACCGCCGCATCGCCTGTTGGTATCTTGCCGCCCGTAGCGAGGCTTCACGGCGGTGTTCCTCCCCCAGCACAAGGTACATCCCCCACATGGCGTCCTGCTGCGCCTCATCAACCACCAGGACCCGTGCGGAGCGACGCCTGACCTCGTGAGGGAGAACCGCTTCTGCTCCGTATACGAGGAAGAACGGGGTCTCGCCCGTTGGCTTGGTGGCGGTAGTGCGGATGGACCACAACACGGACTGGAGCTTGTCGTGCCAGCCCCTGCCGCAGGCCTCCAGCTTCTTCTTGAAGGTCCTGGTCATGAGGCCCCTCAGGACCTCCGCGTTGGCATGTTCGGCCTGGCCATTGCTCCGGGGGTGCGCCACCGAAGCGTAGCAGGTCCGCGTTCCAAGGTTAGCACAATACGTCTTGAAGAGATTACTAGTGAACTGCGAACCGTTGTCGGTGATGATGCGGTTAGGGACCCCAAACTAGCTCATGAGGCCTTTGATGAACTTGACCGCGGAGCCGGCTAGGATGGTGCAGACGGCTTCCACTTCCGCCCACTTGGTGAACTTGTCGATGGCGACGTAGAGGTAGCGGTAGCCCCCAGGCGCTCGAGGGAATGGGCCCAAGATGTCCAGCCCCCAGACCGCGAATGGCCACGAGAGCGGGATGGTCTGTAGGCCCTGAGCTGGCTGATGGATCTGCTTGGCGTGTAATTGGCAGGCCTCGCAGGACTTCACCAGCTCAGTCGCGTCGTTGAGTGTCGCGGGCCAATAGAATCCGCTGCGAAATGCCTTGCCGATGAGGGTCCGTGACGACGAGTGGTGTCCACAATCTCCATCGTGTATGTCGGACAACAACCCTTTCCCCTGTTCCCTGGAGATGCAACATAGGGAGACGTCATTCGGCCGCTTCCGGTATAACTCACCGTCCTGGATGCAGTAGGCTGTGGCCTGCCGGGCCACGCACTCCGCGTCCTCCTCTTTCTCCGGCAGCGTCCCTTGTGTCAGGTATTCCTTGAATTCCTTGGTCCAGCATCCCTCCCGAGGCTCCAGCGCCAAGAGTAGGCACGCTCCCGAGGTCGGGCCACAGGTCGGGGCTCCTGTGGCAGGTGGCTGAGGGAGTTCTTCCCGAGGCTGTGCCGTTCTTGAAAGTGGTGGTGTCACCGACGGCTTGAAGAGTCGTTCCTCGAAAACGCCAGGCTCCCGGGGCAGCCGTTTGGACACCCTCCTGGCGATGTCGTCGGCCTCTTGGTTGGTGCCGCGGGGCACATGCTGCAACTCCAGCCCCCAAAACTGCTTCTCCATCTTGCATACTTCCACGAGGTATGCTTCCATGTGCTCGTCCTTCGGCTCGTACACCTTGTTGGAGAAGTTGACGAGGAGTTGTGAATCGCCCTTAATGACGAGGCGCTTCACTCCTAGTACCGCTGCAGCTTTCAGGCCTGCTATGAGGCCCTCGTATTCTGCTATGTTGCTGGAGACCTTCTCGCCCTGCTGGAAACAGAGCTGTACGGCGTAGTAGAGCTTGTCCTGAATGGGTGATATAAGCACTGCACCAGCCCCCGCGCCCTGCCGCGAGAAGGCACCATCGAAATACATGACCCAGCCATCTGGTGCCTCACTTCCTGGGGAGAGAGACCGATCCTCGCCCACCTTGAGCTCTGGTGTCTCTGTCCATTTAGCCACGAAATCAGCAAGTGCGGCTCCCTTGATGACCCTGGTTGTGCTGAACTCCAACTGAAACGCCTGCAGCTCGATGTTCCGTTCGGCGACCCTCCCAACGGAGTTGGGGCTCCTGAGTACCCTTTCCAACGGGTAGGCCGAGACAACCTTGATGGGGTGACCTTGAAAGTAGTGTCGCAGCTTGCGAGAGACCACCAAGAGCGCGAGTAAGAGCTTCTGAGGCATGGGTATCGTGCTCTTGCATCCCGCAACACCGTGATGACGAAGTACACCGGATGCTTGACGAGGGTGGGGGCGCAGACGTGGCATGCGTCTTCCGGAGGTTGAGGCGCCTCCTGAGATAATGGGCCCCCCAGCGCCTAGTCGCTTGGTGGGGCCTCTTCAGCCCCAGGGGCATCGTCCTGCTGAGCTTGGTCCCGTGTTGCCGTTGTCGGGGTCCTCGCGATGCTTTCCTGGTCTTGTGTTGCCCCGGCTGAGGCCGTAGCTGGGAGGGACGCGGCCTTAGCCTGGCGCTCCTCCCGAACCGCCACCGGGGCTGCGCTGGCGGAGTAGGGAGTGGCGGCAAGGTAGAGCACCAGGGGCTTGAGAGGGCGCAGCACCACCATCACAGGGGGGGGGGGGCTGGTGAGGTATTTCTTGAGGTCTTGAAACGCTTGGTCGGCCTCCTGTGTCCACTCAAATGGGCCCTTTTTCTTCATCAGCTTGAAGAACGGTAGGGCGCACTCCCCTAGCTTGGATATGAAGCGTGCTAACGCGGTCACGTGACCGACGAGCCTCTGCATTTCTCTGAGGGTTTGCGGCGGACTCATGTCTTCGATCACCTTGACTTTTTCTGGGTTGGCCTCGACCCCCCTGTGGGACACGAGGAAGCCCAGCAGCTTTCCAGAAGGGACGCCGAACATGCACTTCTCCGGGTTGATTCGCAGGTCTACCTGGCGGAGGCTCGCGAAGGTCTCCTCCAAGTCATGGATGAAGGTCCTTGCCTCCCGAGATTTCACCACAATGTCGTCGACGTAAGCCTCGGCGTTTCTCCCGAGCTGCCGACCCAAGGCAATGTGCATCAGCCGTTGGAAGGTCGCGCCTGCGTTGCGCAACCCGAACGACATGCAAGTGTAGCAGTATACCCCACATGGGGTCAGGAAGGCTGTCTTCTCCACGTCTTCTACCGCCATCTTGATCTGGTGATAACCCGAAAACGCATCCAGGAAACACAGCAGGTCGCACTCGGCGGTGGAGTCGATGATCTGGTCGATGCGGGGAAGCGGGAACAGATCTTGGGGCAGACCTTGTTGAGGTTGGTGAAGTCAACGCACATGCGCTCCTTTCCCCCTTTTTTGGCACGACAACGGGGTTTGCCAGCCATTCGAGGTAGCGAACCTCGCGAATAACACCTGCTGCCTCTAGCTTGCGGGTTTCTTGGACGATGAAGGCCTACTTCTCCGTGGACTGCCACCTCGCCTTCTGCTTCGCAGGGCATACATTGGGGCACACCTTCAGGTGATGCTCAATCACCACCCTTGGGACCCCCACTAGCTGCTTGGGTTCCCATGCGAACACCTCCTTGTTCCAGCGCAAGAACTTCACCAACGCCTTCTCTTGGTCGGGGTCGAGGTCAGAACCTATGGTGAAGGTGGCTCCCGAGGACCCGTCTTCCTCAACTGGCACCTGCTTGGTCTCCGCCTTATCCTGAGTGAACAGCTGCTTCTTTTTGGCCGGTGCAGCTTCCTTGGCCTTGGAGGCGTCCGCATCGGCCAGCTGCGCCGCCGCGGCGACCTTGAGGGCAAGCTTGAGCGCCATAAGAGCCTCCTTGGTATCTCCAGCTATGGTGAGGACGCCCTTTCTTCAGGGCATCTTCATGAGGTTGTAGGCCGGATGGGTTGCTGCCATGAACTGAGCCAGGGCAGGGTATCCGAGGATGGCGTTGTACGGGAGGCCGATGTGTGCAATATCGAAGTCGACCAGCTCCATGCGGTAGTTGTCGCAGGTGCGGAAGGTCATGGGAAGGCGGATCTGCCCCAGGGGACTGGAGGAACCGCCTCCGACGTCTGAGAAGGGCTTGCTGGGACGGAGCCGCTCCAGCGGTACATGGAGGAGGCTAAAGGCCTCCACCGAGAGCACGTTGAGGCTGGCACCACCGTCTATGAGGGTTTTGGTGAGGGCCACGTGGCAGATGGTGGGCGTGCAGAGCATCAGGAGCGCACCCGAGCAGGCGGTGGTGACGGGGTGATCTTCCGAGTCGAAGGTCAGGTCGGCCTTGGGCGCCACCCAACCCGGGGGAGCTCCTTGTCGCACGAGGACGGTGCTGATCTGGCGAAAGAACGGCTTGGCGTGGCGGTCTGAGGGTGGCGCTTGTGAGCCACCGAGGAGGGCTGCGACCGTGGGGGGCGCCGGAGCCGCGAAGCGTGCAGCAAAGAGACTGTGCAACTCCTCCAAAGATGCCACCATGGACCCGGGAAGGTTGAGCAGCCAGGCGCGCGGGATGCCAGTAAGGGCCATGGGAAGCCAGTTGGCCATGACCTTGTCGTTGCCCCCGGCCTTAAGGACGACCTCCTCGTACGCCAGCAGGAAAACCACGGGTCCACCATGCCGTCGTAGCGTGGCGGCATCTCTGGCTTGAACTTGGGCGGCCGCTGCACCCGCTGTAAGGCAGGGGCCAAGGCTCGGAGCCCCCTGGCCCCAGCACTGGCACCGGTCGCCGGGGCCGGAGGCGCGATGTCCGCCATGAGGGCGAAGCGCGGTGTTGGCGGAGTGCGGGCCGACGGGAGGAAAGTTCCGGCGCACCCCTACCTGGCGCGCCAAATGTCGGATTTAGGGTTCCGACAAAACCCTTGAGGTTCGAACACTGGGGTGCACACGAAGATTTCCCCCTACCGAATCTCGCCCTCAGCCTCGCCGCGATCTCTAAGCTTAGCTCGATGAACTCGCAATGCAAGAGACACAAGATTGATACTAGTTCAGGCCACCATTGCGGTGTAATACCCTACTCCAGTGTAGGTGTGGTGGATTGCCTCTTGGGCTGATGATGAACAGTACAAGGGAAGAACAGCCTCCTGAGGAGAGGTGTTCTTGTGCTTGGTGGGTGCGAGGATGAACTGAGTTTGTTTTCGTCTCCCTTCTACTGTTGTGGCTAGTCCTATTTATAGAGGCCCTGGTCCTCTCCCCAAATATTGAGCGGGAAAGGATCCAACAACGACCAATTTGAAAGGGGACAACTAGTACAAGCTATCCTGACTAAAGGTGATCTTCGCCTACCAAAAGCGCTGGTGGCGACGCCGTCTTGGGCTCCACGATGACCTCCGTCCTGCCGTCCTATTGGTCTTGGTCTTGCTGCACCTATATGGAAACCTTTGCGTGATGCCTCGGTACTCCGCACATGGTTTATTCCTAGAAACTGTGTGCTTTATTGAATGCATCACACATGGTGTTTTCTCAATAACCGTTTGCAATAGAAAAACCCAATTAGCAGGCTATTATCTGATTATTAATAATCCATTTATTAATCTAATTGACATTTCATATTAAGCACACAATATATTTCATTTTCATAATTGAAATACATCAGAGTACAACATCATATAGCTTCAGCACTCAGCTACCCCATTACACAACTACACCAGCACCAAGTTCCGCATGCAACATCTATAACCTTTTGAAATTAGCATCATAGATGGTACATAGACAGATGTACCTCATCTGGAAAACTGCTGAAGCAGAAGGCGAATATTGAGCCTTCACTGATGTTGAAGGTCTTTGTAACTTTAGGCCAGTGCCTGTGGATGATTGACCGTCCATCCTTCGTCCTCTTCAGGAACACCTAAATATTGAACCGTGGGTGTTGTATGAATGCCTTCCTCGCCTCCTGACCATACAGGTGGTTTGATAGGTAATCATCAGTGAACTGCTTTGGAAAGACCTAAAAACAAGGATGTGCATAAATATCTTCTCTATATTGGAAATGGGGCAAAGGAATAAAAAGGCAAGGTATAATAGTTAGTACCATCCTGTAGTGAACTAATGTCTTGTTCACTGTGCAGACAAAGATCTTGTTGTTTTTGGTCGCTAATTTCTTTATCCTAACAATCTTTCTGAGTTTCTTGACTTGACCGATCTTCATGGACAACTCATTTCCCATATGCAAAAAGGGTCGAACAGTGGGTCAAAACCTCTGACAGCAGGACCTACATGTGCAAGACCAAATTGTTAAAAACCTAAATATTAGAATGGTTCCTACAATTGCACAATAATGTGCTATTAGACAACGGACCATGCACGTGCTATCCTCGATTGTAAACCTCAGTGCTTCCCATTGTTTCCCTGCAACACATATAAGGTACTTAGTCATCAGGTTAAGTAAAGGTTCACATGTTATCAGTAAAATATGTTGATGAAAAATAAGCACATTGCAGATTCATCAGATTAATTCAAGCCACATGGAAAACCCATTTATCCAAACCAAGCATGATTAAGTACTAGGAAATATAGCACTTGTATATGTTTCTCATGTATTAAATGCAGCCAAATTCGATTTATTCCTCACATGCACAACAATACAAAATTCTACCCACGACAATTGGACATCGCATTGCAGAATTGAACCAAGTAGTTAACTAAACACCACAACAAATGAACCAAAAATTAACTGAGCACCACATTGCACAATATAACATACTCCTAATAGAAGATCAGACAGTTAGCCAAACCATGCATGCTTAGCAACTTGGAAATATAGCAATTGTATTAGTTTCTCATGTATTTACTACAACCAAATTCAATTTATTCCTCACGTGGTATACAATAACAGAATGCACCCACAACAATTGAAAATCGCATTGCGGAATTGAACCAAACAAAACAGTTAGCTTAACACCACAAGAAATGAACCAAACGTTAACTGAGCACCACATTGCACAATATAGCATACTCCTAATAAAAGATCAGACAGTTAACCAAACCAAGCATGCTTAACAACTTGGAAATATAGCAACTGTATTTGTTTCTCATGTATTTAGTACATCCAAATTCGATTTATTTCTCACATGGTATACAATAACAGAAAGCACCCGCAACAATTGAACATCGCATTGCAGAATTGAACCAAACAGCCAACCGCGTTGCGTCATCGGCGCGCGAGGCGTCGACGGTGGCCTCGATGGCCAGGTGATCCTCCAAGATCTGGGTGTCGACACGAATGGCAGCCATCACGACCTCATCCGCGCGTGCGGCCGCGATTTGCTTCTCCGCTGCCAAATGCTCCTTCAGATCCTGGCTATACTGCGCACACCATGGCTTAGGGCAGCGCTTATTTGGTGGAGGGGTCGGTGATTTGGGTGGAAGGTGTCGCGCCGGCGGTCGGGGCATGTGGGATGTGGAAGGAGGAGGAGGATATGGGTCGGGTGTGGATTACCTGCTTGGATAGACGAGGCCGAGCAGCGTGAAGGAGGGTCGCCAGCGAGGAGGCAGCGCTGCAAGCAAGGAGTGAAGGTTTCAACTTGGAAAGGAAGGTGGAAACAGTGGAAATGTGACTATTGGTAAGGGGGAGGGGCGGGGAGGTAGATATTTTCGTGGAAGCCGAAAATTTGGAATCGCTTCAGCGAAAAAACTAGCGCACAAAGTGTCATCAGACACGGTCCCTTATTCAGAACTGTGTACGATATGTGAACATCACAAACGATTCAGATAGCTTAACCCGTGTGTGATGAGCTTGGACGTCAAAAATTTTGGTTTGAATTTCCCTGGTTACAGTGGTGATCCACGTCATTGCATAATTTGGGTACACAAAGGGGACTACAGCACACCCACACTTCTTAGTCGAGCAAGTTCAGCAATTAAACAGAGCTAGCTGACCTAAACATTACTCTAACAAATTAAAGACCGACACTCTTAACTAAACAAAACAAAGAGTACTACAACGACTGGTGCTCACCGATCTCCGCCGCCGCCTCCATGTCCAGCTCGCGCCCGAAGGTCTCCTGGGGAAGGGGTTCCATGGCATCAATTGCACCATACTTGGCAAGCATCTCGCCATCTGTGTCCGCCATATCTTTGGAATAGGCCGCCACGAGGTGGGCAAGGGTGGCCGCCATCTGGGCTTTGGTGGGCTCCGTCATGGCAAAGTATGCCGTGCAGGAACGGACGGCTGCTCGAACTCTCTCGGCGATTGCCAACTCTTCGGCCGTGGGTTGCCGACCGTTGTCGGTGAAGCTTCCTTCGATTTGTGCGGTGACCACCACGAGCTGGGCGTGGACGGCCTCGACATGGTCGTGGGCGGCCTCCATCAAGGCTAAGGCGCCGCTGTGGAACGAACAACTGTTGTGCCGCTCTCGCTAGTTGCTATCCCCGAGGCAGATGCTGCTGCCCCCGCCTGAGAAGCAACAACGGCCATTTGGGCTGCCTTGGCCGCCCAGACGCAGATTACGGTCGCCCTCACGAAGCTTGTTAGCATGCGCCTGGCGGCTGTGGCCGCGCTCTTGCCGTAGTGTGCCACCGAAGTTGCCCTCACGATGCGGGTCCACGTCCCCATCTTTCACCGGCGACGATTGAACAGTGAAATGATATTTGGGGAGTGAGCTAGTGTGCTTGACACGCCGGCTGTGGACTGTAGCAGACGCACCTTCTCGCATAAGCCATAGGTGTACCATACATCGACGGTGCTCCAAGATATTTTGTGCTGCATCTCACATGGTTGGTGATAATAAACTGTGTGCGATCTACTTGATTTTTCGTCTTGATTTGAATTACGTAATGGAGTCACAGCTGCAAAGGATGGTGTTTGAATTGCTAGAACTTTTATCTGTAGTGAACATGCAACTATAGGTCTGTCTGTCGGTGCTACCTCTTGAGCACTGCGTTGGTTTTCCCTTGAAGAGGAAAGGGTGATGCAGCAAAGTAGCGTAAGTATTTCCCTCAGTTTTTGAGAATCAAGGTATCAATCCAGTAGGAGGCTCCACGCAAGTCCCTTATACCTACATAAACAAACAAGAATCTTGCAACCAACGCGATAAAGGGGTTGTCAATCCCTTCACGGTAACTTGCCAAAGTGAGATATGATAGAGATAATAAGATAAGATAAATATTTTTGGTATTTTTATGATATAGATTGGAAAGTAAAGATTGCAAAATAAAGTAGATCGGAAACTTATAGGATAAAAGATAGACTCGGGGGCCATATGTTTCACTAGTGGCTTCTCTCAAGATAGCATAAGTATTGCGGTGGGTGAACAAATTACTGTCGAGCAATTGATAGAAAAGTGCATAGTTATGAGAATATCTAGGCATGATCATGTATATAGGCATCACGTCCACGACAAGTAGACTGAAACGATTTTGCATCTACTACTATTACTCCACACATCGACCGCTATCCAGCATGCATCTAGAGTATTAAGTTCATAAGAACAGAGTAACACATTAAGCAAGATGACATGATGTAGAGGGATAAACTCAAACAATATGATATAAACCCCATCTTTTTATCCTCGATGACAACAATACAATACGTGCCTTGCTGCCCCTGCTGTCACTGGGAAAGGACACCCCAAGATTGAACTCAAAGCTAAGCACTTCTCCCATTGCAAGAAAGATCAATCTAGTAGGCCAAACCAAACTGATAATTAGAAGAGACTTGCAAAGATAACCAATCATACATAAAAGAATTCAGAGGATATTCGAATATTTCTCATAGATAAACTTGATCATAAACCCACAATTCATCGGATCTCGACAAACACACCGCAAAAAGAGTTACATCGAATAGATCTCCAAGAAGATCAAGGAGAACTTTGTATTGAGATTCAAAGAGAGACAAGAAGCCATCTAGCTAATAACTATGGACCCGAAGGTCTGTGGTAAACTACTCACAACTCATCGGAGAGGCTATGGTGTTGATGTAGAAGCCCTCCGTGATAGATTCCCCCTCCAGTGGAGCGCTGGCAAAGGCTCCAAGATGGGATCTCGCGGATACAGAAGGTTGCGGTGGTGGAAATAGTTTTTCGTGGTGCTCCTGGATGTTTTCGGGGTACATAGATATATATAGGCGAAGGAGGTAGGTCAGGGGAGCCACGAGGGGCCCACGAGGGTGGGGGCGCGCCCTCCTGCCTCGTGGCCGCCTCAGCTGCTTCTTGATGTCCACTCCAAGTCTCCTGGATTGCGTTTGTTCCAAAAAGATCGCTCCCGAAGGTTTCATTCCGTTTGGACTCCGTTTGATATTCCTTTTCTTCGAAACACTGAAATAGGCAAAAAACAGCAATTCGGGCTGGGCCTCCGGTTAGTAGGTTAGTCCCAAAAATGATATAAAAGTGTAAAGTAAAGCCCATAAACATCAAAAATGGGTAATATAATAGCATGGAACAATCAAAAATTATAGATACGTTGGAGACGTATCAAGCATCCCCAAGCTTAATTCCTTCTCGTCCTCGAGTAGGTAAATGATAAAAATAGAATTTTTGATGTGGAATGCTACCTAGCATATTTCTCAATGTAATTTTCTTTATTGTGGCATGCATGTTCTGATCCAAATGATTCAAAATAAAAGTTCATATTGACATAAGAATAGTAATACTTCAAGCATACTAACAAAGCAATCATGTCTTCTCAAAATAACATGGCTAAAGAAAGTTCATCCCTACAAAATCATATAGTTAGGCTATGTTTCATTTTTATCACACAAAATACTCCCATCATGCACAACCCCGGTTTCAGCCAAGCAATTGGTTCATACTTTTTAACGCACTTCAGCCTTTTTCAACTCTCACGCAATACATGAGCGTGAGCCATGGATATAGCACTATGCGTGGAATAGAATATGATGATGGAGGTTGTGTGGAGAAGACAAAAGAGGAGAACGTCTCACATTGACAAGGCTAATCAATGGGCTATGGATATGCCCATCAATTGATGTCAACATGAGGAGTAGGGATTGCCATGCAACGGATGCACTAGAGCTATAAATGTATGAAAGCTCAACAAACGAAACTAAGTGGGTGTGCATCCAACTTGCTTGCTCACGAAGACCTAGGGCATTTTGAGGAAGCCCATCGTTGGAATATACAAGCCAAGTTCTATAATGAAAAATTCCCACTAGTATAAGAAAGTGACAACATAAGAGACTCTCTATCATAAAGATCATGGTGCTACTTTGAAGCACAAGTGTGGAAAAGGATAGTAACGTTGTCCCCCCTTTTGTTTGGCCTTTATTTTTTTGGCCTTTTTTTATTGGCCTTTCCCTTTTTTGGCCTTTCTTTTTTTATAAGGGACAATGCTCTAATAATGATGATCATCACACTTCTACTTATTTGCAACTCAAGAATTACAACTCGATACTAGAACAAGATATGGCTCTATATGAATGCCTCCGGCGGTGTACCGGGATGGGCAATGAATCAAGAGTTAGATGTATGAAAAATTATGCATGGTGGCTTTGCCATAAATACGATGTCAACTACATGATCATGCAAGGCAATATGACAATGATGATGCGTGTCATGATAAACAGAATGGTGAAAAGTTGCATGGCAATATATCTCGGAATGGCTATGGAAATGCCATAATAGGTAGGTATGGTGGCTGTTTTGAGGAAGATATAAGGAGGTTTATGTGTGATAGAGCGTATCGTATCACGGGGTTTGGATGCACCGGCGAAGTTTGCACCAACTCTCAAGGTGAGAAAGGGCAATGCACGGTACTGAAGAGGCTAGCAATGATGGAAGGGTAAGAGTGCGTATAATCCATGGATTCACATTAGTCATAAAGAACTCATATACTTATTGCAAAAGTTTTATTAGACCTCGAAGCAAAGTACTACTACGCATGCTCCTAGGGGGGAGGTTGGTAGGAGTTAACCATCGCGCGCCCCCGACCTCCACACATAAGGAAGGCAATCAAAAGAGCACCCCATGCAATAAATTTGTTACACAACTTTTACCATACGTGCATGCTATGGGACTTGCCAGCTTCAACACAAGTAATCCTCAATTTCATAATTACCCAACTAGCATCACTCTAACATTCCCACCTTTATATCTCAAAACAATTATCAAGCATCAAATTGATCATAGCATCCAATTCACTTACTATGATAGTTTTTATTATACCCAACTTGGATGCCCATCATTCTAGGACCAATTTTATAACCATAGCAAATACCATGTTGTTTTAAAAGACTCTCAAAATAATAAAAGTGAAGCATGAGAGATCAATAATTTCTACAAAATAAAACCACCGCCGGGCAGTGAAAGATATAAGTGAAGCACATAGAGCAAAACTGTCTAGCTCAAAAGATATAAGTGAAGCACATAGAGTATTCTAATAAATTCCAAATCATGTGTGTCTCTCCCAAAAGGTGTGTACAGCAATGATGATTGTGGTAAACTAAAAATCAAAGACTCATATCATACAAGATGCTCCAAGCAAAACACATATCATGTGGCAAATAAAAATATAGCTCCAAGTAAAGTTACCGATAGACGAAGACGAAAGAGGGGATGCCTTCCAGGGCATCCCCAAGCTTAGGCTTTTGGTTGTCATTGAATCATCTTGGGGTTCCATGGGCATCCCCAAGCTTAGGCTCTTTCCACTCCTTATTCCATAGTCCATCAAATCTTTACCCAAAACTTGAAAACTTCACAACACAAAACTCAACAGGAAATCGCATGAGCTCCGTTAGTGCAAGAAAGAAAAACCACCACTTAAGGTACTGTAATGAACTCATTCTTTATTTATATTGGTGTTAAACCTACTGTATTCCAACTTCTTTATGGTTCATACCCCCGATACTAGCCATAGATTCATCAAAATAAGCAAACAACACACGAAAAACAGAATCTGTCAAAAACAGAATAGTTTGTAGCAATCTGTAACTTTAAAATACTTATGGAACTCTAAAAATCATACCAAAATAGGAAGTCCTAGGCAATTTGTCTATTGATCTACTATGTGCAAAAGTTTATGTTTTTCAGCAAGATCAAATTAACTTTCACCCAAGATGATCCTATATGTTCTACTTGGCACAAATAATAATTAAAACATAAAACCACATCTAAATAGAGGCTAGATGAATTATTTATTACTAAACAAGAACAAAAATCAAGGAACAAAAATAAAATTGGGTTGCCTCCCAACAAGCGCTATCGTTTAACGCCCCTAGCTAGGCATAAAAGCGAGAATAGAACGAAGTATTGCCATCTTTGGTATTCAATTCATAAGTGGCTCGCATAATAGATTCATAAGGTAATTTGATTTTCTTTCTAGGAAAGTGTGCCATGTCTTTCCTTAACGGAAATTGGAATCTAATATTTCCTTCCTTCATATCAATAATTGCACCAATCGTTCTAAGGAAAGGTCTACCAAGAATAACAGGACATGAAAGATTGCAATCTATATCAAGAACAATAAAACCTACGGGCACATAATTCCTATTTGCAACAATAATAACATCATTAATCCTTCCCATAGGTTTCTTAATAGTGGAATCTGCAAGGTGCAAGTTTAAAGAGAAATCGTCAAAATCACGGAAACCTAACAGATCACATAAAGTTTTTAGAATCGTGGAAACACTAGCACCGAAATCACACAAAGCGTAGCATTCATGATCTTTAATTTAATTTTAATAGTATGTTCCCACTCATCGTAAAGTTTTCTAGGGATAGAAACTTCCAATTCAAGTTTTTCCTCATAATATTGCATCAAAGCATCAACGATATGTTTAGTAAAAGCTTTATTTTGACTATAAGCATGAGGAGAATTCAACACGGATTGCAACAAGGAAATACAATCTATTAAAGAACAATTATAATAATTAAATTCCTTGAAATCCAAAATAGTGGGTTCATTGGTGTGTAAAGTTTTGACCTCTCCTATCCCACTTTTACCAAATTTAGCATCAAGATCTAAAACTCCGAATCATTGGGACGCCTTTTAGCTAAAGTTGACTCATCTCCAGTCCCATCATTATCAAGATTCATATTGCAAAACAAAGATTTAATAGGAGACACATCAATCACTTTTAGATCTTCGTCATTATTATCATGAAAACTAGAAGAACACGCTTTTACAAAGCAATCTTTCTTAGCACGCATCCTAGCTTTTCTTTCTTTGCGCTCATCAATGGAAATTCTCATAGCTTTGAGAGACTCATTGATATCATGCTTAGGTGGAATAGATCTAAGTTTGAAAGAATCAACATCAAGTGAAAGGACACCGCAAGATTGAACACAAAGCTAAGCACTTCTTCCATTGCAAGAAAGATCAATCTAGTAGGCCAAACCAAACTGATAATTCGAAGAGACTTGCAAAGATAACCAATCATACATAAAAGAATTCAGAGGAGATTCAAATATTTCTCATAGATAAACTTGATCATAAACCCACAATTCATCGGATCTCGACAAACACACCGCAAAAAGAGTTACATCGAATAGAGCTCCAAGAACATCAAGGAGAACTTTGTATTGAGATTCAAAGAGAGAGAAGAAGCCATCTAGCTAATAACTATGGACCCGAAGGTCTGTGGTAAACTACTCACAACTCATCGGAGAGGCTATGGTGTTGATGTAGAAGCCCTCCGTGATCGATTCCCCCTCCGGCGGAGCGCCAGCGAAGGCTCCAAGATGGGATCTCGCGGATACAGAAGGTTGCGGCGGTGGAAATAGTTTTTCATGGTGCTCCTGGATGTTTTCGGGGTACGTAGATATATATAGGCGAAGGAGGTAGGTCACGGGAGCCACGAGGGGCCCACGAGGGTGGGGGCGCCCCCACCCCCCTAGGGCGCGCCCTCCTACCTCGTGGCCGCCTTGACTGCTTCTTGACATCCACTCCAAGTCTCCTGGATTGCGTTTGTTCCAAAAAGATCGCTCCCGAAGGTTTCATTCCGTTTGGACTGTGTTTGATGTTCCTTTTCTTCAAAACACTGAAATAGGCAAAAAAAACAGCAATTCGGGCTGGGCCTCTGGTTAGTAGGTTAGTCCCAAAAATGATATATAAGTGTAAAGTAAAGCCCATAAACATCCAAAACGGGTAATATAATAGCATGGAACAATAAAAATATATAGATACGTTGGAGACGTATCAGTGGGCGTCCTGGATATGGGGGTATCCAGCCCTGCCTGCCTGCGGCCCACCACGTGGCTCCATTGGCGGCCTAGTACGGCCCTACTTCAGCATCAACAACTCAAGACCCTCGCGAGGGGCCAAGACTCATGAGGCGGATGACATCAAGACCCCCGAGGGGATCGGCCTCCTCAGGCTAGCTCCCGAGGGCCGGAGAGTTTTATGCCAGGTTTACCTCCCGAGGCTCAGCTGGCGTGAGCCATACGACCAAGGCCAGGCGGGTGCCAGGCGGGCGCAGAGAACATGTTTCCTCTTTAGTGCAAAGGAGGCAAGCCACAGGCGTGGAGTCCCGAGGAATCAACCAAAGGTTTCCATTCTGGTGCAACGAGACCAAGACCACCAGGACGGCAGGACGGAGGTCATCGACGAGCCCACCGCAGCGTCATGACTAGAGGCTTTTCGCAGGCGAAGACTACTTTTGTCAGGATAAGTTGTACTACTTGTCCCCTTTAAATCCGGCTGTTGTGGGATCCCTTCCCGCCAACATTTGGGAAGAGCACCAAGGCCACTATAAATAGGACTAGCCACCACCATAGAGGCAAGACAAGCCGAACTAGCTCACACCACACCAGCTCCCTTGAGCTCAAGAACACCTCACCTCCTGAGGCCAGTTCATCCACTATACTGGTTCATCCTCAGCCCTCTGAGGCAATCCACCAAAACGCTGGAGTAGGGTATTACACCGCAAGGTGGCCCGAACCAGGATAAACCGTTGTGTCCCTTTGTCCCTTTGAGCTCGACGCGCTAGGCTTAGGAGAATCGCGAGTAGGCAGGCTGGGTAGGTTGAGATCTCCGCATGCACCCCAGAGTTTGAACCTCTCAAGGGTTTGCGGATCCCTTAATCCGACATTTGGCGTGCCAGGTAGGGGTGCGTCGGATCTTCTCTTCCGTCGATCGATCCACTGCCACTCGGACACCTCCATAGCCGACGCAAGCCGAGCTCGCGCCGAGCGTCGGGCCGCAGTCGCCGCCCGCGTCGCTCATACGGCTCCGGTGATGGCTGCGCCCATCGCACTTCGTCTCCGGTGGCCAACACCGCCATAGGCCCTGCCGGCCGCGAGCAGCAAGCTTCATCGCTGCACCCGTCGGTGCGTCGCGACGGGCACATCACTACTCCGTCATTGACCCCAGCAGCTTCGTCCTCCCACGCGTGTCGCGGCCAGCGGACGCGCAGGCCGCTCTGCTCATGGCCCGAGAGCTCCTTCGCTACCGACCGGTTGGTGACCTCTAGGAGGAGTGGCTCGAGCGGATCGCTGAGCTCGTCAGCGTTGCGCACGGGGGCTCCGTCGAGCCGGCTCGCTCGCTGCCTCAGCAACCACCTGCAATGGGTGACGTGGTGCACGGGGCTCCTCCACCACCTCCGGCCCAGGGCGCCATAATTGAGCCAAGGCATGTGGCGCCACGGCGCGACCCGCCTCGCCCTGCACCGGCTCGGGAGGACGTGAACTGCTAGGTGGTGCAGCTACCCCAAGGAGAAGCGCGCGTACTCCCAACACCTCAGCACCAGGCCCGCGTACCACCGCAGGAGGTGGCGGTGCGCGTGCACCAGGACCAGTTTCCACCCCCTCGATGACCTCCAGTGGCCACGGCAGGATGCCACGTGTTCACCCGAGAGCTCTGCAACGTCGTCTGGCCGAGCAAGTTCAAGCCTGACCTGCCTCCATGCTACAACGGCACCGCCGACCCCACCGAGTTCCTGCGGCTCTACGGGCTGAGCATCGAGGCGGCCAGCGGTGATGAGAAGATCATGGCAAACTGGTTCCTGATGGCCCTCAAGGATGGCGCGCGTTCTTGGCTCCTGAAACTGACCGAGGGGTCGATTTCTTTCTGGGAGGAGATGTGCGGCCACTTCATCGCCAACTTCCAGGGCACTCGCGACCGTCCACCGGCCGCGGGTGAACTGCATCACATCAAGCAGCAACCAGGAGAGACCCTGCAGAAGTATATCCAGTGCTTCAACAATGTTCGCCTCAAGATCCCCAAGGTGTCGGACGAGGCCATCATTTTAGCGTTCACCGATGGCGTCTGTGATGTCAAGATGAAGGAGGAGCTCGCCATCCATGAGGATCTCTGCACAGCCCTGGAGATGTTCAACATGGAGAACAAGTGCGCGAGGGCTGAGGAGGGGCGCCTCTCCCTCCTCGAGCTCCCCGATGCTGATCAAGAAGACAAGAAGGCGAATACCAAGGACGTGAAGCGCAAGGGGCCGACCGTGCTTGCGGCCGAACCAGAGACGAAGCACGGCTGCAACCACCCCGAGTCATCTAAGAGTACCGGTCGTTCTGCGTCTTCCACAACGTTCACAGCCACAACACCAACGACTGTCAGGAGCTCAGGGCCCTACGCGACGGGCGCCTCGGTCGACGCCCCGAGCGCAACGATCGAGGCTACGGTCATGGAGGCGGCCGAGGTGGAGGACGCTGGGACAGACGCGACCATCGTCAGGAGTGGCGCGATCAGCCTCGTGAGGACCGCTGGCAGGGCCAGCCTCACGAGGGCGCCTGGAGGGAGCAGCCTCGTGAGGAGCGCCCTCAGGGCAACGTAGCTCTGCCTCCTCTGCCTCCACCGCTAAGAAGGAATGAGGATCACCACCAAGACGAGGGGGCTGGGGGCTTCTAGGAGCCTCGAGCCATTGCCTACATCTTGGGCAGCTCACAAGCCCCAGCTTCCCACCGCATCTTCAAGCAGTTCGCGCGCGAGGGGAATGCAGCGCTCCCCAAGCCCGAAGCAGCTCGCCCTCTCAGGTGGCCTAAGTGCGCCATCACCTTCAACTCCTCAGACCAGCTCAAGTGCGCGGCCACCGCTGGCGCGCTCCCCATGATCTGCTCCCCCGTCATCAGCAACGTGGTCGTCACCAGGACTCTCATCGATGGCGGAGCTGGGCTCAATGTTCTGTCTGTTCAGACGTTTGACAGGCTCCAAGTGCCATACAACCAGCTTCACCCGACCAAGCCATTTTCAGGAGTAACCGACGGTTCTACACACCCGATAGGGCAGGTTCGCCTCCCTGTCACCTTCGGCGAGCGCAACAACTACCACACTGAGCTCATGGACTTCGACGTCGCCGACATCCGCCTGCCCTACAACGCCATCCTAGGGTACCCTGCACTTGCCAAGTTCATGGCAGCTATGCACCACGGCTACAACATCCTCAAGATGCCAGGAAGCGGCGGCGTCATCACGGTTGCGTGCCAAGAGAAGGATGCGGTGTGCTCCCTCGAGCGCGCCTTCCAGGCTACGGCGGTTGAGAACCCTGAAGACAAGGACGGCACCCTCCCTCCTGAGGTCGCCCCCAAGACGAAGAAGCTGCAGCTGGGACAGGGGTCTCGTGAAGGAGCATCGCTCGAGGACGCCGTGCTGAGCCTCACGTCTCCGGATGCGGCACCTTCACCCATTGCATAGGAAGGTGTGCCCGACGCCCCTCTCAGGCTGGGCTCGGGGGCTCTCCTCGGGAGGGCCTCCGACCTAGCCAGGGTCACGAGGGAGGCGCTCGGGCACCATGTGGAGGCGCTCTTCAGAGCATGTTTCCCAAGAGAAGGCATCAGGCGTGAGGCACCAGGTGTTTAGGAGTTCATCAGCAAGGCAATCGAGGAGATTCAATAAGCAAGGGTTCTGCAAGGCGATCGTCGCCTGCCGTGCGGCGCAGCTCACTGCCCTGGTGAGGGTAAGGAGTTCTGCGTCTGCATCGACATCCCTGGGCTCAACAGGGCCGCGTCTCGGCAGCTCATGTGGCCGTCTCGTGTCGGCCGGTGCGAGGGTCCACCTTGCATCTACGTCTGCATGCCCTTCGGCTTGCCGGGCGCGGCTGAAGCATTCCAGCGCTGCATGAGGGATGCCCTGACGGCTTGCGAGGCCAGGCATCGGGCGATCCTGGCGGAGATGGAGGAGCACCTTCAGGAGCCTCCCCGGCCCTCTGAGCCTCCCGAGGCTCGGCACCAGAGCTCTCGTGAGGAACGACTCCAGCGGCGCGTGTTTTTGGCTACTTCAACACCTCTTCGGCGAAGGTACCAGGTGACATCTCTCTAGTCCGTTCAGTCTGGGGGGCGTCCCTCGGGCTGCATCATCCCCAGGCCGTATGGGTCCGCCCCTATGGCATGTATCCCTTTTGCATCTATTAGAGCTAGTTTTCAGTATTTCGCAAGCTACCTTTAAATTATTAATTGCCTGATCGACGCTTCGTCGCTAAGAACGTCTCGCGCCCTTGCAAGCTCTCCCGCGACCGACTCATGATTAAGGACTGGCATGGCGTCTGTGCTCGGGTCCGTCCCTGCAACATCGCTAAATCCAAGAGGCTGAGCTCTGGCTCACGGGCCAGTCCCCGTGTATGTCACCTCCCATGGCCCTTGGTGCCTTGTTCTCGCATGAGCTAATCACGGGTGGATTAGTAAGGGCGCGCGACCGGGTGCCCCCATGGCCACGGGAACCGCGCGCCGGTTGTTTTTCTTCAGGATCTTTGCATGAGAAGACTGGGCACGGTGTCTGTGCTCGGGTCCGTCCCTGCAGCGTCGATAAACCCAATGGCCGAGCTCTGTCTGGCGGGCCGGCCCCGTTCACGTCACCCCCTGGGGTCATTGGTGTCTGGCCTTCTCATGCAATAACCTCAGGAGACTAATTCGGCGCAGGCTGCCTAACCATCTCGCAGGACTAACACAAGCATCCCCGATCAAGACCAGGCGCAACCCGCCTTGAGATAGGGCCTCGTGAGTCCCGTGCTGGCTCACGGGTGCCCATACACACCTCCTCCTGCCCTGTTGTGCAAGCCACGTGTCAGGGCGGGGCTGTACATGCCCCGGGGGCTCTCCTCATAGGGAGCCCCCTCCCACGCACCAGTGGAAGCACCATGCTCTGTGCTGGCCATCGACACTACCGAGGAGCGGCTATGCCCGTGCAAGAGCGGAAGCGCTATGCTCCGCACTGGTGATAAACAACTGGGGGTGGCCTAGCGGCCGCATTAACCTCAGGGAGTCTCCGGGCTCAGTGACTAGCCTTACCGCGCTGCTCTCCCTCGGAAGGGTAGCGCGAGGGGGCTGGGCACGGGGGCTACGCTCAGGTCACGCCTGGCGTACCCCACCTCGCCAGGCCTCACGGGCCTGGTCTTCGCGCACCCCTCCCAAGTGAGAGCTCAGTGAGGAAAAGGTATGATGGTCGGTTCGTACGTCAAGGGGGACTCCTGAGCATCGCGTCTCAGGAGCCTAACTGGTGATGTAGCCCCTCACCCCTTGGGCTCGTCCTGGTGATCCGGACGACCCAACGGCGGCTGAGGCATGCGCGGGGCCGGGCCCTGCCGATGCAGAACGCGAAGGCCTGGCTTTCACCCTTCCTTTTCAAACCGTTCGTACGTCAAGGGGGACTCCTGAGCATCGCGTCTCAGGAGCCTAACTGGTCACGTAGCCCATCACTCCTTGGGCCGAACGACCCAACAGCGGCTGCGGTATGCGCGGGGCCAGGCCCTGCCGATGCAGAACACCAAGGCTTGCCCCTGCACCTTCTCCTAAGCTGTTCAGATGTCAAGGGGGACTCCTGAGCATCGCGTCTCAGGAGCCTAACTAGCCACGTAGCCCCTCGTCCCTTGGGCTCGTCCTGGTGATCCGGACAACCCAACGGCGGCTGAGGTATGCGCGGGGCCGGGCTCTGCCGATGCAGAACAACAAAGCAAACGGAAAAGTCAAGGGACCATGATCTAATTATTACAAAACATATTGTTCCAAGCAAACGGTTTTAAACGCCTCCCGAGGCATGCTGCATGATACAGGACGAACGAGGAAAAACAGAGCCACCGAGCCACCTCTTCAGACCTGGGCACCGCCGTCGCCCGCCAGCTGAGCCTCGTCGCGAGGCGCGTCGCCCGCTCCATCGACCTCGGTCAGAGGACCGACGACCAGGAACTTACTCAGCATGGCATCCATGGAGCTCTTCACGGCGGCAGCAGCAGTGTCTTGGGAGTTCGAGTCCACCTGAGTAAGGAAGGAGGAGAGGTCGAAGCCGGCATCCTGGAGGTAGAAATGGCTGACGACGCAAGTAAGAGCCGAGGAAGAAAGCGAGCGTGCCTCGCTTTCCAACAAGGAGGCAAACCCGTCGACAACATCTTCGAGCACTGCCAAGACTTCAGGGAGCAGAGCAGCAGGGCTCTCCCTCGGGGTCGTCACTGTCACCTTCTTCAAGGGATCATCCCCAAAGAGAGACTTCTGAGCCTTGTGGAAACGTGCCTCGAGAGAGGCAAGGGTGTTGCACTCCATGGCGGCCACCTTCTTGGCCTCGGCAAGGGCCGCTTGGGCCGCCTCCGCCTCCCCCTTCAGCTTCGTCAGGCGGTCGCACTCCACAGCTGTCGGCGTTCTGGGAACGGGGGTCCCCAAACTTGCCTGCCTGCGGCATGGCTCAAGTAGTGGCCCGGTACGGCCCATCTTCATCAACCCAAGATCAAGACCCTCGCGAGGGGCCAAGCCTCGCGGGGCAGACGACACAAGGCTTCCTTGGGGATGGCCTCACCAGGCAGGCTTGCGAGGAGGCGGAGAGATCAAGGTAGGAGTACCTCGCGAGGTGCTCGTGATGCAAGCCGTGACGATCGAGACCAGGCGGGCGCCAGCCTGCGCAGTGTCCTTGTTTCCTCTTTGGTGCAAAGGGGGCAAGCGCAGATGCGGAGTACCGAGGCGTCAAGCAAAGGTTACCATTTCGGTGCAATGAGACCAAGACCAGTAGAGCGGCAGGACGGAGGTCACCGTGGAGCCCAAGACGGTGTCATCGCCAGTGCCTTTGGCAGCCGAAGACCAACTTTAGTCAGGATAACTTGTACTAGATGTTCCCCTTCAAAATGGCCGTCGTTGCCTCCCTTCCCGCTCAATATTTGGGAAGAGGACCAGGGCCTCTATATATAGAGATAGCCACCACAGTAGAGAGGGGGATCGGATCAAGTTCTCATCAGATCCAGAGGCGATCGAACTCACCTAAGTAGTACACCGCACCAGCCCTAGAACACCTCTCGCGAGGCGATTCTTCCTCTGTACTATTCATCATCAGCCCCTGAGGCAATCCACCACACCACACACTGGATTAGGGTATTACACCACAACGGTGGCCCGAACCAGTATAAACCTTGTGTCCCTTATGCTACTCATCGTGTAGCTTAGATTCACAGCGAGGCGTTGGGACGTGGATCGGTAGGGGGAAGATCTTCATGCGCACCCCAGAGTTCGAACCTTAAGGGTTTTGCCGGAACCCGATATCCGACATTTGGCGCGCCAGGTAGGGGTGTGCCGGAATCTTCCGTCTGATGTCCCGCATTCCATCGTTCGTCGCATCCATGGCTAAAGCTTGCCGAGCCCGCGCCGAGCGTCGGGCTGCTCTCACCACCCGCGTCGCCCAGACGGCTCCCGTCGGTGGGCCTCCCCGCCGTTCTCCGTCGCCTGCCGCCAACGCCGCCACCGGCCTGGCAGGGAACGAGCAGCAAGCGTCGTCGCCGCATCCCTCGGTGCGGCGGGAAGGCCGCACCGCCACTCCGTCGCTGACTCCAGCTGGTTTGTCGTCTCACGTGATACGTCTCCAACGTATCTATAATTTTTGATTGTTCCATGCTATTATATTACCCCTTTTGGATGTTTATGGGCTTTATTTTACACATCTATACCATTTTTGGGACTAACCTACTAACCGGAGGCCCAGCCCGTATTGCTTTTTTTTGCCTATTTCAGTATTTCGAAGAAAAGGAATATCAAATGGAGTCCAAACGGAATGAAACCTTCGGGAGCGTTATTTTTTGGAACGAATCGGATCCAGAGGACTTGGAGTGCAAGTCAAGAAGCGAACGAGGCGGCCAGGAGGGTGGAGGGCGCCCCCCCCCTACAGGGCGCGCCCTGCCTCCTGGGCCCCACGTGCGGCCACCGACCTACTTCTTCCTCCTATATATACCTACGTACCCCGAAAACATCCAAGGAGCACCCGAAACACAATTTCCACCGCCGTAACCTTCTGTATCCGCGAGATCCCATCTTGGAGGGCTTCTACATCAACACCATAGCCCCTCCGATGAGTTGTGAGTAGTTTACCACAGACCTTCGGGTCCATAGTTATTAGCTAGATGGCTTCTTCTCTCTTTTTGGATCTCAATACAATGTTCTCCCCCTCTCTTGTGGAGATCTATTCGATGTAAACTCTTTTTGCGGTGTGTTTGTCGAGATTCGATGAATTGTGGGTTTATGATCAAGTTTATCTATGAGAAGTATTTGAATCTCTGAATTCTTTTATGTATGATTGGTTATCTTTGCAAGTCTCTTCGAATTATCAGTTTGGTTTGGCCTACTAGATTGATCTTTCTTGCCATGGGAGAAGTGCTTAGCTTTGGGTTCAATCTTGCGGTGTCCTTACCCAGTGACAGAAAGGGTTGCAGGGCACGTATTGTATTGTTGCCATCGTGGATAAAAAGATGGGGTTTATATCATATTGCATGAATTTATCCCTCTACATCATGTTATCTTGCTTAAGGCGTTACTCTGTTCTTATGAACTTAATACTCTAGATGCAGGCAAGAGTCGGTCGATGTGTGGAGTAATAGTAGTAGATGCATGCAGGAGTCGGTCTACTTGTTGCGGATGTGATGCCTATATACATGATCATGCCTAGATAATCTCATAATTATTCGCTTTTCTATCAATTGCTCGACAGTAATTTGTTCACCCACCGTAATGCTTATGCTATCTTGAGAGAAGCCTCTAGTGAAACCTATGGCCCCCGGGTCTATCTCTTATCATATTTGCTTCCGATCTACTTTTATTTGCATCTTTACTTTTTGCATCTATAATATAAAATACCAAAAATATATTTACTTTATCATATTATCTCTATTAGATCTCACTTTCGCAAGTGGCCGTGAAGGGATTGACAACCCCTTTACTGCGTTGGTTGCGAGTTCTTTGTTTGTTTGTGTAGGTACGAGGGACTTTTTGTGGAGCTTCCTACTTGATTGATACCTTGGTTCTCAAAAACTGAGGGAAATACTTACGCTACTGTGCTGCATCACCCTTTCCTCTTCAAGGAAAACCAACGCAAGCTCAAGACGTAGCAAGAAGGATTTCTAGCGCCGTTGCCGGGGAAGCTTTCATCAAGTCAAGACATACCAAGTACCCATCACAAACCCATCTCCCTCGCATTTACATTATTTGCCATTTGCCTCTCGTTTTCCTCTCCCCCACTTCACTCTTGCCGTTTTATTTGCCCTCTATTTCCCAATCTTCTCTCTCTTTTTCGCTTGCCCTTCTTCGGTTTGCTCGTCTGCTTGTTTTTCCTTATGGATTTGCCTAAGAGTTTCGACCACCTTCTTAGAAGGATGGAAGAGATTGAATCAAATATTAGAAGCTTTATGAATTTGCAATTTGAGCATAATAATTTCTTCAGAAAAGAACTTAAGGAACAAAAAGGTTTTTTGGGTTTTATAAACAAAGAGCTTGATGATATGAATAAAGAATTTTATGGTGTGAATTCCCAAATTGCCCGGCTTGAAGATGCTATAGCCAAAATTTCTGATAAGCAAGCTACCTTAGTCAATAAGATGGTCGCCAAACCAGAAAAGTTAGATGATAATAATGATGAAGATCTTAAAGTTATTGATGTGTCCCCTATTAAATCTTTGTTTTGCAATATGAATCTTGATAATGATGGGACTGAATATGATCCACCTTTGCCTAGAAGGCGTTCTAAAAATTCGGAGTTTATAGATCTTGATGCTAAAATTGGTAAAAGTGAGATTGAAGAAACTGAAACTCTAGATAATAAATTTACTATTGCGGATTTCAAGGAATTTGATTATGATAAGTGTTCTTTAGAAGGTTGTATTTCCTTGTTGCAATCCGTTGTTAATTCTCCTCATGCTTATAGTCAAAATAAAGCTTTTAACAAACATATCGTTGATGCCCTGATGCAATCTTATGATGAAAAACATAATTTGGAAGTTTCTATACGTAGAAAACTTAATGATGAGTGGGAACCTACTATATAGATTAGAATTAAAGATTTTGAGTGTTTTGCTTTGTGTGATTTGGGTGCTAGTGTTTCCACGATTCCGAAAACTTTATGTGATATTCTAGGTTTCCATGATCTTGATGATTGGTCTTTAAATTTGCACCTTGCGGATTCCACCATTAAAAAGCCAATGGGAAGGATCAATGATGTTCTTATTGTTGCAAATAGAAATTTGGTGCCTGTAGATTTTATCGTTCTTGATATAGATTGCAATCTTGCTTGTCCTATTATTCTTGGTAGACCTTTCCTTAGAACGATTAGTGCGATTATTGATATGAAGGAAGGGAATATTAGATTCCAATTTCCATTAAGGAAATGCATGGAGCACTTTCCAAGAAATAAAGTTAAATTACCTTATGAATCTATCATGCGTGCTACTTATGAATTTAGTGCCAAAGATGGCACTACTTAGATCTATCTTCGCTTTTATGCCTAGCTAGGGGCGTTAAACGATAGCGCTAGTTGGGAGGCAACCCAATTTTCTTTATGTTTTTTGTTTTTGTTTCTGTTTAGTAATAAATTTATCATCTACCTTCTGTTTAGATGTGTTTTTATGTTTTAATTAGTGTTTGTGCCAAGTAGAACCTATAGGATAACTTATGGTGATAGTTGATTTGATTCTGCTGAAAAACAGAAACTTTGCGCTCACGAGAATTTTTTTAGTAAATCACAGGAAAGTGCTTTTGCGGTGATTATTTTTTATGCTGATCAATAGACAAATTTCCTAGGACGTCCTATTTTGGTAGAAGTTTTGGGGTTCCAGAAAATTGCATTAGTTACAGATTACTACAGACTGTTCTGTTTTTGACAGATTCTATTTTCCGTGTGTTGTTTGCTTATTTTGATGCATCTATGGCTAGTAAAATAGTTTATAAACCATAGGGAAGTTGGAATACAGTAGGTTTAACACCAATATAAATAAAGAATGATTTCATTACAGTACCTTATGTGGTGGTTTTGTTTTCTTTCACTAACGGAGCTTACGAGATTTCTGTTGAGTTTTGTGTTGTGAAGTTTTCAAGTTTTGGGTAAAGATTTGATGGACTATGGAATAAGGAGTGGCAAGAGCCTAGGCTTGGGGATGCCCAAGGCACCCCAAGATATTCAATAATAGCCAAAAGCCTAAGCTTGGGGATGCCCCGGGAAGGCATCCCCTCTTTCGTCTTCGTTTATCGGTAACTTTACTTGGAGCTATATTTTTATTCACCACATGATATGTGTTTTGCTTGGAGCATCGTGTTTTATATGAGTCTTTGCTTTTTAGTTTATCACAATCATCCTTGCTGTACACACCTTTTGAGAGAAGCCTACTTGATTAGAAATTTGCTAGAATACTCTATGTGCTTCACTTATATCTTTTGAGCTTTATAGTTTTTGCTCTAGTGCTTCACTTATATCTTTTAGAGCACGGTGGTGGATTAATTTTGAAGAAATTGTTGATCTCTCATGCTTCACTTATATTATTTTGAGAGTCTTTTAGAACATCATGGTATTTGCTTTGGTTACAAATTTGGTCCTAGAATGATGAGCATCCAAGTTGGGTATAATAAAAACTATCATAGAAAGTGAATTGGATGCTATGATAAATTTGATGCTTGATAATTGTTTTGAGATATGGAGGTAGTGATATTAAAGTCATGCTAGTTGGGTGATTATGAATTTAAAGAATACTTGTGTTGAAGTTTGTGATTCCCGTAGCATGCACGTATGGTGAACCGCTTTGTGATGAAGTCGGAGCACGATTTATTTATTGATTGTCTTCCTTATGAGTGGCGGTCGGGGACGAGCGATGGTCTTTTCCTACCAATCTATCCCCCTAGGAGCATGCGCGTAGTACTTTGTTTTTGATGACTCCTAGATTTTTGCAATAATTATATGAGTTCTTTTGATTAATGTTGAGTCCATGGATTATACGCACTCTCACCCTTCCACCATTGCTAGCCTCTCTTGTGCCGCGCAACTTTCGCCGGTACCATACACCCACCATATACCTTCCTCAAAACAGCCACCATACCTACCTATCATGGCATTTCCATAGCCATTCCGAGATATATTGCCATGCAACTTTCCACCGTTCCGTTCATATGACACAGATTACTTTTGTCATATTGCTCTTTCAATGATCATGTAGTTGACATCGTATTTGTAGCAAGGCCACCTTCAGAATTTTCATACATGTCGCTCTTGATTCATTGCATATATCCCAGTACACCGCCGGAGGCATTCATATAGAATCATATCTTGTTCTAGCTTTGAGTTGTAAATCCATAAAAGTGAGGAAAGGATGATGAAGACTATGATTCCCCCACAAGTCGGGATGAGACTTCGGACTTTATAAAAAAAGGAAAAAAAGAGAAAAAGGCCAAAAAAGAAAAAAAAAGAGGCCAAAGAAAAAGAAAAAAAAGGGAAAAGAAAAAGAAAGAAAAAAATAAAAAATGAGAGAAAAAGAGATAAGGGACAATGTTACTATCTCTTTTTCCACACTTGTGCTTCAAAGTAGCACCATGATCTTCATGATAGAGAGAGTCTCCTATGTTGTCACTTTCATATACTAGTGGGAATTTTTCATTATAGAACTTGGCTTGTATATTCCAATGATGGGCTTCCTCAAATTGCCCTAGGTCTTCGTGAGCAAGCGAGTTGGATGCACACCCACTTAGTTTATTTTGTTGAGCTTTCATATATTTATAGCTCTAGTGCATCCGTTGCATGGCAATCCCTACTCACTCACATTGATATCTATTAATGGGCATCTCCATAGCCCGTTGATACGCCTAGTTGATGTGAGACTATCTTCTTCTTTTTGTCTTCTCCACAACCACCATTCTACTCCACATATAGTGCTATGTCCATGGCTCACGCTCATGTATTGCGTGAAAGTTGAAAGAGTTTGAGATTATTAAAGTATGAAACAATTGCTTGGCTTGTCATCGGGGTTGTGCATGATTAAATACTTTGTGTGATGAAGATAGAGCTTAGCCAGACTATATGATTTTGTAGGGATAACTTTCTTTGGCCATGCTATTTTGAGAAGACATGATTACTTTGATTAGTATGCTTGAAGTATTACTATTTTTATGTCAATATGAACTTTTATTTTGAATCATTTGGATCTGAACATTCATGCCACAATAAATAAAATTACATTGAGAAATATGCTAGGTAGCATTCCACATCAAAAATTCTGTTTTTATCATTTACCTACTCGAGGACGAGCAGGAATTAAGCTTGGGGATGCTTGATACGTCTCCAACGTATCTATAATTTTTGATTGTTCCATGCTATTATATTACCCCTTTTGGATGTTTATGGGCTTTATTTTACACATCTATATCATTTTTGGGACTAACCTACTAACCGGAGGCCCAGCCCGTATTGCTGTTTTTTTTGCCTATTTCAGTATTTCGAAGAAAAGGAATATCAAACGGAGTCCAAATGGAATGAAACCTTCGGGAGCCTTATTTTTGGAACGAATCGGATCTAGAGGACTTGGAGTGCAAGTCAAGAAGCGAACGAGGCGGCCAGGAGGGTGGAGGGCACGCCCCCTGCCTCCTGGGCCCCATGTGCGGCCATCGACCTACTTCTTCCTCCTATATATACCTACGTACCCCGAAAACATCCAAGGAGCACCCGAAACACAATTTCCACCGCCGTAACCTTCTGTATCCGCGAGATCCCATCTTGGAGCCTTCGCCGGTGCTCCGCTGGAGGGGGAATCGATCACGGACGGCTTCTACATCAACACCATAGCCCCTCCGATGAGTTGTGAGTAGTTTACCACAGACCTTCGGGTCCATAGTTATTAGCTAGATGGCTTCTTCTCTCTTTTTGGATCTCAATACAATGTTCTCCCCCTCTCTTGTGGAGATCTATTCGATGTAAACTCTTTTTGCGGTGTGTTTGTCGAGATCCGATGAATTGTGGGTTTATGATCAAGTTTATCTATGAGAAGTATTTGAATCTCTGAATTCTTTTATGTATGATTGGTTATCTTTGCAAGTCTCTTTGAATTATCAGTTTGGTTTGGCCTACTAGATTGATCTTTCTTGCCATGGGAGAAGTGCTTAGCTTTGGGTTTAATCTTGCGGTGTCCTTACCCAGTGACAGAAAGGGTTGCAAGGGACGTATTGTATTGTTGCCATCGAGGATAAAAAGATGGGGTTTATATCATATTGCATGAATTTATCCCTCTACATCATGTCATCTTGCTTAAGGCGTTACTCTGTTCTTATGAACTTAATACTCTAGATGCAGGCAGGAGTCGGTCGATGTGTGGAGTAATAGTAGAAGATGCAGGCAGGAGTCGGTCTACTTGTTGCGGACGTGATGCCTATATACATGATCATGCCTAGATAATCTCATAATTATTCGCTTTTCTATCAATTGCTCGACAGTAATTTGTTCACCCACCGTAATGCTTATGCTATCTTGAGAGAAGCCTCTAGTGAAACCTATGGCCCCCGGGTCTATCTCTTATCATATTTGCTTCCGATCTACTTTTATTTGCAACTTTACTTTTTGCATCTATAATATAAAATACCAAAAATATATTTACTTTATCATATTATCTCTATTAGATCTCACTTTCGCAAGTGGCCGTGAAGGGATTGACAACCCCTTTATTGCGTTGGTTGCGAGTTCTTTGTTTGTTTGTGTAGGTACGAGGGACTTTTTGTGGAGCTTCCTACTGGATTGATACCTTGGTTCTCAAAAACTGAGGGAAATACTTACGCTACTGTGCTGCATCACCCTTTCCTCTTCAAGGAAAACCAACACAAGCTCAAGACGTAGCATCACGCCCGTCGCGTTCCCACGGATGCGCAGGCCTCATTGCTCCTGGCACGTGAGCTCCTGCACTACCGCCCCGTCGATGACCTCTACGAGGAGTGGCTCGCTTGCCTCACCGAGCTCGTCAGCGCCGCAGGGGGCTCTCCTGCACCGTCCCTCTCGCTGCCTCGCCCTCCGTCCTGCGTGGGTGACGCAGCTCAGGAGATGCCTCCGCCACCTCCTCCCCAAGAAGGTGCCCTGGCTCCAAGGCGTGCGGCCCCTGGACGAGACCCACCACATCCGGCGCCCGCGTGACAAGAAAGGAGCTGCCAAGAGATCCCTCTTCCCCAAGAAGGCGCACGCGTGCTCCCTGCTCCAGCACGTCAAGACCGCATCCCGGCGCCAACACGTCAAGACCCCCCGCTGCCTCTGGTGGCGGCACGTGGGAATCTCCAAGAGCAAGCCCTGCGTCTGCAAAGGGCTCCGGTGGCCACCGCAGGCTGCCGCGCCTTCACCACCGAGCTACGCAACGTCGCCTGCCAGGGAAGTTCAGGCCAGATCTACCGACTCCGCGGAGTTCCTGCAGATCTATGAGCTGGCATCAAGGCGGCCAACGGAGACGAAAAGGTCATGGCGAATTGGTTTCCCATGGCGCTCAAGGACGGTGCTCGCACCTGGCTCCTGAACCTGCCTCCCAGCATGATCTCTTCTTGGGACGAGATGCGCACCCACTTCATCGCCAACTTCCAGGGCACTCGCAACCGTCCTCCAGTCGTGGGTGACCTGCGCCGCATCAAGCAGCAACCTGGAGAGACCTTGAAGAAGTACATCCAGCGCTTCAACAGCACTCGCCTCAAGATTCCCAAGGTGACCGAGGAGGCCATCATCTCAGCGTTTTCTGATGGCGTCCGTGACGTCAAGATGAAGGAGGAGCTTGCTATCCACGAGGATCTGTGCACATCTCTGGAGCTGTTCAACTTGGCGACCAAGTGCGCAAGGGCTGAGGAGGGACGCCTCTCCCTTCTCGAGCTTCCAGCTGCTGACCCCGAAGAGAAGAAAGCCAAGGCCAAGGACGTGAAGCCCAAAGGAGCAGCCGTGCTCGCAGCAGAGCCAGACACGAAGCGCGGCAGGGACAAGCCAGAGTCGTCCAAGGGCGGCCGATACTGCGTCTACCACGACCTCCACACCCACAACACCAACGAATGCCAAGAGCTCAGGGCTGTTCGAGAACGATCGGGGCTATGGCCGAGGAGGAGGAAGAGGTGGAGGACGATGGGACGACTGAGGCCCTCGCCAGGAGTGGCGTGACCGACCTCGTGAGAACCGCTGGCAGGACCAGCCTCGCGAGGGGGCTTCGAGGGATCAGCCTCGTGAGGACCGCCCTCAGGGCAATGCAGGCCTTCCTCCTCTGCCATCACCGCCAAGAAGGAATGATGACCACCACCAGGACGAGGGGGCCGGGGGCTTCCAGGAGCCATGTGCTATTGCTTGCATCCTGGGCGGTGCCCAGGCCCCAGCCTCTCAGCGCATCTTCAAGCAGTTTGCTCGTGAAGTGAACGCAGTCCTCCCCCAGCTCGAGGCCACGCACCCTCTCAGGTGGTCCACGTGCGCCATCACATTCAGCTCATCGGATCAGCTCAAGTGTGCGGCTACAGCTGGCGTCCTCCCAATGCTTTGTTCCCCAGTCATCAGCAACGTGAAAGTTACCAGGACCCTCATCGATGGCGGCACATGACTCAACGTTCTATCCGTCGAGACGTTCTACAATCTTCAAGTGCCATATGATCAGCTTCAGCCAACCAAGCATTTCTCAGGAGTCACTGATGGTTCCACCACTCCGATAGGGCAGGTTCGCCTCCCTGTCACCTTCGGGCAACGCAAGAACTACCATACCGAGCTCATCGACTTCGACGTTGCCCACATTCGCTTGACGTACAATGCCATCCTCGGGTATCCAGCCCTTGCCAAGTTCATGGCGGTGACCCACCATGGTTACAATGTCCTCAAGATGCCGGGAAGCGGCGGAATCATCATAGTCCCCTGCAAAGAGAAGGATGCGGTGTGCTCTCTCGAGCGCGCCTTCCAAGCTGCATCAGTCGAAGACCCAGACAGTAAGAGCGGGAGCCCTCCCGAGGCAGTTCCCAAGAAGAAGAAGACATCATCCAGCTCAAGGCCTCAGGAGGCAGGCATCTCCGGAGGCGCCGCGTCAGGATCTGCGCCCGACCAAGGGGCGCCTCCCTCCGTCGCATAGGAAGGCGTGCTCGGCGCCCTCCTCGGGCAAGGCTCGGGGGCTCTCTCCTGGAGGGCCTCAGACTTTGCCAAGATCACGAGGGAGGTGCTCGGGCACCACTTGGAGGCGTGCTTCGCGGCACGTTCCCTCAGGAAGGCATGGGGCAACGGGGGCCCAACCCTCAGGAGTTCGTCACCAAGGTCACTCAGGAGCTGCAGAAATCAAGAGTCATGCGCGGCGACCGCCGCCTACCCGGCGTAGCTCCCCATCCAGGTGAGGATAGCGGGTTGCGCGTCTGCATTAACTACCCAGGGCTCAACCGAATCGCGTCTCAGGAGCGTTTCTGGCCTTCGCGCGTGGGACGCTGCGAGGGTCCGCCACACAGCTATGTTTGCATGCCTTTCGGCCTGCCAAATGCGGCTGCTGCTCACTAGCGTCTTATGCGGGGCACTCTGGAAGCTCATGAGGCCAGGCACCACGCAGTCCTGGCAGAGATGGAGATGGTCCTCGAGGAACTGCCCGGACCCTCAGAGCCTCTCGAGGCTCAGGGCGCTGGTGGCTCGTGAGGATCGGCTTCTTCACCGCGCATCGTCAGCTACTCCAACACACGCTCTGCAATGATATCAGGTGACGTCTTTCGAGTTTCATTTTAGCTGGGAGCACCATCAGGGCTGCATTATTCCCTGGTCGCGTGGGTCTATCCCTGCGGCATGTATCCATTTTGCTTATGTCTTCAGTTCACCTTGCTGGGGGCGCCCCTCGGGCTGCATCATCCCCAAGCCGCTCGGGCCTGACCCAGTGGCATGTATCTTTCCTGCATCTATCTAAGTTGGATTGGCTTCATTCTTAACCTGCCTATGATTATCATCTCCTGCCCCTGCGGCCTCCTTTTTCTCCCTCATGCAAATCGCTTGCACGTTAAAAGGGGGGCGCGTAAGCATCGCGACTCAGGGGCTCTTACTGGCTCTCCAGCCCTCACCCCCTGGCCTTGTCCACGGCATCGCGACCTGGCATACCAGCGGCAGCTGAGCTTGCTCGAGGGCCAGGACCTGAGGACGTAGGGCATTTGCATCTAACCACCTTGCAGGAACACTCAGCCGCCCAAGGCTCAAGATCAGGTGCAACCCGCCTTGAGGTAGGGCCTCGTGAGTCCCGCGCTGGCTCACGAGTGCCCAGATACACCTCGTCTAGCCCTACCGTGCCGGCCACGTGTCAAGGCGGGGCTGTACACACCCCGGGGGCTCCTCCCGGAGGGGCCCCCCCTCCCACGTACCAGTGGAAGCACCATGCTCCGCGCTGGCTGACGACACTACCGAGGAGCGGCTATGCCCGTACACATACGGAAGCGCTATGCTCCGCGCTGGTGATAAACAACTGAGGGCAGCCCACGGCTGTATCAACCTCAGGGATCCCAGAGCTCAGTGTCTGGCCTCATCGCAATGCTTCCCCCCGGGAGCGCCACGCGAGGGGGTTGGACACGGGGGCTCCGCCCAGGTCACGCCCGAGCGCACGCCACCCAGCCAGGTCCCTTGGACCTGGTCGTCGCGCGCCTCTCCCCGAGCGGAGCCAAGGTATGAATACCGTTTGAGTGTCAAGGGGGACTCCTGAGCATTGCGACTCAGGAGCCTAACTGGTCATGTAGCCCCTCACTCCTTAGTTCCAAAAGGCTAACGGCGGTTGAGGTATGCGCAGGGCCGGGCCCTGCCAACGTAGAACGACAGATCTACTCCTACACCCCCTCCCTATTTGTTGTTTGCGCGTCAAGGGAGACTCCTGAGCATCACGACTCCGGAGCCTAACTTGCCACGTAGCCCCTCACTCCTTGGTCCCGTCCTGGTGATCCGGTCGGGGCTAACGGCGGCTGAGGTATGCACGGGGCCGGGCCCTGCCGACGTAGAACACAAAGCAAATAGGAAGGAAACCGCAAAATCTCACAAATTCAGAAGCAAATATTACAAACCACAAATTGTCCTCACGATATCAAACACAAGTTTAAACGCCTCCACGAGGCACGATGCATGTTGCAGGAGTTGAAACATGAAAAGAAGCCGCGAGGAGATCACCCTTGAGCAGCACTGACGTTCGCCGGGAGCCCCGCCTCCGTGGTAGAGTTGCGCTTGTCAGCCTCACCTCCCGGGGCCGCGGAACCAGCAACACCTGCCTTGGGCGCAGTGGCGAAGGCGCAGAACTTCGCCAGCAAGGCCTCTGCTCGGCCCTTCACGGCCTCAGCAGCGGGGCGGAGCGCTCGGCGTCCACAGGCTCCAGCAGATCGTCAAGGTTGGCGTCGGGGTTGCGAAGGTAGACGCGGCTGAGGATCCGCGTCAGCGCCGCAAAAGAAAGGACGCGAGCTTCAACCTGGGCCATGGGGCCGATGCCGGTCACGACCTCCTCAAGCGCTTCGACCAGGAAGGGAAGCAGCTTGGCGGGGCCGTCCGTGGCTCTGGCCAGCGGCTTCTCCAGACCATCATCGTAAAGCGGCTTAAGCGCCCTGCGAGACCTCTCCTCGTAATCTGCAAAGGCCACGCGATCCTCGCCAAGACCTTCGCCTTGGTGTCCAGCTCAGTCCTCTCCGCCTTCAGTTTCTGCTCCAGAATCTTTAGCCTGTTGCGATCAGCGGTCAGCTCGGCGTCGCGATCTCCGATGGCGGCCTCCCGAGCTTCATCTCTTCCTCCTTCACCTGGCGGTCGCGAACCTCTTATGCGAGCTCACCACGCAGGCCCTGCAGCTTGTGCTCCAGCACCTTGCAACGGCCCCGGACAGTTGAAGCATCCTTCAACGCCGCGTCGCGGGCGGCCATGGCCTGGGTGGCGACTTGCTTCTCCTCCTCGGAAGCCGCCATAACCTGGCTCAGCGCCACTCGGACGAGGTGTCAGACCGAGCCCAGCCAGAGATCAGTTCCAGGCGCCCGGCCACCAGGCGAGGGTTGGCGCCCCGGAGATCTTCTCGCAGCCGACCCAGCTCAGCGGTAGCGTGGTCCAAGACGGCGGAGGAGGCAGAGGAATCAGGAACCAGTGGGGCAGGAGGAGAAGACGGCAGCGTGATCACGGCCTGGGAAGCTGGGACCTCCTGGGCCTTGGCGACCTCAGCGACAACATCAAGCACAGGCGCCTCCAGAGTCAGCGGGGCCACGGGGGCTGACACGCCGCCAGAGCACCCCTCCTGGCCTCGCGAGGACGACCGGGCAGGGGAGGTGCGAGCTCCACCGCCTCCCCTTCCCGCAAGCGAAGGCGCGACAGATGAGCTTGCCCCAAGCGGAGCCACCCGATGCGCCAAGAACACCCTCAGGAGCGTGGCCCCGGTCAGCTTTGCCGCCTTCATGTTGCTCGGACTCAGGTTGGCTTTCATCTTGTCCAGCACCAGCTTCGCCCGACGGTCGTCAAGCTTCGCACGGGACCACGCCTCATCGGCCCGGGGCTGCCCCATGGGCAGCGCCAGCCGAGAGTTGATACATCCGGCATCCAGCATGACCCACTTGCTCCGGAAGCCATCGGCCCTCTTCTCGGCCTTCGAGATCACGTTGGCTTTGGAGTATGCAATGAAGCTTGCGCACGCCGAGGTATTGGCGCCAGTAACTCGGAGGAAGAAGAAGTGGCGCAGCAAGGCCACGGAAGGCATCACCCCGACGTGCGCCTCGCAGTAGTAGGCGAAAATCAACAGGAGAAGAACAGAGTTGAGATGGAGATGCAGAGCCTACAGCTTATAATGGCGGAGGACATCATAGAAGAACTCGGAGAAAGGGGGCACCAGGCCAGCGATGACGGCGCTCATGAAGAAGGGGTAGAAGGTACTCCCCTTGGCCTCCGGCTGGGCGGAGCCGGCTCGGAGCGCAGTCTCCCCCATCTCGCTGCCTTGCGCCACCATCATCAGGCGCGTGAGGGCGAGATTCTTCTCCGTCATGTTGGGGGGATCCAGAGCCGGCAAGAACCAAGCCGGCGAAGCCTCGGCCGCGGCCTTGCAGGGTGCCATTGCTCGCTGAAGGAAGAGGGATGAGGCGGATCTGGAGGTTTCGGAAGCAGGAGAGCAAGAGCAAGAAAGGGGATCTGGAGCAAGGCGAATGAGAGCAATGAAGGTAAGCCTAACCCCTGCCAGCCTTTTGTCAGTCGGGCAGTTGTCGAGGCAGTGTGGGGAAGCGGAGACGCCCACGTCCAATCAACCGCCACGCGGCGACCAAGGCCGTAGGCTGTTGGGGCCCGCGGCTCCGCACTTGCCCTTTCGCTTTGCTGCTAAGCCATATCCAAGCGCGCCTTGGGCCCGGGGGCTACTGTCGGTGTTCTAGGAACGGGGGTCCCCAAACTTTCCTGCCTGTGGCCTGCGGCGTGGCTCAAGTAGTGGCCCAGTACGACCCGTCTTCATCAACCCAAGCTCAAGACCCTCGCTAGGGGCCAAGCCTCGCGGGGCGGACGACGCAACGCTTCCTTAGGGATGGCCTCACCAGGCAGGCTCGCGAGGAGGCGGAGAGATCAAGGCAGGAGTACCTCGCGAGGTGCTCGTGACGCAAGCCGTGACGATCGAGACCTGGCGGGCGCCAGCCTGCGCAATGTCCTCGTTTCCTCTTTGGTGCAAAGGGGGCAAGAGCAGACGCGGAGTACCGAGGCGTCAAGCAAAGGTTACCATTTCAGTGCAACGAGACCAAGACCAGCAGAGCGGCAGGACGGAGGTCACCATGGAGCCCAAGATGGCGTCATCGCCAGTGCCTTTGGCAGCCGAAGACCAACTTTAGTCAGGATAACTTGTACTAGATGTTCCCCTTCAAAATGGCCGTTGTTGGCTCCCTTCCCGCTCAATATTTGGGAAGAGGACCAGGGCCTCTATATATAGAGATAGCCACCACAGTAGAGAGGGGGATCAGATCAAGTTCTCATCAGATCCAGAGGCGATCGAACTCACCTAAGTAGTACACCGCACCAGCCCTAGAACACCTCTCGCGAGGCTCTTCTTCCTCTGTACTATTCATCATCAGCCCCTGAGGTAGTCCACCACACCACACACTGGATTAGGGTATTACACCACAACGGTGGCCCGAACCGGTATAAACCTTGTGTCCCTTGTGCTGCTCATCGTGTAGCTTAGATTCATAGCGAGGCGTTGGGACATGGATCGGTAGGGGGAAGATCTTCGTGCGCACCCCAGATCTAAAGTTTGAACCTTAAGGGTTTTGCCGGAACCCGATATCCGACAGCAGCCTGCTCCAAGGCCACCTTCTTCACCTCGGCATCTCGATCGGCGACGGCAGCCTCATGGGCCTTCAGCTTCTCCTCACACTCATGGAGCTGGCTGGCCTAGGTAGCTTGCTGATCCTGAAGAGCCTTTAGTTCAGCCTACACCATGCGGCACTGATCCTCAGTTTCCGTGGCCTCCTTCCGCGCCAAGTCGCGCGTGGTGGCAACCACCCCGAGCACCTTCTGGGCTTCCTCCGCAGAGCCCCAGGCCGCGTGGGCAGATGCGTCGGCTTGGACCCAACCAGAAATCAGCCTCAGGCGTCCCTGTGCCGAGCGACGATTCGGGCCCCAAAGTTCACCCTGGAGGAGGTCCAGCGCCGCCCTTGCCTCCTCCAGGGCCCCAGAGGTGGCAGGTGCGCCGCGGCTCGGCCACACGTTGGGCAGGGGAGAAGACGCCCTCGGCGCCAAGACAGAAGAAACCTCAGCCTCAGGAAGTACAGGGGGCTCCGGAGGCTAGTCAACCTCAGCAGCCACAGCAAGGATGGGCGCCGGTGGGGTCAGCCTTGCCAAGGGAACTGGCACCTCCTGAGGACGGGCTTCCACACCCTGGGGAGACGGCACCACCTCTGGAGTTGCGGGGGTCGTGGCATTCTCCTTCGCCAGAGCCGTAGCAGCCACTTCAGCGCCCTCGACCACGGCGACCTCCGCATCCTCTTTCTGCTTCTTCGACGGCTGCTGCCTAATGATAGACGAAGATGCTAAGCATCGCTTCAAGAATCAACAAACAAGGCTAAGGAAAAGACTTACTAGCCGGCGAAGACATGGCTCCTCTTTAGGTTCAGCAGCGGGCGCTGAGGCAAGGCAGCTGGTGCTGAACTCTTGGGAGCAGGAGAACTCGCGGTCGGTGCCGCTCGGGGCGCCGTCGGCAAGGGCTGAACGCTGCCCGGAGGAATCAGCGTGGTCCTTCCCTTCTTCGTGGCCGTCCGCTTGGGCTTCTTCAAAGAGGACACCCTGGACCTCGTGGTGACTCCGAAAGGGCGAGGCACCTCCACCACCGGAGGCGCGTCATCATCATCATCATCATCATCAGGGAAGTCGTGAAGGAGCTCCCTCTGCCGCGGGGCAGAGGGTTCCTCCACCATATCGTCCACGGTGGCCTCGGAGGAATGATCTCCAGAGGACAGATCCACCAAGGATGGAGGCGGCGGGGGAGGCCCCGCCCGCACAAGCCCAAACTCGTCGAAGACCGGCATAGCAGCGTCAACCTCCTCCCCGTCATCTCGGCAGTACAGCGGGAGCCAATCTTTCGGAGGATCGCTCTAGTCCTTCCCCGTCAAGTAGAACAACACCTTGCTCAGCTCCTCCTCGGGAAGGGCGTCCTAGCGCAGGCGGATCTTGCCATCGATGCCCCCGAGCTTCCACAGGGGGCAGGAGCGATCTTGGAGCGGCGCTATGCGCTGCCTCAAGAACTCCTTAATGAACATGGCCCCCATCAGCTTCTCGCTCCTCAGGTCCTTCTCCATCTTCTTCACCAATGGCGTCAGGTAAGGGTCATTGATCTTCTCAGAATACCACCCCTTCTCGGAGATGGGGAGTTTGGTCGGCAGCTCCAATGAGCCCTGGGAGCACTTGGCATCCATCAGAACCGACCTCTTCATGGCATCCTCCACCTTCTTCCCCGGTGCGGGAGATCGCATTGCCGCCCCGCGCCGCAACGAAGCCGATGCACCCAACCGGATGGTCGCCAGTCATGCGGAGGAAGAAGAAGTGGCGGAGCATGGTGACGGAGGGCATCACCCCCACGAACGCCTCACAGTAGAAGGCGAAGATGGACAGGAGGAGGATGGAGTTGGCTTGAATGTGGAGCGCGTGGAGGCCATAATGGTGAAGAACGACATAGAAGAAGCGGGAGAATGGGGGCACCAGCCCCGAGTAGACGCTGTGCGGGAAGAAGGGGAAGAAAGTGATGTTCGCGGGCTCCTGCGCAGCGGTGGCGACCCAGGGCGCCGTCCCCTTCCACTCGTTGTCCTCGCTCGCCGTCAGGAGGAGCGCGGTCTGGAGCTTCTCCACGGCCACGCAGGGCGCGAGCAGGGCCGGCTCGTACCAGGCGGAGCCAGCAGCCGAGGCCAAGGCTGTGGTCTTCTCAGCGGCCATTGAGCAAGAGATTGGGGGGAAATCGGCAGATCTGGTGAGTTCTTCCGCTACTAGGAGAAGGGGATCTGGAGCAAGACGAAGAAGAGGCAATGAAAGCCTGGCGACAGACGGCAACCCTTTTGTCAGATGGCAACAGTTGCCAAGGCAGCATGGGGAAGCGGAGTCTCCCACGTCCCATCAATCGCCACGCGTCATCAAGGCCGCAAGCGGTTAGGGCTCGCGGTGCTCCGGACTTACCCTTTGGCTTCGCCTGGAAGCCAAGTCCGAGCACACCTTGGGTCCGGGGGCTACTGTCGGCGTCCTGGATATGGGGGTATCCAGCCATGCCTGCCTGCCGCCCACCACGTGGCTCCATCGGCAGCCTAGTACGGCCCAACTTCAGCATCAACAACTCAAGACCCTCGCGAGTGGCCAAGCCTCGCGAGGCGGACGATGTCAATACCCCCGAGGGGATCGGCCTCCTCAGGCTAGCTCCCGAGGGGCGGAGAGTTCTATGCAAGGTTTCCCTCATGAGGCTCAGCTGACGTGAGCCATGACGACCAAGGCCAGACGGGCGCCAGGCGGGCGCAGAGCGCCGGTTTCTTCTTCTGTGCAAAGGAGGCAAGCCACAGGAGCGGAGTCCCGAGGAATCAGCCAAAGTTTTCCATTCTAGTGCAACGAGACCAAGACCGCCAGGACGGCAGGAAGGAGGTCATCGACGAGCCCACCGCAGCGTCACGACCAGAGGCTTTTCACAGGTGAAGACTACTTTTGTCAGGATAAGCTGTACTACTTGTCCCCTTTCAAATCCGGCCGTTGTGGGATCCCTTCCTGCCAACATTTGGGAAGAGGACCAAGGCCACTATAAATAGGACTAGCCACCACCACTCAGGCAAGACAAGCCGAACTTGATCACACCACACCAGCTCCCTTGAGCTTAAGAACACCTCACCTCGTGAGGCTAGTTCATCCACTGTACTAGTTCATCCTCAGCCCTCCGAGGCAATCCACCAAAATGCTGGAGTAGGGTATTACACCGCAAGGTGGCCCGAACCAGGATAAACTGTTGTGTCCCTTTGTCCCTTTGAGCTCAACGCGCTATGCTTAGGAGAATCGCGAGTAGACTGGCTGGGTAGGTTCAGATCTCCGCACGCATCATAGAGTTCGAACCTCTCAAGGGTTTGCGGATCCCTTAATCCGACAGTGTCGTCAAAAAAATTGGAATTATTCAGGGCTCGTTTGGACGTTTTTATACATTAACTGGGTTTTGCAAGCATTTTATGTGCATAATTCAAATTTCAACTGCATGCACATGCTCCAGTGCATATAAACTGGTTGGAAAATCAAATATGTGTCCTTGGTTGCATGCTTAGGTCCCATGCAAGAAATGGGAATGAATTTGAAACACCCTGCCACCGTCACTCGGCCGCAAACATTGAGATAACTGGTTTTTAAATTATAGTAAATCCAAAACTCGTCTGAAATTCATGAAACCTGGCATGCTATCATGGAGTGGCATCAACATGCCGTGGTAATTTTTTTGTCCCATTTGGGGCAGGTTTGGGTATAAGCTTCTCCCAAACCAGAGCTTCTCACAACACGCGTGATGGTTTCGGTAGGGAATGTGCCACCTTTGGGGACGAAACGATATCCGTTGCCTCTTATTGCTTTCAAAAATTTTCTAGTGTCAACATAGAACAACAGGAGTGTTGGGTTTAGTTTTGGAATTTTTCGGGGTCCGTTTGGACATTTTTATACATTAACTGGGTTTTCTAGGCATTTTATGTGCATAATTCAAATTTGAACTGCATGCACATGCTCTAGTGCATATAAATTGGTTGAAAAATAAAATATGTGTCCTTCAGTGGATGCTTAGGTCCAATGCAAGAAACGGGAATGAATTTCAAACACCAGGGCACCGTCACTCGGCCGCAAACATTGAGATACTTGGTTTTTAAATTCTAGTAAATTCAAAACTCGTCTGAAATTCGTGAAACGTGGCATGCTATCATAGAGTGGCATCAACATGCTATGGTAAAAAATTTGTCCTATTTGGGGCAAGTTTGGGTATAAGCTTCTCACAAACCAGAGCTTCTCACAACAAGCGTGATGGTTTCGGTAGGGATCGTACCACCTTTGGGGCCGAAATGATATCCGTTGCCTCTTATTGCTTTAAAAAAATTTCTAGTGGCAAGATAGAACAACAAGAGTGTTGTGTTTAATTTTGGAATTTTCGGGGTTCGTTTGGACATTTTTATTCATTAACTGGGTTTTCTAGGCATTTTATGCGCATAATTCAAATTTGAATTACATGCACATGCTCCAGTGCATATAAATTGGTTCAAAAATCAAATCTGTGTCCTTCGGTGCATGCTCAGGTCCCATGCAAGAAATGGGAATGTGTTGGGGGTTGGGTGCGACATATGCCAATGGATGGCTTATCATGGTGGGAGCGAGTAGAACGTCGCCGGTGCCTGGAAGCGGGATAAGGCGTAGACACGTACGCCGGCGCACTTTACCCAGGTTCGGGGCTCTCCTAGGAGATAACACCCCTAGTACTGCTCTGCGGGGTCTCCGCATGATCACTAAGGCACAAGTGATACAATGGTGCTCCTTGAGCTGTGTGCTAGAGGTAGAAGGAGGCGAGGCTAGCTCTCTTCCTACTCTAGGGTTTTGGCTAGTTCTAATGGAGTGGGAACCCTCTGCATGGGTGCCCTGGGGGGTTTATATAGGCCTACCCCCCAGGGGTACAATGGTAATCTGGCCGGGTGCTGGACCCGGCTGTCAGTGTCTCCGGCCTCCAGCTTCTTCGCCGACTACTGGGGCCCGCCGCCTAGTGGGCCCCGCCGACCGGTCCGGTACGGAGCCGACATGCCGCTCTCGCCGCTGGCGGGTCTGGTTGGTGGCTGTTCACTGTAGCCGTGCTGCTAATGACAGGGGCTTGGTCAGCTCAGCGTGGCTACAGTCCCGCCGCCTGGTGGGAGATCACTGTAGCTACGCCTTGTCTCTTCAGGTTAATGGCGCGCTTACTTCGAGGAAGGGGATGGCCGCCTGCTGGAGGCCGGCCTTCCCCAAGTCCGTCTGGTTCAGCATCCGCCGTCTTCCGGGCTATCACTGCCTGATATGGCCCGCAGCCCGCAGGCCGTACCGACAGGTCGTCGTGGGGAACAGGGCTCCGCCTGTCTGGAGTGACGTCAAGGGGGGAGTGGCAACAGTGCCGCGCCGTGCGGAGATCTCCGCCTGTACGGGGCACTGTGGCCACGCCGAGCCCAAGATTCGGGGGTGAGGGGCTTCACTGTAGCCACGCCCTGTCTCGTCCTCTTGATGGGGGTGCATACTCTGAGGGCGCCAGGTGGCCGCCTGGACGACGCCGTCCTCTCTAGAGGCCGGCTGACTGGAGCCGGCCGCTCTTGGTGCCGTCTGCTGGTGGTTGGCCGTCCTCCGGTGGCCGGCCGTTGAGCCAGCCGGCCTCCGGAAGGCGGAGCCTCAGTTTGGGGCATTGCGGGGCAAAGCCGGCTCGAAGTTTTGACAGGTTCAGGTACTCGGGTGAGGCTACCCGTGGCCCATTACTCCGACAGTAGTCCCCGAAGCCGACGAGGCATTGCGGTCGAGGGGTCGCGAAGTCTCAACGGCTTCCCCCCTCACCGAGCTTTAGGAGAATGTTTGATCCGCCTTGCGACGTGCCGACTGCTAGAGTTGGCTTTGACAAGGCAGGATCATTGGCCAATTTCGAACACCAAGGCGGGAAATAGGTGGCGTGCCTGGTAAGCTTCCCAGGCCCGCCGCCCGCCACCAGCACGCCACGCGGCGCTCGTCAGCCCGGCCAGCCTAGCACCCCACGCTCCTGATGGGGCGTGACAGTGGGCCGGGCCCGCCACTACCACGCCTCGGCACGCGGGGCGGATCCGCTGCGGCTGAGGCGGGCGGTTGCGATTCCCGCGAGCATTTAAGGCGCGGTAACTTCACGCAGTAATCGAGGGGTCATGGGGTCGTGGGCGCAGTTAGACCCAAGATCCCATGCCCCGCCCCCTCGGCTTCGCAGCCCGAGGGCTATAAGTAGGGGGAGGAAGAGGAGCGGCGGAGCACGCGCGCCCTCCTCCCCACACTCTCTTCTTCCTCTTGCTCTCTCCGCCACTGCTACGGCCGCTGCTTTAGTGCTCGCCGTGGTGCTCCCGCAGTTTCGCCGCCGTCATGCTCCTCCTCCCCTCGCGGCTCCACCCGAGGTCATGGCGCGCGAGAAGGGCGTCGACTGGGACGGCTCGATGGTGATCGAAGACCACCTCACCTTCCTCCGGAACACGCGCCGGATGCCCAACGCGGAGTTCGTCAAGGCGCGGGTGCCGCCGGCGGAGGAGATTTCGCCGGCGCCAAAGGGGAATGAGCGGGTCGTCTTCCGCTCGCACTTCCTCCGCAGGTTCGGCCTCCTGGTGAGCGGCTTCCTCCACTCGTTCATGGACTTCAACCACCTCCAGCCGCATCATCTGACGCCCAACACAGTGACGCTGCTCTCCGCCTTCGTCACGGCGTGCGAGGGCTACCTCGGCATCCTCCCCACACTCGAGTTGTGGGGAGCGTTCTTCTACGGCAAGCTGGGCACCTCCGCCAAGGAGACGGCGGCCGAGTGCGGCGGATTCGTCGCTGTGCGCCGGACGGCGAAGAGGAATGCCTTCCCAGTCATCAAGCTGTCACAGTCGGTGAAACTGTGGCAGCAGTCTTATTTCTATGTTGAGAACGTCGACCCGGCTGTCGACTTCATCAACCTGCCGGCCTACGAGGCCGGCCCCCCTGTTGGGCTTCGGCCCAACTGGGGCTACAAGCCGAAGCCGGTGTCGGCGGACGTGGCAGCCGCCATCGGCCGACTCTGGGTGCTCCAGGAGTCGGAGGGCCTCGTGGCCTCCGACCTCCTCATCGCCGTCGTCGAGCGCCGGGTCCTCCCGCTACAGGGCAGCCCTCATCTGATCTGTCGGATGAGAGGGCACCGCGACCCGAGCAGGTTGTGCACGAGGGAGATGCCGACGGCTGAGGTTGCGAGGATGGTGAACGAGATCTCTGACCTCAAGGTGTCGGAGGGAGATTGGCGGTTCGAGAAGCGGTCGTACTCCCGCGACAACCCGTCGCTTGCCGTAAGTCCCTCGATTTCTTCTTTTAGTTCTGACTTTTAGTCTTGTTCCTGGTGTGACGCAACTCCTTTTCTGGTGCGCAGATTTATATGTCCGCGGCGACGACCACCATCATGGGGCCGGGTGATGACTTCCTGCCAGACCGGGCAGTGAGCGACGTGGACGACCCTGACTTGGGGGCGGCCGCCTTGGAGGACGACGCAGCGGGCGGTGGCGACGGAGTAGGCGGCTCCGAGGAGGGCGGCGGCATGGAGACCTGGCCCGATGACGACGACGATGAAGACGAGCCGCGCCCCTCCCGGAGCACTGCCAACACCGGCGTAGGCCCCTCTACTGGGCCGCCCGCCCGAGGCGGCAAGCGGAAGCGGAAGCAAGGCGCTGCCCTGTTCGGCAGCGCGCCGAAGAAGCCCAAGAACCCGGCCGCGGCGACCAGGCGGAAAGAGGCCGCGACCAAGGTGGCCAAGGTCCAGAGGCAGCCGAAGGTGCCGCTCATGGTGTCAGCGTAACTGCTCCTCTTACGCTCCTTCCTTTTTGCCAATCTGGCCTAAGAAACTTCTTTATCCTGCCTTCCTATCTCAGGGCCCCGCTCACCCTCGAGAAGTCGGCCGCCGCCTCGGTCATCAGGTCGGCGGAGACCTCCACCACCAGCCGACGAATCGACCCGGCCGCCGACCTTCAGGAGGCGCAGGAGCGGAACGCGCGGGAGGTGTGCGAGGAACAGGAGGCCGACCGCCTGGCGAAGGCGGAGGCGGACAAGGCCGCGGCATCTGCGGCGAGGAAGCTGGCGCAGGCAGAGGCCGACGCCGCGGAGAAGGAGCGGCTTGCAGAGGCCGCACGCCGCCAGGAGCCGCTGCTCGTGACTCCTTTGAACACGGCGCCACCTCCGCCGGAGTTTGTGGCGATGACTGGGGGAGCTGGCGATGAGCATCCGGTCATGGAGAGGGAGGGCGGCGACGTGGCCATGCCGGACGTCATTGTGCCGCCGCCACCGCCAACCGGCGGAACGCAGGACGAGCAGCCGGCCGCTCCGCCGGTGCCACCAGCCGGGAACATGGTGGTGACGGACCTGACTCCTGAGGTCCGCACACCCACGCACCGCCGTGTTGCGAAGGCGGCCTCGGCACCGCGGCCGCTGGAGGCCAGTGCCGTGAGCTCATCGGCCCTGACTCCGAGGCGACCAGCGCCGCGCCCGCTGGCTGGGTACGCGGAGGCGGGACGGGCGCCCTGAACCAGGAGGCCCTCGACGTCCATGCCAAGCTACGGGCCGAAGCCGAAGCCCTCAATCAATGCAATGAGGCGTTCCTGGATTCGCGGGCAGCCATCCGCGTAAGTTTCTTACTTCTCTTTATTTGGATCTTCTTGCTTCCTTCATGGGGGTGTGCCAGCGCACCCACTGGGTGTAGTCCCCAAGTTTCGGGCCGGCTGCTGAGCAGGCAGTCCGGAACTTTAACTTGCAGGTGTCGAATGCTAACTTCATCTGATATCCTCTTGCAGGACTACCACAATCTTCGCGCGGCCACCTTCAACTCCGGAGTCCGGGAGCTGGAGAAGCAGACCACCAACTTGTCCGAGAGCCGGAGTAAGTTTCGACTTCCTTTCTTCGCGGGGGCGCGCTGGCGCACCCGCGGGCTGTAGTCCCCGAGGTTCGGGCCGACTGCAGAGCAATCGGGCCGAATCTTTCTAGTGACTTTATTTTTGCTGGTAACTTCTTCTCTGCGGGGGCGCGATAGCGCACCCACGGGCTGTAGTCCCCGAGATTCGGGCCGACTGCTAAGCAGTTGGGCCGGATCTCCCCGGCAACTGCGTCCCTTCTTTGTTGTTTGACTGATATTCTTTTCTTCCTCCCTTTGTACAGAGGCCAATGCCGCCTTGCAGCAGCAGCTAGGTGAAGCCAACACCGCCCTGCGCGGCAAGGAGGTGGAGTGTAGCAAGCTGGCCGAAGAGCATGACCGGCTGGTCACTCAGCTCGCGGAGCAGGCGGAGGCCCTCAAGACGGCTCAGAGGGAGGCGAAGGCGAAGGAGACCGACCTCCTCGCAGTGTTCGAGATCGAGCGCTCCGCCTGGGCCGACAAGGAGGCGCAGATGACTGCCTGCTTCAGCAGCATCGAAGACTTGGTCGATGGTGAGCTTCATTTTCTTTTCTTTCTTGTTTTCGAGCAGCCAGCCCTTATCTAGGCTGACTGCTAGTTTCTAACTTTTGGCTTTTCTTGTCTTCTTTCCAAGCAGACTTCTTCCCGGGCCACTCCGTCGCCGCGAACCAGATCATCGAGGCCTAGCGCGAGGAGCGGAGAGCGGAAGGCATGCAGATTGCCACTGACGCTCCCCGGACCCTCAACGAGCAGCTCCTCAGCATCCAGGCCCGCCTTCGTCCTGCCCATCAGATGCTGCACCGCCTTCAGCGCCTCGGGGCCCAGGCGATCTCCGCCCTCTAGCCAGGTGTGCAGGCTCCGCGCACCCCCAGTCGGACTGCCGACTGGCTGGAGGTGGCGGCCAGCCGCCTGGAGGTCTGGAAGGGCTCTGCGGCCCGGGCAGGAGCGCGCTGAGCCCTGGAGTTTGTCAAGGCGTGGTACCCTGGGCTAGATCTAGCCCAGCTGACCACGTTTCGGCTGGAGGCGCAGGAGGAGCTGGTGGCGGTGGAAGCCGAACTTATCAGCAGGGCGGCGGCGATCGCCGACTACACCGACACCAGTGTGTTCATCCCGGAGGTGGTCGAGGAAGGCGCTGAAGCGCCGCTGGAGTGGCTCGGGATGAACCCGGAGGACAGCAAGGATTCGGCTGAAGTAATCGAGTCCAGCGATGAAGGGGAGGAGGAGGAGGAAAGCGAGGACGACGTGCCGGAGGCTGGAGCGGATGGTCAGCCTCAACCTGACCGGGCCTCAAGCAATGATCCGCGCTCCAAAGCGCCGACTGCTACTGGAGGCGGCCAGGTGGAGACCGACCAACCGCCCATTCCACCAACGGACGCCGCCGACTCTGCCATCCAGCCATCCGCCTCCCCAACTGGTGTTGCCGACTCCACCGTCCAGCCGGAGCCTTCTGCTGCACCAACCGGCACCGCCGACTCCACCGTCCAGCCGGAGCCTTCTGCTGCCCCTTAGGATGTTATCTTTTTCTTTTTCTGCTCGCTAGCCTGGACAACTTGGTTAAATTTGCACAATTCCACCCTCGGGGTGTACATCAAACTCTGCTGAATGCTGGCCGATAGGCCTTTATCTATGTAAATATTTTATCGCAATTCATGCTTTGCTTTGCCGGCTTCTAACTTTTCTTGCTTTATGCTCCTTGCTCTTTTCCTTTGCCGCCCTCCCTCAGCTATCCTCTTGCCAGCCGAGCAGCCGCTCTGCGGACTGCGGCTGGGTCGAGTACTTAGCTTTGATGGAAGAGCAAGTACTTAGCCGTTCGGAGTGTTGGCAAGACAAGCGGAAGCCGGCCGGACAGGCGCGATGCCGGCCTCGACTATATGCGTTCTTTCCTTAGCCATTTTTCATGTGGGCACTGTTTTGTAGCCCCTGCCCGCCATTCAGTCACTCTGCGAGCTACGGCTCCTGACAGGGGAAGTTTTTGGTGCCAACACACTACTTGTCCGGCTGCAGGAGGCGGCATATAGCAGAAGGCGGCAAGCCTCCGGGCCGATTGGTCGAACCCGGTGCCAGGCGGAAATAATAAAACAATACACACTAATAGGCATAACACTTATCATATAGATAAAAGGAGGGTAGTCCCCGAGTTCTTCTCGGGGGACCCAGAGTCTTCGTACATAATACAAAAGGTAGCGTGATACATACTGATTTCAACTGTAAAATCTTCAGAGGAGGTTTGCGTTCCATGGCCTCTTCGTCTCCTTGCCTGAGTCATCTCTTTTGCGTGCTCTGGGCTTCTGAGCGTCGATCAGATAGTAGGAATCATTGCCCAGCACCTTGCTGATGATGAAAGGGCCTTCCCAAGGTGCTGAGAGCTTGTGCTGGCCGGCTATTCGCTAGATCAGCCGAAGCACAAGGTCTCCCTCTTGGAAGGATCTTGGCTTCACCTTGCGGTTGTAGTATCAATGCAGACTCTGCTGGTAGATGGCGGATCGGCTGAGTGCCAACAGCCGGCCCTCCTCCAGCAGGTCGACGCCGTCTTCTCGTGCCTCCTTGGCGTCCGCCTCGGTGTACATGGTGACTCGTGGGGAGTCGAACTGTATGTCCGTCGGGATGACGGCTTTAGCACCGTAGACGAGGAAGAAGGGCGTGAAGCCGGTTGACTTGTTCGGAGTCGTGCGCAGGCTTCAGAGGACGGCCGACAGCTCATCGAGCCAGCAGCCGGCCGAACGCTCTAGAGGCTCGACCAGTCGGGGCTTGATGCTGGACAGAATGAGGCCGTTTGCTCGCTCAACTTGGCCGTTTGACTGCGGATGGGCAACGGACGCTAAGTCCAGTTAGATGCCCTGCGTCGCGCAGAAACGATCCAAGGCTCCTTTGGCAAAGTTTGTGCCGTTGTCGGTGATGATGCTATGTGGTATGCCGTACCGAGTGGTGATGTCGGCGATGAAAGTCACGGCAGTCGGCCCATTCAGCTTCTTGATTGGCTTTGCCTCTATCCACTTGGTGAACTTGTCCACAGCTACAAGCAGATGAGTCATGCCACCACGGGCCGTCTTGAATGGCCCCACCATATCCAAACCCCAAACAGCAAAGGGCCAGGCAATGGGAATGGTCTTGAGTGCAGAAGCTGGCAAGTGTGGCTTGGAGCGGAACTTCTGACACCCTTTACACTTCTGGACCAACTCTTTGGCGTCTTCTAGGGCAGTCGGCCAGAAGAAACCATGGCGGAAAGCTTTGGCAACAAGTGATCTTGAAGCTGCATGGTGACCACATTCGCCTTGGTGAATATCTTTGAGGATTGCTTGACCCTGGTCCGGCTCCATGCAGCGCTGGTACACACCAGCGACACTGCGCTGAACCAGTTCTTTATTGACTATGGTGTATGCTGCTGCCCGCCGTTGCACTTGTCGGGCTAGGATCTCATCGGCCGGCAGCTCTTTGTTCACCAGGAAGTTGAGGATGGGTTGAGCCCATGAGGGTGCTGCTATCTCTCCGACTGCCACGACTGCAACTTGTACAAGGGCGGTTGGGCCGGGAGGCGGCGGGTTGGAGTTGGTTGCCGCCTGTTGAGTTGAAGAAGTCCCCGGGCCGACTGCTGCAGTCCCCAGGCCGGATTCTGGTATCCTCAAGTCGGATCCGACTGCTTCAGGAGGGGCCAGCACGAAGATGGAGTCGGACTCTGGTGATGGCTTGACAGACGGCTTGAGGAGGCGCTACAAGGCGACGCCTGCTGGTATCGCCTGCCGGGTGGAGCCGATCCATGCCAAGGCATCTGCTTGCTCGTTGTCATTTCTTGGCACATGGAGGAACTCTCACCCATCAAAGTATCCACTGAGTTGCTGCACGAGAAAGCGGTAGCTTGCCATATTCGCATCCTTGGTGTCCCAGTCGCCTGACGACTGCTGGACCACCAAGTCGGAGTCACCATAGCACAGGATCCGGCGAATGCCGAGTTCCTTGGCAAGCCGGAGCCCGTGTATGAGTGCCTCGTACTCGGCTACGTTGTTGGAGGCGGCAAAATGGATTTGCAGCACATATCTGAGCTTGTCGCCTTTGGGAGAGGTGAGGACGATGCCGGCTCCCAGACCGCTGTGCATTTTTGAACCATCAAAATGCATCCGCCAATGGGTGGAGTCTGGCGCTGGCGGCAAGTACTGGGTCTCGGCCCAGTCGACGATGGCGGTGCGAGGCTGGTAGTAGATGGTGTAAGGGGCCGGATCAATAGCCCACTTGGCCACTCGGCCCGAAGCATCTTGGCTTCCAATGATCTCAGCAAGCGGAGCAGTGCAGACAACAGTTATTGGGTGCTCTTGAAAGTAAGGCTTCAGCTTCTTGGCGGCAAAGTGCACACCATAGCAATCTTCTGATAGTGTGGATAGTTTTGCTTGGAGGCGGACAGTTCTTCACTCAAGTAATATACCGGTCTCTGGACCGGCAATACTCTGCCCTCCTCCTTGCGTTCTACCACTATGACTGTGCTGACCACCCGACTGATGGCGGCAATGTAGAGGAGCATCGGCTCTTTCTCAGTTGGAGCCGCCAAGATAGGCGGGGTGGTCAACATCTTCTTGAGTTGGAGAAAAGCTTCGTCCGCCTTGTCATTCCACTCGAAAAAAGTGGTCTTCTTCATGAGCTGGTACAGGGGAAGAGCCTTCTCGCCCAGCCGACTGATGAAACGGCTGATTGATGCCAGGCAGCCGATGAATTTCTGCATGTCCAGCAGTCGGGTGGGCACCTCCATCTTCTCAATGGCCTTGATCTTCACAGGGTTGCACTCTATGCCGCGCTCTGAGACCAGAAAACCGAGAAGCTGTCCGGCTGGAACTCCAAACACGCATTTCTCCGGATTGAGCTTGATCTGGAAACGGCGCAGGTTCTCAAAAGTTTCCTTCAGGTCTTCCAGCAGCGTGCCACGCTTCTCCATCTTCACCACCACATCATCCACATAGACATGGGAATTTCTGCCGAGTTGCTTGAGGAGACACTTCTGCATGCAACGCTGAAATGTGGCGCCGGCATTTCGCAAGCCGAACGTCATGGTCAGGTAGCAGAAGGCTCCAAATGGCGTGATGAAGGCGGTCTTCAGCCTGTCGGTCGGGTTCAGCTTGATCTGATGGTACCCTGAGTATGCATCCAAAAAACTCAACAGCTCGCATCCGGCTGTGGAGTCTATCACTTGGTCAATTCTTGGCAGGGCAAAGGGATCTTTGGGGCAAGCTTTGTTGAGGCTGGTATAATCAATACACATGCGCCACTGCTTATTTTTCTTCAACACAAGAATTGGGTTGGCCAGCCACTCTGGAAAGAATACTTCCATGATGAAACCGGCTGCTAGAAGCCGGGCTATCTCTTCTCCGACAACTCTTCTCTTCTCTTCCGACAGGCGGCGCAAGGGCTGCCTGACCGGCTTGGCGTCAGGTCGGACATGTAACTTGTGCTCGGCGAAATCTGTCGGAACACCCGTCATGTCTTTGGGAGACCATGCGAAGATGTCCCGATTCTCACGGAGGAAATCGACGAGCTCGCTTTCCTATGATAGCGTGCCTCTCTGGGTACTCCGGGTCCAGGGGAATCTTCTTTGTTTCCTTTGTCGGCTTGAACGAGCCCTCAACCTCCGACTCCTTGGGGATGGGTGACATTTCCGGCTTCTTGCCTGCCATCGCCACCACCCGGTCAAGGAGCCGCTTCTCAGCTGCAATCACGAGGGACTCGGCCAGCCGGCTGCTGTCCGCGGCGCAGGCGGTCGACTTCTTGTAGTCTCCGAGTACCAAGGGGATGCTGGAGAAACGAGCTGCCCGCCTCTCTGTTGCAAAGGTTGCATCTAGGACCAGGGCGTAGGAACCAGGGGAAGGCATCACTTCCGGGTGGTCGGCCCTGCTCCAACTGATGGGCTTCTCAAACCAATGCATGAATTCTGGAATATTTGAGGCCACTGCCTGTACTTCTTACTGTTGCTGTCGTCTGCTGCGTCTGTCATCGGCCACGCTGGTGAACACAACATAAGCTCCGTGCTCCTCTGGATACTCGTCTTGTATGGCGCCGAGTGGCCGGGCCGCCGGCTGCTGGGGCTGAGGAGGCGGCGGGCCAGCAGGCGGAGGAGGCAGGAGTCCATCTCCCTTGGCTATCCTGGTGAGCAAATGGCACTTCCGTGTGGTGTGCTTGGACGGCTTCGCGCCACTGTGGAACTTGCCGGGTGCATCTAGGGTCTGCTCGTAAGAGAAGGCGGGAAACCAATTGGGCTTGCCGCCCTTCTGATGCTTGGGCGCTGGCTGCCCCTCTGGCTGCTGGTCCTCGACTGTCGCCACCTGCCGGCTGGTGGAAGCCGGCTGGGTGGCTTTCCGCTTGTTGTCGCTTGGATGCTGTCGCCGACTGGTGTCACCAGCCGGAGTCCGAGGGGCCTGAGGTGCCACCTTGCCGGATGCGTCAACTAAGATTTCCGCCTTCATGGAGGAGTCGGCCGTGGCGTGCTTGTTGATGATGATCAACAGTTCGTCGAGAGTCGCAGGCTCGTCACAGAGAAGTCGGTGCTTGAGGAGGGTGCCCTCTCGGCACCCGGCGGTGAAGTACTCGATTGCCTGCACCTCGTGCACGCCTTCACAGGAGTTGCGCAGCTCGGCCCCGCGCGTGAGATAGTCGCGAGTCAATTCGCCGGGCCCTTGGACGCACAAGGAGAGCTGTCGGGGCTTGTGAGGCTGCTTGTACGTGCTGGTGAAGTTGCGGATGAAGGCTTCGGTGAAATCAACCCAGCTGTTGATGCTGCGGGGCTTCAGGCTGCTGAGCCACGTCCAGGCTGTGCCTTGAAGCATGAGCGGGACGTACTTCACGGAAACGCGCTTGTTGCCATTCGCTATGCTGACGGCCATGGAGTAGTCGACCAGCCAGTCCTCCGGCTTCATGGAGCCGGTGTACTTGGGCGTTGTCAGGACCCCGATTCTAAGTCACACCGATCTAGCCTGTAACACCTCATATCACTTTTCGGCCTCACGCACGGTACTCCCACGGGTGTCGCCTTACCATGGCCCGGGACCGTTTGCGCCTTTTGGCTCACGTATATGACAGTGTCACTAGCATCCATATGACAGAGAACCCGGGCCGACATGGCTAGTCGTGAACCCAAAGCGGCACTAACGTATGGGGACAGGCATACATGAATCAACATCGAACGTGTCGGTCAGCAGCGTGTGAATCCGGGCTGTAGCACTGGGCTAACAGGACTCCGGGAACCCGGGCTGTAGCAGGCTAGGCAGGACTCTGGATGTCACCGCGTGACATTTCCCCAAAGGGACAGACACATGAACGATGTGAAACACATGCCGGCCAGTCAAGTGTCCGGAGCAGTAGTGCTGGGCTAGCAGGACTCCGGTGAACCGGGCTGTAGCGGACTACTATGGTTCATGGGAGCACTAGACTACATTTCCCCATAAGAGAGGCTGCCAAGGATAAACAACTAGATTGTCGGATCCCACACATACCAAGCATTTCAATCATACACACAATATGCTCGATATGTGTAAATACAACATGGCATCACAACAAAACTCTACAACTCAAAGTACTTTATTTAAAGGCTCCGGAGAGCCATACATAACATGTTCATACAGATGGGGTCACATGACCCGACACTCAAGTCATACAAACATACAAGCACATGCGGAAGCAAACTTGTCTGAGTACACACAACTAGAAAGAAAGAAGGCTTGACGAAGCCTGTCTATCTACATAGGCCCTTCACAAGCTCAGATCACCACCTGGGTGGCAAGTTACTCGTCAACGTCGAGTTCTACATAGAACCCATCGGAGGGGGCGGTGTTGTCGTCTGAAAACAGTAATTAAAGCAACATGAGTACAAAGGTACTCAGCAAGTCTTACAACAGATCCTACTATATATGCACATTCTCAAGAAGGTAGTGGAGTTATTGCAGCAAGCCAGCTTTGACTCTTGGCTAAGCTATCCTACGAGACACCACCTGAAATAGTTTTCGCACACGAGTCCACTAAACACCATCTCAATACTCCACCGTGGATCCTCCCTCGTCATCCTACGAGAGGGCCATCCACGGTACTCACACTTATCTTGAGTCTTTTAGTAGAACCATTTACTTGTCTATGAACTGCATAAGCGACCAAGTAGTCCTTTACCACGGACGCGGCTATTCGAATAGTTTTATACCCTGCAGGGGTGTACTTCGTCACACATGTTTCCACCACTTAACGTCTGCACACGACATGTGCTCGGCAGACTTCAAGCGAAAACCGACGTGGGTGTAGACCATGACCTGACTAACCACACAAGTTTCTAATCTAGGTTTATCGCCTATTCGGGTTCCATCCGCAAGGAAATCCGGCCGGGGTGTCCTCAACGGCCCCAAACGATGTGTGCAGGGTTCCCGAGACACCAAACGGGCGACTCGGTACACCGTGCCACTAGCCTACCGCATCACAGCCCACCCCTAAGGTCAGCGCTGCGCACGGCCTCCAGCAACTACAAACACCAGAAACTACTTGCAACTCCTGGACAGAGGACGAGAGGGGTCAGTAAGTCGAGCGGGGTCATATTTCAGGGCCCAATGTGTGGTAGTAGCTGAATCTTAAATCACGCATACAGATCTCAGTTCTTAAGGACGGTCTCAATGAAACAACCCACCATGTACTCCTACATGGCCTCTCATCGATACCTTTACCAAATCACGTTCAACACTTCACTCTCATTACCGACACGACTCTAAGCATAGCATGGTAGGAACACAGTCATGGCTCAATCAACTCCTACACATACTAGTGGGTTTCATCTAGTTACTGTGGCAATGACAGGTCATGCAGAGAAAGTGGGTTCAACTACCGCAACACACAGCAGTTTGAATCGCGTTGTCTTAATGCAGTAAATGAGAGCAGAAGCGAGAAGATGGGTTTGTATCAAAATGATCAATGGGTTGCTTGCCTGACGGAGTGGTGGTGGAATACTGCCCTTCAGTTGGATACTCGCGGATATCCTCGGAGGCAGAACCTACCACGAAGAACACATCGGAACACAATCAACATCAAGCAAGTGCAACAATATGATGCATGCATGAGACATGGCAAAATGGGTGTATTGGGCTAATGCAACTAAGACCAGATGGGTTTGAACCATTTTGAATCAAGATTCAAGTTACAAGCTCATACATGGCCTTTAAAAGTGCTTTATCTTGTTCTGCATTAAACAGTAGGTTAACTTGCTTAATCATGCATGAAACCAGCACAGATGGATAGATTGGATTTTTCTGATCATTTTACATATATAAATCTTTGCATTTGGAGTTACAGATTATTTTCTATGAATTTTTGAAATTTGCAATATTTTCTGGAATTTCCTGTTTAAATTTAAATCCAGAAAAGGGATTAATTGCGTCAGCACTGCGTCATGCCTGTGTCAGCAGTCAGCAGCGCTGACTGGGGTCAAACCTGACGTGTGGGGGCCACATGTCAGTGACACATGCCTAAAACCCGGTCAAACCCAGCGCGGACTGGGGTTTGACCATGGCGTGGGGCCCACTGTCAGCGACTACGGGGTTGATTAGCGCGGGGATTAGGTACTAATGACGTGCCACGTTGGCGGCTAATCGCCGGCGTTAAGCACAGCATGCCGGCGTTGCCCGTCCGGCCAACTCCGACGTCGGGAGGACGCGCGGCTGGTCCCGTTGGATCGGCCGCGGTGCGGCGCGTCCAGTGGTGGTCACGGCTGCGGCTGGGGTGGCCGGAAACGGCAGCTACGGCGAGCGAGGCGGCGATAGGAGCTCGGGGGAGGTCGGGATTGTCGTTTCAGTGCACAAGCGAGCGCCGTGAGGTGCTAGGGAGACTCCACGCGTGCTGTTGAGCACGATGGACAAGCACCCGAGACCAAATGGTCACCGGAGCGTCACCGGCGACGAGCGCGGGCAGCGGCGAGCTTCGGGAGCTTGTGGGGCGGCGGCTAGAGGAAGCTAGCGAGAGGGGAAGGCCAGGGGAAAAGCTCAGGGGCTCACGGTGATGTCGGTAGGGTGGTCAGTGGGCTCGGGGACGTGCTGGAGTCGGCGAATCGACGACGACGATCTCCGGCGGCCGAAGCTCCAAGATGAGGTCGAGGGCGATGATGCGGGGCTTCCGACGTCGCGTGAGTCGGCGATGAGGACGAGGGCGTCGCGGCGGACCTCGGGGACCGCTCGGAGAGGCGAGGAGGGGGTTGTGGCCACGGTGGTGCTAGGCGGCGGCGACGAACGCATTCGGTCCGGGCGAGAGAGAGCGACGGAGAGAACCAGGGGGGCGAGTGAGGTGTCGGGGCGGTCGAGCGGGCGACGTGGCGTCCATAGCGACGTCCGGGAGGCGGCGGAAGCAGGAGGTGGCCTCGCGCGTGGACGCGCGCGGCGACCACACGCACGGCGTCCCTCTGGCGTCCTTCTAGCGCGAGGAAGAAGACGCCCCTGCCCCTGGTGGGCTGGGCTGCCTTACCGGGCCGCCAGATGGCCAGGTAGGTGGGCCGCAGATAATCTCTCTCTCTCTCTCTCTCTCTCTCTCTCTCTCTCTCTCTCTCTCTCTCTTTTCTGTATTTAATTTGTTTTACTATTTTCTGTAAGTTTGTTGCATTATTAAAAATACTTAGACATCTCCTAAAATCACCAAAATGCACATGTCCACTGTTTAGAATTTATATGGCATGGAACATTTTAGTTTGGATTTATTTGAGCATTTGAACTATATTTTATTATTTAAATGCCCAAATTTAAATAACTAAAGAATTAATCCAGTGACCTTAAGATGTCCTAATAATTTGTGCACCCATTTTGTCAGAGGTCCTAACCCAAGAGAAAAAGGGGTGGACTTTTTAGAAGGGCATTTCAGGTTCATTGAAATTATTTTTAGTAAACCCTAGTTATTAACAGGGGGTGCTGGGGGTTTCTGCCTTCCCCATTTCAAATTTTCTGGAAAAGTAAACATGATGCACACTCTAATGCATGACTAGCTAGGATGTGACAACTCACCTCCACTCAAGAGAATCTCATCCCGAGATTTAGGATCTTCCGGGAAGAAGGTGGGGTACTCAAGTGGAAGACGGTCCTCCCTTTCCCAAGTAGCTTCTTTCTCAGAATGGTGCGACCATTGAACCTTGAGAAACTTGATATTCTGGCATCGAGTGGTACGCTCGGCTTGATCGAGGATACGAACGGGGTATTCTCGATACGTAAGATTATCTTGGAGATCAAGCGTTTCGTGGTCCACTCCACGGATAGGATCCGAGAAGCAACGCTTGAGTTGAGAAATGTGGAAGACATCATGAACTCTGGAAAGGTGCGGAGGTAGTTCCAATTGGTAGGCAACTTCTCCTCGCTTGGCAAAAATGCGAAAGGGTCCAATGTAACGCGGAGCCAATTTGCCTTTGATACCGAATCGATGGGTTCCCTTTAAAGGAGTAACCCGAAGATAAGCCTTCTCGTCAACCTCAAAAGTCATAGCCTTATGTTTGCGGTCATATTGGCTCTTTTGACGAGATTGGGCTGATTTCAATTTCTCACGAATAATGTGAACCTGCTCTTCTGCTTCCTGAATCATATCCGGGCCAAAGAGTTGTCTTTCCCCGGTTTCTGACCAGTTAAGAGGCATTCGACATTTCCGTCCATGGAGAACTTCAAAAGGAGCTTTGCCCAAGCTAGCTTGATAACTATTGTTATAAGCGAACTCGGTAAATGGAAGGCATTTCCGCCAATCCATGCCGAAAGAGATGACAGCAGCTCGAAGCATATCTTCCAGAATTTGATTAACTCGTTCTACCTGGCCACTTGATTGAGGGTGGAAGGCGGTGCTAAAGGAGAGACGAGTTCCCATAGCATTTTGGAAACTTTCCCAAAATCGAGAGGTGAAGAGACTTCCACGGTCTGAGTTAATTTCCAATGGAACACCATGAAGAGACACTATTCGGGAGATGTACAGGTCAGCTAGCTGGCTAGCGGTTATACTCTCACGAACAGGTAGGAAGTGGGCTACTTTGGAAAGATGATCAACAACGACGAAGATAGCATTATTCCCTCTCTTGGTCCTGGGAAATCCGGTGATGAAATCCATACCAATTTTATCCCATTACCATTCAGGAATAGCTAAAGGTTGAAGGGTGCCAGCAGGCCGTTGATGCTCTGCTTTAACACGACGACAGATGTCGCAGTTGGCAATAAATTGAGCAATTTCTCTCTTCATCCTAGTCCACCAAAACCTCTGGCGTAGGTCTTGATGCATTTTAGTACTACCGGGATGAATGGTGAGAGGAGATTCATGAGCTTCCTTAAGGATCAACTGTTGTAGATGTCGGTTCTTGGGAACCACTAGACGGTTTTCAAATAATACAACACCTCGATCATCCATAGAGAAACATTTAGCAACTCCGCTAGCAATGTTCTCCTGAATGCGAGATATGCCCTTATCGCGCTTCTGGGTAGCTATGATTTGATCTGTAAGGTTAGGTTTCACCACCAGGGTGGATTGGAATCCTCGAGGAATAATGTGAAGGTTAAGCTTACGAAATTCCTCGTGGAGAAGTGGTTGACATTGTTGTAACATCAAGTTGTTACAATAAGATTTACGACTTAGCACATCAGCCATGACATTGGCTTTGCCCGGGGTGTAAGTTATTCCTAAGTCGTAATCTGTGATCAACTCGACCCAACGTCTTTGCCTGAGATTCAAATCCGGTTGGGTGAAGATGTATTTCAGACTTTGGTGATCGGTGTAAATCTCGCAACGATTACCGAGAAGGTAATGTCGCCTTGTTTTGAGTGCATGGACTACAGCTGCAAGCTCTAGATCATGTGTGGGATAATTATCCTCATGTGGACGCAACTGTCGAGAAGCGTAGGCAATCACATGACGATCTTGCATGAGTATGCAACCTAGTCCTTGTCGCGAGGCGTCGCAATAGATAACAAAGTCCTTAGAAAAATCTGGTGGTATGAGTACGGGAGCAGACGTCAGGCGTCTTTTCAGTTCCTGAAAGCCGAACTCGCACTGTTGGGTCCACTCGAACTTTTTATCTTTCTTGAGGAGTTCAGTTAGAGGTTTGGCAACCTTGGAGAAATTCTCGACGAAGCGGCGACAGTAGCTCGCTAGGCCAAGGAAACTCCGAACTTGCTTGACCGATTCAGGTGGAGTCTAGTCAAGGACGGCTTGAACTCGCTCGGGATTGACAGCAATACCCTTACCAGAGATTACATGGCCTAGATAGGTCACTTCTGGCAACCAGAATTCACACTTGGAGAATTTGGCATAAAGGCGATGCTGTCGAAGTTTCATCAATACTAGCCTTAGATGCTCGGCATGTTCTTCCTCATTCTTGGAGTAGATGCGTATATCATCGAGGTATACTACGACGAATTTATCCAAATACTCCATGAAGATCGAGTTCATTAACCGAGAGAAGGTGGCTGGAGCATTGGTTAAACCGAAAGACATGACGGTGTACTCGTATTGGCCATAACGAGTGACAAAGGCCGTTTTAGGAATGTCCCCGTTCTTGATTTTGATTTGATGGTAGCCCAACCTCAAATCAATTTTAGAAAAGACTGAGGATCCAGCGAGCTGGTCATACAGATCGTTGATCCTGGGGAGCGGATACTTGTTCTTGATAGTAACCAAGTTGACAGGTCGGTAATCTACAACCATCCGATCCGTACCATCCTTCTTCTGGACGAAGAGGACGGGGCAAGCCCATGGAGAAGAACTAGGATGGATGAAACCCTTTTTCAAGGACTCATCGAGTTGTTTCTTAAGCTCGGCTAGCTCTAGGGGTGCCATCTTATAGGGTCTTCTAGAGATTGGGACGGTTCCTGGAACAAGGTCTATCAAGAACTCGACATCCCTGTCAGGTGGAATACCTGGTAGTTCTTCTAGAAAGACATCCGGGAAGTCACGGACTACCGGAACATCTTCAAGGTCTGGAAGAGGGTTGGCATTTAGGGAGTAGAGCTGACGCTTAGACACTCGGGTCAAAACATTGACTGTCTTGCCCGACGGATGGGTGAGTTGAACAGTTCTAGTAGAGCAATCAATCTTAGCATAGTGGGTTGACATCCAGTCCATACCCAAGATGATATTTATGTCCGAGGACTTGAGAGCTATGAGTGATGCAAGGAAGACCAATCTGTCGACAAGAATTTCATTTCCATGGCTTATCCTAGAGGTTTGCCACTTAGAACCAGGGGTTTGAATTACCATGGAGGTGGGCATGTCACAAAATGTGGTGTTGTGCAATCGAGCATAGCTCTCAGAGATAAATGAATGAGATGCTCCAGTATCGAAAAGAACAGTTGCCGGGTGGCAATTAACAAGGAGCGTACCAAGGACGATGTTGGGATCCTCATGAGTTTCTTTAGCTGAAACATAGTTGACATGACCACGTGAGGTGGTGGTTGGCTTGAGGTAGTAAGTCTTTCCCGCTGGCTTACCACGGCCGACGGACTTTCCAGGCTGAATGAGGTTGTTCTGGGGGCACTCGCGCAGATAGTGACCCGTCTCTCCACACTTGAAGCATGTCACGACATTGGGGCGTGGAGCAGCATTAGCAGCGGGGCCACCATAGGTCTTGGGCGGTGTATTCTGCTGGTTGGGGCGAGGCGCCTCAAAGGATGGCCTCGGAGTGAACCTGGGTGGCAGAGCTGTGTTTGGAATCCAGACCCGGCGCTTCTGAGATCCAGAGCCGGATGAGGAACCAAAATCGCGGGAGTGCTTGCGTGAAGCTTCATAGTCAGTCCGACCTGTCTCAGCACTGATGGCCTTATTGACTAGCTTCTGGAAGGAGGTGCACTCGTGCAGACGAAGATCACGGCGAAGCTCGGGGCTAAGTCCCTTGCGGAACCTTGCCTGCTTCTTGGCGTTGGTGGAGACCTCTTCAGGAGCATAGCGTGCTAAATTTCCAAACTCACGGCTGTATGCGTCCACAGTCAGTCTGCCTTGGGTGAAGTTGCAGAATTCTTCCCGCTTACGATCTTTGAGACCCTCCGGAATGTGATGCTCATGGAAAGCCTCACTGAATTCAGCCCAAGTAGTGATTTGGCCGGCTGGGCGCATAGCTTCAAAGTTTTCCCACCAAAGGCTAGCAGGGCCTTCAAGGTGATAGGCAGCGTAGGTAACTTTATCAACTTCGTCTACGTTGGCAGAACGTAGCTTATGGGTGATGTTGCGAAGCCAATCATCCGCATCGAGGGGCTCGACGGAATGGTTAAACTTCGGTGGGTACAACTTGATAAAGTCATTGATGGACACCAAGTCGTTCCTCTGGTAACGTGCAGTATTCTGCTCAATTCGCTCCAACAAGCGGTTAGTCTCACGCTTGTTTCTTTCTGCCTCCAGCATAACTTCGGCCAGAGAAGGCGGTTGAGGCAGATTCTCCTCCCTAGCTGCATTGGCTTCACCCTGCGCCTGGGCAGCAGGGTTGTTGCGGGTGTTGACCATCCTAGTAGAAAACAAGACAACGGTTTAGACAAGGATGGCAAAATCTTGGCAGGGAAGTACAGAATGTAATGGATAACACGGAATGCAGAGATGTTCATCAGTATGACATGGTAATATAGAAACTGCCATATATATACCAACGGTCATACACACCATACATAGTTTAGTACAAGCCCAGGCTAGAGTACAACTACGATGAAAGACGGTACATCTCATCAGAGGCATTCCAAGCTCCTATACATTATTTTTCTACACCTCCGGAATGTGATACACACCAAGTCGTATCCCACAAGACACGCAGGACTGTGGGGAATACAACTGCTACAATACTAGTGAAACTACTACCAACTCAGACGTCTCCGTAGTAATCTTCATAAAGATCACCACCATGTCCTGGGAGCTGAACATGATCATCTGGAAACAGTCGGTCCTGTGGAGCTTGCGGTCCATAGGGACTCGGATGTGGCCTTGGCCCAACAAACGGTGGCAGACGGGGTCCACGAGGAGGGGTGATGCCTCCTACATCACGCCATTCCATACAATCTAGCAGACCAGACCGCATGGGGTACAAGTCCCTCATGTCCATATACCCAGCCTGCACGGCAGGTGCAAACCGTGTCAGAGTGGCCCAGTGATCAGAACGAGCATTAAAGAGCTCCATTCGCAAGGCACAATTCTCACGGTCCTTGTCCTCAAGCATCTGGGTGGTGGTGCGTAGTAGTGAATCCTCATGGGTAGGATCACCGTAAATAGCCTGATAGTACCCTTGTGCCCCAGGGAGTGATGCTGGCATATAGCGGAAATCAGTGTTTCAAAGCAAGGCAGTTCTGGCTCGTATGATAGTCATCATTGAGTAAGCTGCGTCCTGCACGGACATGTCGATGGTAACCCCAAGTCCATAAGAGCAATGGAGGGGTTCAGTAGCTCTAGGGTAGGAAGGGTAAATCCTGACTGTGCAAAGATATTGGCTTTGATTAAAGTCTCGGAACTGCTCCTCGACGGTATACTCAGGATACCATCGATAGCCTGTCTCGACCATCACTCGGACCAGCATGGCCGTGTGACCAGGTACATCGAGGCACCGAGTCAGACGAACCACTTGATTCTGGGAACGGGTGGCCTTCTGAAAGCACGAAATAATGCAACGGCATTAGAATTTCTAGGAGAAATCGGACAGCATAACGACTGTAAATGCTCAAAAAAAAGATTTGAGACATTCATGATAGTCTGCAAAACTGCTCAACAACATCATATCAAGGTTCTGGTTCAACTGACAACATACTAAAAGTAGTAGAAACTGAACTGAGGCTGGTAACCAACAATCCTATAAGTTACTACAGATTAGTAACACGTGAACCTGATAGAGAGAAGAGAGCCTAGTCCTTAACCCACGTAGAATGAGAAGAGAATGACTCAGATCAGAGGGCATAAGGTAAAGGAGTAAAAGAGCCTTACGTTCCCTCCCACAATCAATTCCCCTACATATAACTAAACATTTCTAGACTCGACATCGACCAGTTTGGCTTAACGCACCTACAGGCAGTCCGGCTCTGATGCCAACGCTGTCAGGACCCCGATTCTAAGTCACACCAATCTAGCCTGTAACACCTCATATGACTTTGCGGCCTCACGCACGGTACTCCCACGGGTGTCGCCTTACCATGGCCCGGGACCGTTTTGCGCCTTTTGGCTCACGTATATGACAGTGTCGCTAGCATCCATATGACAGAGAACCCGGGCCGACATGGCTAGTCGTGAACCCAAAGCGGCACTAACGTATGGGGACAGGCATACATGAATCAACATCAAACGTGTTGGTCAGCAGCGTGTGAATCCGGGCTGTAGCACTGGGCTAACAGGACTCCGGGAACCCGGGCTGTAGCAGGCTAGGCAGGACTCCGGATGTCACCGCGTGACATTTCCCCGAAGGGACAGACACAGGAACGATGTGAAACACATGCCGGCCAGTCAAGTGTCCGGAGCAGTAGTGCTGGGCTAGCAGGACTCCGGTGAACCGGGCTGTAGCGGACTACTATGGCTCATGGGAGCACTAGACTACATTTCCCCATAAGAGAGGCTGCCAAGGATAAACAACTAGATTGTCGGATCCCACACATACCAAGCATTTCAATCATACACACAATATGCTCGATATGTGTAAATACAACATGGCATCACAACAAAACTCTACAACTCAAAGTACTTTATTTAAAGGCTCCGGAGAGCCATACATAACATGTTCATATAGATAGGGGTCACATGACCCGACACTCAAGTCATACAAACATACAAGCACATGCGGAAGCAAACTTGTCTGAGTACAGACAACTAGAAAGAAGGAAGGCTTGACGAAGCCTGTCTATCTACATAGGCCCTTCACAAGCTCAGATCACCACCTGGGTGGCAAGTTACTCGTCAACGTCGAGTTCTACATAGAACCCATCGGAGGGGGCGGTGTTGTCGTCTGAAAACAGTAATTAAAGCAACATGAGTACAAAGGTACTTAGCAAGTCTTACAACAGATCCTACTATATATGCACATTCTCAAGAAGGTAGTGGAGTTATTGCAGCAAGCCAACTTTGACTCTTGGCTAAGCTATCCTATGAGACACCACCTGAAATAGTTTTCGCACATGAGTCCACTAAACACCATCTCAATACTCCACCGTGGATCCTCCCTCGTCATCCTACGAGAGGGCCATCCGCGGTACTCACACTTATCTTGAGTCTTTTAGCAGAACCATTTACTTGTCTATGAACCGCATAAGCGACCAAGTAGTCCTTTACCGCGGACGCGACTATTCGAATAGTTTTATACCCTGCAGGGGTGTACTTCATCACACATGTTTCCACCACTTAGCGTCTGCACACGACATGTGCTCAGCAGACTTCAAGCGAAAACCGACGTGGGTGTAGACCACGACCTGACTAACCACACAAGTCTCTAATCCAGGTTTATCGCCTATTCGGGTTCCATCCGCAAGGAAATCCGGCCGGGGTGTCCTCAACGGCCCCAAAAGATGTGTGGAGGGTTCCCGAGACACCGAACGGGCGACTCGGTACACCGTGCCACTAGCCTACCGCATCACAGCCCACCCCTAAGGTCATCATTGCGCACGGCCTCCAGCAACTACAAACACCAGAAACTACTTGCAACTCCTGGACAGAGGACGAGAGGGGTCAGTAAGTCGAGCGGGGTCATATTTCAGGGCCCAATGTGTGGTAGTAGCTGAATCTTAAATCACGCATACAGATCTCAGTTCTTAAGGACGGTCTCAATGAAACAACCCACCATGTACTCCTACATGGCCTCTCATCGATACCTTTACCAAATCACGTTCAACACTTCACTCTCATTACCGACACAACATTTCACTCTAGTTCATCACCCCGATGAGCCAGACCTGACACGACTCTAAGCATAGCAAGCATAGCATGGTAGGAACACAGTCATGGCTCAATCAACTCCTACACATACTAGTGGGTTTCATCTAGTTACTGTGGCAATGACAGGTCATGCAGAGAAAGTGGGTTCAACTACCGCAACACACAGCAGTTTGAATCGCGCTGTCTTAATGCAGTAAACGAGAGCAGAAGCGAGAAGATGGGTTTGTATCAAAATGATCAATGGGTTGCTTGCCTGACGGAGTGGTGGTGGAATACTGCCCTTCAGTTGGATACTCGCGGATATCCTCGGAGGCAGAACCTACCACGAAGAACACATCGGAACACAATCAACATCAAGCAAGTGCAACAATATGATGCATGCATGAGACATGGCAAAATGGGTGTATTGGGCTAATGCAACTAAGACCAGATGGGTTTGAACCATTTTGAATCAAAGATTCAAGTTACAAGCTCATACATGGCCTTTAAAAGTGCTTTATCTTGTTCTGCATTAAACAGTAGGTTAACTTGCTTAATCATGCATGAAACCAGCACAGATGGATAGATTGGATTTTTCTGATCATTTTACATATATAAATCTTTGCATTTGGAGTTACAGATTATTTTCTATGAATTTTTGAAATTTGCAATATTTTCTGGAATTTCCTGTTTAAATTTAAATCCAGAAAAGGGATTAATTGCGTCAGCACTGCGTCATGCCTGTGTCAGCAGTCAGCAGCGCTGACTGGGGTCAAACCTGACGTGTGGGGGCCACATGTCAGTGACACATGCCTAAAACCCGGTCAAACCCAGCGCGGACTGGGGTTTGACCATGGCCTAGGGCCCACTGTCAGCGACTACGGGGTTGATTAGCACGGGGATTAGGTACTAATGACGTGCCACGTCGACGGCTAATCGCCGGCGTTAAGCACAGCACGCCGGCGTTGCCCGTCCGGCCAAATCCGACGTCGGGAGGACGCGTGGCTGGTCCCGTTTGATCGGCCGCGGTGCGGCGCGTCCAGTGGTGGTCACGGCTGCGGCTGGGGTGGCCAGAAACGGCAGCTACGGCGAGCGAGGTGGCGACAGGAGCTCGGGCAAGGTCGGGATTGTCGTTGTAGTGCACAAGCGAGCGCGGTGAGGTGCTAGGGAGACACCACGCGTGCTGGTGAGCACGATGGACAAGCACCCGGGACCAAATGGTCACCGGAGCGTTAGCGGCGACGAGCGCGGGCGGCGGCGAGCTTCGGGAGCTCGTGGGGCGGCGGCTAGAGGAAGCTAGCGAGAGGGGAAGGCGAGGGAAAAAGCTCAGGGGCTAACGGTGATGTCGGTAGGGTGGTCCGTGGGCTCGGGGACGCGCTGGAGTCGGCGAATCGACGACGACGATCTCCGGCGGCCGAAGCTCCAAGACGAGTTCGAGGGCGATGATGCGGGGCTTCCGGCGTCGCGTGAGTCGGCGATGAGGACGAGGGCGTCGTGGCGGACCTCGGGGACAGCTCGGAGAGGCGAGGAGGGGGTTGTGGCCGCGGTGGTGCTAGGCGGCGGCGACGAACGCGTTCGGTCCGGGCGAGAGAGAGCGAGGGAGAGAAGCAGGGGGCGAGTGAGGTGTCGGGGCGGTCGAGCGGGCGACGTGGCGTCCATAGCGACGTCCGGGAGGCGGCGGAAGCAGGAGGTGGCCTCGCGCGTGGACGTGCGCGGCGACCACACGCCCGGCGTCCCTCTGGCGTCCTTCTGGTGCGAGGAAGAAGACGCCCCTGCCCCTGGTGGGCTGGGCTTCCTTACCGGGCCGCCAGATGGCCAGGTAGGTGGGCCGCAGGTAATCTCTCCCTCTCTCTCTCTCTCTCTCTCTCTCTCTCTTTCTTTTCTGTATTTAATTTGTTTTACTATTTTCTGTAAGTTTGTTGCATTATTAAAAATACTTAGACATCTCCTAAAATCACCAAAATGCACATGGCCACTGTTTAGAATTTATATGGCATGGAACATTTTAGTTTGGATTTATTTGAGCATTTGAAATATATTTTATTATTTAAATGCCCAAATTTAAATAACTAAAGAATTAATCCAGTGACCTTAAGATGTCCTAATAATTTGTGCACCATTTTGTCAGAGGTCCTAAGCCAAGAGAAAAAGGGGTGGACTTTTTAGAAGGGCATTTCAGGTTCATTGAAATTATTTTTAGTAAACCCTAGTTATTAACAGGGGGTGCTGGGGGTTTCTGCCTTCCCCATTTCAAATTTTCTGGAAAAGTAAACATGATGCACACTCTAATGCATGACTAGCTAGGATGTGACAGGCGTATCTCTTGGGAGCGTGAACCCTTTGGGGAAGGGCTCATCTCGGATTCGTGGGCCGAAACAGGGCGGGCCCAATGCGTCTTCTTCTTCTAGTGCCAGGGATCGGTTGAGATGATCGATCCGATGGCAGGCGTCGTTCTCTCCGACTCCCTCTCGGCGACCAGGCCGGTCGCCGAGTGTCGGGTGCATGACAGGCGGCGGAGTTGGGTGCCTTGCTCCACGAGGCGGAGGAGGAGGCGGGTCGCCTCGCCGCTCCACCGCTCGAGGGCGGCCGTCTTCGTCACGCTCGATGGAGAGGCGGTCCGGCTGCGGCCGGCTGCCGGCTCGTTGCCTCTTCTTCCGCAGGCGCCACCAGTCGGCGTCCGGGACGTCGCGCCATGGTCCTGGCGAGGGGGCGGTTCATCGTTCCATGGGGCGGGCACTTCAGCGCGGCAGCCGGCTTCGTGCTATGCGGCGGCCGCGTCTAGGAGCTGCTGGACTCGCTCCGTCATGTGGCGACGCTTGTCGCCCTCGTACTTGTCCAGCTCATCCGTCACCGCCTGGGCGGCCCGGATGTTCTCTGCAGGTGTGGTGTAGACGGGGCGTTCTGCCCCGAAGATGCTGGCGATGGTCGCGCCACGCTGCCGGATCGAGCTGATGCGGCTAGGCCCCTTAGGAGCCGGCGTGCTACCAACGGCCCGGTCCATCTCGCGCTGGTAGGTGTCCGAGAGGCGTCGCATGCTGGCCAGTCGGCCAGCGCTTTCGAGGAGCTGGACACGGCGTGCCTCTAGCATCTCAGCGTTTGCATCCTCTGGAATAGGCGCCGACAGGTCTCGCAGCGCTGCATTGAGTGGTTTCGAGCGTCTCCGGCCGAGCGCTCGCCACTGTTGATGACAAGCACCTCCGTGACGGTGCTCCCGCCGCTGTGCTCGCGAGGAGGCACCTCGTCGTAGATCACCATGTTGGTGGGGAATGCATCAAGCGACCCCGTGTCGGAGTCGACGATCATCGGGTCGGTGGAGCCAACAGACTCCAGGTCCACAGCAGGCTCGCTGGTGACGTGAAGCTGGTCGAGGAGGCTGACGAAACGGCTTTCGGGGCAGCCAGTGCCCGCGTCGGAGGCCGGCTCGTCGGAGAGGTGAATCTCGCGAACAAGGTCGGCGAGGCAGCTCGCTGCGCAGGCGATCTCTGCGTCGTGCAGCGTGTCGAGGCTGACGCCGTCGGGCGTGCTGGGCTGGCTTCGCTCGCCAGGAAGGAACAAGGTTCCCGTCCAGAGCAGGTCTCCGGGAGACGGTGCACCTCGCCCCACGGTGGGCGCCAAATGTCGGGGGTTGGGTGCGACATATGCCAATGGATGGCTTATCATGGTGGGAGCGAGTAGAACGTCGCCGGTGCCTGGAAGCGGGATAAGGCATAGACACGTACGCCGGCGCACTTTACCCAGGTTCGGGGCTCTCCTAGGAGATAACACCCCTAGTCCTGCTCTGCGGGGTCTCTGCATGATCACTAAGGCACAAGTGATACAATGGTGCTCCTTGAGCTGTGTGCTAGAGGCAGAAGGAGGCAAGGCTAGCTCTCTTCCTGCTCTAGGGTTGTGGCTAGTTCTAATGGAGTGGGAACCCTTTGCATGGGTGCCCTCGGGGGTTTATATAGGCCTACCCCCCAGGGGTACAACGGTAATCTGGCCGGGTGCTGGACCCGGCTGTCAGTGTCTCCGGCCTCCGGCTTCTCCGCCGACTACAGGGGCCCGCCGCCTGGTGGGCTCCGCCGACCAGTCCGGTACAGAGCTGATAGGCCGCTCCCGCCACTGGCGGGTCTGGTTGGTGGCTGTTCACTGTAGCCGTGCTGCTAATGACGCGGGCTTGGTTAGCTCAGTGTGGCTACTGTCCCGCCGCCTGGTAGGAGATCACTATAGCCACGCCTTGTCTCTTCAGGTTAATGGCGCACTTACTTCGAGGAAGGGGACGGCCGCCTGCTGGAGGCCGGCCTTCCCCAAGTCCGACTGGTTCGGCATCCGCCGTCTTCCGGGCTAGCACTGCCTGATAGGGCCCGCAGCCCACAGGCCGTACTGATAGGTCGTCGTGGGGAACAAGGCTCCGCCTGTCTGGAGTGACGTCAAGGGGGAGTGGCAACAGTGCCGCGCCGTGCGGAGATCTCCGCCTGTACGGGGCACTGTGGCCACGCCGAGCCCAAGATTCGGGGGTGAGGGGCTTCACTGTAGCCACGCCCTGTCTCGTCCTCTTGATGGGGGTGCAGACTCTGAGGGCGCCAGGTGGCCGCCTGCACGACGCTGTCCTCTCTAGAGGCCGGCTGACTAGAGCCAGCCGCTCTTGGTGCCGTCTGCTGGTGGCCGGCCGTCCTCCGGTGGCCGGCCGTTGAGCCAACCGGCCTTCGGAAGGCGGAGCCTCAGCTTGGGGCATTGTGGGGCAAAGCCGGCCCGAAGTTTTGACAGGTTCAGGGACTCGGGTGAGGCTACCCGTGGCCCATTACTCCGACAGAATGAATTTCAAACAACAGGGCATCGTCACTCAGCCGCAAACATTGATATACTTGGTTTTTAAATTCAGTAAATCGAAACTCGTCTGAAATTCATGAAACTTGGCATGCTATCATGGAGCGGCATCAACATGCCGTGGTATTTTTTTTGTCCCATTTGGGGCAGGTTCGGGTATAAGCTTCTCACAAACCAGAGCTTCTCACAACAAGCGTGATAGTTTCGGTAGGGAACGTGCCACCTTTGGGGACGAAATGATATCCGTTGCCTCTTATTGCTTTCAAAAAAATTCTAGTGTCAATATAGAACAACAGGAGGGTTGTGTTTAATTTTGGAATTTTTCGGGGTTCTTTTGGACATTTTTATACATTAACTGGGTTTAGTAGGCATTTTATGTGCATAATTCAAATTTAAACTACATGCACATGCTCTAGTGCATATAAATTGGTTGAAAAATCAAATATGTGTCCTTCGGTGCATGCTTATGTCCCATGCAAGAAATGGGAATGAATTTCAAACACCAGGCCACTGTTGATTGCCGGCAAAACGTTGAGGTACTATGTTTTTAAATTCTAGTAAATTCACAACTTGTCTGAAATTCATGAAACTTGGCATGCTATAATGGAATTGCACCCGACATGTTGTGGTATTTTTCGTGTCCATTTTGAGAGAAGGCGCACTCGAATAACAACCAACAAAGGCAATTTGAAACAAATAGCTGCCACTGTAACATCTCAAACATTTTGTATAATTTAAATTGTGTGCGTTCTGTTAACCATTCACGTGACGCCACACCTCACTCTTTTAATTGCTAGGAGGTGCCGTGTGGACAGGTGCTTGAGTGCTTGACTAAACGGGAGGCGTGCGAGCTGTACTCCAATGCGGAGGCTCACTGGGAAGCGTGCATGCTGTACGCCGCGCAGGCTCACCGAGAAACGAGTACTTTGACTTCCATGGCCGCCTGCCTTGCTCGCATCCTCTCCATTAATGGCACCCAAGCCGTAGTTTAATACGGTTTTTAAATATAAAACACTCATCGCTAATGTTTTAGTTAGAACACCGGTATGCAAACCGACAACTTCCCCAGGAAGCCAAGGGAAAATGTGCCCAACAGGATTTGTGCAGCTCTTGATCGCAAACGTTTTAGTTAGAACACCTGTATGCAAACCGACACCTTCCCTAGGAAGCCAAGAGAAAATGTGACGAGCAGGATTTCTGCAGCTCTTGATCACAAACGTTTTAGATTGAACACCCGTATGCAAAGTGAGAGCTATGGTCTTCCCCCTTAAGTCGAGGGAAAATTCGCAGCACAGGATTTGTGCATCCCTTCAACGCAAACTGTTGTTTTGGATGACTCATGTGCAACCACGTACAAACAATTTGGTAAGATTTGCATCTCTCATATTGGGTATGTTGCCATTTGTCAAACTGGAAAGATTGGCATTTGTTGATCTAGTAACACTGCGATTTGTCAAAATATGCAGCTAAAAATCAATAGCACTATCTATTTTTTGCAACTAAAATTCAGTAATTAAGCATAGATTTCATTCATAGATTAAGCTGTCATTCTTAATTTATATAAACAATTCAACTCGATAGCTGAACCGATCAAACTTTTCCCCAATTGCGGCCAACCACATACTGAAATAGCTAGTTCAATTATATATACTAGCTAATTTTAAGTACGTTGTACAGTTCCACCACACATCTATAGTCAGATGAACTAAACAATATAGCCCCTAAATAGTACTACTACTACGGAGGGGCGGCTTTGTGCTACTTTCGGCCGCCTCTCCTCTGCCGAGCACGCTTAGTAAGAGGTAGGGGAGGAGGAGGCCGACAAGCTGGACAAATGCAATACGGTGCCTGCCGCTGCTGCACGTTCAGCGACGCTCGCCAGCTCGAACGCCCACTGCCGCTCCAGACGATCCCTCTCGAAGCGGCCGGATTGCTCGTAGATCACCTGATTCCTCGCCTCTACGTCAGAGTGTGTTGCGGCCACGGCGGCGGTAAGGCTCTTTGCGTGCTCGACGAGGCGCTCCTCCTCCTCCCGCAGGAACTCAATGTAGCGCGCAAGGTCGCTGACGCACGTGCGGGCCTCCACCTCCGCCTCCCTCCTTCGGGCGGCGGTGGGGAGCGGGTGATGGTCCCGGCGGTCAACGGTGGGCTGGCGGCCGACGATGGGGTGGCAGCCACGACGGCCACCTCCCACCTTCGGGTCGCGGTGGCGGAACGGGTGATGGCCGGCAGTGGGGTGGTGGCCACGACGGCCACCTCCCGCCTACGTGGCGCGGCGGCGGAGCGGGCGATGGCCCTGGCTTTCGACGATGTTGTGGCGGCAACGGTGGCCGGCAACAGCTGCCGACGGGCAGCGGCGGCGGAGCGTGTGGTGGGTGTTCCGCACACAGCCAACAGGGATGCCACACGCACTACACTACACCGAGGACTGAGCCGCCGCCGCGATGTAGCCTCCCAGCTGGAGCTGTCCTCTGATGATGGCGGAGTGGCTGAGTGACGGCGACGGACCGGTGCCATTGGCGATTGTGCGAGAAGCAGACGAGATAAGCTACAGGGAGGGAAGGGAAAATGCGACGCAGGACTCGCCGGCCGTGAGGGTTTATATGGAAGGCCGGTAAGCATTGGGATTTTGGGGGATTTCACCGAGTCGGGCGGGAAGCTTGCGCGGGAACCTGCGAGGTTGCGTGGGAACGTGCTCAACGACGATTCATTGGTGCCACTGGTTGGCCAAAAGAACGCCCCCGCGCGCTGCGCAAGTCTACGGAAGCGGGGTGACAAGACGTGTGAGAGGAGGATGAAAGGACACGTACACATACGGTTAATACAAAAAAATGTTTGCGATTTAATTACCTACTATACCCCCATCCTGGTTTATAAGTAGGATTTAACTAATAAAATATGAATGCATATCGCCAAAGATTATATCCTTGGATTCCTATTTGAACATAGTTTCCAGTTATACAATTTTTGTAACATGCATTAACACTTTTTTTGGTTAAATTTAAGGTTATATACCAGCAAGCATTTGCCCGCAACACACATGGCTTATTCCATCACAAACAACTCAGATGGATCAACTGTATGCCATGTATCGCACATGCAACTCTTATCTGATTCGTGCTTGATGTCTCCGACATCGCTCGCACAGTTCGTCTTATTTGCCACGTATCACAGTGTCGGCCTCTGCTCGCGTCCCTTAGCAAGCTCTGCTTGCCGCTAGGCGCTGCGGCATGCTCTGCTCGCGTCCGTCAGCGTGCTCGGCTTGTGGACAGCTTTTCCTTGCGTGTTCAGCTGCTATATGCATATATATATGGTTGCTCGCCGTTGAGGCGACCGTGGAGCGGTCTACTCGCGTCCCTCCGCATGCGCTCTGCCAGCGGTTGGGCGTGCGCACGATCACGTCGGGGGCCCCATATGCATGCGGTTGCGCCGCGTGCGTTGCCACACGATGCAGTTACGTGCAGCACGATGGAGTTACGCGCTGCAAATTAGAACTACCATCAGGGCCTGCCGATATTCCTGGCCGTCCGGCTTCCCCTTTAATTCCCACGGCCATTATAACCTTAGCCTCTTCAACCTTTCGATCGCGCCCCACAACACAAGAAGCACACCCATGACGACACATAGAGAGGGGATCTCTAGAGGCGCTCCAATGGAGTTTGGCGAGCATAGAGTGGAGACCCACGCGAGGGAGACGGATCTCTCAGTGGTGTACACCGTCGACCCAGCCGTGGTGGACGACTACATTAACAGCGTTGAGCATTTTCTTGCTCGAGACAAGTACAAGGTGGTCGGCATCGACCTCCAGTACACCGCTGATCGTCCCGGCATAGGTCAGAAGGTTGCCGTCGCCCAATTGTGCGTGCGCCATCATGTCCTCATCAACCACTACTACATGGCCACAGAGCCTTGTGACCGTTTCAATAGGTTTTTCAACAGCACCGACTACAAGTTCGCCATGGTGGAAACCACCGACAATGTAAAAGCTCTCAATGTTACGAGCTTGCCCTGCAAGAACCTTGTCGAAATTCATTACCACTACAGGGTCTGGGGCAGCAAGAAGAAGGAGTCCCTGGTCGAACTCGCCTCGGCCATCATCGACCCCTACTACAAAAAGATGAAGCAGGATACCCAGAGAACAAGTCCCGTATCCTGGCACAGGGCCTGGATGCGGCAACTGGATGAACCTCACCTCATGTTCGCGGCCAAGAGCGTGTACACATGCTACAAGATGCACAGGCGGATCGTTGACATGAGGAAGTGCCTCGTTACCCAAATCGATGAGCCTGGATCGAGCCACAAGCAAAGCAAGCGTCACAAGAAGTAGGTGATGATCAGATGATCGTTTATGCTAGTTAATCATGCATGTAATATATAGTTTACTTTATCGGTGGGTGGAAATGTCATGTGTGTAGTAGCCACCTATGTAATTATGCATGTAATAGGTTACTTTGGTGTGTGCAAATGCCATGGTTGTAGTAGCCACCTAGTTAAGTGGATGCTTAATTTGGTAATGCAACCATGTCCTTATAAGTGTGTGTATATATATATGTTGTTGTTCTGTATGCAATCCCATCGCACAACACACTCGTCTTATTAGCAGCAAGGGTTTGTGTTATTATCGGTCTTTGCACACATTTCTGATTACATACCTATTTGCCGCGTATCACACACATCTTGTTGTATTGAACCGTTTCTGTTCTCTTGTCTCAACACAAACAGTTCATCCGAGTGAACCTCATGCCGTATATTTCACACACCTTGATCTGGCTGACTGTTTCTTCTGTGTTGCCTAATCACAAACAGTTAATCCGAGTGAACTGTATGCTGTACATCACACACACCTTCATCTAGCTGCCCGTTTTGTTCCTCTTCATCGCAAATGGTTAATTGAACTGAACCGTATGCCCTGCATCACACACGCAACTAAAATCTGAACCGTGTTTGATGCATCCTCCATCGCAAACGTTTTGCACCCTTTTTGATGGGTTTTTACACCATCGTTTGTGATTATTGAATCACACATAGTTTCGTCGAAGGGTCTTTGATCGTAGTGTCGCGTTAGCAGCATCCTGCAGTAGTGGCCTCTCAAAATAATTTTATCTCTAATTGAGCTTTGTCACCTCTGCAAATATCTGCTTCCCTTTGTGAAGGGCCTATCTATTTACTTTTATCCATTTTTCATTTTTGTTTGAGTCTCCATCTTCTCTTATAAAGCACCGACTAGAGAACACTATTGTCATACATGGGCATTGGATGTAGTTAATGTTGAGTGTGTTTCATGAATGGATCAATGAATGAGCATAATGGGCTAGGGATAATTACTTTAGTGTTGATATTTTGAAAGACATAGTTGCTTGTTGGTATACTTGAGTATTGATGTTTTCATGTCAAATTATAGACTATTGCTTTGAATCACTCAAGTCTAAACATTCATGCTGCAAAAGAAAAGATTATATGATGAATGTGATAGGTAGCATTGCACATCAAAAATTCTGTTTTTATCAATTACCTGCTCGAGGACAAGAAGGACTTTAGCTTGTGGATGCTTGATACGCCTCCAATGTTTCTATAATTTTTGATTGTTTCACGCTATTATAGTATCAATTTTGGACGTGTAAGTCATTAGATGCAATTATATATCATTTTTTGCGACTGACCTATTAACTTAGTGCTAGTGCCAGTTTTGTTTTTGCATGTTTTTGGCTTTTCAGAAAATCAATATCACACGAAGTCCAAATGGACAAAAAAACTTTGGATTAATTTTTTGGACCAGAAGAGAACCCAGAAGGTTAGGGAGGAGGCCAGAAGAGCCACAAGGGAGTGACAAGCCCTAGGGGCATGCCTGAGGGGCGTCCCCGAGGCTTGTGGGCCCCTCTTGGCACATCCAACCCTAATTCCACATATATAAATACTCAAATATTCCGCTGACATCAGAGAGACACACGAAATATATTTTTCGCCGCCGCAAGTTCTAGAACCATGAGATCCCATTTGGAGGCCTTCTCCGGTACTCTTCCGGAGAGGGAATCGATCACGGAGGGGCTCGACATCAACCTTGTTTCCCTTCAGATGATGCGTGAGTAGTTTACCACAGACCTACGGGTCCATAGTTAGTAGCTAGATGGCTTCTTCTCTCTATTTGTTCTTCAATACAATGTTCTCCTCGATGTTCTTGGAGATCTATTTGATGTAATGATTTTTGCGATGTGTTTGTTGGGATCTGATGAATTGTGAGTTTATGATCAGATCTATCCATGAATATTATTTGAGTTTTCCCTGAACTCTTTTATGCATGATTACTTGTCGTGAGAAACCAATGCCACCTATGGGGCCATGAGCCCCTTTTGGTTCGGCGGGGGGATGGGCACGTTGCACAAGGAGCGGAGAAGCGTAACACAACACGACAGAGATCACACAGGCGATTTTACCCAGTTTGGGCCGCCGCGAGGCATAAGACCCTACTCCTGCTTTGGTGAATTGATGGTGGATAATGGTGGAAAACGCGGTGCTCTTGCCCGGCAGGGTTGCCTCGGGGCGAGATTGGCTACGCGCGTATGAATGTGTGAGGTTCTGAATCCTTTCTACGGTTGCCATGGGCCTCCTTTTATAGATGAAGGGGTCACCACAGTGGCAAATCAGTCTTTACATGCTGATTAGATAGCAAACAATGCTATCATACCTAACTCTACATGCTGATAGAGCGCATTAAATGCGCCGCTCAGTGTCACATCACAGCGTGCCCGGCAGGCCTTGCCGGGCCATTTTTCCAGCTTCGCGCCTGCTTGCTTGATACGTCTCAGGATGGGTGTTGTTTGGAGGTGTTTTCTGTAGGAAGTGGCTGCCATCTGGCAGGAAGCAGCCACTTAGTCACTTAGGGGCTTGACACCGCACTAATCGATGACTTGCGTCGCTGTGAGGTGGTGCAGCGGAGTAGTTTGCCTTCGCAAGCCCCGGCAGGCCTGCCGGGACAATCTTGGAGGCTTGCTTCTGGGGTAACCCCAACCTCGCCAGGCTCACCAGCCTGACAAGGGAGGTTTCTCCCTTAGTGAGATCTTGTCTCTTTTGGCTTGACTTGGTCTTCTTGATCTACACCTTGGTCCTTCAAATAACTGATCCATTGTGCTTGGTCTAACATTGGGTCCTGTAATCTTGTCCTTAGGCATGTGCACAGTCTGGGCAACGGACCTAGGGTTTGTTGCACCGACAGGAGCCCCCGGGCCTGGCCCGAAAGCTCTGCTGAGTGTCGTGGAGATAGGCCCTAACCAGTGCACAGGCAGGGGCGTAGTGGTGGCTTTCCCTTTTGAGATCTTCTTTGCTTCTTCATTAACCGGAGTCCAGGTCAGCTTTTAGTTCTTCCGCGCGCGCGTAACGCCATTCGCAGTGGGGCCACTCTTGTAATGGCCCGTGAATGACTTTAACACACAGGCGAGTAACTGCCAATTCACTCTTCCCATCACGCCTTATCCTCAGGCACGTATGAGGGAGTCCTGGATTAGGGGTCCTCGGGTGTCCGTACTATTTGATATGGGCCGGATTGATGGGCCGTGAAGATACAAGCAGAAGACTTTCCCCCGTGTCCGGGTAGGACTCCTTTATGCGTGGATGGCAAGATTGGTGTCCGGATATGTTATTTCCTTCCCCCACAAACCGACTCTGTACAACCCTAGGCCCCTCCGGTGTGTATATAAACAGGAGGGTTTAGTCCGTAGAGGCCATCAGAATTCTCATAGGCTAGACATCTAGGGTTTAGCCATTACGATCTCGAGGTAGATCAACTCTTGTAACCCCTATACTCATCGAATACAGTCAAGCAGGACGTAGGGTTTTACCTCCATTAAGAGGGCCCAAACCTGGGTAAACATTTTGTCCCACTTGTCCCTTGTTACCGTCGATCCTCAGACGCACAGTTCGGGACCCCCTATCCGAGATCTGCCGGTTTTGACACCGACATTGGTGCTTTCATTGAGAGTTCCACTGTGTCGTTGGCAAAAGGATCGATGGCTCGACTTGTCATCGACGATGATGCTGTTTCCAGGGAGACTTTTCTCCCTGGTCAACTCTTTGTGTTTGGCAGCTTCGCTTTGCGTGCCAATTCACCTGGCCGCCTCGAGCAAATCGACTGCTACGCCCCTGGTCACCAGATCAGGTTTGGAAGCTTGAACTACATCCCTGATATCCGAGGAGATCTATTATTCGAGGGGCTCATGGCTTTGGTCACCGCTCCCCACCTATGCGAAGAAGGCCCTTCGGATGCATCGTCAGATCCTATTCTGGGATCGACTCTCATACCTGCCCTTGCCTTAGATCCGGAGTGGACCACTCTGCCCGAAGACGGGAGGGTAAGCCCCGCCGGACTCACTCCCATTACGGAGCTTCCTACCGGAGACCCTGATGCGACCCTACTGTCCGCAGGCCCGGAGTCGAATAGGACTCTCACTGTCATCAGGGATCCAGACTCGTCCCTGGATGTCAGCTCTAAACTCACGAGGTCTGCATCCACCGAGCTCTACCAAGTGGTGGCTACCGGACCTAGCTCCACAGGGCCTCGGCCACCTGTCCAGCTTTCACCTCTAAATGAGGCGCTAGACCTAATGCGATCTATCACCATCACAGAAACACCTCTTTCGAACTACGCCCAGCCTGAACTGGGGGGCTGAGAGCAGGGAATTTTACGTCCCACCCACTGCCCACTTAATAGCCATTGTCGAGGACCTAATCGACATGCTAGATTACGCCTCCGAAGACATTGATGGTATGGACGACGATGCCGGAGCCGAACAAGGCCAAAGCCCGCCTATTACGGGGCGTTGGACGGCCTATTCTACTTATGACGTGTACATGGTGGATACGCCTGAGAAGAAGGACGATGATGGCACACAAGATCCGATTGAGGACAAGCCCATCGAGGCACCACCAAAGCGCCAACATCAGTGGCACCACTCACGATCGCGTCGGGAAAAGGAAAGCAATACCGGCATCGGGGACAATGACACTCTGGAGAATGCCGAAGCTGTAGACCACCCCGTCGAGCCTGCGTTCGAGCAGGATGAAAGGGAAGAAGGGCAATACAACCCCGAAAACACCTATCACGAGGATTCAGAAGACAGTAATTACTTACCTGCCTCCGAAGAGGATGTCAGCCTCGGCAACGAAGATTTCATCATCCGAGAGGAACCCCTCGAACAAGAACACTTCAAGCAACAGCTCATTGCCACCGCACCAAGCCTGAAACAGAAACAACAACAGCTTCAAGCTAAACAGGATACGCTCAACGATAGATGGACCAAGCTTCTGGCTATAGAAGAATATGGCCTTGAGCGCCCGACAAAGAGCTACCCAAAACGCAAGCTACTACCACAATTTGACGACGAGGCCCTTGAGCCTATACCATCAAAGTACAATCAGTCTGACCAACCGGACCGACCACCACGTGGACGAGACAAAACGGCTAACTACGCCAAATACCAGCCCGCGCCCCCTCGTCGTAAAGGCAGGGATACAACGGCTCCGGGCTACACATACGACTTACGTCAGGACCTGGAAAATAGAGCCGGCGTGACCAGATCCATCTACGGATCAAGGGGACGTGCTCGAGCACGAGATAGCGGCCATCAAGCCTGGCGCGAACAACATAACCAAGTTCGGGACCATAACCGAACACAGATGCCATCCGAACTCCATCGCGATGTTGCCCGATATAGAGGCGCCGCACACCCCATGTGCTTTATAGATGAGGTAATGCAACACCAGTTTCCGGAAGGGTTTAAACCCGTAAACATCGAGGCATACGATGGGACAACAGATCCTACTGTATGGATTGAATATTTTCTAGTCCACATTCACATGGCTCGCGGCGAAGATCTCCACGCCATTAAATACGTTCCTCTAAAGCTAAAAGGGCTAGCACGACACTGGTTGAATAGCCTCCCAAAGAACTCCATTGGCAACTGGGAGGACTTAGAGGACGCCTTTCGGGACAACTTTCAGGGCACCTATGTCCGGCCACTGTATGCTGACGACCCGAGTCACATAGTCCAGCAACCCAGAGAGTCAGCCCGCAAACTTTGGACTCGGTTCATTATTAAAAAGAACCAAATCGTTGACTGTCTGAACGCTGAAGCCTTGGCGGCATTCAAACACATTGTCCGTGATGAACGGCTCGCCCGACACCTCGGTCAGGAAAAGCCGAAGACCCTGGCAGCTCTTACTACACTGATGACCACTTTTGTGTGGGCGGGGATAGCTGGTTGGCTCGTAGAAGCAAAAACACCAGCGACCCCGGCACCTCTGAGGCTAGGGATGGCAATGGAAGGCCACGACGTAGCAAAAATAAGCGTCGGAACAACAACAAAGAAATCGAGGATATGGCGGTAAACGCCGGATTCAGCGGCTCTAAACCCGGTCAGTGGAAGAAGCCATTCAAAGGGAATAGAGATGGTCCATCCAATTTGGACAAAATACTAGATAGACCTTGCCAGATTCATGGCACCTCGCATAAAACCTGCGAACCACACCAATAGAAACTCCTAGGTTTTTAAGTAGGCCGGTAAATTAAATACCGAACACAAGGGGAAAGGACCTCAAAGGAAGGATGATTATGAGCCCCATCCTCCGCACACACGGGGACAGAAGAAGTTACCCGCCTAAGTGAAAACTGTGAACATGATATATGTCACTCACATCCCCAAAAGGGAGCGCAAGCGCACATTAAGGCATGTCTACACCGTAGAGCCTGTTGCCCCAAAATTCAACCCATGGTCGGGCTGTGCGATCACTTTCGATCGCAGGGACCACCCAACCAGTATCCGTCACGAAGGATCATCCGCCCTGGTACTCGGCCCTATAATCGACGGGTACCATCTTACTAGAGTCCTAATGGATGGTGTTAACAGCCTCAATTTGATCTATCCGGATATTGTCCGAAAGATGGATATCGACCCCTCAAGAATCAAGCCTAGCAACACTACCTTTAAGGGAGTGATACCCGGCGTGGAGGCCCGCTGTACGGGATCCTTAACATTGGAAGTAGTCTTCAGTTCTCCGGACAACTTCCAAAGCGAAGACTTGATCATTGACATCGTCCCTTTCCACAGTGGTTATCATGCACTGCTCGGACGAACCGCTTTCGCCCGCTTCAATGCAGTCCCACATTATGCTTATTTAAAACTCAAAATGCTTGGACCATGTGGCGTCATCACAGTTCATGGAAATATGGAGCGCTCCCTCCGTACTGAGGAGCACACTGCGGCCCTAGCAGCCGAGGTACATAACGGACTCATCAAGCCGAACAGCTCGTCGGTCATTAAGACCCATGACACCACTAAGCGAGTTCTTTCCACATTACATCATGACAGCTCGGCGGATCCAGAGCTTGAATAGCAGTTCAGACGCCGCCGATCGCCCCATAAGGTTGCGGCATACGTACCGCGCGTGCATAATTATGAACTTAAAATACCTTGGGCAGCGCCAGAGGCATACTGCGGAAAAGGTCTATAGTACGGCTTGACCCTATTCAGACCTTAACCTTTTTTCTCTTTTACCACAGGTTCATTAAAACCTACCCCTCTATGGTTGCACGGGGGCTCTTTTCCAGGCTTCCCTTTCTTACAGACGGCCATCGACTTCGCCTCTCAAAGGATTTTCTACCAAGGAGAAATGGCGCAGACGTGCGGCAGGGCATCATTGGGATCTTCAAACCACTACTTTTAAGCCCTGTGTAAAACTTTCCCTTGCGTAAACTCTCGGCATGTAAAATAGCCTTGATACTCATGGCATTATCTGTAATAACTCATCTTGAAGTATCAACGAGGATATAAAGGAAACAGTTGATCGCCACTTTCGCTTGGTACTAATTTACTTCACATTGCCATCTGTATTCCCCCCTTACGTCAGATTGCCACGCGTGCTTTAGTTCGGCCTCAACACTGGGGGGCTGTATTTGGCTCCGCACGTATTCAAGTTTGAACACCTATAGGGTTATCTTCGGCATCCCGGGTATGGCATTATATGCATCGGTCTCCGAGTCATGTCTTTGGTCTATAGTTGGGTTGCCCGGCTCCTGTGCTTACCACCTTACGTTTCGCTTGTTCGGCTAAGGTCATAAAGGGAGAACTACTGTGATTGTATTTCTGGTTCGTCCGGTCAAATACCTCAGTAGAGAAAGCCAAAAACTGACTATCATGATTATGCGAGAGCTGGTCAGCGATTTAGCGACTTAGTCTTATACTACAAATCGTTAGTGATTTATTCTGTGTTACATGAGGGGCTGGTCTTCGCCCAGCTACGTTGTAAGGGCATCATATTCTGGATTGCCGCTCACGCACAAGGTGCTAGTACTTAACCCCACTGTCAAACTCCTATGGCTAAGTAAAAGTAATAAAGCCGCATAGTCTGATTGCCTGGTTCACCTCGCGGACACCTCCTTTACGGACCAAGACGTTGGATAAAGCGTGGTCAAGCGTCACAACGAACACCCCCATTGTATCTACGTGGGGTCTGAAGCCGACGACTAGCAACTTTTATAAGTAAAACGGCCGCACAGGAGGAAAATATCGCTTGAAACAAAGGGCACAACACATAGATATATTACAAGTAGGGGATCATAACATAGTTTTCACAGCCCGGACACATCTACTCAAATATCACGTTCTAGAGCACTGGTCGTCTACTATTTGGGAACCCTGTCAGGACGTCTTCAAAATACCTTTCCGGCTTGCGGTGGTCCTTGCCTTCAGGTGGGCCTGCGGTCGCCACATCGGTGGCCTTCATATTTGCCCAGTGCATCTTGACGCGGGCGAAGGCCATCCGAGCACCCTCTATGCAGGCCGAATGCTTTATAGCGTCAATACGGGACCGTGCATCGACAAGCTGCTTTATGAAACCAAAGTAGCTGCTGGGAATAGGTTCAGCCAGCTAGAGTTGGACTATCAAGTCCTTCATGGCCAAGCCTGCCACCTTGTGCAGCTCCATTAGCTGCTTCAGCTGGTCGTTTAGGGGCGTCGGATGCTCCGGCGCAAGAAACTGCGACTAGAACAGCTTCTCGGTCGAGTTCCCCTCCTGAGCTCGAAAGAACTATGCGGCGTCAACGGCACTCCTCGGAAGATCCGCAAATGCGTCTGGAGAACTCCACACTAGTGTGAGCAACGCATACCGCTGACCTCCAAAAATACTCTACAAAAGAAAGGCCTTACCAGCCGCTATCTGCTTCGCCTGGTGGATCTCCTCGCGAGCACTTCGGGACTCGACCCGTGCCGCCTTAGCATCTTGGAGAGCCTTTGGCGAGTTCAGTTGCTGGGCCGAAGTCTTCGCCTCCAAAGCCTCACACTTGTTGATGGCATCCTTCATCTCTTGCTCAACTTTGGCCACTCGATCTTCGTGTCGGCGGCGGGCGACCTGTTTGGTCTTCAGTTCTGCAGCCACTTTGTCAGCGGCTGCCTTATTCTCCTCCGCCTCTTTCTTGGCTTGGGCAAGGACGTTCTTGAGGGTCTCGACCTCGGCCGCGCCAACTATGCTCATAATCAAAGCATTACATGACTTAATCTCTGAATATAAATGTCACATATGATATAAATTAAACTTTTAAACACTATACACATACCTTGCATCTCACCAAACCGCTTGTTAATGCGGTCGATCTCTACATCTGCCACCTTAAGCTTCCAATTCAGTTTGGGAACTTCTGCGGCCTGGGCGGTTGCTGCCAACAGGGAAGCCTGTTACAAAAATAGATTAGTATGTTAGCTCTCCCGAATACTATGTGGACCCTCTGCCCGGCTTTCCTTAAAACGGACAGAGTCTCCGGGGCTACTATCTATACATAGGTATATTCCTTTATATGGAAAAGTGTCTTGAGCATTACGTCACATACCTCAAAACCTGTCAGTGGGCTAGTAAAGGCTTCATTCAATCCACTCTTGGTAGAATGAACCTTCTCTACCACCATACCCATCAGGGTACGGTGGTCCTCCATGATGGAAGCACGCTGTAGTGCTTCCTTCAGAGCGTCAAGCGCCTCCGGATTACTGGACGTCGCAGATGGAGCGGATGCTCGTCCCCCTTCTTTCAAAGGGGGCTGCTCGCCCGATCCCGGAGCTACATTGGTCTTCGGAATGATGTCCAGCGGGGGCCCGGATTGTGAGGGGCCCCCACCGTCGGTATCCATAGGGGTCGCCTCCCCTAGGTCTTCAGCGACTAAGGTATTACCCTCGGGCGCCTTCTCGACAGCCTCGCTCTCCCCCCTCGATTAGGAGAGGTCCTTAGGGATGATACCTCAGTGTCCTCCATGGTGACAGGCGAGGGGGCTCATAGCAGCATCTCCCTCTCTGCCATCTCGGGTGGCAGAGAACTCACCTCCGATAGCGAAGTATTCGGTAGATCGCGAGGAGGGCTAAAAGGCAAATGGCATAATAATTTATATAATGAAGATAGGAAGACCGAAGATAAACAGTAGTTATTTTTTTACTTACGATTAGGCCAGGGGCTTCACCCTGGGAGGTCTCTTGGGGGATAGTTCGGACATTGAGTCTGCACCATCCGAGAGGACCATCTTCCCCCTCTTGGGCGCCTCCCCCTCCGGGTCTGTGGAGGCCGCCCTCTTCTTCTTCCTCCTCTTAAGAGGAGAGTCGCTTTCCACTTCCTCCTCCTCTTCTTCCTCATCTCCCTCGTGGGAAGAGAGGGCTTCAGTCTCCCCGGACACCGCGTCCGAAGGACCCTTATGGCGGGGGCCGCGCTTGGCCTCCTTGCCCTTCTTCTTTCGGCCTTCTTCTCCGGTGCCAAATAGGGTGCCGGGACCAGGATATCGGTTAGCTGGGGTGTGGCTGGGTCTTCAGGCAGTGGTGCTCGACACTTGATCCACTCCGCCTTCACCATCCAGCCCTATACGAAATATAGAAAATACGTTAGATCTAAACTTATTGACCGAATAGGTACTCGGGAAAATCGTGCTTACCCGCGAGGCCGGATTCTCGATGTCAAGACCGATGTCTTCGGTCTTCTTCGACCACATTTTTTGGTCCTTGAAGAGCAGCTTCCATATGTCTTCGTGCGTTGTGCCGAAGAAGTGCTTCAAGGTGCGTGGCTCCTCCGGATTAAACTCCCACATATGAGAGGCCGAAGTTGGCAAGGAAGAGTTCGGCGGAAGAGCATCACCCGAATCACGTTTGTGAGACCGGTGTTTTTGCCTGTCATGTTGGTGATATGCCTTTGCAACATCTGCACCTCCGCCGTGGACCCCCAGTCAAGGCCCTTAGCGGTCCAAGAGGTGAGCCTAGTGGGGGTCCGGATCTGAAGTCGGGCGCGGCTGCCCAGTTGGCATTGCGGGGCTCGGTGATGTAGAACCACTCTTGCTGCCACACCTTTACTGTCTCAACGAATGCCCCTATGGGCCAGACTGCATTGGGGAGCGTGCTCACCATGGCCCCGCCGCAGTCTGCGTGTTGTCCATTGACAACCTTCGGCTTTAGATTGAAAACCTTAAGCCATAAGCCAAAGTGTGGTGGGATGCGGAGGAGAGCCTCGCACATGATGATGAACCCCGATATGTGGAGGAAGGAATTTGGGGCTAGATCATAGAAATCTAGCCCGTAATAGAACATGAGGCCGCGGACGAAGGGTTGGAAGGGAAACCCTAGCCTGTGGAGGAAGTGGGGAATGAACACTACTCTCTCGCCAGGCATTGGGGTGGGGATGACCTGACCCTTGGTAGGGAGCCTGTGCGCGATCTCCGTAGACAGATAACCTGCGCTCCGGAGATCCTTGATGTCCTTCTCTGTGATGGAGGAGGCCTCCCACTTGCCCTTAGAGCCGGATCCAGCCATGGCTGGGGAAGGTGGTGGCGGTGGGAAAGATTGATGTTTTGGGTGCTGGAGCTCGAAGATGGGAAATCAGGAGCTAGAGGAAGGCGTGGGGAAGAAAGGAGGGATTTTTTTACCTGTTATAGGTTGTGAAATACCAAACGCCCCCCACTCAAGCCTTAAAAATCGCCTGTTCCCGAAGAGATCGTCTGATAGTCATAGTTGGATTACCCAAAACTGTATTGATGAAAATCCTGCAATAGGTGGGCACGATCTCTATCTTTATAAGACGTGCCGATGGTGGTTAAGCCTCGAAACACGAAACGGGAGGCGTGAAAACGGTTCGAAATGATAAAGAGCCAAGTGTGACGCTTCACCGAAAAAGCTGTCAGTAAAAGACATCATTTTATTTTGATATTCTGCCTTTGCGGCCAAGGTTTGTATTGGTTATACAGAGCCGGACAGTTCCTTTGTGTAGGGAGTTATCCTAAAAAGTGTTCAGGAGAAGGAACCCGCCTCGCGATGCCGAAGACAATCTGCGTGCCGAACACATCGTCATCGAAGACTGGTTCAGGGGCTACTGAGGGAGTCCTAGATTAGGGGCTCCTTGGGTGTTCGGACTATTTGATATGGGCCGGACTAATGGGCCGTGAAGATACAAGCAGAAGACTTTCCCCCGTGTCCGGGTAGGACTCCTATATGCGTGGATGGAAAGATTGGTGTCCGGATATGTTATTTCCTTCCCCCACAAACCGACTCTGTACAACCCTAGGCCCCTCTGGTGTGTATATAAACCGGAGGGTTTAGTCCGCAGAGGCCATCAGAATTCTCGTAGGCTTGACATCTAGGGTTTGGCCATTACGATCTCGAGGTAGATCAACTCTTGTAACCCCTATACTCATCGAATACAATCAAGCAGGACGTAGGGTTTTACCTCCATTAAGAGAGGGCCCGAACCTAGGTAAATATTGTGTCCCACTTGTCCCTTGTTACCGTTGATCCTCAGATGCACAGTTCGGGACCCGCTACCCGAGATTTGCCTGTTTTGACACCGACAACGTATGCTGCATGTATCAACACTACAAAAAATACACTTCCATGATGATACGTGTTTGTCACAGTAGGTCACGTTTTCTGTCATGCATGTACATCCATGACGATTTTATGACAGAATCAAGATAGTCATACCTGTGCTGTCGTAGAACTGTTCCATGACAATACCAAAATTATCATCACGGAAGTGTCCACTTCCATGACGATAAATGGCATGTCATGGAAGTGTTTTCGTCAAGGTTAACCGACATGTGGCATCCACCATGACGGGTCGCCGTTAAGCTATCAGGTCCGATTTTGGATCCGATAACCCGTTAACAGCCCAAACCCATGAGGATTTTCCACGTGTAAATTTCTCATTGGCCGGAGGAAACACGTGTTAGCTCACTGTTGGGACAGATGTCATCCATTCATTGGACAGGAGGCGCCTATGATACGTCGATACGTGGCACGGCCCAATAGAGGTCCATTCCGGTGAAAAGGCTAGCCCGTTTGATTTGGTTAAAAGGTAACGGGCCGGCCCACGGAAAGCCTGTTAAATGCTTGTTCATATACAACCCATTTATGGCCCGCTAACTCACGACCCGTTACGGCCTATCGGAATTAATCCCAGTAGCTTCTTCTGGGCCGTCCAATATGATTCCAGCCCGTTATAAGTTCCGGCCCATGTATGGCCCATGATGTCTTTGGCCCATAAGAGGCCATTTGTAAATCTTGGCCCATTAACGGCCTGTGGTGAATCTGGCTCGCAATGAAGAGTGTACCGCTGTATACCCATTAACGGCCCATTATTCCATTGGGCCGTTTCCAACCCGTGTTATCTTTTGGCCTTCTCCGGGCCCATTTATTCTTGGGCTCATTTCCAGCATTCGGTTACTTACGGCCCGTTATTGGCATTTTCTGCTTGTGCGCCAAATTCAGCTCGTGGTTACAATTGGCCCATTTGCGGCCCGTTAATCTGTTGGGCCATTTTCATAGCGTCATCAAATACGGCTGATTAACGACGGCCCGTTATGGTCGGCCCATGAACGAACGATTCCAAATCTAGCCCATTTACAGCCCATAATGCGGTCTGTTATTGGCCCATGTTTCGCTGATCGATCATACGGCCCGTAGAAGGCCCATTGTTTCTACGGCCCTTAGAAGGCCCATTGTTTTTACGGCACATAGGAGGCCCATGGTAACTACAGTAAATATGTAGCCCATGGTTATTGTGGCCTAGTTTAAAAAAATAGGTTATTGCGGCCACTAGCAAACCGCGAAAAAAGAACTGCACTTATTATAAGCACAAAAATAAACAAGACAACAAGGAAATAAATAAGCAATCAAATTATGCTAGGCTATCACTGCTATTACACATATTACATCCGCTGGGCATCAAAGTTCGCCACCAGTGCAAATATAGGGAACAAAGCAGCATATCACATACACTGGTTGTCAAAGTTGGTGACCAGTGCAAATAGACGCCGTGGCCAAACAAGTCCAGAACTGAAACCACTTCAGAAGAGCTCAAAAAACAATATCCTGGGTACCCATAATGCTGGCAAGATGCTTAGCAAGCTTATTAACTTTCTCTTGTTTGGCGCTTAAATCCTCCAGCGCTTGCTGTTGCACAAGAAAGTATGCATCTGAATTCTGCAGGGACTTCCTTAGTTCTTCGGCTTCTTGCCGTAGCATAGCTGACTGATGCCTTTCAGCTTGTAGCTGATACTGAAGAAGCCGAAGTGATTCAGGCAGCGAGTTCGAAGAGCTTGTGCCAGCGGTACTGGCCAGTAACTCGAACACTACATCAACGCAGGACTGTGGGGTTTTCTTACTGTCTACAAGATCGTTTTTATCACCTTTCTCGGAGACCAACATGGTTGTCTCACTATCTCGAACCTTATCTGCATTACTTTCTCTACCATTGCATAGTGGGGTGCTCTTCTCCAATATTATGTTCGCATACTACAAGAGAAACAAGCTGAGACATCACATGTTTAGCATGTAGTATAAGAAACTCATTTTGGTAAATCGGCTCAGTAGTAAGGTGGACAGGATAACAGCATGAAACAAACATATATCTATGTACTTTGGTCACTGTATTGTCCATATCATGCTAGTTTATATTGCCGAATCAAGATAGAGACACAGTTGAACTCATATATTTTTAATACACAGCAGCATAGACAGAATATAAGTGTGAGAAACTACACAGCATTGGCAACACTTGTAATGTGCATCACATGAGAACATAACTGTTTATACAACAGAAACTGAAATCAACATAGAGCAAGAAGTTAGAACAACAATCCAGTTAAAGAAATAGGTTTAAATCATACCTGTTGCGCCATTGGAGTTTCAATTGGATCCTTCAAATTCGAAAGTAGTTGGTATGAGTAAATACAGTGATGCAATAGCAAAGGAGTATGGACCATAGCTACGGGATCTGACCTGAGAACAGTTGCTCTTCTGCTTTAAACGTGGAGTTTGGGTTCGCTGTGGTGGTCTTCATGCTTTGGGCGCTGCAGTTGCTTTACAAACTGCTCATGTGGGGGTACTCTGTGGTGGACATGGTGCTTTGTCAACTAGAAGTGGGTTACTATCAGCTGGGGTTGGGGTTAGATGGGTTGTAGCTGGTTCTCTGCCCAACAGTGTAAGTGTGCAATCTGGAAGAGTCTCGATTATGTGTGGTGGGGCTAGTTTGTGGGCTAGTACAACCATGGTTCTATCTGCATCAACGGGTAGCACTGTCTTTTGTGAAGAATGCGTTTTGGCTGCCTTAGATACTGCCATCACCCCCTCCAATTCAAAAGGCTGATAAAGAAGAAAAGAAATTGAACGTACAAACATTGTATGATAGACAGATGTGGTAATTCACATATATGTTGTCTAACCAAACAAGACAACATGACACAATTTCACATACATGATGCCTAACTAAACAGGAGAGCATGACACAGTTTCAGATATATGATGGATAACTTAACATGATATAATGGCATAATTCAACATATGATGAGTATCTAAACAGGATGACATGACAAAACTATATGTTGTCTTTCTAAAATAGGTTGGGATGAAATAATTCACATACATGTTGTCTAAGTATACAGGATGTCATGATATAATTGACATAATTGATTCATATACTAACCAGCTAGCACTCACATGTATGATCTCTAAACTAAGCAGATGGAATTCAGTATTGTGCATATGATGTCTAAACTAAGCAATGCAAGACACCATATGCATGCTATGAGAAATATAAACATTGCAACTTAGAGCATACACCTCAGGTTGGATATAGGACTGGTCATCTGTCTCTGAATTCTCCTCTGAGGAGCTCCCTGTACCATCGAGATATATGCTTCAACAGGTACCATTGCCTGCTCTGAAGACCTTGTTTTCACTTCTGTTTTTCCATAACCAGCTCAAATGGATGACACACATGAAGAGTAGTTCAATATACACAGATTGTCGACAAATGGAGTATATAATGAAAAAAAGATGGCATGAGATAATTCACATATATGATGCCTGGCTACATGGTGGTGCATAATTCACATATATGATAACTGGCTAAAAAACATGGCATTGCATAATTCACATATCTGATATAGAAAGCAAACAGGAGGCATTCACATGAAGCATGTCTAATCTAAGCAGATGGCATGGCAATGCAAGACACCATATGCATGATATGAGCAATATAACCCTACCAAGTTATAGCATGCACCTCGGGGGGGGGGGGATACGACAGGTCATCTGTCTCTGAAACCTCCTCTGAGAAGCTATCAGTAACCAGCAAGAAATCTGCATCGTCAGGTAGCACTGACTGCTCAGAAGACCTTGTTTTCACTCCAGATTTTCCCATGACCGACTCAAATGGCTGATTCACAGGAAGAGTAGATGAATGTATAAAGATTGTTGACAAATGGAATACATTATGAAAAAAATATGGCACGATACAATTCACATATACGATGACTGGCTAAACAGGATGGCATTGCATGATTCATGTATATGATGCCTGGCTAAAGAAGATGGTATTGCATATTCCCATATACTCCCTCCATTCCTAAATATTTATCCTTTTAGAGGTTTCAAATGGACTACCACATACGGATGTATATAGACATATTTTAGAGTGTAGATTCGCTCATTTTGCCCGTATGTAGTCACTTGTTGAAATCTTTAAAAAGACAAATATTTAGGAACGGTGGGAGTATGATATAGAAACCAAATAGGTGGTATTGACACAAAGCAAATCTAAACAAAGCTGATGACATATAAGATGTATAATGTAAGCAATCTGAGGCGCCATACGCATGATATGACCAACATCAGCATGCCAGGTTAGAGCAAACACCTCAGGTGGTAAATAGGAGTGGTCGGCTCCCTCTGAATCCCCATCTGAACAGTTATCTTCCTCTGGAATACCATCTGGAATTGCGGGAGGGGGGCCCACTTCGCCCAACATGGAGCAGCGTCTGCATGACTGTGACGCCCCCGATTCAATCGTACACTAATCATACACGCAAATGTGTACAATCAAGATCAGGGACGCACGGGAAGATATCACAACACAACTCTAGACACAAATAAAAATAATACAAGCTTTATATTACAAGCCAGGGGCCTCGAGGGCTCGAATACATAAGCTCGAGACACAAGCGTCAGCGGAAGCAACAATATCTGAGTACAGACATAAGTTAAACAAGACTGCCTTAAGAAGGCTAGCACAAAAGCAATACGATCGAAGAGGCAAGGCCTCCTGCCTGGGACCTCCTAACTACTCCTGGTCTTAGGCGGCCTCCATGTAATACTATCCGTCGGCGGTGGCATCTGGCTCCAAGGATCCACCATCTGGTTGCATCAACCGGAAAGTAGAAAGAAGGGGGAAAAGGGGTAGCAAAGCAACCGTGAGTACTCATCCAAAGTACTCGCAAGCATCAGATCTATACTAAGTATGCATTGGTATCAAAAGGAAGGTTTGTATCTGTGGACTGAACTGCAGAATGCCAGAATAGAGGGGAAGGCCTAGCCTAACAAAGACTAGCATCTTCAAGCAGCTCCAAGCATCTTGCAGCATGTAGAAGAGTAAAGAATAGCAGTTTATAATTAACAAGCATGTTGTAACATTAATGCCCGGAGATCCTTCCTCGACTCCCTGCGAGAAAGCAATCCCGGAGCCACATATCTCAAGTATCCATTTGTAGTTGTATAGGATCAGGATATAAGTCTGAATGTCCGTTACCGTGGACACGGCTATTAATAGATAATCTTTCCTGTAGGGGTGCACCACGTTTTCCAACACGCTCGATCACTCTAGCCGGACACACCTTTCTGGGGTCAATGCCCGGCCTCGGAAGATCAACACGTCGCAGCCCTACCTAGGCTCAGCAGAGAGGTCCCCGCCAGTCTACCTCCTAAGCACTCTAGGGTTTGGGCCCATCGCCCGCTGCACTCCGGGTCGTTGCGCGCATGGCGGGTCCAGGCTCCACCTCTACATGGATGGTGCCGGCCCAGCCATGCCGCACTGCTGAACTGGACATCTGACAAAGCTTCGGCTGACACCGCGACGTCGAGGCCCATAACTATTCTCACATGGAGGTTGGTGTGTAAAGGCTAGAGGCCAACTCAGAACAAATACCCAAACCATAGTGTATTATTAGCTTGCGGAGACGAGTAGAGACTCACGATCGAAAGTGAGCCCGTCGCCCCGTCTCGTGGACTTACGACAAGGGCCTAGAATGCCTGGCCATGCCACGTAACCATCTTGCGGGTGCTCTCCGGGCCTGCCCGACTTTCATCAAAGTCTCAGGTAAAGTCATTGTAACCATGTGTCCAGACATCAAGGGGAAAACCCGAGGAATCACCCCCGGTGGATTCCACTCAATGTAATCATCAAGGTGAACGTAAGAGGGACCACCCTCGAGGTTCACACTTGAGGTGTTGAACGAGAGAGCCGTATCAGGAATGGTGAAAGAGGAAATCACCCTCGATGACCACGACCGAATAGCTACACTACAGAATTATCATCAGGAGTCTGTTATGAGGGATCACCCTCGGCACTCGATAGTAGCTCTGCAGAGTCGAGCAACAAAAGGGGCGTAATGTGATGTGAGGTGTCAGGCTCTGGTCCTCGATCACGTTGATCGAGTCGTCGAAGATGAAGTAGGGGCAACAAGGACAAGGTGGGGGGTCACTGATGGATCACTAACCAACCTATACTAAGCAGTTTAGGATAAGCAGGTAGGTAACAATAGCAGGTACAAAAGAAGGCTATGCATCAGAATAGGAGCAACCAATAACAATAGCAAAATCTAATGCAAGCATGAGATTTTAGAATGGGCGATATCGGGATGATCAAAGGGCGGGATTGCCTGGTTGCTCAGACAAGGAGGGTCGTCAGTGACGTAGTCGATCACAGTGGCATCAGCAGCGGTCTCAGGGTCTACCGGAGAGAAGAGGGTGAAGAAACAGTAAATACACGCAAACATATGCATAACATGATCATAAGCGAGGCTAGAAGTGTTCTAACACAACGCTAGGCGGTACCGGTGAAGGGGGCACTACTAGGAAAAGGCCTGCTAGTGGCGCACCTGTTTTCGCTACTAATGGCGCACTACAGGTGCGCCACTAGCATCACACCATTAGAATTTTTTACTAATTGCGCACCCCTGGTGCGCCATTAGTATACCAGATACTAATGGCGCATCACGGAGTGCGCCATTACTATTTGACTTAGTAATGGCGCACCACATAGAAGTGTGCCATTACTAACAATTGTTTTTCAAATATTTTTTCAGAATTTTTTTTACAATCTCCCAATTTTTTTCGTTTTTTTCTTAATCTCGGGTCACTATGGCTTAATCTCGGGTCAATATGCTTAATCTCAAGTCAAATCGCACTAAGTGGTCAAACTTCCCGGAAGGTCACCCATCCTCACACTACTCCAGCCCGAGCACGCTTAACTTCGCAGTTCTATCCAACACCAGCACCACCTCACTTAACAGGCACTTGTTGATATATCTATCATATCAATCCTATTAAACCTTGTTAATGTCTAGGACTTTGTTCATGTTCATGAGTATGATAAAATTTTGAAAAATATTTCAAACTTCCCGGTCATATTACATATCATTTTTTGAAAAACAATTCCAAAAAAGAAAATTGAAACCATTTTTTTCTATTACTAGTGGCGCACCTAGCAAATGATGCACCACTAGTAAGTTTGAATTTTTTTGAATTATTTTGCCTCCAGATCTTGAAAGCTCCGAAACTTTTTTTCTGTTAGGTTTTTGAGGATTTTGAAAATGTTTAACTTTTGTTCCTCTACGAATTCGGATGTAACTTTTCGAGTAGATGATTTTTCATATAAAAAACTTTTTAATCCGAGTTGGTATGCAAAAGTTATGCCCATTTTACAAATCCAGAGAGATTTTGCAAATAAAGTCGAAATTCATATTTGTAAATTTTCCCAACAAGTAGACCACATATCACATGGGAAACTTATTTTCTTTCATTTTTTTTGACATTTCCATCATTTTATTTTATATTTTTTAAACTGAAAAGGCGGTCCACAGGGTGGGGGTGCATTCGGTGGAATTTTGGTCAAAGTTAGTAATGGTGCACCGTCGGTGTGGTGCGCCATTACTAGTTAAAAAAATAAAAAAATTGAATTTTTTTTGAAAAAAAGTTAGTAATGGCGCACCGTGGAAGTGGTGCGCCATTACTAGTTAAACTAGTAATGGCGCACCACACCAACGGTGCGCCATTACTATTTAAAAAAATAAAAAATTTGAAACAAAATTTGAAAAAAAATTGTAGTGGCGCACCGAGGGTGTGGTGTGCCATTACTAGTTTAACTAGTAATGGCGCACTATCCCCTGGTGCGCCATTACTAGTTTTGAAAAAAATTTGTCAGTAGTGGCGCACCGTGGATGTGGTGCGCCATTAGTATTTAGAATTTAATGGCGCACCAACACATGGTGCGCCACTGCTATATAGTAGTGGCGCACCACATGTGTGGTGCGCTATTAATGTCCATATTATCTATAGCCCTTTTCCTAGTAGTGGGGATAACATCCGGGAAAGTTTTCCCGGTTCCGGACGTTTGTCAGACAGATGAACCGAAGGCGAAAGGTTGCATGTTTGCTATTCTAGGGATGTGTGGCGGGCGAACGGACCGCGTGTTCAGGTTTGTCTCGTCGTTCTGAGCAACTTTCATGTAGAAAACATTTTCATCCAAGCTACGGTTTAATTTCTATGATTTTTCAAAGATTAAAACAATATTCTGGAATTTAATACTAATCCTAGATAAACCAAAATATACCTATTGTACCCACTAGCATCTAGCCCTAGTGGATGACAAGTGGGGTCCATGGATCTAGTCAGCATGCACAGTCAGCAGTTGACTAGGTCAACATTGACTGGGTCAACGTTGACTGGTCAAACAGGGCAATGGGGCCCACTGTCATAGACTAGTTTAAATTAAGCAGGTTTAATTAGACTAAATACGTTCATTAGGCTAATTAATCAATGTTAATTAATTAATTATTTTAACGTATATATTTTTATAAACATTTTTTAAGGGCGTGGGCTCGCATGGTCAGTGGCCCAAAGCGCCTCACGGGCGCTGGGCGAAACGGGCGGAGCGGGGGCGCCCGTGTCCAAGGGGCGCTACACTTGGGCGTGGGGCGAGGCCACCGGCGATGGAGGAGCCCTCCGGGCGGCGCGGTGACTTCGGGACGCCGGGGAGCGACGAGGTCAGAGGCGGAGCGGGGCCTGCGTGGCCGGAGGCGGGAAGGGCCATGGAGGCGCGGTCGGTGGCCACGGCCGGCCGGGAAGGCACGACGAGGCGGAGAAGGTGGGACGGCGCCGCTGGCGGACGCAGTCGGCCAAGTAGGGCGGCTAGGTAGTCGGGCGGTAGCGGGGCGCGAGCGACGGGGAGAGAGGAGAAGGGGAACGGGCGGCGCTCATAGCGGACCATAGAGGAGCGGCAATGGGCTCGGGGAGGTCCGACGAGGTAGGGCGACGGCGGTGTGGTCCTGCGGGGATGGCGTCGCCGGGGCGCCGTGGCAAGGCGCCCAGCTCAGGAGGGAGAGGAATCGAGGACAGGGTCTGTCAGGACCCCATTTCTAAGTCACACCGATCTAGCCTGTAACACCTCATATCACTTTGCGGCCTCACGCACGGTATTCCCACGGGTGTCGCCTTACCATGGCCCGGGACCGTTTGCGCCTTTTGGCTCACGTATATGATAGTGTCGCTAGCATCCATATGACAGAGAACCCGGGCCGACATGACTAGTCGTGAACCCAAAGTGGCACTAACTTACGGGGACAGGCATACATGAATCAACATCGAGCATGTCGGTCAGTAGCGTGCGAATCCGGGCTGTAGCACTGGGCTAACAGGACTCCGGGAACCCGGGCTGTAGCAGGCTAGGCAGGACTCCGGATGTCACTACGTGACATTTCCCCGAAGGGACAGACACAGGAACAAAGTGAATCACATGCCGGCCAGTCAAGTGTTCCGGAGCAGTAGTGCTGGGCTAGCAGGACTCCGGTGAACCGGGCTGTAGCGGACTACTATGGCTCATGGAAGCACAAGACTACATTTCCCCATAAGAGAGGCTACCAAGGATAAACAACTAGGTTGTCGGATCCCACACATACCAAGCATTTCAATCATACACACAATATGCTCGATATGTGTAAATACAACATGGCATCACAACATAACTCTACGACCCAAGTATTTATTCATTAGGCTCCGAGGAGCGAGATATTACAAACATGGGTCATGACCCAACATTCAGAGCATACAAGTCAAAGCACATGCGGAAGCTTAACATGTCTGAGTACAGACATCTACAAATGAAAAAGGCTAAGAAACCTGACTATCTACTAGATCCTGCCGAGGGCACAAGATCGTAGCTGAGGTAACAAGATAAACGTCGAAGTCCACACGGAACTACTAGCGAGACTGACATCTCTCTGCAAAACATAAAATAGGCAAACGTGAGTACAAATGTACCCAGCAAGACTTACATCAGAACTAACTACATATGCATCGGTATCAACAAAGGGGGTGGTGGAGTTTAACTGCAGCAAGCCAGCTTTGACTTAGTGGCTAACCTGAACTACGACTGCAAGCAACTCTTTTGAGGTGGCGCACACGAGTCCACATATTCACCATATCAATACACCATTATGGACCCACTCCCGTCTCCCTACGAGAACGCCATCCATAGCACTCACGCTTATCTTGCGCATTTTAGAATATCCACTTTCACTTGGCTATGAACTGTTATAGGCAACCCAGAAGTCCTTTTCCGCGGACACGGCTATTCGAATAGATGATGTTAACCCTACAGGGGTGTACTTCTTCACACACGCTCTCGCCACTTACCACCATGTACACGTCGTGTATCTCGGCAACCTTCAAGCGGAAGCCTGGCGAGGGAGTCGGGCATGACTTGACTAACCACACAAGTCTCTAGTCCAGGTTTATCGCCTATTCGGGTTCCATCCGCAAGGAGATCCGGCCGGGGTGTCGCTCACGGCCCCAAACGATGTGTGCAGGGTTCCCAAGCCCACCTCGACGGATGGATCTACGCGTGGTACACCGTGCCACGGTGCCTAGTCTGTCCCAAGCCCACCTATACCGGGTGCCACTTGGTAGACTACTAACACAACCTACAAACACCAGAAACTAGTTGCAACTCCTGGACAGAGATCGAGGTGGTTAATAAGCCGAGAGGGGTCCAGTTACCGGAACCCAATGTGTGGTAGTAACTGTTCATGGATCACAAACACAGAACTCAGTTCCTGAGTACGGCTGCGATGAGACAACCCACCATGTACTCCTACATGGCCTCTCACTGCTACCTTTACCAAATCGTGTTCACACACTTAGCTCTCAACAGTAGGACATGTTCACCACATTCCAATTCGTCCCCGATGAATCAGACCTGACTCAACTCTAAGCAATAGAAGGCATGACAAACAAGCATGAATGAGTAGGCACACCAGGGCTCAAACAACTCCTACTCATACTAGTGGGTTTCATCTATTTACTCTGGCAATGACAGGTCATGCAGAGGAAAGGGGTTCAACTACCGCAGCATGTAACAGTTGAAACGTTGTTGTCCTAATGGAGTAAAAGAGAGCAAGAGCGAGAGAGTGAGATTGTATCGGAATGAACAAGGGGGTTTTGCTTGCCTGGCACTTCCGAAGATATTATAGTTCTTCATCGGTGTCATCGAACTCATCGTCGGGAGCACATCTATCGAGAGGGAACACATACCGGCAACACAGAAGGAAAACACAATCAATGCAATGCACAATATGATGCATGATCATGACATGTCAATATGCTGTGTGTTGGCCTAATGCAACTACAATCAGATGGGTTTGAGTTATTTTGAACCCAAGGTTCAAGTTCAAACTCAAACTATGAATTTACAAAATGCATTATCATGTTTTGATATAAACAGAAGGTTTAAGTTGCTTTATCATGCATGAAACGAGTGCAGATGGATAGGTCAGATTTTTCTGATCATTTTTCATATATAACTTGTTTCATTTGGATCTACGGTTGAATTTCTATGAATTTTAGAAGTTTAGGGCATTTTGTGGAATTTCCTGATTAAAAATAAATCCAGAAAATGTAATATTGCGTTAGCATTGCGTCACTGTGACGTCAGCAGGTCAACAGGGGCTGGTCCGGGTCAAACCTGACCAGTGGCGTCCACTGGTCAGTGAGACAGACACTAATCCCGCGTTGACTCCGGCTTTGACCCGCTGCGGGGCCCGCTGTCGGTGACTCTAGGGGGGGTTAGTTAGGCGCTAATGACGGTGCCACGTCACCAACCACCGGAGTTGGACGCCGGCGACCAAACCTGACGGCGGAGGATCGCCGGAGTTGCTCGAGACGGCGCTACAGGCGGTGATTTGCGGCGCGGTTTGGAGCTACGGCGAGCTGGCGTTCGCGCGCATCTGCTAGGTTAGACGGGTGGGGCTGGGACGGACCGAGCTCGTCGGAAGCGAGCTCGCGGCGGCGGCCGGAGCTCGGGCACCGACGGGTTAGTCGCTACAGCGCGTTTCGAGGCGAACTGGTGGGGTCTGCGGCTTCCTGAGGAAGCGCTGAGCACGCCTACGTGCTCTGGTGCGACGTGCGGGTGTTGCAACCGTGGCGGCGACATGGCCGGCGGCGGGGAGCGCTCGGCTCTGGTGGTTGACGCAGCTAGGGGGTGAATCAAGCAACGAGGCAAGGGGGAAACGGTGCAACGGCTCACCGCGGTTCTTCTGGTGCTGCTGGCGAGGCAGGGGAGGCACGGGGTCCGGCGAAACGACGGTGGGGATCACCGGCGCCTGAGGTCGAGATCGGCGGCGTTGGAGATGCAGGAGAGCTTCTGGCGCCGCGTGACTCGATGGAGAGGACGACGACGTCGTGGCGGAGCTCGTGGTTACGTCGGAGAGGCGCGGGGAAGGCTGCGGGTGCGGCAACGGCGAGCGGTGGCGATGAGCTCTACTCGGTTGTCGCGGGAGAGAGACAGGGGAGGGGATGAGCATGGGGGGAGGAGTGAGAGGGGCCCGGGGTGGCGCGTGGCGTCGTCCAGAGGGGTCAGGGAGGCCAACCAAGCAGGAGGTGGCCAAGCGCATGGGCGCGCGCGGCGGCCACATGCCCTCGTGCCCACTGGCACGAGGAGGAAGACGATAGGCGGGAAGTTGGGCTGGGCCAGCCAGCTAGGCCGCCAGCTGGGCCGCCTGAAAGGCCAGGTAACTCTCTCTCTCTCTCTCTCTCTCTCTCTCTCTTTACTTTATGTTTTCTATTTTGTTTTTCTGTTTTTGATTTAGTAATAGTACTAAACCATTTTTAAAACTCCTGAGAAAATTTGTGGGCACTTTTAAAATGTTTACTAACAGCCCTCAAATGTTTTCAGAATTATTGAAGCATTTAAAATATTTATAGCCATTAAATGCTCCAATTCAAATACTTATGATTTAATCCAAAAACCTGAAATGACCTAGGGAAAATAAGCACCAATTTTTGTCAGAGGTTTTCACCAATTTCAAAAATGATGGACTTTTCCTGAAGTCACTTTGGGTTTATTGAAAGTGATTTTATTGGAGCCTATTTGAATTCATTTGGTGCTAGGGTTTGGTCAGTTCCCATTTCAAGTTTCTGAGAGTTTAAACATGATGCAAGATGATGATGCAATGACAAGCAAGGCCAATGTTAGGGCTGTGACAACTCACCCCCACTAAAAAAAATCTCGTCCCGAGATTCAGGCGTAGGGTAAGATGAAAGGGGAACGCAAACTAACATAATCTTCACGATCCAGATTGCACTTCATAAAAGCGTTGATTCAACCACCATCTTTGTCTCATCGTCTTGCTCTGAGAATTACATCCAACATGACAACGAGAAGAAATGGAGAATGTTAGAAGAATCGACCTTCTTGAGGTTCGAGCAACTTAGGATCATCTTAATGATCACAAGATCAACTCACGGAATGAGACATAGAAACATCTCTGGAGCTGAGAGGCAAAACATGCATCAGGAGGGACGGAAGAAACAATTTGACGAGGGTTTCAAAGTAGCGAGGAAAATTTGCCATGATTCCATAACAGGGCAGCTTAGGGTAGGTGACTTGCAGGAATTTTACTGAAGTGGCAAAAATAATTACTTTTGACATCTAGATCACTGAGACTCTCTATACCAGCCTAAGGAAATCACAATCGATCATTTGAGGGAGTTCGGAAGAATGACATACTCAAACTAGGATGGATGATGTGGACTACCTTGTTGAAGACAACGCAAGGGATGATTTGCTTGCACGTGCTCTCAAGAACTTGAGCATTTCCATATTCATCAAGGTTCTACCAACATCCGTGTCAAGGATCCTGGCAACCCAACATACTACCATGATGAATAGTGATGGACAATGCAGATGCAAAGGAAGATAACATCTACTCAGATTTCTCCTTAGCAATGCCAAAGAAGCAAATCTGGATGATCGACCGAGAGACATTTAGCACTCCGCTTCTAATGTTCTCCTTGATGTACTAGGTACCACGGTAAATGCTTAAAACATCAACATGGCCATCAAGTAAAGGTCGGACTTCGGAAGCACAAAAATCCATAAGGAACAACCTGTGGAATAAGTCATACCAATCCTCATGGAGAAGATGGTCGATTTGCTCATTCAAGATACTACAATAATAGATCTTCCGGCTAGGTGTGTCGGCCAGAACATCAACCTCGTCGGGACCTACATCATAGATCTTGGAAATGTTCCAACCATCATATCTGCCTGAGATTCAGATCTGGTTGGTAACATGATTTTTTTGTTCAGACAACATGTCTAGAAAAGAAAGGTTGCAACACAAGTCAACGAGATGGCGTTGCGAGATTTTCGGGAGATGAACTACGATAGCAAGCTCCAAAACATGAGCTGGTTCTGCTACACACATGTGAACACGCTATCCCAGACAAGCATGACCACATGGTAGTCTTACAATAAAACACTATCGAGTTCTGGTCGGAAACCATCATCAAGGATTTCGAAGTCTTTACGCAAGTCCATGGATTAGATCCCAAGCATTGACTTCTTTTCCTTGAACAAGTCAATCAGTGGCTTGGTGTGCTAGGGAATACATATGGAGTGGAGGTAATTAATCTACCAAACCATGGTATACATTCGCACATGCATGACTTACTTGGGATGATTCCAGAGGAAGCAAAACTAACTTTCTCGAATTCACGGCGACAACTTGCATCAGATGCACGTGAATTAGAGGAAGTCACTTCTTACACCAAACATATACTTCATGAACAGGACACGAAGAAAATGCTTACATAAAATTTTCCGATACTAGCTCAAAGTTCAGCACGAATCATGGGGGAGATAAAATGCTGCTGATGGGTTCAACAGCAATTCATCGGAATTTCCATATCACTGGACTTCCGCCATTATGTGAACAATGTGATAGTATTGGTCAGACCAAAATATGTAATGGTGTATGCTCAAGGGATCAACCACGAGTAAGACAACATTACGAACATCGTTGGTTCTGATTTGATTTGACGATAACCCATGTTCAAATCAAAGTTTTGACAAGATGATAGACCCAACAACTGATCACGAGGACCAATCGATGAAGATATCATCTTTCTTCGACAACCACACAAACACAAGGATATCCATTTGAAAATGAACTAAGTTAGGCAAAACTTTTATCTTCCAACTCTCCAAGTTGTTGTTTAGCTCAACCAACTAGTTCAGGGTATCCAACACAGATTCTTGGAGAAGGGGTGGTTTAGAGGAAAACCAACATGATCACGAGCTCAACATAATAGTCAGGGGAAAACCTGGTAATACTTCCGAGACGATATCCGAAAAATCACGAACCACTGATATGTCTCTAAGCTCGAGAACAATCTTGCTTTTCAGAGCAAGACGATATGATCAAATAAGCAAGGGATTGGATAATCCTAACTCATTGATTGAAGAGTGCACCAGAAATAAGGACAAAGTAGCACGATCAATCCTAGTATAGTGATTCGATAACCAACATGCTAAGAATAATATTAATGTCCATTAACTACCAAGCAATGGGGTTGCTAGGAGTATTGATTTCATACATCAAGATTCACTTGTCGGCATTCCGGTTGCGACAACACGACACCGAGGAATGAATAATGATGGCGAGGAGTATCACTACGTCAAGAATTCATAAGAGAAGGTGCAATTCTCATGACGTTCCTGATATAAAGTGGGTAATACTTCAGGGTAGAACAGACCAAAAGCTTGATTACATTTGATCTGCAGAATACAACTACTTTGACCCAATCCTCGAAGTGGACAAGGTACTGGAGTTTGTTTCTCCTAGTCATTCTGAATAGAACGGCTTGACGGACCACAAGAATAATATACATCGATAACACGAATGGACAATTACTCCTGACTATCAATTGATAGACGAAGGCCAGAAAATAACTAAGGAGGCACAACCCAAAGGAACAAATGATTTCTGAGTTATGGATGCATGGTTTAGCATGTCGAACAAGTTCAACATATTTCTTCCGGATAACCCATGCAGAAGAAGAAGGACTGGCAGATTCACAATTTGAATGGAGTACTCCTCAAGAGCGCCCTGGTTGTGATCTTTTGGTTAAAAAGAACTTCTGCCATAAGCAGTTCATGGTATTTGGAAGAAGGAAATACCACGGACCTCGAGGACTATCGCAAAGGTTACTAATATCCTAAAGGAACTAGCAACACTATCAACACGAGGTAAGTAGGGTGAATTTTGGGCTCAAAAACCCATGAATAGAATGCCTATTAACTAAATGGCATCACGGGATGCTTTCGAGAATGATGGCCAGAATCATCACACTAGGAATATAAAGCATTGCTAGATTACTGGGTGGTTTTCTAGGATGCCTAGGGTCATAATACTAGCTTCAACATATATGTGAAGGCAATGGAGTACCTCAACAGACGATTAGTGTGGTTACTCTGGCCCAAAGGAGCATCAGGAATGGGAGGAAAGAATTTGCAAATGCATTAGATTATTTAGAAACCTGGGATGACTTGGACAGCATAACGACTGTAAATGCTCAAAAATATTTGAGACATCCTGCAAAATGGTGGCATAACCACTCAACATCACAATATCAATGTTCTGAGATCAACTAGGAACACATGGAAGAAGTAGAGACAGAACTGAGGCTTGAAAGCAACAATCCTATAAGTCTACGGATTAATAACACGTGATCCTGATAGAAAGATGAGAAACCTAGTTCTTAATCCCCGTAGAAAGGAAGACGTTGACTCAGACCAGAGGGCATAAGGTAAAGGAGTAAAAAGAGCCTTACGTTCCCTTCCACAATCAATTCCCTTATATAACTAAAGCATTTCTACACTCAACTTCGACCAGTTTGGCTTGGTAATCCTACAGGCAGTCAGGCTCTGATACCAAAGCTGTCAGGACCCCGATTCTAAGTCACACCGATCTAGCCTGTAACACCTCATATCACTTTGCGGCCTCACGCACGGTATTCCCACGGGTGTCGCCTTACCATGGCCCGGGACCGTTTGCGCCTTTTGGCTCACGTATATGATAGTGTCGCTAGCATCCATATGACAGAGAACCCGGGCCGACATGACTAGTCGTGAACCCAAAGTGGCACTAACTTACGGGGACAGGCATACATGAATCAACATCGAGCATGTCGGTCAGCAGCGTGCGAATCCGGGCTGTAGCACTGGGCTAACAGGACTCCGGGAACCCGGGCTGTAGCAGGCTAGGCAGGACTCCGGATGTCACTGCGTGACATTTCCCCGAAGGGACAGACACAGGAACGAAGTGAATCACATGCCGGCCAGTCAAGTGTTCCGGAGCAGTAGTGCTGGGCTAGCAGGACTCCGGTGAACCGGGCTGTAGCGGACTACTATGGCTCATGGAAGCACAAGACTACATTTCCCCATAAGAGAGGCTACCAAGGATAAACAACTAGGTTGTCGGATCCCACACATACCAAGCATTTCAATCATACACACAATATGCTCGATATGTGTAAATACAACATGGCATCACAACATAACTCTATGACTCAAGTATTATTCATTAGGCTCCGAGGAGCGAGATATTACAAACATGGGTCTCATGACCCAACATTCAGAGCATACAAGTCAAAGCACATGCGGAAGCTTAACATGTCTGAGTACAGACATCTACAAATGAAAAAGGCTGAGAAACCTGACTATCTACTAGATCCTGCCGAGGGCACAAGATCGTAGCTGAGGTAACAAGCTAAACGTCGAAGTCCACACGGAACTACTAGCGAGACTGACGTCTCTCTGCAAAACATAAAATAGGCAAACGTGAGTACAAATGTACCCAGCAAGACTTACATCAGAACTAACTACATATGCACCGGTATCAACAAAGGGGGTGGTGGAGTTTAACTGCAGCAAGCCAGCTTTGACTCAGTGGCTAACCTGAACTACGACTGCAAGCAACTCTTTTGAGGTGGCGCACACGAGTCCACATATTCACCATATCAATACACCATTATGGACCCGCTCCCGTCTCCCTACGAGAACGCCATCCATAGCACTCACGCTTATCTTGCGCATTTTAGAGTATCCACTTTCACTTGTCTATGAACTGTTATAGGCAACCCAGAAGTCCTTTTCCGCGGAGACGGCTATTTGAATAGATGATGTTAACCCTGCAGGGGTGTACTTCTTCACACACGCTCTCGCCACTTACCACCATGTACACGTCGTGTATCTCGGCAACCTTCAAGCTCGAAGCCTGGCGAGGGAGTCGGGCACGACCTGACTAACCACACAAGTCTCTAGTCCAGGTTTATCGCCTATTCGGGTTCCATCCGCAAGGAGATCCGGCCGGGGTGTCGCTCACGGCCCCAAATGATGTGTGCAGGGTTCCCAAGCCCACCTCGACGGATGGATCTACGCTTGGTACACCGTGCCTTGGTGCCTAGTCTGTCCCAAGCCCACCTGTACTGGGTGCCACTTGGTAGACTACTAACACAACCTACAAACACCAGAAACTAGTTGCAACTCCTGGACAGAGATCGAGGCGATTAATAAGCCGAGAGGGGTCGAGTTACCGGAACCCAATGTGTGGTAGTAACTGTTCATGGATCACAAACACAGAACTCAGTTCCTGAGTACGGCTGCGATGAGACAACCCACCATGTACTCCTACATGGCCTCTCACCGCTACCTTTACCAAATCATGTTCACACACTTAGCTCTAAACAGTAGGACAACCCACCATGTACTCCTACATGGCCTCTCACCGCTACCTTTACAACGCGTTTCGAGGCGAACTGGTGGGGTCTGCGGCTTCCTGACGAAGCGCTGAGCACGCCTACGTGCTCTGGTGCGACGTGCGGGTGTTGCAACCGCAGCGGCGACATGGCCGGCGGCGGGGAGCGCTCGACTCCGGTGGTTGATGCGGCTAGGGGGAAAATCAAGCAACGAGGCAAGGGGGAAACAGTGCAACGGCTCACCGCGGTTCTTCTGGTGCTGCTGGCGAGGCAGGGGAGGCACGGGGTCCGGCGAAATGACGGTGGGGATCACCGGCGCCCGAGGTCGAGATCCGCGGCGTTGGAGATGCAGCAGAGCTTCTGGCGCCGCGTGACTCGATGGAGAGGACGACGATGTCGTGGCGGAGCTCGTGGTTACGTCGGAGAGGCGCGGGGAAGGCTGTGGGTGCGGCAACGGTGAGCGGTGGCGACGAGCTCTGCTCGGTGGTCCTGGGAGAGAGACAGGGGAGGGGATGAGCACGGGGGGAGGAGTGAGAGGGGCCCGGGGTGGCGCGTGGCGTCGTCCAGAGGGGTCGGGGAGGCCAACCAAGCAGGAGGTGGCCAAGCGCATGGTCGCACGCGGCGGCCACACACCCTCATGCCCACTGGCACGAGGAGGAAAACGACAGGCAGGAAGTTGGGCTGGGCCAGCTAGCTGGGCCGCCCGAAAGGCCAGGTAACTCTCTCTCTCTCTCTCTCTCTCTCTTTACTTTATGTTTTCTATTTTGTTTTTCTATTTTTGATTTAGTAATAGTACTAAACCATTTTTAAAACTCCTGAGAAAATTTGTGGGCACTTTTAAAATGTTTACTAACAGCCCTCAAATGTTTTCAGAACTATTGAAGCATTTAAAATATTTATAGCCATTAAATGCTCCAATTCAAATACTTATGATTTAATCCAAAAACCTGAAATGACCTAGGGAAAATAAGCACCAATTTTTGTCAGAGGTTTTCACCAATTTCAAAAATGATGGACTTTTCCTGAAGTCACTTTGGGTTTATTGGAAGTGATTTTATTGGAGCCTATTTGAATTCATTTGGTGCTAGGGTTTGGTCAGTCCCCATTTCATGTTTTTGAGAGTTTAAACATGATGCAAGATGATGATGCAATGACAAGCAAGGCCAGTGCTAGGGCTGTGACAGGGTCGAGGAGGACGATGATGGGGCAGCGGCGTCAGCGAGGTGGCGCCGGGGAAGGGCGGCGGTGACGAGACCCTCGAGCGGCGGCATCACGGCGAGGGCGGCGGGAGGTGTTGGGGCCGAGCCCGAGTTTAGATCGGGGGGGGGGGGGGGCGTGACAACGAGCGGGAGAGGTGGGGGGTCGCGCGCGGGGCTCTCCCCTGGCGGTGCTGGAGGGAGAGGGTGGAGATCGTGGGGGAGTGGGGGGTTGATTCTAGGGTTCGGTTGGGGGAGTTGGGGTTATAGGCCAGGGGTGGGCCGGCCTGGTGGGTTGAGGCCCAAGGGGGGCGCGGTGGCCAGCTGGGCCAGTCGGTTGGCCAAGGCCCAAGGGCAGTGGGGGGTGTTTTTCTTCTAATAAAACTGCCCCACTGTTTTCTTTAAAAAAACAAGACTAAAAGAGCTTTGTTAGAAAACAAGCTTGTCAAACAAAACAAGCACATTATTTCTAGGAGTCACAAAAAGTTTTGAGGCCAAAAGTAGTTGCCTAACCATTTTTAGAAAATGGAAAGGCCAATTTAAAATGCTGTTGGACCACTAAATAATTTCTAGGGGCACTTTGGGAATCCAAAAGGGGTTGTTTCCAACATGGCAATTATCCAGGGATTATTTGACACACATTGAACATTTTTATTTGCATGTTTGAGAATTTTGAATTTTGACTTCAATTTGAATTTGGAATTTGAACTGTGTTTGAATGCAAAGGGGGATTAGTAATAGTAAGAGTGATGACATGGCACCATTAACATGGGATTACTGTAGCTTAATTATCCGGGCGTCACAATTCTCCTCCACTACAAGAAATCTCGTCCCGAGATTTAAGGGATGGAGTAAGGGGGAAAGACTTAGGAAGGACGTTGCTCAACACAAGATAGGTACCTAGGGGCTATCTCACTGAACATGGCATAGAGGCATCTCTCGAGTTGAAATTTAAGAAGTCATCGAGAACAAGGTAAGGAGGTGCAATAAGAAGCTTTAAGCGGGTAGGCAATCGTTCGTTGCCTGAAACAAAGGGTGAAAAGGGTTCAGAGCAATGAGAATAAGTATTGTGTCTGATACCAGAACAGATCACAAGGAAGGTGGCTCCTGAATTACATATGAAGCCAAGCGCGAGGGATAACTTTGAAAACAGGGATGATAGGAGAGTCAGGTTTCGATCATGTGGAACTGTGGGTTATGGGCCCACCATGTGGGTTAAAAGCCGGAAGGGTGCTAACATTTGCAACGTCATGATAGCAAGGCAGGTCAGAGGACAACCTGTCAGTTATGTTGGCAACAACGTTGGTACCAATGGCGAGGAACGAAGAGAACCATTTTCCTGCTCGTTAAGACGAGGCGGACCAATAGGCAAAGTTCTCGTACATCGGTGGCTACCGGAATGTCATCAACAATAGTAACAAGGTCTTACTGACAGAGTTTGTACACCAAGGGGTATACATAAGCAGGGAATTATCACTGCTCAAATATGTTAGGTTACAAGAAGGGTTAATTAGAACAATGGAGAGAAAAGTGTAGACTCAAATCAGGTATCGGTGTTCTCGAGTGTCTAACAACTCAGAACCCATGGAAAATTGGAACCAGCGAGAAATACTAGTTGATGAAGAACTCATAAGAAGTTATGTAGTTCCGTGATATTCTCGAGATACCAGACGGTAATACTCGAAGGTAGCACAAGATAGAGGTTGGACAGGTGAAGAGATCTGTAGAGGACAGCTACTTCAACTTGTCCGAGAGATGGGATCAAAGAAGAACTATATGGGCGGAACCACGGTTGCAAAGGACCAAACATGGTTACAAGATGAACTTATCACAAGGGAATTATTATTATTACAAGAAGCTTCCATGATAAGTTCCACATCGGGTCCATGGGCATGAACACAAAGGTCCAAGGTCGACTCCCACTTCTCTAATGCACAACTTTCCATTCACTTCCCGCATTCGAACAAGTTGTAGTGTTGAAATTTCACCTGACGAAAAGCCAGTAGAGCATAACCCGCATAGCTTTCGAGTTTACGCGGATTTAGGGAAGACAAAGATTCAACTATAGGGACATCTTAGGACATATACCACACCCTTCACGAGTAAATAACTCAAGCCCGAAAGCAGAGTATGATTGACAAGAGCGGGGATACAATTTACCAAAGGTATTATGTATCCGAGGAAAAGCTCGCAAGGTTACCGAATATGAAGGATGATGTCGGATAAAATACACCAAGGATCTGGTGGTCCACGAGGGATCTGATGTGAGCAACGATACTCAACCAGAAGAAGGAAGAATGCAAGGAGGTCAGATTATAGAAGCAACTGACTAATTTAGAGTTCAAATGCAAATGAATTATGATTCCCAAATCAAGGGATCAGAAGCAAACACTCCGATCAAGAATGGATAAGATGAATAGACTTAGGCACAACCGATGGCAATCTGACTGGCCGAGAACCAGCTCATGTTCAGGAAGTCGTTTGAGCAGGAAAGATAATTTATAAGGATCAACTGATGATTGCGACACAAACATATCAAATCGAAAGACTCAAGATGATAATGACAAAGGACGTCAATGGATACTGCTAGGCATATGGAATTAACCGGGGTATAGGCAGGTAAAACCTTCTAGAGCAATAGGCGATAGAGGTCATCGAAAGCTTGGGTTGTATCACAAAGTATCTTATGAAGCATAAGAATAACTAGGGATGAACGGATACTCGATAAGAACGAGTAATTATCCGTAGGGGTATTCATGCGGCAAGGAACTGCAAGGCAGTAGGCACAAGGTATTGTCGGAACAAATAAGGAGAAATTCAGGGTATCTTGTAATAACAAGATCAACGAGGAATGACTGTATGAACGACAATGTAGGTAGTTACACCTAAGGATTTATCGATGGTAGGGATCGCAACGCGAAGGGTACAAGGGACTTGGTAAAACATCGGAGAGTGTCTTCAGAATCTTCTGATGCACCAAGTAATCTTCTGGAGCGAGGCACTCTCCGAGAGAAGTATTTACGAGATCCTAGAGTTAGAGTTAACAAAATCATTTAACCCGAATAGAAGAGTGTTTAGAGTCCCAGAGTATAGATGAGGAGTAAAATATCCTAATACCACCCAATGGCGACGTGGGCCTGTAAGCCACACCGCCATGTTAGTAAACCAGTTTTTCAAAGACTAGACTCAACTTCGGCCAAGGAGTTGGAAAGGGGGATCCTACAGGCAGTCGGCTCTGATACCAACTTGTGACGCCCCTGATTCAATCGTACACTAATCATACACACAAATGTGTACGATCAAGATCAGGGACTCACGGGAAGATATCACAACACAACTCTAGACACAAATAAAAATAATACAAGCTAGGGGCCTCGAGGGCTCGAATACATAAGGTCGAGACACAAGCATCAGCGGAAGCAACAATATCTGAGTACAGACATAAGTTAAACAAGACCGCCTTAAGAAGGCTAGCACAAAAGCAATACGATCGAAGAGGCAAGGCCTCCTGCCTGGGACCTCCTAACTACTCCTGGTCTTAGGCGGCCTCCATGTAATACTATCCGTCGGTGGTGGCATCTGGCTCCAAGGATCCACCATCTGGTTGCATCAACCGGAAAGTAGAAAGAAGGGGGAAAAGGGGTAGCAAAGCAACCGTGAGTACTCATCCAAAGTACTCGCAAGCATCAGATCTATACTAAGTATGCATTGGTATCAAAAGGAAGGTTTGTATCTGTGGACTGAACTGCAGAATGCCAGAATAGAGGGGAAGGCCTAGCCTAACGAAGACTAGCATCTTCAAGCTGCTCCAAGCATCTTGCAGCATGTAGAAGAGTAAAGAATAGCAGTTTATAATTAACAAGCATGTTGTAACATTAATGCCCGGAGATCCTTCCTCGACTCCCTGCGAGAAAGCAATCCCGGAGCCACATATCTCAAGTATCCATTTGTAGTTGTATAAGATCAGGATATAAGTCTGAACGTCCGTTACCGTGGACACGGCTATTAATAGATAATCTTCCCTGCAGGGGTGCACCACGTTTTCCAACACGCTCGATCACTTTGGCCGGACACACCTTTATGGGGTCAATGCCCGGCCTCGGAAGATCAACACGTCGCAGCCCTACCTAGGCTCAGCGGAGAGGTCCCCGCCGGTCTACCTCCTAAGCACTCCGGGGTCTGGGCCCATCGCCTGTTGCACTCCGGGTCGTTGCGCGCATGGCGGGTCCAGGCTCCACCTCTACATGGATGGTGCCGGCCCAGCCGTGCCGCACTACTGAACTGGACGTCTGACAAAGCTTCGGCTGATACCGCGACATCGAGGCCCATAACTATTCTCATGTGGAGGTTCGTGCGTAAAGGCCAGAGGCCAACTCAGAACAAATACCCAAACCATAGTGTATTATTAGCTTGCGGAGACGAGCAGAGACTCACGATCGAAAGTGACCCCGTCGCCCCGTCTCGTGGACTTACGATAAGGGCCTAGAATGCCCGGCCGTGCCACGTAACCATCTTGCGGGTGCTCTCCGGGCCCGCCCGACTTTCCTCAAGGTCTCAAGTAAAGTCATTGTAACCATCTGTCTAGACATCAAGGGGAAAACCCGAGGAATCACCCCCGGTGGATTCCACTCAATGTAATCATCAAGGTGAACGTAAGAGGGACCACCCTCGAGGTTCACACTTGAGGTGTTGAACAACAGAGCCGTATTGGGAATGGTGAAAGAGGAAATCAGCCTCAATGACCACGATCCAATAGCAACACTACAGAATTATCATTAGGAGTGCGTTATGAGGGATCACCCTCGGCACTCGATAGTAGCTCTGCAGAGTCGAGCAACAAAAGGGGCGTAATGTGATGTGAGGTGTCAGACTCTGGTCCTCTATCATGTTGATCGAGTCATCGAAGATGAAGAAGGGGCAACAAGGACAAGGTGGGGGGTCATTGATGGACCACTAACCAACCTATACTAAGCAGTTTAGGATAAGCAGGTAGGTAACAATAGCAGGTACAAAAGCAGGCTATGCATCAGAATAGGAGCAAACAATAACATTAGCAAAATCTAATGCAAGCATGAGAGTATAAAATGGGCGATATCGGGATGATCAAAGGGGGGATTGCCTGGTTGCTCAGACAAGAAGGAGGGTCGTCGGTGACGTAGTCGATCACAGTGGCATCAGCAGCGGTCTCAGGGTCTACCGGAGAGAAGAGGGGGAAGAAACAGTAAATACACGCAAACATATGCATAACATGACCATAAGCGAGGCTAGAAGTGTTCTAACACAGTGCTAGGCGGTACCGGTGAAGGGGGATAACATCCGGGAAAATTTTCCCGGTTCCGGACGTCTGTCGGACAGATGAACCAGAGGGGAAAGGTTGCATGTTTGCTATTCTAGGGATGTGTGGCGGGCGAACGGACCGCGTGTTCAGATTCGTCTCTTTGTTCTGAGCAACTTTCATGGAGAAAACATTTTCATCCGAGCTATGGTTTAATTTCTATGATTTTTCAAAGATTAAAACAATATTCTGGAATTTAATATTAATCCTAGATAAACCAAAATAAACCTATTGTACCCACTATGATCTAGCCCTAGTGGATGACAAGTGGGATCCATGGATCTAGTCAGCTTGCACAGTCAGCAGTTTACTGGGTCAACGATGACTGGTCAAACAGGCAATGGTACCACTGTCATAGACTAGTTTAAATTAAGCAGGTTTAATTAGACTAAATGTGTTCATTAGGCTAATTAATCAAAGTTAATTAATTAATTATTTTAATGTATATATTTTTATAAACATTTTTTAGGGCGTGGGCCCGCATGGTCACTGGCCCAAAGGGCCTCACGGGCGCTGGGCGAAACGGGCGGATCGGGGGCGCCCGTGCCCAAGGGGCGCTATGCCTGGGCGTGGGGCGAGGCCACCGGCGATGGAGGAGCCCGCCAGGCGGAGCGGCGAGTTCGGGACGCCGGGGAGCGATGAGATCAGAGGCGGGAAGGGCCATGGAGGCGCGGTCGGTGGCCACGGCCGGCCGGGAAGGCACAACGGGGCGGAGGAGGCGGGACGGCGCCGCTGGCGGACGCTGTCGGCCAGGCAGGGCGGCTAGGTAGTCGGGCGGTAGCGGGGCGCGAGCGATGGGAGAGAGGAGAAGAGGAACGGGCGGCGCTCACAGCGGACCGTAGAGGAGCGGCAATGGGCTCGGGGAGGTCCGGCGAGGTAGGGGCGACGGCGGTGAGGTCCTGCGGCGATGGCGTCGCCGGGGCGCCGTGGCAAGGCGCCCAGCTCGGGAGGGAGAGGAATCGAGGACGGGGTCAAGGAGGACGATGGCGTGGCGTCAGCGTCGGCGAGGTGGCGCCGGGGAAGGGCGGCGGTGACGAGGCCCTCGAGCGGCGGCATCACGGCGAGGGCGACGGGAGGTGTTGGGGCCGAGCCCCAGTTCAGATCGGGGGGCGTGACAGCGAGCGGGAGAGGTAGGGGGTCGCGTGCGGGGCTCTCCCCTGGCGGCGCTGGAGGGAGAGGGTGGAGATCGTGGGGGAGTGGGGGTTGATTCTAGGGTTCGGTTGGGGGGGAGTTGGGGTTATAGGCCAGAGGGTGGGCCGGCCTGGTGGGCGGCCTGGTGGGTTGAGGCCCAAGGGGGGCGCGGTGGCCAGCTGGGCCAGTCGGTTGGCCAAGGCCCAAGGGCAGTGGGGGGTGTTTTTCTTCTAATAAAATTGCCCCACTGTTTTCTTTAAAAAAACAAGACTAAAAGAGCTTTGTTAGAAAACAAGCTTGTCAAACAAAACAAGCACATTATTTCTAGGAGTCACAAAAAGTTTTGAGGCCAAAAGTAGTTGCCTAACCATTTTTAGAAAATGGAAAGGCCAATTTAAAATGCTGTTGGACCACTAAATAATTTCTAGGGGCACTTTGGGAATCCAAAAGGGGTTGTTTCCAACATGGCAATTATCCAGGGATTATTTGACACACATTGAACATTTTTATTTGCATGTTTGAGAATTTTGAATTTTGACTTCAATTTGAATTTGGAATTTGAACTGTGTTTGAATGCAAAGGGGGATTAGTAATAGTAAGAGTGATGACATGGCACCATTAACATGGGATTACTGTAGCTTAATTATCCGGGCGTCACAATTCTCCTCCACTACAAGAAATCTCGTCCCGAGATTTAAGGGATGGAGTAAGGGGGAAAGACTTAGGAAGGACGGAGCTCAACACAAGATAGGTACCTAGGGGCTATCTCACTGAACATGGCATAGAGGCATCTCTCGAGTTGAAATTTAAGAAGTCATCGAGAACAAGGTAAGGAGGTGCAATAAGAAGCTTTAAGCGGGTAGGCAATCGTTCGTTGCCTGAAACAAAGGGTGAAAAGGGTTCAGAGCAATGAGAATAAGTATTGTGTCTGATACCAGAACAGATCACAAGGAAGGTGGCTCCTGAATTACATATGAAGCCAAGCGCGAGGGATAACTTTGAAAACAGGGATGATAGGAGAGTCAGGTTTCGATCATGTGGAACTGTGGGTTATGGGCCCACCATGTGGGTTAAAAGCCGGAAGGGTGCTAACATTTGCAACGTCATGATAGCAAGGCAGGTCAGAGGACAACCTGTCAGTTATGTTGGCAACAACGTTGGTACCAATGGCGAGGAACGAAGAGAACCATTTTCCTGCTCGTTAAGACGAGGCGGACCAATAGGCAAAGTTCTCGTACATCGGTGGCTACCGGAATGTCATCAACAATAGTAACAAGGTCTTACTGACAGAGTTTGTACACCGAGGGGTATACATAAGCAAGGAATTATCACTGCTCAAATATGTTAGGTTACAAGAAGGGTTAATTAGAACAATGGAGAGAAAAGTGTAGACTCAAATCAGTTATCGGTGTTCTCGAGTGTCTAACAACTCAGAACCCATGGAAAATTGGAACCAGCGAGAAATACTAGTTGATGAAGAACTCATAAGAAGTTATGTAGTTCCGTGATATTCTCGAGATACCAGACGGTAATACTCGAAGGTAGCAGAAGATAGAGGTTGGACAGGTGAAAAGATCTGTAGAGGACAGGTACTTCAACTTGTCCGAGAGATGGGATCAAAGAAGAACTATATGGGCGGAACCACGGTTGCAAAGGACCAAACATGGTTACAAGATGAACTTATCACAAGGGAATTATTATTATTACAAGAAGCTTCCATGATAAGTTCCACATCGGGTCCATGGGCATGAACACAAAGGTTCAAGGTCGACTCCCACTTCTCTAATGCACAACTTTCCATTCACTTCCCGCATTCGAACAAGTTGTAGTGTTGAAATTTCACCTGACGAAAAGCCAGTAGAGCATAACCCGCATAACTTTCGAGTTTACGCGGATTTAGGGAAGACAAAGATTCAACTATAGGGACATCTTAGGACATATACCACACCCTTCACGAGTAAATAACTCAAGCCCGAAAGCAGAGTATGATTGACAAGAGCGGGGACACAATTTACCAAAGGTATTATGTATCCGAGGAAAAGCTCGCAAGGTTACCGAATATGAAGGATGATGTCGGATAAAATACACCAAGGATCTGGTGGTCCACGAGGGATCTGATGTGAGCAACGGTACTCAACTAGAAAAGGAAGAATGCAAGTAGGTCAGATTATAGAAGCAACTGACTAATTCAGAGTTCAAATGCAAATGAATTATGATTCCCAAATCAAGGGATCAGAAGCAAACACTCTGATCAAGAATGGATAAGATGAATAGACTTAGGCACAACCGATGGCAATCTGACTGGCCGAGAACCAGCTCATGTTCAGGAAGACGTTTGAGCCGGAAAGATAATTTATAAGGATCAACTGATGATTGCGACACAAACATATCAAATCGAAAGACTCAAGATGATAATGACAAAGGACGTCAATGGATACTGCTAGGCATATGGAATTAACCAGGGTGTAGGCAGGTAAAACCTTCTAGAGCAATAGGCGACAGAGGTCATCGAAAGCTCGGATTGTATCACAAAGTATCTTATGAAGCATAAGGATAACTAGGGATGAACGAATACTCGATAAGAACGAGTAATTATCCGTAGGGGTATTCATGCGGCAAGGAACTGCAAGGCAGTAGGCACAAGGTATTGTCGGAACAAATAAGGAGAAATTCACGGTATCTTGTAATAACAAGATCAACGAGGAATGACTCTATGAACGACAATGTAGGTAGTTACACCTAAGGATTTATCGATGGTAGGGATCGCAATGCGAAGGGTACAAGGGACTTGGTAAAACATCGGAGAGTGTCTTCAGAATCTTCTGATGCACCAAGTAATCTTCTGGAGCGAGGCACTCTCTGAGGGAGTCCTGGATTAGGGGGTATCCGGACAGCCGGACTATATACTTTGGCCGGACTGATGGACCGTGAAGATACAAGAGTCAAGACTTCGTCCCGTGTCCGGATGGGACTCTCCTTTGCGTGGAAGACAAGCTTGGCGATCCGGATATTAGATTTCCTTCTTTGTAACCGAATCTGTGTAAACCCTAGCCCCCTCCGGAGTCTATATAAACCGGAGGGTTTGGTCCGTATAGGGACAATCATAATCATCATAGGCTAGTTCCTAGGGTTTAGCCTCTACGATCTCGTGGTAGATCAACTCTTGTAATACTCATATCATCAAGATCAATCAAGCAGGAAGTAGGGTTTTACCTCCATCGAGAGGGCCCGAACCTGGGTAAAACATTATGTCTCTTGCCTCCTATTACCATTAGCCTTAGACGCACAGATCGGGACTCCCTACCCGAGATCCGCCGGTTTTGACACCGACATTGGTGCTTTCATTGAGAGTTCCTCTGTGTCGTCGCTGCAAGGCTCGATGGCTCCTTCAATCATCAACAACAACACGGTCCAGGGTGAGACCTTTCTCCCCGGACAGATGTTCATGTTCGGTGGCTTCGCACTGCGGGCCAATTCGCTCGGCCATCTGGAGCAGATCGACAGCCACGCCCCTGGCCATCAGGTCAGGCTCGGAAACTTGAACTACACAGCCGATATCCGCGGAGATTCGATCTTCGGCGAATTCGGGCCTATGTCAGGAGCGCCGAACATTCACGTTGAGCATGGCTTAGACCTGCTGTCGGACAATACTCGGGATATCGCACCTGCAGCAGTCCCGGACCTAAAACCAAGGCAAATTGCGTCGTCCGAAGACGGGTGGATGGACACCACCACGGAGGCCGCACACTCATCAGCGGTAGAGCCAAACACAGACTTCATCTCCAAGGAAGCCTGTGTCTCTGGACCCCTGGACTTGTGTCCGGTTGTAGGTCCCAGACCGCGCGCCCCCGAGCCTGCCGATTCTGGCTGGGCTCCGGTAATGGAATTTGCCGCTGCGGATATCTTCCAGCACTCGCCCTTTGGCGACATGCTGAACTCATTAAAGTCTCTCTCTTTGTCAGGAGACTCTTGGCCGAACTATGTCCAGCTCAAGGGGGAAGAAGGCGACGAAGAAGTTCATTGCCCACCCACCACCCACTTCATAGCCACTGTCGACGACGTAACATACATGCTTGACTTCGACTCCGATGACACCGACGGTATGGACGTCGGTCCAGGAGACGATTCAGAACCACCACCCACGGGGCGCTGGACTGCCACTTCATCATATGATATATACATGCTGGATACCCCTAAGGAGGACGATGGCGAGAAAACAGAGGATAAAACCCCCGGACAAAAGCCAAAACGACGACGCAGACGCCGCTCTAAGTCCAGCCACAGTAAACATAGCGATAACAGCGCTAGAAAGATCGACACCCCAGTAAACTCCAAAGGCAACAAGGACCATATGGACCCAGCGATGGAGCAGGATGAGCCAGGTCACGCCGAACAGAGCCCGGAGCAGACGCCCGATCACAGTGATCCCAAGGGACGAACTCATCAAACCGCCCCGGGACAGGAGCACAGTCCGGACGACGACGACGACGCATTCATCATCTCGGAAACACGTGCAGAACCAGATAACCTCCACAGAAGGCTTATGGCCACTGCGAGAAGTCTAAAGAAGCAGAAGCAAAGGCTTCAAACCGCACAGGAAACGCTCAATCGCAGATGGAATAAAGTGCTAGACACTGAAGAAAAATACGGCGACGATCGCCACACAAAGAGCTACCCAAAGCGCAAGCTGCTGCCAGAATTCGACGACGAGGCCGTTCCACCGAAGAACAATACGGCCAGTAGGCCGGACCAACCACCTCATCACCATAATAGAGCAGCTACTGACGCCGCACGCGATTTACGTAGGCTCTTGGATAAAAAGGCCGGCGCGACTAGGTCCATCTACGGATCTAGAGGACACGCCCCGGCGCAGGACTATGGTCACAAAAACGATCAGACTGATCGAGTACCAGTTTGGAATCAGCACCGGACACTACAACAGCTGACGGCACGCCACAACATGTCTAGATACAGAGGGGCCGCTCACCCTCTGTGCTTCACCGAAGAGGTACTGGACCACGAATTTCCACAAGGTTTTAAACCTGTGAACATAGAGGCATATGACGGAACGACAGACCCCGGGGTCTGGATTGAGGATTTTATCCTGCATATCCACATGGCTCGCGGGGACGAGCTCCATGCCATCAAATACCTTCCCCTCAAGTTGAAGGGACCAGCTCGGCACTGGTTGAAAAGCCTCCCCGAAAATTCAATCGGAAGTTGGGAGGAACTCGAGGATGCTATCAGGGCCAATTTTCAAGGGACCTATGTCCGACCTCCAGACGCGGATGATTTAAGTCACATAATTCAACAACCCGGAGAGTCCGCCCGCAAGCTTTGGAACAGATTCCTCACTAAGAAGAATCAAATTGTCGATTGTCCGGATGCCGAAGCCTTAGCGGCCTTCAAGCACAGTATCCGGGACGAGTGGCTCGCCAGACACCTCGGCCAAGAAAAGCCGAGGACAATGGTAGCCTTAACAAGCCTCATGACCCGCTTTTGCGCGGGTGAGGATAGCTGGCTGGCCCGTAGAGGCACCAGCGACCCAAGCACATCCGAAATTAGGGATGGCAACGGGAAGCCACGGTGCAATAAAAACAAACGTTCAAACAAGGAAGAAAATCCGGACAATACAATGGTCAACGCCGGATTCAGGGGCTCTCGACCTGGTCAACAAAAGAAGCCATTTAAAGGCAGCAAAGAGGACCATCCGGCCTGAACAAAGTCCTGGACAGACTGTGCCAAATTCATGGCACCCCCGAAAAACCTGCGAACCACACTCACAGAGAATGTTGGGTCTTTAAACAGGCCGGCAAATTAAATGTCGAACACAAGGGAAGGGAAACACCAAGTGAAGACGAGGATGAGCCTCGCCAGCCGAACACTGGGGGACAGAAAAAATTCCCACCAGAGGTAAAAACAGTAAACATGATCCACGCGACTCACATACCCACGAGAAGGCGCGAACGCGCGCTCAGAGACGCATACGCTATAGAGCCCGTCGCCCCAAAACGTAACCACTGGTCGGCCTACCCGATCACCTTCGATCACAGGGACTACCCGACCAGTATGCGGCACGGAGGATCAGCTGCCTTGGTGCTCTACCCAATAATCGATGGATACCATCTCCCTCGCGTCCTCATGGAGGGCGGCAGTAGTCTTAATCTAATATACCAGGACACTGTCCGCAGGATGGGGATAGAGCCATCCAGAATCAGCCAAAGTAACACCACCTTTGAAGGGGTGATACCAGGCGTTGAAGCCCGCTGCAGGGGCTCCCTCGTGCTAGAGGTGACATTCGGTTCCCCAGGCGACTTCAGAAGCGAAGAACTACTCTTTACCATCGCCCCCTCCAATGTGGTTATCATGAATTGCTCGGGAGAACGGCCTTCGCCCGCTTCAACGCAGTACCGCACTACGCCTACCTTAAACTCAAGATGCCCGGTCCACGTGGCGTCATCACCGTCAACGGAAATACAGAGTGTTTCTTACGCGCGGAAGAGTATGAGACGACTCTAGCAGCCGGACTCTAAGCGACCTCTAATACCAGAACGCATGATTGGTCATTAAGACCACAGACACGGTTAGACGAGTCCGGAAGCCTAGACAAACCTTATCTGGGCACCACACATGTAATCCCATAGAGGACACCAGGGGCTACAGATATTTAATAAAGCCCAACTCTTGGCTTGACCTTATAAACAGGCCAACGCCTTACACTTTTACTATACATTGGCGATGGCCAACTCTTCGCACGCTTACTATGAGTTTTCCTTTTTACAGACACCATTCGTGCGACACCCTCCCAGGACACGGCACAATGGAGACAAAGGCGCAGACGTGCAGCAGGGCCCCGCTCAAAGGTTTCTCTTTAGATTAAGCCCCCGTGTAAACCTTCTTTATTGTCTCTTGTTGCTTGCACATCCCATGGGTACTACACCCACAGAGGATACTGCCATTATTGGCATTTCACCACGACAGATTAATGCACGTACCTGGAAATACAGGGTTCATAATAAAGGGTGTTACTCAGCCCAGTATATGTTATAAAGTCCGAATACCTTCGGGAGTGTTCGGCGTCGCGAGTTTGGCCTTATATGCATCAGCTCCGAATCATGTCTTTGGTCAAATGTTGGGTTTGCCCGGCTCCTGGGTTTGCCGCCTTACGTTCTGTTCTTATCGGCTAAGGCGGCCAAAGGAGAACTACTGCGATTGTGCCCTGGTTATTCCGGATGAGCACCTCAGTAGAGAAAGCCGAAAACTGACTATCATGATATAGCGAGAGACTGTTCAACCACTCGAAGACTTATCGGAATCTTTAGGATTCCTCCGCATTAACGCAGGACTGTTTCCCGGTCATGTACAGACGCGCCCGTATTCGGATGCACGCAAAGGTACAAGGGGCTACATAGTAGCCCCACCATCAAACTCCTATGGCTAAGTGAAAGTGTTAAAGCTATATAGTCTGGTTGCCTAGTTCGACGTGCGATCACCTCCTTAATGGACCAAGACGTTGGATCAAGTGTGATTACGCACATTTTCGCGAACACCCCCGCATTGTATGCGTGGGGGCTGAAGCCAATGACTGCTAACTTTCAGATTACATATATGCATAAAACGGCCGCACAGGAGGCACAATAGCACTTTCGGGCAAAAAGTATAAACATAGCCTCATAATTAAAATAGTTTTTACAATAAAACGATTTGTCACTCGAACATGACATTCTTCGAGCACTGAGCCTCTATTAAACGAGCACCTTCTGCTACCTGCTCCAAGATGTGCTCGGCCGGATCCTGGCTTCCCGCTGGATTCTGGGTTGCAATGACGGTGGCATCCATATCTGTCCAACATGCCTTAACACGGGCAAGAGCCATCCGTGCACCCTCTATGCACGCCGACCTTTTCATGGCATTGATTCACGACACAGCACCAAGGAGTTGTTGCACTAAACCAAAATAACTGCCCGGCTTCGGCCCCTTTGGCCACAGATGGTCTATTACAGACCTCATTGCAAGACCGGACAACCTATGGAGCTCGGCCACAGTAGCCATCCTCTCGCTCAATGGCAACGGGCGCGTTGGAGCACTGAATTGCGACCAGAACAGCTTTTCCACTTCATTATCTTTTTGATCCTCGAAAAACTTGGCCGCATCAGCCGTACTCTTCGCCAGATCCGCATACGCGTCGGAAGGGCTCCAGCGTCGATCCAGAGGAGCATACTTCGGATCTAAGAACTTCATCCGCAACAAATAGGGGTTTCCAGCCGCGATTTCTCCGGCCTGTCGAAGCTCCTCCCGCGCACCCCTAATTTTGGTACGCGTCTCCTTGGCCACATCAAGGGCCTTCTTCAGGTCAGCCGAATTAGCCTTATTCTCTTTTTCAAGGAGCTCATACCGGTCGGCGGCATTTTTTGGCTCCACAGCCATCTCGGCTATTTTGTCTTCGCCTCGGCGACGAGCAGCCTGTTCGGCTCTCAACTCTTCGGCCGCCTTTAGGGCAGCCGCATTGCTAGCCCGGACTTGTTCCTTGGCCAGGGCAAGTTCCGCCCTCAGGGCTTCCACGGCAGCAGCTCCGTCTACAGTCCAAGCATATAACATTAACATAATGCTCCTCTTAGTTTTTCCTATAACAAATAAGGAAAACAGAGCACATACCTTGTGACTCGTTAAGCCGCTCGTTCACAAGTGTGATATCGACATCAATAACTCCAATCTGTCGCCTCAGTTCGGCGACTTCAATGGACTGGTTGGCTGCCGGACCCTTCGCCACCTGTGCATAAACACAGTATGATCATTACTCAACGATGTGATCCTCCGTTTGCCGCCTTGGGCTGGCAACCAGAGTCTCAGGGGCTACTATCCATATGGAGCACACCTAGCGCGTGCGCCACAATCAAGAAACTACGTATTTCGTTACACACCTCAAAGCCTCTGAGCAAGCTCGTAAAAGCTTCATTCAACCCGCTTGTGGAGGATGAAATCTTCTCAAGCACCGTGCTCATTAATGAACGGTGATCCTCCGAGAGAGCAGCTCGCTCCAGAAGGCCCGTCAGCATATCCGGCCGGTCGCCAAACTGTGTCGGACCTTTCTAATCGCCCCCCGTGGGAGCCAAACGCTCCGGGCTCAGGGCGGCCGAAGTACTAGCTTCTGGTCTTGGCAAATCTGGACTCCTCCGTGACGACACCTCGGGGTCGCCCGCCCCATGAGGCGGAGAGATCGATGGGGTTTCACTCTCCATCATCTCCGGAAGGAGATCCCCCGAAGACGAACTCTGTTGAGAAGAGCTGCTTGCCGGACTGCAAAGAATGGATCCTGGTTACTATTCTCCGAGGAGGAAGCACTAGCTTTGTATTTACGATTAACTTACAGCTCGGCTGAGGGCTGGCCCGTTTGCGGGCATGGCGCGGTGAGGACGCCCTTCGGGGCAGGGCCCTCTGGTGAAGTTTTCTTCCCTTCTCTGGGCACCTCCGTCTCCAAGTCTTCGGAGGCGGCCCTCTTCTTCCCGCGAGGGGAGGAGACCTTAGGTTCCCCTCCCCGACTATCCTCCTTTGGGGAGGTAGCAATTCCCCCGGTTTGGATGTGCAATGTGGGAAGTTCTGCTTCTCTTTTCTTCCCTTCGCCTTTCCTCGAGGGCACTTTACTTAGCACACGACCAAGCATCTTGGCTATGGCGGGACTAGGCGAGCCTTCGGGAAGTGGCGCCGGACACCTGATTCTCTCCGCCTTGCTGAGCCATTCCTGGACACGGAGGGTTTTTCAGAATAGTGTTATGATAAATATAAACGAAGTGTTCGGTTTCTGGGTTACTTACTTGGGTATCCGGGCAGTTGCAGCTCAGGCCCACATCCTCGGTAGTGTCCGGACACTTTACTTGTGGTCCGAAGAATAACTTACACATCCCTTCGAGCGTCAAGCCGAAGAAGTGCAGAATAGTCCGCGGACCTTCCGGATTGAACTCCCACATCTGGAGAGGCCGGCGTTTGCACGATAACATCCGTCGGACTAGCATCACCTGAATTATGCTGACAAGGCTAATGTCCCTCTCAAGAAGCTCCCGGATGCGGCTCTGCAATGTTGATACATCATTAATAGGCCCCCAATCCCGTCCTACATTGGCCCACGACGCCAGTTGAGGCGGAGGGCCCGAACGGAAGTCGGGGGCGGCCACCCACTTTGTGCCCCTGGGAGCCGTGACGTAAAACCACCACCGCTGCCATAGATCGGACACCTCTGGGAAGGAGCCCTCTGGCCAGGGGGCATCGGCATTCCTGCTTATTACAGCACCTCCGCACTCCGCGTGTCGCCCCTCAATCATCTTCGGCTTCACATTGAAGGTCTTGAGCCATAAGCCGAAGTGCGGGGTGACGTGGAGAAAAGCTTCACACACAACAATGAACGACGAGATGTGAAGGATGGCGTCTGGAGCTAGATCATGAAAATATAGCCTGTAATAGAACATGAGCCCTCTCACAAAGGGATCAAGGGTGAAGCCTAAGCCGCGGAGGAAGTGAGAAACAAATACGACGCTCTCGTTGGGCTCGGGAGTAGGGATGACCTGCCCTGGAGCAGGAAGCCCGTGCTGGATGTCGGCGGTCAGATATCTGACCTCCCTAAGCTTCGCGATGTCCTCCTCTGTGACAGAGGAGGCCATCCACTGGCCGTGAAGGTTGGATCCAGACATGATTCAAGATCCGAAGTGCTTGAGCTTGGGCTTCGGGTGTTAGAACTCGAGATGCGAAAAGGCGCAAGCGTGGTAGAAAAGAGGGATAGACCTCGGCCCCTCTATAAAGGGGGTGAATATCAAGCGTCCTCAGCGTAACCGCACGGGACTTACCTAAAAGCACGGAGTCATACCAACAGGCGTCATGGGGTTGCACGCCCCCGTATTGATGGAAGATCCCGCGATAAGTGGAACACGATCTCTGTTTTGGTGAGGCGTGCCAATGGAACCGCCTCGCAACGCGTATCGAGGCAGGCTGAGAAAAACCGGTCCGTGCTGGGCCAGGCCACAGGGCACGCCGTTAATTTTTTTTCTTGTTAGTAGATCAGATTCATGAAGTGTTAGGCTCTCTACGGTGGTGTGCGGAAATTATCTCGCAGAGCCAGACACAATCCTTAATCTACTTTGGAGTATTCGGAGATGGAACCCGCCTTGCAATGCCGAAGACAAACTGCGCGCCAGACTCATCGTCATTGAAGCCTGGTTCAGGGGCTACTGAGGGAGTCCTGGATTAGGGGGTATCCGGACAGCCGGACTATATACTTTGGCCGGACGGATGGACCGTGAAGATACAAGACTCAAGACTTCGTCCCGTGTCCGGATGGGACTCTCCTTTGCGTGGAAGACAAGCTTGGCGATCCGGATATTAGATTTCCTTCTTTGTAACCGAGTCTGTGTAAACCCTAGCCCCCTCCGGTGTCTATATAAACCGGAGGGTTTGGTCCGTATAGGGACATTCATAATCATCATAGGCTAGCTCCTAGGGTTTAGCCTCTATGATCTCGTGGTAGATTAACTCTTGTAATACTCATATGATCAAGATCAATCAAGCAGGAAGTAGGGTTTTACCTCCATCGAGAGGGCCCGAACCTGGGTAAAACATTGTGTCCCTTGCCTCCTGTTACCATTAGCCTTAGAGGCACAGATCGGGACCCCCTACCCGAGATCCGCCGGTTTTGACACCGACACTCTCCGGGAGAAGTATTTACGAGATCCTAGAGTTAGAGTTAACAAAATCATTTAACTCGAATAGAAGAGTGTTCAGAGCCCAGAGTATAGATGAGGAGTAAAATATCCTAATACCACCCAATGGCGACGTGGGCCTGTAAGCCACACCGCCATGTTAGTAAACCAGTTTTTCAAAGACTAGACTCAACTTCAGCCAAGGAGTTGGAAAGGGGGATCCTACAGGCAGTCGGCTTTGATACCAACTTGTGACGCCCCCGATTAAATCGTACACTAATCATACACGCAAATGTGTATGATCAAGATCAGGGACTCACGGGAAGATATCACAACACAACTCTAGACACAAATAAAAATAATACAAGCTTTATATTACAAGCCAGGGGCCTCGAGGGCTCGAATACATAAGCTCGAGACACAAGCGTCAGCGGAAGCAACAATATCTGAGTACAGACATAAGTTAAACAAGACTGCCTTAAGAAGGCTAGCACAAAAGCAATACGATCGAAGAGGCAAGGCCTCCTGCCTGGGACCTCCTAACTACTCCTGGTCTTCGGCGGCCTCCATGTAATACTATCCGTCGGCGGTGGCATCTGGCTCCAAGGATCCACCATCTGGTTACATCAACTGGAAAGTAGAAAGAAGGGGGAAAAGGGGTAGCAAAGCAACCGTGAGTACTCATCCAAAGTACTCGCAAGCATCAGATCTATACTAAGTATGCATTAGTATCAAAAGGAAGGTTTGTATCTGTGGACTGAACTGCAGAATGCCAGAATAGAGGGCAAGGCCTAGCCTAACAAAGACTAGCATCTTCAAGCAGCTCCAAGCATCTTGCAGCATGTAGAAGAGTAAAGAATAGCAGTTTATAATTAACAAGCATGTTGTAACATTAATGCCCGGAGATCCTTCCGCTGGCAGACGCTGTCGGCCAGGCGGGGCGGCTAGGTAGTCGGGAGGTAGCGGGGCGCGAGCGACGGGGAGAGAGGAGAAGGGGAACGGGCGGCACTCACAGCGGACCATAGAGGAGCGGTAATGCACTCGGGGAGGCTCGGCGAGGTAGGGGCGACGGCGGTGAGGTCCTGCGGCGATGGCGTCGCCTGTGCGCCGTGGAAAGGCGCCCAGCTCAGGAGGGAGAGGAATCGAGGACGGGGTCGAGGAGGACGATGGCGGGGCAGCGGCGTCGGCGAGGTGGCGCCGGGGAAGGGTGGCGGTGACGAGTTCCTCGAGCGGCGGCATCACGGCGAGGGCGACGGGAGGTGTTGGGGCCGAGCCCCAGTTCAGATTGGGGGGGGGGGGGCGTGACAGCGAGCGGGAGAGGTGGGGGGTCGCGCGCAGGGCTCTCCCCTGGCGGCGCTGGAGGGAGAGGGTGGAGATCGTGGGGGAGTGGGGGGTTGATTCTAGGGTTCGGTTGGGGGGAGTTGGGGTTATAGGCCAGGGGGTGGGCCGGCCTGGTGGGTTGCGGCCCAAGGGGGGCGCGGTGGCCAGCTGGGCCAGTCGGTTGGCCAAGGCCCAAGGGCAGTGGGGGGTGTTTTTCTTCTAATAAAATTGCCCCACTATTTTCTTTAAAAAAAGACTAAAAGAGCTTTGTTAGAAAAGAAGCTTGCCAAACAAAACAAGCACATTATTTCTTGGAGTCACAAAAAGTTTTGAGGCCAAAAGTAGTTCCCTAACCATTTTTAGAAATTGGGAAGGCCAATTTAAAATGCTGCTGGACCACTAAATAATTTCCAGGGGCACTTTGGGAATTCAAAAGGGGTTGTTTCCAACATGGCAATTATCCAGGGATTATTTGCCACACATTGAACATTTTTATTTGCATGTTTGAGAATTTTGAATTTTGACTTCAATTTGAATTTGGAATTTGAACTGTGTTTGAATGCAAAGGGGGATTAGTAACAGTAAGAGTGATGACATGGCACCATTAACATGGGATTACTGTAGCTTAATTATCCGGGCGTCACAATGACATTATATTCCCACGCAACGGTCTTCTCTTTTTCTCTACATGTTCAGTACGATTGTGTACAATAACTGACATGCATAATAAAAAAATAGTTAGATTTTGTAAGGCCTAAGGGGTGCATGCAGAAATCAAGACTGATGGTAGCAAACGAGTGGATAGATCCAAAACTAATGATAGCAGGTAGATTATAGCTTCAGTTTAAAAAGATAGACAATGGATCATCTACTGTTTGTTGCCCACCCAACATGAACCACATAGAAGACTCCAGATAGTAGACAGATACTATTTGTTGCTGCCTCGATATGTGCCCCACGGGCATTTTAAAACTCAAGTTTGAATGATAAAGTAGCAGGTAATAATAACCGATGTATAATGTAAGCAAACATCAAAGACTGCGACATCTCTTCCGGAACTCTGTAGTCCTTAGGTTCATCTGCTCAGTTGATGATGGTAATGCAGTTGGCGTGGCTGCCAGCAACGGAGAAGATGATCTGAGGCGGTGAAAGAAACTCTGCAGGGGGAATCTCTGCTGCAGTGAACGCTTCTGTCCATGGTGCACCTCAGGTGGGGTGGATGACAGCACGACAGGAGCATGACATGACACATAGAGTTTTCTTTGACGCCTATCTGAAAATGAAGTAAATATGTAAGGGCTCCTTAGAATTGGAGGATTCTATAAACACAGGTACAGGAGAAACACAGGAATAGGATAGGAATGCATGTGCAAAACAGAGCATTTGGAAACATAGGATTTCTGTCAACCTGGGTGTTTGGTTCACATGAATTGGAAGAACACAGGAATGAAGAAACATGGTCAAATTAAAGTCAAACCACGCGAAAATGAAAAAAATAAGAATCTTATTATGCCAGTAATGCAATTAGTCCTGTTCTTCATGCATATTAATTTGAAAAGGACGTCCAAGTGGATATTAAAATTCCTACGTTTTTTCTTTGAAAGAGGCACAAAAGGAAAAATCCTCCAGTTTTGCTTTGCTCCACTCCTTCTAACCAAATGCACGAATAGTAGTACCATAGTAGTTCCATAGCAAAGGATCCCTGAGGGATTGACATGAGTGCAGAGTAACAAAGTGATGCGACGCGTGTACAACCTCTTTGGCATAGCCTTGTCGACCTTAGCATCATTGGGTTGGACGTGGAGGATGGTGATGCTAGTGTGGCTGTTGGAGGCGGGGAAGAAGATCCGAGGCCTCTAGAAACGACGCCGAGGGTACTGCTCCGCTGTGATGGACGGTTCCGTCGTTGGAGTAGCTCCGGTGAGGTGTACGACGGTGAGGCTGAAGCAGGACAAGACAAACAACGTTAATCTGAAGTGGGACTCTAATATCATCTTCGATCGATGATGTAAAATACATCACCAAAAAGTGCTAGATGTAAAACGCATCAGCCGCGCCAAGGCCGCTCCGACAGATGCTGTAAATACTGTTCACTCTGAACTTAACTGAAGAAACTGAACTTTACAGTTGAAACTAAATTTTACTGTCGAAACCGATTGAACTAGTAGCAGAGCATTGCAATAGATGTTTAGGGTGTTCGAACACTAGTAGCAGAGAAGAAGTGATCTAATCAGCAGACGCTCGAGCAGGGAACACATTAGCAAAGAGCAAGTCGTGCAGCAGCATCGCGAGCGAGTGCTAAAGCAGCAACTCTTGTAGCTGCCAGAGGTCGTGCAGCAGCAGCGCGAGCGAGAGAAAGAGCAGAGCAGTAGCATGAATGAGAGCAAGAGCGGAGCAGCAGCGCGACCGACAGCAATAGCATAGCAGAGCAGCAGCACAGACGAAAGCAAGAGCAGTGTAGCAGCACGATCGACAACAAGAACAGAGCCGCATCGTGAGTGAGAGCCGGAGCAGCAGCAGCGTGAGCGAGAGCCGGAGCAGCTGCAGCTAGTGCCAGTGTGGAAGTCGCCGCCGAGGAAGTAACAACATTGTGGAGAGACGCCATGGATGAAGTGGCCAGTGACGGCGCCGTCGATGGTGACCCACCATGGCTGCTCGGTATCGAGTACCGGTAGCCCCGTGAGATCGAATAACAGATAAAATGCAGCGGTGAGTGCAAAACCTCCTTGGTGGCGCCGAGTTGGCCTCGGCTTCATCGGAGGAATTGGTGAGGGTGCTGCGGTTCCGGTGGGGCAGGTCAAGACGGTTCTGTGGGGATGGACGTGGCACGATAGACGAGGCGAACGTCGGGGCAGCTCCTTGGAGGTGGAGGACGGGGCGGCTGATCCGGCGGGACGACGAGATCGACGACAGATCCTCATTCGGTGCAATGGATGAGGGACAACGAACTGTTGCGGTGGACGACATCGTCGGGGAAGAGTCTGCGGTTGGGCGACGGTCAGGAGGCCGACGGCGGAGCATGGGATTTCGCGGGTTTTGGCGACGTCACTGTACGAATGGGGGGCGAAGGGGAAGGTAGGGGAGCCATGGCTTAGGGACGCGCTTGTTTGAAATGTAGGGTAAGTTATGAGCGTACCCCCACCGGTTTTGACCACGCGACATCGAGCCGACATTTCCGGCTGAGGGGTAGAAGGGGGATTTTGCGTGTCTAGGCTGTGGGTTCGATTTCGGATGAGGAGGGAGTTTTCACGCACGTCAAAATTTTGGGATAACAAGGCGCGGCGTGGGTTGAAGAGGCGGGAGTTTCAAAGCAGATGAGGCAAAAGATACTCGAGCTTGAAAATTTCGGGATAACAAGGCGCGAATTCCATGTTCGGCATAACAAACATAACGTGTACAAAAAAAAATTCATACAAGACACAAGAGAGTCATGTCCCCTTTTACTATATTGCTATAAATGCCATTGAAAAAATTACAAGAAAAATGTAAAAAAATCGGGAGAACAAGATTACCCTGTACAGTACCAAATCGATTCGCACTTCCCTCAACAACAAGAAAAAACAAATCAATTCCCACCAAAAGAAAGAGTCATGTCCCTTTTTATATGATTACAAATGCCAGGATCTCGAATTTCAATTTTTGAATCCACGTTATGTTGAATTCAAATATATCGTTAGGTGACCTTGCAGTTTATGATGGATGTAGTCCTACATTTTGATCTTCCATCATATATGAACATTTTACTCCACCTTATGAACATATATATTGTCGTCTACCGTATGGACTAAATTTGAATCAACTTTCCTTATTTGAATATGATTGTTGTCAAGTTCTACCATCATTTAAATATTATCTTGATAACAAAAAACATGCATATAGCAGTAATCATATTTCACTAGGAACTACATGTACCATATGATCTCCAATTCAAATATTTGTATCCATTTTATGTCGAATTCAAATCAGAGTACATTGGTCTAGGTAGCGAGATGTTCGGGATAATCTAAACCTTGTTTTCATATGTATAATTTTTGGCTGAATTGGGACAAGTTTTGGTATAAGCTTCTTGCAAAACCGGAGATTCTCTCAACAAGCCTCGTGGTTCCGAGAGGGAACGTGTCACCTTTGTGTGTGAAACGATATACGCTGCCTCCCCCTGATTTTCTTTACAGAGGCAACATAGAACTATATGAGTGCCCTGTTAAATTTTGGAATTATTTCGGGTTCGTTTGGCCTTTTTTATACATTAATTGAGTTTCTGGATATTTAATGTGCATAGTTCAAATTTGAACTGCAACTCCAGTGCACCAAAGTTGGTTGAAAAATCAAATGTGTGTCCTTGGGTGAATTTCTAGGTCCCATGCAAGAAATGGGAATAAAATTCAAACATCTGAGCATCGTGACTCGCCCGAGAACATCGAGAAACTTGGTTTTTAAATTCCTGTAAATCCAAAATTCGCCTGGAAATCATGAAACTTGGCATGGTGTCATGACTAACATGTTGTGGTAAAAAATTGGGCCGAATTGGAACAAGTTTTGGTATAAGCTTCTTGCAAACCGGAGCTTCTCTCAAGAAGGCTCGTGGTTCTGAGAGGGAACGTGTCACCTTTGTGTGCGAAACGATATACGCTACCCCCCTTGAGTTTCTTTACAGATGCAACATAGACCTACATGAGTGCGCTGTTAAAATTTTGAATTATTCCGGGTTCGTTTTGCCTTTTTTATACATTAATTGAGTTTCTGGTCATTTAGTGTGCATAATTCAAATTTGAACTACAAGCACATGCTCCCGTGCACCAAAGTTGGTTGAAAAATCACATGTGTGTCCTCGGGTGAATTTCTAGGTCCCATGTAAGAAATGGGAATGAAATTCAAACATCTGGGCATCATGGCTCGTCCGAGAACATTGAGAAACTTGGTTTTAAAATTCTTGTAAATCCAAAACACGCTTGAAAACGATGAAACTTGGCATGGTGTCATGTCATGGTACCACCATGCTGTGGTACAAAAATTGACCGAATAGGAACAAGTTTCGGTATAAGCTTCTTGCAAATTGGCGCTTCTCTCAAGAAGGCTCGTGGTTTAGAGAGGGTGTCACCTTTGTGTGGATAATTCAAATTTTAAATACAAGCACATGATCCAATGCACCAAAGTTGGTTGAAAAATCACATGTGTGTCCTCGGGTAAATTTCTAGGTCCCATGCAAGAAATGGGAATGAAATTCAAACATCTGGGCGTCATGGCTCGGCCAGAAACATTGAGAAGCTTGGTTTTTTAATTCCTGTAAATCCAAAACACGCATGAAAATCAGGAAACTTGGCTTGGTGTCATGACATGGCACCAACATGCTGTGGTAATTTTGTTGTCCGATTTGCGAAGGCGCACACATTAACAATCAACAAAGTCATTTTGGAACAAGTGCTGTCACGTTATAATCGGAAACACAAGTATTATTGAAACCATGGGTGTTCTACTTACCATTTACATGCCGCCACATGTCCCCTTTTTGTGTTAGCTAGGAGGCGCCGTGCAGGGTAGCTATTTGAGTACGGGAGGCGTGCGATCAGACCCCTGCGCGTGCTTATCGGGAGGAGAGCCCTTTGACCTCCATCCGCCGGCCACCTTTCTCCCAATGTCTCCATTAATGGCGCTCGAGCCTCTGTTTAATGGCGTGGCTTTGTCTCACTCGATTGAGATTTAAGAGAGAAAAAAGAAAATCTGAACAGAAAATTTTGCACGGATCTTGATGTAAGATCTGACGGACCTATATAGCATCTACTGCGACTTATAGCAAGACTGATGAATATATAAGGACGACGACAGTGGATAATAATTGTCCAGCATAATTTGGAAGATAATTTAAAAATCCACATGCGGCTACGCTCGAAATACACAAGGGCAAAAGAAGAAGGAATACAATGATCTGGCTCGCTGATCTCTACTTTCTTGATACGTTGTTGCAGGCCGCGGGAACTAGTCTCAACAGCGAGCGGCCATGAGCTCTGTCGTGTCCTCAAAACACTGCTTGAGAGCATCCACAGAATCCTCCACTAGCCTTTGGTGCTCGATGCGGAGCATGTCATTCTCGTCCATAAGTTTCTTGACGATGAAGCCAATCCTCTTCAACAAGGCACTGGTCTCCTCCTGCTGCTTTGAATGTCGGACGATCTTCGCCCTCAGCAGGTCGCGCTCGGCCCGGGGCCTCTCATTGCCCTCCCTTAGTTGCCGGATGATGCCGGTAGCCTGTTCAAACGAGGCTTTCATGTCGTCCTGCAACCTCGCCCAGCCAGAGATCTCATCCATCTGGCTATGGACGATCGCATGCATGCGCCTGTAAGAGTCGTCGCCTGCCAGGGAGACATTTTCCCAGGCCGCCGTGGCACGGTGGGACATCTCCGCTGCTTCCGCGGCACGGCCGGACCAGTCTGCTGCATCGACGTTGCAGCGGGACCTCCGTGCTGCTTCGGCGGCACGGCGGGACCTCCGTGCTGCTACTTCCACGCGGCGGGACATGTCGGCTGCTTTCGCGGCGAGGCGGGACATCTCTTGTGCTTCCGCTTCCATGCTCGCCTCTCCCTGGTGGTAATCTCTCAACCCAGAAATCACGCTGGCCATGGCAGACGCAAGGGAAGGATGCTGAATGACTTGTTTGTTTTTGTGGATGAGGAGTTGAGGAGGAATGTGCAGTCATCTTGGCATAGTAGTATTTATAACCGAGTACTAATACGCTCCTAAGTGGGAAACCGTTTAGGTTGTGATCGGTGTGAACAGGTTTGCAATTAAATATAGTGTGGTAGTAGTAATTTAGAATGTGACGAGATGCAAGCTCAAAATTTATTGACGGTTCTAGTTTCGGAATGCGGCACTATTCCCGGATGGCGTGAAGTGGGCACGTGTTCTCGGCCGTGGTGTAGCATATGCCATGGTACTTATTTTCTACTATTGTGTATGTGCAATAACTGGCACCGTCGGATACATATCTTACGGTTATTGGGGCGTTCGACAGGAATAGCCTCGTGGCGAGCTATAGACTAGTGTTTTTTTAGACTCATTACACCTATCTCTCGGGACATCTCGCATGCACCATCTCTAGCTCCCTAGGTTGATGCCACCCACATGCACTTGTACTCCGAGTTTAGTACGCTATACAGGAAGAGAAGAGATGCACGCACACACTCGTCCTCTCTCACACACGCATCTCTTGCTACAAATTGTAGTGTTCTCAACCATCCGATTGGCTCTGTCATAGGTTTCACGTTGCTCCTTGGCCTTGAGATTGAGAAGTTTAAAACGCGGAGGCTAAGCTGGAGGCACGAGGTTTTGGTTAATGTGCGGCCGCACACGACACCAACACGACACGAGCTTCGTCTGCCTGGTGCGCCGTCGGGTGAGTTGTCCAAGTATAGACATAACCAGGCCCTCCTTGGTATCTGCACCTCGACTTATGCATAGAGAAATTAGGATCAGAGGGAGTACTACTAGTAGTAGTACTACTTGGATGTGTCGCGTCAACTCGCACAAGTATGCAACACTTCCTGAACAAACAAGCATATAAGCTATTATACTTCTTACCCAAAGGATCTTTATATCCAACACACACAAAATATCCGTTCGACTATTGGGAATTACTTTAACTACTGATCTGATGTCGAAGTAATTGTTGCATCGCCACCAAAACCCACTACCTCTTAAGATAAAGTAGACCAAGCTAACCCCTATATTAGCATATTACTAAGATAAATAGAATGCACTGTAGAATCATTTACGAGGTGAGCTTGTCAATCTGAATGTGGAGGGACACCGTCCTCGACAACCCAGCCCCGGCCAGTAGCTTGGGTGGAACTATGAAGAAGGTCAGCTCCTGCATGGCCACGTCGCCGGGATCCTTGCTGCTTGTCACCTCCATTTCCACCTTGACGGTGTCGGTCCTGCCTTTGGGCTCCCCCTGTGGGCCGTTCACCCACAACTTGGTCACATAGTGCGGTAGTGGGGACGCCCCCGCTCTGATGCAGATGACCGACACGGCGATAAGCGCACCGATGTCGAGCACGCCGCCGACCCAGAAAAACGCGTGGCCATCCTCCTCCGCTCACAGTAAGAGCTGTGGCTCTGCTATGTCTTGAGCTTGCGTTGGTTTTCCTTGAAGAGGAAAGGGTGATGCAGCAATAGTAGCGTAAGTATTTCCCTCAGTTTTTGAGAACCAAGGTATCAATCCAGTAGGAGGCTCCTCAAAACTCCCACGCACCTACACAAACGAACGAAGAACTCGCAACCAACGCAATAAAGGGGTTGTCAATCTCATCACGGCCACTTGCGGAAGTGAGATCTGATAGAGATAATATGATAAGATAAATATATTTTTGGTATTTTTATGATATAGATTGGAAAAGTAAAGATGCAAATAAAAGTAGATTGAAAGCTTATATGATAAAAGATAGACCCGGGGGCCATAGGTTTCACTAGAGGCTTCTCTCAAGATAGCATAAGTATTACGGTGGGTGAACAAATTACTGTCGAGAAATTGATAGAAAAGCGAATAATTATGAGATTATCTAGGCATGATCATGTATATAGGCATCACGTCCGCAACAAGTAGACCAACTCCTGCCTGCATCTACTACTATTACTCCACACATCGAGCGACTCCTGCCTGCATCTAGAGTATTAAGGTCATAAAGAACAGAGTAACGCATTAAGCAAGATGACATGATGTAGAGGGATAAACTCAAGCAATATGATATAAACCCCATCTTTTTAGCCTCCATGGCAACAATACAATACGTGCCTTGCTGCCCCAGCTGTCACTGGGAAAGGACACCGCAAGATTGAACCCAAAGCTAAGCACTTCTCCCATGGCAAGAAAGATCAATGTAGTAGGCCAAACTAAACTGATAATTCGAAGAGACTTGCAAAGATAACTCAATCATACATAAAAGAATTCAGAGGAGATTCAAATACTTTTCATAGATAAACTTGATCATAAACCCACAATTCATCGGATCTCGACAAACACACCGCAAAAAGAGTTTACATCGAATAGATCTCCACAAGAGAGGGGGAGAACATTGTATTGAGATCCAAAAAGAGAGAAGAAGCCATCTAGATAATAAATATGGACCCGAAGGTATGTGGTAAACTACTCACAACTCATCGGAGGGGCTATGGTGTTGATGTAGAAGCCCTCCGTGGTCGATTCCCCCTCCGGCGGAGCGCCAACGAAGGCTTTAAGATGGGATCTCGCGGATACAGAAGGTTACAGTGGTGGAAATTGTGTTTCGTTGGCTCCCTGGATGTTTTCGGGGTACATAAGCTTATATAGGAGGAAGAAGTATGTCGGTGGCCGCCCGAGGGGCCCGTGAGATAGGGGGGCGCACCCAGAGGGGGTGGGCGCGCCCTCCTGTCTCGTGGCCGCCTCGGCTGCTTCTTGACTTGCACTCCAAGTCCTTTAGATCACGTTCATTCCAAAAATCACGCTCCCGAAGGTTTCATTCCGTTTGGACTCCGTTTGATATTCCTTTTCTTCGAAATACTGAAATAGGCAAAAAAACAGCAATACGGGCTGGGCCTCCGGTTAGTAGGTTAGTCCCAAAAATGTTATAAATGTGTAAAATAAAGCCCATAAACATCCACAAGGGGTAATATAATAGCATGGAACTATCAAAAATTATAGATACGTTGGAGACGTATCAAGCATCCCCAAGCTTAATTTCTGCTCGTCCTCGAGTAGGTAAATGATAAAAACAGAATTTTTGATGTGGAACGCTACCTAGCATATTTCTTAATGTAATTTTTTTTATTGTGGCATGAATGTTCAGATCCAAATGATTCAAGATAAAAGCTTATAAAACATAAAAATAATAATGCTTCAAAGCATACTAACAAATAATCATGTCCTATCAAAATAGCATAGCCAAAGAAAACTTATCCCTACAAAATCATATAGTTAGGCCATGCTTCATTTTCATTACACAAAATACTCCCATCATGCACAACCCCGATGATGAGCCGAGCAATTGTTTCATACTTTTTAACGCGCTTCAGCTTTTTTTTTCAACTCTTACGCAATACATGAGCGTAAGCCATGGACATAGCACTAAGGTGGTAAAAGATGGTGGTTGTGAGGATAAAAAGAGGGAGGAGATAGTCTCACATCAACTAGGCGTATCAACGGGCTATGGAGATGCCCATCAATAGATATCAATGTGAGTGAGTAGGGATTGCCATGCAACGGATGCACTAGAGCTATAAATATATGAAAGCTCAACAAAAGAAACTAAGTGGGTGTGCATCCAACTCGCTTGCTCACGAAGACCTAGGGCATTTTGAGGAAGCCCATCATTGGAATATACAAGCCAAGTTCTATAATGAAAAATTCCCACTTAGTATATGAAAATGACAACATAGGAGACTCTCTATCATGAAGATCATGGTGCTACTTTGAAGCACATGTGTGGAAAAAGAGATAGTAGCATTGTCCCTTCTCTCTTTTTCTCTCATTTTATTTTTTTATTTTTATTTTTTTATTTTTATTTTTTTCTTTCTCTTTCTCTTTTTCTTTTCTTTGGCCTTTCTTTTTTTTTATCTTTTTGTCCTTTCTCCTTTTTTTTCTTTTTGTAAAGTCCGAAGTCTCATCCCGACTTGTGGGGGAATCATGGTCTTCATCATCCTTTCCTCACTGAGACAATGCTCTAATAATGAAGATCATCACACTTTTATGGATTTACAACTCAAGAATTACAACTCAAAGCTAGAACAAGGTATGACTCTATATGAATGCCTCCGTCGGTGTACCGGGATATGCAATGAATCAAGAGCGACATGTATGAAAATTATGAAGGTGGCCTTGCCACAAATACGATGTCAACTACATGATCATGCAAAGAGCAATATGAAAATAATAGAACGTGTCATAATAAACGGAACGGTGGAAAGTTGCATGGCAATATATCTCGGAATGGCTATGAAAATGCCATAATAGGTAGGTATGGTGGCTGTCTTGAGTAAGGTAAATAAAGGGTTCATGACACCGGTGAAAGTTGCGCGGTAATAATAGAGGCTAGCAAAGTGGAAGGATGAGTGTGCGTATATCCATGGACTCACATTAGTCATAAAGAACTCATATACTTATTGCAAAAGTCTACTTAGCCCTCGAAGAAAAGTACTACTACGCATGCCCCAAGAGGGATAGATTGGTAGGAAAAGACCATCGCTCGTCCCCGACTGCCACTCATAAGGAAGACAATCAAAAGAGCACCTCATGCAACAAATTTGTCACACAACTTTTACCATACGTGCATGCTACGGGACTTGCCAACTTCAACAAAAGTATTTCTCAATTTCATAATTACCCACTAGCATGACCCTAACAGTACTACCTTTATATCTCAAAACAATCATCAAGCATCAAATTAATCATAGCATCCAATTCACTTCCTATGATAGTTTTTATTATACCCAACTTGGATGCCCATCATTCTAGGACCAAATTTGTAACCATAGCAAATAACATGCTGTTCTAAAAGACTCTCAAAAAGATATAAGTGAAGCATGAGAGACTAGCAATTTCTTCAAAATTAATCCACCGCCGTGCTCTAAAAGATATAAGTGAAGCACTAGAGCAAAAACTATCAAGCTCAAAAGATATAAGTGAAGCACATAGACTATTCTAGAAAATTCTAATCAAATAGGCTTCTCCCAAAAGGTGTGTACAGCAAGGATGATTGTGGTAAACTAAATAGCAAAGACTAATATAATACACGACGCTCCAAGCAAAACACATATCATGTGGCGAATAAAAATATAGCTCCAAGTAAAGTGACCAATGAACGAAGACGAAAGAGGGGATGCCTTCTCGAGGCATCCCCAAGCTTAGGATTTTGGCTATCCTTGAATATCTTGGGGTGCCATGGGCATCCCCAAGCTTAGGCTCTTGCCACTCCTTATTCCATAGTCCATAGAAGCTTTACCGAAAACTTGAAAACTTCACAACACAAAACTCAACAGGAAATCTTATAAGCTCCGTTAGTGAAAGAAAACAAAACCACCACATAAGTTACTGTAATGAACTCATTATTTATTTATTTTGGTGTAAAACCTACTGTATTCCAACTTCTCTATGGTTTATAAACTATTTTACTAGCCATAGATGCATCAAAATAAGCAAACAACACACGAAAAACAGAATCTGTCAAAAACAGAACAGTCTGTAGCAATCTATAACTAACGCAAACTTCTGGAACTCTAAAAATCCTACCAAAATAGGAAGTCCTGGACAATTTGTCTATTGATCAGCATCATAAAGAATCAATGCAAAAGCACGTTTCTGTGATTTAACAAAACTAAATTCGTGCGCGCAAAGTTTCTGTTTTTCAGCAGAATCAAATCAACTATCATCATAGGTTATCCTATAGGTTCTACTTGGCACAAACACTAATTAAAAGATAAAAAAACATCTAAACAGAAGGTAGATGCAAAATTTATTACTAAAAAGGAACAAAAACAAAAAGCACAAAGAAACTTGGGTTGCCTCCCAACTAGCGCTATCGTTTAACGCCCCTAGCTAGGCATAAAAGCGAAGATAGATCTAAGTAGTGCCATCTTTGGCAGTCAATTCATAAGTAGCTCGCATCATAGATTCATAAGGTAATTTGACTTTCTTTCTTGGAAAGTGCTCCATGACTTTCTTTAATGGAAATTGGAATCTAATATTCCCTTCCTTCATATCAATAATCGCACCAATCGTTCTAAGGAAAGGTCTACCAAAAATAATAGGGCAAGAAATGATTGCAATCTATATCAAGAACGATAAAATCTACGGGCACCAAATTTCTATTTGCAACAATGAGAACATCATTGATCCTTCCCATTGGCTTTTTAACGGTGGAATCCGTAAGGTGCAAATTTAAAGAGCAATCATCAAGATCATGGAAACCTAGAATATCACATAAAGTTTTCGGAATCGTGGAAACACTAGCACCCAAATCACACAAAGCAAAACACTCATGATCTTTAATTCTAATCTTTATAGTAGGTTCCCACTCATCATTAAAGTTTCTAGGTATAGAAACTTACAAATTAAGTTTTTCATCATAAGATTGCATCAAGGCATCAACGATATGTTTGGTAAAAGCTTTATTTTGGCTATAAGCATGAGGAGAATTAACAACAGATTGCAACAAGGAAATACAACCTTCTAAAGAAAAATTATCATAATCAAATTCCTTGAAATCCGAGATAGTGGGTTCAATGCTATTTAAAGTCATGACCTCTCCAATCCCACTTTTACCAAATTTAGCATCGAGATCTAAAAACTCCGAATTCTTGGGACGCCTTCTAACTAAAGTTGACTCATCTTCAGTCCCATTATTATAAAGATTCATATTGCAAAACAAATATCTAATAGGAGACGCATCGATAACCTTGAGATCTTCATCATTATTTTCATGGAAACTAGAAGAACATGCTTTTATAAAGCAATCTTGCTTAGCACACAATCTAGCAGTTCTTTCCTTGCACTCATCAATGGAAATTCTCATTGCTTTGAGAGACTCATTGATATCATGCTTAGGAGGAGAAGATCTAAGTTTAAGAGAATCAACATCAAGTGAAAGTCTATCAACGTTGCTAGCCAAATCATCAACTTTGAGCAATTTTTCTTCAAGCAAAGCATTAAAATTCTTTTGAGAAATCATAAATTCTTTCACACTATTCTCAAAATCAGAGGGCATCTTATTAAAATTACCATAAGAATTATTGTAGGAATTTCCATAATTATTAGAGGAATTACTAGGGAACGGTCTAGCATTAAAGTTTCCTCTATAAGCATTGTTTCCAAAACTATTCCTACCAACAAAATTCACATCCATAGATTCATTATTATTCTCAATCAAAGTAGAAAAAGGCATATCATTGGGATCAAGCGGAGTATTTCTAGTAGCAAACAATTTCATAAGTTCATCCATCTTTCCACTCAAAACATTGATTTCTTCTATAGTATGCACATTTTTACTAGAAGATCTTTCGGTGTGCCATTGAGAATAATTAGCCATAATATTATCAAGAAGTTTTGTAGCATCTCCTAATGTGATTTCCATAAACGTGCCTCCCGCGGCTGAATCTAAGAGATTTCTAGAAGCAAAGTTCAAACCGGCATAAAAGTTTTGTATGATCATCCATAAATTCAAACCATGAGTAGGGCAATTGCGAATCATCAATTTCATTCTTTCCCAAGATTGGGCAACATGCTCATGATCAAGTTGTTTAAAATTCATAATATCGTTCCTAAGAGTGATAATCTTAGCGGGAGGAAAATACTTAGAGATAAAAGCATCTTTGCACTTGTTCCAAGAATCAATACTATTTTTAGGCAAAGACGAAAACCAAACTTTAGCATGATCTCTAAGTGAAAACGGAAATAACTTCAATTTGACAATATCATTGTCCGTATCTTTCTTCTTTTGCATATCACACAAATCAACAAAGTTGTTTAGATGAGTAGCGGTATCTTCACTAGGAAGGCCGGCGAATTGATCTTTCATAACAAGATTCAGCAAAGCAGTATTGATTTCACAAGACTCAACATCATTAAGAGGAGCAATCGGAGTACTAAGGAAATCATTATTATTGGTATTAGAGAAATCACACAATTTGGTATTATCTTGTGCCATGGCAACAAGTAATCCAACACACAAGCAAACAGAAAAAGGCAAGCGAAAGAGAGAGGAGGAGATTGGGAAAGAGAGGGCGAATAAAACGACAAGGGTGAAGTGGGGGAGAGGAAAATGAGAGGCAAATGGCAAATAATGTAAATGCGAGGGAGATGGGTTTGTGATGGGTACTTGGTATGTCTTGACTTGAGAGAAGACCTCCCCGGCAACGGCGCCAGAAATCCTTCTTGCTACGTCTTGAGCTTGCGTTGGTTTTCCTTGAAGAGGAAAGGGTGATGCAGCAATAGTAGCGTAAGTATTTCCCTCAGTTTTTGAGAACCAAGGTATCAATCCGGTAGGAGGCTCTTGAAAAGTTCCACGCACCTACACAAACGAACAAAGAACTTGCAACCAACGCAATAAAGGGGTTGTCAATCCCTTCACGGCCACTTGCGAAAGTGAGATCTGATAGAGATAGTATGATAAGATAAATATATTTTTGGTATTTTATATTATAGATGCAAAAACTAAAGATGCAAATAAAAGTAGATTGAAAGCTTATATGATAAAAGATAGACCCGGGGGCCATAGGTTTCACTAGAGGCTTCTCTCAAGATAGCATAAGTATTACGGTGGGTGAACAAATTACTGTCGATCAATTGATAGAAAAGCGAATAATTATGAGATTATCTAGGCATGATCATGTATATAGGCATCACGTCCGCAACAAGTAGACCGACTCCTGCCTGCATCTACTACTATTACTCCACACATCGACCGACTCCTGCCTGCATCTAGAGTATTTAGTTCATAAAGAACAGAGTAACACATTTAAGCAAGATGACATGATGTAGAGCGATAAACTCAAGCAATATGATATAAACCCCATCTTTTTATCCTCGATGGCAACAATACAATACGTGCCTTGCTGCCCCTGCTGTCACTGGGAAAGGACACCGCAAGATTGAACCCAAAGCTAAGCACTTCTCCCATGGCAAGAAAGATCAATCTAGTAGGCCAAACCAAACTGATAATTCGAAGAGACTTGCAAAGATAACTCAATCATACATAAAAGAATTCACAGGAGATTCAAATACTTCTCATAGATAAACTTGATCATAAACCCACAATTCATCGGATCTCGACAAACACACCGCAAAAAGAGTTTCATCGAATAGATCTCCACAAGAGAGGGGGAGAACATTGTATTGAGATCCAAAAAGAGAGAAGAAGCCATCTAGCTAATAACTATGGACCCGAAGGTCTGTGGTAAACAACTCACAACTCATCGGAGGGGCTATGGTGTTGATGTAGAAGCCCTCCGTGGTCGATTCCCCCTCCGGCGGAACGCCGGCGAAGGCTCCAAGACGGGATCTCGCGGATATAGAAGGTTACGGTGGTGGTAATTGTGTTTCGTTGGCTCCCTGGATGTTTTCGGGGTACGTAGGCTTATATAGGAGGAAGAAGTACGTTGGTGGCCGCCGGAGGGGCCCACGAGATAGGGGGCACGCCCAGAGGGGGTGGGCGCGCCCTCCTGTCTCGTGGCCGCCTCGGCTGCTTCTTGACTTGCACTCCAAGTCCTCTGGATCACGTTCGTTCCAAAAATCACGCTCCCGAAGGTTTCATTCCGTTTGGATTCCGTTTGATATTCCTTTTCTTCAAAATACTGAAATAGGCAAAAAAACAGCAATACGGGCTGGGCCTCCGGTTAGTAGGTTAGTCCCAAAGATGATATAAATGTGTAAAATAAAGCCCATAAACATCCAAAAGGGGTAATATAATAGCATGGAACAATCAAAAATTATAGATACGTTGGAGACGTATCAGGCTCCGACAGTGGCACTTGCAGCTGGAGCACCTTGCCGTACTGGATCTTGTGCATGGGCATGGGATGCACGGTGCTGGTGTGTTGGGAGAGCGCCGGTGGCGGGCCTTCGTAGCCGCAGATGGGCACGGGGCATTTGCAAGGCACGAGCGGACACACACTCTGGTGATCGGCGAGCTTGTGGTAAGTGACGTAGAGCGCACAACCTTCGTGCGGGCACTCCACCCTCACTGAGGAGAGGACAACGTCCACCGCCGTGTTCCGCACGTCGAATCCACCGCTGCGCTTGCACTTCTGGCATTGTCGCTGGTTCCCAGGGTGCTCGACGCAACAGTCCGCGTAGGCCAGGTGCCCTCCCTTGCACTGCACAAATCAATCGAACAACACATCAATCAAGAAACCCGCACCTTGCTCGATCAGCCGAGTGGACAAGGTGTATTCAAACCTCATACACTGGAGGCTTCAAGGGGCGGAGGCACAAGGGGCAGTGGAGCAAGGTGAGGTCCATCGAGACCATAGATAGCTCCATCGTCGGGTCATGTTCCGTCGGCATGATCTCGCCCTCCTTGTGCACAACCATCTCTCGCTTTAGGGTCGGGGCATTACAAAGCTTTACCATCACATATTCATACTACTACTTCAAGGTGCATTAAATCAACATAGTCAAGTATCAAAAGGAAAGTCACGGCATGCATGCATGCATGCGTTGTAATTAATGCATCGGTAAATGCAAATTATTGAAATATATCGAGTGCAGTGCTTTGTTGTGTCACGTCAACTCGTACAACAATGAGAAGTTTCATTACAATGCCCTCTCCCTCGCGTACTGAGCTCCGGTGCCCTGCACCTGCCTTTGGATGTATGATAGGTGGGCCACCCACCTGTTCGCCCCACCTATCATACACGCAAAGGCAGGAGCAGTAAGTCAATGAAGCTCCGTCCCTCCCTCGCCCATGAGCGTGGTGGCTGGCAAGACTAGGAGAAGCTTTCACTACACGCTCTCCCTCCCTCACACGGTGGACATGCAGCAGTTCATTCGGTGTCAAATGGCCAGAAGCATACTGTAGTACTCCACTGCAGTAGTACTCCATCATTGTTTGACTTCCCGAAGAGGCGAAGAGCCAAGCGCAGCCCGGATGCTCGTGTGGAAGTTTCATGTGTAGAGTAGTCGAGGATAGCGTGTACCCTACCTCTAAGCTTAAAATGGTTGGGGTCGGCTCCATGCTATGAGGCCGTCTCGACGCAATTTTTTTGATTAAAATAATCATCTGGCCCTACCTGTCATCCTGGTGATTGTAGTTTGCATGCTCATCTAGTCAAGACAGGAATATATATTTTAATTTGTGGTGGGGTAAATGCTAGAGGTTGCAGCAAATATATTGTACACTGCGTGTCTTTTAGCCAAGTTTAGAGGCAAGCATGTGAAGTCAGTGCTATGATGTGTCATGTCAACTCGTACAACGAGGAGAAGCTTGATTTTACTACTACACGCCTTCTCCCTCGCCCATGCGCGCGGTGGCTCACATACGAGGACATGATTTTGCTTATACTACAACAAGCTATCCCTCCCGCACGCGGTGGACGGACATGCAACAGTGGATTCTGTACTGTAGAAGTAGTAGTAACACCATTGCTCTTCTTGTCGAAGAGTCGAAGAGCCAAGCGCAACCCGAACATGGCAGTTGTGAACGCTCGCGTGGCAGTCTTTGTGTATGGGTGGGGCGTGGTGCGGAGCCTTGGAGCGCGCATATAGCCATGCTCTTGCATGAGACAAAATTGCTATGTGACCCCACTATTGTAGTACTTGCTAGTATAGCCCTGTTAACCGGAACGGAGTATTTCCCTTTCTAGAGATTTCAAAAAGTGACTAGACTACACCCTAAATGAGTACATATGGAGAAAAATGAGTGAATCTACACCGTAAATAAATACGTAGTTCTCTCGTTTTCCTCTCCGCCTTGGTCGCGGTGCACAATATTGAGACTGACTAGTCTCTTTTTTACACACATTTACGTTTTTTAACACAGTACAAACGCAAGTGCTCATATACACACACATACACTCACCCCTATGAACGCACACACGCACACCCTACCCCTATGAACAACTCTGAAAGACTAAGCCGGCATATCATCTTGAAATTACGAAGTCACCATAGGCACCTCGTCGTCGACGGGAACATCTCCTGACACACATTTACGTTGATACGGCTTGAATGCCAATGATGCAGAGGGTAGTGGTTCCCGAAACATTGAATGGTCAATGATGCCTGTGCATTCAAGTAGCATGCAGAGGTAGGAGTAAGTAATTGGAGAAGCAGAATGGAGCATGTGAATGCAACACAGTTTGGACTATCATATAAAGGTGCCACACCTCCAATCCATCTACTCCTAGTCTCTGCACAACACTGCCCACTCCAATCAAAGACCAAGACCAAGTGACCAGAAGCCACAAGCATCCATGGCGTCAATGGATGCGTGCGGCAGTCGATTGTGCCAGGTCGTCCAAGACGCCGACCTGCGGCCCCGCACTATGGAGCATTTCCAGATGGTGCTAGCGATCGCCGACGTCATAGCCCTCGTTGATGCCCGCTTTGCCTCTCGCATGCGCCAGATGATGGTCGACTCCATCCGTAGGTTCACCGCCGTCAAGAAGCACACGGACGACCTTGTCGTACTACTCCAGCCCGTGCGCCCAGGCTCCTCGTTGCTTGCCACCCTCATCAGCCTCCAAGATGACGAACTCTTTGAAGCACTGGTGGCCCTGCAACTGCCGGAGGTCACGATGAAGAATGTGCACCTCGAGGCCGCGCTCACCGCCCGATGCCTCACCATGCAAGAATCCGTCGATCTACACATCCACGTCTACGAGGAAATCGTCTACATAGGCCACTATAAGGCCAGCGAGGACAAAAAGACGTTGGCCTTTTTCTAGCGGCTGGAATCTTTGGACGCCATTCTTCATAAGCACGTTGACCTGGCCATGAACGCCGTTGCTACTTAGACGCCGTTCGATGGGCCGGCGCCCTGAGTCGAGGAGGTGGACGTCGTTGATGGATGCATATTTCTTCTTGCCTCCTGTAACCAGCACCGCATCGCCTTGTGGCCTTAATGTTTTATTAGTGTATGGCATTTTTATTCCAGTCATAAATGACATGTGTGATCCCTTGCTCTTATTTGGCATTAATTATTTGTAGTATCACTGTCTTCGACCTGGTGTACTACTACCTAGGTATTGGTTTATTAGTCCCGTTTGTAATTTGTGCTAAATTTTGACCAAAGATTTAACTGACAAAATGTTAGTGCATGTCAACAAAAATTATATCATTTGATTTGTATTTCCCTCAGTTTTTGAGAACCAAGGTATCAATCCAGTAGGAGGCTCCTCAAAAGTCCCACGCACCTACACAAACAAACAAGAACTCGCAACCAACACAATAAAGGGGTTGTCAATCCCTTCAAGGCCACTTGCGAAAGTGAGATCTGATAGAGATAATATGATAAGATAAATATATTTTTGGTATTTTTATGATATAGATTGGAAAAGTAAAGATGCAAATAAAAGTAGATTGAAAGCTTATATGATAAGAGATAGACCACGGGGCCATAGGTTTCACTAGTGGCTTCTCTCAAGATATCATAAGTATTACGGTTGGTGAACGAATTACTGTCGAGCGATTGATAGAAAAGCGAATAATTATGAGATTATCTAGGCATGATCATGTATATAGGCATCATGTCCGTGACAAGTAGACCGACTCCTACCTGCATCTACTACTATTAGTCCACACATCGACCGCTATCCAGCATGCATCTAGAGTATTAAGTTCATAAAGAACAGAGTAACGCATTAAGAAAGATGACATGATGTAGAGGGATAAACTCATGCAATATGATATAAACCCCATCTTTTTATCCTCGATGGCAACAATACAATACGTGCCTTGCTGCCCCCACTATCACTGGGAAAGGACACCGCAAGATTGAATCCAAAGCTAAGCACTTCACCCATTGCAAGAAAGATCAATCTAGTAGGCCAAACCAAACTGATAATTCGAAGAGACTTGCAAACATAACTTAATCACACATAAAAGAATTCAGAGGAGATTCAAATATTTCTCATAGATAAACTTGATCATAAACCCACAATTCATCGGATCTCGACAAACACACCACAAAAAGAGTTACATCAAATAGATCTCCAAGAAGATCGAGGAGAATATGGTATTGAGATTCAAAGAGAGAGAAGAAGCCATCTAGCTAATAACTATGGACCCGAAGGTCTGTGGTAAACTACTCACAACTCATCGGAGAGGCCTTGTAGATGATGTAGAGGCCCTCCGTGATTGATTCCCCTCCGGCGGAGCGCCGGCGAAGGCTCCAAGATGGGATCTCGCGGATACAGAAGGTTACGGCGGTGGAAATAGTTTTTCGTGGTCGCTTCTGATGTTTTCAGGGTATGTGGGTATATATAGGAGGAAGAAGTAGGTCGGTGGACGCTCGAGGGGCCCACGAGGGTGGGGGCACGACGGGCACCCTCGTGGCTGCCTCCTCTGTTGCTTGACGTCCACTCCAAGTCCCCTGGATCACGTTTGTTCCAAAAAGATCGCTCCCGAAGGTTTCATTCCGTTTAGACTCCGTTTGATATTCCTTTTCTTCAAAACACTGAAATAGGAAAAAAAATAGCAATTCGGGCTGGGCCTCCGGTTAGTAGGTTAGTCCCAAAAATGATATAAAAGTGTAAAGTAAAGCCCATAAACATCCAAAACGGGTAATATAATAGCATGAACAATCAAAAATTATAGATACGTTGGAGACGTATCAAGCATCCCCAAGCTTAATTCCTGCTCGTCCTCGAGTAGGTAAATGATAAAAACAGAATTTTTGTTGTGGAATGCTACCTAGCATAATTCTCAATGTAATTTTCTTTATTGTGGCATGAATGTTCAGAGCCAAATGATTCAAAATAAAAGTTCATATTGACATAAGAAATAGTAATACTTCAAGCATACTAATCAAAGCAATCATGTCTTCTCAAAATAACATGGCTAAAGAAAGTTCATCCCTACAAAATCATATAGTTAAGCTATGCTTCATTTTCGTCACACAAAAATGCTCCCATCTTGCACACCCCCGATGACAAGCCAAGCAATTGTTTCGTACTTAAATAATCTCAATCTTTTTCAACTTTCACGCAATACATGAGCGTGAGCCATGGATATAGCACTATGGGTGGAATAGAATATGATGATGGGGATTGTGTGGAGAAGACAAAAAAAGAGAAAGTCTCACATTGACGAGGATAATCAATGGGCTATGGAGATGCCCATCAATTGAAGTCAACATGAGGAGTAGGGATTGCCATGCAACGGATGCACTAGAGCTATAAATGTATGAAAGCTCAACAAAAGAAACTAAGTGGGTGTGCATCCAACTTGCTTGCTCACGAAGACCTAGGGCATTTTGAGGAAGCCCATTGTAGGAATATACAAGCCAAGTTCTATAATGAAAAATTCCCACTAGTATATGAAAGTGACAACATATGAGACTCTCTATATGAAGAACATGTGCTACTTTGAAGCACAAGTGTGGAAAAAGATAGTAACATTGCCCCTCTTTTATTTTTATTTTCTTTTTCTTTTTTTTTCTTTGGGCCTTTCTTTTTTTTCTTTTGGCCTTTCTTTTTTTCTTTTTCTTTGGCCTTTTTTTGGCCTTTCTTCTTCTTTTTTTTATTTGGGGACAATGCTATAATAATGATGATCATCACACTTCTATTTATTTACAACTCATGAATTACAACTCAAAACTAGAACAAGATATGACTCTATATGAATGCCTCCGGCGGTGTACCAGGATGGGCAATGAATCAAGAGTGACATGTATGAAAAATTATGCATGGTGGCTTTGCCACAAATACGATGTCAACTACATGATCATGCAAGGCAATATGACAATGATGATGCGTGTCATGATGATGAATGGAATGGTGGAATTTGAATGGCAATATATCTCGGAATGGCTATGGAAATGCCATAATAGGTAGGTATGGTGGTTGTTTTGAGGAAGATATAAGGAGGTTTATGTGTGATAGAGCGTATCGTATCACGGGGTTTGGATGCACCGGCGAAATTTGCACCAACTCTCAAGGTGAGAAAGGGCAATGCACGGTACCGAAGAGGCTAGCAATGATGGAAGGGTGAGAGTGCGTATAATCCATGGACTCAACATTAGTCATAAAGAACTCATATAATTATTGCAAAAATCTACAAGTCATCAAAAACCAAGCACTACGCGCATGCTCCTAGGGGGGTAGATTGGTAGGAAAAGACCATCGCTCGTCCCCGACCGCCACTCATAAGGATGACAATCTAAGAACACCTCATGTTTCAAATTTGTTACACAATTTCACCATACGTGCATGCTACGGGACTTGCTAACTTCTACACAAGCATTCTTTAAATTCATAATCACCCAACTAGCATGACTCTAATATCACTACCTCCATATCTCAAAACAATTATCAAGTATCAAATTGATCATAGCATCCAATTCACTTCCTATGATAGTTTTTATTATACCCAACTTGGATGCCCACCATTCTAGGACCAATTTTATAACCATAGAAAATACCAAGCTGTTCTAAGAGACTCTCAAAATAATATAACTGAAGCATGAGATATTAACAATTTCTACAAAATTAAACCACCGCCGTGCCCTATAAGATATAAGTGAAGCACTAGAGAAAAACTATCTAGCTCAAAAGATATAAGTGAAGCACATAGAGTATTCTAATAAATTCCAATCAAGTGGGTTTCTCCCAAAAGGTGTGTACAGCAAGGATGATTGTGGTAAACTAAATTGCAAAGACTAATATCATACAAGACGCTCCAAGCAAAACACATATCATGTGGCGAATAAATTTTTTGCTCCAAGTAAAGTTACCGACAGATGAAGACGAAAGAGGGTATGCCTTCCCGGGGCATCCTCAAGCTTAGGATTTTGGCTATTCTTGAATATCTTGGGGTTCCATGGGCATCCCCAAGCTTAGGCTCTTTCCACTCCTTATTCCATAATCCATCAAATCTTTACCCAAAACTTGAAAACTTCACAACACAAAACTCAACAGGAAATCTCATAAGCTCCGTTAGTGCAAGAAAGAAAAACCACCACATAAGGTACTGTAATGAACTCATTATTTATTTATATTGGTGTTAAACCTACTGTATTCCAACTTCTCTATGGTTCATACCCCTACATAGTAGCCATAGATGCATCAAAATAAGCAAACAACACACGAAAAGCAGAATCTGTCAAAAACAGAACAGTCTGTAGCAATCTCTAACTCTCGAATACTTCTGGAACTCCAAAAATCCTACCAAAATAGGAAGTCATGGGAAATTTGTCTATTGATCTACAGCAAAAAGAATCAACGGAAAATCACGTTTCTGTGAATTACTAAAATTATTTGCGTGTGCGCAAAGTTTCTGTTTTTCAGCAGAATCAAATTAACTATCACCATAGGTTATCCTATAGTTTCTACTTGGCACAAACACTAATTAAAACATAAAAACACATCTAAACAGAAGGTAGATGAAAAATTTATTCCTAAAAATAAGCAAAAACAAAAAACAAAGATAAAATTGGGTTGCCCCCCAACTAGCGCTATCGTTTAACGCCCCTAGCTAGGCATAAAAGCGAGGATAGATCTAAGTAGTGCCATCTTTGGCATCTAATTCATAAGTAGCTTGCATGATAGATTCATAAGGTAATTTGACTTTCTTTCTTGGAAAGTGCTCCATGCCATTCCTTAATGGAAATTGGAATCTAACATTCCCTTCCTTCATATCAATAATCGCACCAATCGTTCTAAGGAAAGGTCTACCAAGAATAATAGGACATGAAAGATTGCAATCTATATCAAGAACGATAAAATCTACGGGCACCAAATTCCTATTTGCAATAATGAGAACATCATTGATCCTTCCCATTGGTTTTTTAATGGTGGAATCCGCAAGGTGCAAATTTAAAGAGCAATCATCAAGATCATGGAAAGCTAGAATATCACATAAAGTTTTCGGAATCGTGGAAACACTAGCATCCAAATCACACAAAGCATAACACTCATGATCTTTAATTTTAATCTTTATAGTAGGTTCCCACTCATCGTTAAGTTGTCTAGGTATAGAAACTTCCAAATTAAGTTTTTCATCATAAGATTGCATCAAGGCATCAACAATATGCTTGGTAAAAGCTTTATTTTGACTATAAGCATGAGGAGAATTCAACACGGATTGCAACAAGGAAATACAACCTTCTAAAGAACAATTATCATAATTAAGTTCCTTGAAATCCAAGATAGTGGGTTCAATGCTATTTAAAGTCTTGACCTCTCCCATCCCACTTTTACCAAATTTAGCATCAAGATCTAAAAACTCTGAATCATTGGGACGCCTTTTAACTAAAGTTGACTCATCTCCAGTCCCATCATTATTAAGATTCATATTGAAAAACAAAGATTTTATAGGGGACACATCAATAACTTTAATATCTTCATCATTATTTTGATCTAACTTTTCTGGTTTGGCATCCATCTTATTGACTAAGGTAGCTTGCTTATCAGAAATTTGGGCTATAGATTTTTCAAGCCGAGTAATTTGAGAGTTCAAACCATAAAATTCTTTAGACATATCATCAAGCTCTTTGTTCATAAACCCCATAAAACTTTTTTGTTCTTTAAGCTCCTTTCTGAAGAAATTATTATGCTCAAATTGTAAAGTCATAAAACTTCTAACATTTGATTCAATCTCTTCCAACCTTCTAAGATGAAGGTCGGTGTTCCTAGGCAAAGCCATGAGGGCAAGCAGGCACACAAGCAAACAAAAAGGCAAGCGAAAGAGAGAGGAGATTGGGAAAGAGAGGGCGAATAAAACGGCAAGGGTGAAGTGGGGGAGAGGAAAACGAGAGGCAAATGGCAAATAATATAATGCGAGGGAGATGAGTTTGTGATGGGTACTTGGTATGTCTTGACTTGAGCGAAGACCTCCCCGGCAACGGCGCAACAAATCCTTCTTGCTACATCTTGAGCTTGCGTTGGTTTTCCATGAAGAGGAAAGGGTGATGCAGCAATAGTAGCATAAGTATTTCCCTCAGTTTTTGAGAACCAAGGTATCAATCCAGTAGAAGGCTCCTCAAAAGTCCCACGCACCTACACAAACAAATAAGAACTCGCAACCAATGCAATAAAGGGGTTGTCAGTCCCTTCATGGCCACTTGCGAAAGAGAGATCTGATAGAGATAATATGATAAGATAAATATATTTTTGGTATTTTTATGATATAGATTGGAAAAGTAAAGATGCAAATAAAAGTAGATTGAAAGCTTATATGATAAGAGTTAGACCCGGGGCCATAGGTTTCACTAGTGGCTTCTCTCAAGATAGCATAAGTATTACGGTGGGTGAACGAATTACTGTCGAGCAATTGATAGAAAAGCGAATAATTATGAGATTATCTAGGCATGATCATGTATATAGGCATCACGTCCGTGACAAGTAGACCGACTCCTGCCTGCATCTACTACTATTACTCCACACATCGACCGCTATCCAGCATGCATTTAGAGTATTAAGTTCATAAAGAACAGAGTAACGCATTAAGAAAGATGACATGATGTAGAGGGATAAAATCATGCAATATGATATAAACCCCATCTTTTTATCCTCGATGGCAACAATACAATACGTGCCTTGCTGCCCCTACTGTCGCTGGGAAAGGACACCGCAAGATTGAACCCAAAGCTAAGCACTTCTCCCATTGCAAGAAAGATCAATCTAGTAGGCCAAACCAGACTGATAATTTGAAGAGACTTGCAAAGATAACTTAATCACACATAAAAGAATTCAGAGGAGATTCAAATATTTCTCATAGATAAACTTGATCATAAACCCACAATTCATCGGATCTCGACAAACACACCGCAAAAAGAGTTACATCGAATAGATCTCCCGGAAGATCGAGGAGAACATGGTATTGAGATTCAAAGAGAGAGAACAAGCCATCTAGCTAATAACTATGGACCCGAAGGTCTGTGGTAAACTACTCACAACTCATCGGAGAGGCCTTGGAGATGATGTAGAGGCCCTCCGTGATCGATTCCCCCTCCGGCGGAGCGCCGACGAAGGCTCCAAGATGGGATCTTGCGGATACAGAAGGTTACGACGGTGGAAATAGTTTTTCGTGGTCGCTTCTGATGTTTTCAGGGTACGTGGGTATATATAGGAGGAAGAAGTAGGTCGGTGGATGCTCGAGGGGCCCACGAGGATGGGGGCGCGTCGGGCACCCTTGTGGCCGCCTCCTGTGTTGCTTGACGTCCACTCCAAGTCCCCTGGATCACATTTGTTCCAAAAAGATCGCTCCCGAAGGTTTCATTCTGTTTGGACTCTGTTTGATATTCCGTTTCTTCGAAACACTGAAATAGGCAAAAAAAACAGCAATTCGGGCTGGGCCTCCGGTTAGTAGGTTAGTCCCAAAAATGCTATAAAAGTGTAAAGTAAAGCCCATAAACATCCAAAACGGGTAATATAATAGCATGGAGCAATCAAAAATTATAGATACGTTGGAGACGTATCAGACTGGCCTACCACCATCGTGTTTTGTGTCTAATTTTGACTTTAGTGACCCAACCTACATGGAGGGAGTGATGTATATATTGGCTCAACAACCAAACTTATAAAGTATATTCAAAACTGAGCGTTACTACAAGTCACGAGTTCAAAACGAGAAAGTGGAACAAGTACAACATGCCTGTGCCGTTCGCGTTGCACCCCCACACGATCGCGGTGCACAATGTAGTAACTAGTCTCTTCTTGACCCACATTTACATTGATACGGCTTGAATGCCACGGAGGGAGAGGGTAGCGGTTCCGAAATGTTGAACGGTCAATGATGCATCCTCAATTAGCATGCAGAGGGAATTAATTGGAGAAGCAGAATAGAGCCAGTATGATGTGAATGCAACAGAGTTTGGACTCTCATATAAAGGAGCCCCACCACTCCAATCCATCTACTCCTAGTCTCTGCCCAACACTGCTCACTCTAATCCAAGACCAAGTGACCAGAAGCCACAAACACATATGGAGGTGATGGACGCGAGCGGCAGTCGGCTGTGCCAAATCATCCAAGACGCCGGCCTACGGCCACGCACCGCACAGCGTTTCCAGACGATGCTGGCGACCGCCGGCGTCGTAGCCCTCGCCGACACCGGCTTCGTCTCTCGCATGGACGACATGATGGTCCACTCCATCCGCACGTTCACCACCATCAAGAAGCGCACGGATGACCTTGTCGTACTGCTCCAGCCCGCGCGCCCAGTCTCCTCATTGCCTGCCACACTCATCGGCCTCCATGGTGACGAACTCTTTCAAGCCCTGGTGGCCCTGCAGGTGCCGGAGGTCGCGACGAAGAATGTGCACCTCGAGGCCGCGCTCGCCGTGCAGTGCCTCACCATGCAAGAAACCGTCGACCTGCACATCCACGTCTATGAGGAAATCATCTACATAGGCCACTACAGGGCGAGCGAGGATAGAAAGACGTTGGCCTTCATCGAGCGGCTGGAATCTTTGGACGCCATTGTTCAGAAGCACGTCGATGTAACGCCCCGAGACCAACGCTCCAGAAGACTTCCATTTTTTTTGTGATTGCCGCGTGTTTCTTTCGGTGCTTGCTCTTTTATTTTTGCATTGCATCATGTCATCATGCCATCACGTCATTAATCTTTGCATAAAAATCCACCTAATTAAATTGCATGGATCTTCGGTCCATTTAAATCGAGGGAATTCACATGGTGATTTCTCTTTATAACATATCCTCCTAATATTTAGGGAGCTATATTAAAATATTCCATTAGTTGGAGTTCACCATAACACACTTGCAAATATCCCAATGCCTTTGTTATCTTAATTCTTGCTCTCCAACCTCGCATTATATTTTTTTTCATCTTATTCCGGAGCCCCACCAAAAATTCGAACATTTTTGGACCTTCCCAACCCTCACTTCCTTCAAATCATTTGAATTAAATACAAATGCATTTGAATTTATAATCTTCCAATCAGGCCACCTCTATTTTTCCTGGAACGAGCATATTTTTGTGAGTCCGGGAAAATTACCCGCATGTGCAAATTCTTTCCCTAACCCTATCTTTCTTTTTCTTCTCTCTATTACTTTGCTGCTAAAAGAGAAATAAGAGAGAGGGAGAAGAGAAGCCCAGCAGCCGCATCCCACTAGGCCAGGCCTCTGGTCAATTTTTTCCTCTCCACTGGGCCGGCCTCTAAGGCCCAGCCGCCCTCACCAGCTTCCTAACCCTAGCCCTCACCACGCTCTGGCCCGATCCCCTCTCTCCTCTTCGTTCTCCTCCTGCCGCCGCACACACACGCACGCATCGCGCAGCCCTCGATCCCCCTCGCTCCCTCGCCCCGTCCCTCCAGCGCCATCGTCGCCCCGCCTCCGTTCGGCTCCCACGCCGAAGTCCACCGCCGCGGCCCTGCCAGACGTTGGTGACCCCGACGCGCCCGCGCCCGATCTGCTCTGGCCCGCCTAGCTCATCATCTCCGCCCCGCGCCTCGACTCAGCGCCGCCCCGCCATGGATGCCGCCATGGACGCCGAGTTCCCCGCCGGTCGCCTCTGCCTCGACCCCGCGTCCTCGCCTCCGGCGGCCGTCACCGCTCCGTGCACACCGCTGCCCCGAGCTGCTTCGCCTCCCTCCTCCGACAAGCGCCGCACCTCCTGCCTCTCCGCGACCCTCGCTGCAGCTCCCTCCCGAGCTCGTCGTCGTCCCGCCGTTCGCCTCCAGCCCTCGTCCGCGGCCGCGCCAAGCCACTCTCCATCGACCTCCGCGACCAGTGCCTCCACTACCTCCCCGTCGCTGCGCCTGCCTCCTCTCGTCGCTGCCGCCTTCCGTTCCCCGTCACCGCGCCAGTAGCCACCGCCGTCGTGGTCTTCTGCATCGCCAACCCCAGCACCCGCGGCCCTCTGCTTCGCCTCGCCAAGCCGTCGATGTTCCTCTTCCGGTGCCCTGTCCCCGTTGGTTTTGCTCGAGCACGCCACCACTGCACCTCAAGTTCTGCTACAGGAGCACCTCAAGTTCTGCTACATGCAACAGCTAGTACCTTGGAACGTCTACGACTACGCGGACTCGCCAAGTACCATGACGACCGTGTACCACTACTTCCACTACGAGTTTCGAGAACGTCTACTTCTTCTACACCGCACCGAAACGCCGAGTTCCTCGCCGTGACCCCGAACACCTATGGAAACTTGTGCGACTATGTACGTGAACGACTACCGTCGCCCCAAAGACCTCGGACCCGTCAAGTACCTCTCCGAAAACGAACGTGTGCCACTACTTCCACTACCGTCGCCGAAGACCCGTGTAACGGAACCGTCAAGTTCGACTACCTCCGCGTGTACCACTACTTCCACTACCGTCGTGAGAACGACTACTTCCATGATGACCCCGTGAACAACTACTTCCACTTCGAACGCGATTCGCCCTGAATGCACGCTTCAAAGGTATAACCCCGAGACGACGTCCGCGGACCAAATGCATGTGTGTTGTATGAGATACTCGTGGTTGCACCGTTTTTGAGTTTTCATTCCATGTTCCTCCTCATTGTCATGCCATCGTTCCGTGGGAACCCGGTAACTGGGAGCACCCCACCATTCTCTTGCGTGTTTCACACATCCGCACAATTCTCCTTGTGCCGGTATCTCCGTGAGCTACCGGAACCGATATGTTTCCGTGGCACCATTTTCGGATTCGTTGCCGTGGCACCCCTTCCTTCCGCCATGGTGACCAAATGCTTCATAACATGCTCTTGTCCATGTTTTATAAAATTGATTAAAACTTGCATTGTCATCCGCATCATGATAACTAAATTTAAAATGTCTACAATTGATGTTTGCATTAAAATTGCTAATTGACATATGAGGATTTTCCGGTATTGTCGTTTGATATTTCCGGCCTCTTTTAAACGTGCCTAGATTGGTTGTTTAATTATGCTTCACCTCTTGCCATGGTTAACAACATTTAACATTGTTGGGTACATAACAAGAGAGAACTAAATAATTGATGTGGTGTTTCGTCAATATGCAACTCGTTGCATATTGAGCTCCACTTAATTTGTAGTGTTGTTTGTTGCACTTTGCCATGCCATGCATATTTAAACCGGACATGCATCATAGTTGTTTTTGCATCATGCCATGTGTATGTGGTGGTTGTTTACTATGTTGTCTGTTTCTTTCCGGGTTGCTTCTCTCGATAGCTTCGGTTTTGTTCCGGAGTTGTGAGGATTCGTTCGACTACATCCGTTTGTCTTCTTCATGGACTCGTTCTTCTTCCTTGCGGGATCTCAGGCAAGATGACCGTAACCTCGAAATCACTTCTATCTTTGCTTGCTAGCTGTTCGCTCTATTGCTATGCAGCGCTACCTACCACTTGCTATTTCATGCCTCCCATATTGCCATGAACCTCTAACCTTTGTCACCCTTCCTAGCAAACCGTTGTTTGGCTATGTTACCGCTTTTGCTCAGCCCCTCTTATAGCATTGCTAGATGCAGGTGAAGATGAAGATTGCTCCATGTTGGATTATGTTTATGTTGGGATATCACAATATCTTTTATTTAATTAATGCATCTATATACTTGGTAAAGGGTGGAAGGCTCGGCCTTATGCCTGGTGTTTTGTTCCACTCTTGCCGCCCTAGTTTCCGTCATACCGGTGTTATGTTCCTTGATTTTGCGTTCCTTACGCGGTTGGGTGATTTATGGGACCCCCTTGACAGTTCGCTTTGAATAAAACTCCTCCAGCAAGGCCCAACCTTGGTTTTACCATTTGCTACCACCTATCCCCTTTTCCCTTGGGTTCTGCAGACTCAAGGGTCATCTTTATGTTAGACCCCCCGGGCCAGTGCTTCTCTAAGTGTTGGTCCGAACCGAGCAGCCTGCGGGGCCACCTCTGGGAAACTCGAGGTCTGGTTTTACTCGTAGCTTGACTTATCCGGTGTGCCCTGAGAACGAGATATGTGCAGCTCCTATCGGGATTTGTCGGCACATCTGGGCGGCTTTGCTGGTCTTGTTTTACCATTGTCGAAATGTCTTGTAAACCGGGATTCCGAGACTGATCGGGTCTTCCTGGGAGAAGGTTTATCCTTCGTTGATCGTGAGAGCTTATGATGGGCTAAGTTGGGACACCCCTGCAGGGTATTATCTTTCGAAAGCCGTGCCCGCGGTTATGTGGCAGATGGGAATTTGTTAATATCCGGTTGTAGAGAATTTGACACTTGACCTTAATTAAAATGCATCAACCGCGTGTGTAGCCGTGATGGTCTCTTCTCGATGGAGTCCGGGAGGTGGACACGGTTTCTGGGTTATGTTTGACGTAAGTAGGGGTTCAGGATCACTTCTTGATCATTGCTAGATCACGACCGTTCCGTTGCTTCTCTTCTCGCTCTTATTTGCGTATGTTAGCCACCATATATGCTAGTGCTTGCTTTAGCTCCACCTCATTACCCCATCCTTTCCTTTAAGCTTAAATAGTCTTGATCTCGCGGGTGTGAGATTGCTGAGTCCTCGTGACTCACAGATACTTCCCAAACAGTTGCAGGTGCCGATGAGACCAGTGCAGATGACGCTATTGAGCTCAAGTGGGAGCTCGATGAAGATCTTGTTCGTTGTGTTGTTCTTTTCTGGTTGATCAGTAGTGGAGCCCAGTTGGGACGATCAGGGATCTAGCAGTTGGGTTGTCTTCTTTTCTTTTGGTTCCGTAGTCGGACCTATGTGTGCATCTCTGAATGATGTATGTTTTTATGTATTGTGTGAAGTGGCGATTGTAAGCCAACTCTTTATCCCATTCTTGTTCATTACATGGGATTGTGTGAAGATGACCCTTCTTGCGACAAAACCACTATGCGGTTATGCCTCTAAGTCGTGCCTCGACACGTGGGAGATATAGCCGCATCGTGGGCGTTACAAGTTGGTAATCAGAGCCATCCCCGACTTAGGAGCCCCCTGCTTGATCGAATCGCTGGTGTTGTTGAGTCTAGAACAAAAATGTTTTGAGTCTTAGGATTATATATATCGGAGAGTAGGATTCTTTTACTCCTTAGTCCCTTCGTCGCTCTAGTGAGGTCTCCTGACGTAGAAGTTTTGACTTTTCTCTCCTCAAAATTCACTAATTTTTTTTTAGGATCACGCGGGTATCTTGGAATCGTTCCGATGGATTTGTGACGAGAACATTGTTCTTGGTGCCTCCTGTCATTTAGGGGTTGTGGCAGTGTCCCGGGGAGTTGAGCTCCGAGGTGTTGTCGTCACAATTTTATCGTTGCAGTTCTGGAATACCTGAGTTTCGCCGACATCGAAATCTCTTTTATGCAGTTGTTGGTGAGATCACCTCGACGCCACCCAGTACTGGGGCGGGAGTTCGGGAGTATTGCCATAACTTGTATAACGGATGTTTTTCGAAGGTTGAGGTAAACGATTTTTGGAGTTTTCTTGGTTATGTGTTGACGGATGGATACAGCTGGATCTAGGTATTGTTAGTTTGGGTGATATATTTTTGTGTCCCTTGTATCCCCAACACCAGATTGCATAACCAGAAAGTTTCGGGAGTTTATAAGTGGGAATTCAAGTAGCCTTAGGATATCTTTCTGACAGATGCATGATATGAGATTGGGGTTCGACGTCTAGTGGTCCGCCTGTATACGGTTGATTTTACAGTGGTCTCGTTGTGTCTTAAAGAGTCCATGGCTTTGCCGACTCGGGGACGCTTCGTATGTCATGTGCACAGCCTTGTACATGATGGTGCTGTACGATTGAGCCCGTGTGGGCCCCACCACGAAAACTTCGGACGGAATCTCTATCATATGTTTGTTCCGGCTTATTTCCTGAGCCAATCCTTTGTTTTGTTTTGTTTTGTGGTATTCGAGTTGCTTCGAAGTCAAATGTTGAATCCATACCTTTCCTAAACGGTGTTCTCATGTTGCTATGTGAATACTAATCCTTCTTGATCATCGAGGTCGTCATGGTAATTTCTTTTTCTACCGGCGTGCTTCTCTTCAAGTGGATCCAATCATTTCAACATTCGCAAGATCACCTCTCAGTTTCCCAACATTGTTCGTTCCATCTGCCCCAAGTTGCTTTTTTTTTCCCGCCCTCCCACCCTTTTTCTTCAAGGAATCAGATGTCTTAACCAAGTATCCATTTTATTGATGCAAAGTCTCTTCATTCTTTTCTTTCAATGTTCTTATCCGGTGATTTCTCATGAAGATACTAACGAAACTTCAAGTTCATCATTCTTCATTCTTGTATTCTTCTCCGGTGGATTAAATTCAAGCTTTGTCGATCATATCTTTTCCTCGTTTCAAATGTTTTTCTTGTGCCGGTGTACCTCTTTATCATCCACTTCTCGCCATTCATTTGTTCCGGATTGCTGAAGATATCTCTGAAGATTCGTGTTTCCACTCCGCATCAATTCTAATTAGTTCGAGGTTGTTACCTCATTCAAGCCATTTAATTCAACCGGTGCAATATCCTTTTTCAACTTATCATTTCAACGGTGTTTCTTTTGAGTGGGCCCTAACCCACAGGTCTTTTCCAGGATCTTACCTGACTCTTCTAATTTTCCCGGAGTTTCTAAAATTCATTGCAAAGTTTGACGTAAGAATGAATTATCATCAGTCAAATGTCTTTCTCCAATATCTTTCAAATTCTTTTCGTCGTTGGTTCAACATTTCTAATTTTCATTCCGGAGTGCCTCAATAATTCTTGATGGTGTTTCTCATCATCATTCTCAACATTTGAAGACCGAAGAAGAATTTCTCCTAAATCTTGGTCCGTTCTCTTGAAGATTCATGGTTCCAGCTTGATGCCATCCTCTCATAATTGTTTTCGATTGCGAGAATTCTTTTCACCCATCCAAGCAATTCATTAGTCTTTTCAGTTTGATTCTCCGAAGGCCATCTTTTCTGAAGATTTCTTCGTTCTAAGTTTTCAGCTTCGTTCTCCAATTATTCTAAATTGTTGTCTCTTTGGTCATCTCCATATTTTTCCGGTGCATCGTCCAAGTATTCTCTAATCAGCTCGTGATCTCTTCGTTCTCGTGTATCAAATTCCCTTGAGTATTTTTCGCGCGTTCTTTAATTCTTACGGTGTTTCGTCCTCTTTTCTTCAATTGTTTTCAATTCTCGCGGTGGTTCGTTCAAGATTTCAATTCCTTCGTTATCATATGAATTTATTCGTTGTTTCAATCCTACCGGTGGTTCGATAAAGACCTTCCCAAGTTTGCGCAATATCTATCTTAATCCTTTCTACGAGAATAAGTAGTATGCAAGATCCGTTGATTGTCATCAATCTAAATTGGTGAAGGATACGCGTAATGTAATTCTTATTCTTGTTTCCTCCAAGTGTTTAAACCCTTCTTTTGGAGTTCGTTCACGATATCAAACTCTCGGTTCCAAGTTGTTCATCTTTTCTTTCCGGAGTTCCAAGTTTTCTCGGTTATATCATTTCAAAGCTTCATCTAATCATTGCAAGGCTTCTCCCGGAGTTCTTTTTAAGTTTCCATTTCGTTTGATCATTCTTATATTACCGGAGTTCTTTATGGAGGCTCTACATGGTGGTTCGTCAAGAATTCTTTTAATTCTTCAATTGCTCTTCAAGATTTCTCACGGAGGTAAGATCCGCCAAGCTATACTCTAAATTAAACATGGTGCTCAACACATGTTTGTTTTGAGAAGTTCAAGCATTCTTCATCTTACATTCCGAAGTGCAATTCTCTCTATCAATATCTTTTGAGGTGGTGTGATGTCATTCTCGATAATTTTCCTTCAGGCTTCATGATTCACAAAGTTTTCAAGAGTGACATATTTAAATCCATCATTTTATCTTCGTTCAAGACATCTTTTCAACCAATCAATCTTTTTGTTGGAGTTGTATTGGGTTATATTTCACCTAAAGCCTTCCCTAAGGATTGTTGCTATTATGGTGTTTATCAATGATCCAAGTTTTTCTCCTATCCTCTCGGCGAGAGAAGATTTCATCTCTTCGTTGATCTCAAGCATGCAATTGTTTTTGTTAGTGGCAAAAAATTGCAATTGTTTTCGTTAGTGGCAAAAATTGCACCTCATAATTTTGAGAAGTTTTCCATAAGCCCACTACAAGCTTATTCTTTTAGTTGTTGGTTTTTTCCAACAACTCCGTTCTAACCTTCTAGGAAGGATGCTTTCCAAGCTCATTTGTGGCAGAAGTTGTCATTTTCTTCTCCGTTCTTTTATTCCGACGATCTATCTTCTATTCGTTCGTCCCGGAGGCATGGTGATGTTGCTCTTTTCGACCAATCATCTTGTTTTCTCAAGATCTTGTAATTTTCTTTTTTATCCGTTTAACCGGAGTGTCGTGTTTTCATTCGAGTTCTCTCATCTTATCAAGTTTCGCCTCCTTCCTCAACCGGAGTGCTGTCTGAAATTTTTCTTACCCCTTGTGTCATTCTTTCATTAGTTCCGGAGGCAATGTGTTGGTAATTTCATCGAGTATCCTCTCATCTTGTCAAGATCATGTTCAATTTCTTCCATTTACAGTCGGAGTGCTGCCCAAATTATATCATTCTTATTCCTTCCCTATCTTGTTTTAACCGGAGTGGTTTAAATATCTATCGTGTCAATTAACCTCAAGGTTCACATGGTGTTCCTTGTTTCTCTTTTCTACCGGCGTGCTTTCATACTCCTTTTGATCCGTTAAGCACTTGTTTCATGTCCTTCAACCTACAAGGTTCTCGCAATGTTCCTTGTTTCTCTTTTATAACGGAGTGTTTGCAATCGCGTTCATCTCCATTGTATTCTTCTTTAAATTATTAACCTCTCAAGGTTCGTGGTTTCACTCGTTTGCCAAAGAAGCAATTTGTTTTACCTCTTCCTCTTCCGCTTTTCTCCGGTGCCATCCTAGATCTCGGGACGAGATCCTCTCATAGTGGTGGAGTGTTGTAACGCCCCGAGACCGACGCTCCAGAAGACTTCCATTTTTTTTGTGATCGCCGCGTGTTTCATTCGGTGCTTGCTCTTTTATTTTTGCATTGCATCATGTCATCATGCCATCATGTCATTAATCTTTGCATAAAAATCCACCTAATTAAATTGCATGGATCTTCGGTCCATTTAAATCGAGGGAATTCACATGGTGATTTCTCTTTATAACATATCCTCCTAATATTTAGGGAGCTATATTAAAATATTCCATTAGTTGGAGTTCACCATAACACACTTGCAAATATCCCAATGCCTTTGTTATCTTAATTCTTGGTCTCCAACCTCACATTATATTTTTTTTCATCTTATTCCGGAGCCCCACCAAAAATCCGAACATTTTTGGACCTTCCCAACCCTCACTTCCTTCAAATCATTTGAATTAAATTCAAATGCATTTGAATTTATAATCTTCCAATCAGGCCACCTCTATTTTTCCTGGAACGAGCATATTTTTGTGAGTCCGGGAAAATTACCCGCATGTGCAAATTCTTTCCCTAACCCTATCTTTCTTTTTCTTCTCTCTATTACTTTGCTGCTAAAAGAGAAATAAGAGAGAGGGAGAAGAGAAGCCCAGCAGCCGCATCCCACTAGGCCAGGCCTCTGGTCAATTTTTTCCTCTCCACTGGGCCGGCCTCTAAGGCCCAGCCGCCCTCACCAGCTTCCTAACCCTAGCCCTCACCACGCTCTGGCCCGATCCCCTCTCTCCTCTTCGTTCTCCTCCTGCCGCCGCACACACACGCACGCATCGCGCAGCCCTCGATCCCCCTCGCTCCCTCGCCCCATCCCTCCAGCGCCATCGTCGCCCCGCCTCCGTTCGGCTCCCACGCCGAAGTCCACCGCCGCGGCCCTGCCGGACGTTGGTGACCCCGACGCGCCCGCGCCCGATCTGCTCTGGCCCGCCTAGCTCATCATCTCCGCCCCGCGCCTCGACTCAGCGCCGCCCCGCCATGGATGCCGCCATGGACGCCGAGTTCCCCGCCGGTCGCCTCTGCCTCGACCCCGCGTCCTCGCCTCCGGCGGCCGTCACCGCTCCGTGCACACCGCTGCCCCGAGCTACTTCGCCTCCCTCCTCCGACAAGCGCCGCGCCTCCTGCCTCTCCGCGACCCTCGCTGCAGCTCCCTCCCGAGCTCGTCGTCGTCCCGCCGTTCGCCTCCAGCCCTCGTCCGCGGCCGCGCCAAGCCACTCTCCATCGACCTCCGCGACCAGTGCCTCCACTACCTCCCCGTCGCTGCGCCTGCCTCCTCTCGTCGCTGCCGCCTTCCGTTCCCCATCACCGCGCCAGTAGCCACCGCCGTCGTGGTCTTCTGCATCGCCAACCCCAGCACCCGCGGCCCTCTGCTTCGCCTCGCCAAGCCGTCGATGTTCCTCTTCCGGTGCCCTGTCCCCGTTGGTTTTGCTCGAGCACGCCACCACTGCACCTCAAGTTCTGCTACAGGAGCACCTCAAGTTCTGCTACATGCAACAGCTAGTACCTTGGAACGTCTACGACTACGCGGACTCGCCAAGTACCACGACGACCGTGTACCACTACTTCCACTACGAGTTTCGAGAACGTCTACTTCTTCTAAACCGCACCGAAACGCCGAGTTCCTCGCCGTGACCCCGAACACCTATGGAAACTTGTGCGACTATGTACGTGAACGACTACCGTCGCCCCAAAGACCTCGGACCCGTCAAGTACCTCTCCGAAAACGAACGTGTGCCACTACTTCCACTACCGTCGCCGAAGACCCGTGTAACGGAACCGTCAAGTTCGACTACTTCCGCGTGTACCGCTACTTCCACTACCGTCGTGAGAACGACTACTTCCATGATGACCCCGTGAACAACTACTTCCACTTCGAACGCGATTCGCCCTGAATGCACGCTTCGAAGGTATAACCCCGAGACGACGTCCGTGGACCGAATGCATGCGTGTTGTATGAGATGCTCGTGGTTGCACCGTTTTCGAGTTGTCATTCCATGTTCCTCCTCGTTGTCATGCCATCGTTCTGTGGGAACCCGGTAACCGGGAGCACCCCACCATTCTCTTGCGTGTTTCACACATCCGCACAATTCTCCTTGTGCCGGTATCTCCGTGAGCTACCGGAACCGATATGTTGCCGTGGCACCATTTTCGGATTCGTTGCCGTGGCACCCCTTCGTTCCGCCATGGTGACCAAATGCTTCATAACATGCTCTTGTCCACGTTTTATAAAATTGATTAAAACTTGCATTGTCATCCGCATCATGATAACAACATTTAAAATGTCTACAATTGATGTTTGCATTAAAATTGCTAATTGACATATGAGGATTTTCCGGTATTGTCGTTTGATATTTCCGGCCTCTTTTAAACGTGCCTAGATTGGTTGTTTAATTATGCTTCACCTCTTGCCATGGTTAACAACATTTAACATTGTTGGGTACATAACGAGAGAGAACTAAATAATTGATGTGGTGTTTCGTCAATATGCAACTCGTTGCATATTGAGCTCCACTTAATTTGTAGTGTTGTTTGTTGCACTTTGCCATGCCATGCATATTTAAACCGGACATGCATCATAGTTGTTTTTGCATCATGCCATGTGTATGTGGTGGTTGTTTACTATGTTGTCTGTTTCTTTCCGGGTTGCTTCTCTCGATAGCTTCGGTTTCGTTCCGGAGTTGTGAGGATTCGTTCGACTACATCCGTTTGTCTTCTTCATGGACTCGTTCTTCTTCCTTGCGGGATCTCAGGCAAGATGACCGTACCCTCGAAATCACTTCTATCTTTGCTTGCTAGCTGTTCGCTCTATTGCTATGCAGCGCTACCTACCACTTGCTATTTCATGCCTCCCATATAGCCATGAACCTCTAACCTTTGTCACCCTTCCTAGCAAACCGTTGTTTGGCTATGTTACCGCTTTTGCTCAGCCCCTCTTATAGCATTGCTAGATGCAGGTGAAGATGAAGATTGCTCCATGTTGGATTATGTTTATGTTGGGATATCACAATATCTTTTATTTAATTAATGCATCTATATACTTGGTAAAGGGTGGAAGGCTCGGCCTTATGCCTGGTGTTTTGTTCCACTCTTGCCGCCCTAGTTTCCGTCATACCGGTGTTATGTTCCTTGATTTTGCGTTCCTTACGCGGTTGGGTGATTTATGGGACCCCCTTGACAGTTCGCTTTGAATAAAACTCCTCCAGCAAGGCCCAACCTTGGTTTTACCATTTGCTACCACCTATCCCCTTTTCCCTTGGGTTCTGCAGACTCAAGGGTCATCTTTATTTTAGACCCCCCCGGGCCAGTGATTCTCTAAGTGTTGGTCCGAACCGAGCAGCCTGCGGGGCCACCTCGGGGAAACTCGAGGTCCGGTTTTACTCGTAGCTTGACTTATCCGGTGTGCCCTGAGAACGAGATATGTGGAGCTCCTATTGGGATTTGTCGGCACATCCGGGCGGCTTTGCTGGTCTTGTTTTACCATTGTCGAAATGTCTTGTAAACCGGGATTCCGAGACTGATCGGGTCTTCCTGGGAGAAGGTTTATCCTTCGTTGACCGTGAGAGCTTATGATGGGCTAAGTTGGGACACCCCTGCAGGGTATTATCTTTCGAAAGCTGTGCCCGCGGTTATGTGGCAGATGGGAATTTGTTAATATCCGGTTGTAGAGAATTTGACACTTGACCTTAATTAAAACGCATTAACCGCGTGTGTAGCCGTGATGGTCTCTTCTCGGCGGAGTCCGAGAGGTGGACACGGTTTCTGGGTTATGTTTGACGTAAGTAGGGGTTCAGGATCACTTCTTGATCATTGCTAGATCACGACCGTTCCGTTGCTTCTCTTCTCGCTCTTATTTGCGTATGTTAGCCACCATATATGCTAGTGCTTGCTACAGCTCCACCTCATTACCCCATCCTTTCCTTTAAGCTTAAATAGTCTTGATCTCGCGGGTGTGAGATTGCTGAGTCCTCGTGACTCACAGATACTTCCCAAACAATTGCAGGTGCCGATGAGACCAGTGCAGATGACGCTACTGAGCTCAAGTGGGAGCTCGATGAAGATCTTGTTCGTTGTGTTGTTCTTTTCTGGTTGATCAGTAGTGGAGCCCAGTTGGGACGATCAGGGATCTAGCAGTTGGGTTGTCTTCTTTTCTTTTGGTTCCGTAGTCGGACCTATGTGTGCATCTCTGAATGATGTATGTTTTTATGTATTGTGTGAAGTGGCGATTGTAAGCCAACTCTTTATCCCATTCTTGTTCATTACATGGGATTGTGTGAAGATGACCCTTATTGCGACAAAACCACTATGCGGTTATGCCTCTAAGTCGTGCCTCGACACGTGGGAGATATAGCCGCATCATGGGCGTTACAGTCGACCTGGCCACGAAAGCAGCTGCTACTTAGCCGCCGTTCGGTGGGCTGACGCCCTGAGTCGAGGAGGTGGACGTCGTCGATGGATGCATATTTCTTCTTGCCTCCTGTAACCAGCACTGCATCACCTCGTGGCCTTATTGTTTTATTAGTATAGTACTCCCTCCGTTCCCAAATATAATTAAGTCTTTCTAGAGATTCCAGCAAGTGACTACATACGGAGCAAAATGAGTGAATCTACACTCTAAAATATGTCTACATACATCTGTATGTTGTATTCCATTTGAAATATCTAAAAAGACTTATATTTAGGAATGGAGGGAGTATATGGCATTTTTGTTCTAGTCGTGACATTTTCACTGTGAGGTGGGGCCGCGGTTGAGCAAACCGACCATCGGCAAATCGCCACCCCGCCCACCGCGCGTTGGCTGAGTTTAGAATTAGAAGATAGAAACGTGGGAGAAGAGCTAGCTGTAGCACGGACGCTATTGTCAGATGGGACTCGTGTTGATAGAATAGGAGTACTGAGCACTCGTACCTCCTTTTTTTGAGTGAAAAGTAGTCGTATGTCTAGTACCACTAGTTGGGTGCGTGCGACCTATACCTATCATCACTTTAGGTCTCCTTTTCGAACCGCAACTATGCTTCACAGTACATATTTTTTCACGCATTTATCCTCCTATATGTACTCCTAGGCTATTTCCACGTGCTCCCTTTCGCTGACATGTGGGACATAGAGCATATGGGTCGTAGTGCATGCACGAATCGGAGCATATGCCGGGGTACTTTACATTTCAAACCTCATGAATTACATGCAAACCCCCCACAGAAGAATAAATAAATAAATGAATTAATACATGAAACTGGATTATTTTCGTAGAAACCGGAGCACAATCATTAAATTTTGGACATAACACGTTTATAGAAAACGACCGGACCTAAACCAGTCTAAGGGCCTCTTTGATTCACATGATACTGAAAACACATGAATGGGGAAAGTATGATGGTGATGAACCGAGACGAGGAGAACTCTAACTCAGTTAGAGGTTAGAGTTAGATTCTAACCCTGAACTAACTCTAACCAAAGAGGTGTATGGATGGCAGGGTTAGATTGACAATAAATGCTCTTTCTCAATCATTTGACCACTTTGGACCCTATTTCCTGCCGGATTTGGTGTGGGTCGGCTTTTGTGTGCCCTCCTCCCGCTCACAATTGACATAATTGAACCATCTTTACATATCAAGCATGCAAAACATGATAAATTTTACTTTGTCCATACAAATGAGATATCCCACTTAAACATACAAGTCGTCAATCAAGCTTCACAAAAAATACACTCCATGAAACAAAGCATGAGCTAACTCATCACGGAAGTCATTCACGATAGGGAGGGAGCCCGGAGCCCCTCACGCACCCAGGGAGGAGATCGTCATCATCGCTCTGGAGGAAGGCTCTGTAGAGCCCAAGCCCCGGTAACCCCTCCGACGCTGGCACTTGCGAGTTGAGGTCGACACCGGCATGGTAGCAGGGCCGCTTGCCGACGATTGCGAACAGAATCTTTGGGCCTCTAGAAATAATGCAAGCCTGAAACTGAAATACCTAGAAAGGTGAACTGAATCTTTGGGCCTCTAGAAATAATGCAAGCCTGAAACTGAAATACCTAGAAAGGTGAACTGAATCTTTGGGCCTCTAGAAAGATTTATTACCTCCTCAAGAAACATCAAACAATTCCATGCGTGCACCATGAATATGTACCAAGCTTAATCAGGATCTACTTTTCCAAATCAGAATTAGTGCTAGAGCGAGCAAGATCAATGATATGGCTGTGAGACAGAGAAGGAATGAGCAAACTCACCCCTCTCGCAACCTCCCTGGTAGATGCGCCGCCGCCGTGCACGACAGGGGGAGAAAAACGGCCAGTGAAGGGGGAGCGGGGCGAGCTTCGGAGGCCGGAGGGAGAGGGCGGCCGGAGGAGGGCGACGGAGGCCGGAGGGAGAGGGCGGCAGGAGGAGAGAGAGGGCGAGCGGCGGAGCGGCGCTTGGGCGGGAGGCCCGATGGGGAACAGAGAGGAGTCGTGCGAGGGGGGCGGGGCGGAGGGAGCGATCTGGTGCGTGCAGGGGAGTTTTTTTAGTTCTCTTTTAGTGGGCCCGAGGAGAACTAACCCAATTAGAACCTCTCCATCGGACTAGTATTTTTAGGTGGGTTAGAGCAACTAGGTCAAACTAACCCCTCCTGTTTGGATACTTTGAGGCTATTTCAACCCAAACTAGCTCTAACTCAGGGATCCAAACAAAGAGGAGTAGTACTGTACATGCTATAGTCTGGACCTTAGCGCATTGTTTTTTATGGCCATATCACCACATTGTTTTCTACTGCTGGTTCACTGGGCTGCCGTGGTTCTCACTCCTCCGATGTGAGTAGTAGTACTAGTATATACACTATATATACCGCATGATTCTTTGCTCCTTCTTACTACGTACTTCGCCGACATGTGGGAAAGACAGCATCCGGGTCGACGTGTCATGCACCAGATTAGAGTGCGAAATGGAAGGGGGGCATCACCCCGGTAGTAGTGCCAATAATTCATGACTATAGTGAGTAGTCATATCATAAGGCTTTCCAGCAGTAACGCGCCGTCAAATCGCACAGCCCGACATTTCCAGCAGTAAGTAAGTTGAATCCGCTACTCCCTCACCCTCCTCACCTCTCTATCAAACAACCTACGCGAAAACCGCCGCGCTTACTGGCCGGGAAAAGCCCCGCCCTCAACTTTTAACTACGTGAAAATAGTTCGAGCTTGTTCGTTCTACAGAAATACTAGTACTGTATGTTTATTCACCCGTGGGGTTGTTCAATGAATGGAGGGCCCGGGATCACAAGTGAACAATACTACTACTAGTAAGTAGGAGTCGTATAGTTAGTCACATTAAATAGAGAGTTTCTTTTCTTTAATGCCACATACACAAATTGAAATGCTTGTTGGGGAGAGAAAAAGATAATCACTCCACTATATATGTACGTAGGGGCCTGAGTGCTTGCTTTACTAGGGTTCCTATCTTCATTCTCTCATACTCTCCAGATCTAAAAAGACAGCGGTAGCGACATTTTCTCTCTGCTCACCGCTGGTCACAGATGCGGCCGGATCCCTTCGGCCGGTGTGTGTAGAGGACTAAGGTGCATCGTTCACGCGGTCATCGCCGGCGAGGGAGGAAACCCATAGATGCCGGCGGGGCCCGATCCTCTGCCCGTTCCGTTCTCTTTGACACAGCGTCGGCTCGGGAAGTCCTCCGACCCTTCTTCCTCCTTGCCGTATTGTGCGCAAATCAGACCTGCCGCCGCCGACATCCCGACGATACTCAGGTATAAGTTCTTTGAAAACGGCCTTGCTCTACTACCCCAGCTCCCCACGTGTCTGCATGTGCATCTTTTTCTACTTCCATCAGCTCTTCCAAATCCACCTAAATTTGTAGTATTATTAGAGGTAAAGCTACTTCCTGCATTCGAATGTAGGACTTGGTTCAAACAAAGAAGAAAGGGGGGAAAGTCGTAGAATGAATCTAGGACTTGATTCAAAGAGGAAATAACAGGGGGAAAGTAGTAGAGACCGGATACCCAAACAGTCTCTTGGCTGAAAAGGGAAATAATGGGAAAACATAGTACAAACTGGCTAAGGAACAGATCTATTATTGGTTGAAAAAAGGATAGAAAGTGTCGGCTGGTGGACAAGTCAACATAGTATGTCCAGGATTAGATTTGCTGCCCTCACATAGTAAAAGGTCTCCAGGATTAGATTTGCTGCCCTCACATAGTAAAAGGTCTCCAGGATTAGATTTGTTGCCCTCACATAGTAAAAGGTCACCAGGATTAGATTTGCTGCCCTCACATAGTAAAAGGTCTCCAGGATTAGATTTGCTGCCCTCACATAGTAAAAGGTGTCCAGGATTAGATTTGCTGCCATCACAGAGCATGAACAAACTCGGCATCACCACTTTATGCCTCCTCGTAGGTACATTGTGCTGATGCGTCCACTGTCTCATGTCCTTATACCAACTTTTTGATGTTGTTAATGTAAGGGCGCATGTAAAATGAAGCGATCACACTGTTACCTTAAGGACATGTCTAACCAGTGTTATTGTTAATCTAATGCCTCCAGTGATATGATGCAATTAAACCGTGTCACAAATGGTACTCCTGCTGTTCCCCAGTATGATAAGTAAGTTGCTTCTTTACACTTCTGAGTGACCTGGTGTCCCCACGGTCCCATGCCCTTAAACCAACTCTTTAGCTGTTGTTGATTTACTGTATCTAGTAAACAAGCAGTGCCACCATTAAAGTAATCCCATATTTGACGAATGTCATTGTTGATCGTAATGCTTCCGGTAACATGAAGCATTGCTGACGTTTTAAAATTTCTACTTTCCTTGCGTGATTTCCATGAACATAATTAAGATGCTTCTTTTCATTTCGTTTATGTTTCTTATATTCTTATTGACTAGCAACTGTTTACTTTCTATCTTTTTGTGCAGATAGGGATATCCATTTCACCTTGTTGCTATTGTGACCTTTTGGTGAACTGCACAAAACACTTCTTTTTGAATGAGTGTCTTGTGCAGTTCAACAAAAATGTCACGTGGGCAACATCTCTCAATTTTGGTGGAACTGCACAAAATTGTGATTGGAGTTTCCAAAATCTCCATCAAATTCTGCTGGTAATCTCGTGCAACATTTTATTAGCCTTTGCAAGATGAGCCATCACTGTCACCACAAATGGCACTTTATTTTAGTGGAACTGCATAAAAGGATAATCAAATTATATTTGCACCTTACATGAGCAGAACAGCCAACCTTAATGTTGCTCAATTTTTGTGCAACTACTAAAGGAGAACCTACCAGCTCACGAGAGCAAGTACTTCTTACTAGTTGAATGATGCAATCTTTGCTTCATTTCAGGTGAACTGCAGAAAAAGTGGCATGAATTGAATCATCGAGTGGAGCTGCAGGTTGACTTCCACTAGTGCCACTATTATAGTAATCATGCTCTTTATTATCTGTGATGTGCAAACAGGAATACTCAACTACAGATGTTGTGATGGCCAAGAGCATTCGCCAAGTTCTTGGGTTGTATGACACGGCTTGCCAAGATGGATTTAATCCCGATATTCAATTTATCAAAAGGCTCTAATGGGTTGGTTCTGAATCTTGCAAGCTGGGAAACAATGAGATGTGTAGGCATCTTTGTTGTACTTATTATTTGAATCTTATTTGTTGGTTCTGAATCTTGCAAGCTGGGAATCAATGAGATGTGTAGGCATCTTTGTTGTACTTATTATTTGAATCTTATTTGTTGGTTCTGAATCTTGCAAGCTGGGAAACACGACATGATGATGCAGAGGACAACAACCATAACAAATAGTTCAAACTTGGTAGTATTATCTATGTGAAAGTGCGGCAAATGTGCTGATCATGTGCATCCTAAGAATAATAATTCTAATTGTTGTGCATGTTGATCCTGTGGCACCGATAGAATGAGCCAACGCATTTCTTGTTTTAAGAATAAATTTCTATTAGAGCTAATAAAATTTAAGTAAAGTGACCAATAACACTTGTTATTACAGTACCAATACAGACCTGCTCGTGAACCGATGTGTGGCTGGAATAGGTTTCTTAATGGAGGAGTTTGAATGCGCCGAGGGTGCATGTTCTGCCGGGCGTGCATTGGGTGAGGGTAGGGTAGTACCTTTTGTCTCCTGTACACACTCAGTTTATGTCGGGACCCCGATTCCAAGTCACACCGATCTAGCCTGTAACACCTCATATCACTTTGCGGCCTCACGCACGGTACTCCCACGGGTGTCGCCTTACCATGGCCCGGGACCGTTTGCGCCTTTTGGCTCACGTATATGACAATGTCGCTAGCATCCATATGACAGAGAACTCGGGCCGACATGGCTAGTCGTGAACCCAAAGCGGCACTAACGTATGGGGACAGGCATACATGAATCAACATCGAACGTGTCGGTCAACAGCGTGCGAATCCGGGCTGTAGCACTGGGCTAACAGGACTCTGGGAACCCGGGCTGTAGCAGGCTAGGCAGGACTCCGGATGTCACCGTGTGACATTTCCCCGAAGGGACAGACACAGGAACAATATGAAACACATGCCGGCCAGTCAAGTGTCCAGAGCAGTAGTGCTGGGCTAGCAGGACTCCGGTGAACCGGGCTATAGCGGACTACTATGGCTCAAGGAGGCACTAGACTACATTTCCCCATAAGAGAGGCTGCTAAGGATAGACAACTAGATTGTCGGATCCCACACATACCAAGCATTTCAATCATACACACAATATGCTCGATATGTGCAAATACAACATGGCATCACAACAAGACTCTACGACTCAGAGTATTTATTCATTAGGCTCCGAAGAGCGAGATATTACAAACATGGGTCTCATGACCCAACATTCAGAGCATACAAGCCAAAGCACATGCAGAAGCTTAACATGTCTAAGTACAGACATCTACAAATGAAAAAGGCTGAGAAGCCTGACTATCTACCAGATCCTGCCGAGGGCACAAGATCGTAGCTGCGGTAACAAGCTAAACGTCGAAGTCCACACGGAACTACTAGCGAGACTGATGTCTCTCTGCAAAACATAAAACAAGCAAACGTGAGTACAAATGTACCCAGCAAGACTTACATCAGAACTATCTACATATGCATCGGTGTCAACAAAGGGGGTGGTGGAGTTTAACTGCAGCAAGCCAGCTTTGACTTGGTGGCTATCCTAAACTACGACTGTAAGCAACTCTTTTGAGGTGGCGCACACGAGTCCACATATTCACCATATCAATACACCACTATGGATCCGCTCCCGTCTCCCTACGAGAACGCCATCCATAGCACTCACGCTTATCTTGCGCATTTTAGAGTATCCACTTTCACTTGTCTATGAACTGTCATAGGCAACCCAGAAGTTCTTTTCCGCGGACACGGCTATTAGAATAGATGATGTTAACCCTGCAGGGGTGTACTTCATCACACACGCTCTCGCAACTTACCACCAAGTACACGTCGTGTACCTCGGCAACCTTCAAGCGGAAACCTGGCGAGGGAGTCGGCCACGACCTGACTAACCACACAAGTCTCTAGTCCAGGTTTATCGCCTATTCGGGTTCCATCCGCAAGGAGATCCGGCCGGGGTGTCGCTCACGGCCCCAAACGATGTGAACAGGGTTCCCAAGCCCACCTCGAGGGATGGATCTACGCTTGGTACACCGTGCCACGGTGCCTAGTCTGTCCCAAGCCCACCTATACCGGGTACCACTTGGTAGACTACTAACACAACCTACAAACACCAGAAACTAGTTGCAACTCCTGGACAGAGATCAAGTTGATTAATAAGTTGAGAGGGGTCGAGTTACCGGAACCCAATGTGTGGTAGTAACTGTTCATGGATCACAAACACAGAACTCAGTTCCTGAGGACGGTTTCAATGAGACAACCCACCATGTACTCCTACATGGCCTCTCACCGCTACCTTTACCAAATCGTGTTCACACCCTTAGCTCTCACACAGTAGGACATGTTCACCACTTTCCAATTCATTCCCAATGAATCAGACCTGACACAACTCTAAGCAATAGCAGGCATGACAACAAGCATGAATGAGTAGGCACATCAGGGCTCAGACAACTCCTACTCATGCTAGTGGGTTTCATCTATTTACCGTGGCAATGACAGGTCATGCAGAGGATAAAGGGGTTCAGCTACCGCAGCAAGTAACAGATGAATCGTTGTTGTCCTAATGCAGTAAAAGAGAGCAGGAGCGAGAGAGTGGGATTGTATCGGAATGAGCAAGGGGGTTTTGCTTGCCTGGCACTTTTGAAGATAGCATTGAGTCTTCATTAGTGTCAACGATCACAACGTCGGAACATCGTCTACTTAGGGGGACAAACACCGGCAACAGAGAGGAAAACCAATCAATGCAATGCTACAATATGATGCATGAATGTGACATGGAAATATGCTGTGAATTGAGCTAATGCAGCTAGCAACAAGTGCAAGGGAGTCCATTTGAACCAAAGGTTCAAATGCAAACTCTAGTTTGAGCATTTAAAATGCCATTTGAATGTTTTCACTTATACAGCAGGTATAAGTTGGTTTTTCATGCATGAAAGTAGCATAAATGGATAGATTGGATTTTTCTGATAATTTTTCATATATAAATTATTTGATTTGGAGCTACGGTTGAATTTCTATGAATTTTAGAAGTTTGCACTATTTTCTGGAATTTCCTGTATAAGAATAATTCCAGTAATTGGATTACTCCGTCAGCACTACGTCACTGTGACGTCAGCTGGTCAACGGGGCGGTCCAGGTCAAACTGACAGTGGGGCCCGCATGTCATCTGGTCAGCTAATTGACAGGGTTAATTAACACTAATTTAATCCTAAACTAGAAATTAGTTAGGGGTTGGCCCCACATGTTAGTGACTCAGGGGAAAGTCAAACAGGGTCAACCCGGGTCAAACTCGCCGGAGTTGACCCGGGGCTCGTCGCCGGCAGGGCCAGAGACGGCGGAGGGGCTCGAGATTCCTCCTACGGCGACCAAATGGCCGGCGGCGGCATATACGCGACGGGGAGGCTCGTCCGCGTCGAGTGGTGCACGCAGCAGCGGCTGGGAGGGCCGGAGTTGACGGCGGCGAGCTCATTCGCGGTGGCCGGAGCTCGGCTGTGCTCGGCGAGGTGCTACGGCTTGCGGGCGAGCGAACTGGAGCGCGGGGTAAGATCTACGGGACGTCAGGAGCTCGTCCAAGTGCTTGGCTTGGTTAGCACGAGTGACTAGCAACGGCGAGCTTCGTGGCGGCGGAGGCGAGTGCTCGGCCATGGCGGGGCTGCTGTTAGAGGACGGGAACAGAGGGGGCGGCCACGGGAGGAGGTGTAGGAGCTCACAGCGATGCGGTAGAGAAGGTCAACGTGCTCGGGGAAGCGTCGGAGGCGACGGATTCACGACGGCGATCTCGGCGCCCGTCGGTGTAGATGATGATGATGGCGTCACTGCAGTGCTTCCCGGCTTGCTTGGCTTGGTAGAGGTGACAAGGACGACGGCACGGAGCTCATGGGCATGTCGGAGGGGCGAGGGGGTGGCTGTGGCCGCGGCGGTGCACGGCGGCGCTCTCTGACGCGTTTGGGTGCGAGGTGGGGAGAGAGCAGAGAAGGGGAAGGAAGCCGAGGGAGAGTGAGAGAGCGACCGGGGGCTGCGTGGCGACTCCAGGGTCGTCCAGGGGAAGCGGCAAGCAGGAGCTGGCGGAGAGCGGGCGCGCGCGGGGCGACCACGCGCCCAGTCCTTCTGGCAGAGGAGGAAGATGACAAGGGGGGGCACTGGTGGGCTGGGCTGGCCACTTGGGCGGCAGGTAAGCGCCAGGTAATTCCTCTGTCACTCTTTTCTTTAATTGTTTCTGTTTTCTATTTTCTGTAATTGTGTTTGGCTTTATTAAAAATGCCAGGGCATTTCCAAAAATCATGAAACTGCTCATGATCACTGTTGGGAATATATCCTCCAGTAAACATTTTAGTTTATGATTATTTGAGCATTTAAAATATTTAATAGCATTTAAATTCCCAAATGCAAATAGAGTATGATTTAATCCAGAGCCCAAATATGTCATGGAAAAATGTGCATCACCTCTGATTACTGTTTCCAGCATTTTCCAAGAATAATGAACATTTTTGAAAGCCATTTGGATTTACTGGAAATATTTTGGTTGAACCTACTGAATTCCTTTAATGCTAGGGTTTAGGCAATCCCCATTTCAAGTTTCTTTCAAAGTTTAAACATGATGCACACATGAAGCTAGCCTAGTGCAATATGAGAAGCTAGGGATGTGACAACTCACCCCCGGTAAACAAGAATCTCGTCCCGAGATTCAGGCGTAGGGTAAGAGGAAGAGGGGACACAAGAGCTAACACAATCTTCATGATCCAATTGTTCTTCTTGAAGATGTTGATTCATTGCATCATCTTGATCTTGACATCTTTTCTTTCGGGAGCTTCATCCAACTATGATTACGGAAGAGAGGGAAACTCTACAGGATTGATCTTCTCGAAGATCGAGCTATACAAGATCAACTCGCGGAATGAGATGCTGAAACATCTGGAGTTGAGACACAAAACACACATCGGGAGGGATGGAAGAAACAGATGACGGAGGTTCAATTTGGTAGGCAACAATTCCACGCTGGAGTAGGATGGTGCATGGTTTCAAAGTAGCGAGGAGATTGATTGCCATGGTTCCGAACGGGGCACCTTAGGGAAGGTGACTCGTAGAATTATTCCCTTAAGTGGCAAAAAGAATTACTTTTGATACAAAGATCATTGAAACTCTTTATACCAACCTGAGGTAATTAATAATTGATCGTTTGAAAGAATTCAAAAGAATGGCACACTCAATTTGGAAAGGAAACTATGGTTATAGAACAACTCGGCAAATGGAAGGCACATTTCAGTTGATACCAAGGATATAACCTAGTCACTGAGCGTGCTTTCAAGAACTTGAGAATTTCCATATTCATCAAGGTTTTACCAACATCCGTGCCGAGGATCCTGGCAACACATCATACTACCATGATGAACGGTGATGGAGGATGCAGGTGCAAAGGAGGACAACACTTTCTCAGATTTCACCTTAGCGAAGCCAAGGGAACAAAATCTGGATGATCGACCGAGAGACATTTAGCACTCCGCTTCTAATGTTCTCCTTGATGTTCTAGCGTAACCCATTAGATGTGGTTTGATATCTAGAACATCAAGTAAAAGGTCGGACTTCGGAAATATAAAAATCCATAAGGAACAACTAGGGAGCAAATCCTACGAAATCCTTATGGGGAGGTGGCCAACTTCCTCAATCAAGTTACTACAATAACAGGTCTTCCGGCTGGGTGTGTTGGCCACGACATCCACTTACCGGGTTACGAAGACCAATATTATAGCTATTGGGAGATGTTCCAACCATCATATCTGCCTGAGATTCAGATCTGGTTGGTAACAGGATATTTCAGACAGCATGTCCGGAAAAGGAAAGTTTGCAACACAAACCGACGAGATGGCGTTGTGAGATTCTCAAGAGATGAACTACGATAGTAAGCTCCAAAACATGAGTTGGTTCTGCTACAAACATGTGAACACGTTGTCCCAGACAAGCATGCTCACATGGTAGTCTTACAATGAACACTACCGAGTTCTGGTTGGGAGCCATCAACGAGGATATCGAAGTCCTTACATAAGGCATGCTTCTTAAGAAGGAACTTCTTCTCCTCGAACAAATCAATCAGTGGCTTGGTGTGCTATGGAATTCATATGGAACGAAGATGATCAGTCTAACAGACCACAGAATGCTTCACACGTGCATGGCTGACTTGGGATGATTCCAAAGGAAGCAAACAATCTTACTCGGATCCACGGCGGCAACTTACACCAAGTGCACGTGAGTTAGAGAGAGTCACTTCTTTCATCCGAACACATGCTTCATGGACGGAACATGAAGATAATGCTTATAAAAGTTTCCAACACTAGCTTAATGCTCAACAAAATCATGGACAAGATGAAATTGTTGTCAATGGGCTCAGCAACAATCCATCCAGGCTTCCATATAGATGGAATTCCAAAATTAGGTAAACACGGGAATAGCATTGGTCAGACCCAAAAGATATAATGGTGTATGCTCGAGGAATCAACCATGAGTAAGACAACATTACGAACATCGTTGGTTCTGATTTGACTTGACGATAGCCCATACTCAAGTCAAAGTTTTGACAAGGCAATAGATCCAACAACTGGTCACGAGGACCAATCGATGGAGATATCATCTTCCTTCAACACACACACACAAGGATATCCCTTCGGAAATGAACTAAGTTAGACAAGCTTCTATCTTCCAACTCTCCAAGTTGTTGTCTAGATTAACCAACTAGCTCAAGGGTATGCAACACAGATTCTTGAAGAAGGGTTGGTTACAAGAAACCAACTTGATCACGAGCTCAACATAGCGGCCAGGGAACAACCTGGAAATACTTCCGGAAAGATATTCGGAAAATCACGAACCACCGATATGTCACTAAGCTCGAGAACAATCTTGCTTTTCAGGCAAGACGATATGATCAAATAAGCAAGGATTGACAAAATCCTAACTCATTGATTGAAGAGTGCACCAGGAAAAATGGACTAGGTAACACGATCAATCTCAGGATGATGATTGAATAACCAACACGCTAAGAATGAGAGTATTGCCATTAACTACCAAGCAACGAGTTGCTCAGAGTATTGATTTCATGCATCACGATTCACTTGTCGGTATTCCGGTTGTGACAACACGGGACTAAGGAATGAATAATGATGGCGAGAAGTATCACTGCGTCAAGAATTCATAAGAGGTGGTGCAATTCTCATGACACTCTTGACATAAAGATGGTAACGCTCCAAGGTAGAGCAGAGCAAAAGCTGGATTGGCATTTTGGTCTGCGGAATGCAATTGCTTTGACCCAATCCTAGATATGGACGAGGTTCTGGAGTTTGTTTCTCCTAGTCATTTTGAAATAGAACGGCTTGACAGACCACAAGGATAGTACGCATCGATAACACGGATGCATAATTACTCCTGACTATCAATTGACAGACGATGGTCGGAATACCAATGAAGAGGGACAACTCAAGGGGACATATGTTTTTCTGAGTTGTAGATGCATGGATTAGTATGTCGAACAAGTTCAACGTATTTCTTCCGGATAACCCATGCAGAAGGAGAAGGACTGGCAGATTCACAATGTGAATGGAGAACTCGTCAAGAGCACTTGGTTGTGATCTTTTGGTTCAAAAGAACTCCTGCCAAGAATGGTTCATGGTATTTGGAAGAACGATATACCACGGACCTCGAAGACTATCACAAAGGTTACTAATATCCTAAAGGTACGAGCAACACTATCAACACGAGGTAAGTGGAGTGAATCTCGGGCTCAAGAACCCAGAAATAGAATGCCTACTAACTAAGTGGCATCACGGGATGCTTTCGGGAATGATGGCCAGAATCATCACACTGGAAACACAAAACATGGCTAGATTACTAGGTGATCCTCTAAGACACCTAGGGTCATAATAATAGCTCCAACATATATGTCGAGGCAATGGAGTACCTCAACAGACCGATTAGTGTGGTTAATCTGGCCCCAAGGAACATCGAGAACGGACGGAAAGGATTTGCAAATGCATCAGACTATTTAGAAACTTGGGGTGACTCGGACAGCATAACGGCTGTAATTGCTCAAAGGATTTGAGACATTCACAAGGATTTGCATAGTCACTTAACAACATCATATCAAGGTTCTGGGATGAACTGTCAACTCATGGAAGTAGTAGAAACTGAACTGAGGCTTGAAACCAACAATCCTATGAGTCTACGGATTAGTAACACGTGATCCTGATAGAAAGATGAGAAGCCTAGTCCTTAATCCCCGTAGAAGAGAAGAGGATGACTCAGATCAGAAGCCTATAAGGTAAAGGAGTAAAAAGAGCCTTACGTTCCCTTCCACAATCAATTCCGTTATATAACTAAAGCATTTCTAGACTCAACTTCGACCAGTTTGGCTTGGTAATCCTACAGGCAGTCAGGCTCTGATACCAACGCTGTCGGGACCCCGATTCCAAGTCACACCGATCTAGCCTGTAACACCTCATATCACTTTGCGGCCTCACGCACGGTACTCCCACGGGTGTCGCCTTACCATGGCCCGGGACCGTTTGCGCCTTTTGGCTCACGTATATGACAATGTCGCTAGCATCCATATGACAGAGAACCCGGGCCGACATGGCTAGTCATGAACCCAAAGCGGCACTAACGTATGGGGACAGGCATACATGAATCAACATCGAACGTGTCGGTCAGCAGCGTGCGAATCCGGGCTGTAGCACTGGGCTAACAGGACTCCGGGAACCCGGGCTGTAGCAGGCTAGGCAGGACTCCGGATGTCACCGCGTGACATTTCCTCGAAGGGACAGACACAGGAACAATATGAAACACATGCCGGCCAGTGAAGTGTCCAGAGCAGTAGTGCTGGGCTAGCAGGACTCCGGTGAACCGGGCTGTAGCGGACTACTATGGCTCAAGGAGGCACTAGACTACATTTCCCCATAAGAGGGGCTGCTAAGGATAGACAACTAGATTGTCGGATCCCACACATACAAAGCATTTCAATCATACACACAATATGCTCGATATGTGCAAATACAACATGGCATCACAACAAGACTCTACGACTCAGAGTATTTATTCATTAGGCTCCGAAGAGCGAGATATTACAAACATGGGTCTCATGACCCAACATTCAGAGCATACAAGCCAAAGCACATGCGGAAGCTTAACATGTCTGAGTACAGACATCTACAAATAAAAAAGGCTGAGAAGCCTGACTATCTACCAGATCCTGTCGAGGGCACAAGATCGTAGCTGAGGTAACAAGCTAAACGTCGAAGTCCACACGGAACTACTAGCGAGACTGACGTCTCTCTGCAAAACATAAAACAAGCAAACGTGAGTACAAATGTACCCAGCAAGACTTACATCAGAACTATCTACATATGCATCGGTGTCAACAAAGGGGGTGGTGGAGTTTAACTGCAGCAAGCCAGCTTTGACTTGGTGGCTATCCTAAACTACGACTGTAAGCAACTCTTTTGAGGTGGCGCACACGAGTCCACATATTCACCATATCAATACACCACTATGGATCCGCTCCCGTCTCCCTACGAGAACGCCATCCATAGCACTCACGCTTATCTTGCGCATTTTAGAGTATCCACTTTCACTTGTCTATGAACTGTTATAGGCAACCCAGAAGTCCTTTTCCGCGGACACGGCTATTCGAATAGATGATGTTAACCCTGCAGGGGTGTACTTCGTCACACACGCTCTCGCCACTTACCACCATGTACACGTCGTGTACCTCGGCAACCTTCAAGCGGAAACCTGGCGAGGGAGTCGGCCACGACCTGACTAACCACACAAGTCTCTAGTCCAGGTTTATCGCCTATTCGGGTTCCATCCGCAAGGAGATCCGGCCGGGGTGTCGCTCACGGCGCCAAACGATGTGAACAGGGTTCCCAAGCCCACCTCGACGGATGGATCTACGCTTGGTACACCGTGCCACGGTGCCTAGTCTGTCCCAAGCCCACCTGTACCGGGTACCACTTGGTAGACTATGAACACAACCTACAAACACCAGAAACTAGTTGCAACTCCTGGACAGAGATCAAGTTGATTAATAAGTCGAGAGGGGTCGAGTTACCGGAACCCAATGTGTGGTAGTAACTGTTCATGGATCACAAACACAGAACTCAGTTCCTGAGGACGGTTTCAATGAGACAACCCACCATGTACTCCTACATGGCCTCTCACCGCTACCTTTACCAAATCGTGTTCACACCCTTAGCTCTCACACAGTAGGACATGTTCACCACTTTCCAATTCATTCCCGATGAATCAGACCTGACACAACTCTAAGCAATAGCAGGCATGACAACAAGCATGAATGAGTAGGCACATCAGGGCTCAGACAACTCCTACTCATGCTAGTGGGTTTCATCTATTTACTGTGGCAATGACAGGTCATGCAGAGGATAAAGGGGTTCAGCTACCGCAGCAAGTAACAGATGAATCGTTGTTGTCCTAATGCAGTAAAAGAGAGCAGGAGCGAGAGAGTGGGATTGTATCGGAATGAGCAAGGGTTTTTTGCTTGCTTGGCACTTCTGAAGATAGCATTGAGTCTTCATTAGTGTCAACGATCACAACGTCGGAACATCGTCTACTGAGGGGGGACAAACACCGGCAACAGAGAGGAAAACCAATCAATGCAATGCAACAATATGATGCATGAATGTGACATGGCAATATGCTGTGAATTGAGCTAATGCAGCTAGCAACAAGTGCAAGGGAGTCCATTTGAACCACAGGTTCAAATGCAAACTCTAGTTTGAGCATTTAAAATGCCATTTGAATGTTTTCACTTATACAGCAGGTATAAGTTGGTTTTTCATGCATGGAAGTAGCATAAATGGATAGATTGGATTTTTCTGATAATTTTTCATATATAAATTATTTGATTTGGAGCTACGGTTGAATTTCTATGAATTTTAGAAGTTTGCACTATTTTCTGGAATTTCCTGTATAAGAATAATTCTAGTAATTGGATTACTGCGTCAGCACTACGTCACTGTGACGTCAGCTGGTCAACGGGGCGGTCCAGGTCAAACTGACAGTGGGGCCCGCATGTCATCTGGTCAGCTAATTGACAGGGTTAATTAACACTAATTTAATCCTAAACTAGAAATTAGTTAGGGGTTGGCCCCACATGTTAGTGACTCAGGGGAAAGTCAAACAGGGTCAACCCGAGTCAAACTCGCCGGAGTTGACCCGGGGCTCGTCGCCGGCAGGGCGAGAGACGGCGGAGGGGCTCGGGATTCCTCCTACGGCGACCAAATGGCCGGCGGAGGCATATACGCGACGGGGAGGCTCGTCCGCGTCGAGTGGTGCACGCAGCAGCGGCTGGGAGGGCCGGAGTTGACGGCGGCGAGCTCATTCGCGGTGGCCGGAGCTCGGCTGTGCTCGGCGAGGTGCTACGGCTTGCGGGCGAGCGAACTGGAGCGCTGGGTAAGATCTACGGGATGTCAAGAGCTCGTCCAAGTGCTTGGCTTGGTTAGCAGGAGTGACTAGCAATGGCGAGCTTCGTGGCGGCGGAGGCGAGTGCTCGGCCATGGCGGGGCTGCTGTTAGAGGACGAGAACAGAGGGGGCGGCCACGGGAGGAGGTGTAGGAGCTCACAGGGATGCGGTAGAGAAGGTCAACGTGCTCGGGGAAGCGTCGGAGGCGACGGATTGACGACGGCGATCTCGGCGCCCGTCGGTGTAGATGATGATGATGGCGTCACTGTAGTGCTTCCCAGCTTGCTTGGCTTGGTAGAGGTGACAAGGACGACGGCACGGAGCTCATGGGCATGTCGGAGGGGCGAGGGGGTGGCTGTGGCCGCGGCGGTGCACGGCGGCGCTCTCTGACGCGTTTGGGTGCGAGGTGGGGAGAGAGCAGAGAAGGGGAAGGAAGCCGAGGGAGAGTGAGAGAGCGGCCGGGGGCTGCGTGGCGACTCCAGGGTCGTCCAGGGGAAGCGGCAAGCAGGAGCTGGCGGAGAGCGGGCGCGCGCGGGGCGACCACGCGCCCAGTCCTTCTGGCAGAGGAGGAAGATGACAAGGGGGGCACTGGTGGGCTGGGCTGGCCACTTGGGCGGCAGGTAAGCGCCAGGTAATTCCTCTGTCACTCTTTTCTTTAATTGTTTCTGTTTTCTATTTTCTATAATTTTGTTTGGCTTTATTAAAAATGCCAGGGCATTTCCAAAAATCATGAAACTGCTCATGATCACTGTTGGGAATATATCCTCCAGTAAACATTTTAGTTTATGATTATTTGAGCATTTAAAATATTTAATAGCATTTAAATTCCCAAATGCAAATAGAGTATGATTTAATCCAGAGCCCAAATATGTCATGGAAAAATGTGCATCACCTCTGATTACTGTTTCCAGCATTTTCCAAGAATGATGAACATTTTTGAAAGCCATTTGGATTTACTGGAAATATTTTGGTTGAACCTACTAAATTCCTTTAATGCTAGGGTTTAGGCAATCCCCATTTCAAGTTTCTTTCAAAGTTTAAACATGATGCACACATGAAGCTAGCCTAGTGCAATATGAGAAGCTAGGGATGTGACAGTTTATTGTTGATTCCAGCTCCCCAAGAGCAGAAAAACGAACTGTTGCCGCCGCCTATCCACTCGTTCACTTGAAGAGACTCTAATGACGATCCGAGGGGTGAGCCTGCTGGATATGGACTTCAGCAAGGAGTTCACCTTTGAGTTCGCCGTTAAGTCCCATGTCTGCACCAAGTTGAATGTGATGTACACCAGCGATCCAGACTCGGTGAAGCTCTGCCTCGCCGAGTTCAAGCAGTACCTACAAGACGAGAAAGCACAAGGTCATAGGACTAGACCTTGTGCCCATCCATTAGTCTCCTAACAGGGACCAGCGGATCACTGTCGCCCAAGTGTGCGTGCGGGACGAGGTTCTCATCACCACTGCTGTAGGGCCATCAGAGGTTCTGGAGCATTCGCTTGTTTCATCGGTAGCGCCGACTGCACCTTCGCTACGGTGGAGAGAAGGAAGAACGCGATGATTCGGCCATCTGGTGCAACAAGCTTGTCGACATCCAGAAGCAATACAAGATCATCGGCAACGGGCAGGAGAAGGACTCCATGGTTGACTTCGCCGAGACCATCATCGACCCCTGCTACGCCAACATGAAAGAAGACAATGATACCAAGGACCTGAACATGTGGGAGGTACTCTGAATCTAGCCTACATAACCTACACGGCCAAGGACGCATACGCATGCTACGACATGTACAGGCAGATCTTGGACATGAGGGCGTGTCTGCTTCCCGTAACCGACGAGTACATGGACAGCCGCAACGTCATGATAAAGCGTGCCAGGAAGGTCTAGATGTTGTACTTTATCTGTTTAAGCACCTTTGTCATCTAAGTGTTTCATGCATTAGCCTATGTGTTGTAATTATCAGTTTTGTCCGAAATATTTCTTCTAAGAACCCATTAACCTGTTTGCTTTTTTAGTGGCTATTTGCTTATGTATGTAACTAGTTCACTCGGCTGCCGTGCTTTGGATCTCCTTCCTCCCAACATATTCCCCTTCTCAGGTGGATCCAGCAGGTCTCGTACACAGACATATGGGACCAACCACCTATCCATTTGTATTTCTTTATTTTTTTCAATCTTTCGTCCTCTTCCTATACAACGGCTGGCCATCATAGCCTATGGCATTGGCCAGGCCATCCCTCTACTCCCACACATTGTCCGGCAGTGGCAGCTCCACCGGCCCACCCTGCACCCGAACAAGTCAACCCTCGTACTCCCCACTGCCCGCGTCTTCCCTCGCTCCGGTTCGTTCGGTCCGAGGTCTCGATGTCGTCCTCTGCCTTGGTGCTCTCGCCGCGACGCTGCCGTCTGTCGTTCCCAACATGGTCAGCAAAACAAGAGTAATCGGGAGATAACTGTTCGACGAGAGGCTGACAGTCCCAGGCCCACTAGATCCATGGCCTAGGTTTTGTTGTTTAACATGGGCAACCCACAACATGTTCCAACGTTTTTAGGATCCAGCAGGTATCAAGCGGCCTCTGGGCCTCCCAACCTAGCTTGTCTATAACATCAGCAGCCCAAGTTATGTTTGTTTTTTCAAGACGACGCACAACTCAGTTCTATTTTTCTATAAGAATGCAAAACTGAACCAATGTTTTCCCTTCTATAATAGTGTATATATATATATTATATATAGGACAAATGTTTCCTACAAGCAGTGGTAGTTACCACCACTTGCGTTTTGTATGTTGTATGTAGTATCTGTCGAAATCAAGAGTATGTACGTGTAGTATGTAGTATATAACAATGATTAGGTAGTATATATACAAATTTTTAGGTAGTATATACCATGTTTTGAGTATGCTCTTTTTTACGTACAAATATGTACGTATTTCACAAATATAACAAAAACTATAGATTCATATGCAATTTTTTCATGTAACTTGTTTTAAAATATCTTATATATATTATACGAATATATTTAAAATAATAAAGTAGTATATATAGTACCACATGGTAGTATATGAGACATATGGGGTAACTACCACCAGGTGGTAGGATGGATTTTCCCTCTCTCTCTATATATATATACTCTTATTTTATTACACACACACACACACACACACACACACATATATATATATATATATATAATAGAAACAACATAAGGTTCCGTTAAACCTGTCGTTCGTCCAACCATTTTATAGACCCTCCCACTTCCTTTATTTTTCGTTTTCGTTAATCCTATATCTGAATTTTCTCCCACGTTCTTTTTCGATGTAAACCGAATTTTCTCCCAGTACTTTTCCCTAGAACCAACTCAACTGTCCCACGTCTAGCCTAAATAATAATAATACCCCACATCCTATTAACTCATCAAATTAAAATGATATTTTATTTCGTAAATTGAAAGTTCTTACAAAATAATAATAATAATTGTTTATATATAACTTGGCAAGTTAACTCCTAGTGATTGCGTACATAAGCTTGCAAAGATTTTACTGACCAATGCAATAATGGACATGCAATCATGTGTTTACGTTTTCATAACATTTCTCCGTCCAGCCCAACATGATATTTTCAACCAGCCCAGCACTGCAAATTTCGAGAAAAATGCAAAAGGGCTTTAAATTCTACCATAATATATAAATAGGCTGCATAGATGCTACATCGTTGTTTCACCCAGCCCACCAAATGGACTAAAAATGGACTGGCTGACATGTAGGCCAGTAGGTCGAAGCCTGTCGGGTGGTTGGTGCGACATATGCCAACGGGTGGCTTATCATTGTGCGTGCCAATAAGACGTCGCCGGTGACTGGAAACGGGATGAGGCGAAGACATGCTCGCCGGCGGATCTTACCCAGGTTCGGGGCTCTCCGAGGAGATAACACCCCTAGTCCTGCTCTGCGGGGTCTCCGCATGATCACTAGATCAGTAAAAGTAGCTACAATCGCTCCTAGAGCTGTTGGGTCCAAGGGAGAAGAAGAACAAGGCTAGCTCTTACTTCTCTCTCTCTATGGTGTGTGTGCTATGCTCGGAAGCCAACCCTTTGCATGGGTGTCCCGGGGGGTTTATATAGGCCTACCCCCCGGGGTACAATGGTAATCCGGCTGGGCACTGGTCCCAGCCGCCAGTGTCTAAGCTCGCCGGCTTCTCCGCCGGCCGTTGGGGCCCGCCGACTGGTGGGTCCCGCCGGCTGCCGACCTCTTGGTCGACAGGCCGGCCCCACCGCCTAGGGTCTTGTCGGCGGATGCTTAATGTAGCCTCGCCTTTGATGATGAGGGCTTTGTCGAGGTAAGCGTGGCTACAGTGTGCCGCCTCGAGGGCTCTCACTGTAGCCTTACCTCGTCTTGTCTCCTTAATGTGGCTCCTGCTTCGAGGATGGGAGTAGCCGGCTTCTGGGGGCCGACTACACCTTTGGCCGACTGGGGAAGGTTGGGCCGCCTTTGCGCCTCTCTCTGGCTAAAGGGGCCCGCCGCCCGCGGGCCGTACAGGCGTCTGTCGTGGGTGACGTTGAGGCCGGCGTGGCTACAGTGCCGAGCCGGACGGGAGATGGCCGTCCCGTACGGCGTCCTGTGGCCGTGCCTGCCTCGGGCTTCGGGGGTAGTGGGCCTCACTGTAGCCACACCCCGTCTCGTCACCGTTATGTGGGCGTAGTTTTGGTGGTTGCGGTCTTGGCCGGCTTCTTGGAGTCGGCGCTCTTCTTGGCCGGCTTCCTGGAGTCGGCCACCCCGTGGTTGTCCTGGGGGGGGGGGAGGTTGCTGAGGCTGGGTCGCCTTCCGAGAGTCGGCTTCAGAGGCAGCCGGCCAGGGAAGGCGGCCTAGTGCTTGAAATGCTTGAAGGCCCAAATGGTCTGATAATTTTCTGAAGAGCCAGGGGCAATCGGTTAGGCTACCCGTGGCTATTTACTCCGATAGTAGTCCCCGAAGCTGATGGAGCTTCGAGGTTGGGTAGGAGTCGAGAAGCTCGATCAGCTTCCTATCTTGACAAGTCGGCAGCTGGGAGCCGGCTTTGGTTAGGCGCGCCGCCTTGGTCGAGAACTCCGGAGTCGGAGGGAGGGAGCTCGCCAGTGCGTGCACTGGGCCGCGGGCCGGCCACTTGCCTTCTGCGAACCACGTGGCCTCTCTCGGCCAGAAAGCCTGCCAGCCCACACGCGCGACGGGACGTCGCCGTAGGGCGGGGCCCCGCCACGTCCACGCCCGGGCCCAGGCGCGGATTCTCTGCATCCCGAAACCGCCCGCACGTCTCCTTGCGGCAGCTTCGGCTCGCCTTTAGGGCGTAATAATCGCGAGGCGTGGGGGGAATGGGTGCAGTTAATCCCACGTCTCCCCCCATGTCCGGCCTCCCCGGCCTCGCCTCGCGAAGCTATAAGTAGGGGGAGATGGAGGGCGGCAGGCCCTCGCACGCTCCTCCTCCTTCCACCATCTTCTTTCGCTTGCCGTTTCTTGCAACAGCGCCTCGCCGCCGCGCTCTTCCACCACACGTTCCTCCGCCGCCGCGCTTGTTTTCGCCATGCCTCCCGCCACAGAGCAGTATGGCGGGGATTGGGACGGCTCCAACGTCCACGAAGATCACGTCGAGTTCCTCCGCAATACGCGGCGGCTGCCCGGCGCGGACAAGGTGGAGGTCCGTCTTGCGCCGGCGAAGGAAATTACGCCGGAGCCGCGGGAGGGCGAGCGGGTGGTCTTCCGCTCGCATTTCTTACGCGGCATCGGCCTGCCAGTGAGCGCCTTCTTCCGCTCCTGGCTCGATTTCTACCAGCTCCAGCCGCACCACCTCACCCCAAACGCGGTGGTGCTGCTGTCAGCCTTCGTCACCCTGTGCGAAGGCTACCTCGACGTCCTCCCTACCCTCGAGCTCTGGGGGGAGTTCTTCCAGTCCAAGCTGGGCACGCGCATGCAGGGCGTGCCGGCTCAGACTGGCGCCTTCATCGCGTCGCGGAGGTCGGTCGCCGACAACCCCTTCCCCGTCATCACGCTGATCCAATCGGTGAAGAAGTGGCAAAAGTCGTACTTCTACATGCGGAACATCGCCCCACGGGGCGACTACATCAACCTGCCAGCTTACGTAGCCGGCCCACCGGCGGGCAGGCGGCCCCAGTGGTCCTTCCGGGCCGTGACTCTGACGCCGGCTGGTTCCGCAGCCGTCGCCCGAGTACGAGTGATGACCCAGTCGGAGGGCCTGACGGGGCCCGACCTTCTGGCCGCCTTCGTCACGCGCCGGGTTCTTCCGCTCCAGAGTCGTCCTCATCTGATCTATCAGATGAGCGGCCAGCTCGATCCGAGCCGGATGTGCACCAAGGACATGCCGCACGAGGAGGTCGCCTATATGGTGAACTACCTCGCGAACTGCAAACTCTCCGAAGAGTGGCAGTTCGGCAAGGAGCCATACAGCCGGGCCAATCCACCGCCCACAGTATGCTCTCCTTGTTTCTTCTTTTTCTCTTAACTTTGTTGCCGAGTTCCTCTTGGCCGACTCTAACTTAGTCGGCTTGTTTTTCGACAGAGCCCTCTTCTTCGGCCGGCCGGTGGGTCGGACACGGAGCGTCGATTCTACCCCGACTGGACGGAACACGATCTGGAGGACCCCGACTTGGGGCGGCCGCTATGGACGACAACATCGAGCTGGGTGGTGGCCAAGCCGGCGGCGAAGCAGGCGGCTCCGGGCACGGAGCCACCTTCGACGACTGGCCGGACGACGATGAGGCCGAAGTCGCCCCGCGCCGCTGGCCGGCATCTGGACGCGGCGCGGGTTCCTCTGCTGCACCGCCTGCTCGGGGCGGAGTGCAGAAGCGTCGCGCCGCCCAGGGTTTGTTCGGCAGTCGGACGAAGAAACCCAGGGGCGGGGCGGCAGCAACCAGGCGGGAGGAGGCGGCGTAAGTTCGAATTTTTTTTGTATACTCTTTTTCTTTCTTTTCTCTGGTGGTTCCTGAACCCTTGTCTTTTTCTCCAAACGATCAGAGCTCCAGTGTCGCTTGAGCGGGCGGCTGCCGCCTCCATCGTCGAGTCGCCGAGGGGGTCTGGGAGCACCACTCGCCACGTGGACCCCCGTGCCAACCTTCAGGAAGCGACAGAACGGAACGCGCGGGAGGCGCGAGAGGCGGAGGCACGGAAGGCGGCCGCCGCCCAGGCGGCGTAGGAGGAAGAGGCGGCGAAGGCGCTCGCCGACGCCGCAGCCAAGGCCCAAGCGGAGGCTGCAGCCGCGGCGGCGGCGGAGGAGGTCTTGATGGTCACCCCGCTGCGCGTCGTAGCGCCTGGGGACATGGAGCCCTCGCCAGAAGGGGCTAGCGGCGACCAGCCAGGACTGGAGAGGGACGACGACGTCGTCGTCCTGGAGAGGGCACCGGTGCCGACCCCGCCAACTGGGCCGGCTCAAGGCGGCCGGCCTGATCTGCCGCCTGCGCAGTCTGCGGGGGGCGAGCCGGCCGCGAGGACTGAGATGGCGGTCCAGATGCCGCCGAGCCGTCGTGCGGGGAAGGCTGCGTCGGAGTCACAGAAGGCCGCATCGGAGCCGCAGCCGGCCGCGGGCTCCAGCTCATCGGCCCGGGATGTGGAGGTGGCCAGCGCTACCTCGGGGTGGACGCCAGGCGGAGGGACAGCCGTGATGAACGTGGCCGCGCAGGACGTCCGGACCCGGCTTCAGGCCCAGGCTACGGCGCTGAGGCAGTTCACCGACGAGTTCCTTGTGACGCGGGCGGCCATCCGGGTTAGTCTTCCCATCTTGCTTCTTCTTGATCTTGATTTCTTCTTGATCTTGATTTCTTCCATGGGGGCGCGTCAGCGCACCCACTGGGTGTAGTCCCCGAGTTCCGAGTCGGCTGCTGAGCAGGCGGCTTGGAACTTCTTAGTGGATTTGTCTTTGCTATTCTTGTTCCTACTTCGATCTTCTGTCTATCTTGCAGGACTACCACAATCTTCGTGCGGCCGCCTTCAACTCCCAGGCTCGGGAGCTGACCCAGAAGACCGCCGACCTTACTGTGAGCCGCGGTACGTGCTTTGTTCTTTATCTCATGTGGGGGCGCGTCAGCGCACCCACTTGGTGTAGTCCCCGAGATTCGGGCCGACTGCTGAGCAGTCGGGTCGGATCTTCCTTGACGACTTCCTCTTACTGTTCTTTCTTTTTCTGCCGTCTCTGCAGCGGCCAACGCCTTGTCTGAGGGCACAGCTGGGGGAGTCTCAGACTGCCCTTCGTGGCAAGGATGCCGAGCTCGCCGCCTTGGTGCAGGAACGCGACCGCCTGGCCAAGAAGTTGGCCGACCAGGAGGAAGGCCACAAGGAGGCTCTGAAGGTGGTGCAGGACCGCGAAGCCGCCCTCCAGGCCGAGTACGAGACGGAGGCGGCTGGCTGGGCTGAGGCCAGGCAAACTCTGATCTCTGGCTATGGCCAGATCGAAGATCTGGTTGACGGTAAGCCGCCTACCTCTTCGTCCTTTCTTGCCATCTGCCACTTTTGGCTCGTTTTCTGACTTGGTGCTCTTTTCTTCTTTTCTTCTTCTTTCTTGCGCAGAATATTTCCCTGGCTATTCTACCGCCGCCAACCAGACCATCGAGGCCCGCCGCCAGGCGCGGAGGCAGGCTGGCTTCGAGATTTCGCCAACCGCCGGCCGTTCGCTGGAGGAGCAGCTCTTGGCGATCCAGGCCCGCATCCAGCCGGCTCACCGACTGCTCCGCCGACTTCAGCGTGCCGGGGCGCATGTCTTGGGCGCCCTCTGGCCCGGCCAAGTGGTTCCTCGCACCCCCAGTCGGACTGCCGACTGGCTGGAGGTGGCAGTCGGCCGCTTCGAAGCCTGGAAGGCCTCGGCGGCTCGCTCCGGCGCCAGGCGGGCGCTGGAGTTCGTCAAGGCCTGGTATCCCGGCCTGAGCCTAGATCAGCTGGCTACCTGGTGGCAGCAAGCCGACACAGAGCTGGAGCCGGCGCGGCCGGCTATCATCCGGCGGGCTTCGGTGATCGCCGACTACACCGACATCAGTGTCTTCGCCCCCGAGGTAGACGACAACGGTGTCGCCCAGCCGGAGGAGTGGTTCGGGCTGAACCCGGCAGACGGTGAAGACTCGGCGGAGGAGATCGACTCCAGCGACGAGGGTGAAGAGGAGGAGGAGGAGGGTGAAGACGCCGAGCCGGCTGGTGGAGCAGCCGACCAGCCTCAGCCTGACCGCGCCTCCAGCACCACGTCGCGCGCGAGTGCGTCGCCTGCCGCTGGTGGTGACCAAGCCGAGACCCGCTAGGCGGCCACTCCTTCAGCCGGCGAGGCCGCCTTCACCGACCAGCTCGGCCTCCGCACCGCGCCTTAGTCTAGTCTGCCGTCTTTTGTTTTCTGTCCTGTTACTTTTGGAACAATACTCTGTTAAGTCTGCACAATTCCACCCACTGGGGGTGTATTTGAACCATGTTGATTGCCGACCTGTTGGGGGCTTTATATGTATATATAACTTATGCATGCATTTGGCTTTTCCTCGTACTTTGCTTTTTATCCTTCTGCTGTTTCCTTTGCCGCCCTCCCTTGGTTGCCGCCTCCCCAGTTAGACAGTTGCTCTGCAATCTGTAGCTGGAGGAGTGCTTCGCCAATTGGGGGGGGGAGTACTCTAGCGTTGCTGGACTAAAGCTAAGTGTTGAGGAAGCCGGCCAGCCGGCTGTTCTGACAGCCGGCAGGCATGTTTGGAGGTCGTCTTTTTGCTATATAGGTTCGTTGTTCCTTAGCCATTTTTCGTGTGGGCATCCTTTCTGCCTTGCCTCTTGCTAGTCGGACAGTCGGTTCTTCGAGCTGCGACTTTCAACAAGAGAGGACTCGGGAGCCGGCACACTACTTTTCTGACTTCAGGTAGAACTTTTAATATAGCTCAAGGCAGCCAGTCCCCGGGCCGACTAGTCGAACCCGGTGCCAGACAAGAAATCAAATGTAATAATACATTCATGGATATGACACTTGTCATTCGTAGATAAACAAAAGCAGTCCCCGAGTGCTCCTCGGGGAGCCTGTTGGTTCGTACTTAATACAAAAGGGTAGCATGATACATACTGCTTTCAACTGTAAAATCTTCTCAGGAGGTTCGCATTACATGGTCGCTCCGACTCCTTGCCGGAGTCGTCTCTCTTGCGTGCTCTTGATTTTTGTGCGTCGATCAGGTAGTAGGAGTTGTTGCCTAGTGCCTTGCTGATGACGAAGGGGCCTTCCCAAGGGGCCGAGAGCTTGTGCTGGCCGGCTGTTCGCTGGATCAGCCGGAGCACAAGGTCGCCCTCTTGGAAGGATCTTGGCTTGACCTTGCGGTTGTAGTAGCGGCGCAGCCCTTGCTGGTAGATGGCGGACCGGCTGAGTGCTAACAGCCGTCCTTCTTCCAGTAGGTCGACGCCGTCTTCTCTTGCATCCTTGGCCTCCTCCTCCATGTACATGGTGATCCGAGGTGAGTCGAACTCGATGTCTGTTGGGATGGCAGCCTCGGCACCGTACATGAGGAAAAATGGAGTGAAGCCGGTTGACTTGTTGGGTGTAGTGCGCAGGCTCCAGAGGACAGCCGGTAGCTCATCGAGCCAGCAGCCGGCCGATCGCTCCAGTGGTACAACCAGTCGGGGCTTGATGCCGGAGAGGATGAGTCCATTTGCTCGCTCGACCTGGCCGTTTGACTTCGGGTGGGCAACGGACGCTAAGTCCAGTCGGATGCCCTGCGTCGCGCAGAAACGTGCCAGTGCTCCTTTGGCGAAGTTCGTGCCGTTGTCGGTGATGATGCTGTGCGGCACGCCGTACCGAGTAGTGATGTCAGTGATGAATGTCACGGCAGTCGGCCCGTTCAGCTTCTTAATCGGCTTTGCTTTGATCACTTTGTGAACTTGTCCACAGCGACAAGTAGATGTGTCAAGCCGCCTTGGGCTGTCTTGAAAGGGCCCACCATGTCCAGTCCCCAGACGGCAAAGGGCCAGGTGAGGGGAATGGTCTTGAGGGCAGAAGCCAGCAGGTGTTGCTTGGAACTAAAAACTTGGCATCCTCTGCAGCTCTTGACTATTTCTTTAGCATCCTCCAAGGCAGTCGGCCAGAAGAAACCATGGCGGAAAGCCTTGGCCACAAGTGATCTTGAGGCTGCGTGGTGGCCGCATTCGCCTTGGTGGATGTCCTTGAGGATTGCCACTCCTTTTTCTGGCTCGACATAACGCTGGAAGACTCCAGTGACGCTGCGCTTCACAAGCTCTCTGTTGATTATTGCGTATGCTGCGGCTCGTCGTTGCACTAGTCTTGATGAGATCTCATCAGCCGGCAGCTCTCTGCTGACTAGGAACTTGAGGATGGGCTGGGCCCATGACGGAGCTGTGACTTCTTCTTCTGTTAATGTAGCCACCATGACTCGGGTGGGTGGGTTGGGTGGCGTGGAATTGGAGTCGACCACCGCTTCTTGTGTCGTTGCAGTCCCCGGGCCGACTGCTGCAGTCCCCGGGCCGGGTTCTAAAGTCTCCGGGCCGGGTGCGACTACGGCAGTCCCCGGGCCAGTTGTCGAAGTCCCCGTGCCGCCTGCGGGTTTTCTCCAGTCGGATCCGGCTGCATCTGGCGCAGGCGGTACGAAGATAGAGTCCGACTCTGGAGACGGCTTGATGGACGGCTTGAGGAGGCGCTGGAGGGAGACGCCAGTCGGTATGGCTTGTCGGGTGGAGCCGATTCGTGCTAGGGCATCTGCTTGGTCGTTGTCGGCCCTTGGCACGTGAAGGAACTCGCACCCTTCAAAGTATCCGTTGATCTGCTGGACGAGGAATCGATAGCTCGCCATGTTCGCGTCCTTGGCATCCCAGTCGCCAGACGACTACTGGACCACCAAGTCTGAGTCGCCGTAACACAGGATCCGGCGTATGCCGAGCTCTTTGGCTAGCCGGAACCCATGTACGAGCGCCTCGTACTCGGCCACGTTGTTGGAGGCGGCGAAGTGGATCTACAGCGTGTACTTGAGCTTGTTGCCTTTGGGAGAGGTGAGGACGATGCCGGCTCCCAAGCCGGTGCACATCTTGGACCCGTCAAAGTGCATCCGCCAATGGGTAGAGTCGGGAGCCGGCGGTAGGTACTGGGTCTCGGCCCAGTCGACGAGGAAGTCGGCCAATGCTTGGGACTTGATGGCGGTGCGGGGTTGGTAGAAGATCGTGTAGGGCGCCAGTGCAATGGCCCATTTAGCCACCCGGCCAGATGCATCCCGGCTGCCTATGATCTCGGCGAGCGGGGCGGTGCACACGACCGTGATGGGGTGCTCTTGGAAGTAGGGCTTCAGTTTCTTGGCAGCGAAGTACACCCCATAGCACATCTTCTGGTAGTGCGGGTAGTTTTGCTTTGAGATGGATAGCACTTCGCTGAGATAGTACACCGGCCTCTGGACTAGCTGGGCTCGGCCTTCTTCCGGGCGCTGGACCACAACAACAGTACTGACGACTCGGCTAGTCGCGGCGATGTAGAGGAGCATGGGCTCCTTCTCAGTCGGCGCCGCCAGGACAGGCGGAGTGGTCAGCATTTTCTTCAACTCATGGAAGGCTTGGTCGGCTTGGTCGTTCCACTCGAAGTGAGTGGACTTCTTCATGAGTCGGTACAGGGGGAGAGCCTTCTCTCCTAGTCGGCTGATAAAATGATTCAGGGAGGCTAAGCAACCAGTGAACTTCTGCACATCTCGCAGTTTGGTGGGAATCTCCATCCTCTCGATGGCCTTGATCTTGACAGGGTTGCATTTGATGCCGCATTCAGAGACCAGGAAGCCTAGCAGCTGGCCGGCTGGCACTCCGAACACGCACTTCTCGGGGTTGACCTTGATTTGGAATTGGCGCAAGTTGGCGAATGTTTCTTTCAGGTCTTCCAGCAAGGTACCGCGCTTCTCTGTCTTCACCACAATGTCGTCTACATAGACGTGGGCATTTCTGCCGAGTTGTTTCAAGAGGCATTTCTGCATGCAACGCTGAAAAGTGGCACCGGCATTCCTCAAGCCGAATGTCATAGTCAGGTAGCAGAAAGCTCCAAAGGGTGTGATGAAGGCAGTCTTCAGGCGGTCAGCTGGGGTCCAACTTGATCTGATGGTACCCTGAGTACGCATCCAAAAAACTTAACAGCTCGCATCCGGCTGTGGAGTCTATCACTTGGTCAATCCGTGGCAGAGCAAACGGATCCTTTGGGCAGGCCTTGTTCAGGCTGGTGTAGTCTATACACATACGCCACTTGTTATTCTTCTTCAGAACCAGAACTGGGTTGGCAAGCCATTCTGGAAAGAACACTTCCATGATAAAGCCAGCGGCAAGGAGCCGGGCTATCTCTTCTCCCACGATTCTTCGCTTCTCTTCTGATAGTCAGCGGAGGGGTTGCTTGACGGGCTTCGCGTCAGCGCGGACATGTAATTTGTGCTCGGCGAAATCCTTCGGGACACCCGGCATGTCCTTTGGGGACCATGCAAAAATGTCTCGATTCTCATGGAGGAAGTCGACGAGCTCGCCTTCCTATTTACTGTCCAAGTTCGCCCCAATGACAGCGAACCTCTCCGGGTTCTCCGGGTCCAGAGGTATCTTCTTCGTCTCTTTGGCAGGCTGGAAGGAGCCCTGCGCATCACAATCTTTGGGGTTGGGGACAGGGCCGGCTGCTTGCCGGCCATGGCCACAACCCGTTCCAGCATCTTCTTCTCTTCTGCCACCACGAGGGACTCGGCCAGCCGGCTGCTGGCCATGGCGCACTCGATGGACTTCTTGTAGTCGCCGGCTACCGTGATGATCCCCTTCGAGCTCGGCATCTTCATCTTTAGGTAGGCGTAGTGGGGCACAGCCATGAACTTGGCCAGAGCAGGTCGGCCAAGCAGAGCATGATAGGGGCTCTCCAAATCCACTAGCTCGAACCAGATTGCTTCTCGGCGAAAATGATCTTTGTCTCCGAAGAGAACATCCATTTTAATCTTGCCGATTGGGGAGCAAGACAAGCCCGGGACGATACCACGGAAGACGATGCGGCTCGGCATGAGCTGCTTCGCTTTGATGTTCAGCTTCTCCATGGTATCGCGGTACAGTATGTTGATACTGCTTCCGCCATCTATCAGGACGCGGGAGAATCGGGCAACTCGCCTCTCCGTCGCGAGGGTGACATCCAAGACCATTGCATAGGAGCCAGGAGAGGGCATCACCTCTGGGTGGTCGGCCTGGCTCCAGCTGATTGGCTTCTCTGACCAGTGCATGAACTCGGGGGTGCTAGAGGCGACTGCATTAACTTCTTGATGCTGTCGGCGTCAACTGCGCTTGTCGTCGGCTTGACTGGTGAAGACGACGTAGGCGGCGTGCTCTTCGGTGAATTCGTCTTGGATGGCGCCGACTGCCGGCCGAGCCGCCGGCTGCTTGGGGGCTGGAGGCGGTGGACCGGGAGGCGGAGGCGGCAACATCCCCTCGCCCTTGGTGATGCGGGTGAGCCAATGGCATTTCCGGGTTGTGTGGTTGGACGGCTTCGCGCCACTGTGGAATTTGCAGGGGGCATCAAGAGCCTGTTCGTAGGAGAAAGCCGGCTGCCAAGCCGGCCTGCCACCCTTCTTCTTGGGAGCGGGCCGTTCTTCGGGCTGCTCATCTTCAACGGTGGCCACCTGCCGACTGGTGGAAGTCGGCATGGGGGCCTTGCGCTTGTGGTCGTTCTGGTAGGGGCGCCGATTAGGGTCGCCAGCCGGCGTCTTAGGAGCCGGAGCAATCACCTTCCCCGAGGCGTCTACTCGGAGCTCGGTCTTCATTGAGGTGTCGGCCGTGGCGTACTTGTCCGCGATGACCAGCAACTCGTCGAGGGTAGCCGGCTCGTCGCAGAGGAGTCAGTGCTTGAGGAGGGTGCCCTCTCGGCACCCGGCGGTGAAGTACTCGATGGCCTGGACCTCATGCACCCCCTCGCAGGAGTTGCGGAGCTCGGCCCACCGCGTGAGGTAGTCGCGGGTCGACTCGTTGGGCCCTTGGACACAGAGGGAGAGCTGGCGAGGCTTGGGAGGCCGCTTGTAGGTGCTGGTGAAGTTGCGGACGAAGACTTCTGTGAAGTCCAGCCAACTGTTGATGTTGTAGGGCTTGAGGCTGTTGAGCCATGTGCGCGCCGTGCCTTCCAGCATGAGGGGGACGTACTTCACGGCGACGCGCCGATTGCCGTTGGCTATGCTGACGGCCGTGGAGTAGTCGATGAGCCAATCTTCCGGCTTCACTGAGCCGTTGTACTTGGGCGTGTCTCTGGGGAGCGAGAACCCTTTGGGGAAGGGCTCGTCGCGGATGCGGGGGCCAAAGCATGGCGGGCCGACATCGTCTTCTTCTTCTAATGCCAAGGATCGAGCAAGGCGGTCGATCCAGTGGTGGGCGTCGTTCTCGCCGACTCCTTCTCGGCAGCCGAGTCGGTCTCCAAGAGTCGGGTGCGTGATAGGCGGCGGGGTGAGACGTCGCTCTCTTCAAGGCGGGGGGGGGGGGGGGGGAGGCAGATTTCCTTGGTGCTCCACCGCTCGCGGGCGGCCTTCCGCGTCGCGCTCGATGGTGATGCGAGTCCGGCTGCGGTTAGCAGCCGGCTCCGTGTCTTTCTTCTGGCGAGCGTCGCTCGCAGTCGGCGAGCGGGACGTTGCGGCGTGCTCCCGGCGCGGGGGATGACTATCAGCACAGGCACCGGCTTCGTGCCGTTCTGCAGCCGCGTCGATCAGCTGCTGGATCCGTCTTGTCATGTAGGGGAGCTCATCGGCTCCCAGCCCATTGAGCTCTTCTGCGGCTGCCTGAGCGGCTCACAGATTCTCAAGCGGGGTGGCGTAGACGGGGCAATCCGCCCCCAGCATGTTGGCGACGGCCGCGCCGCGCTTCTGGACGAAGCCGGCTCGGCTCGGGCCGCTAGGCGGCGGCGTACCGAAGGTGGCACGGTCTACTTCGCGCTGGTGGGCCTCAGTGAGGCGTCTCATGGAGGCTATCTTCTGGCCTTCCGTGATGAGGGCGAGGCGGCGTGCCTCCAGGGTCTCGGCGTCGGCATCGGCCGGGATGGGGACGGAGAGGTCGTGCATCGCTGCTTGCAGGGCGTCGTGGGCGTTCTCGCCCGAGTTGGCGGCGTGGCTGATGACCAGCACTTCGGTGACAGCGCTGCTGCCGCTGTCAGCTCGAGGGAGAGGATCGTCGAAGACCACCACGTCGGAGGGGTAAGCGTCGAGCGATGCCGTGTCGGAGTCGACAAGCATCGGGTCGGTGGAACCGACCGACTCCACATCTGCAGCAGGCTTGCTGGAGATGTGCAGCTGGTCGGGGAGGCTGACGAGGCGGCTCTCGGGGTAGTCCGTGCCTGCGTCGGACGCAGGCTCGTCGGAGATGCGAGTCTCGCCGAGCAGATCGGCGAGGCAGCTCGCTGCGCAGGCGTCGTCGACGCCTTGCAGCGCGTCGAGGCAAGCGCCATCGGGCGCAGCAGGCTGGCTGCGCTCGCGGGGGAGGAAGAGGGTTCCCGTCCAGAACAGGACTCCGGACGACGGTGCACCTGGCCCCACGGTGGGCGCCAAATGTCAGGTGGTTGGTGCGACATATGCCAACGGGTGGCTTATCATTGTGGGTACCAATAAGACGTCGCCGGTGCCTGGAAACGGGATGAGGCGAAGACATGCTCGCCCGCGGATCTTACCCAGGTTCGGGGCTCTCCGAGGAGATAACACCCCTAGTCCTGCTCTGCGGGGTCTCCGCATGATCACTAGATCAGTAAAAGTAGCTACAATCGCTCCTAGAGCTGTTGGGTTCAAGGGAGAAGAAGAACAAGGCTAGCTCTTACTTCTCTCTCTCTATGGTGTGTGTGCTATGCTCAGAAGCCAACCCTTTGCATGGGTGTCCCTGGGGGTTTATATAGGCCTACCCCGGGGGTACAATGGTAATCCGGCTGGGCACTGGTCCCAGCCGTCAGTGTCTATGCTCGCCGGCTTCTCCGCCGGCCGTTGGGGCCCGCCGACTGGTGGGTCCCGCCGGCTGCTGGCCTCTTGGTCGACAGGCCGGCCCCACCGCCTAGGGTCTTGTCGGCGGCTGCTTACTGTAGCCTCGCCTCTGATGACGAGGGCTTCGTCGAGGTAAGCGTGGCTACAATGTGCCGCCTCGAGGGCTCTCACTGTAGCCTTACCTCGTCTTGTCTCCTTAATGTGGCTCCTGCTTCGAGGATGGGAGTAGCCGGCTTCTGGGGGCCGACTACACCCTTGGCCGACTGGGGAAGGTCGGGCCGCCTTTGCGCCTCTCTCTGGCTAAAGGGGCCCGCCGCCCGCGGGCCGTACAGGCGTCTGTCGTGGGTGACGTTGAGGCCGGCGTGGCTACAGTGCCGAGCCGGACGGGAGATGGCCGTCTCGTACGGCGTCCTGTGGCCATGCCTTCCTCGGGCTTCGGGGGTAGTGCGCCTCACTGTAGCCACACCCCGTCTCGTCACCGTTATGTGGGCGTAGTTTTGGTGGTTGAGGTCTTGGCCGGCTTCTTGGAGTCGGCGCTCTTCTTGGCCGGCTTCCTGGAGTCGGCCACCCCGTGGTTGTCCTGGGGGGGAGGTTGCTGAGGCTGGGTCGCCTTTCGAGAGTCGGCTTCAGAGACAGCCGGCCAGGGAAGGCGGCCTAGTGCTTGAAATGCTTGAAGGCCCAAATGGTCTGATAATTTTCTGAAGAGCCAGGGGCAGTCGGTTAGGCTACCCATGGCTATTTACTCCGACAAAACCTAAGCACTTTCGCACAAAATGAAAATACAAAGGTCGAAGCCTAAGCAAGGCGTTGGATTTACATCCAACAACCGACATTCTTCTTCAATCTCTCGTATTCTTCCCCCAGTGCTGCCGGGACCGCCTGCTCCAGCCTTCAGCGTCCAGCGACACTGTTTTGCGTGCCTCGTAGCGAAACACTACCCCGCCGACGGCCAGGCCATCCCTCCACTCTGCACCTCCTGTTATTGTCTGCCGAGTGTAGGCCCACCCCGCACCCGAACCAGTCAAGTTTCCCACTCCTCTCCGTCTGCGACTCCACTGCCGCGTCTTCCCCATCTCCGGGTCGTTCCAGTCTGGGGCCTCACCGTCGTCCACCGCCTCGCTGCGCTTGGCGCGGCCTGGTCAACAAACGAGAGTCATGGGAAGAGGACTGTACTGTCAGGACCCCGATTCCAAGTCACACCGATCTAGCCTGTAACACCTCATATAACATTGCGGCCTCACGCACGGTACTCCCTCGGGTGTCGCCTTACCATGGCCCGGGACCGTTTGCGCCTTTTGGCTCACGTATATGATAATGTCGCTAGCATCCATATGACAGAGAACCCGGGCCGACATGGGTAGTCGTGAACCCAAAGCGGCACTAACGTATGGGGACAGGCATACATGAATCAACATCGAACGTGTCGGTCAGCAGCGTGTGAATCCGGGCTGTAGCACTGGGCTAACAGGACTCCGGGAACCCGGGCTGTAGTAGGCTAGGCAGGACTCCGGATGTCACCGCGTGACATTTCCCCGAAGGGACAGACACAGGAACGATATGACTCACATGCCGGCCAGTCAAGTGTCCAGAGCAGTAGTGCTGGGCTAGCAGGACTCCGGTGAACCGGGCTGTAGCGGACTACTATGGCTCAAGGAGGCACTAGACTACATTTCCCCATAAGATAGGCTGCTAAAGGTAAACAACTAGATTGTCGGATCCCACACATACCAAGCATTTCAAACATACACACAATATGCTCGATATGTGCAAATACAATATGGCATCACAACAAAACTCTACAACTCAAGTACTTTATTTAAAGGGCTCCGGAGAGCCTTACATAATTTGTTCATACAGATAGGGGTCACATGACCCGACACTCAAGTCATACAATCATACAAGCACATGCGGAAGCAAACTGTCTGGGTACAGACACTAGAAAGAAAGAAGGCTTGACGAAGCCTGTCTATCTACATAGGCCCTTCACAAGCCTAGATCACCACCTGGTGGCGCGTCACTCGTCGTCGTCGAGTTCTACGTAGAACCCGTCAGAAGGGGCGGGGTTGTCGTCTGAAACAGTAATTAAGCAACATGAGTACAAAGGTACTCAGCAAGTCTTACAACAGATCCTATTATACATGCTCATTCTCAAGAAGGTAGTGGGGTTATTGCAGCAAGCCAGCTTTGACTCTTGGCTAAGCTATCCTACGATACACCACTTGTGAAATAGTTTTCACACACGAGTCCACTAATCACCATCTCAATACTCCACCGTGGATCCTCCCTCGTCATCCAACGAGAGGGCCATCCGCGGTACTCACACTTATCTTGAGGCTTTTAGTAGTATCCATTTACTTGTCTATGAACTGCATAAGCGACCAAGTAGTCCTTTACCGCGGACGCGGCTATTCGAATAGTTTCATACCCTGCAGGGGTGTACTTCGTCACACACGCTCTCACCACTTATCGTCGCTACACGACGTGTACTCGGCAACCTTCAAGCGGAAGCCCAACGTGGATGTCGGCCACAGCCTACCTAAACACTCGAGTCTCTAGTCCAGGTTTATCGCCTATTTAGGTTCCATCCGCAGGGAGTCCGGCCGAGGTTTCCACATACGGCCCCAAACGATGTGTGCAGGGTTCCCGGCCACCAAACGGGCGACTCGGTACACCGTGCCACGAGCCTACCGCATCACAGCCCACCCCTTGGTCAGCGCTGTCCACGGCCTCCAGCTTACTACAAACACCAGAAACTACGTGCAACTCCTGGACAGAGGACAAGGGTGAATAAGAAGCCGAGGGGGTCCATTGGTTTCGGGCCCAATGTGTGGTAGTAGCTGAATCTTAAATCACGCATACACATCTCAGTTCTTAGGGACGGTCTCAATGAAACAACCCACCATGTACTCCTACATGGCCTCCCATCGATACCTTTACCAAATCGTATTCAACACTTTACTCTCTTTACCGACACACACACTTTCACTCTAGTTCATCACCCTGATGAGCCAGACCTGACACAACTCTAAGCATAGCATTGTAGGAACACAACAAGGCTCAATCAACTCCTACACATGCTAGTGGGTTTCATCTAGTTACTGTGGCAATGACAGGTCATGCAAAGGAAAGTGGGTTCAACTACCGCAACACACAGCAGTTTGAATCGCGTTGTCTTAATGCAGTAAACGAGAGCAGAAGCGAGAAGATGGGTTTGTATCGAAATGATCAATGGGTTGCTTGCCTGACGGAGTGGTGGTGGGATACTGCCCTTCAGTTGGATACTCGTGAATATCCTCGGAGGCAGGACCTACCACGATGAGCATACCGAAGCACAATCAACACCAAGCAAGTGCAACAATATGATGCATGCATGAGACATGGCAAGATGGATGTGTTGGGCTAATGCAACTAAGACCAGATGGGTTTGGACTAATTTGAATCAAAGATTCAAATTCCAAGTTCATAAATGGCCCATATTAATGCTTTATCTTGTTCTGTATAAAACAGTAGGTTAACTTGCTTAATCATGCATGAAACCAGTACAGATGGATAGAATGGATTTTTCTGATCATTTTTCATATATAAATCTTTTCATTCTGAGCTATAGATTATTTTCTATGATTTTTTGAAGTTTGTGATAATTTCTGGAATTTTCAATATAAGAATAATTCCAGTAAAAGCTTTACTGCGTCAGCCTGACGTCAGTGTGACGTCAGCAGGTCAACGGGGTCGTCCAGGTCAAACCTGACGTGTGGGTCCCCTGTGTCAGTGACACTGTTAGGTAACTAGTTAATTAGGATTAGTTTTAACTCTAACTCAGATTAGTTAGCAGGCGGGCCCCACTCGTCAGTGACCCTGGGGGGGTTGACCTGTGGTCAAACCACGTTGACTCCCCAGCGTTTAGCCGCCGGCGACGTCCAGACGCGGCGGTGTAGTGCGGGATCCCCCCCCCCCCCGGCGGCCAAAAGGACGGCGGAGAGTACCTACGTGTAGCTGGGGGCGAACCGCGTCGACTGGTGGTGGTAGGGGAGCTCGGGGTCGCCGGAATCGACGCCGGCGACGAGCCGGGCGGCTACCGGGTACGGGCGTAGTCGAAACCGTAGCTAGAGAGCACGGCGAGGGGCAAGCGATGGCGCTACGGGTTCCTGGCGTTGCGGTGAGGCTAATGGCTACGGTGGTGTGGCCGTTGGATGGCCGGAGCCTCGTCGGCGACGAGCTCGTGCGGCGGCGCGTTCGGGTGAGCTTCGTGCGGTGGCTACAGCGCTCGAGAGAGAGAGAGGAGAGGATGGGAAGGTGGCCATGCTCACGGCGGTTGCGACGGAGCAGACGGCGAGGTCGGAGACGAGCTGTAGCAGTGGCGACGGCGGAGGGGATCTCCGACGATGAGCGGCGAAGGCGAGGCCGGTGACGGAGCTTCGGGGCAAACGAGCGCTCGGGGCTCGGCTTGCTCGAAGGAGTGGGCGACGGCGGTGCTGTAGGACACGTTAGTACGGTGCGAGGTCGACGGTGGCCGCAGTTACTCCGGTGAGGTGGCTGCGGCGGCGTCGGCCATGGTGGGGAGAAGGCGAGGGAGAGGCGATGGGGGGGGGGGAATGGCAATGTCCAGGGGCTCGGGGCGCGTCGAGAGAGGTCGGCCAGCTCATCCGCGGCGAGGGCGGCAAGTTGCTGGCGCCGTGGCGAGCTCACGCTCGCCGGCGTCAGCTCTCTGCCTGCTCTGGCGAGAGCAGGCAGCTGACTGGCGCGGGCCAGCACAGTGCTGGGCCGCCAGGTGGGCTGCCAGGTAAGTTTTCTGCCTTCTGTTCTTTTCTCTTTTTTATTTATTTCTGTACTGTGTTTTGAAATAGTAAAAATACTATTTCATTTGGAAAAATCCTGGAAATATTCTGAGGCACCTTTGAGATTATTCCCAACAGCCTAAAAATACCTTCAAGATTATTTGGGCATTTGAAAATATTTATAGCATTTAAAATGCCCAAATGCAAATACTTATGGCTTGTGCAAAAATCCAAGATGGCCTCCAAAAATATGAAACCATTTTTGGCAGAGGTTTTAACCAAGACCAAAGGTGGTGAACATTTATGGAGGGCATTTCAGGTTCATTGGAAATTTTTTAGTAAACCCTAGTTGTTCCAGGGGGGGTGCTGGGGGTTTCTGGCATCCCCATTTCAGGTTTCTGTGAAATGTAGCCATGATGCAACACTCTAATGCATGAACTAACTAGGATGTGACAACTCACCCCCACTCAAAAGAATCTCGTCCCGAGATTTAGGATCCGTTGGGAAGAAGGTGGGGTACTCAATTCGAAGACGATCCTCCCTTTCCCAAGTAGCTTCTTTCTCGGAATGGTGTGACCATTGAACTTTGAGAAACTTGATGTTTCGGCGTCGAGTGGTACGCTCGGCTTGATCAAGGATTCGAACGGGATACTCCCGATATGTGAGATTATCTTGGAGATCAAGCGTTTCGTGGTCCACTCCACGGATAGGATCCGAGAAGCAACGCCTGAGTTGGGAAACGTGGAAGACGTCATGAACCTTGGAAAGATGCGGAGGTAGTTCCAATTGGTAGGCAACTTCTCCTCGCTTGGCAAGAATGCGAAAGGGTCCAATGTAGCGAGGGGGCAATTTGCCTTTGATACCGAATCGGTGGGTTCCCTTTAAAGGGGTCACCCGGAGGTAAGCCTTCTCGTCAACCTCAAAAGTCATAGCCTTATGTTTGCGATCATAATGGCTCTTTTGGCGAGATTGGGCTGTTTTCAATTTCTCACGAATAATGCGAACCTGCTCTTCTGCTTCCTGAATCATATCCGGGCCGAAGAGTTGTCTTTCCCCGGTTTCTGACCAGTTAAGAGGCGTTCGACATTTTCGTCCATAGAGAACCTCGAAAGGGGCTTTGCCCAAACTAGCTTGGTAACTATTGTTATAAGCGAACTCGGCGAATGGAAGGCATTTCTCCCAATCCATGCCGAAGGAGATGACAGAAGCTCGGAGCATATCCTCCAGAATTTGATTAACTCGCTCTACCTGACCACTTGATTGAGGGTGAAAGGCGGTGCTAAAAGAGAGACGAGTTCCCATAGCATTTTGGAAACTTTCCCAAAATCGAGAGGTAAAGAGACTTCCACGGTCTGAGTTAATTTCCAATGGAACACCATGCAGAGACACTATTCGGGAGATGTACAAGTCTGCTAGCTGGCTAGCGGTTATACTCTCACGAACAGGTAGGAAGTGGGCTACTTTGGAAAGACGATCGACAACAACGAAGATAGCATTATTCCCTCTCTTGGTCCTGGGAAACCCGGTAATGAAATCCATACCGATTTTATCCCATTTCCATTCAGGAATAGCTAGAGGCTGAAGGGTGCCAGCAGGTCGCTGATGCTCTGCTTTAACACATCGGCAGACGTCGCAATTAGCAATGTATTGAGCAATTTCTCTCTTCATCCTAGTCCACCAAAACCTCCGGCGTAGGTCTTGATACATTTTAGTACTACCGGGATGAATGGTGAGAGGAGATTCATGAGCTTCCTTAAGGATCAATCGCCTCAGGTTGCGTACCTTAGGAACCACTAGGCGGTCTCCAAAGAGCACAACACCTTGGTCATCAACGGAGAAACAATCCGCAACTCCTTTCTTGATGTTTCTCTTAATACGGGAGATTCCCGGATCTACCTTCTGAGCTTTAATGATCTGATCCGTAAGGGTAGGTTTCGCCACCAGGGTGGATAGAAATCCTTGAGGAACAATGTGAAGGTTAAGCTTACAGAATTCCTCGTGGAGAAGTGGTTGACTTTGTTGTAACATCAAGTTGTTACAATAGGATTTACGGCTTAGCGCATCAGCCATGACATTGGCTTTGCCCGGGGTGTAAGTAATTCCTAAGTCGTAGTCTGAGATCAACTCAACCCAACGTCTTTGCCTGAGATTCAAATCCGGTTGGGTGAAAATGTATTTCAGACTCTGGTGGTCGGTGAAAATCTCGCAACGGTTACCGAGAAGGTAATGTCGCCATGTTTTGAGTGCATGGACTACGGCTGCAAGCTCTAGATCATGTGTGGGATAATTATCCTCATGTGGACGCAACTGCCGGGAAGCGTAAGCAATCACATGACGGTCTTGCATGAGTATGCAACCTAGTCCTTGTCGTGAGGCGTCGCAATAGATAACAAAGTCCTTAGAAAAATCTGGTGGTACGAGTACGGGAGCAGATGTCAGGCGTCTTTTCAGTTCCTGAAAGCTGAACTCGCACTGTGGGGTCCACTCGAACCTTTTATCTTTCTTGAGGAGTTCGGTTAGAGGTTTAGCAACCTTGGAGAAATTCTCGACGAAGCGGCGGCAGTAGCTCGCTAAGCCAAGGAAACTCCGGACTTGCTTAACCGTTTCAGGGGGAGTCCAGTCAAGGATGGCTTGAACTCGTTCGGGATTGACAGCAATACCCTTACCAGAGATCACGTGGCCTAGATAGGTCACTTCTGGCAACCAGAATTCACACTTGGAGAATTTGGCATAAAGGCGATGCTCTCGAAGTTTCGTTAGCACTAGCCTTAGATGCTCGGCATGTTCTGCCTCGTTCTTGGAGTAGATGAGTATATCATCGAGGTATACTACAACGAATTTATCCAAATACTCCATGAAGATTGAGTTCATTAACCGAGAGAAGGTGGCTGGAGCATTGGTTAACCCGAAGGACATGACTGTATACTCGTATTGGCCATAACGAGTAACAAAGGCCGTTTTAGGAATGTCCCCGTTCTTGATTTTGATTTGATGGTAGCCCAACCTCAAATCCATTTTAGAGAAGACTGAGGATCCAGCGAGCTGATCATACAGGTCGTTGATCCTGGGAAGCGGATACTTGTTCTTGATTGTGACTAGGTTGACGGGTCGGTAATCTACAACCATCCAATCCGTACCATCCTTCTTCTTGACGAAGAGGACGGGGCAAGCCCCCGGAGAAGAACTAGGACGGATGAAACCCTTTTTCAAGGACTCATCGAGTTGTTTCTTAAGCTCGGCTAGCTCTAGGGGTGCCATCTTATAGGGTCTTCTGGAGATTGGGACGGTTCCTGGAACAAGGTCTATCACAAACTCAACATCCCTGTCAGGTGGAATACCTGGCAGTTCTTCAGGGAAGACATCCGGAAAGTCACGGACTACCGGCACATCTTCGAGGTCTGGGAGAGGGTTGGCATTTAGTGAGTAGAGCTGACGCTTAGACACTCGGGTCAAAACATTAACTGTCTTGCCCGACGGATGGGTGAGTTGAACAGTCCTAGTAGAGCAATCAATCTTGGCATAATGGGCTGACATCCAGTCCATACCCAAGATGATGTTTATGTCCGAGGACTTGAGAGCTATTAGTGATGCAAGGAAGACCAGTCTGTCAACAAGAATTTCATTTCCATGGCTTATCTTAGAGGTTTGCCACTTAGAACCAGGGGTTTGGATTACCATGGAGGTAGGCATGTCACAGAATGTGGTGTTGTGTAATCGAGCATAGCTCTCAGAGATAAATGAATGAGATGCTCCAGTATCGAAAAGAACAGTTGCCGGATGGCAATTAACAAGGAGCGTACCAAGGACGACGTTGGGATCCTCATGAGTTTCTTCAGCTGAAACATAGTTGACATGGCCACGTGCAGTGGTGGCTGGCTTGGCGTAGTAAGTCTTTCCTGCTGGCTTACCACGGCCAACGGACTGTCCAGGTTGATTTAGGTTGTTTCGGGGGCACTCGCGCAAATAGTGACCCGTTTCTCCACACTTGAAGCATGTCACAATATTGGGGCGTGGAGCAGCATTAGCAGCGGGGCCACCATAAACCTTGGGCGGTGCATGCTGCTGGTTGGGACGAGGCGCCTCGAAGGATGGCCTCGGAGTGAACCTGGGTGGCAGAGCAGTATTTGGAATCCAGACCCGGCGCTTCTGGGATTCGGAGCCAGATGAGGAACCAAAGTCACGAGAGTGCTTGCGTGCAGCGTCATAGTCAGTTTGTCCTGTCTCGGCACTGATGGCCTTATTGACCAACTTCTGGAAAGAGGTGCACTCATGCAGACGGAGATCACGGCGAAGCTCGGGGCTAAGTCCCTTGCGGAACCTTGCCTGCTTCTTGGCGTCGGTGGATACCTCTTCAGGAGCATAGCGTGCTAGATTTCCAAACTCACGGCTGTAAGCATCCACGGTCAGTCTGCCTTGGGTGAAGTTGCAGAATTCTTCCCGCTTACGATCTATGAGACCCTCCGGAATGTGATGCTCACGGAAAGCCTCACTGAATTCAGCCCAAGTAGTGATTTGGCCAGCTGGGCGCATAGCCTCAAAGTTCTCCCACCAAAGGCTAGCAGGGCCTTCGAGGTGATAGGCAGCATAGGTAACCTTATCAGCTTCGGCTACGTTGGCAGAACGTAGCTTATGGGTGATGCTGCGAAGCCAATCATCTGCATCAAGGGGCTCGACGGAGTGGTTGAACTTCGGTGGGTACAGCTTGATAAAGTCATTGATGGACACCAGGTCGTTCCTCTGGTGACGTGCAGTATTCTGCTCAATTCGCTCTAGCAAGCGGTTAGTCTCACGCTTGTTTCTTTCTGCCTCCAGCATAACTTCGGCCAGTGAAGGCGGTTGAGGCAAATCCTCCGCCCTGGCTGCATTGGCTTCACCCTGCGCCTGGACAGCAGGGTTGTTGCGGGTGTTAACCATCCTAGGAGAAACAAAGCAACGGTTTAGACGAGGATGGCTAAATCTTGATAGGGAAAAAAACAGAATGTAATGGATAACACGGAATGCAGAGATGACCATCAGTATGACATGGTAACATAGCAACATACATATACCAACGGTCATACACGCCATACATAGCTTAGTACAAGCCCAGGCCAAGGTACAACTACGATGAAAGACGATACATCTCATCAGAGGCATTCCAAGCTCCTATACATTATTTTTCTACACCTCCGGAACGTGATACACACCAAGTCGTATCCCACAAGACACGCAGGACTGTGGAGATTACAACTGTTACATTACTAGTGGAACTACTACCAACTCAGACGTCCCCGTAGTAATCCTCATAGAAGTCACCACCATGTCCTGGAAGCTGAACATGATCATCTGGAAACAGTCGGTCCTGTGGAGCTTGCGGTCCATAGGGACTCGGGTGTGGCCTTGGTCCAACAAACGGTGGCAGACGAGGTCCACGAGGAGGGGTGATGCCTCCTACATCACGCCATTCCATACATTCTGGCAGGCCAGATCGCACGGGGTATATGTCCCTCATGTCCATGAACCCAGCTTGCACGGCAGGTGCAAACCGTGTCAGTGTGGCCCAGTGATCAGCACGAGCATTAAAGAGCTCCATCCGCAAGGCACGATTCTCACGGTCCTTGTCCTCAAGCATCTCGGTGGTGGTACGGAGTAGTGAGCCCTCATGGGTAGAATCACAGTAAGTGGCCTGATAGTACCCCTGTGCCCCAGGGAGTGCTGCTGGCATATAGCAGAAGTCGGTGTTCTGAAGCAAGGCAGTTCTGGCTCGCATGATAGTCATCATTGAGTAAGCTGCGTCCTGCACAGACATCTCGATAGTAACCCCAAGTCCATAAGAGCAATGGAGGGGTTCAGTGGCTCCAGGATAAGATGGGTAGATCCTGACTGTGCAAAGAACTGACTTTGATTAAAGTCTCGGAACTGCTCCTCGACGGTATACTCGGGATACCAACGATAGCCTGTCTCAACCATCACTCGGACCAACATGGCCGTGTGACCAGGTACGCCGATGCACCGGGTCAGACGAACCACTTGGTTCTGGGAACGGGTGGCCATCTGAAAGCACGAAATAATGCAAGGCATTAGTATTTCTAGGAGAATTTGGACAGCATAACGGCTGTAAATGCTCGAAAAGGATTTGAGACATTCGCAACAGTTTGCAATACCACTCAACAACATCATGTCAAGGTTCTGGTTCAACCGACAACATACTAGGGTAGTAGAAACTGATCCGAAGCATGGAACCAACAATCCTATAAGTTACTACGGATTAGTAACACGTGAACCTGATAGAGAGGAGAGAGCCTAGTCCTTAACCCACGTAGAATGAGAGGAGTATGGCTCAGATAAGAGGGAATGAGGTAAAGGAGTAAAAGCACCTTACGTTCCCTCCCACAATCAATTCCCCTACAAATAACTAAAGCATTTCTAGACTCGACATCGACCAGTTTGGCTTATCGCACATACAGGCAGTCCGGCTCTGATGCCAACGCTGTCAGGACCACGATTCCAAGTCACACCGATCTAGCCTGTAACACCTCATATAACATTGCGGCCTCACGCACGGTACTCCCTCGGGTGTCGCCTTACCATGGCCCGGGACCGTTTGCGCCTTTTGGCTCACGTATATGATAATGTCGCTAGCATCCATATGACAGAGAACCCGGGCCGACATGGCTAGTCGTGAACCCAAAGCGGCACTAACGTATGGGGACAGGCATACATGAATCAACATCAAACGTGTCGGTCAGCAGCGTGTGAATCCGGGCTGTAGCACTGGGCTAACAGGACTCCGGGAACCCGGGCTGTAGCAGGCTAGGCAGGACTCCGGATGTCACCGCGTGACATTTCCCCGAAGGGACAGACACAGGAACGATATGACTCACATGCCGGCCAGTCAAGTGTCCAGAGCAGTAGTGCTGGGCTAGCAGGACTCCGGTGAACCGGGCTGTAGCGGACTACTATGGCTCAAGGAGGCACTAGACTACATTTCCCCATAAGAGAGGCTGCTAAAGGTAAACAACTAGATTGTCGGATCCCACACATACCAAGCATTTCAAACATACACACAATATGCTCGATATGTGCAAATACAATATGGCATCACAACAAAACTCTACAACTCAAGTACTTTATTTAAAGGGCTCCGGAGAGCCTTACATAACTTGTTCATACAGATAGGGGTCACATGACCCGACACTCAAGTCATACAATCATACAAGCACATGCGGAAGCAAACTGTCTGGGTACAGACACTAGAAAGAAAGAAGGCTTGACGAAGCCTGTCTATCTACATAGGCCCTTCACAAGCCTAGATCACCACCTGGTGGCGCGTCACTCGTCGTCGTCGAGTTCTACGTAGAACCCGTCAGAAGGGGCGAGGTTGTCGTCTGAAACAGTAATTAAGCAACATGAGTACAAAGGTACTCAGCAAGTCTTACAACAGATCCTATTATACATGCTCATTCTCAAGAAGGTAGTGGGGTTATTGCAGCAAGCCAGCTTTGACTCTTGGCTAAGCTATCCTACGATACACCACTTGTGAAATAGTTTTCGCACACGAGTCCACTAATCACCATCTCAATACTCCACCGTGGATCCTCCCTCGTCATCCAACAAGAGGGCCATCCGCGGTACTCACACTTATCTTGAGGCTTTTAGTAGTATCCATTTACTTGTCTATGAACTGCATAAGCGACCATGTAGTCCTTTACCGCGGACGCGGCTATTCGAATAGTTTCATACCCTGCATGGGTGTACTTCGTCACACACGCTCTCACCACTTATCGTCGCTACACGACGTGTACTCGGCAACCTTCAAGCGGAAGCCCAACGTGGGTGTCGGCCACAGCCTACCTAAACACTCGAGTCTCTAGTCCAGGTTTATCGCCTATTTAGGTTCCATCCGCAGGGAGTCCGGCCGAGGTTTCCACATACGGCCCCAAACGATGTGTGCAGGGTTCCCGGACACCAAACGGGCGACTCGGTACACCGTGCCACGAGCCTACCGCATCACAGCCCACCCCTTGGTCAGCGCTGTCCACGGCCTCCAGCTTACTACAAACACCAGAAACTACGTGCAACTCCTGGACAGAGGACAAGGGTGAATAAGAAGCCGAGGGGGTCCATTGGTTTCGGGCCCAATGTGTGGTAGTAGCTGAATCTTAAATCACGCATACACATCTCAGTTCTTAGGGACGGTCTCAATGAAACAACCCACCATGTACTCCTACATGGCCTCCCATCGATACCTTTACCAAATCGTATTCAACACTTTACTCTCTTTACCGACACACACACTTTCACTCTAGTTCATCACCCTGATGAGCCAGACCTGACACAACTCTAAGCATAGCAAGCATAGCATTGTAGGAACACAACAAGGCTCAATCAACTCCTACACATGCTAGTGGGTTTCATCTAGTTACTGTGGCAATGACAGGTCATGCAAAGGAAAGTGGGTTCAACTACCGCAACACACAGCAGTTTGAATCGCGTTGTCTTAATGCAGTAAACGAGAGCAGAAGCGAGAAGATGGGTTTGTATCGAAATGATCAATGGGTTGCTTGCCTGACGGAGTGGTGGTGGGATACTGCCCTTCAGTTGGATACTCGTGAATATCCTCGGAGGCAGGACCTACCACGATGAGCATACCGAAGCACAATCAACACCAAGCAAGTGCAACAATATGATGCATGCATGAGACATGGCAAGATGGATGTGTTGGGCTAATGCAACTAAGACCAGATGGGTTTGGACTAATTTGAATCAAAGATTCAAATTCCAAGTTCATAAATGGCCCATATTAATGCTTTATCTTGTTCTGTATAAAACAGTAGGTTAACTTGCTTAATCATGCATGAAACCAGTACAGATGGATAGAATGGATTTTTCTGATCATTTTTCATATATAAATCTTTTCATTCTGAGCTATAGATTATTTTCTATGATTTTTTGAAGTTTGTGATAATTTCTGGAATTTCCAATATAAGAATAATTCCAGTAAAAGCTTTACTGCGTCAGCCTGACGTCAGTGTGACGTCAGCAGGTCAACGGGGTCGTCCAGGTCAAACCTGACGTGTGGGTCCCCTGTGTCAGTGACACTGTTAGGTAACTAGTTAATTAGGATTAGTTTTAACTCTAACTCAGATTAGTTAGCAGGCGGGCCCCACTCGTCAGTGACCCTGGGGGGGTTGACCTGTGGTCAAACCACGTTGACTCCCCGGCGTTTAGCCGCCGGCGACGTCCAGACGCGGCGGTGGAGTGCGGGATCCCCCCCGGCGACCAAAAGGACGGCGGAGAGTACCTACGTGTAGCTGGGGGCGAACCGCGTCGACTGGTGGTGGTAGGGGAGCTCGGGGTCGCCGGAATCGACGCCGGCGACGAGCCGGGCGGCTGCCGGGTACGGGCGTAGTCGAAACCGTAGCTAGAGAGCACGGTGAGGGGCAAGCGATGGCGCTACGGGTTCCTGGCGTTGCGGTGAGGCTAATGGCTACGGTGGTGTGGCCGTTGGATGGCCGGAGCCTCGTCGGCGACGAGCTCGTGCGGCGGCGCGTTCGGGTGAGCTTCGTGCGGTGGCTACAGCGCTCGAGAGAGAGAGGAGAGGATGGGAAGGTGGCCATGCTCACGGCGGTTGCGACGGAGCAGACGGCGAGGTCGGAGACGAGCTGTAGCAGTGGCGACGGCGGAGGGGATCTCCGACGGTGAGCGGCGAAGGCGAGGCCGGTGACGGAGCTTCGGGGCAAACGAGCGCTCGGGGCTCGGCTTGCTCGAAGGAGTGGGCGACGGCGGTGCTGTAGGACACGTTAGTACGGTGCGAGGTCGACGGTGGCCGCGGTTACTCCGGTGAGGTGGCTGCGGCGGCGTCGGCCATGGTGGGGAGAAGGCGAGGGAGAGGCGATGGGGGGGGGAATGGCAATGTCCAGGGGCTCGGGGCGCGTCGAGAGAGGTCGGCTAGCTCATCCGCGGCGAGGGCGGCAAGCTGCTGGCGCCGTGGCGAGCTCACGCTCGCCGGCGTCAGCTCTCTGCCTGCTCTGGCGAGAGCAGGCAGCTGACTGGCGCGGGCCAGCACAGTGCTAGGCCGCCAGGTGGGCTGCCAGGTAAGTTTTCTGCCTTCTGTTCTTTTCTCTTTTTTATTTATTTCTGTACTGTGTTTTGAAATAGTAAAAATACTATTTCATTTGGAAAAATCCTGGAAATATTCTGAGGCACCTTTGAGATTATTCCCAACAGCCTAAAAATACCTTCAAGATTATTTGGGCATTTGAAAATATTTATAGCATTTAAAATGCCCAAATGCAAATACTTATGGCTTGTGCAAAAATTCAAGATGGCCTCCAAAAATATGAAACCATTTTTGGCAGAGGTTTTAACCAAGACCAAAGGTGGTGAACATTTATGGAGGGCATTTCAGGTTCATTGGAAATTTTTTAGTAAACCCTAGTTGTTCCAGGGGGGGTGCTGGGGGTTTCTGGCATCCCCATTTCAGGTTTCTGTGAAATGTAGCCATGATGCAACACTCTAATGCATGAACTAACTAGGATGTGACATGTACGTGGAGAGCCTGACGGTTGGGACCGACGAGGTCCATGGTCGCTCGCAAGGAAAGTTCCTCCTTATTAAGCTGAAAAAATGTTTCCTCCCCCTGACAGCTGGGACCCACCGGCTGTATCTTCACCCGGAAGGAAGTGCCTCCTTGTTATGCGAAAAAACTATTCCTCCCAATGACAGCTGGGACCCGACAGATTTGGTGGCTAACTTGTGGGCCTACTAAGAGGACGTGTACGCGGGGCTTTGTCAAGTTAATCAACAAATGATTCTAGCAGCTGGACCGTTGGATGTTGTAGGATCGAAAGTATGTCTAGAGGGGGGGTGATTAGACTACTTGACCAAATAAAAATCTAGCCTTTTCCCAATTTTAAGTCTTGCCAGATTTTAGCAACTTATCACAAGTCAAGCAACCAACCTACACATACAAATCTAAGAGTATAGCAGCGGAATGTAAATCATTGCATATGAAGGTAAAAGGGAGGAGTTTGGAGGGAGCAAACGCAATGCAAACACAGAGATTTTTGGCGTGGTTCCGATAGGTGGTGCTATCATACATCCACGTTGATGGAGACTTCAACATACGAAGGGCAAAGGCTGCGCGAGTCCACGGAGGGCTCCACCCATGAAGGGTCCACGAAGAAGCAACCTTGTATATCCCACCATGGCCATCACCCACGAAGGAATTGCCTCACTAGGGTAGATCTTCACAAAGTAGGCGATCTCCTTCCCTGTACAAACTCCTTGGTTCAACTCCACAATATGGATGGAGGCTCCCAAGTTAAACCTAAACAATCTAGGAGACACCACTCTCCAAAAGGTAATAGATGGTGTGTTGATGATGAACTCCTTGCTCTTGTGCTTCAAATGATAGTCTCCCCAACACTCAACTCTCTCTCACAGATTTGGATTTGGTGGAAAGATGATTTGAGTGGAAAGCAACTTGGGGAAGGCTAGAGATCAAGATTCTTGTGGTCGGATTGGAATATCTTGGTCTCAACACATGAGTAGGTGGTTCTCTCTCAGAAAATTTATGCTGTAAGTGTAGGCACGTTCTGATGGCTCTCTCCACGAATGAAGAGTGGGTGGAGGGGTATATATAGCCTCCACACAAAATCTAGCCGTTAAACACAATTCACCAAACTCAGTGGGACCGAATCGAGAAACTCAGTCAGACCGATTTGGTTCAAAATGTGAATGTTAGGATTTTTGGTGGGACTGACATGTCAACTCGGTGGGACCGATTTCATTAGGGTTAGGGCATAACGTAATCTCGGTGAGACCGATCACATCAACTCGGTGAGACTGATTTCTGTAATAGGCCAACAGAGAGTTGGTCAGGCAAACTTGGTGGGACCGATTTGCTCATTTCGGTGAGATCGAAACATTACGAAAAGGATAGCGAGTTTCCATTGCGAACTCGGTGGGACCAATTGCTCATGTCGGTTGGACTGAAACGTTACAAAGGGAAACAGAGAGTTTGCAATCCCATCTCAGTGAGACCGAGATCCCTATCGGTGAGACCGAACTGATTAGGGTTTTTGGCTATGGCTATGTCAAATGAACTCGGTGGCGCCAGATAGATCAAATCGTTGGGGCCAAGTTTTACTTTTGGTTCGGGACATATGTGGATATGATAAAGTGGTTGAGGGCTTTTGGAGCACATCACTAAGCATTTTGAGCAAGCAAGCCATTAAGCAACACCTCATCCCCTTTTAATAGTATTGGCTTTTCCTATGGACTCAATGTGATCTTGGATCACTAAAATGAAAATGTAGAGTCTTGAGCTTGAGCCAATATGTGTCCTTAGCATTTTGAGGGTTCCACATCTCTAGTACATGACATGCCAATCATTGAACTTTCTAAAATAATCATCTGGAAAGAGTATTTGTTTAATGAGCTATATGTTGTTAGGTATTACCAAAACCAACCAGGGATAGTTGCACTTTCAATCTCCCCTTTTTGGGTAATTGATGACAACATATAGATCAAAGCTTCGACAAATGAAAATAATAATAAGAATGTAATACACCGTCGCTTTGAGAAGTATGTGATAAGCAAGAGCTCCCCCTAAATTTGTGCATTATTTAAAATTTGCTTTTGAATGCAAATGCATAATCGATTAGGATCATGTGTTACTCTTCCATGTCACATACATCTTGGTGGAGCGCTAAAAATGATAGAATATGAAATATGCACTCATCACCAAGGCAAATTGAATGAGCATACATGAGAGATAAATAATAGCATCATCCAAACACAAGTATTAAGGTATGATATGATCAAACACATGACCATACAAGTATCGCACACAGAAACATAGAGTATCATCCAAGCAAGCAAACAAATAGGTACCAACCAAGAAGCAAAACAGATAGCAAAAAAAAGCAAGCTCTCTCTCTCTCTCGAAGCCTATGATCCATACACTTTCTCCCCCTTTGGCAACAAGTTACCAAAAAGCTCGAAAATGCATAGTGCTATGCGTCTCTCCAGGCTTGATCTTCGGGAGGTGGCGTTGAGAGAACTCCAAGGACGAATGCATCTTTAGAAGTTGTTGGAGCTGGTGGAGTGGCAACTGGAGGTGCTACTGATGTTGTGGCTGCAGGTGCTGATGTAGTAGCTCTTGTGTCTGTCACAGGCACTGCTGCAGATCTATGTGCCCTAGGTAGTCTCTGAAAGGCATCTGTGGTAGCTTTCCCTTTCCTCTCCTCAGCTTCTTCCTAGAGCTGCTCAATAGTTGTCTGCATCTCTATCACCTTCAAGTCAAGATCATAGAATGTTGTTTCAATGATCCTCTCCAGGCTCTCTTGATTCTGAGTCAGGGTGGCTAGTCCTTTCTCAATCCTCAAAGTTGCTTGAATAATATATCCAAGTTGATCTTGTTTTGACTTGAGGAAAATTTGTGAAGCCTCTTCAGCACTTGGCATCTTTGCTTCTTTCCCAGCTTTTGCTTTCTCCCTCTTCTCTTGAGCCTCTACTGATGTAGGATCTTCAGCTTCCATGACAACTGTGTTGTCCTCAAAGTCAAGCCTCTAGGGACGATGTTCCTTGTCCAATAAGTATGTGCCTGTGCCCATCTAGGAGTTGATGAGCATCTGGATGTGTGGAGCATACCCACATGATCTTTTCTGGTCTGCAGCTGTCCTCTTGATTGTCTCAACAATCAAACTGATCACTTTAAACTTTTGGGGCACATCAAACAACTACAACAAATTTATGGAATGGCCTCTGATCATTTTGTGATCTCCTGATTTGGGCAACAGGGTGTGCCTCAAGATGGTGTTAATAGTGGCTAGTCCAGACAACAGATAATAAACAGAGCCTAGCCTATGAGTCTCCAAGGCTTTGTCAGGAATCTCCTTATACATGTTGGCCATGGAGTTGTGATCTTTCTTCTTCTTGGCATAGACATCTATGTCATCCTTATGCTCTTCAGGGGCATTGATCAGCTTGGACCACTCATCAATTGTTGATTGGTACCTTGTACCTTCAGACATCCATACAATCCTTACATAAGGATAGAAATGAGCTGTAGAGTAGAATTGCATAATGAGCTCATCATGCCACTTGGTAAACTTCTGACCCACAAATTTGTCTACTCCACATAGTCTGAAACTTTCATGCACTCCTGGAAAGTGGTATTCATTGTTGTTGATGTATTTCCAATTTGCCCACTTCATATCACACACTATGGGCTTCTTATCAAGCAGAATAGTCTCATAGAAGTCCTGCTGCTCCTTGGTGTGAAACCTATAATCCACAGCAGTCCTTCTCCTCACAGCATATGGATATGATTCTCTCCATAATTTGAGTCCTCCATCCTTTCTGATTTTCATATTCTCTGCCACTGGATGATTAACATCATGGTCAGGGATCTTGGGCTTTAGCTTCCTATGCACTTGGGCCTCAGCATCTTCTTCTTCTTCAATCTCAGGCACTGGGCCTTGTTCTTCTCAGCAACTGGATCTCTCATCATAGAGGATCTCCCAATGACTCTGGCCATGGTCTTCTTGACCCTCTCCTTCCTTTTCTCGCCTTCACCAGCCTCCTTTGGTTCAAGAGTGAACTCAATTGTTTGTTGTGTTGAGGCTCTGGCTTTAGACATGGGCACCCTCTTTGCAAGAGCCTTCTTGTTCAAACCAGGCTTTGTAGATGCAGCTGTGCCAAATTCTTTCTTGACAACCTTCTTCTTCTTGGAGTTGACCTCCTCCTCAACAGCCACATAATCTTCATTTTCAGAATCAGAATTTTTCTTCCTCCTTTGCCTAGTAGCAGCCTTAGGCAAGTTGCTAGGAGTACTTCTGCTGCCTTCATTATAACTGCCAGAGGGACTAGTGCCCTCAGTCAGATTCACCTGCTCTTCATACTTATTCTGGCTATCACTCTGATCAGACATTCTGGCACTGCAAACTAACAGCTGACCCTATGAATAGTTGTAGATGAGATAGAGTGGATGAGCATCACAAAGTGCAGAGATTTTGCAAAACAAATGAGTCAAAAACTTAGTTTTAGTTTTCCATAGATAGCATTTCGGAGCTACCAATTTGTTAAACTCGGTGACACCGAAGCAACTTTTGGAGTCTGAACTAGTGGAATCGGTCAGACCGAGACACAGTTCGCTGACTCCAAGATTGCTAGGGTTTCACTGAGAGTTGAACTCGGTCGATTTGCAAGTTCCGGTCAGACCGAAAATTACAAGTGCAATGGCCTAAGCCAAATCGGTGAGACCGATTTCTACAACTCGGTCGGTCCGAGATGAGTTCGGCGGAAACCTAACCCTAAATTTTTGAATCAAAACTAATCTAAAGGAAGTTTTTTCTGGATAGTATGATCTCATACGTGGTCAGAATCATGGCATTTGCTTTGTGCCAAGAATCGAAGGAAAATAATTGCACAAAGGTTCGAACTCATATCCTAGTTCGATGATGAGCTCGCTATGGCGGCAACGGCAGTGTAGATTTCCGTTGACGGCGACGGAGACCAGCGGCGGGAGGTCGCTGGCAACAAGAGGATGATCCGGAGACCCGAGACGGCAGAGCAAGATACGCGTGGGCGAATAGGTTTCAGAGAAATTTCCAAAGTTGGACCCGCTGGTATATATATCCTGACTGTCACGACCGGATTTTTGGGATATAAATTCCCAGAAAAACGGCCTGTGCGCTCATCAGCCCCAGGATTACTGTTAGCTGATGAGGTACCAACTTGATACAAGAATTCCAAGCAAGAACAAAAAATATGTAGTACAAGACCATTCAGGCCTAGGAGTACAACATTTGGTTTCTAATGGTCGAGCGAGGAAGCGGTTGGATACATCTGCGTCAATGGGACTCCATTTCCCACAAGAACAGCTGACCAGGATAACTCCTATCCTTGCGAGGCTGCAAACGTCAATGCGTAAGTTCCGAGGTTGTCACTGCGATGCTTATCTCCAAGCAAGGAATCTGGCCAAGACAATAGCTAGGGACAAGCCAGTGAGTACGTTGGAATGTACTCGCAAACATTAAGAACACGGGTATAATATATATATCAAACATGCTCCAGACTAATTGGATGATCACACGTCTGTCACGAAATATACGAAAAATCAAGAAGCACACATATGGTTAAAATTTATACCAAAATAAAATACTGGGGGGGCCAAACGAGTGTCTGAATGACTCCTCGAGCGGAAAAATGCAGAATAGTAATACTGGTGCCAAGCGAGGGTCTGAATGACTCCTCGAGCGGAAAATGCGGAATAATAATACAGGTGCCAAACGAGTGTCTGAAGGACTCCTCGAGCGGAAAATGCAGAATAGTAATACAGGTTCCAAACGAGTGTCTGAATGACTCCTCGAGCGGAAAAATGCAAAAATAATAATGCCGCAGTCGGGCGTCTGAGCGACACCACATAAAGGGCTTATAAGAAAATAATCACAACGAATATCCAGGAGGTAGGACCGTCCCAGGGATATTCAATCATATACATAAAATAAAGGTTAGTCCAGAATGATAAAGATCATAATTCATAGGGGCCACAAACATAAATAATATTTAGTACAGTCGTTTCTCCATCCGAAAACCGATAACCTAGTCAAGCCGTATCTCCATCCGAATACCGTTGCTATGATCCAGTTAACCGTGTCTCCATCCGAATACCGTTATAGAGTTCTAGTTAAATCGTTCTCCATCGGAATACCGTTATCAAGATTCAACCCAGACTGTGGTCCTTACTCAAGAACAAGACTATCCAATAGGGTATATCCTCTGCAGAGGGAGTACCATTTTCCACGAGTAACGGGATTACTCAGTCCCTCTGGACTAATTCCGTCTACGGTCTTTTGATTGAAAACACGCCTGACCTGCACACACCAGCTTAACTTACCAGTGTCTGGAATCACCCACGACACCTGCCAAGCAAAACTCTAAGTGGGGAGGCTACAACCTCGACGTAGCATGGGATCACAAAATTTATACCACGCGCAAACTGGGGAAGCTATCCCCTTCGGCTACGACCGAAACACCCATGCCCCCGGACCGGATGGCAGGCTTTAATCCGTGGCCACGGGACCTTCACCACGGCCTCTCTGTACGGTGTGTGCTTTGGAAAGGGGTTGACAACCTACTGAACCATACCCTGTCCCCTGCAGGGACAAGTGGTGGTACCGACAAAGAAGGAAGCTATTGATCAAGACTCGGTCTACAACCGACTCAGGTGGTCTAAGTATCCACCAACAACATTTCCACTAGTGAAATAAATCACCACTCCTCGAGCCTCACCGTGCTATGCCGGGCATACTCGTCTCAACGAGGGATTAGGGACAAGATCGTGTCTACCCAAGACCACGACTTTGCCGGTTTCCTACCGGTGTGCAAGAGAAGCTCACGAGGATGATCCAAAACAGTAGTGTATCCGTTGCTAACCACAAAACAACCCCAAGGTGCACTCATGCACGAGACTAAATCGGTACATACACTATCACACACTCCAAGTCAAAAGGTGCTGCGATCGCATCCAAACACCACAACAAAATATTATGCCAGAGTTCAGAAATGCTTGCCTTCAAGAGTATGCAAAGGATGCACTTATTGGAAGCTTTCATTTTCCTCCAAAAATCCTATTTTGCAAAACACACAAATACAAATATTTCAAATATAGTACCAAAACCTATCTCAAATATTTTTGAAATAAATCTTAAAATAAACTAGATGAAATTTGAGAGAGGTAGGAAAAAGAATCAACTCATTTGGAGTTTTATTTTAAAAGTTATAGCCAGTCAAAGTTTGGTCAACTCTGTTTTTAAATAAAACCAAAAAAAAAGGAAAACGCTTCAGCAGAAATACGCTTTCGCAGCAGAGAAACGTACGCAGGGGTTTCACGCCTTCACTTAAACAGAGAGAGGGCGGACGTGCGAGTCGCTGACAGTGGGTCCAGAGGGCCCACTAGTCAGGTTTGACTGGTCTCCTTCTCCCTCCTTTCTCGGCGCCCGAACGGTGGCGGGGCTCCGGCGATCGCCGTCGACGAACGGCTGCACCTCACGGGCATCCAAGGGCGGGGATGGAACGGCTAGACCGGGGCGGTCCTTTGGGTGGTTGAAGGGTCGTCGGAGGCGGGAGGAATCGCCGGCGGCGAGCTCCGCGGCGGGGAAAAGCTACGGTGGTGAAGTGCTTTTTGTGCTCCGGTGGTCTCTGATCGAAGATGAGTAGCTGGGCAGCTCCGCAAGGACCAGAGGGAGCGACTGGTGGTGCTGGTTGGGCGAGAGGGTGGCCGGTTGCGACGAATCGCACCGGAGCTTGGCGGCGGCCGGGATGGCCGGAGTTGAGGAAAACGGCCACTACGGGTCGATCTACTGCGTGGGAAGCTCTACGGGGAGCGTCTGATGTCGCCTGCGTGCTCGGAGGGGCTCGGGGCTCCTTTATATAGTGTGACGAGGCTGGACCATGGCGGCAGGAGATAGGATCGCCGGCGACAGCCGTTGCTGTAGTTGCAGGGTATCGCGGCGGCGACGAACGCGTTCCGACGGGCAGGAGGATAAGCACGAGCGATTCCTAGGGGCAGCTGGCGCGCTGGCGCGGTTTGGGCGGTGCCGAACATGGCAGAGGCCACTGCCGACGCCGGCGTGCCGCCAAGGGCGCGGCCAGCGGCGCAGCAGGGGGCGGCTAGTGCGCGGCTCAGCGATGCAGAGGAGGCCAGGGTCGGGTCGCGTCGCGAGCGGCAGTGCGGCGTGTCGGCGTAGTGCGCGCGCGTGCAAAACGTGCACTCTGGGCGCGCCCAGAGCACGCACGGCAGGTGCTCGACGGAATGCCAGTGCGCTCTAGAGAGCTTGGTTGGGGCTGGCAAAGAACAGAACAAGGGTAGGGGTGGCTAGGAGATCAGTGGACAAGGTTGTTGGGTCATAGGAGCAAGTCCACAGTGCAAACCAGAGAGCTTGCGAAAAGTGGTTGTGCACACCAGGTGTTCGGCAGAATGCCAGATGCACTTAGGCAACTCTTGGAGTGGCCAAAATCTCCAGATCAGTGTCTCTTTAGATGCAGGAGATGGTGGTAAGATTAGTTTGGAAAATACAGAAAGTTGATAGTGCAAGCTTTGCAAAATTCCTGTCTTTGACAGAAAGAAAAAGGGTTTAAAGCACGCACTTCAAAACCTCCAATGAGCCCAATCTCCTAGACTTAAGAGTTTGGTAGGGAGGGCTACAAGTAGGAAAAAGCTCAGGGTTACTGGAGCAAGGAAAAAATAAGGTTGCAGTACAACCCACCAATTTGGACAAAAATGCAAAAGAGGCTGATCCACTCAAATTTTTCAAAGAACATCACTGGGTTTTTGCTTGAAGATGAATTGCATGCATCCATTGACATCTTCAAACACTTGGAAGTATTTTTAAAGAAATATTTAAAAGGGTTGCAGTGTAAAAGTGCCTACTGGACCAGATTGGAAAATTTGGTGTAGAGCTCAAAATCTCCAATGGCCAGGAGGTATTTTTGCATAGAAGTGATGTGGGAACATCACATGACATCCCCAAATTTTGGTGGAATTTTTAACGGCATTTGTCAAGTGGTTGCAGTGCAAAACAGGCTCCAAATGCAAAAGAAATCATTTCAAGAAATAGAGCTTAGAGGAAATAAATCTTGCAAATTTAAATCCACTGTTAAATAATGGTTTTATTTTAGAGGGAAATCAAGTCCAACAATACCTTTGAAGGTTTTTTCCAACTAGAGGTATAAATCCAGAAATCAAAAAAAGTAAAACTTGACAATTGGAAAAGTTTTATTTCCTGGAAACATTTAAAAATAAAAACAAAGGCCAAAATTTTTGGGTGTCACACTGACCCTGTCAGTGTGACCGAGTGGAACAACTCGGTGGCACCGAGATGCAGAATCGCAAGCAGTTACTGCAACTTGGTGTGATCGAATGGTTCTAATCGGTTGCACCAAGATTGAAAACCTAGATCAACTCAGTGAACTCGATATGACCGAAAGGGATGAATTGGTCAGACCGAAATGCACAAAGAGGTTTTGGTAGTTTAAGTCTATGAAGAATCGGTGACTCTGAGTGCTCCTCGCCCAGAGGGTTCGAATCTGACTTGATCAAACTTTATGATGTAGCATGAATAGAGTTTGAGACTATAGCTAGAGGAAGTTCTTAGGCATTCTTATCCATCCATTTGGCAAAAGAAGAAGGAGCCAAACAATCAAAGCTAAAAATGGATGTCCTCGAGTGAGAAAAGTATGCAATCAACATGCTCATACAATAAAATGGCAAACGAAATATGTGGCAAAGCATGCACAAACACTCTAGCATCTTTCAAGCAATTGGCGATGACTAGGTCATCTATATATGAGTATATTGACTTAGGAGTCAAATGAGAACATTTGATCATAGGTCATACTCATCGTTTAAGCACAAGTGGGGTTACCACTTTTACATAAAGCATTGTTGTGTTCACACCATTAGAGTTGCTTTAGCTCAATTCTTAGAGTAAAGCTTCCCCTAGATGTGATATTCCCCCTAAGAGGGATGAACTAACCTTGGGTTTTGTCGATGATGACTTCATGTAGATATTGAAGATGCGGATGCTCAATATTGATGTAGATCATTTGGAGCAATCCATTGGAGTGAGTTGCACTTTGAATACCTACACGGGTTAGTCCCACAAGGAACAAACAAGGATATCCATAGACATAGAGTGAAGTACACACAAGATGATGTCCATGAAAGCATTAGGTTACCTTGTCCCTTTTCTTACCAACAAGAGGGTTTGTGACTCCTTGAACTAGTGCAAGATGTGGAAGTTGTTTGCACTTGTTCTCTCCAAAATGATATGAGTGAAGTATGTTGGCGGATTCACCCTCAAGAACTCTCTAGTTCTTCTTCTTCGGGATCCACATCAACTTGATGGGAACCCTTGGAGTTGTAGTCGTACTTGATGAAGTAGAACTTGATGTAATCTTGGGAACCCACATGACCAAGGCCTTGGGAGCTTCTTCAAATGCATCAATCTCCTCTTGAAGCTTGTCCTTGCCTTTTTGCTTGTGGTCTTGTGGTGAAAGCTCATCTTGGTCTTGTGTTCCCTAGAAAGAAGTAGGATCATACTTCTCTTGTCGAGGAACAAACTTCGTCTTGGGGTATTGATCTTCTTCCAACTCAAATCCATTGGCATTGAACTTTCATTGAAAACCAACACCTTGATTCTTCCGGTGCCTTCCTTGCTTGCGTATAATTTCCTCGAATTGCTTACTTCCGGCAAGGCTCTTGTACCTTTCTCTATAATTCCCTTCAATAAGCTATTTTCTTTCTCAAGTGTAACTTGGCTAAGAGAATCATTAGTGGAATCAAGAGAACTACTCGTAGCAACGACATTGGATTTAACATGATTATTATTACTGCTAGAGGAAGAATCTTTCTTGTTCTGTTGCTAGATTTCACTTGTGGCATGTAAGTGACAAGAGTAAACGCTTGGAAATGTAAGAAGAACTTTTCTTACGAAGATCATCATTGATTGCCTTTAAGAACCTATGCTCTTGCTCAAGGTTGAGCTTTTCAAAGCGTAGCTTCTCATGAGTCTTTAACAGCTCTCGATGATCTTCTAAGGTAGTTTCATGAGCTAACTTAAGAGTGTTTAGCTCTTTAGTTAGACACTCAATCTCCTTCTTATCATCTTCATTCATTTTATCTTGATTAGCATGATTAATAGCAAGTTCATCATAGTTTTCATCACTAGAGTTGTCAACAAGTAAATCATCATCTCCTAGCAAATCATCTTCATCACTATTGAAATCAACATACTCGGGGTGTGATACCTTTGGGCCTTTAGCCATGAAGCATCTTCCAATTCCTTCATTTGGTGAGTCAAATATGTCATAGGAGTTGATTGACACAAGTGCTAGTCCTGCAACACCTTCATCTTGAGTTTATTCGGAGTCAGACTGATAACTTCTCTCGGAGTGATGGTCGGAGTCAGAGCCAGATACCCATTCACCAATGTGAGCTTGATATCTTCGATTTGTATAGCTCCTTGATGACTTGTCCTTCCTTTCCGAATCCTTGCTTTTGCAAGAGGTTCTTCGTTCATAACGATCATCTTTACTCCTTCTCTATTTTGGAGGTGATTCTTCTCTTCTACTTCTTCTTTTAGGTGAGTCTTCTCTTCTTTTGTAGGGAGCCGTACACTCATTGGAGTAGTGTCCGGTTCTTCCACAATTGTAGCAATTACGCTGACGACTAGAAGATCTTTAGTCATTGTAGGAGCTTGACTTGGAACTTCTTTCCTTGCTTCTACTCTTGTAGAACTTGTTGAAGTTCTTCACCATTAGGCTCAATTCCTCATTGAAGGCTTGTTTCTCACTTGATGATGTGGGAGCATCACATGAGGCTTTGTAAGCACCACTTGACTTGTTGTCAAGCTCTTCCTTATCGTTGAGTGACATCTCATGCGCAACAATTCTTCCAATGACTTCCGTTGGCTTGAGATCTTTGTAATTGGGCATCATTTGGATCAATGTGCACACGGTACCATATTTTCCATCCAAGGCTCTTAGGATCTTCTTGATGATGAATTTGTCGGTCATCACTTCACTTCCTAAGCCGGCAATCTCATTTGTCATGAGAGCAAGCCTAGAGTACATTTCAGCAACACCTTCACCATCCTTCATTTTGAACTTGTCAAGCTGACTTTGAAGAACATCCAATTTGGATTCTTTGACGGAGTCGGTACCTTCGTGCATATCAATCAAAGTATCCCAAATTTCCTTTGCATTCTCAAGACGGCTGATTTTTTTGAATTCTTCGGGGCATAATCCGTTGAAGAGGATATCGCAAGCTTGAGCATTGTATTGTAGCATCTTCAACTCTTCCGCGGTAGCTTCACAGTTCGGTTCTCTCCCATCAAAGAATTCACCTTGCAACCCAATACACACAATAGCCCAAACGGTGGGGTTATGTCCAAGAATATGCATGTTCATCTTATGCTTCCAACTAGAAAAATTTGTACCATCAAAGTAAGGACCTCTACGGTGGTAATTTCCCTCGCTAGACGCCATACTCTCCTAGGTTGTGAAACCGAGGCTATGATCACCAAAGCTATGGAAATCAAGGCAAATGGAGACCAAAGCTCTGATACCACTTATAGGATCGAAAGTATGTCTAGCGGGGGGGGGGGGGGGGTGATTAGACTACTTGACCAAATAAAAATCTAGCCTTTTCCCAATTTTAAGTCTTGGCAGATCTTAGCAACTTATCATAAGTCAAGCAATGAACTTACACATGCAAATATAAGAGTATAGCAGTAGAATGTAAATCATTGCATATGAAGGTAAAAGGGAGGAGCTTGGAGGGAGCAAATGCAATGTAGACACGGAGATTTTTGGCGTGGTTCCGATAGGTTGTGCTATCGTACATCCACGTTGATGGAGACTTCAACCCACGAAGGGTAACGGCTTCGCGAGTCCACGGAGGGCTACACCCACGAAGGGTCCACGAAGAAGCAACCTTGTCTATCCCACCATGGCCATCGCCCACGAAGGACTTGCCTCACTAGGGTAGATCTTCACGAAGTAGGCGATTTCCTTGCCCGTACAAACTCCTTGGTTCAACTCCACAATCTTGACGGAGGCTCCCAACTGACACCTAACCAATCTAGGAGACACCACTCTCCAAAAGTTAATAGATGGTGTGTGGATGATGAACTCCTTGGTCTTGTGCTTCAAATGATGTCTCCCCAACAGTCAACTCTCTCTCATAGATTTGGATTTGGTGGAAGGATTATTTGAGAGGAAAGCAACTTGGGGAAGGCTAGAGATGGTTGGATTGGAATATCTTGGTCTCAAGACATGAGTCGGTGGTTCTCTCTCAGAAAATGTATGCTGGAAGTGTAGGCACGTTCTGATGGCTCTCTCCATGAACAAAGAGTGGGTGGAGGGGTATATATAGCCTCCACACAAAATCTAGCCGTTACACACGATTCACCAAACTCGGTGGGACCAAATTGAGAAACTCGGTCAGACCGATTTGGTTCAAAATGTGAACGTTAGGATTTTCGGTGGGACTGAAATGTCATCTCGGTGGGACCGATTTCATTAGGGTTAGGGCATAACGTAATCTCGGTGAGACCGATCACATCAACTCAGTGAGACCGATTTCTGTAATAGGCAGAGAGTGAGTTGGTCAGACAAACTCTGTGGGACCAATTCGCTCATTTTGGTGAGGCCAAAACGTTACGAAAAGGAAACACAGAGTTTGCATTGCGAACTCGGTGGGACCGATCACTCATCTCGGTTGGACTGAAACGTTATGAAGGGAAACAAAGAGTTTGCAATCCCATCTTGGTGAGACCGAGATCCCTATCGGTGAGACCGAACTGGTTAGGGTTTCTGGCTATGGATATGTCAAATGAACTCGGTGGCGCCGGATAGATCAAATCGGTGGGGCCGAGTTTGACTTTGTCGGTGTTCGGGATATGGGGTATCCAGACTTGCCTTCCCGCGGCCCACTGCGTTGCTCCATCGACGACCTGGTACGTGCCAGCTTCAGCATCAACGACTCAAGACCCTCGCGAGGAGCTAAGCCTCGCGAGGCAGACGACACCAAGACCCCCGAGGGGATCGGCCTCCTCAGGCTGGCTCCCGAGGGGCGGAGAGTTCTATGCAAGGTGCACCTCATGAGGCTCAGCTGACGTGAGCCATGACGACCATGGCCAGGCGGGGGCCAGCAGGCACAGAGCGGCAGTTTCCTCTTCGGTGCAAGGGAGGCAAGCCGCAGGCGCGGAGTCTTGAGGAATCAGCCAAAGGTTTCCATTTTGGTGCAACAATACCAAGACCGCCAGGACGGCAGGACGGAGGTCATCACCGAGCCCACGGCAGCGTCACAACCAGAGGCTTTTCGCACGTGAAGACCACTTTAGTCAGGATAGGATGTACTACTTGTCCCCTTTCGAATCTGGCCGTTGTGGGATCCCTTCCCGCCAACATTTGGGAAGAGGACCAAGGCCACTATAAATAGGACTTAGCCAACAGCATAGAGAAGGATCTCGTTCGGACCTAGTTCGCCTCTAGTTCAGATCGGGGGAAGAGATCCATTCTCACCCGACCACCACACCAGCTCTCTTGAGCTCAAGAACACCTCACCTCCTGAGGCCAGTTCATCAACCGTACTAGTTCATCCTCAACCCTTCGAGGCAATCGATCAAAACGCTGGAGTAGGGTATTACACCGCAAGGTGGCCCAAACCAGGATAAACGGCTGTGTCTCTTTGTCTCTTTGAGCCCGATGCGCTAGGCTTAGGAGGATTGCGAGTAGGCAGGCTGGGTAGGTTGAGATCTCTGCACGCACCCCAGAGTTCAAACCTTTCAAGGGTTTGCGGAACTCGTAATCTGACATTTGGCGCGCCAGGTAGGGGTGCGTCGGATCTTCTATTCCGTCGACCGGTCTTCCGCCGCTCCACCAACGCCATGGCCGACGCCCCGAGGGCCCACGTCGAGCACCGGGTTGTCTAGGCCTCCTCGACAGTGCCCGCCGACGAGGAGGACTTCCACTCCGCTCTGCTCGCGGCTGGCGCTCCGCCTAGTGCGGCCGGCCGCGGGGGACGCGTGGCGCAACCTCCCTTTTTGGCGTCGCGCCGCAACCGCGCCGCCGCACGATCTGCAAGCTACAACGCGGTAATCACACAGCACACGCGCATGGAGCAGGCGAACATGCGGGCTGCGTTCATCGTGGCTCGAGAGCTCTTGAGGTGCAGGCTGCTGGAAAGCGGCCGCGACGCCCTGCTGGAGCGGGTTGCCGAGCTGCTGGACGCGGCGTGCAGGGGCGCTTCACCGTTCTGCACCCTGCCCATGTCGCAGGCTGTGGTAGGGGCGCACGCTCCTCCTCGCCACAACCGCGCGCCCCCTCCCAGGCCCCTGAAGAGCCTCTCGGCATCGGCCAGCCTCACGGTGCAGCCCGCACTCCTCCGAACATGCCACCTCAGGGTGGGGCTGCTCCGAGGAACATCCCCAGGGGCCGCGCCGGGGCGCCGGTCGCTGGTCGTCTGGACCAGAGGGCGACCTAGGAAAGCGGGAATGTGAGGCAGCCGGGAAGCAATTCCGGCGCAGCCAGCGCGGAAGCCTACGTGCCCATCGTGGTGGACCTGAGGCATGCGCGGGGAGAGGGCCCCCGCCGATCCCCCATGCCAGGCTGGGCGCTGGATGTACACGAAGCCGAGACCCTTTACGAGCCGCCGCCGAGCCCCGCCAATGTCTCCCACGGCAACAACCTCTGGGTACAGCTGACGCCACAGGGGCACGCTTATGTTGACCATGGATCGCACGTGAACCAGGGCGCAGCTACCATCAGGACTCTCAGGACGGTGGATCCGTTGGAGGAGCACGAAGGGCGTTGGGAGCAGCGCGAGGGGAGCCCAGGGGCAGGGCCTTCCCCGCACTGCATGGAGCAAGACCCTGCTTGGAGGTAGGTTCCCCGCCGGGGAAGGCGCCGGTGAGCCCTTCCTCTCGGCGGGGGGCCTACGGTCGCCGAGGACGCCGCCAGTGTCCCCCTTGCCCCTTGGTCTTGTCTTGGTTTCCGGTCTCCCCAACGTTGGTCGGGGGCTGCGCAGGGCGGGGGTCCTCGTCGGGCGACATGAAGCAAGGCTCCGGCTGTGAAGGTCTCCGCTCGTGACACTCTCATGTAATAATGAGTGGGGTTGTACACGCCCCGGAGTCTCGTGAGCGCCGTCCTGGGGCCTCACGGGGGCTCCCACCCACGTCCTAGTGGAACCACCATGCTCCGTACTGGCCGTCGACACTGTCCCCCAATGACTATGCTCAGCCGGTGGAAGCACTTAGCTCCGCGTTGGTGAGAAGACCTGAAGACTAGCTAGGCGCCAGACGCGGCCATTTGCTTTCGCCTCCTTTTTGTACTCGTTCGTCGGCCTTTTGGAGTAAACTTGATTCTCGTGCATTTAAAAAAAGGGGGGAGTTTTTCTTGTCTTGTGTTGCTCTCTCGCTTTCTGGTCTTGCGTTTTTTCGGAGCTTGTGCCTACTGCCCTGCCCCCGAGCGCCTCGAGAGCGGGGGCTGGGTGCGGTGCGCGCACGTCAGGATTGAACGTTTTCCCCCTCAGGGGCTCAAGGGTGCGGCCGCCACGCGCGGCCACCTCGCCGCAATTCGGCAGTTGGCTCCTTGCGAAGCACTTCAGGACAAGTCAGCAGGCTCCTCGCAAGAGCCAGACCCTCACAAGCTCGCAGCAGGCACGCCTCGGGAGGACAAATGTTTCTGCAACGTCAGGGCACGCTCGAGACCCGCGGAGCCAAAGATAAGTCATGACCACCATCCCGCCTAAGGTTGCGGACCTGAGGGGTCGCTCCGTGGCATCATTTCAAGGCATTTCGCAATTATATACATCACAAGGGCCCGCCTTTTCAAAACACTCTAACAAGGAAACTCTCAAGTTTGGTCATGCAGGTTAAAGTAAACAGGAGTACAGGTCTAGTTGTGCGCGCCTTCTTCGTCACCTTCGTCCGCGCTGCTCGTGCTTCCCGAGCCATGGCAGCTATCCTCCTCATCACCACTGGCCGTGCCACTCGCTCTGGCCATGAGCACAGCTGTGTCATCCTCAGAAGCCAGCTCCTCCACCAAGGCGTTCACATGGTCATCCACCCACGTGGCGAGCTTGTCCTGGGTAGCCTGTAACGCCCCGGATCCAATGCGCCAGGTGTCTTCCAGTTATTCGCCGTCGTTGCCATGTCATATGCTTGCGTGTTACATTTTTCCATGTCATCATGTGCATTTCATCTACCTGTTTTTCAAAACTTGCATCCGTTCGGGTTCCCCGGTTCTCTCCATTGTCCGTTCTGAGCCCAACCACACTCGCACGAGCCCGCGGCACCTCCCAGTTCTTGTTTTGTGAGCCGCTGAAAAACGTTCTCGGAATGGGCCGAGATTTGCCAAGTGGTCTTGGTATATCACCGGTAGACCGCCTGCCAAATTTTGTTCCATTTGGAGGTTGTCGTGGAATTGTCACGGCAGATGTCCTCGTGCAAGGACTTAGTCATGGAGCCATCGCAGCTAGGAAGCTTAAAGGGGTTAAACGGGACAAGGAACACGAGGGTTATACTGGTTCGGCCCCTTACAGTGAAGGTAAAAGCCTACGTCCAGTTGAGGTGATATTGATTAGGGTTTCGACGACCAGGAGCTAAACCGTCCTGCCTGGTTATCGATTTGGTCTTGCTTGTCCCTAAACCGCCGCCGGGTCGTCCCTTTATATAGAGAGGTTGACGCCCAGCGGCTCTCAGAATCCCGGCCGGCTCATAACAGTGTCCGGCTCGGACTCTTAACTATTCTTGCCTTACACTACAAGTTTCACCATAACGGCGGTTATCACTACGGGCCTTAAGCCATCTCCGGGTCTTAAGCCCATTATTGACCCGCCGTCTTCAAGTTTGGTACTGGGCTTCGCGTGATGACCATTATGACGTAACCCGGCCCCTCCTGGGCGGGTGACTCTAATGGTTATATCCCCAACATTAGGCCCCAGATTGATTTGAACCGGTTCATGTCAATCTTCAATGCCTTTGAGAGAAAATCTTCCGGCTTATATTTGTGCGAAGGTTATAACCCGCCGTGACGTCATCTTCTGGATTCCTGGTAACCCGCCATGACGTCATCTTCCATTAAGTTCATTTTTTATTCTGTCATATTCCAACGGATCTTATCTTTAATGGCCATCTCAAAAATCGAGGCGCTTCTGTAGCAAGATAATCACGCCTTGGCCTCCTCGTTTCTCGCGCCCACTTATTAGCCGCACCTTATAAATAGGCCCGGCTCGTATGCCTTCATTTACTTATCTCCTCCATCGTCTTCCTCCTCTGACACCCGAGAGCTCGAGCTCCGCCGCCGCCGCCGCTCCCCTGGTCTTCGTCAACCTCGGCCGCTGCATCACCCTGACCGGTCCAGAGAAACGGCGGCAACCTCCGCATCTCTTTCCGCACCAGTAAGTTCTTGCCACTCCATAGAGTAGATCCGCATTAGGGTTCTTGTCGTTCTCCCCTGTTCTTCGCAGTTCGTCGCCATTTCTTCACAGTTTTTCCTACACGGCCCCCTTGGATCCAGAAACCATATAGAACTCGTGCGGCTGTGGTTTCACACCCATTTTCAATAGTAGCATGTCCCCTTTACTTGCAAAGAGATCTCCTTAGAGCTCATGAACTTCTCTGTATCAGCTTTCTAGGTCTAGAATTTTTTTCTTTCTAGTCGATCGTTTGATCCAAAATAATTACTGCGATCTGTGAAACTTGTTTGTGCCACACTTAGTCAAAAATTGCATCTGTTAGCTACGGTGGCTCATATCTCCGGCTTAAAAGAGGCCATGCGCTGTGAAATTTCCGGCTCATTTATGATAGAGTTTTAAACAACTTGAATTACTCACGATGGCCACAGCGGCTTAGATATCCCGACACAATTAGCCATATGTCATTAGGCCCCTTCATAAGCTGCCATCTTGAATACTGAACTGTAAACGTCCTCCGGCTTATAGTTGAACCGGACATTTCCTTTTGTCATAGGCTTTCGTCTTTCACAATGCCGCCCAAGGCTCCCAAGGAACCCATCACATGCAACTGGATGAGATCCAATGTTACTGATGATACTTTAGCTGATTTCGTGAAGACGGGTTACCTGCCAAAAAGGGAGGTCATGTCCTATCGGGCCTCTGACCCGTCCGAAGAAAGACCTCAACCAAGAGATGGAGAGGTTGTGATATTTGCTGATCACATGAGCCGGGGCTTTGCTCCTCCCAGCTCAAAATTCTTCAGAGACGTTCTGAACTTTTTCGATCTGCGACCTCAAGACATTGGACCCAATTCCGTGTCAAACATTTGCAACTTTCAAGTGTTTTGTGAGGTATACCTTGGAGAGGAACCCAACCTGCTACTCTTTAGGGCGTTATTTTACTTGAACCGCCAGAATGAATGCGCCAACAGGCCTAGCTTGGAACTTGGCGGAATTTCAATCCAACGACGGAGAGATTGCCTGTTTTCCTATGCTGAACCGCCAAGCCACCCGAAGGACTGGAAACAGACATGGTTCTACTGCCAGGATACTTCTCCCGCTGATGAGAACCCTCTGCCCGGCTTTCGCGCCCTGCGTCTGGAGCCAAATCACCCCCTGCCAGACAAACTATCTCAAGCTGAGCGTCAACCACTGATCCCCACCATCAACAAGATTAAGGCTCTCCTGGGAAATGGCCTCAACGGCATTGATCTGGTCCGGGTCTGGATTTCTTGGCGGGTGATTCCCTTGAGCCGCCGCCCCAGCTTAATGTGTGATTATATGGGCCGGAAGGATGACCCTCTGCGGCACAGCCCCAACGACTTACCTGAGGACGTCGTTGACGACATGACCAAATCCCTCCTGAACGAGAGCTTGGCAGACTGTGGGAGGACAGGCTTAAACCCCTTCTGCAAAGCTAACCCGACTCTGGCGGTAAGCCACTGTCCTGAGCACCTTGCTTTTCCTTTTAATAGTTTTCATCTGAACCTTAAGAAATCTTTGTTGTATTTTTCAGGCTAATGATAAGTTCTGGAAGGTCAAGTATGATCATGAGGTGGCTAAAAAAGCCAGGAAGGCTAAGAAAGCCGCTAGGAGAGCCGCTCCCCGCAAGAAGGGGAGTAAACCTAGCGCTTCAGACCTGCTTCATCTGGAGGACACCTCCGAGTCAGAGGTAACCCTTCATTCTTATGCTCTTCTCTTGTTATTTTGTTGTTCTTAACCACCTTATCGACACTGATTATCAGCAGGAGGACACCGGAGCGAGTAACCCGGTGATTGAAGAGGTAACTATACTTTCCTCCGGCTCGGAGCCCTTGCCAAGGCTGAAAGTCTGAAGAGTAACCCGGAAAGTAAGATTTTCCCATCCTTTAGCTTATCAAGATCCTCAATTTCTTTTGAAGCAGCAGATTCATGAGAGCCGGAGACAAATCCGGGCCAACAAGGATGCAGACCTCTCCTCCGGCTTACCGGAAGCATCAAGGAAGCGCCGGACCGAGGTTATCTCCAACTTATATCCTCTTCATCCTTTGGAGGGCATCACACGTCAACCACTCAACTCTTCTGATTCAAATTATCAGGAAACTTCACCTTCCTCCGGTGACTCCATGCAATCTAACTTGCCGGCTTTCAAGACTGCACCCGGGTAATGACGATCATCTTATTTTGTGCTTTATCTTACTCATGTTTTTGCACTAACCTTTTGACTTTCAGCGCACAAGCAAAGCTCAGCAAGAGGGCAAAGAAGAGTCACCCGGTCGAAGAGCCGGTCTTGACTGAACCGGAGGCTTCTGCTCATGAGCCGCCATCTGCCTCAGCCCCTGAAACCACTGCTCCAACTGACGAGCAAGTCATAGAGGGTTCTAATAACCCGGAGATCCCCAGCCCAGCTCAACCAGTCGATGACCCGGACGTTGTAATCTCCCAGACAGAGTTTGTCGAGCCGGGGAGACCCACTGTGCTGGCTAAATGCTCTGCCAAGGAAGAGCTGCTAGAGCGCCGCAGGGCCAAGCTGCATATCACCAACTATGCTACCTTGAGCATTGGAGATATCGTCTCCGGCTATGTTAATCAGGTGCACAACAGCCGGGACCTGGAGATTGACATGGTAAAGCAGATACAACAAAAATCTGAGGTACAACTCTCTTGCTTACTCCATAGTCATCCTTACCATGCTAGCCCCCAAGTCTATTACTTATGATAGAATACGTTGTAGACTTAACTTCCGGCTTACCTTCATGAACCGGCAATTTCCAATAGAATCTTTCAGCATACATTAGCCCCCAAGTGCCAAGTGTCTTTGCTTGCAAAGTGCTTGGGACTTTAATGTTGCATAATAATCACTCACACTATAACCCGGAATTTGTACAGGCTGCCTGCAAGAAATTTGAATCTGAAATCTCTGAGCTGAAGAACCGCCTGAAGACTCAGGAAACTGAGACCCGGAAGGCCAATGCCAAATTTGAGTTCAGTGTTGCTGCACAGGAAAAGCTGAAGAAGAAATTTGAAACAGAAAGAAAGACTTGGGCCGAGGAGAGAAGCGCCTTGCTCAGCCAGGCCGAACAAGCAGAGGCTGCTCTGACTGAGAGAACCGCCGAACTCTCCGGCTTAAAACGCCATGTGTCACAGATGGTCTCCGCAATCTTCGGTGAGTCATTCTGCCAGCCTTTAACAAGTTCACATTCTTTATGTCTTATAAGTCCCACCATTGCCATTCAGCTCACCTGACTTTGTTAAACAGGTCCCAGAAGCTCCAACCTTAATCAGAATGTTCTGACCAAGTTGAAGGCCGTGTACACCTTGGTGGAGAAACTCTACACCGGGTCACAGCGTGCTTTAGCCGTTGTGGCCCTGTCCAATGAGGTTCCGACTCACCTGGCGGACGTACTCAGGCGGCTTGCCGTTCTTCCTCGGTGCTTCCAAGAGCTAAGACGGGCCTCTGCAAGAGCCGGAGCTATAGCTGCTCTGAGCCGGGCCAAGGCTTTCCTCCCGGAGCTAGACCCGGCCGACATCGCTCTTGGATACCCTAGCCTGAAGGAAGACGAGACCCCCTTCGATCAGAAAGACTTCGCCGCTTGTGTGAAAAGCGTGCGTCCGGTGGCTACCATGATCGGGAATGACACAGATCTTACCAAGTATCAGCCGGGCTACAACGCGGAAAATCAGAGGATCCCAACTCCACGCTATGAAGCAGTCAGCCTGATCCCGCCGACTCGTAAGCACACCTTCGCCCCAGAAGTTGACCCGGCCGGGTTAATTGATGATGAGGCTCAATTTGAAGCTTTGAGCGGCATTGACTAGAAATCATCAACCTTCCAGGTCATGGGAACAGCCGGAGGAGCGGAGAGGGATGAGCCGGAAGCTTCGACCCAACAAGCACCTTGATTTTTTAGGCGGCTGATGGTTACACTTTAAAACAATGCCTCACCTTTTGGACTCGGGGAGTCTTGTAATAGAGTAGGACAAACACTTAATTTTGTCGTGCCATCATGCACGTGTTGAATGCTTAACTCCATTCAAGTTGCTTCTTTATATTCCTCCGGGTTATGTTCGACCATCTACTTTCCTTAAGTTAAAGAACTATCTTTAATCATCCTGCATGGAAAATAAATCACAAGTCTCTGGGCGGCTTACCGCACTGAGAGTCATATACTTTATATATAACCCGGAATATGAACCAAAGTCACCGAAGACCGGCTCTCAGTTGTATTCTCGATGTAACCATAATAGCATACTTACAGGTCTTCAAGTATACTTCCGGTTTATGTAACCCAAATAATGAGATTGAGAACTCCACTCTGGTTCACCAGCATTGATAATGCTTATTGTGTGCTATCAACATTATTAATCAAAGTTAAGCCGGCGGAGCAAGAACCGCCCTTGCACACTGTTGATATGATCAAAACAACTTGTTGCAAACCAACAGGTCAAAACTTAAAGGCTTCTGATTCGAATACGACCAGAGAACCGTCCCAAAGGGGTTAAGCTAAGATTCGAATGCGATCATATAGCCCCCAGTGGCGTTGGCGTTGCCAATCAAGAGGGTACCGACAGCTATGTTCTCTTTGGTTCGAATACGACCTATGTGTGAACAGGAAGCCCCCAAATGACCTTGAGAGTTGTTTAACGACGCTGATTCGAACACGATCCACGTCGGTTCCCAAAGGGGGTTGAGCTATGATTCAAATATGATCAAGAAAAACTCCCCAATGAGCTCGCCGATTTGCCAATCAAGTGGGTATCGACAGCTATGTTCTCTTTGGTTCGAATACGACCTATGTTTGAACAGGAAGCCCCCAGGTGATTATACTGTTTACGGCTAGATTCGAATACGATCGTAAGCCGGATCCACCTCCAAGTGACCATGTGATGTTGTAATGGAAATAACACGTTTACCTTTGGAGGAGAAAAAAAGGACAGAGGTCCTGCTTTATTATTTATCATAATATATACATGGCTATAGAAATATGTACATTATGAGAGCCGGTGGCTCAAGTGTAATAAGGCCAAAGCTGAGCTATGTTCCACGGCCGACGGGTCTCTTCCTCCGACTTGCGTGAATCTTTGTGCTCCCGAACATCAATAAGTTAGTATGACCCGTTGTGCAAGTTCTTGCTGACCACAAAGGGCCCTTCCCAAGGTGGGGATAACTTGTGTGCATTTGTTTGATCTTGGATGAGCCGGAGCACCAGATCACCTTCCTGGAAGACCCGGGACTTAACCCGGCGGCTGTGATAACGACGCAAGTCTTGTTGGTAAATCGCCGAGCGAGCTGCTGCCACATCACGCTGTTCGTCCAACAAGTCAAGAGCATCTTGGCGCGCCCGCTCATTATCCGCCTCAACATAAGCCGCCACTCGAGGCGAGTCATGACGGATGTCGCTAGGGAGGACTGCTTCCGCTCCATAAACCATGAAAAAAGGCGTGTAACCCGTAGATCTGTTAGGAGTAGTATTGATGCTCCATAACACGGAGGGTAACTCCTCCACCCAACAACCCGGCGTCCGTTGCAAAGGGACCAAAAGCCGGGGCTTGATGCCCTTCAAAATCTCCTGATTAGCTCTCTCAGCTTGACCATTGGATTGAGGGTGAGACACTGAGGAAACATCAAGTCGAATATGCTCTCGTTGACAAAACTCCTCCATGGCGCCCTTAGACAGATTGGTACCATTGTCAGTTATAATGCTGTGTGGAAAACCAAAGCGAAATATCACCCTTTTCATGAACTGAACCGTTGTGGCCGCGTCACACTTGCTAACTGGCTCTGCCTCAACCCACTTTGTGAACTTGTCAACTGCCACCAAGAGGTGGGTCTTCTTATCCTTGGACCTTTTAAAAGGCCCAACCATATCAAGCCCCCAGACTGCAAACGGCCAAGTAATTGGAATCATCCTCAATTCTTGAGCCGGCACATAAGCCCATCGCAAGAACCTCTGACAACCGTCACATTTACTGACCAAGCTCTCCGCATCAGCATGAGCCGTCAGCAAATAAAAACCATGACGAAAAGCCTTGGCCACAAGGGATTTTGAGCCGGCATGATGGCCACAATCCCCTTCATGAATCTCACGTAAGATTTCTTGACCCTCCTCAGGGGAAACACAACGCTGGAAAGTTCCAGTAACACTGCGACAATGCAGCTCGCCATTGATAATGACCATTGACTTAGACCGCCGGGTTATTTGTCTGGCCAAAGTTTCATCCTCAGGCAAATCTCCCCGGGTCATGTAAGCCAAGTATGGTACTGTCCAGTCTGGGATGATGTGGAGAGCCGCCACCAACTGTGCCTCCAGGTCAGGAACAGCCAAGTCTTCCTCTGTAGGCAACTTGACAGAAGGGTTATGCAAAATGTACAAGAAAGTATTAGGCGGCACCGGCTTTCGCTGAGAACCCAGCCGGCTTAACGCATCAGCCGCCTCGTTCTTCCCACGATCGATGTGCTCTACTTGGTAAACCTGAAAGTGTCCAGCAATGGCATCAACTTCGCGGCGATAAGCCGCCATGAGAGGGTCTTTGGAATCCCACTTTCCTGACACTTGTTGGGCCACTAAATCTGAGTCGCCAAAGCACCTCACCCGGCTCAAACTCATCTCCTTAGCCATCCGAAGACCATGGAGCAAGGCCTCGTACTCAGCTGCATTGTTAGTACAGGGAAACATCAACCGTAGCACATAGCAAAACTTGTCACCTCGAGGGGAAGCTAATACAACTCCAGCCCCCGAGCCCTCCAATTGCCTAGACCCGTCGAAGTGTATAGTCTAGTATGTATTATCCGGTTTCTCTTCAGGCACCTGTAGCTCTGTCCAATCATTGATGAAATCCACCAATGCTTGAGATTTGACAGCAGTGCGTGGCACGTATTTCAGACCATGAGGCCCAAGTTCTATAGCCCACTTAGCCACTCTCCCTGTGGCTTCTCTGTTTTGGATGATATCTCCTAGGGGAGCAGAACTAACCACAGTGATAGGGTGACCCTGGAAATAATGCTTAAGCTTCCGGCTTGCCATGAATACCCCATAAACAAGCTTCTGCCAATGTGGATACCGTTGCTTGGACTCAATGAGCACTTCACTGACGTAGTAAACCGGCCGCTGAACCGGATACTCCTTACCCTCTTCCTTGCGCTCCACCACCACAGCCACACTGACGGCTCGCGTGTTAGCGGCTACATACAGCAATAAGGGCTCCTTGTCAACAGGAGCAACAAGAATCAGGGGCTCAGCCAGCTGTCTCTTCAAATCCTCAAAAGCAGCATTGGCAGCATCATTCCAGACAAAGTTATCTGTTTTCTTCATCAACTGGTATAGCGGCATGGCCTTTTCACCCAAACGGCTTATAAACCGGCTTAAAGCAGCGATGCGACCCGCCAGACGCTGGACGTCGTTTATACACGCCGGCTTTGCCAGAGAGGTGATTGCCTTGATCTTTTTCGGGTTAGCTTCAATGCCTCTGTGAGAAACCAGAAAACCCAAGAGCTTGCCTGCAGGAACACCAAAAACACACTTGGCCGGGTTAAGCATCATCTTGTAGACCCGGAGATTATCAAAGGTTTCTCTCAGATCATCTATCAAGGTCTCCTTCTCCCTGGATTTAACCACGATATCATCCACATAAGCATGAACATTGCGCCCAATCTGGTTATGAAGACAATTCTGCACGCAACGCTGGTAAGTCGCCTGCGCACTCTTGAGCCCAAAAGGCATGGATACATAATAGAAGGCTCCAAAAGGAGTGATGAACGATGTCTTCTCCTGGTCCTTAACTACCATTTTAATCTGATGGTATCCAGAATAAGCATCCAAAAAACTTAAGCGCTCACAACCCGCCGTAGCATCAATAATCTGATCAATACGGGGGAGAGCAAAAGGAATAGCCGGACAAGCCTTGTTTAAATCTGTGTAATCCACACACATCCGCCAGGTGCCGTTCTTCTTAAGCACGAGCACCGGGTTAGCTAACCATTCTGGATGAAAAACTTCCACGATAAACCCGTCCGCCAAGAGCCGGGCTACCTCCTCACCAATGGCTTTCCGCCTCTCCTCATTAAACCGCCGGAGGAATTGCCTGACCGGCTTAAACTTCGGATCAATATTGAGAGTGTGCTCAGCGAGTTCTCTAGGTCCCGGCATGTCAGAAGGTTTCCATGCAAAGATGTCCCTGTTCTCACGGATGAACTCGATGAGCGCGCCTTCCTATTTCGGGTCCAGATTGGCACTGATGCTGAATTGTTGAGATGAGTCACCTGGAACAAAGTCAACAAGTTTAGTCTCATCAGCGGACTTAAATTTCATTACCGGCTCATGCTCCGTGGTTGGCTTCTTCATAGACGTCATATCTGCCGGGTCAACATTGTCCTTGTAAAACTTCAACTCCTCTGTTGCACAAACAGATTCAGCGTAAGCCGCGTCACCTTCCTCACACTCCAAGGCTATCTTTCGGCTGCCATGAACCGTAATGGTCCCATTGTGACCCGGCATCTTGAGCTGCAAATATACATAACACGGCCGTGCCATGAACTTGGCGTAAGTAGGCCGCCCAAATAAAGCATGATACGGGCTTCTTATCTTAACCACCTCAAAGGTTAATTTTTCCGCCCTGTAATTGTACTCATCTCCAAAAGCCACTTCCAGCTCGATCTTACCAACTGGATACGCCGACTTACCTGGCACCACACCATGGAAAACAGTTTTGGATTGGCTGAGATTCTTATCAATCAATCCCATACGATGGAAAGTCTCATAATAGAGGATGTTGATGCTGCTGCCTCCGTCCATGACCACTTTAGTGAATTTATATCCCCCCACCTGAGGAGCCACCACTAGGGCCAGGTGACCCGGATTATCAACCCGGGGAGGGTGATCTTCCCTGCTCCACACAATAGGCTGCTCAGACCATCTTAAATAGCGTGGAACCGCCGGCTCAACAGCATTAACAGCCCTCTTATGAAGCTTCTGATCTCGCTTGCACAGACTGGTGGTAAACACATGATACTGTCCACCATTGAGCTGCTTTGGATTGGTCTGGTATCCCCCTTGCTACTGCTGATGACCCTGGCCGGACTGCTGATTAAAGCCCCCTTGAACATTCTGAGGATTGGAATTTGAGCCCCGCCCGGGCCATGAAAGCCGCCGGCACCTGAGCCGCCGCCCGGGCCACTGTTGCCATTAAAAGCATTGGAATTCTTAAAGGCCTTCATGATTGCGCAATCTTTCCATAGATGAGTAGCCGGCTTCTCCCTAGAGCCATGCCTTGGACAAGGCTCATTCAACAACTGCTCAAGCATCGGGCCGGACCCGCCGGCTCGGGGAGGTGGCCTCCCCTTACGTCGCTGGTTGTTACCCTGTGAGCTAGCGTTGGCCACAAAATCTATGCTGCCATCAGCCTTACGCTTGCTTCCTCCTTGGTTCGCTGGGTTATGCTGAGGACCCTTGCCATTGCCATTCTTCTTTCCCTTCCCTGTCCTTTCATCATCCGACGCGGGGTCCTTGGTACTATCAGAGTCGGCGTACTTGACGAGAGCCGCCATCAGCGTACCCATATCATTGCATTCGCGCTTGAGCCGCCCGAGTTTCATCTTCAGGGGCATGAAACGACAATTCTGCTCCAACATTAAGACTGCAGAGCCGGCATCCATCTTATCAGATGAATGTATTATCTCTTTGACCCGGCGAACCCAATGGGTTGTAGACTCACCCTCCTGCTGCTTACACTTAGTCAAATCCACAATGGACATAGACTGCCTACAGGTATCTTTGAAGTTTTGGATGAACCGGGCTTTTAGCTCAGCCCAAGACCCGATAGAATTCGGTGGCAGCCCTTTCAACCAAGTGCGGGCAGTCCCATCTAACATCATGGTGAAGTACTTGGCCATCGCCGCTTCACTGACCTCCAGCAACTCCATAGCCATCTCGTAACTCTCGATCCATGCTCCGGGTTGCAAATCGGCTGTGTCATTAGGCACTTTCCTTGGCCCTTTGAAATCCTTGGGCAGACGTTCGTTACGGAGAGCCGGCACCAGACAAGGAACACCTCCAGTCCTCGTAGGTATACCTACGTCGATGGAAGTCGTCGGATAAGCCGAGAGTGGCTGGTAAGCCGTCAACTGAGGCACTTGCTCTGCCTCTTGCCGTGCTCTGTCTTGGTCTACCGCGTGAAAGGCTCCGTTATGAGCCGGACCGTGGCCTGGAGGCAAATCACGGTGTCGGACGTTGCTAGAGCCGGTCGCTGAGACCAGATGCCTGCTATAACTCGGGCTCCGGCGTGGACGAGGGGTTGAATGAATCCTGTCCCGGCTATATGAGTATGCCTCCTGTTGTGCCAGAGCTGTCTGAAGAAGCTCTCTGACCCGGCGGGTTTCAACCGCCGTCGGAGAGTCGCCCTCAATTGGCAGAGCCGCCAGTCGCGCCGCCGTGGCGACCATGTTTTCCAACGGGTTGGCATAATGACCCGGCGGTATTGGCACATACTGAGGCGGGGTAGCGTTCACCCGGGGAGGCCCCATCACTTGGGGCTGAATGGGCGTTCCAGCCCCGGGCGCCATGATCTCTGGCGGGTTACTAGGCCCTGCACCCGGCGTGTTGAAGAGGTTTCGAGGATCGTAAACCAGAGGGAGTCGAGATTGGGCCTTCTGATGCCTCCTTCTCATGACCTCATTGGACGCGTTTTGATCCATCGTGAGCCGAAAAGACTGTGCCTGAATCAGCTGAGTCTGGGCGTCGAGAGCCGCCCTCTCTGCAGCCATCCTGATCCCTTCCGCCGCCAGATCCTCCTTGGCTTTTGCTAGATCCAATTTTAACTGTGCCACCTCCACGTCATGCTGAGCTTGATCTGCCGGGGCAACCGTAGCGGTCAACAGGACCGTCATCTTGTCTGTGAGATCCATCAGCACCTGAGCCGGCGAGGGCACAGGGCTTCCTGACCCAGCGGTGGGGTTTTGAACAGGTTGTGCGCCGGCCATGAAGATTCCAACCCAGCTCGGCGGCTGAAAGGGGTCCGGAATGCTGCCGCCATCGGAACAACCCCTGAGCCTGCCATCTTGAAGTTGATACAACGAGTTTGACTCATCCGTAGACGACTGGCCGTCAGAGCCGGCAGCCGTCTCATCACCAGTCCCAGATCAGAGAGTCCTCCATGGACACATCCCACGAAAGCATGCTTCAAAGAAGGTAGAGCCCGGGCGGGTCGTGCATGCTGAGCCGTCTCGATGAGGTCTGCGCAGAGGTCCGGCTCAGGGCCCGACTCACCAATCTTGCCAATGAAGACATGGATTCCGCCAAAGGGGACCCGGTACCCGTACTCGATTGAGCCGGCGTCGGGGCCCCAGTTTGCATCGTCGATGTAGAGCTTGCCGTGACGACTCTTCGTCATCCGGCCCACAGCGTATCCCTTGAGCCCTTCGAAGCTGCCCTTCAAGAACTCAAATCCACCGTGCGCTGGCCCCACGGTGGGCGCCAACTGTCGTGGAATTGTCACGGCAGATGTCCTCGTGCAAGGACTTACTCGTGGAGCCATCGCAGCTAGGAAGCTTAAAGGGGTTAAACGGGACAAGGAACACGAGGGTTATACTGGCTCGGCCCCTTACAGTGAAGGTAAAAGCCTACGTTCAGTTGAGGTGATATTGATTAGGGTTTCGATGACCAGGAGCTAAACCGTCCTGCCTGGTTATCGATTTGGTCTTGCTTGTCCCTAAACCGCCACCGGGTCGTCCCTTTATATAGAGAGGTTGACGCCCAGCGGCTCTCAGAATCCCGGCCGGCTCATAACAGTGTCCGGCTCGGACTCTTAACTATTCTTGCCTTACACTACAAGTTTCACCATAACGACGGTTATCACTACGGGCCTTAAGCCATCTCCGGGTCTTAAGTCCATTATTGACCCGCCGTCTTCAAGTTTGGTACTGGGCTTCGCGTGATGACCATTATGACGTAACCCGGCCCCTCCTGGGCGGGTGACTCTAATGGTTATATCCCCAACAGAGGTCGTTTGATGCCCCAACAGTTAACCGAGTTAACCGAAACCCCCTTCTCTTTGCAGCCCAGCACCCCTCCACACAGCCCACCTAGCCCACCAAACTCCCCTCCATGCTCTCCGTTGTTGGATCACGATCGTGTGGGCTAACTGCACCTCATTTGGAATCTCCTAGCCCCCTCTACCTATAAATATGTCTTCTCCTCCGAAAATTCCGGATCCCGAAACCCTAGCCCCGCTCCTCTCGCCCGCCGGACATGTCCGCGCCCGCCGGACATTCCGCGCCGCCGCCTCGGACCAGTGGCGAGCCACCGCGTGTCCCGCCCTTCACCGCCTCCGCTACAGGCCCGCGAGGCCCTACCCCGGCCCTACCCGGCCCATGCTCGCGCCCGCACGCCGCCGACCCCGCCTCCCGTCGCGGTTCTGTGCCGCATCGCCGCCTGCCTTCCCCGCCGCCCTGCGCCATACGCCGCCGCCACCGTTGCTCCGCCTTGCCGCCGCGTCCTCCGGCCGCCTCGTCGTCTGGAGCTCGTGCCCGAGCGCCCCGCCACTCCTCGCCGGCGACTCCGGCCAGATCCGGGCCGGCGCCGCCCGGATCCGGCGTCCCCATCCTCGCTGGAGACCTCCCCCGCAAGCTCCGGCCACCACCACTACATCTCCGGCGAGATCCGCTCGCCTCGTTTTGCGCGGCTGGAGGAACCCTAGATCTCGAGGTAGTTTTTTTCTTCCAAGCTTTGAAAATTCTCACATTAGGTGCCCATGTTCATCATGTCATATCTCCTTAAATATTACTCCGGTTTGCGCGTATAATATGTCAAAATGTTCATCTCTGGATGCTCTTCATGATGGAGTAGTTTGCATGCACATTACTGTCCATATTGATGTCTTAATCTTCATTGGAAAACTGGTAAGTTATATAAACTGCTGAAAACTGCTGCTTGTTAACATCATTTATGCATCTTGTGAGTGGTGTAACTTTGTACATGTTGCTCCTATGGTGATGATCTTGTGAGTGCTTTGCATTCATGGTAGGGTGCATCTTTACATATTAATCCCTGTTGCAAAAGTGCATGTTGCTGTTAACTGCTGAAAACTGCTGTAACTTGCCTATTTGTCATTTTTATATCTTTTTGTGTGACTTTCTTTTGAGCATCATGTCTACATGTCGTACGAGCATAATCATGCCATCTTTACAGGGGTGCAATCCATGTATTTTTATATGCCGTCTAGAGAGTTCATCAAGCTTGTGAAGTGGGCTACTCGCTGTTAATGTTCTGTCAATGCTGATTCTGTCACATCATGTTACCATTGTTTTCTTGATGCTACCAATTAATCCATGCATAATACGGAGATGCTTATTTGACATGTTTTGTTTTTCAGGCTATTCTCTATCTTTCCATGCCTTTGGATGCCCTATAAATGTCATGTAGCATACATTTTCATTGCCATGAACATGCTTATATAATGTTCCAGATTTCTGTTAACTTTATGATGCCATGTTGTTAGATTGTTATTGAGTGATCCATGCCTCTTCTGGAGATGCTCCAATTACATGTTTTGAAGTATGCTATGAGTAATTTGTTCACATGCCATTGTTGTTAATTTTGAATACCATATGCCTCTGTTCCATGCTGGCAAACATGCTATGCTGATGTTGCTGTTTTGCACTTGCTGAAACTGTTTCAACATTCAATCTTGTCTCCTTGGTTCCTACTAATTCATGAGCCATATGTATATGATGCCATGATGTTATTTTCTCTTTGTTATTTTTACTTTAATTCCATGCCCTTGGTTGCCATGTATAGTTGCTGTAGCAACTTTGTTTCATGCCTCCAACATGCCATCATATTAACTCTGTTCATGTATATGATCCTGTGTTATAAAGTTGCATTTTGCATTGATCATCTTAGATTAATATTGATGCCTATGAACCTCAACCTTAATGATATTTGAATTATGTTATCTGTGCATGAAGTGCATGTCAAGTTTGTGCTCATATGATTCATATAGCATGTTGTTTTGATGGTTGCAAAGTGCCTACTTGCTGTTTTGGGCAGATTGATGTTATATATTATTTTGAGTGTATGTGTTGCACCGTTGCTCCGTTTTGAGCATGCTCTATATGAAACTTGCTGAGAATTGCATATAGTTTCATCATGGCATGTTGAATCCTTGTTGTGAGAGTGTTTGCTTGATGTTTGAACGCATTTCGCATCAATGACATGTTTAACTTGTTTTGCTCATATCTTCTAGGTCGTAGCTCTGAATTAAATGAACTTTATATGTGACTTGACTAGAATTTCGTGTAGATCATCATGGTGCATTGTAACTTGCTGTTTAACTATTTGAACATAAGGTTTATTCAGATCTGGACCAATTTCGAAATTTGCATATGAGGACTTACCGTATTGGTTATATGTTGTTCCGGTCTCTTTTAAACTTGCTTTGATGTGTTGTTCTTGTATGCATCATCTCTTGCTATGAGTAGCATCATATAGCCTTGTCACATCATACCTGGTTGAGCATCATGCCATGTTCATGTGTGGTGTGTTTACCTTATTGTTCGCTTCTTTCCGGTTGTGCTTCTTCTCGATAGTTCCTGTTTCGTTGCGATCGTGAGGATTCGTTTGTCTACGCTTGGTTCGTCTTCGTCCGTTCGTCTTCTTCATGCACTCGTTCTTCTTCCTAGCGGGATTTCAGGCAAGATGACCGTTACCCCGGATCTCACTACTATAATTGATATGCTAGTTGTTTCGATGCTATCGCTATGTCGCGCTTCCTACCACTTCTTTATCAAGCCTCCCAAATTGCCATGTCAGCCTCTAACCTTTTCACCCTTCCTAGCAAACCGATGTTTGGCTATGTTATCGCTTTTGCTCAGCCCCTCTTATAGCGTTGTTAGTTGTAGGTGAAGCTGAAGATTGCTCCATGTTGGAACATGTTTATGTTGGGATATCACAATATCTCTTATTTAATTAATGCATATATATACTTGGTAAAGGGTGGAAGGCTCGGCCTTATGCCTGGTGTTTTGTTCCACTCTTGCCACCTTAGTTTCCGTCAAACCGGCGTTATGTTCCTTGATTTTGCGTTCCTTACGTGGTCGGGTTTATGGAAACCCCTTGACAGTTCGCTTTGAATAAAACTCCTCCAGGAAGGCCCAAACATGGTTTTACATTTGCCTAACAACCTACAAACTTTCCCTTGGGAGTTATAAACCCGAGGGACATCTTTATTTAACCCTCTCGGGCCAGTGCTTCTCTAAGTGTTGGTCCGAACCGAGTAGACTGCGGGGCCACCTCAGGGAAACTTGATGGTTGGTTTTACTCGTAGGATGTCTCATCCGGTATGTCCTGAGAACGAGATATTTGCAGATCCTATTGGGATTTGTGGGCACAGTCGGGAAGTCTTGCTGGTCTTGTTTTACCGTTGCTGAAATGTCTTGTAACTGGGATTCCGAGACTGATCGGGTCTTCCCGGGAGAAGGAATATCCTTCCTTGGTCGTGAGAGCTTATAATGGGCTCAGTTGGGACACCCCCGCAGGGTATAAACTTTCGAGAGCCGTGCCCATGGTTATGTGGCAGATGGGAATTTGTTAATATCTAGTTGTAGAGAACTTGACACTTGACTTAACTAAAATGCATCAACCGCGTGTGTAGCCGTGATGGTCTCTTTTCGGCGGAGTCCGGGAAGTGAACACGGTTTGGGTTATGTTTGGACGTAAGTAGTTCAGGATCAGTCCTTGATCATTACTAGTCCGCGATCGTTTGCGTAGCTTCTCATCTTATTCTTGTATTCATAAGTTAGCCACCATATCATGCTTAGTCGCTGGTGCAACCTCACCACTATCCATTCCTTACCCATTAAGCTTTGCTAGTCTTGATACCCATGGTAATGGGATTGCTGAGTCCTCGTGGCTCACAGATTACTACAACAACAGTTGCAGGTACAGGTAATGCGATGATCATGACGTGAGAGCGATGCTTGCTTGTTTTGAGTTCTTCTTCTGCTTCGTCGTTCAGGGGATAGGTTCCTGGTCGCCAGCCTGGGCTAGCAGGGTGGATGTTGTTTGAGTTTCTGTTTGTGTTTCATCCTTAGTCGGATGTTGCTCTTATGTATGATGTTTTGTATTCATGTGCCATTGTATGCCTATTGTATGTATCCCCAACTGCTATGTAATGGTACGATGTAATAATATCCACCTTGCAAAAGCGTCTCCAATATGCGCTTCTATCCTTGGTGGGACCTTTGAGTTACTTTAGGATAGGGCCGCATATTGGGCGTGACAAGTTGTTATCAGAGCCTCGACCGACCATAGGAGCCCCCTTGATTGATCGTAGTTGGTCGTTGTCGAGTCTAGAAGAAAACTGTTTTTGGAGTCTAGTTATATTGGAGAGTAGGAATTCTTTTTACTCCTCAGCCCCTTCGTCGCTCTTGTGAGGAATCTTGACGTAGGCCTTTTGATTCTTCCACTCTTCCCATTCAAATTTTTATTTAGGATCACGCAGTTGGTTTTTCCGATCGTTGGTTCTCAACTCTTTTCATCTGGTGCATTTCTCGTCAAGACGTTTCGACCCTCTCGGATTTTGCAAGTTCAATCCTCAGTTGTTTTCTTTTCCCCACCCGCCCACCCTTTTTCTTGTCGAAACTAGAGTCCGTAATCGAGTATCCATCCTACTCGTGCGAAGCCTTTGCATTCTTTCAACCGGTGTTTTCTCTTCAAATTATTCGTCGGTTCTCCCTTCCAAGTTGCCTTTGTTCTTCCCGCCCTCCCACCCTTTTCTTCCCGGAGCCTGAGTCTCTTTCAAGCATCGATTTCATTCCTGCGGAGCCTCTTCAGTCTTCCCTCAATTATTTTCAACCGGTGAATTCTTGTTTTGTTCGACATTCTTCATGTCTTTTCTTTTCCAGTGGATTCAATTCAATTTTTTCTGGTTGATCATATTCTTTTCCTTGACTGAAATGTTTTCCCCTTGCTCATTGGCCTCTCGCCATTTAATTATTCCGGAGTTCGGAAGACATCTCAGGAGATTCGTCTGTTTTCCAATTCATTCGAGGTTATCACCTCATTCAAATATTTTAATTGTTCCGGTGCATCTTCTATCTCTTCAACAATCCTTTTCGACGGTGTTTTCTTTTAGTGGGCCCTAACCCACAGGTCTTTTCCCAGGATACTACCTGACTCTTCTAATTATTCTGGAGTTATTCTCAAAATCTTTTCAAGTGTGACGTAAGAATGAATTTCATCAGTCAGATGCCTTTCCAAGATCGATTTAAAATCATTTCATTGTTGGCTCAACCTCTTCGCTTCCCATTCTCTCGGAGTATCTAAACAATTTTGGTGGTTTTTCTCGTTGTTATTTGAAGATCGAAGAAGAGTTTTTCCTCTAAATCTTGTCCTTTCTCTCGAAAATTCGTGGTTCTAGTTTCTCGTTACCCTCTTGAATTATTCTGTTCGTTAGATACTTTTTTCTTACCCATCCTGAGTATTTGAGGAGTTAATTTCTATTTCTTTTCACCGGAGGCCATCATTCCAGAAGAATTCTTCGTCCTCACATTTCAGCTACCGTTATCCAATTATCCCGGTGCTTCATTCAAGTGCTCTTTAATCAGCTCGTGATCTCTTTGTTCTTTTGCATCTAAATCCCCTCAAGCATATTTGTTCTTCTAATTCTTCCCGGTGATTCATTATTTTTCATCAGTCATTTTCGAATTCTTACGGTGGTTCCTTCAGAGTCCTTTTCCTTTGTTATCATATTAATTCATTCGTTCTTTCAAATCCTACCGGTGGTCCGCTGAAGACCTTCCTCAAGGTTGCGCCATATACTCTTCATTCCTTTTCAAGGGGAATAAGTTGCATGCCAAATCTATTGCTTTTCATCATTTAATTTCATAAAAGATAACCATACAATAAATCTTATTCTTATTTCCTCCAAGTGATTAATCCCTTCCTTCGGAGTTTTTTCATGATGAATAATTTCGCGGTTCGAAGTGTTTTCATCTTTTCTTTTCCGGAGTTCAAATTCCTCGGCCATTTCGTCGGAACCTCCATCTAAATCACCGCAAGGCATAATCTTATTCTTTTCATCCTTCAAATCTATCTAATCATCCTTTGTTACCGGAGTTCTTCATGGTGGTTCATTAAGGATTTAATTCATTCTTCAAGAGTTCAACAAGTAAGTTGGAGGAGTTCAAGTATCTTTTCTTCTGTGTATCGAAGTGCAAATAATTCTCCGTTTTCTTCTGAAGTGGATTTTTGCATTTCTTCGTTCTTCTCAGCTATTCAGACATTTGGTTGTTGTATAATTTCACCTTAAGTTTTGAGATGTTTTTGATAAGTCCACAACAAGCTTATTATTTTGTTGTTGAATATCTCAAAAACCTTGTTCTACCCTTCCTTCTAAGGATGCTATCGAATTCATTCGTGGTGGAAGTTCTTGTTCTCTCATCCATTCTTTTCATTCCATTCTTTCAATTCTTTCGGAGGCATTGCGTTGTTCATATCGTCAAGTATCATCCCATCTTGCGAAGTTCACGTCCTATTCCTTCCATTTTAAGTTGGAGTGCTGCCCAAATTCTTTCGTGTTTACTCTTTTTCTACCTTGTCTAACCGGAGTGGTTTCAGAGTCTATCTTATTCCATGAGTTTTTGATTCTCGTCATATTCGCCGTTCCTCTTTCTACCCGAGTGCTCTCGATCTTGTTCATCTTTTCTATTGCGTTCTTACTTCACCTCTTCCTTTTCTTTTCCGTCTCGTTCCTAAGATCTCGGGACGAGATCTCTTGTTAGTGGAGGAGAGTTGTAACGCCCCGGATCCAATGCACCAGGTGTCTTCCAGTAATTCGCCGTCGTTGCCATGTCATTTGCTTGTGTGTTGCATTTTGCCATGTCATCATCTGCATTTCATCTACATGTTTTTGAAAACTTGCATCCGTTCGGGTTCCCCCGGTTCTCTCCTTTGTCCGTTCTGAGACCAATCACACTCGCACATGCCCGCGGCAGCTCCCAGTTGTTGTTTTGTGAGCCGCCAAAAAACGTTTTCGGAATGGGCCGAGATTTGCCGAGTGGTCTTGGTATATCACCGGTAGACCGCCTGTCAAATTTCGTTCCATTTGGAAGTCGTTTGATGCCCCAATGGTTAACTGAGTTAACCGAAACCCCCTTCTCTTTGCAGCCCAGCACCCCTTCACACAGACCACCTAGCCCCCAAACTACCCTCCATGCTCTCCATCATTGGATCACGATTGTTTGGGCGAAAACCGCACCTCATTTGGACTCTCCTAGCCCCCTCTACCTATAAGTATGTCTTCTCCCCCGAAAATTCCAAATCCCGAAACCCTACCCCCGCTCCTCTCACCCGCCGGACGTGTCTGCGCCCGCCGGACACTCTGCGCCGTCACCCCGGACCAGTCGCGAGCCGCCACGTGGCCCGCCCTTCGCTCTCTCCGCCGCGGGCCCGCGAGGCCCGACCCCGGCCCACGCCCGCACGCCGCCGACCCCGCCTCCCGTGCGCCGCCGCCTCCCGCCGCGGTTCCGCGTCGCGCCACAGCCTGCCTTCCCCGCCGCCCCGCGCCGGACACCGCCCGCCGTCGTTGCTCCACCCCGCCGCCGCGTCCTCCGGCCGCCTCGTCGTCCGGAGCTCGTGCCCGAGCACCCCGCCGCTCCTCGCCGGCGACTCCGGCCAGATCCGGGCCGGCGCCGCCTAGATCCGGCGTCCCCGTCCTCGCCGGTGACCTCCCCCATGAGCTCCGGCCACCACCACTTCATCTCCGGCAAGATCCGCTCGCCTCGGTTCGCGCGCCCGGAGGAACCCTAGATCTCCTTGCATATAGCTCCGATTTGCGTGTATAATATGTCAAAATGTTCATCTCTGGATGCTCTTAATGATGAAGTAGTTTGCATGCACATTGCTGTCAATGTTGATGTCTTAATCTTCATTGCAAAACTGCTAAGTTATATAAACTGCTGAAAACTGCTGCTTGTTAATATCATTTATGCATCTTGTGAGTGGTGTAACTGTGTACCTGTTGATCCTATGGTGATGATCTTCATATAAAAATGTTCTTCTCTTCATTCTCTACATGTTGGTGTGATTTGCATTCATGTTAGCGTGCATCTTGACATATTAATCCCTGTTGTAAAAGTGGATGTTGCTGTTATCTGTTGTAACTTGCCTATTTGTCATTTTTATATCTTTCTGTGTGATCTTCTTTTGAGCATCATGTATACATGTTTTATGAGCATAATCATGTCATATTTACAGGGGTGCAATCCGTGTATTTTGATATGGCCTGTAGTGAATGCATCAAGCTTGTGAAGTGGGCTACTCGCTGTTAATGTTCTGTCAATCCTGATTCTGTCATATCATGTTGCCATGTTTTCTTGATGCTACCAATTAATCCATGCATAATATGAAGATGCTTAGTTCACATGTTTTGTTGTCCATGTTATGATATATCTTTCCGTGCCTTTATATGCCCTATATATGACCTGTAGCATACATTTTCATTGCCATGAACATGCTTATATAATGTTCCAGATTTCTGTTAACTTTATGATGCCATGTTGTGAGCTTGTTATTTAGTGATCCATGCCTCTTTTGGAGATTCTCCAATTACATGTTTTGTATTGTGCTATGATTACTTCGTTCACATGCCATGCTTGTTAGTTTTTGATATCATATGCCTATGTTACATGCTTACAAACATGCTATGCTGATGTTGCTGTTTTACACTTGCTGAAACTGTTTCGACATTCAATCTTGTCTCGTTGGTTCCTACAAATCCATGAGCCATATGTATATGATGCCATGATGTTATTTGCCCTTTTTTATGTTTAATTGGATTCCATGCCCTTGGTTGCCATGTATAGTTTCTGTAGCATCTTTGTTTCATGCCTCTAACATGCCATCATATTAACTCTGCTCATGTATATGCTCCTGTGTTATAAAGTTTCATTTTGCATTGATCATCTTGGATTAATATTGATGCCTATGAACCTCAACCTTAATGATATTTGAATTATGTTATCTGTGTATGAAGTGCATGTCAAGTTTGTGCTCATATGATTCATATAGCATGTTGTTTTGATGGTTGCAAAGTGCCTACTTGCTGTTTTGGGCAGATTGATGTTATATATTGTTTTGAGTGTATGTGTTGCACCGTTGCTCCGTTTTGAGCATGCTCTATATGAAACTTGCTGAGAATTGCATATAGTTTCATCATGGCATGTTGAATCCTTGTTGTGAGAGTGTTTGCTTGATGTTTGAACGCATTTCGCATCAATGACATGTTTAACTTGTTTTGCTCATATCTTCTAGGTCGTAGCTCTGAATTAAATGAACTTTATATGTGACTTGACTAGAATTTCGTGTAGATCATCATGGTGCATTGTAACTTGCTGTTTAACTACTTGAACATAAGGTTTATTCAGATCTGGACCAATTTCGAAATTTGCATATGAGGACTTACCGGATTGGTTATATGTTGTTCCGGTCTCTTTTAAACTTGCTTTGATGTGTTGTTCTTGTATGCATCATCTCTTGCTATGAGTGGCATCATATAGCCTTGTCATGCATCATACCTGGTTGAGCATCATGCCATGTTTATGTGTGGTGTGTTTACCTTATTGTTTGCTTCTTTCCGGTTGTGCTTCTTTTCGATAGTTCCTGTTTCGTTGCGATCGTGAGGATTCGTTCGTCTACTCTTGGTTCAGCTTCGTCCGTTCGTCTTCTTCATGGACTCGTTCTTCTTCCTAGCGGGATTTCAGGAAAGATGACTGTTACCCTGGATCTCACTACTATCATTGCTATGCTAGTTGTTTCGATGCTATCGCTATGTCGCGCTTCCTACCACTTGTTTATCAAGCCTCCCAAATTACCATGTCAGCCTCTAACCTTTTTCACCCTTCCTAGCAAACCATTGTTTGGCTATGTTACCGCTTTTGCTCAGCCCCTCTTATAGCGTTGTTAGTTGCAGGTGAAGTTGAAGACTGCTCCATGTTGGAACATGTTTATGTTGGGATATCATAATATCTCTTATTTAATTAATGCATCTATATACTCGGTAAAGGGTGGAAGGCTCGGCCTTATGCCTAGTGTTTTGTTCCACTCTTGCCACCTTAGTTTCCGTCATACCGGTGTTATGTTCCTTGATTTTGCGTTCCTTACACGGTCGGGTTTATGGGAACCCCTTGACAGTTCGCTTTGAATAAAACTCCTCCAGCAAGGCCCAACCTTGGTTTTACATTTGCCTAACAACCTACTAACTTTCCCTTGGGAGTTATAATCCTGAGGGTCATCATTATTTAACCCCCCTGGGCCAGTGCTTCTCTAAGTGTTGGTCCGAACCGAGTAGACTGCAGGGCCACCTCGGGGAAACTTGAGGGTTGGTTTTACTCGTAGGATGTCTCATCCGGTGTGCCCTGAGAACGAGATATGTGCAGCTCCTATCGGGATTTGTCGGCACAGTTGGGCGGTCTTGCCGGTCTTGTTTTACCATTGCCGAAATGTCTTGTAACTGGGATTCCGAGACTTATCGGGGCTTCCCGGGAGAAGGAATATCCTTCGTTGGTCGTGAGAGCTTATAATGGGCTAAGTTGGGACACCCCTGCAGGGTATAAACTTTCCAGAGCCGTGCCCGCGGTTATGTGGCAGATGGGAATTTGTTAATATCCGGTTGTAGGGAACTTGACACTTGACTTAACGAAAATGCATCAACCGTGTGTGTAGCCGTGATGGTCTCTTTTCGGCGGAGTCCGAGAAGTGAACATGGTTTGGGTTATGTTTGGACGTAAGTAGTTCAGGATCACTTCTTGATCGTTACTAGTTTGCGATCGTTTGCGTAGCTTCTCATCTTATTCTTGTATTCATAAGTTAGCCACCATATCATGCTTAGTCGCTGCTGCAACCTCACCACTATCCATTCCTTACCCATTAAGCTTTGCTAGTCTTGATACCCATGCATGGTAATGGGATTGCTGAGTCCTCGTGGCTCACAGATTATTACAACAACAGTTGCAGGTACAGGTAATGCAATGATCATGACGTGAGAGCGATGCTTGCTTGTTTTGAGTTCTTCTTCTGCTTCGTCGCTCAGGGGATAGGTTGCTGGTCGGCAGCCTAGGCTAGCAGGGTGGATGTCGTTTGAGTTTCTATTTATGTTTCATCCGTAGTTGGATGTTGCTCTTATGTATGATGTTGTTGTATACATGTGGCATTGTATTTCTATTGTATGTATTCCCAACTGTTATGTAATGGTACGATGTAATGATATCCACCTTGCAAAATCGTCTCCAATATGCGCTTCTATCCTTGCTGGGACCTTCGTGTTCCTTTAGGATAGGGCCGCATATTGGGCGTGACATAGCCGCAGGCACGGGGGCTAGCACGGCTTTGAAGTCAAAATGGGAATCGCGGTTCAGGAGATTACTGAAGACACGTGAGAGCGCACGCCCGAGGAGGCCCCGGCTCCTGCCCTCAACAAGCTGGTGAGCCTTCACAGCCTGATCCTCCAGGCGGGTCACAACATTAGTGAAGTAGTTAAGGTGGTTGGCGTAGTCACTCTCGTGCGGGTGAGGAGCGCTCTCGTCACAGATGGCCCCCAAGGCACGGTTAGCCCTCACACGCAGACCTTGGAGCATAGATCCGTGCTCATGTTCCAGTGTCAGGCGGCGGCTCTTTTCATTCGAAGCCCTCTCCAGGAGGGAGGCGGTGTCCTTGACTTGCTGCTAGAGGGAGGATATCTCGGTATGGGCAGAATTAAAGGCAGATTCAGAAGAGGTCAGGGCTTCTTGGGTGGCATTCTCACGCTACTCTGTGGATTTCAGCTTCGCCTTCAGGGCGGTGGTCCTGCCCTCAAGCTCGGCCTTGAGCAGCTCCAGATCCAGCCGGTGCCCCTCAGCCAGATCAGGACGCGCCTTCGCCACCCTCTCCTCCACCTCCAGCTAGACCTGGGCTTCTCGGGCGGTGACGGCATCCTCAGCCGCTGCAGCCTGGCGTTCCCTCACCTCCAACCTCTCCAATGCCATGTTGTGCTCCATGGCCTCCAACGCCAGGTCATCATGGCTCTTCAGGAGCTCCGCCTCGGCAAAGGCCGCTTCGCCTGGTGAAGAGGCCAGGAGGGCGCGCCGCTCCTCAACTTCTCACTCAAGGGCAGCATTAGAAGACAGAAGCTCTCGCTACCGCTCCTCGGCCGCCTAACGACGGCGGTTGGTGGCTTCGACCTCCTCCATGGCGCGGACGCAAGCCTCGCGAGAAGCTATAAGTGAGGCCGCCGCCAGCGCGTCGGCTTGGTCGCGCTGAAGTTTCCCGAGGTTGATGGCAACCTTCACCTGCTACTACTCATGCGCCAGGTGGCGGCCCTCTGCCTCGAGCCTGGTGTTGACATTAGCAAGCTCCCCGCCAAGATGGACCATCGCGCGCATTGCCTCGCCGAAGAGCTCGAAGCGGATGGCGCTGCGCCCGTGCGCAAGCGCCAGCACATCGCCAAGACCTTCTTCAGCCCCAGAGGCCGCCGAGGGGCATTGGGCATCTCGCCTGCCTCTGGCCGGGGGTTGGCTGGTGTAGCCCCGCAACCTGGAGATGAAGGCCCCCCGAGAGGCGCCCGCTTGCCAGCAACGACCAAAGGAAGGATTGCCGGTGCGTCCCCCGTCCTACAGGCTGGGCCGCGGAGAGAGGAAGCAGGAAGCTCGGGCCCGGGGCCCCCTTGCGGAACCCCGGCGGCCGGAGTCGGCCCCGCGCCCTGGGCAGAGCCAGGGCACGGGGGGCTGTGTGCTGAGGTCAAGCTAGGATCCTTGGGAGCACTAGCCTCCTGAGGTTTCATCGTCACAAAAACCCTGCAAGGCCCTGGTCAAGAGAGAGCACGGTGTGCAAGGAATCAAGAGCGAAGGTACTTACTCGTCTGCAGCCACATATCCCCTCAGCTTCGGCGTCGGCGGGTGCCGTCGCTGCGGCACGGACATCCCTTCCTCTTTAGGAGCGATTCAAGGCTCAGGCGGTGCCGTCCGGGCCTCGACGGGCGACCCTCAATAGGAGGAGCGCTCGGCGAGGCGTCCGGGGCAGAGGCCCCAGGAGAAGGAGCGCCTGTCAGGGTCTTATGTCCGACGGAAGAGGAGCCGTCGGTGGGCGCCTTGCCATCCGCAGCCACCACGAAGCCATCACCCCGAGCTTAAGGAGCCTCTGCCTCCGGAGCATAGGGTTGCGCCGACCCTGAGGCGGTCCCCTTCTGAGCCTCGGGAGTCCTGATCTCCCGAGCCCCCTGCGGCACCAGATCTCCGGAGGAACCTTCAGCAGCTGCTGATGACGGGCGCCCCCTGCTTCCACGCTTGGGACGCACGCAGCAGGATCGAGCAGCAGGGGAACCACGAGGACGGGGTTCTCACGAGGCCCCTCGAGGCCCTCCAGGCGTAACCCCCACTCGTCGAATAGGGGCATCTGCCCCACGAAGGCCGCCTTGTTTGAGCACTGTTAGAGGAGGCAGCCATCTCCTGGAAGATCAGCGGGCTTGGATTCACCTGTCAGGAGCTCAAGCACCATGCTCAAGGTCTCGGCTGTCAGTGACGACCTCTGCAGCCTCATGGGATCCTCGACGCCGGCAAGGTCCCACATCGGGCGAGAATGGCGCTAGAGAGGGGTGACGCGCTGCCTGCCGAATTCCTTCACCACCATCGGCACCGTCACCTCCAGCCCCTGCAGCCTCGCAAACCTCTTCTAGATGCAAGTAAGGCGCCGGTCGGAGAGCTTCACATGACCTCAGCCGGAGTTGGGCATGGCCGGCGCCCAAGGAGTCAAGAGCAGGGGGTTGCACGTGCCGGCATCCATAAGCAGCCACTGCTTCCGGAACCCCGTCACGGCGGGCGAAAGCTCGAAGTCGATCCCCGAGCCGGCGGTTGCGGCCACAGCTTCGAAGGTCGCGCATCCTGAGCATTTGTGAGCATCGACCAGCCGGAGCAAGAAGAAATGGCGAAACAGGGCCACGGAAGGGGTAATGCCGACCACGGCCTCGGAAAGGAAGGCGAAGATGGCGAGGAGGATGACAGAGCGGGGATCCAGATGCAGCAACTGGATCTGGTAATGCGAAATTACGACATTGAAGAAGGAAGAGAAGGGGGGAATCAGACCCACAAAGAGAGCGTGGAGATAGATGGGGATCTCAGTGGCGCTCATGTCACCCGCAAGCCAAGACGCAGCACGGACGATCGTCGCCTTCCACTCGCTGGAATCGGCTGCAAGGGCATGGCGGACCTTGTCCACCCTTCCTGATTGATCACCGTCGACCGCTCAAGAGCCGGCTCCAAGGCCGGCGGGGGCAAGGCCGGGGCGCGCGGCTTCCCCTTCTTCCTCCTCTGCTGCGGGGCCGTGACAAAAGCTAGGAAGGGGGTGAGGCGTTGATGCCAGATATCAAGGCGGCGTGGGGAAGTGGAGACGCCCACGTCCCATCAATTGCCACACGTCACCAAGTCCGCAGGCGGTTAGGGCCCGCGGTGCTCTGCCCTTGCCCTTTGGCTTCACCTGGAAGCCAAGTCCGATCGCGCCTTGGGCCCAGGGGCTACTGTCGATGTTCTAGATATGGGGGTATCCAGACTTGCCTGCCTGCGGCCCACTTCGTGGCTCCATCGACAGCCTGGTACGACCCAGCTTTAGCATCAACGACTGAAGACCCTCGCGAGGAGCCAAGCCTCGCGAGGTAGACGACACCAAGACCCCCAAGGGGATCGGCCTCCTCAGGCGGGCTCCTGAGGGGCGGAGAGTTCTATGCAAGGTGCACCTCACGAGGCTCAGCTAACGTGAACCCTGACGACCAAGGCCAGGTGTGCGCCAGCGGGCACAGAGCGCCAGTTTCCTCTTCGGTGCAAGGGAGGCAAGCTGCAGGCGTGGAGTCCTGAGGAATCAGCCAAAGGTTTCCATTCTGGTGCAACAACACCAAGACCGCCAGGACGGCAGGATGGAGGTCATCACCGAGCTCACCAAAGTGTCACAACTAGAGGCTTTTCTCACACGAAGACTACTTTAGTCAGGATAGGATGTACTACTTGTCCCCTTTCGAATCTGGCAGCTGTGGGATCCCTTCCCGCCAACATTCGGGAAGAGGACCAAGGCCACTATAAATAGGACTTAGCCACCACCTTAGAGAAGGATCTCGTTCGGACCTAGTTCGCATCTAGTTCAGATCGGGGGGAAGAGATCCATTCTCACCCGACCACCACACCAGCTCTCTTGAGCTCAAGAACATCTCACCTCCTGAGGCCAGTTCATGCACTGTACTAGTTCATCCTCAGCCCTTCGAGGCAATCCACCAAAACACTGGAGTAGGGTATTACACCGCAAGGTGGCCCGAACCAGGATAAATGGTTGTGTCTCTTTGTCTCTTTGAGCCCAACGCGCTAGGCTTAGCAGGATTGCAAGTAGGCAAGCTGTGTAGGTTGAGATCTCCGCACACACCCCAGAGTTCGAACCTTTCAAGGGTGCGCGGAGCCCGTAATCTGACAGACTTTTGGTTTGGGACATATGTGGATATGAGAAAGTGGTTGAGGGCTTTTGGAGCATATCACTAAGCATTTTTGCAAGCAAGCCATTAAGCAACACCTCATCCCCTTTTAATAGTATTGGCTTTTCCTGTGGACTCAATGTGATCTTGGATCACTAAAATGAAAATGTAGAGTCTTGAGCTTGAGCCAATATGTGTCCTTAGCATTTTGAGGGGTCCATATCTCTAGTCCATGCCATGCCAATCATTGAACTTTCTTAAATGATCATCTTGAAAGAGTACTAGTTCAATGAGCTATATGTTGTTAGGAATTACCAAAACCACACAAGGATAGTTGCACTTTCAGATGTTAATCCAACAGTCGTGCTCCTTCTTCAACCTCTGTTCTTGCTCCTATCTCCCGTGGGCGGCAGTGCTGCCGCGCACCCGAACCAGTCAAGTTTCCCACTCCTCTCCATCTGCGACTCCACTACCCCGTCTTCCCCATCTCCGGGTTGTTCCAGTCCGGGGCCCCGCCGTCGTCCACCGGCCTTGGTGCCCTCGGCACGGCGTGGCCAACATGGTCAACAAACGAGAGTCATCGGAAGATGACTGTACGTGAGAGGCTGACAGTGGGGACGCACCACGCCCATGGACGCATGCATGCGACTGCATCCTTTTTACCCTGAAAAATAATGTTTTCTCCCCCTGACTACTGGGCCCCACCAGCTACATCTTTGCACGCAAGGAAGTGCATCCTTATTACGGGCAAAAAAAAGATTCCCCCTGACAGCTGGGACCCAGCAGCTATATCTTCGCACGCAAGGAAGTGCGTCCTTATCCTACCTAACAGCTGGGACCCACCCGGTCGAAGCGTACGTACCGTTGTCTATCTTGTCGTGAACGTGTATGTACATGTTGCTCGATCGGTCGCTCTGCAACGATGAACCATGGTCGAGTAAGTAGCGGCACATGTCATAGTAGAGCCCCCCATGTAGCAGTTCAGGCTGTCCCATCTAAATGGTGTACACGTACATACATCCACATGCCAAAAAAATACGGCTAGGTACGTACATTCGGGCGGGGTCTCGAATGCCTACTCGCGCATACGTACGGCCAAGGCTCATGTACATGGCTGGGTCAGAACGGAGAAACTACGTCATCGTTTTCATCGTGAGCCAACCGTCTTGGACGGAACATCCAATCGAAATGAGGCCTGGCGTACCGCAGAACGGAGGAAATGGGCTTCTATTCGACCGGCCACGATCGAAACATGATCCTGTTCATCGGGAGGGGTCTGGCGTACCGCAAAATGGAAGAAACAGACTTCTCTTGGACTTCGTACGGTCGAAACGGGGTCCTGTTGATCGGGAGGGGTGTGGCGTACCGCAAAACGGAGGAAACAAACTTGTGTTGGAGCTCTACGATCGCGGGGGTCCTGTTCATCGGGAGGGGTGTGGCGTACCGCAAAACGGGACTCTAAGGGCTACTATTCATCTCCACCATCGACTGCCTCCACGGGCTACTGTTCATCCACCGTCGACCTCCTCCAGCCTCCACCTGCGACTGTTCATCCATGGGCCCCTGTTCATCCAACCTCCACCGACTATTGTTCAACCAGCCCTCTCCATGGGGTCATGTTCAACCACCCCTCCACGGGCTACTGTTCATCCAACCCTCCACCGTCTAATGTTCAACCAGCCCTCCACGGGGTCGTCCTGTTCATCTAGCCCTCCACGGGGTCCTGTTCATCCACCCCCAACTGGCTCGATCGATCGGGGTCATGTTCATCTCGCGGCAACACCACGGGGTCCTGTTCATCCAACCCCCCACCGGGAACTGTTCATCCAACGCCGCAACAACACTTAGTGTTCATCAAGGGAAGGAGGTAGCAAGTTCAACCGGCTTCAGTTAGTAGCAGTAATGAAGGAATCGCTTGATCGGGTTCAGTTAATAGCCTGATCGATCGATCGCTCGGGTTCAGTAACGCGTAGCCTGTAGTGCAATCGCTCGGGTTCAGTAGGCAAACGCCTCACTCAGGTTCAGTTAAAGCCCAACGCCTCGCACCCACACGCGTACGTGTACAAGAAAAACGCGCATCGCTCGGCCCCCGACCACCCACCATAACCGGGAACTCCCCGATATTTTCCCCGCCCTCGCTTCTACCATGGTTTTTTCCGTCATGGACGGCCCAAAGAGTGTCATGCAGCTGCGTCTCTGGCCCGCCCTGGACGAAAATCCCATTTTCTATCATGATTTTTTGTCATATAAGTAGGAGCCCACCACATATATGATGATACCGGGTTTTGTCACAATTATCGTCATCGAAGTGTCATAAGCATGACAGATTTTTTTTCGTTCGGCCCAAAATGTCACGGATGTGTTTTTTTTGTAGTGCAAGTGGGGTAGGTAACAGAGGCGTGTGGTGCGGGAGAGGTAGGCGGCAATTACTCGTTGAGGGATCGGCTTCTCTGTCCCGATCTTCCCATAAAAGGAAGGGCGGGTGAGGAGCAGAGGCATTCATCCTTGTATCCCTCCTCCTCCATCCTCTGTCTTCTACTAGTTATGATGAAAGGGAGAGCCCGAGGCAAGGCCCTGGGCCCTCGTTTGGGGTTGGCGATGTCGAATGCTTGTGTTGATGCTTGGGTGGTGAGAGAAGGGTATGGTCATGCCTTCGCAGGGGAAGGATTCCTTTCTCATCCTTACACGAGCCTCAGGAGGGCACGCTGGCGAGGCGATGGTAGCACCAGAAGTAGCGACTCTGATGTGCTCGTCGTCGGGTCGCCTATGGCTTCAATTTTAGTGAGGGGAAATGCAAACGACACCATGCCGAGGCCTGTAATGGACGCGAGGCGTGGTGGTCGATTGTGGCCTAATCCCCCTCTTCCCGCGGCGTCGGAGGGAGGCCGTAGAGATGGTTCGCCTTGGGTGAAGGCGGACCCTTCCTCCCAGGGTACTGCCCGCCTGGTGCATGGGAGAACCCTTTTCCTCATACATGCTTCCTTAACGGGTGGTGGCTGAGGGAGTCCTGGATTATGGGGTCCTCGGGTGTCCAGTCTGTGTAGCATGGGCCGGACTGACGGGCCATGAAGATACAAGATAGAAGGCCTTCCCTTGTGTCCGGATGGGACTCTCCTTTGCATGGATGGCAAGCTGGACATCCGGATGTGTAGTTTCCTTTCTCTGTAAACCGACTCTGTACAACCCTAGGCCCCTCCGATGTCTATATAAACCGGAGGGTTTAGTCCGTAGAGGCTATCACAAATCATAGAGGCTAGACATCTAGGGTTTAGCCATTACGATCTCTAGTTAGATCGACTCTTGTAACCCCTATACTCATCAAAGTCAATCAAGCAGGAAGTAGGGTATTACCTCCATCAAGAGGGCCTGAACCTGGGTAAACATCGTGTCCCCTTTGTCTCCTATTACCTTCGATCCTCAGACGCACAGTTCGGGACCCCCTACCCAAGATCGGCCTATTTTGACACCGACATTGGTACTTTCATTGAGAGTTCCACTGTATCGTGGATGGCGGGATCGATGGCTTGCCTTGTCATTAATGACAACATTACCTCTGGAGGGGCCCTAGCTCCGGGACAGGTCCTCCAGCTCGGCGGTTTCACCAATGGCGCCCGCACGGCCGTTAAGCCAAAGGCAGCCCTTGAAATCGCTAAACATCGTCTTCGCATCGGCCTTGAACACCCCGAAAAGATGGATCCAGTAGATGCCTCGTCCTTATATGAGCTACTAGATCGCATCGCCACCCTGGGAGTTACAACAGACTACGATCGGATTGGGCTTAAACCCGATCAGAGGGTAATCACACTACAAAAAAACACACTTCCGTGATGATACGTGTTTGTCATAGTAGGTCACATTTTCTGTCATGCATGTACATCCATGACGATTTTATGACAGAATCAAGATAGTCATACCTGTGCTGTCGTAGAAGTGTTCCATAACGGTAGCAAAATTATCATCACGGAAGTGTCCACTTCCATGACGATAAATCACCCGTCATAGAAGTGCTTTCATCAAGGGTGACCGACACGTGGCATCCACCATAACGGGACGCCGTTAAGCTATCGGGTCCGGTTTTGGATCCGATAACCCGCTAACAGCCACGACCATTGGGGATTTTCCACGTGTAGAATTCTCATCGGCCGGAGGAAACACATGTTGCCTCACCGTTGGGACAAATGTCATCAACTCATTGTACAAGAGCCGCAAATGATACATCGACATGTGGCACGACCCAATAGAGGCCCATTCCGGTGAAAAGGCCGGGCCTATCAAAATAAGCGGGCCGGCCGATTAGCGGCCTACTTGAGTAAGGCCCATTTACATGTATGGCCCATAAAAGTTACACAGAATCGACCCATCAAAGGCCCATTCTAGATTCTACAATTTCCAGCCCATTGTCAGTTTAAGCCCGTTAACGGCCCGCTACGTTTTTGGGCCCAATTGCGGCCCGAGCTTCTTTCGGCCTGTTAGCAGCCCATCGTCGGTTCTAGACCGTTAATAGCCCGGAACGTCTTTCGGCCTTTTCTCGGCCCATTCTGCAGTTGGGCCAATTCTAGCCCGCTGTGACTTTAGGCCTTTCCTCGGCCCATTCGACAATGGGCCAAATCTTAGCCCATTTTGTCCCTCGGCCTATTAACGGCCCGCACAACAGTTGGGCCTTTGACTTTAGGTCCATTAGGGGCCCACATTCCGCAGGGCAAAGGTCCATTAGGGGCCCACGTTCCCCAGGGCATCATTTCATCCCAACGCGACTTTCGGCCTGTTAAAAGCCTAGTTTGCAAATTGGGCCTCCTCTGGCCCATAACACTTTCGGCCTCTTACTGGCCCGTAAAGTAAAAGGGCCGAGAGAAAATTGACATTTATTTCAGCCTGCTAAAGGCTCGCGGGCCATTTCCATTTATACGGCCCTATCAAACTTTTGGCCTGCTAACGGCCTGCTAAGAGGCGTTGTTATGGTGGGCCACATCATTTGGGATCCACTTAATATTATTTTGACAAGCCCAATTAAGGCCTGCTTTGACTACACATATTTGTTCGTTTGTATGGCGTCTAGGAAATGTTTGGGCGTGTTGGCCCCCATTTCAACGATATACCATATTCAAGAAGTATCCTACTCTATACTATCGCCTCTAAAAAACATACACTGTACAATAAAAAGACTGAGGCATAGAAACATAGAATAATCCTACACTATACAATAAAGAAATTACAACTGAATATACCCACTGGGCATTATAGTTCGGCACCAGTGATAATAAAGCGTACACAAACAGCAAATTACATACACTGGACAAATAAAGCTCATACATCTTGGACACGCATCAACATAACTTACCATTTGAACTATAATCTCTTCAGAAAATAGGATTGGCCGGATTCACATAGCACAAATTTCAGTCTGCAAAATGACCAATTCCCTCATGGTTACCTTAGTGTCTTGTTTCATTTTTTGACTCCTGCATCTAATACCTGCATGTCCAATCTCAACTTGTTGGTTGTACGTTGAGAATCATGTACACATTGTCTTGCCACCTCTAGTTGATGCTCGAGAACATCAACACATTCCAATTCCAATCCATAATCATTCGGTAACGGTGATGCCGCACTGCTCGCAGATCTTTGTGTTGATGTCACTTCATCCTGAAATGTTTCTGTAAGTACACATGACTAGGTTAAAAAATAGTTACAACAGTGAAGCGAGGAAGACATACTATTTTGTACATGGCAAAACATGACTAACAATAATGTTAAACGTCATGAAGCATAAGCAGGTGATATTTTAAAAATTATAAAAAAGGTAGTCTATGCAGCCTGCATACAGAAATCTCTCTTAGCTCACCAGAGGAGCATGATGTTGGGGCTCAATCCAAAACACAGACAAGTTACAAATTTAGACAACACGTCGCGTATAAGTAAGACAAGGCCCCACTACAAGTTATGTCAACTAATAGTTATACAAGTACCAAACATCAGGCATCATTGTTTGGGCATCTCATTAACTGAGGACAAATAAAGCATGTGAAAAGAGCAAATTAACTATGCCTGAAACAAACAAGGAATTGAATTGTTGAGTTGGATACAGTGACTTACCTTAACTGGTTGAAGAGGCTCAGCGCAGCTCCTACTTCTCTTGCAAGGCTCCTTCCTAACATCTTGTACTTGTAAATCCTCAATCTTGTCTTCATTGCACCCCCTCTGCAAGGTGACACAAACTAGTTACTCGTCTCCTTGGAAGATAAATATGCATACTTTCCAGTCTGTGAACACAAAAGGATGAGATTATAACAAAACAACACCACATAATGAAGCATGCCGCATCTCTTGCACTTGCACACAATGAAATGAGCATTTACTATTTCTACACTATGTAAAAACTAGGCATAGCTTCGAACTGGATCTCCGGGTACTCTTGGAGAGCCTAATTTAGTGTACATCCAAACCTTTATGTCACCTATGAGTTAGACAAGGCCCCACTACAGCAGCCGTTAGTGTTTAAATCGTTGACAATCTCTGTTAGAGTGTTAGGTCAAGAACAACAAGTAATCAAAGCAAACAGTCCTAGTATGGCCGGCTGATGCAAACAAGTAATTGAACAGATGTGTGAGCAAATCTTACATATCAAGAAAAGAAGCAAAGAAGGAAGCTTAAAGACCATCACTTGACTGACCAGATTTAAGGGGCATTTAAACATCATGTGCAACGTATGAACTAACATAAAAATTGCATATTCCAAATTCTACAATGGAATGCACATGTATTCGGTTATGCCATGTATGATGATGCCTAAATGTACACTATAGCAGGCAGGAGTGATTCATCATTGCACGCACAAATGAATTGCAGGTTAACGGCCAGTTCGATTCTGCCTTTTCAGGGCTTATTGTCAAAATAAGCCATAAAAGATGTAAAGAGGTCATTTTTTCAGTTAAGGGCTTGTGCTTAACTTATTTTGCTTTGGAGGGGGTGTTTCCGGTAGAACCTCACAAAAAATTGAAGGGAAGGGGAATAGTGTAATGACTCCGTTGTCTGCCTATATTACACTCAAAATGCAACTGCTCACGCCCGCGTCACACCTGACCCTCAAGTAAAAACAAACACGCAAGCATTCATTGCCCTGGCCGCTTGCATATCCTCTCCCTTTCCCTCTACCTCAATCCCCTGCCTATAGCACTAGGGTTCCTCCAGCGAGCCATCGCCACTGGTCCCATCTGGCCTGGTCCTCGACGATGCTCTGTCCAGCTAGGCTACATGGCCGGCGGGTAGGGGCAAATCTCCCTGGTTGTTCCTCCCTCTGGCGTCGCCCCTCATTCTCATGGTCTCCAGCAGCTACTCCACTGTCGTCCGTCCAACGCACTACTCCGGCGGGCGCCGCACAACTACGACTGATGCCACACTGCGGCAGAAGGCACCTTATTCCCCCTCCCCTCCTCCCATGCCGTGGCCTTGAGGTACTGTTGAAGGATGAGCTCATCCAACAAGGTGAGGATCTGCTCTGATTTTTTGCCAAATTTTCATTCTGATCCACTATACGATGAATTGCTATGAGCTGCTTCTGCTGCTGCTATATGATGCATTGCTATGAGCTGCTCCTGCTACTGCTATATGATGAATTGCTATGAGCTACTGCTGCTATATGATGAATTGCTATGAGTTGCTACTGCTACTGCTATATGATGAGTTACTATAAGCTGCTCCTGCTGCTGCTGTCTGATGAATTGCTGTGAGCTGCTCCTGCTGCTGCTATATGATGAATTGCTATGAGCTGCTCCTGCTGCTGTATATGATGAATTGCTATGAACTGCTGCTGCTGCTATATGATGAATTACTATGAGTTGCTGCTGGTATATGATGAATTGCACACTGTTGATGCTCCTGCTGTATGATGAGTTGCTATGAGCTGCTGCTATATGATGCTTTCAGGTGGTTCTGCTATATGATAATATCCAGCAACTTGGACCATCGAATTTCAATAAATAATTGTTCTTCATTTAAATGTGGGTCATGCATTCTTTGTTTAAAATAGGCACAGTGATTTCTATGAAAGAAATTGACCAAATTAGATTGTGCCAAGTAGATGGTATCTTTGTATTTGCATTTTGAACAAATAGTGATGGTCTGTTTTCCTATCATATTAATTACTACACTGGGTTCAATTTCTGATGTTTGCAAGTCAAATTAATTTTCATATGGGCAGCAAAATGAAAAAATATAATGCAATTTAGACTTTTCACTGATCATACCAAAGATAAGCTGAAAAGGAAGGCAATGAAAAGAATTGGTTGGCTTATTACATGGAGCTTATATTCACAGGTGCTTATTTTCTTAGGATAACTCGTAATAACTGTCCCTAAGAAACTTGGCCAATAGAACTGACATACATATAACATGTCACGATGATTGCAATGGAGGAGTGACCTACCAGAGCACACTGTATAGGCTCACCGCTGCCTTTCATTTTTTTTGTGATGTTCCATGAAATTTCCACATACATCTTGTACTTTTTCATTGTGTAACCCTATCTGCAAGTTGACACGGGTAATTTCAAACATCTCTACATGATAATACATTGCATATCCCTTGCACATATTTAAACCACCAATTAATGATTGTGTGCATAGCATAAACTAGCCATGACTCTGTGTGCTGGACTAGCAGGCACTCTAAGGGAGCCTAATGTAGTGCAGTGGAATTCCTACATGCCACCTACGATTTTGTGTAATGTACTGCCTCTGTTCCTAAATATATGTCTTTGTAGAGATTCCAGTATGGACCACATACAAATGTATATAGATGCATTTTTGAGTGTAGATTCACTCATTTTGCTCCGTATGTAGCCTATAGTGGAATCTCTAGAAAGACTTATATTTAGGAACGGAGGTACGAGGTAGTATCATGTATGACATCTACATATCTAATTTAGCAGCCAGTAGTAGATATCATTCTCTGCACAAAGGGATTACTTGTCGAAAAATCCTAGCAAAGCACGCTGGCGGGCACAGAACAATACAAGAGAAAGAGAGACGCACTTACAAGATCATAGCAATGCCTCAGTCTAGGATCTTGGTTGGCCAAGCTGCAGAATAGGTAATAGCGACCTGTTAGTATATTTGAAATACATTGGGCAGGTGATGCTGGACGGGTTTAAAGGTGACAAGTACCTAGGTCGTGGCGGGTGCTTGGCATCTTGCCAGACGGTGGGAATCAGGTTAGAAACGTTAAGGGTGATGACGGTGCGCTGGCTGTTGAGGTCCAGTAAGGAGATCTAGAACCGTCGAGTAGGGTGTTTGTGGAGCGGCTCTGGTAGGGTGGACTATGATGTGGGCGAAGCGGATCTGTGGCTATGGACAAGGGCGTCGGTGAAGCTGCTCCGGTGGTTGGGTTAAGGATGGTGTCGACGATGCGGATCTGCAGCCGTGGACGGGGCGTTAGAAGCTGCTCCGGTAGGTGGATGAGGGTGCGAGGAACCAGATCTGAGGCCGTGGACTTGTGAGTTGGCAAAGCAGCCCCGGTAGTGTTGAGAATGGTATAAGCGAAGCTACTCCGGTAGGGTTGACGATGGTGTCGGTGAAGCGGCTTCGGTAGGGTTGAGGAGGGTGTCGGCGAAGAGGATCAGAGGTCGTCGACGGGGGCGTCAGTGGGGCGGCTCCAGGGGGTGTGGACAAAGCGTCTCTAGTGGGGGTACGAATGAGCTGCTGCAGATGCGCTGCGGTTGACGAGAGTACTGGCGGAGCAGATCCGGCGCCGTGGACAAGGCCGACACTGAATGGGATGTGGTACAGTGGTGGATGAGCAGTCTACTTGTTTCTAGGGGAGGTGGGAGGGGTAGATGCGGCCGCAGAAGCAGATCCGGCGAGGTGGATGCCGCTGGCAGTGAATGGGCTCTGGTATACCAGTGGATGAGCAGTCTAGGGTTTCGAGAGGGGAGGGGTAGAAAGGCTGATGAAGTACGGAAGGCGTGATGTAAGATGCTCTCACTACAAAAAAAAGACACATCCGTGACATTTTGGGCCGAACGAAATTTTTTTCTGTCATACTTATGACACTTCTATGACGATAATTGTGACAAAACCCGGTATCATCATAGATGTGGTGGGCTCCTACTTCTATGACAAAAAATCATGACAGAAAATGGGCTTTTCGTCCTGGGCGGGCCGGAGACGCAGCTGCATGACATTCTTTGGGCCGTCCATGATGGAAAAAACCGTGGTAGAAGCGAGGGTGAGGAAAATTTTGGGGAGTTCCCAGTTACGGTGGGTGGTCGGGGGCCGAGCGATGTACGTTTCTCTCGTACACGTACGCGCGTGTGTGCGAGGCATTGGCTGTAACTGAACCCGAGCGAGGCGTTGGGCTCTAATTGAACCCGAGCGATTGCACTGCAGGCTACGCGTTACTGAACCCGAGCGATCGATCGATGGCTGTTAACTGAACCCGATCGAGCGATTCCTTCGCTACTGCTGCTAACTGAAGCCGATCGATGCTGCCTCTCTGGATGAACAGTGAGCGTTGCGCGGGGGCGGGGGGGTGGATGAACAGTGAGTGGTGGCGTTGCCTCTGGATGAACAGGACCCCGTGGTGTGGAGGGCTGGATGAACAGGACGACCCCGTGGAGGGCTAGATGAACAGTAGACGGTGGAGGGGTGCCCGTGGAGGGGTGGTTGAACAGTAGCCGGTGGAGTAGCGCGCGGTGGGGCTGGATGAACTGGAGCCCGTGGAGGCTGGAGGAGGTCGACGGTAGCCCGTGGAGGCTGGAGGAGGTCGACGGTGGAGATGAACAGTATCCCGTGGAGTCCCATTTTGCAGTACGCCACACCCCTCCCGTTGAACAGGACCCCCGTTTCGACCGTAGCGCTCCAACACAAGTCCGTTTCATCCGTTTTGCGGTACGCCACACCCCTCCCGATCAACAGGACCCCCGTTTCGACCGTAGGAGGTCTGTTTCCTCCATTTTGCGGTACGCCAGACCCCTCCTGATGAACAGGATCCCGTTTCGAACGTGGCCTGTCGAACACAAGGCCGTTTCCTCCATTCCGCGGTACGCCAGGCCTCGTTTCCATCGCCTGTTCCGTCCAAGCCCTCCCGATGAACACGATGGCGCATTCCGTTCTGACCCAGCCGGTTGGCTCCCAATGAACACGACGACGACGTTGTTTCTCCGTTCCGACCCAGCCATGTACACGAGCCTTGGCCGTACGTATGCGCGAGTAGGCGTTTGAGACCCCGCCCGTATGTACACATACGTGGCCGTATTTTCTTTCTTGCACCCTGGGCGTTGGACGTACGTGTACATGCTACGTGCGCGCCTCTACTACGACACATGCGCGCCTCTACTACGACACGTGCGCGCCTCTACATCCACCAGTATGTACGTACACGTTCGCGACCAGAATGACACACTACGTACGCTTCGACCAGGTGGGTCCCGACTGTCAGGCACTTCCATGCGTGCGAAGATGTAGCTAGTGGGTCCCAGCAATTAGGGGGGCGAATCGTTTTTTTGTCGAACGCACTTCCTTGCGTGCGAAGATGTAGCTGGTGGGTCCCAGCAGTTAGGGGGGAGAATCGTTTTTTTTGCCCGGACGCACTTCCTTGTGTGCGAAGATGTAGCTGGTGGGTCCCAACAGTCAGGGGGGCGAATCGTTTTTTTTTGCCCGGACGCACTTCCTTGCGTGCGAAGGTGTAGCTGGTGGGTCCCAGCAGTCAGGGGGGAAATGTTTGTTCGTGAAATACGGTGGCCCGTCTGGTGGGTCCCTGTTGTCAGGTGGAGGAATAATTATTTTGCGCGTAATAAGGAGGCACTTCCTTGCGGCTGCCGTGGACCCAGCTGTCAGCCTCTCCACGTACAGTACTCTTCTGATGGAAGTCGGTCGTTGACCACATTGACCACGCCGCGCCGAGAGCACCACGGCGGTGGACGACGGCGAGGCCTAGGAAGGGGCCGACGCGGAGCCGGGGAAGACGCGGCAGTGGATGCCCACGCGTAAAGGAGTATGAGGGTTCACTTGTTCGGCTGCGGTGTGAGGCTGCCGTCGCCACAGAATAACAGGGGGTGTGGGTGAGTGGAGGGATGGCCTGGCCAGCGGCGGGAGTAGTAGGGGGTGGTGAGGCCTCCGCGGCATCACAGCCGGCCACGGGAGGCAGGAGCAGACGGCACGATCGGCGCTGCTTTGGGCGGCTGGAGCAACAAGACCAGAGGTTGAAGAAGCACGATGGCCTTTGGATGGACATCGTACGGTCATTGCAGCTAGAATCGTTCTAATTGACTAAGTTGACAAAGCCCTCCGTCCCCGTCAACTTAGTGGGCCCACAAGTCAGCCTCCCACCAAGGTGGGTCCCAGCTAGCAGGGGGAGTATGATTTTTTCTGCTTAATAAGGAGGCACTTCCGGTGGGTCCGAGCTGACAGCGGGGGGAACGTTTTTTTCGCGAAATACGGTGGCCTGTCAGGTGGGTCCCAGCAGTCAGGGGGACAAACGTTTTTTCGCAAAATACGGTGGCCCGTCCAGTGGGTCCCTGCTGTCAGTTGGAGGAATCATTATTTTCCGCATAATAAGGAGGCACTTCCTTGCTGCGGCCATGGACCCAGCTGTCAGACTCTCCACGTACAGTATACTTCCGATGGAAGTCGTTCCTTGACCACGTTGACCAGACTGCGTTCCGTTGCATGCATGCGTCCATGGGCGTGGTGCATCCCCACTATCAGCCTCTCACGTACAGTCATCTTCCGATGACTCTCGGTTGTTGACCACGTTGACCACACCGTGCCGAGCGCACCCAGACTGGAACAACCCAGAGATGGGGAAGACGGGGCAGTGGAGTCGTAGATGGAGAGGAGTGGGAAACTTCACTGGTTTGGGTGCGCGGCAGCACAGCCGCGGTGCCGCCCACGGGAGACAGGAGCAAGAACAAAGGTTGCAGAAGGAGCGCGGCTGTTGGATTAACATCCAACGGTCCAGCTGCTAGAATCATTTGTTGATTAAGTTAACAAAGTCGTGCGTACACGTCCGCTTAGTAGGCCCAAAAGTCAGCCACCAAATCTGACGGGTCCCAGCTGCCAACAGGATGAATAATTTTTTTCACAAAACAAGGAGGCACTTCCTTCCGTGCGAAGATACAGCCGGTGGGTCCCAGCTGTCGGGTGGAGGAAACATTTTTTTCAGCTTAATAAGGAGGAACTTTCCTTGTGTGCGACCATGGACCTCGTGGGTCCCAGCCGTCAGGCTCTCCACGTACAGTCCTCTTCCGATGACTCTCGTTTGTTGACCACGCCGCACCAAGCGCAGCGAGACGGTGGACGACGGCGAGGCCCCGGACGGGAACGACTCGGAGACGGGAAGACGCGGCAGTGGAGTCGCAGATTGAGAGGAGGAGAAGGGTTATAACTAGTTCTGTTGCGGCGTGGGGCTGCAGTCTGTGGAGAATAACAGGAGGTGTCGAGGGGTGGAGGGATAGCCTGGCCGGCGGTGGGGTAGCGCTTCGCAGCCATGCGTGCTAAGCAGAGCCGCTAGCGGCTGGAGCCCGGACCAGGCGGTCCCGGCGACGCTGGAGGAAGAAGACGAGAGATTGAAGGTGCATGCCGTCCATTGGATATAAATCCAATGGTTGTGGATGACACAATCATTTGTTGACCAAGTTCACAATGCCCTGCATAGGCTTCGACCTATTGGCCCACATGTCAGCCTGCAAAAATGTGGCATATATTTAACCCATATTTTCTAGAATGTACAGTCCATTTGCTGGGCTGGGTGAACAAATAATTTCGCGTCAATCAGGCCCATTTATATTTTCTAAGAAATCCCAGCCCATTTGCACTTCCTTGAAATACACGTATTAGGTGGGCTCCTTATATATATAATGTTATGTTAGAAGGAGCAATTAATATCAAAGAATAAACCGGAGAGGCACATTTTTTATATATATAATTAACAAATTAGCAAGTTATTGCTCAAAATAAAAATGAGCGCGTTATTATTAAATTGGTCCTTAAAATCTTCGCAAGCTTTTGTACGCAATCACCAGGATTTTCCTTGCCTGTGAGTCAAAAACAACCAGGATTTTCCTTGCCAACTTCCGTTAAACATTTACTTTTATAAGTTAATAACACGTGGGATGCTTTTATAATGTATATATAAGTCTCTATAAAATATACGATAACAGTAATAATATAAATATATATAATGTGGTTAGAAGGGAAAACATAAATTGGACACGGCATTATTATTCTTATATATAGATAAATAGAACCGAGACCCGCGTTTTATTAAAAAATACATTGGGCTGCCGATCTTTTAGAAAAAGCCCATAGGCCGGTATGGACCTCAAAAAATAAGTTGAAACCACTGTCTCTGTATGTCGTGGGCTACTCATGTTAAAATACAAAACCTAGGCCTACCTGTTACTTGTTCGCCCTCTGAAAAAAAAGATACCAGATCCCCGAGCGAACTGGATTAAAGAGGGGGCCGGCGGCACGACTGAAGAAGCACACCAGGAGCGATTTTTTTTCTTCAGTGGATGGCTCTCGATAGCGTTTTTTTACTTGCCTCTGCACCATACAACTTGTATTTTTAGCCTCCCAGTCTGTCGTGGTGGACCGGCAGCCCATTTGCTGGGCGGGCCAACCTACAGAAACCAGCACTCGATTTTTCATCAAGCCCCAAAAACAACGCAGTACTATGTTTGTTTTGAGGCCAAAAACATTACGACAGGGGTTGAGCGGGGGAGAGGGGAAGACAGAGTAATAAAAAGATTAAAAAGAGCTGATGCACCGTTGCTACCCTAACAAAGCAGGTGCAATTCTTCTCGGGAAGAAGGTGTGCCGTTGACACCCACACATCACATACCCCACATTAGGCATACTAACAAGTTCACACACAAATACAACAGAAAATGTAAACATTCGTATCAAACTCAGGTTCACAGGACACGTTCATATTCATAGCCAACATTCACTATCAACAACTCAAAAGATTCATATATACACAAGCTCAGCATATCTATGCATCCAAATGATTGATAGATCACACGATAATATTCATACATAATTCACAAAAAGATTCAGATATACACATGTTCAGCATGTTTATGCATCCAAATGATTGAGATCACAGCCAATATGATCCATGGACAAACTTTAATTACCTAGGGTACAGACTGGTAAATGGTGTTCAATCGGAGGTACTTCTTGCTAAAATTAGTTCTTATACGAGTAAACTTTCGAGTACATAAGAGGCAGCACAGACAATCTGAACTTTTCTTGTAGGTTTATCCTCAAATAGTGGCCTCGTGCCGAGGGAGGTTTGAGCAACTTGGCCACTACTTTCATCCAACTAGTTTACTAGCTCATCTTGGTCCTGTATCTCGCCAAAATTCTACATTGCAGACGAGAAAGGAGGCGGTTGAGAAAATGAACCACCCAATTTTTTTGTGCAGTTCAACTGAAATGGAGCATCCCTGGCGTGCAGACTAATTAAGTGCCAGATGAATATACGCGTCAACCAACTTGTCGGTAATCTTTAGACTCCATGCCATATAGTTCGCTACCATATGTGCCGATAACCAAAAGGCACAAGTTGGGACCAAAGACTGGACTGCGTTTTTCTGGGCTATGCACCAAGCAATATTTTTGGCGTTCACTCTCCTAATACTTGGAGTTTGACAATTGGTTGACGCTGGTTGATACTCGAATGAATATAGGCACTTCTTCTTGTCAACATCGATGCTTGTCTGAGTGAACTTTGGAGTACATAGCAGCAACATAAGTACCTGTCCATCTGATCATTTTGTGCAGTTCTACTGAAATCACCCGATGTAATGATTTGCCTGAGAGTTCAGGCTCCAAATTACTCCTTTATGAAATCGGCAAACAGTAGCACAATACCAAATTACCAATACATATGACAAGCACAATAATCAGGATAAAGACCAGTACCAACCTGTGTGAAGTAGCATATCAATTACTATTTCCTTTGACTGGAAGCCGAGATAAGCGAAGCGACTGACAGCGAAGGAAGAAAGCAAGCCGAGATTAGCGACTAACAGGAAAGGACGGAAGCTGTCGAGGCAATGAAGCACCCAAAGTTTTTGTGCAGTTCCACCAAAATCGAGCATCCCTGTTGGCACATATATTGAGAGAGTGAGATTACTGTAATACTGGGACTAGTTGATGAAACATACACTAACAAATAGAAGCACCGTCATTATCTTACTGGGTAAAGTTAGAAACATGGTAGTCTTGCTTAAAGAGAGGTATTAGTTTATTTAATCAATGCCAATTAGCTCAACACTCAAAGCATTGCCATTTATCATAGGTTTCAAAACTTTAACGTGCAAAGATAAAGGAGTTTCTCATGACAGTAGCACGATACAAATAGAGATGACAGCAAACTAATATGGATGAAGGCCTTAGGCCCGTACCAACCTGAGAAAAAAGCTTATTCATGTAGTCCCATAAGAGATGATAAAGCACTCACTGGAATCACACAATAGTATATATTTTTGTGCACTTCAAATGTATGGTTGAAATCACTCTTGTTTACCAGTGCTGAGATTATATCGAAAGATTATCAAGAACTTCCAGCAGAGTTAAAGCACTGGCTGGGATACAGTTCATTGTATTGTCTTGTGTAGTTCCACTAAAATGTATGATTGGCACAACATGATCCCTGTTTGCACAAGTAGGAACAAGGTGAAACCTTCATTAGCTTAGTGAGAAAGGATAGGAAGACATTAGCATATTACTCAAATAGTAGCATCAAATTCGTGATGGACAATACGCAAAACATTGCCTCATTGAACCAATGGCAATAAATTGACATGCAAAACAATAGCACTATTATGTCATGACACTAATAATATTCCCTCCCTGCTCCACCACATGATTCACCTCCATAGACAAACATACACACGTACATGATTCAGCATAGGGTCCTACTAAAGATTTGTTTAACTCCGACAGGAAAATTAGGCAGTAATAAATTAGTGGTACTTAAGTACTCCTAATTAATTAAGTGAGACAGCAGAAGTGGAAGGGCTCCCTGGAGGATCGTCTCACATGTAAGGTAGTCGTTGCCGTAGCCCTTGAATGGCCTCGACTGAGGCCTCTGGCTTCAGCAAGATCGCCTTGGCACTATTTATTCTTCTTCTTCTTCCTCTTCATGCTCTTTTCTCTTTCTCCTCACCAGCCGGTGAAATCAAGTACATGATTGGCCTTCTAATTCAGAATTGGTTTTGTCAGTGAGGGAGTACAAGTGTACTAGTAAAAAATAGCATTATTTTCTCATGGCAGTCGGAAAATAGAGATGAACACATGCATTAAATAGCATTCTTACCTAAAGGAAGGTTATGGCGCCAATATGCATGATGAGGATTGGAACACAGATCTCCCTTTGTGCAGTTCCACCGAAATGGACCAACTGTTCCATTCTGACATTCCAGTTAAACAACACAAAAGTCACTTCTTTTAAGAAGAGTTTTGTGCAGTGCACCAAAAGGTCACAACAGCAACCAGGTGAATTGGATATCCCTGTTTGCACAAAAAGGTACAGAGGAAACAGTCAGAGTCTCAAACAATTACAGGCAAAAACATTTGGCTAAACTTGTCATGGCTTATAACAGTGGCATGGCTTCATTTTTACCAGGGACATTAGATTAAGAACAGCTAAATATTTCGTATAAGGGCATGGGACAGTGGGTGCACCAGCAGTCTAGCACCATGTACGTAAACAGGGGCATAAAGTGGTGATTCATAGTTTGTTGCCCCGAGAAACAAACATCCAAGAAACATATCTGGGTTGGTCCCATTTTTGTTCACTCTAGCCACCTACTCCTATGTGTGGATAGCAAATCTAGTCCTGGTCATACCACTGTGTACAACGTTACCCCTATATTTCCTTTTTCGACCAAGAGACCGGTTGGATGACCAGTCTGTACTACTTTCACCCCCTTTCCTTCCTGTTTGTACCAAGTCCGATGTACATACTAAATTCCCCCACCCCCACTTTATTTCTTGTTTGAACCAAGTACACCCTCCGTCCAGAATTACTTGTCATCAAAATGGATGTGTCTAGAACTAAAATACATCTAGATACATCCATTTCAATGACAAGTATTTTCGGACGGAGGGAGTACAAGATTCGACTCCATGAAGTAGCTTTACCTCTAACAATAGAAGAAAAAAATAGATGACGTTGGACCATCCGATCGAGAGGGGCTGAGAGGTAGAAAATGATGCACATGCAGCGACGTAGCGAGCTGGGGAAGTAGAGCTAAGGCGGTTTCGAACAAAGATATACCTGAAGGTCGTCGGGATGTGGATAGGTGGGCGCCGGGAGGCCGCATCCGCCCACAGGCAACGACGAAGGGATCGGAGGACCTCCCGCGCTGGCGCTCGGCCGGAGATAACGGTGCGGCCGGCAGTGGGTCTCCTCCCTCGCTGTCGACGTCGGCGTAAACGCTGCCCCTCCTCCCCTCCACCGGCGGAGGGCGATACGTCCGGATCTGTAACCAGCGGTGAGGATAGAAAGCTAGTGTTTTTGGAAGGGAGAAAGACAGTGTTACTACCCCTATCTTGTTTAGATCTGGAGAGGATAAGAGTGTGTGAATAGAGCAACCCTAGCAAGCAAGCGCGGAGGCTCCGGCCTATATATACGTAGTGGGGTAGTTTTCCTTTTTCACTCCATCAAAACAATCGTTTAAAATTGTGTACTACTACATGCCAGGTTGCGGTTTTTTTTAGTTGTTGATTGTTTTTTGAGATAGCTACCCGCTTGTTCCAAGTGGTGTTACGGTGTGCCAGGTCGCACTTTGTATCGTTCAAGTCTGGTACTACAAGTCCCTCCATTAAATGAGCAACCACCCCCTCGTAAAAATTGTGAACAAGGCCATGGCTAAAATTAGCGGAAACGTGGGTTGCCCCAACATGCATTATTATTTATATTTTCTACTCCTTCCGTTCCTAAATATAAGTCTTTTTTATTAGCCACACCTAAGACAAGAATTTTTTTATTAGCAGTGAACCCCACATGTCATAGACACAAAAATTGTGGCAAGATTCCCTTAGGCAAGCCAAAGTGTGTCTAACAATTTGAGCAACTCGGGTTAGGAAAGTGTGGCAAGTGTGGGAAAAATAATGTGGCAACATAAGACAAACATAGTCACAATCCAAACAGCCCCGTAATTTTTTGTGACATGCATGAAAATTTGGTCAGTTAAATTTATAGTCAAAATTTGGCAAGGTGCATCAAATCAACACATGCAAGTATCAAAAGGAAAGTCACGACATGCATGCATGCGTTGTACTCCCTCCGTTTCCAAATATAAGTCTTTTTAGAGATTGCAACAAGTGACTACATACGAAGCAGAATATGTCTACATACGAAGTAGTCCATTTGAAATGTGTAAAAAGACTTATATCGAGTGCAGTGCTTTGATGTGTCGCGTCAACTCGTACAAGACCAAGAAATTTGATTACTACAATGCCCTCTCCCTCGCGGACTGAGCTTCGGTGCCTTAACTGCACCAGCCTTTGGCTGCATGACAGGGGGGCCAACCACCTGTTGGGCCCACCTGTCATAGACGCAAAGGCAGGAGCAGTAAGTAGAAGCTTTCGCTACATGCTATCCCTCCTGCACAAGGTGGACGGACATGCAGCAGTGGATTCAATACTGTAGAAGTAGGAGTAACATCATTGTTCGTCTTCTCGAAGAGGCGAAGAGCCAAGCGCAACCCGAACGTGGCAGTTGCGAACGCTCGCGTGGTGCGGTGCCTTGGAGCACGCATATACTAGCCATGCTCTTGCATGAGACAAAATTGCTATTGTTTAACAATTAAACTCCATCATCCATTGGTTGATACTCATTCTGCATAGGTCCATGCGCTTAGCACCGTTTCCTCCTGGGGTCACCAATGTTTATTTGCTAATTAATAGCATTGCATGCAATGAACTAGCCATTGCAAGTCATTAAAGGCATGCACACCTCTCATCTCTTATTGGTTGATATGTCAAGAAACAAGAAACAAGGTAGAAGTTAATGCACCGCGCCTAAGTGTTTTGGGACTATTTGCTTTTCGTAAGATGACTTACACACCTAGACGGAGGGAGTAGTATAGCCCTGTAAACCGGAAAGGAGTATTTGCCTTTCTAGAGATTTCAACAAGTGACTAGACTACACCGCGTGTAGTACTCCCTCCCTTCCGGTTTATAGGGCTCAAATCTCATGAACCAAGGCATTTTGCGATTGGAGGAATATATCTCGTACTTTACAAAACTACCCTAATTAAACTCATGCATTAATTACGTAGTTCTCTTGTTTTCCTCTCCGCCTTGGTCGCGGTGCACAATATTGAGCACTCCTATATGACTAGCCGCTCTATCTACATGCGGGACATTTCAAAGCATCCGGGCCCACGTGCCATCCACCAAATCACTGTGAGGTGCTACAGTCGAGACTCACCTGTCACCCCGGTGTGGCCGTCATGACCCGTCATATCACAAAACCCACACCTTTACTAGAAGTGGTAAGGTGGCCTCCAAGTTGGACTGGACGAAGAAACCATCATTTCACTGGAACACTTGTTCAAGCCCTTTCTTCCCTTTCTTGAAGAAAACCTCACTCCAGGCTACTCACTTCTGCCATTTTTCTTCTGTACCGACGCAGGAAAGGTGGGCGAATCAGTTATGCTACTATATTTTCATTCCAAGAATATTCTTTTTGCGAAGCACCGACCGATTCTCACATCCTATTCTTTTCCCGTTTTCATTGCGATTGTGGTTTCCTTTCGATTGCTTTTTGTTTGTCAGTTCATTGATGGATCGTGGAGCACTAGGCAAAGAGTTGTCGGCGGACAACCCACTGGAGACACCGATCTCCAGGAAGTGAGCACCGACCAATGAGTTGACCATGTTGGCGGGCCAACCCATGGAGACGAAGAACTCCAAGAAACAAGCATTGGCCAAAGAGTTGACGACGTTGGCGGACGAACTCCTCAAAGAAAGTTGGAAGAACAGCAAGGGCCCCACCGTGCCTACCCCAGGAACTCTCATGGCCACCTATGCGAGGCTCAAGGCCGAGTTTGAGGAGATAGTCGCTGTTGAGAAGCAGTATTCCCCTGGCAAGGTGATGGCCCCCATTGAGGACGAGGAGATGGTCCCGGGAGGGATGAGATCCCCCGGTGAGCTGCACAAGGTAAAAAATAATGTCTTATTACCATAGTTGTGGTTTTTGATTATTTGCAATGTGCTTGCTAATATGTTAGGGTTGTGCAGGTGCCGGTGGACGTCCTTGATGATTCCGATGTCGCGGCCCGTCCTGTTGGCACCGCCCCGGAGATCGATTCCGATGCCGATGTCCATCCTGTGGACATCGCCCCAGAGATCGATTCCGATGTCGCGGTCAGTCCTGTGGACATCGCCCCAGAAATCGATTCCCATGCCACTGTCCGTGTTGTGGTCATTGCCCGAGAGATCGATGACAAGAAATAGTTGGTCGCGCTAATCCTTCAGGGTAGTTTGCATTGCCTGTGTTTAATTACCAGAACGATGCGTGTTATCAAACCATCTTAGGGCTAGTGCACTGTCTTGTGTGGGTGGTACTTTAGTTTGATAGTGAATCATGCGAACCCTCTCCGAGTTATGGAAACAGATGTATCCTCACCAGCTTTTGATGTAATATATGGCATGCTTAGATGTAAGTTTGAACTGTTTATCATATCAGCAGGGCTTGTTTGATGATTCTTGGTGTTAGTAGGCTAGCTACTGTGCCAGCTATAGTACTTGCAAAACACTCACCGAAGAGAAACGTTGGGGCTGATGAGCTCGTGGTACGCTTATACTTATCCCTCGTCGATCGACCAATAGCCCTAGCTCCTAAAATTGTAGGCTTAGCGATCGATCAGACAATAGTCGACACGGATACATTCAGGCCTCATTTGGTTCATAGGGTAGGAAAATCGTAGCAAAAGTACATAGAACATGCAACACAAAATCATAGCAGTGCAGAGACGTACTCCCTCCATTCCAAAATAGATGACCTAGGCGGGCTAGTTTGGCCTAGTGGGTTTCAGTGATATGACGTGGTACAGTGCCGTCCAGTCTTCGCGTGTGGTAGTAGTATTGCGGGTACAATAAGTTTTCTTAAAGAAGCGGAATTCAACGAAGTCATGATGGTTCCTTCGTCCGAACAACATACAGAGGGAACGGTTGGGCCTGCGATACGATCGGGGTAGACCAGGATAATTTTGTGCATGGCAGGTGGACCAGGATGGTCGACATCCCACATGTCGGCGAATGGAAGTATTCTTTCCGATATAGAGGACGAGCAACGAGTATTCATTGTTTATTTTTGATGAAAGCTATTGTCTCCACTGTTACGACGGAGGAGTGTGAAACACGGCAGCCCAGTGAACTTGGCATGTGCACCACTCCCTCCTTCCTCATGTAATGCCCAGGTTACAACTTTTTCTAACTTTCTCTCTATCTATTTCCTCTCAAATGTTTTTCACCTTTCTTTTTTAGACACAATTGATTTTTATGCCTTTTTTTAGAATTACTATTTTTATACCTAGGAGCACGTGTAGAGACAGGCTCTTGCAGAGCCCACTCCTTGACTTTGTCAATGCCTCTCTCTCCTCCACATAAGGAGTACTACTTGCTATGCATGCATGCGGCGGGCAGCTGGCATCTTGAGGGGCCAGGGCGGTGAGAGCGAGCTCCGGAAGCGGTCCGGAGTCCAGCATGGCCCACCTCACATTATCACCATATATTTCTTGGAGTCCGTGCGCGGCGGGCGGGCGATCTCTTCTCCCGCCCCCGTTTCTCTCTTCTCAGCCGATGCCCGCCGAGCGATTAGATTTCGGCTATCGACGGTTTATTCAATTACGGTCCCACATGTCAGTGAAATTGCAAGACAACGTGTGTCCCCTCTGGTGAGCGGCGTGCGAGCCGGACTATCGGGGGTGCGACGCGTACGAGTCATAAGTGTGCCGCCTTTTCCTTTAGATCTTGCGAAGCATAACATTTTCGCGCGATCGATCGATAGAAATCCAAAAAAATGACGAGGGCGGTGCTTTCCCGCTCGTTAGGCGGGCTAGTTCGAGTGATATGACGTGCTACAGTGCCGTCCACTTGCTCCATTTTTATGTAAGCAAGAGTTTACACTCTTACGCGGGAGGAGTGCGAAACACCGCGGATCTGATTTTGGTTGAGGGATAACTGTTCCCTGCCAAATAATGGAGGACTGTTAGCGATTATAGCATGATAGTTAGGGCATCTCCAGCGCTGGCCCACAAATTTACACCGGCATCTGTCCGAGGATGCTGATGGATGCCATCCGATGATGCCCGCATACCTTTCGACAACTATATGAACTAACCAGATGAAATTCGTGCAAACAAAGCAAATTTCAAATTAACCGGATGAAATTCGTTACATTTCGAAAACTTTTCCTACAAACTGGACAAAATTCATTACATATTTCGCACAAACCATACTAAAACCTACTGTAAACCTAATCTAAACGATCGCCGGCGCCCGACCACCATGTCCGGCCATGAACCCGAGAAAGCCGGCCATTGCCTTTGCCTCCTCCTCATCCGCCTCGATAACCTCCTCCTCCGGAGCACAAGGTTCTGAAGATTTCCGCCTCCACATCGCCGTCAAGCGGCTAATTGGCCACCGATGTTTACCCCACCAAGCTTGGCATCGACTGAGTGGAGTAGCGCTGGCCTTCTTGGGACTAGAGCGGCAGCGACCTACCGTGTACTACTCTTCCTCGCTGCCGGCTGCGCCCGCGCACGCGCACCGCCTTCGTGGTCGTGGCGGCGGAGGGCGGCCGGGGGGGGGGGGGGGGGGGGTGCCAGCGATCTCCTTCGTTTGCTCCTGCGACAGTACGTCGAATAGAGCTGAGCGCGCCCGGAGCGGAGCCGCCGATGTCCCTCGTCTGCTCCTGCGACAGTATGTCCAAGAGAGCTTCGGAGCGCCAGGATGCCGTGGTTGGAGTGGTGCCGACAGAAGGAAGGGACCGGAGGAGAATAAGTGTGGGTCTTTGGCTATGGCTGGGAGCTGGGGCTCAAGTTAATATAGCGGGCGAATGGCAATGAGCCGCGGCAGACGGATGGACAACTGGCACCGGAGTAGGTTCGTCGGGCGTGAATGCGGACGCTGCTTCAGTGACTTAACTGCAGATGCGTTGGGTTACTGACATGTGGGCCCAACGGGCATCTGGCCCGCATGTCAATGACACACCAATTGCACCTGCAGTTAAGTCTGGTGAATGCGGCATTGACATTCTGGAGAGACGGTGACCGTTTCATGCGGGAAGTGCGCGCTAGCGATGGAAGGGGTTTCGGTGTTCAGTGGCACTAAGATCGATCGCTCACGATAGTACATACTCTGTACCATACTACCATAGTACCCTCTCTAGCTAGGCTGTTTTATAGATTGTCGTTGTGATTGACGATATACATGAGCAAGGCGCTCCGAGTATGAGCGTTGGTGTTGAGCCAGGTGAATACATGCTCAGCGTTCGCGTAGACCTCCATCAAACGTCTAAACAGTAATGTCAGGCACCGCTAGGGCGCGCAGGTGATGGGCTCACCGTTTGCGTTGCGCCATGAGCAGGACTTTGATTTAGAGGGCAACGTGCATGCATTAGCATGCTTTGACAGCGTGAGCATGAGTGTCTGACGTGAAGTATTTCATTTTCATTTGGCTGACGAGGGTGCGTTGCAGCGACGAGTCCATGGTTTCATTCCCCACATAAGCATAATTTTGGTTTTTACAGTATTTCTTTCTCCATTGACAGGTAGGCCCAGATAGATAGATAAAGAACACGAGCTGATGAGGCGCATGCGGACTGTTTGACTAGTCAATCGAACAAATACGGAGCTATACGCTGAGCTAGTGACCGTATAATCACCATATCTCGTATACAATGATCAAAGTGAGCTATCAAGACAAGTTCGATGACCGCCAATGCAGTTTACTTGGTAATAAATGACCAGGATTGAAGGGGAATCCAAATTTCCTCCGTCTTCTGTCCTTGAGATCTTGACAAACCAATGCACTATACGGTTGTCCGGCCACTCCACCCCAGAGCTCTCACCAAGCGTCGTTCATGCTACCGCGCCGCAGAGTAACTGGTAAGGCAGCGATGGCATCCCGCCGCGCCGAGTTCCTCGCCGCCCACGACTGCACACAAAATGGTAGGGAAGCGTTGGCATCCCACCATGCCGAGTTCATCGCCGCTCGGGACCTCACAACTATGTGGGAGGAATTTGAAGATGCCAAGGCCGAATGGGCGGTAGAGCAAGAGGCGGCCAAAGCCGCACAGAGGGAGCGGAAAAGTCAGCAAGCACTCAAGAAAAGAGAGGCCCGCCACCGCAAGAAAGAAAAGGACACACACGCTGCTGCGGAGAGGTCGGCGGTGATCCAAGCACGGTGGGGTGTCGCCGACAAAGCCGGGAAGGAGAACGACGGCGCCTGGCCAGCATGTGAGAAGTAGTAGTACTAGTAGTTAGTGTGTGTGTGTCTGTGTCTGAGTACGAGCATGTACCAGTACTACTAGTTACTACTGTAGTTTTTAGAGCAAATTACCAGTACATTAGCCTAGACTAAATGGAAAAATTCCTATCCTATGCATCAAATGGCATCTCTTTGTCTATAGGAATTGAGATGCATGTCATCTCACTTCCTATGATTTTCATATTCCTATAAAATTCCTATCCTATGAACGAAAGGAGGCCACTTTTGGAGTAACTACTGTAGCTAGCAGTACTGCTGGTATAGTAGTTTTCTTCAAGAAGCGGAATTGAACGAAGTCATGATGGTTCCTTCGTCCGAGCAACTTCAAAGTGGGAAGTGGGCCTGTGATTTGACGGCTCATTAGTCATTGTTACTGCGGCGCGACGACCTGGGTGACTCTCCCTTGGAGTTCTGCATGCATGGCAAGTGGACCAGGATGGTCGAAGTCCCACATCTTGGCGAACGGAAGTATTCTTTCCGATATCGAGGAGCAAGGAAACCGCGTGGTATAGTATCACTGCTGATTGGTTCTCAAAAAAATAGTATCATTGCTGATTTATAATTATTTTTTATTTCTTATGAATGCTAGCGTTTCAACTCTTACGACGAAGGGTGCCAAACACGGCACGTGCTGGATGTCCCACACGTCAGCGAAAGGAGTGGGACATGAACAGCGTGGTAGAGCCTAGCGTAAAAAAACAGCGTGGTAGAGAGTCTCCACTTCTTCCACTTCTGGGTCGGAGACCACACGTAGTAGTACTTAGTGGTATGAACGATACAAAGTGCGACCTAGAGAGAAAGACACGTCTAGTTGGAAGGTCTCGGGGCATACACGTAAACAAATATAAAAGGTAATATGTGCCTCCAACTAATATAGTAGTAGTAGAGTACTTAGGCACGTACTCCATAACATCACCGTGCATTGCACGTACAACATTTAGTGGTAGTACGTAGTAAGAGACAAATGCCGCCCAAGAGTTCCCTTCTCGACCTACTTTTGGGTGTTTGGTAGAGTGTATGGAGGGTGCATGAGTCCACACTAGTTTAGCACAAATACACTAGAAGCATGCATGAAGAGAGCATGCATGAAGAGGGGTGTTGAGTTGAGCATGCATGAAGAGGGAACAACTATGCTGAGACGAGAATGCAACCGAACACACCCTATATGCCACGCTTGTTCATACCATTTGTGTCTTTCTACTTCACTTACTGCGCTACATTACTCGGGTTCGTACGTCCACTCCTGGGTACATGTTCGTCTCGTAGTTCCAGTCCCACGTGTTCTTCATATAGATGGAATGATCCTTGCATAACATGTGCACCTTGATGCTAGATGTCTCGCGTGTTGGCAAAAGGATGAACAAAGCTCACGTAAAAAAATTGAGTGGAAGAACATAGATTCCCGACAACCGAGAAGGAGCATGGAACCTCGTGGTGGAGCGTGTGCACTCATAATATTTAATATTATTCAGCGATATAAAATCAACCAATCATCTCCATAGTGGACTGGAAGAGTACGAAACACAGCAGCCTAGTGTAGTTACATCATACTAGTACATGGCTAACCCATGCTATCACCATATTTCCTGGCTTCCGTGCGACACCTATCTCTAGTAATCTAGCAGCCTGTATCGCTTCTCCCTCCTCGTCTGTATCAAAGTGCGGCGGGCTGGCGTTTTTGCCGTCTATTGAGGTCGGTTAACTCATCACATGTTAGCGGCATGCCAAGAGCATTCTAAAAAAAATCCTTTCAAGTTCCGTTTTCAAAAAGAAAAAAAAAGTTTCACGTACGAATTTGACTGTATGCTTTGAGCAACTTGCATCTCCTATACTGCTCCTGCTTGATACTCTAACTTAGCTAGAGGTTAGACTAACTCATGACTAACCCTGAACTAACTGTAGCCAAAGAGGTGTTTGGGTGACAGGGTTAGATTGACAATAAATGCACTTGATGGAGAGACAAAAGTGATTTTTTAGTGGTCCCAATGAGAACTATCTCCAGTTAGCACCTCTTGGGTGGGATAGTTTTTTTTGGTGGGTTCGGTGCAACTTGCTCCAATTTAAACCCTCATGCTTGCATACTTTAGGGCTATTTGAGCCCCAACTAGCTCAAACTAACTCTAACCCATGGATCCAAATAGGGCCTATGGCCAGTCTCGACGCGGAGCAGTCACGTGCACCAGGAAGCGGCGCTCTCTCGGCCGTCGCGCCACTTCAAAGTCGGCGCCAGTGAGAGGTCGCCTCCGCTCTGGTCGGGCATTAATGCGGCACTGACGCTCCAGGGCGTCGCTAACCGTTTCACGCGGGAAGCGCGCGCTGGCAAGGGAGTATAGGTTTTGAACCATTTCAGGTGTAGTACTGGTAGTTTGCAAAACTACTCAATTATTGCACTCAGTTTCCTAAGAAATTGTGGTAAAAAACGTTACTCCACAGCCCGCTTCCCTTCTCTTTCCTCTTCCACCGCCCGCGGACATCCACAGGAAGCGACCGGTCAACCCTTATATAGGAGTGTATCACAAAAAGATGCATGCATGACCACTAAAATTTCCATATTAAAGCGCCGCTCCGGCGGGAGTATGGCGTATGTTGTTACCTTCGGCCGGGCCATGGCTACCGGGCGACGGCGACCAGAGAAGAGGCGGCGGGAGGGGAAAGAATGCAGCAACTGTTTGGGTTCGCCTTCCGGCTTAAATAAATGCGCAGCATCACGTGTACCCGTGGGTGCACAAATTGTAACATACGTGTCTGCTTAAGTGGGCATCACGTAACTGGTGTGTGTGTGTGAGAGATTCTGAGAGACAGAGTGCGTGTGTGCGACTCTACTCTTCGGACATGTACTCAACCTTTTGCATCGGGATATAAGTATAATGGTATTTACTTTAGCTAGTGATTTACGTGGCCATGTTAACGTGGTTGTGTCAAAAAAATGTCACTTCCTACTCATGATTTGCGTTATATAATTACAAGCAAGATTCTCGTGCATTGCACGGAACATCAATATGCATTTTTTTACAAAACACCTGTTGTGATTGACCCATGCGGGAGTAATCCCATGTGTAAAAACTAATGATATCTCGAGAATTTTATCGGAAAACTGGTATCTCGAGAATGTCATCGAAAAAATGAAAGATGAGAGATAAGGCAAGGAGGAGTGGAGCGTGGTGGTGACTGGTGGTCAGAATGGGCGGAGGCATGGGGATGGACGGCGCCGGCAGGCGGCAGCGGCCACCATGCATGCTAGATTGTTCCAGAGACTTATTCCTTTTTTAATTGCTGAGCAATGAGGTTGTGGGAGATAATGATGTGGAGAGAGGTGCAGGTATCTTATTCCTTTTTTATACCTAGGAGCACATGTAGAGACAGGCTCTTCATCCAACCGCCTGAAATGGTCGAGAGACAGCTGGGAGTTGCATTCTTAATGCGCTATGGTTCATCATGTGTGGGCACTACGCAACCAACATTTTATCCAAAATCTGCTTGCTCTTCTTTACCATGTTCCTCTTCCGTTCTTCTTTAATATGTACTCTCTCCGTTCCTAAATACAAGTCTTTGTATAGATTCCACCATGGACTACAGAGCAAAATGAGTGAATCTACACTCTAAAATGTATCTGGATACATCTGTATGTGATCCATAGTGGAAATCTCTACCAAGACTTATATTTTGGAACGGAGGGAGTATAATAGTAGTACAGTATGTTCCTTGTACTGAAGATGAGCAGGGACATTTGCAGTGTAGAGGTCTATACTGTCGGTTGTGATGGACACTTTGAGCCTCTTTGATTCGTAGGATTTTGTAAACATAGGAATAGGATTTGTAGTGACCTGCCCACTTCAATCCTATAAGAATAGCAAGGAAATGCGGGGAGCCGTGTCGCCTTTGAGAGTTACACTGATATTAACAGTACCGCACCTTCAGTTGAAGAGAACTGGTATGCGAAGCCTTTCTAGCCGTAACGGCAGTACTAGCACATATATTCCAGCAAGTTCCACTTTGTTGATTTTACTCTGATGCTTATGGTTTTCCCGTTATATCTACACTATGATCTGTATAGCTGCTTTGTGTCGCACTGGTAGCAGTCCACTCTTGAAGCTAAACACTGCAATGACTTATACAAAATTGGCACCAAGGCATTGAGTGCCATTCTGGATGCAATGAAACTCATATGCTCCTCACCTATTGACTCTTGTTCAGAATATGATCCTAATGACTCTTGTTCAAAATTGCCACATATAGAGAGACAACATGGAATTGCATTTCTTTGGGCGCTGTGATTCATCATGAGTGGGCAACCAACATTGTATGCAATGAAGCGGAACCTCAAGAATATGCTTCCTCTTCTGTTCTTTAACATGTTCCTCTTTGTTTATTCTGTATTTAGTACGTACAGTATGTTCCTTGTTAGGGAGGGGTGCAGGGACATCTGCAGTCAACAGCTGATAGAGCTGGCCTGTACGTGATCGATAGGGTTTCAGTTACTAGCGGCAATACAACACCGTATTTTCCAGCCAGTTCCACTTTTACGATTTATATATCATGGTTATGGTGTACCCCTGTTATGTACACTATGATCTGCCTAGTTGTTGTGTGCTCTTGTTATCATGGTTTGGCAATAAACTCTCTATACAGTATATTATGAACCTATCATCTGCCAACTATCCTTACTTCTGGAGCCTATTTTTTATGTACTTGTGCCAGATTATATAAATGCACGCACCATATTACAGCACACATGAGCTCTCTCATCAGAATCCAGTGATAGCACACAAGTGTTTACAGGGGCGCCCCTATATTAGAATATCATCTGCATTACAAAGATAATCTCACAACTATTGATGTTTTCATGGTTCTCAGATATTATACGCAATTACAGTGAATATCAGAATCCGTGCATCAGAAGAATATTATGGAACACTGCAATGACTTACAAAATTGGCACCAAGGCATTGAGTGCCATTCTGGATGCAATGAAACTCATACGCTCCCCACCTGTTGATTCTTGTTCAGAATATCATCCTAATGACTATTCTAACCTCGAGGAGTCAAAGGCGGGTGGCCTGTCCTGTTCACCCATCAAGGTGCCTGTTCTAATTTTGCAAGGTTTTATTGATTGCGCGTATCTTGCGTATATTGTCTTGCATTTCTTCTACTTTGTTACACCGCCATCTGCTTAGTTTACTGATCATATAACTCGAGATGCCATGCCATCCATTATCAATACATATTCCATCTGTCATCATACCATGTTTTTCCACTCAAATGTCGTTCTTGTGCATCAGACATCAAAAAGGAAGAGGGTGATTGCCGAACCTGAAGGAGCACCAGCAAAGTCCTTGAAAAACGTGGTGGTGCCGGAGAAATCAGACAGCGCCCCACTTATATTGGCTGTACAACCAGTGACACAAAACGTAGGACCGACTCCAGCAGACTGTACCCATACTTCACTGGCCACACCACTAGCCCCACCACACAGGATCCTCATGTCCGGCAGACACTTGCGGGGTCGACGAAGGTCCTCGGAAGAGACGAAGCAGCAAAGAAACCACCTGAATGCGCAGTCGTCGCCTCAGCGGTGGCCTTCATGAGACCCAAGTGGCGGCGGCCTCCCGTGTTCTAGTTCTCCTTGATGATGGCGATGGACACGGAGAAGCTGGCCACTGACTCGTTCTCTCCACTCACCTGGCTTCTGTCTCTGCCTGCATGGCGCTGCCGCGGGGACGGGAGGCGCAGCCACAGGCGCAGGAGGCGCGCCCACAGACACGGGAGGCGCGGCCACCACAGACACTGGTGGCGCGGTACGACGCGGCAGCGATGACGCCCGTACCGGCGTGCTCGCCACCGTGCCGGCGTGGAGCAACTCGCCACTCCTCATGGAGCTGAACTAGAGTGGCGAGTTGCTGAACCACGCGCCTGCTTGGGGCGGCAACTGGCTCCGTCGGGCCAAGCGAGGTTGGTGAAGCACCGAGCGGCCTCACCCGTATCTGGAGGGCTCGGTGGGCCACCCATCCTGGTGGTATGCCAAAGAACGGCTCCTCGGAAGCCATCAAAAGAGTGGAGAAAATGTTGAAGAAGGAGATGGGGGAGCGGCGGAGGGGTGCGATTCTTGACCGCTGTCTGTCTGGCCTCGTTTAAATAGAGGGCAGATGGTAGGAGCTTTGCCGGCGTCTAGCCTCATTTAAACTGAGGGCGGACGGGAGGAGCTCGGCCGGTGTTACATTTAATTCCGGACCGCTGATGAACGAACGTGTGGCCGGAGTAGGTTTCTCGGTTTGCATGCGGGTTTAACAGAGGGGTTTGATGGAGGCGAGGAGGCGTGTTCAGCCGGGCGTGCAGCGGGCGGCGCAGTACTATTCGATTTGACAGCGGGCGGCGTAGTTCCCGATACGTCTTTAATGCGGACGAGGGAGTGGGTAGCGGTTCCTGAAATGTTGAACGGCCAATGCATCCTCCTTCAATTAATGCATGAGGGAAGTAATGGGAGGAGGACCGGGAAAAGAGGCTGGACGATGTGAATGTAACGCAGTTTGCCCTCATATAAAGGCACCCCTCCATTCCAATGCATCTACCACATCGTACGCACCTAAGCATTTGCCTAAGGACCTACACTAAGCACAAAAGTGCTCACTCCAGACCCGTGGCAGCGATGCGCGCGAGCGGCTAGCGGCCGTGCCAGATGGTCCACAATGCCAGCCTGCGGCATGGCATCGAGGATCGTCTCCAGACGGTGTTGGAGACCGGCTGGTGGATGACCGCCGTCGACACCAACTGCGACTCTCAGTTGGACTAGATGGTCATTGCCACCACCAACAAGTTCACCGTCCTCAAGAAGCTCGCGGACTACATCGCCGTACTCCTCTAGCCCGCGCGCCCGGGCTCCTCATTGCCTGCCACCCTAATCAGCCTCCATGGCCGGAACCTCTTTCAAGCACTGGTGGCCCTGCGACTGCCGCCGACGCCACCAAGAATGTCTACCTGGAGATCACGCTCGCCGTGAGGCGCATCGCCCTCCAAGAATTCGTCGACCTACACATCCACGTGTACGAGCAAATCGTGTACATAGGTATCTACAAGGCCAGTGAGGACGCTATGACGTTGGCCTTCCTCAACTGGCTGGAAACCTTGGATGCCTTTGCTGAGAAGCACCTTGACCTCGCCACAAAAGTCGCCGCTCCTTAGCCGCCGGTCGTTGGCCCGGTGCACTAAGTTGAGGAGGAGGAGGAGGTTGTACGTTGATGGATGCATCTTTCTTCTTGCCTCCTGTAACCACCACTGCGATCGGATCATCGTGGCCTTAATTCTTATTGTGCTATTGCATTCTCGTTCCAGTCAATACCGACATGTGCGATCCGTTTGCTTAATTATATGCCTCACTGTAACTAGTACTCCATCCGTCAATTTATAAGTTGAGCTTTCCTTTTCCATCAACTTTGTGCAACGCGCGGGCATCTTGCTAGAAACACTAGAACATGTCGGACCGCATGTGACCAAACCGATGATGCACCAACCTAGCTACTACGTACACTGCTTATCTGGCGGAAATAGCCCCTCCCTAGCGTTTCCAATCGTTATTTCTATCTATCGATCGTGCCAAGAAGCAGAACCAAATGTTACAGTTTATACATGTTTCTCTACTCCTACTCCTATAAAAGACTCAGTTGGTGATGGTGGTGTGTTGCCATCCGTCGTTTCTGACAATTAGATCTGTATCTAACGGCTGTGAGGTAAGTTGTGGCATTTTTGCAACAATAGCCCACTTCTCTGCTCCAATTTGGAGAAAACCCCTTATTATCTTGAAAGCAACCACATCCCTCCCTCACCTCATCAAAACAGCCTGAGAAATATATTTTGAGCGAAAAGTAATATATAAGGAGTATATCCAAACCAGAGTGATTTATTTTAAGTTTGTGAACAAGTACTACTATTCTACTACTTTGGATCCGTCGCAACGCATGGGCACATTGCTAGTAAAAGGAAAAGGCCTGCCGCGTTCGTGTCGCACCCCCACATGCCCAGGAATCGGGAGTACTCCACGGCCCGTCCGGCACGACACATAGCTTAGGGAAGGAGTGTTGCCTAGCATTTTCACTTTCATGTGGGATCGCTGTTGAGCAAACAAACTATTGGCAAACCGCACCCCGCCCGCCGCCAGGTTGGAAAACAGAAACGAGGGGAAGATCTAGCTGTAGCATGGAAGCCAAGAAATTTGGTGTCAGATGGGGCTCGTTGATAGAGTAGGAGCATTCGGTACTACTACTCCTACTAGTACCAAGTTTGTACTATACAACTAGTACTACCACTATACAACTAGGTACGTGCATGGCACAACATCATAGGAACAAAAAAGGGAGGATCTTGTTTTGGGTGATTTATCTTTTTTCAGTCAACGTAGTATGAATAATATGATGTGGGGGCACCCATGAAGCTTGTGTGGCTTGGTGCATGGCTACGAAAGGTTAGAGAAAAATAAATAGATAATGTGTTTAGAGTGCACTCCACTAAATAGATATACTCTGGATCCATTGCAACGCACGGGCCGTCACATCTATATCTATACCCTTATATAGTGTGTGAATAACTTTGAAAGTTGGTCGTTGGATGAAGCCAATCTGACGGTACAAAGACGGCAAATCCGAGCACTACTGGTCATTGGATATCATCTATATTCCCCCAGATTCTGCCACATGTAGAATCTAGAAGACTCCATGGTTGAACTTACATCTATACCCCTATAGAGTGTGTGAATAACTTTGAAAGTTGGTCGTTGGATGAAGCCAATCCGATGGTACACAGATGGAAAATCCGAGCAATACTGGCCGTTGGATATCATCTACATTCCACCAGATTCTGCCACATGTAGAATCTAGAAGACTCCATGGTTGAACTTAGGGTCTGTTTGGTTCATGACTAACTTTGCCACAACTAAGCTTAGGCAAAGTGTGTCTGCCACAAAAAGTGTGGCTAACAAAATGGCCACCACAAGTGTGGCAAGATTTGGCAAGAAGTTGAGTCTATGACATGTGGACCATGTAGCTAGAAAAGTGTGGCAAGCCATAAATGTGGCAATGAACCGAACACATGCCTAATATATTGTGGCACGCCTAAGCTTAGGCGTGGCAACCTTAGGCTGCAAACCAAACATCTATACCCCTATATAGTGTGTGAATAGCTTTGAAAGTTGGTCGTTGGATGAAGCCAATCCGACGATACAAAGATGGCAAATCCGAGCAATACTTGGCATTGGATATCATCTACATTCCACCAGATTCTGCCACATGTAGAATCTGGAAGACTCCATGGTTGAACTTAGGGTCTGTTTGGTTCATGATTAACTTTGCCACAACTAAGCTTAGGCAAAGTGTGTCTGCCACAAAAACTGTGGCTAACAAAATGGCCACCACAAGTGTGGCAAGATTTGGCAAGAAGTTGAGTCTATGACATGTGGACCATGTAGCTAGAAAAGTGTGGCAAGCCACAAGTGTGGCAATGAACCAAACACATGCCTAATATATTGTGGCATGCCTAAGCTTAGGCGTGGCAACCTTAGGCTGCAAACCAAACTTCTATACCCCTATATAGTGTGTGAATAACTTTGAAAGTTGGTCGTTGGATGAAGCCAATCCGACGGTACAAAGATGAAAAATCTGAGCACTACTGGCCGTTGGATATCATCTACATTCCACCAGATTTTGCCACATGTAGAATCTAGAAGACTCCATGGTTGAACTTAGGGTCTGTTTGGTTCATGACTAACTTTGCCACAACTAAGCTTAGGCAAAGTGTGTCGGCCACAAAAGTGTGGCTAACAAAATGGCCACCACAAGTGTGGCAAGATTTGGCAAGAAGTTGAGTCCATGACATGTGGACCATGTAGCTAGAAAAGTGTGGACAGCCACAAGTGTGGCAATGAACCAAAGAGATGCCTGAGATATTGTGGCACGCCTAAGCTTAGGCGTGGCAACCATAGGCTGCAAACCAAACATCTATACCCCTATATAGTGTGTGAATAACTTTGAAAGTTTGTCGTTGGATGAAGCCAATCCGACGGTACAAAGATGGCAAATCCGAGCACTACTGGCCATTGGATATCATCTACATTCCACCAGATTCTAACACATGTAGTATTTAGAAGACTCCATGGTTGAACTTTAAGCATAATGCACAAACCACCAGAATCTCATGCGTGCAATGCATGTGTACCTTACTAGTTGGTAGTAGTAAGAAACAAATTCCGGGTTTGGCATGAGCTCGTACTGTGGGAGCACCACAAGGCCTGCCGTAGGAGTTACATTTCCCTCTCAGGGCCCACGGGGCCGAGCTTCAGTGGCTTAGTGCACCGGCCTATGAGTCAGTGACATGCGGACCTTAAATGTGGCTGGCCCACATGTCATTCTCAGGGTGGTGGCGTGGTTCGCGACTCACTCGTTCGAGATGAGCCGGCCAATGGTGGCGTGGCCGTGGCGAGGGTGCCACAGCTGGGCGTCGGGGCATTACGAGGCGTAGATGCCACACCGGTGGGTACTACATGTAGTACAGAAGTACTCCAGCTGAGGATTGATGCCCGGGACGAAATGTGTCACAGCCGCTAGATGAAAATTCGACGGTGCGGGATTATGGATCGGAGCACAGCAGCAGAGCAGGCAAACCGCGTCCAATCGGGTGTGGATATGGTAGGAAGTTGATGGTCGCCGCAGTTCAGCTGGCCCGCATGTCATGCACACAAAGGCAGAGGAGCGGTGGGGCCGAGACGGATGAGGCGCACGTCGGGGGGATGAGGATCTCCTGACGGGAACAATCCTACTATTGGGTCCCTGACATGTGGGTCCCCCCAAGCATGCGTCCCTCCTGTCAGCGAAGGAAAGGCAGGGTAAGGGAGTGATAGCCACGTGAGAGGATCCATGTCCACGTCGGGGGACGTCGTGCCGTGGGTTGGAGCGGCATCGTGGGAATCGCGTGGCAGTGGGAGAAACAAGAAACGCGATGGTCGCCGTGGTTCAACTTCCATGGACAAGCTGTCATGTATGCTGACACATGTATATCAAAACTAGAGTGTTTATATTTCAAGCAAGTGAACAAGTATTATTCTACTACTTTGGATCCATTGCAACACACAGGCCAGCACATTGATAGTAGTAGTCTCTATCTCTATCTCTAGAGGCCTTCCCTCGTTCATCCTTTTCTCTCACAAGATAAACTACTCATAAAAATGCATCTTGATGTTCCGTGGAACGCACGAGGTTGTTTCCTTGGGGGTCTCTCCAGTGCAGCATGGTCGTAGTTGCAAGTTGACGCCCCTTGAGATGCCGACATTGAGAGGTACTCGGATTTCCACCGATGAGCAGGTAAGATGAGTTTGATCACGTAGTAAATGCATTCTAAAGACTACTTCCGTGTCCATTTCCTAATTCTCCCCCTGCCCACTATTTCACAGGTTATCGGTGCGAGTGTAGATTGGCTTGCATATGTACGGTAGGGTACCAACATCAATTTGCACAACATTTACAACAGTGACACCGTTCCCGTAGAACCTTTGTCCAACATTGGGATCAACCATGCAACGGGCAACCGCATGAATTGGTATGATGGAAACATGGTGAGATTGAATAAGATAGCATGAACCTTGCACATGGCAGTCAAAGGTCAACCATGTTGTCTGCGGCCGATTTGTTGCCGCATGAGTACGAAGACGCTGTGCTCCTTTCTAACCGCATCTTCGCGGTGACAAACTAGGGGACTTGTTTCGTATGGGGACACATCCTACGGTATACTCCCTCTCTCCCAGTTTATTTTTTTGAATCTTTTCATTTTATAAGTTTCAAATTCAAATTTAGAGCTCCCCATCACATGTTGAGATTACAATGTCCATTAAATCGTTGTGTGCATGTATAGTAAAGAAACAAATCTCGATTTTGTCACGAGTTCGTATAGCGGTAGCACCACAAAGCCTGGCGCATGAGTTACATTTCCCTCTCAGGGCCCTCGGGACTGAGCTTCAGCGCCTTACTACACCTGCCTTTGACTCAATAACATGTGGACCCGATAGGTGGCTGGTCCACATGTAATGCTCCCGAAGGCAGAGGGGCAGTGGGGCCGAGAGGGGTGAGCCACAGGTCGGGGGACGTGTGGTGTCATGGGTTCGAGCAGCGTCATGGGAATCGCGTGTGGCTGTGGTAGAAACTTGATGCTCGCCGCATTTAAGGTGGCCCACATGTCATGCACACAAAGGTAGAGGGGCGGTGCGGCCGAGAGGGGTGAGGCGCACGTCGGGGGACGTGGTGCCGTGGGTTGGAGCGGCGTCGTGGGAATCGCGAGTGGCAGTGGGATGAAATGTGATGGTCGCCGTAGTTGAACTTCCACGGACAAGCTGTCATGTCTATGGACACAGTTCCTTATAGTCAAGCGGACCCACGCTACTACTTGTTCCAAATACATGCACACCATCGAAATAGTCCATCTATATCAATATACATCGAGAGGGAATAAGTTTTTTTTACAAGCAAGGAATAGTTCATCCATCCATAATGCCCTATTGCTGGTGCAGCCTTTTCTTCTTCTTCTTCTTCTTCTTCTTCTTCTTCTTCTTCTTCTTCTTCTTCTTCTTCTTATTCTCATTTTCTGTGGGAGACGGCTTCGCAACAAGCTCTTTGGACCTTGCAGCTATCTCGAAACTCACACGGGCATCGAGGGCAGCATATTTTATCGGCTCGTAGGTCAAGAGATAATTCTCCCATCAAGACAACCTTACTGCCAGCGTCTCATCACCCTTCTGAAGTTTTGTACCGAGCCTAAAATTTGCTACGTCGAATAGGGATGGTGTGTGTGATAACCCACAACTATAGGGGATCGCAACAGTTTTCTAGGGTATAGTATTCAACCCAAATTTATTGATTCGACACAAGGGGAGCCAAAGAATATTCTCAAGTATTAGCAGTTGAGTTGTCAATTCAACCACACCTAGATAACTTAATATCTGCAGCAAAGTATTTAGTAGCAAATTAGTATGGAAGTAACGGTAACAGTAACAAAAGTAACAGTAGCAGTTTTGTAGTATTTGTAACAGTAGCAACGGTAAAGTAAATAAGCAAGGAGCAATATGTGGAAAGATCGTAGGCATTGGATCAGTGATGGATAATTATGTCGGATGTGGTTCATCATGTAACAGTTATAACATAGGGTGACATAGAACTAGCTCCAGTTCATCAATGTAATGTAGGCATGTATTCTGAATATAGTCATACGTGCTTATGGAAAAGAACTTGCATGACATCTTTTGTCCTACCCTCCCGTGGCAGCGGGGTCCTAATGGAAACTAAGGGATATTAAGGTCTCCTTTTACTAGAGTACTGGATCAAAGCATTAGCACTTAGTGAATACAAGAACTCCTCAAACTACGGTCATCACCGAGAAATATCCCGATTATTGTCACTTCGGGGTTGTCGGATCATAACACATAATAGGTGACTATAGACTTGCAAGATAGGATCAAGAACTCAGATATATTCATGAAAACATAATAGGTTCAGATCTGAAATCATGGCACTCGGGCCCTAGTGACAAGCATTAAGCATAGCAAAGTCATAGCAACATCAATCTCAGAACATAGTGGATGCTAGGGATTAAACCCTAACAAAACTATCTTGATTACATGGTAAATCTCATCCAACCCATCACCGTCCAGCAGGCCTACGATGGAATTACTCACGCACGGCGGTGAGCATCATGAAATTGGTGATGGAGGATGGTTGATGATGACGACGGTGTCCCCCTCTCAGGAGCCCCGAATGGACTCCAGATCAGCCCTCCCGAGAGAGATTAGGGCTTGGTGTCGGTGTACAAAAGTAGGGGCTCTCCTTTTGACCCCTTTACTTGTGCACGGGCAGTCAGAGCCACGCGCCATGGCCGCACATAGCAAGGCAAAGGAGGGAAGCCGGAGAGAAGCCAAAGGCACGAGACAAACAAGGCAACATCAAGGACCAAGGCCACAGAGATCGGACGGGCAAGCAGGTTTCCCCGGCAAGGCCCTTGCCGGGGCAGCCCCGGCAAGCCCCTTGCCGGGGCAGCTCGCCCACACCAGCGGAACGAGCCACCCTCGAGTCCACGGTCTCCAATGCCAACAACCACGTTGGACCAGGGCTCAAGGGGCACCTCCATGGTGGCATGCAGATCTTTGTGAAGACAAAGAATATTCAAGATCAGATGGGGATTGAGAGGCAACAATCCTCATCAAGATTCTTGCCAAAGAAACCCACAAGACCCCCGGCAAGATCCTTGCTGGGGACGCCAGCGCACCACGGCAAGACCCTTGCCGGGCCACCCGGCAGGACCCTTGCCTAAGGCGACAGCGGAGCCGCTGCCAGGCCCGCACCAACCAGATCCCCACCGCCGCTCACATGCAGCTGCCAGCCCAACTAGCTGGGCAGGCACCTGCGTGCCGACATGCAGCTTCCAGGCCAACTCAGCACACACCTGCGTGGCGGCATGCGGATCTTCGTGGAGGCTCCACCACCGCGCCACCTCAGCTTCTTGCCTGCCTACATGGCGCCGCATGCATCGCTGGCCAGGGCGCGTGTCGAAGCGAGGAGGAGCGGCGACGGATGGGACGGGCCTCGCCCCCGTCCCCGATAAAGTGAAGGGACACCTAAGCCACGCATTAAATGCGTCTTGTCCTGTAATACGAGCGATAAGCTCGCAACACTGCAGGCCTTTCCACCTCCTGTGTGCCACTGTGGCAGCCCCTTTCGCCTATAAAAGGAGGCCCAAGGCGTACTGGAAAAGGATTCGGCTCTTTCGAACCACACAGCACCCGTAGCTAGTTCGAGAGCTGAAGAACACTGAATACATCCACTAAGCAGGACTAGGGTTTTACGCGTCCTCGCGGCCCGAACCTGGGTAAACGATCCTTGTGCCAACTACTAATCCTGCTCTTTTCATAACCCCGCGCCCCGCAACCGTAGTAGGGATTATTGTGATCCCATAGGTGTCGTTTCCCACCGATATCTTTGGCGCGCCAGGTAGGGCGCCTCGATTGTGAGAATCTGGTCTAGTAGTTGGCCTGGTAGTTCTTCATCGCCACGACTCCCGCGGAGAAGGCGGCCGAGAGAGTGGCCCTGCCTGCGAGCGCAAGGGACGCCAGGGCGGCGACGAGAGAGCTATGTCACGCCAAACTTTAAATTTTCTCCTTAACATAAGGTTATCATCCTCGGAGATTCCACCTATGTATGGAAAACCTGTACGCAGCCCTCCCGCGATTGGCAACGCCCTTGTTCTATTTCGAGTCCACTCAACAGTTCAAGCGGCCGCATCGAGAGCGACAGGGTAGCCTTCCGCCATCAGCAATGCTCTCGACTCTGACTCGAGTCAAGCTCGACGGATCGAGCGGCCGCGTTAAGGGCGGTATGGTGGCTCGCCCGGCAGCAAGCGCACCCGGCAGGCTAATGGGGATCCGTCCTCAAGATGCCACCCTGGGTTTACGCGCCGGCAAGCCTACCCAGTTAACGTAGGGTATACATACAGAGGAAAATCGAACAGGAAAATAATATGCATGATGTCAAGAGTACTGCACAGTTATATTACATAAATTGCCGCCGCGGTTCTAACTAAAGATAGAAATTGTCTTGGTCATGAACCTGCAACGGCGATAAGGAACGGGATGCCTAGTCCCGGCGCTGGCCCTCCAACCTCTTGATTTTATCAATGCGGCTGAGGATGGGCTTGATACGCTCATTGAGCACCGCGAACTCAGCATCCTCCGGCAAGCTCTTCAGCGCAGCTTCGAAGTCGAGATCAGGATGCCAGTGCGCAATCTTGGCAAGCACCTTGGTCATGACGCCCCGGCAGAGCATCCGGGACTCCTCGGCCAGGGAGGCCGCCCGGTTGAAGTGAAGCCGCTCCAGGGCACCGACGACCCTTTCAAAGTACAGGGTCAGGTTGGCGTTAGGGCTCAGGCTCGTCTCCGGGGCGTACCTCATGTCCGGCATCCCCATGGTGCCCAGCTGCATGGTGGACGAGTTCGCGATGGTGGCAAGGCGTTCGAGCTAACGTTTCTCGCCCGCCACGTGGTCGTTGAGGTTGGTGGTCTCGTTCATCCGCAGCTGCTTCTCGGTCTCCAGGTCCTTGGTCAGGATCCCCTCTCGGGCTTTGGCCTCCGACAGCATCTTCTCAAGATCCCCCAGCTTCAGCTTGAGGTCTCTGATGGAGTCGTTGGCTTCGGAGAGTTCTCCGGCCTTGCTGACGACCGCGCCCTGCGCCTCCGCTAGGGCGCCGTTGAGCGTGTCCTTCTCCTTGGACAGCTTCAAGGCTTGCTCCTCCAGCTCCTTCACCTTGCCGGCGTGAACCAGAGCCTGGGCATCGATTGCCTCCTGATGCCTCTGCTCCAGCTCTTGGGTCCGCTGCACGACGAGCTTGTCCACCTCTTCATCCTTGCCGCGGAGCGTAGCGGCAAGCTTCTCCTCGCGCGCGGCAAGATCCTCCTCCTGGGAGTTCAGTGCGGCCTCGCGCTGGGTCCGGACGGCTTCGGCTTCGGCGGCCAAGTTCTTCGCCGTCTCTTGGGCCTTCTCGACGTCGGCCAACTTCATGGTGAGCTCCATGTCACGCTTGGCTAGCTCGCCCTGGGCGGCCTTCAGCTCGTCTTGAGCCTGGCGGAACCAGTCCTGCGCCTCGGCGATGCTCCCCTCGAAGTCCGCCTCCGCCTTCTCCACCACCGCCATCCTGGACTTGGCCTTGTCCAAATGAGCGCGGTGGAGCGCCTGGAGCTTCCGGAAGCTGGCGCCCATGGCCTGGAGCAGCCGCTCCTCCTCGGAGCCGTCGCCACCAATGCCCGGCTCATCAACGATCTCGAGCCCGGCAGCGGCAAGCACCTCCTCGTCGAACACCTCTCCCTCAAGGGGAGCCCTGGTGCTCGACGCGCCTAGGAGGTGGACGAAGAGGTCATCGCTCACCCTCAGGTACCTGCCGGAGCCGGAGGCAGCGGAGGAGGAGGGCAGGTCGTCGACCACCACCTCCTCGGCAGCGGCCTTGTCGGCCTCCCCGGCAGGCCCCTTGCCGGGCTCCTCGGTGGGCCCCTTGGCGGCGTCCTCAGTAGCGCCCTTGGCGCTCTCCTCGGCATCGATCTTCTCGGCCTGCGCTGCAGCATCCTCGGCGACGTCCTTGATGACGGTGTCGACGTCCTCTGGGTCCATCGAGGAGAAGTATGAAATGCCAAGAAGGGGGCAGGGCGGAGCCAAGATCAAAAGCCAGTAAAAAGAAGAAAGAATGAATGCAAGTGGAAATGGAGGGCGAGTGGCTTACCCATGCCGGGCCGAGAGGCGGAAGTCCCTTCTCCGCCAAGGTTTGGTGTCGAGGCAAAGCCACCAGCGCCCGTGTTCTCCTCCTCCTCCGTGTGCATGGCCTCGACGCTTGGTGCCCTTGCCGGGGACGCCCGTCGGGGCGGCGTGGTCGACGGGGGCGGCACGTTGGGGGAAGCCCTTTGCGGCTCCCCTTGGTGCTGCTCCCCTCCTACATCCATGGCATGGTCAGTACCAAAGCATCGTGCATAGCGCACGTTGACGAAGGATGGGTGATGGACTCACGCTGGGGGCTGGGCTGGGGGCTGCTGTCCGGGCTACTCAACACCACCAGTGGCGTGCTGGAGGTGCCTGCCGGGGGCTGGCCGCTCGTCGAAATCCTGGCCCTCTTCGCCCTCTGGGCCAACATCTCCACGTCCCTACAAGATAGACATAATTAGGAATGGGCGGCACCATTGGAGGAACAAGAAAAAAAAGAGAGCAGGGAGAAAGCAGAGCTTACTCTTCCTCCTCCTCCTCTGTTGCTTTCCTTTTCCCCTCCGGGCTGAGTGGCCCAAAGTCAAACGCGATCCCCGCACCAATGTTTGCCGGCGAAGGGGGAGGCAATGGCGTCCGGACGCACTTGGACGACGAAGAAGCGGATGCCTTCTTCTTCGATGTCACGGCCTTCACCGCCTTCTTCGTCACCACCACCCTCGTCTGGTGCACAGGCGTCTCCTGAGCCTGCCGCAGCTGCGCGGCCCGGTCAGGGCGGACCAGCTCGCCGGAGGTGGCCCACCGCAGGACTCGCCCTCTCTCGACGATTGGAGGGTCGGAGGTCGCGGTCTTCTACCCCTCGCCCTCCTCTTCCGACGACTCGTCGACCACGTTCTCGATGAGGGGAGCCCCGATGCCGGCGCTGCTGGCCTCCCCGGCAGTTCCCGCCCACCGGGCGAGCTCTTCTTCCTCTGCTTCCGCCGCGGCCTTGTCCTCCACGCCGCCGGCGCTGCCGGCCTCCTCGAAAAGATTTGCCTCCTCCTCGGCAAGCCTCGCCTCCTCCACCCTGGCGGCGATGTAGTCCAGCTCCGCCGGAGAGGTGTCCTGGATAAGCCGCGGCTCGGCGGTGATGTACCCCTCATGCAAGGTATCGAAGAATTCTTGCACTTTGAGCTCGTCCGGCTCGACCTAGCTCGGGTCAAGGCCGTGCGCGTTGAAGAGCGGCATCATGGCGATAATCTCGGACCGGCGAGAATTGTTGCTCAGCGGGACCACTCCCGCCGGCAACTTGAAAACGGGCTCTTTGGCAACCTTGCCGGCCTTCGCGGCAGCCCTTGCAACCTTGCCGGACCGCTCAACCTCGCCTTCATCATTAACCTCGAGCTGGAAGATCCGTTGGCAGAGATGGGCGTGCCTCAGCACCGTCAGGCTGTGGTCGAGGCCGGGGCGGAGCCTCATGATGTCAGCGGCATTCACGAAAAGCCAGGCCGGCCTCCCCTTGTCGGGCAAAGGAGCGATTCGGCGGCGGATGAAGTCCGCCCCGATCATTTCGAGGGTAAGCCTGGCCTGGGTGAGCTGAACAATCCTGGTGGTGGCGATCGTGAGCTTCGCGTCGTCGGCATTGACGTCGCGCCAATCGCTTCCACGGACCGGCGGCTCCTGGCGAACCTCACAGAATGCTGGCGGGTCCTTCTCCTCAATCCAGCACCACCGACCGCGCCACTCTTCCCACCTCTCCTTCGTGGCACCGTCCGGGTACGCCCCCTTAGCCCTCGGAATCCAGGCAACGGAGCCAGAGATGGAGCCCCCCTTTTGGATCTGAGGGGAGAAGTAATGGCGGAAGAGCGCCGTGTTAAGGTGCACCCCGGCGAAGCCCTCGCAAAGGTGTGCGAAGAGAGCCATGCATGCCATGGCATTCGGAGTGAAATCCAGAAGGCGAAAGCCGTAGGTGTGCATGATGTCCTTGAAAAAAATCAGAAAAGGGGGGACAGAGCCGTAGGTGTACTGATTTGGGGCGGCCCCGGCGCTGGCAGGAACGACGTGCGTGGCTGGATGCCCCGTCTTCTCTCCTCCCGTCTTCACCCCCCATAGATCTTTGAAGAACTCCCGGAGCTTGGGCACCTCGACCGTCGAGGGAAAGTAGGCGAACTGCGCCCGTCGCGCCACCAGCTCGCTCTCCGGCTGCTCCGCCGCCCCGACATCTTTAGCCACTCCCTTGATTTTGGTGTATTTGGGCGCCATGGCAATTACGAGAGGCAAGAGAGCAGAGGATGGCGGGAGCACAGCGACGGTGTAGGAAGACAGGGGGGCTCGAGAAGGACGAAGAAACGGGGCGGCGGTTCTAAGATTGGAGAAAGCGCAAGGAGGGGGGTAAAGTGAGCAGCGCGCCCGCGGTTATTCCTTTTTACGGGGAAGGCGCGGGCCGCCTCCTTTCCCATTAACTGCGATACGATGCATGCGTGCGGGAACCGTCCCATGCATGCCTCCCACGTCACACACGCTCCTCCACGACGCACGTTCAACGCGGGTCGTGGGGAAGCGCAGCGGACGGAACAGTTACCACAGTAAAATCTGCCCCGCCTGCCCGTGCAACGTTATGGGCCTGGCCCAACAACGTGTCGCGCTTATGTGTGGCCCAAGCCCGGGGGCTCCTGACGGTGTACAAAAGTAGGAGCTCTCCTTTTAACCCCTTTACTTGTGCACGGGCAGTCGGAGCCACGCGCCATGGCCGCACATAGCAGGGCAAAGGAGGGAAGCCGGAGAGAAGCCGAAGGCACGAGACAAACACGGCAACGTCAAGGACCAAGGCCACAGAGATCGGACGGGCAAAGCAGGTTTCCCCGGCAAGGCCCTTGCCGGGGCAGCCTTAGCAGCCCCGGCAAGCCCCTTGCCGGGGCAGCTCGCCCACACCAGCGGAACGAGCCACCCTCGAGCCCACGGTCTCCAACGCCAACAACCACGTTGGACCAGGGCTCAAGGGGCACCTCCATGGTGGCATGCAGATCTTTGTGAAGACAAAGAATATTCAAGATCAGATGGGGATTGAGAGGCAACAATCCTCATCGAGATTCTTGCCAAAGAAACACACAAGACCCCCGGCAAGATCCTTGCCGGGGACGCCAGCGCACCACGGCAAGACCCTTGCCGGGCCACCCGGCAGGACCCTTTCCTAAGGCGACAGCGGAGCCGCTGCCAGGCCCGCACCAACCAGATCCCCACTGCCGCTCACATGTAGCTGCCAGCCCAACCAGCTTGGCAGGCACCTGCCTGGCGACATGCAGCTTCCAGGCCAACTCAGCACACACCTGCGTGGCGGCCTGCAGATCTTCGTGGAGGCTCCACCACCACGCCACCTCAGCTGCTTGACTGCCTACATGGCGCCGCATGCATCGCTGGCCAGGGCGCGTGTCGAAGCGAGGAGGAGCGGCGACGGACGGGACAGGGATCGCCCCCATCCCCGATAAAGTGAAGGGACACCTAAGCCACGCATTAAATGCGTCTTGTCCTGTAATACAAGCAATAAGCTTGCAGCACTATAGGCCTTTCCACCTCCTGTGTGCCACTGTGGCAACCCCTTTCACCTATAAAAGGAGGCCCAAGGCGTACTAGAAAAGGATTCGGCTCTTTCGAACCACACAGCACCCGTAGCTAGTTCGAGAGCTGAAGAACACTGAATACATCCACTAAGCAGGACTAGGGTTTTACGCATCCTCGCGGCCCGAACCTAGGTAAACGATCCTTGTGCCAACTACTAATCCTGCTCTTTTCACAACCCCGCGCCCCGCAACCGTAGTAGGGATTCTTGTGATCCCATACATGTCGTTTCCCACCGACACTTGGCGGCGGCTCCGTATCGTAAAACGCGATGAGACTTTCTCTCTGATTTTTTCTCCACGAAAGAAAATATATGGAGTTGGAGTTGAGGTCGGTGGACGTCCAGGGGGCCCACGAGGCAGGGGGCGCGCCGTAGGGGGGCGCGCCCCCACCCTCGTGGACAAGGTGTGGGCCCCTTGGTGCTGATTCTTTCACTAGTATTTTTTATTAATTCTGAAAAGTTGCTCCGTGGATTTTCAGGTCATTTCGAGAACTTTTATTTATGCACAAAAATAACACCATGGCAATTCTGCTGAAAACAGCGTCAGTCCGGGTTAGTTCCATTCAAATCATGCAAATTAGAGTCAAAAACAAGGGCCAAAGTGTTTGGAGAAGTAGATACGACAGAGACGTATCAACTCCCCCAAGCTTAAACCTTTGCTTGTCCTCAAGCAATTCAGTTGACAAACTGAAAGTGATAAAGAAAAACTTTTACAAACTCTGTTTGCTCTTGTTGTTGCAAATATGTAAAGCCAGCATTCAAGTTTTCAGCAAGATTATGAACTAACCATATTCACAATAACACTTAGGTCTCATGTTTACACAGATCAATGGCATAATCAACTAGCGAGCAACAATAATAAATCTCGGATGACAACACTTTCTCAAAACAATCATAATATGATATAACAAGATGGTATCTCGCTAGCCCTTTCTAAGACCGCAAAACATAAATGCAGAGCATCTTTAAAGATCAAGGACTGACTAAACATTGTAATTCATGGTAAAAGAGATCCAGTCATAGTCATACCCAATATAAATTAATAGTAATGCATGCAAATGACAGTGGCGCTCTCCAGCGGGTGCTTTTTAATAAGAGGGTGATGACTCAACATAAAAGTAAATAGATAGGCCCTTCGCAGAGGGAAGCAGGGATTTGAAGAGGTGCCAGAGCTCGATTTTGAAATAGAGATGAATAAGTTTTTGAGCGGTATACTTTCACTGTCAACATAACAACTAAGATATCTCGATATCTTCCATGCTACACACGTTGTAGGCGGTTCCCAAGCAGAATGGTAAAGTTTATACTCCCCCACCACCAACAAGCATCAATCCATGGCTTGCCCGAAACAACGGGTACCTCCAACTAGCAACAATCCTGGTGGAGTTTTGTTTGCAATTATTTTGATTTGATTTGAGCATGGGACTGGGCATCCCGGTGACCAGCCATTTTCTCGTGAATGAGGAGCGGAGTCCACTCCTCTTGAGAATAACCCGCCTAACATGGAAGATACAGACAACCCTAGTTGATACATGAGCTGTTCGAGCATACAAAACAAAATTTCATTTGAAGGTTTAGAGTTTGGCAGATACAAATTTACTTGGAACGGCAGGTAGATACCGCATATAGGAAGGTATGGTGGACTCATATGGAATAACTTTGGGGTTTATGGAGTTTGGATGCACAAGCAGTATTCCCGCTTAGTACAGGTGAAAGCTAGAAAGAGACTGGGAAGCGACCAACTTAGAGAGCGACAAGAGTCTTGAACATGCATTAAAATTAATCAACACCGAGTGCAAGCATGAGTAGGATATAATCCACCATGAACATAAATATCGTGAAGGCTATGTTGATTTTGTTTCAACTACATGCGTGAACATGTGCCAAGTCAAGTCAGTCGAATCATTCATAGGAGGATACCACCCTATCATACCACATCACAACCATTTTAATAGCATGTTGGCACGCAAGGTAAACCATTATAAGCTCCTAGCTAATTAAGCATGGCATAAGAAACTATAATCTCTAATTGTCATTGCAAACATGTTTATCCATAATAGGATGAATCAGGAACGATGAACTAATCATATTTACAAAAACAAGAGAGGTCGAGTTCGTACCAGCTTCTCTCATCTCAATCAGTCCATCATATATCGTCATTATTGCCTTTCACTTGCACGACCGAACTGTGTGTATAATAATAATAGTGCACGTGCATTGGACTAAGCTGGAATCTGCAAGCATTCAATTCAAGGGAGAAGACAAGGTAATATGGGCTCGTGGTTAAATCAACAATCATGCATATGAGAGCCACTTAAACATTTTCATTATGGTCTTCTCCTCTCGACCACCAAAGGAAAGAAAAGAAATAAAACTATTTACACGGGAAAGCTCCCAACAAGCAAAAGAAGAACGAGAAATCTTTTTGGGTTTTTCTTTTAATTACTACTACTACATGCATGGAAAGTAAACTAGCTAATTTTTTGGTTTTTCTTAAGGTTATTCAAACACACAAGAAGCAAGCTAGGAAAAGAACATAAACTAGCATGGATAGTACAATGAAAAAGTATGAGCACTGACAACTAGAATGAGTGTGTGAACATGATTGTAATGTCGGTGAGAAATACGTACTCCCCCAAGCTTAGGCTTTTGGCCTAAGTTGGTCTACGCCCATGGATCGCGGCTACTCTCTCTAGTGTACTAAGGAGTGTCATCATACTGCCACTAGCTGGCGATCTCCTCCTGATCCCACTGATAAAATGATGGACGATAAGGATCAAGTGGTGGTTCCGGCTCAGGCTCTGGGGCTGATGCCTGGCCCCGGTATGCATAAACGGCCTCTGGCAAGACGAGGTAAGTGCCTGCAGTTAAGTCAAACAAAGAGGGTGCAGGTAGGATAATAGTCTCACTGTGTTTCTTATGAAATCTCAAATTATACTGAAGCAACTTCTCATCATTTTTAACAATAAACTCATGTGCTACCATGCTCTTATAATCTATAAAGGTAGGGGGCAACAACTTTTCCTCTTTCTCATAATGCCTAATAGGTTTCTTGAAGTGTTTAGCAAGGCGTGAAGCATAGATACCTCCAAAGGTGGGGCCTTTTGTACGGTTCAGACTTAACCGTTTAGCAATAATAGCGCCCATACTAACAGAGTTATCACGAAATAAGGCATGGAAAACTAAGGTTTCCATAGTTTCCGCGACCAATTAAGCATCTACTAGCAAATATTGCAAAGTAACATAGAACAGGAAAGTGTGTGCTTCTAATTCTTGCATCAGAAACCTTTCTTGTTTCCCCTACAGTGATAGTGTCAATACATCCATCCACATCTTCACGATGTGGTTCCTCTAAGCTACCCCCAAAGGGTATCTTGCAAACCGCACAAAATCATATAGTGACATCTCCCTAGCCACATCATATAAATGAAACTCTACTGAAGGAGGTGATTTCTTACAATAAAAGTAGAAATTTTGCACGAAAGTATTGGTGAGTAGGAGATTCTGTTCGATCTGGTCGTGGAGGAAGTCGGTGAGGCCCGCATTATCAATCCAACAAATAAAAATCATCATGAATCCCGGCTGCTCTCAAGAAATCATCACAAGGCCATTCACACGGCCGAACTTCCGCGACGCGAGGGAGATTATACTTGGGATTTTCATTCTCCTTGCTTTGTTTATCCTAAGAGCCTTGGCTAGAAGAGCCCCTCAGAAAAAATCTGTTCATCTTTTTCTGAAATTTACTAAAAAATTTAGTAACTCAAAATAAAAGTGAACCAAACTCGACAAAATTGATAGCAACTACTCCCACAAGTGCCTAGAGACTAAATCATGCATAAGAACTACTTGGGACCATATAAATTTGACATGCAAGCTCAAGAACAGGGTCACCTAGGCAGCAAAAATTTGCAATGAATAAAGCACTAGAATAAAAACTAATTGGACCATTGGAGGAGTCACATACCAAAGAACAATCCCCCAAAGCAGTTTTGTGAATGGAGCTTTGAGCAAGGAGATAGAAAATGGCAGCAAAATGAGCTAGAACTCGTGCTTGAGCTGGATAGTGATTTTTTTGGGAGGAAGAAGAAGTGTGTGGGTGCAGGAATAAGTGGAGGGGGGCCACCGTGGGCCCACGAGGCAGGGGGCGCGCCCAGGGGTGTAGGGCGCGCCCCTGACCCTCGTGGCCAGGTGCCAGCTCCCCCTGATGTGTTCTCAGTGCCAGATATTCTCAAATATTCCAGAAAAAATCATACAAAATTTTCAGGGCATTTGGAGAACTTTTATTTTTGGGGTATTTTTTATCGCATGGATAATTCAGAAAACAGACAGGAAATACTATTTTTACTTTATTTAATCTAAATAACAGAAAGTAAAACGAGGGTACAGAAGGTTGTGCCTTCTAACTTCATCCATCTCATGCTCATCAAAAGGAATCCACTAACAAGGTTGATCAAGTCTTGTTAACAAACTCATTCCGAATAACATGAAACCGGAGAAATTTCGAATAACACTAGGTTACCTCAACGGGGATATGCACATCCCCAATAATAATAATATCATATTTTTTCTTGACAGCAGGAAGAGGAAATTCAAAACCTCCAATAATAATAGTTGGAATTTTTGGAATTCAAAACCTCGAATAACACTAGGTTACCTCAACGGGGATATGCACATCCCCAATAGAATTGATAGTATGAACTTGAGGTTGTTTCCTCGAAAAGTGTACCGTATTGTCACACCCTGCATTTTGTAACATACCATTTGCATTAATAAAGCATGAAAATTCGGACCAACAAAAACTTTTGCATTATTTGGCTTTTTATTTGGAGTTGGTTTCCTCTCTCTAGATTTTCAAGTGCTCTTTAAAGTCAACACAAGTCCACCTTATATACTTCATATCCTTGCCCCAAACCTCTGCCCAATGATCATGTCATGTGTATAGTGCAATATATTATTTTCTTACAAAAATAATTTGGCCAAATAGTATTTTCAAGAATTAGTTTTCCAAAAACCCCTTAACTGAGGTTTGCACTGCAAGTGCTTGATTTGGGATATGAAAAATATTCCAAAGAGTATATTTGAAACCTATTAGATATAGGATTCCCATAAACCACAAAAATATAATTTTAAAAGTAATTTTCCTATTTTATTTAAAGGCTTTTTCTTAAGGCCAGAAATGGTCTTTAATAGGTTAAAATTAGCTATCAGTTTCAAAAATATTTGAGAAAAATCAGGGAAACTCAGTGGACATATATTTTCCATATATAAGGGTTTCAACACATGGTCATGTTCAAAATATTGGGCAAAACCCTCCAAAACCATTTCTGTCCATTTCAAGTATTTGAAATATTTCTACAAGAAATATTTTCCAATAAATGCAAGGAAAATCTATCAAGTCACAAATGCATATTGTGATCACCTTGCAAAGCCTCATCTCAATTAAGGTAATTTTGGTTCACCAAAATGCCCCAAAACCGTCTCTGACCAGAATCAAATTTGGACAACTTTGTACTACCAACTTTCTCTCCTTGACCCCAACTTTTGTGATCATGCTCACTTGACCAAATGAGGCCACTACACCAAGTGGTGCATCAAGGGGAAGTGATTTGCTCAACTAGATCTACACAAGTTCATTTATGCTAATTTCTAGGGTTTGCCAAAGTTACATTAGCAAACTCTTCCAAATGAACTCATCTTCCATCTACCCTGTCATTTTGTCATGACAAACACCCCTGCCAAGTGGCACAAGAAGGAAATTAGTGCAAGTACCCCAAAATCATATCAAACACCTTCTGCATGTTAACTAAAAACCCTGTTTGGGCCCCTTCCACTAATCTCCATGAGCTCTACTTTTGACCACAACCCCTCCTAGTTCCCCTCTAGCACCTGGATGCATTTATGCCCAAGGAAGCAATGATGAAGGGGGAGAACCCCATTTTTCTTCTCTGGACAGTGTATTCCCCCCTCTCTCTCGGCCTCCTTCTCTCCCCTTAGCTTTCCAGAGCATCCCAGGCTCTCCCCAGCTTTTGCGCATGCCCCCTTCAGCTGCCAGACGCAAGTGGACGCGCGTGGACGCGGGAAAACCGCGGATACCGGCCCAAGTCGCGCTCTGGAGCGCCTGGTAGGGCACCTGACCGTTGACACCGCGCCCCCCGACCACCTCGAGCCTCCCCCGCGCACCAGTCGATGCCCCTCGATGTTCGATCCATGCCAGCAGCCCGCCCACTTGCTCCCGCGCCCTCCTCTCTCTCCTGCAGCTCGCGCCAGAACGCCGCCCCGCTCGGCCAATGCTCGCGCCGCTCCTGTGGCCCGCCCGTAGCTCGTCCCTCTCCTCCTCTCTCTCCCTGGCACCCTAGACCACTCCCACGAACACCCCCGAGACCTCCATTCCCTCTCTAACGGCCACCTAAGCTGATCCCGCGGGCGCCCGTACGCCGCGCCTATGGCGGACCTCGGCCAGCCTATATAAGGCGAACCCGAGCCCCTCTCTCGCTTCCTATCGCCCTCCCGCACCCCAATCTACCTCCTGCTCCAGCCATTCGACCCCAGAGAAGCCCGAGCTCGAGATCGAGCTCTAGCTCCGCCGCCTCGGGTCGTCGGCGCCCACGCGGTATAGGCCTCCTCCACCCCCGTTCTCTCTCGATCTGGAACGCACGGCGTCACTGACCCTTTCCCCTCTCTTCCCCGCTCCTTTTGCAGCCGGAAACGGCTGGAACCACCGACGCCCGAAGCACCTCCGCCGCGTGACCTCGTCACCGGCGAACCAGGCTGCTCCGGCGACCAGCTCCACCACCCCGCGAATGGCGACATCCCCTGAGTCCAACGGTGCCACCCGCTCGACCTGCCGTGCCCTGTAGCGTCGCCGGTGAGCTCACCGACCCTTCTGCCGCGAGGTTAGAGATGACAGGTGGAGCCCACCTGTCATCCTCACCTCCCCCTCGCCCCCGCTCTCTCTCTGACGTCGGGCCCCGCCTGTCGGGTTTAAAATCTGGTGCGCGCACCGCCCGGGCTCGCCTGGGCCTCTTTTCCCCTGGGCCTGCTGCACTGCAGCTGTTCTGGCCCAGCAGGCACAGTGCCCTTTTTCTTTTTCTTTTCAGTCTCATTTCCAAAAATTCCACATGATTAAATATTAATCCAAATGCAATAATTCCAGTTCCTAAATTCTTGTAAAAATCCCACCTATTTAATGTTGTAACTTTCACACATGCCCAAACAATTTTTCTGTACTGTCCAAAATTATATTCAAATTTGAGCAATCAAATCCTCGTTTGAAAACCCATTTCTCTGTCCCTGTAGCTCCAAATCCAAAACTAAAAAATTTCCCCTTCTAAGTTTTTCTCCTAGTATTTTACAAAAATAAGTTGACATTTTTCTGAGCACTTTGACTTTTCTGTTTTTATTATTGTCTTATTTTTCTGTTGTTTTCTTGCGACAATTAGATCCCGTATTTGACGAAGTTGCTGAAGAAGAAGGAGAAGGATTTGAAGACCTCAAAGAACAAGCCAATCAAGGCAAGCAGCCCTTTGACCATGACACCCCACTTGTTCATCAGCACCCTTTTCTAATTGCATGATGATGAAATACGACGGTGGTAAACTTGTTGTGAACCACCACATGATGCATGCCCCTACTCATGACTTTACCTTGTTCATGATTGCAATGTCAGGAGACTAGTTGATGCATAATGACGCATGTGTACCATGAACTCTTCGTGGTTACATTCTTTCAAAAAAACCATCGGGTGCCCCTAATGCCCTTGGGAGATGTTGAACTAAGGTCACCACTTGAGGAAGGAGTGGTGTACCGAAGAGAGCTTTTGGTGTGTGTAAAATGATGGATTAGATTTATGTGTGATTACCGTCCCAACCAAACATGTGCAACCACTCTACCCCTTTATGAGACGGGGCATTATTAATTACTTAGACTGATACTAGCATGGTGCCCACATTACTAGTGACATGGGTGACTTGAGGTCACTCTCGGGACGGGGTCATGCTTGGATAGGCGGCCATGACTGTTTTCATAGGGCACCGGACACACCATTGGCCCCTTCGTGTATGCGTGATAATGTGAAAAGGGCAGAGTCCCACGACCTTTTGCTTATACATGAGGGTCGTGTATCAACGAGTGGACCCTATGTTAGTGTCGTCTAGGGAAAGGTAATGATCGGGTGCTTCCCCCGAGTACTTGAGGGACTGCGGGATCGTGGATGACACGAAAGCTTGGACGTGATCTTGGGAATGGATTGGCTCAGCAGGCACCAAGGCTTGTTAGATTGTGCCAACCGAACTGTCACAGTGACCAATCACCAAGGATTTGAAGTTAAGTTTGCTGCCAACTCCTCTCCTGCCCAAGTCACCCAAGTCAACTGTCTCACTGAAGTTGGGTTGGAGCAGGTACCGGTAGTATGCGAATACCCCAATGTCTTTCCTGATGAGCTACCGGGAATGCCTCCTGACCGAGACATTGAGTTCATCATCGAGCTCATGCCCGGAGCAGGACCCATCTATAAGAAGCCTTATAGAAAGGGATCAGAAGAGTTAGCAGAGTTGAAGAAGCAACTGGAAGAGCAGTTGAGGAAGGGATTTATCCGCCTTAGTGTCACCCCTTGGGGATCACCTGTTCTATTTGTGGCAAGGAAGGACAGTACCATCCGCTTGTGCATTGACTACCGCTCCCTCAATGAAGTTACAATCAAGAACAAGTACCCACTTCCCAAGATTGAAGATCTGTTTGATCAACTCAATGGGGCCAAGGTGTTCTCCAAGATCGACCTCAGATCTGGGTGCTACCAGCTAAAAATTAGACCCCAAGATATTCCAAAGACGGCATTTGTAACCAGATATGGTCTGTATGAGTGCATGGTCATGTCCTTTGGATTGACCAATGCCCCAGCTTACTTCATGTATCTCATGAATAAGGTCTTCATGGAATATTTGGACAAGTTTGTTGTCGTCTTCATTGATGACATTCTTGTCTTCTCGAAGACGGAAGAAGAGCACGAGCAACACTTGAGGATGGTCCTAGACAAGCTTCGAGAGCACCAACTGTACACCAAGTTCAGCAAGTGTGAATTTTGGCTGCATGAAGTTGGATTCTTGGGTCATGTATTGAATGCCGAAGGATTGTCAGTGGATCCCACCAAGATTCAAGCCATGAATGAATGCCAAACCCCGAGCAATGTGAAGGAAGTCAGAAGCTTCCTCGGACTCGCGGGATATTACCGCAAGTTTGTTTAAGGATTCTCAAGCATAGCCCGACCTATGACCCAGCTCCTGAAGAAGGACAAGAAGTTTGAGTGGACACTGAAGTGTGAAGAAAGCTTCCAGGAGCTGAAGAAGAGACTAACCACCGCCCCGGTTCTGGCAACACCTGATATTCACAAGGAGTTTGTGATATATTGTGATGCATCAAGAACCGGACTCGGAGGTGTCCTGATGGAAGAAGGCAGAGTCGTAGCATATCTATCCAGACAACTACGTCCTCATGAAGAGAAGTATGCTACTCATGATCTCGAGTTGGCAGCTGTAGTTCACGCCTTAAAGACCCGGTGACATTACCTTCTAGGGAAGCGGTGTGAGATATACACCGACCACAAGAGTTTGATGTATATCTTCACTCAAAAGGAATTGAACATGAGGCAAAGGAGGTGGCTAGAGTTGATCAAGGACTATGACCTCAATGTCCAATACCACCCTGGGAAGGCTAATGTGGTAGCAGATGCCTTAAGCAGAAAGGCTTGCTCCTTGAATGCTATGCTTAAGGAAAGGCTACCCGCCTTGTATGAAGAACTTGAAAGCTTCGGATTGGAGCTGGTTGCACCAGGAATCTTGGCCAACCTTGAAGTCAAGCCTACCCTGATGGATGATGTTAAGGAAGCTCAGAAGGGACACGAGAGTATTGAAGGCATCAAGAGGAAGATCAAGGCGGGCAAAGCCCCAAGTTTCTCAGAGGATGAGCAAGGAGTTGTGTGGTTCGGGAATCACATTTGCGTGCTTAACAAGATTGAGCTCAAGAATCTGATCTTGCAAGAAGCTCATGACACCCTGTATTCCATCCATCCTGGAGGGACTAAGATGTATCAAGACCTGAAGGAAAGATTCTGGTGGCATGGGATGAAAAGGGAGATTGCCACCTATGTTGCAAAGTGTGATGTATGCCAAAGGGTCAAGGCTGAACATCAGCGACCTGCTGGATTTCTCCAACCACTCAAGGTTCCCGAGTGGAAATGGGATAAAGTCGGAATGGATTTCATCACCGGGTTACCCAGGTCAAATAAGGGTCATGACTCCATCTAGGTTATAGTCGACCATTTGACCAAAGTGGCCCATTTCATTCCTGTCAAGACTAGCTATGATGGCAACCAGCTGGCAACTCTTTACATCAACAGAATTGTATGTCTTCATGGTGTTCCTAAGGAGACTGTGTCAGATCGAGGGATCCAATTTACCTCAAGGATTTGGAAGAAGTTCCAAGAGGCCATGGGAACCAATTTGTCTTTCAGCACTACTTTCCACCCACAGACCGGAGGCTAGACAGAACGAGTGAATCAGATTCTCGAAGACATGCTCCGAGCTTGCGTCCTAGCATATGGAGCTAAGTGGGAAGATTGTCTTCCGTTCGCTGAGTTCTCCTATAACAATAGTTATCAATCAAGTCTCCAGATGGCACCATTTGAAGTGTTGTATGGACGCAAGTGTCGCACACCCCTCAATTGGTCAGAGACCGGAGAAGGGCTAGTCTTTGCACCAGATGTTCTTCGCGAAGCAGAAGAGCAAGTGCAACTAGTCAGAGAGCGTCTGAAGACCGCCAAGTCAAGACAGAAGAGCTATGCCGACACTCGTTGCCGACAGGTGAACTTCCTAGTCGGAGACCATGTGTACCTACGGGTAACCCCCCTTAAGGGAACCAAACGTTTCCACGTTAAGGGGAAGCTCGCACCAAGATTTATTGGCCCCTTTAAGATCACCGCACGACAAGGAGAAGTGGCTTATCAGTTGCAACTACCACCTGAACTATCCGATGTGCACAATGTATTCCACGTATCACAACTCCGGATGTGTCTCCAAGTTCCAGACAAGCCTGATCTCTACAAGGATGTCGATCACCATGCCATTGACCTTCAGCCTGATTTGACCTACCGTGCGAGGCCCATCCGAATTTTGGATGAAGCATAACGACGTACGCGAAGCCACACCATCAAGTACTTCAAGGTCCAGTGGAGAAACCACACTGAAGCAGAAGCCACCTGGGAACGTGAAGACTACCTTAGATCTGAGTTTCCCGATCTCTTTTAAAGCCTAGTTTAGGAATCTCGGGGACGAGATTCTTGTAAGGGGGGTAGGTCTATCACACCCTGCATTTTGTAACATGCCATTTGCATTAATAAAGCATGAAAATTTGGACCAACAAAAACATTTGCATTATTTGGCTTTTTATTTGGAGTTGGTTTCCTCTCTGTGGATTTTCAAGTGCTCTTTAGAGTCAACATAACTCCACCTTATATACTTCATATCCTTGCCCCAAACCTTTGCCCAATGATCATGCCATGTGTATAGTGCAATATAGTATTTTCTTACGAAAATAATTTGGCCAAATAGTATTTTCAAGAATTAGTTTTCCAAAAACCCCTGAATTGAGGTTTGCACTGCAAGTGCTTGATTTGGGATATGACAAATATTTCAAAGAGTATATTTGAAACCTATTAGATATAGGACTCCCATAAACCACAAAAATATAATTTTAAAAGTAATTTTCCTATTTTATTTAAAGGCTTTTTCTTAAGGCCAGAAATGGTCTTTAATAGGTTAAAATTAGTTATCTGTTTCAAAAATATTTGAGAAAAATCAGGGAAACTCAGTTGACATATATTTTCCATACATAAGGGTTTCAACACATGGTCATGTTCAAAATATTGGGCAAAACCCTCCAAAACCATTTCTGTCCATTTCAAGTATTTGAAATATTTCTACAAGAAATATTTTCCAATAAATCCAAGGAAAATCTATCAAGTCACAAATGCATATTGTGATCACCTTGCAAAGCCTCATCTCAATTAAGGTAATTTTGGTTCACCAAAATGCCCCAAAACCGTCTCTGACCAGAATCAAATTTGGACAACTTTGTACTACCAACTTTCTCTCCTTGACCCCAACTTTTGTGATCATGCTCACTTGACCAAATGAGGCCACTACACCAAGTGGTGCATCAAGGGGAAGTGATTTGCTCAACTAGATCTACACAAGTTCATTTATGCTAATTTCTAGGGTTTGCCAAAGTTACATTAGCAAACTCTTCCAAATGAACTCATCTTCCATCTACCCTGTCATTTTGTCATGACAAACACCCCTGCCAAGTGGCACAAGAAGGAAATTAGTGCAAGTACCCCAAAATCATATCAAACACCTTTTGCATGTTAACTAAAAACCCTGTTTGGGCCTCTTCCACTAATCTCCATGAGCTCTACTTTTTACCACAACCCCTCCTAGTTCCCCTCTAGCACCTGGATGCTTTTATGCCCGAGGAAGCAACGATGAAGGGGGGAGAACCCCATTTATCTTCTCTGGACAGAGGATTCCCCCTCTCTCTGGGCCTCCTTCTCTCCCCTCAGCTTTCCAGAGCATCCAAGGCTCTCCCCAGCTTTTGCCCACGCCCCGTTCAGCTACCAGACACAAGTGGACGCGTGTGGACGCGGGAAAACCGCGGATGCCGGCCAAAGTCGCGCTCTAGAGCGCCTGGCAGGGCACCCGACTGTTGAAGCCACGCCCCCCGACCACCTCGAGCCTCCCCGCGCACCAGTCGATGCCCCTCGACGTCCGCTCCACGCCAGCCGGCCGCCCACTTGCTCCCGCGCCCTCCTCTCTCTCCTGCAGCTCGTGCGAGAACGCCGCCCCGCTCGGCCAATGCTTGCACCGCTCCTGTGGCCCGCCCGCAGCTCGTCCCTCTCCTCCTCTCTCTCCCTGGCACCCTAGACCACTCCAATGAACACCCCCGTGCCCTCCATTCCATCTCTAACGGCCACCCAAGCCGATCCCGCGGGCGCCCATAGGCCGCGCCTACAGTGGACCTCGGCCAGCCTATATAAGGTGACCCCGAGCGCCTCTCTCGCTTCCTATCGATCTCCCGCACCCCCCATCTACCTCCCGCTCCACCCATTCGACCCCAGAGAAGCCCGAGCTTGAGATCGAGCTCTAGCTCCGCCGCCTCGGGTCGTCGGCGCCCACGCGGTACAGGCCTCCTCCGCCCCCGTTCTCTCTCGATCTGGAACCGCACAGCATCACTGAATATTTCCCCTCTCTTCCCCGCTCTTTTTGCAGCCGGAAACGGCCAGAACCACCGACGCCCGAAGCACCTCCGCCGCATGACCTCGTCGCCGGCGAACCAGGCTTCTCCGGTGACCACCTCCACCACCCCTCGAATGTTGACGTCCCCCCCCGAGTCCAACGGTGCCACCCGCTCGACATGCCATGCCCTGTAGCGTCGTCGGTGAGCTCGCCGACCCCTCTGCCGCGAGGTTAGAGATGATAGGTGGAGCCGACCTATCATCCTCACCTCCCCCTCACCCCCGCTCTCTCTCTCTCTCTAACGTTGGGCCCCGCCTGTCAGGTTTAAAATCTGGCGCGCGCCGCCCCGGCTCGCCTGGCCTCTTTTCCCCTGGGCCCGCTACACTGCAGCTGTTCTGGCCCAGCAGGCACAGTGACCTTTTTCTTTTTATTTTCTGTCTCATTTCCAAAAATTCCACATGATTAAATATTAATCGAAATGCAATAATTCCAGTTCCTAAATTCCTGTAAAAATCCCACCTATTTAATGGTGTAACTTTCATACATGCCCAAACAACTTTTCTGTAGTGTTCAAATTTAAATTCAAATTTGAGCAATCAAATCCTTGTTTGAAAACCCATTGCTCTGTCCCTGTAGGTGCAAATCCAAAACTAACAATTTTCCCCTTCTAAGTTTTTGTCCTAGTATTTTACAAAAATAAGTTGACATTTTTCTGAGCACTTTGACTTTTCTATTTTTATTATTGTCTTTTTTCCGTTGTTTTCTTGCGACGATTAGATCCCGTATTTGACGAAGTTGCTGAATAAGAAGAAGGAGAAGGATTTGAAGACACCGAAGAACAAGCCAATCAAGGCAAGCAGCCCTTTGACCATGACACCCCTCTTGTTCATGGGTACCCTTTTCCGATTGCATGATGATGAAATACGACGGTGGTAAACTTGTTGTGAACCACCACATGATGCATACCCCTACTCATGACTTTACCTTGTTCATGATTGCAATGTCAAGAGACTAGTTGATGCATAATGACGCATGTGTACCATGAACTCTTCATGGTCACATTCTTTCGAAAACCCCGTTGGGTGCCCCTAATACCCTTGGGAGATGTTGAACTAAGGTCACCACTTGAGGAATAAGTGGTGTACCGAAGAGAGCTTTTGGTGTGTGTAAAATGATGGATTAGATTTATGTGTGATTACCGTCCCAACCAAACATGTGCAACCACTCTACCCCTTTATGGGACGGGGCATTATTGATTACATAGATTGATACTTGCATGGTGCCCACATTACTAGTGACGGGGGTGACTTGAGGTCACTCTCAGGACGGGGTCATGCTTGGATAGGCGGCCATGACTGTTTTCATAGGGCACCGGACACATCGTTGGTCCCTTCGTGTATGCGTGATAATGTGAAAAGGGTAGAGTCCCACGACCTTTTGCTTATACACGAGGGTCGTGTATCAATGAGTGGACCCTATGTCAGTGTCGTCTAGGGAAAGGTAATGATCGGGTGCTTCCCCCGAGTACTTGAGGTACTGCGGGATCGTGGATGACACGAAAGCTTCCCGGATCTTGTGGGTAAAGTGCGCAACCTCTGCAGAGTGTCAAACTATTCGAATAGCTGTGTCCACGGTCATGGACAGTTGGGAGGTGCTACTTAAACTATGTCCAGAAATTTTACAATCTCGGTGCATGTGTGTGTGGAAGAGAACTATTTGTGTCAAGGTGGTGACTTGACATGTTGAATGAAATGGCATTGATCCAAACTCTATTTATGTTGATATTTATAACCTGTTCTCAAGGTTACCCATGTCCATTGATGCATATCTCACAAACTGATAGGACTTCTCAACTAGCGTGAAGCTAGGTAGCTTACTTGTTATACAATTGCATTGTTACTTTGAACCAAATCATGGTTTGCTTGCGAGTACATTCAAAGTACTCATTGGCTTGCCACTGCTTATTTAATTGACCAGGCATGGAAGAGCAGGAGTTCGAGGAAGAGTTCTTTGGTGACGAACACGCGAACTAGGATGCTTCCCAGTCAGAATGCCTGTAGGGTTAAGGCAGATGGCATGGGTTCTACTTATCAACGAAGATTTCCGCTGCTTGTGTTCATTTGATGTTCAGCCCTTAAGGCTTTATCAATGTAAGACTTGACCATAATGGTCATAATTTGTGTAAGACGGTATGTATGGAACTAAGACTCTTGTTATTCAGCTTCTGTGTGTTCAGTGAGCATTGTTCTCTGGGATCACTGTACACGTGCATTCGGTGATCTCGACCTATGAGTCAGGGTCCCCACACGTATGTTCATTACCATTAACATGAAAAGTGACATTGCCTTTGTTGCAATCAATAACAGCCCCTGCAGTATTCAAAAAGGGTCTACCAAGGATAATCGACATACTATGGTCCTCGGGAATATCAAGAATAACTAAGTCTGTTAAGATAGTGACGTTTGCAACCACAACAGGCACATCCTCACAAATACCGACAGGTATAGCAGTTGATTTATCGGCCATTTGCAAAGATATTTCAGTAGGTGTCTACTTATTAAATTCAAGTCTACGATATAAAGAGAGAGGCATAACACTAACACCGGCTCCAAGATCACATGAAGCAGTTTTAACATAGTTTCTTTTAATGGAGCATGGTATAGTTGGTACTCCTGGGTCTCCTAGTTTCTTAGGTATTCCACCCTTAAAAGTATAATTAGCAAGCATGGTGGAAATTTCTGCTTCCGGTATGTTTCTTTTATTTGTAATAATGTCCTTCATGTACTTAGCATAAGAATTCACTTTAAGCATATTAGTCAAACGTATACGCAAAAAGTTAGGTCTAATCATTTCAGCAAAGCGCTCAAAATCCTCATCATCCTTTTTCTTGGATGGCTTAGGAGGAAAAGGCATGAGTTTCTGAACCCATGGTTCTCTTTCTTTACCGTGCTTCCTAGCAACAAAATCTCTCTTATCATAATGTTGATTGTTTGATTGTGGGTTATCAAGATCAACAGCAGGTTCAATCTCTACATCATTATTATTGCTAGGTTGAGCATCAACATGAACATCATCATTAACATTATCACTAGATTCATGTTCATCGCCAGATTGTGTTTCAGCATCAGAAATAGAAATATCATTGGGATTCTGGTGTGTCTACAACAGTTTCACTAGAAGCATGCAAAGTCCTATCATTTTTCTTTTTCTTCCTTTAAAAGGACTAGGTGTATCAACATTATTTCTCTGAGAATCTTGCTCAATTCTCTTAGGGTGGCCTTCAGGATACAAAGGTTCCTGAGTCAGTTTACCTGTTCTAGTAGCCACTCTAACAGCAAAGTCATGTTTATTATTTAATTCATCAAGCAAATCATTTTGAGCTTTAAGTACTTGTTCTGCTTGAGTGTTAACCATAGAAGCATGTTTGCTAATGAGTTTAAGTTCACCTTTAACTCTAGCCATATAATCACTCAAGTGTCCAATCATGTAAGCATTACTCTTTAATTCTCTACCAACATAAGCATTGAAATTTTCTTGTCTAGCCATAAAGTCATCAAATTCATCCAAGCATTGGCTAGCAACCTTAGTAGACGGGATTTCAACCTTATCATATCTACAGAGAGAATTTACCTTTACTACCTGTGTCGGGTTATCAAGACCATGTGTTTCTTCAATAGTTGGTATATTAAGACCATGTATTTCTTCAACAGGAGGTAAATTGTTAACATCTTCAGCTTTAATACCTTTTTCTTTCATAGATTTCTTTGCCTCTTGCATATCTTCAGGACTGAGAAATAGAACACCTCTTTTCTTCGGAGTTGGCTTAGGAGTTGGCTCAGGAAGTGTCCAATTATTTTCATTAGTCAACATATTATTCAATAGCAATTCAGCTTGATTGACTGTTCTGTCCCTGAAAACACAACCAGCACAACTATCCAAGTGGTCCTTGGAAGCATCAGTTAGTCCATTATAAAAGATATCAAGTATTTCATTTTTCTTAAGAGGATGATTAGGCAAAGCATTAAGTAACCGGAGAAGCCTCCCCCAAGCTTGTGGGAGACTCTCTTCTTCAATTTGCAAAAAAATATATATTTCCCTTAAAGCAGCTTGTTTCTTATGAGCAGGGAAATATTTAGCAGAGAAGTAATAAATCATATCCTGGGGACTACACACACAACCAGGATCAAGAGAATTAAACCAAGTTTTAGCATCACCCTTTAATGAGAACGGAAATATCTGAAGGATATAATAGTAGCGAGATTTCTCATCATTAGTGAACAGGGTGGCCATATCATTTAACTTAGTAAGATGTGCCACAACAGTTTCAGATTCATAGCCATAAAAAGGATCAGATTCAACCAAAGTAATTATCTCAGGGTTGACAGAGAAGTCATAATCCTTATCAGTAACAAACATAGGTGAAGTAGCAAAAGCAGGGTCATATTTCATTCTAGCATTCAGAGTTTTCTGTTTCAGTGTAGCTAATAACTTCTTAAGATCAGATCTATCATTGCAAGCAAGAAAATGTCTAGCAGTTTCTTCATCCATAACATATCCCTCAAGAACAACAGGCAATTCATATTTAGGGGGAGAACCTTCATCATCACTATCTTCAATAGTATCAGTTTCAATAATTTCATTCTCTCTAACCCTAGCAAGTTGTTCATCAAGATATTCACCTAATGGCACAGTAGTATCACGCATAGAAGTAGTTTCATCATAAGTATCATGCATAGTAGAAGTGGCATCATCAATAACATGCGACATATCAGAATTAATAGCAGAAGAAGGTTTAGGTGTCGCAAGCTTACTCATAACCGAAGGAGAATCTAGTGCAGAGCTAGATGGCAGTTCCTTACCTCCCCTCGTAGTTGAGGGATAAATCTTAGTTCTTTCGTCTTTTAAGTTCCTCATAGTGCCCAGCAGATATAAATCCCAAGTGACTAAAAGAATAGAGCTATGCTCCCGGGCAACGGCGCCAGAAAATAGTCTTAATAACCCACAAGTATAGGAGATCGCAACAGTTTTCGAGGGTAGAGTATTCAACCCAAATTTATTGATTCAACACAAGGGGAGCCAAAGAATATTCTCAAGTATTAGCAGTTGAGTTGTCAATTCAACCACACATGGATAACTTAATATCTGCAGCAAAGTATTTAGTAGCAAAGTAGTATGGAAGTAACGGTAACAGTAGCAAAAGTAACAGTAGCAGCTTTGTAGTATTTGTAATAGTAGCAACGGTAAAGTAAATAAGCAAGGAGCAATATGTGGGAAGCTCGTAGGCATTGGATCAGTGATGGATAATTATGTCGGATGCGGTTCATCATGTAACAGTTATAACATAGGGTGACACAGAACTAGCTACAGTTCATCAATGTAATGTAGGCATGTATTCCGAATATAGTCATATGTGCTTATGGAAAAGAACTTGCATGACATCTTTTGTCCTACCCTCCCGTGGCAGCGGGGTCCTAGTGGAAACTAAGGGATATTAAGGTCTCCTTTTAATAGAGTACCGGACCAAAGCATTAGCACTTAGTGAATACATGAACTCCTCAAACTACGGTCATCACCGAGAAGTATCCCGATTATTGTCACTTCGGGGTTGTCGGATCATAAAACATAATAGGTGACTATAGACTTGCAAGATAGGATCAAGAACTCACATATATTCATGAAAACATAATAGGTTCAGATCTAAAATCTTGGCACTCGGGCCCTAGTGACAAGCATTAAGCATAGCAAAGTCATAGCAACATCAATCTCAAAACATAGTGGATACTAGGGATCAAACCCTAACAAAACTAACTTGATTACATGGTAAATCTCATCCAACCCATCACCATCCAGCAGGCCTATGATGGAATTACTCATGCACGGCGGTGAGCATCATGAAATTGGTGATGGAGGATGGTTGATGATGACGACGGCAACGAATCCCCCTCTCCGGAGCCCCGAACAGACTCCAGATCAGCCCTCCCGAGAGAGATTAGGGCTTGGCGGTGGCTCCGTATCGTAAAACGCGATGAAACTTTCTCTCTGATTTTTTTCTCCGCGAAAGCAAATATATGGAGTTGGAGTTGAGGTCGGTGGACGTCCAGGGGGCCCACGAGGCAGGGGGCGCGCCATAGGGGGGCCACCGTCGTGGACAGGGTGTGGGCCCCCTGGTGCTGATTCTTTCGCCAGTATTTTTTATTAATTCTGAAAAGTTGCTCCGTGGATTTTCAGGTCATTCCGAGAACTTTTATTTCTGCACAAAAATAACACCATGGCAGTTCTGCTGTAAACAACGTCAGTCTGGGTTAGTTCCATTAAAATCATGGAAATTAGAGTCCAAAGCAAAGGCAAAAGTGCTTGGAAAAGTAGATACGACGGAGACGTATCAGTCTGTTTATCACAATCTTCTACAGGAATTTTGATTCTGGTTTGTAGGTCAGCGATGCTTTTCAAATCAAGGTTGTACGGCGCCAGCTTCTGTTTATCCCCTTCGATGGCTACCCCACAGAAGTATTGTCGGAGTAAATGGCCACGGGTAGCCTAACCGACTGCCCCTGGCTCTTCTGAAAAAATTATCAGGCCTTTGGGCCTCCAAGCACTCCGAGCATTGGGCCGCCTTCCCTGGCCGCCTACCTCTGAAGCCGACTCCCGGAAGGCGACCCAGCCTCACCAACTCCTCCCCAGGACGACTACGGGGTGGCCGACTCCAAGAAGCCGGCCAAGAAGGACGCCGACTCCTAGGAGCCGGTCGAGACCATAACCACCAAAGCTGTTCCCACATAACGGCGACAAGACGGGGTGTGGCCACAGTGCGGCCCACTACCCCCGAAGCCCGAGGCGGGCATGGCTACAGAAGGCCGTACGGGACAGCTGTCTCCCGTGCGGCTCGGCACTATAGCCATGCTAGCCTCGACGTCATCCACGACAGACTCCCGTACGGCCCGCGGGCGGCGGGCCCCTTCGGCCAGAGAGAGGCGTGAAGGCGGCCAGGCCTTTCCCGGTCGGCCAAGAGCGTAGCCGGCCTCCAGAAGCCGGCTACTCCCTTCCTCGAAGCAGGAACCCCATTAAGGAGACAAGACGAGGTAAGGCTACAGTGATAGCCCCCGAGGCGGCCCACTGTAGCCACGCTTACCTCGACAAAGCCCTCGTCATCACAGGCGAGGCTACAGTAAGCAGCCGCCGACAAGACCCTAGGCGGTGGGACCGGCCTGTCGACCAAGAAGCCGGCAGCCGGCGGGACCCAGCAGCCGGCGGAGAAGCCGGCAAGCGTAGACACTGACGGCTGGGACCAGAACCCAGCCGGATTACCATTGTACCCCCGGGGGTAGGCCTATATAAACCCCCCGGAGCACCCATGCAAAGGGTTGGCCTCTGAGCATAGGGTCGCCTTCTAAGCATAGCACACACACCATAGATAGAGAGAAGCAAGAGCTAGCCTTGTTCTTCTTCTCCCTTGATCCCAACAGCTCTAGGAGCGATTGTAGCTACCTTTCATCGATCTAGAGATCATGCGGAGACCCCGCAGAGCAGGACTAGGGGTGTTATCTCCTCGGAGAGCCCCGAACCTGGGTAAGATCCACCGGCGTGCATGTCTTCGCCTCATCCCGTTTCCAGGCACCGGCGATGTTTTATTAGCTCCCACAATGATAAGCCATCCCTTGGCATATGTCGCACCAACCACCCGACATTTGGCGCCCACCGTGGGGCCAGGTGCACCGTCGTCCGGAGACCTGTTCTGGACGGGAACCCTCTTCCTCCCCCGCGAGCGCAGCCAGCCTGCTGCGCCCGATGGCGTTTGCCTCGACGCGCTGCAAGGCGTCGACGACGCCTGTGCAGCGAGCCGCCTCGCCAATCTGCTCGGCGAGACTCGCATCTCCGACGAGCCTGCGTCCGACGCAGGCACCGACTGCCCTGAGAGCCGCCTCGTCAGCCTCCTCGACCAGCTTCACGTCTCCAGCGAGCCTACTGCAGATGTGGAGTCGGTCGGCTCCACCGACCCGATGCTCCTCGACTCCGACACCGCATCGCTTGACGCCTACCCCTCCGACGTGGTGGTCTTCGACGACCCCCTCCCTCGAGCTGACAGCGGCAGCAGCGCTGTCACCGAAGTGCTGGTCATCAGCCACGTCTCCAACTCGGGCGAGAATGCCCGCAACGCCCAGCAAGCGGCAATGCACGACCTCTCCGTCCCCATCCCGGCCGACGCCGACGCCGAGACCCTGGAGGCACGCCGCCTTGCCCTCATCGCGGAGGGCCAGAAGATAGCCTCGATGAGACGCCTTACCGAGGCCCACCAGCGCGAAGTCGACCGCGCCGCCTTCGGCACGCCGCCGCCTAGCGGCCCGAGCCGAGCCGGCTTCGTCCAGAAGCGCGGCGCAGCCATTGCCAGCATGCTGGGTGCAGATCGCCCCGTCTACGCCACCCCGCTCGAGAATCTGCGAGCCGCTCAGGCGGCTGCAGAGGAGCTCAATGGGCTGGGAGCCGACGAGCTCCCCTACATGACAAGACGGATCCAGCAGCTGATCGACGCGGCTGCAGAACGGCACGAAGCCGGCGGCCGTGCTGATAGTCATCCCCCACGCCGGGAGCACGCCGCGACGTCCCGCTCGCCGACTGCGAGCGGCGCGTGCCAGAAGAAAGACAAGGAGCCGGCTGCCAGCCGCAGCCGGACTCGCATCACCATCGAGCGCGACGCGGAGGGCCGCCCTCGAGCAGTAGAGCACCAAGGAAACCTGCCTCCTCCTCCGCCTCGAAGAGAAAGATGCCTCACTCCGCCGCCCATCACACATCCAACTCTTGGCGACCGACTCGGCCGCCGAGAAGGAGTCGGCGAGAGTGACGCCCGCCACAGGATCGACCGCCTTGCTCGATCCTTGGCGTTAGAAGAAGAAGACGATGTCGGCCCGCCATGCTTTGGCCCCCGCATCCGCGACGAGCCCTTCCCCAAAGGGTTCTCGCTCCCCAGAGACACGCCCAAGTACAATGGCTCAGTGAAGCCGGAAGATTGGCTCATCGACTACTCCACGGCCGTCAGCATCGCCAACGGCAATCGGCGCGTCGCCGTGAAGTACGTCCCCCTGATGCTGCAAGGCACGGCGCGCACATGGCTCAACAGCCTCAAGCCCTCCAACATCAACAGTTGGCTGGACTTCACCGAAGTTTTCGTCCGCAACTTCACCAGCACCTACAAGCGGCCTCCCAAGCCTCGCCAGCTCTTCCTCTGCGTCCAGGGGCCCAACGAGTCGACCCGCGACTACCTCACGTGATGGGCCGAGCTCCGCAACTCCTGCGAGGGAGTGCACGAGGTCCAGGCCATCGAGTACTTCACCGCCGGGTGCCGAGAGGGCACCCTCCTCAAGCACCGACTCCTCTGCGACGAGCCGGCTACCCTCGATGAGTTGCTGGTCACCGCCGACAAATACGCCACTGCCGACTCCTCAATGAAGACCGAACTCCGAGTGGACGCCTCGGGGAAAGTAATTGCTCCGGCTCCCAAGACGCCGGCTGGCGACCCTAATCGGCGCCCCTACCAGAACGACCACAAGCGCAAGGGCCCCATGCCGACTTCCTCCAGTCGGCAGGTGGCCACAGTTGAAGACGAGCAGCCCGAAGAACGGCCCGCTCCCGAGAAGAAGGGTGGCTGACCGCCTTGGCAGCCGGCTTTCTCCTACGAGCAAGCCCTCGACGCCCCTTGCAAGTTCCACAGCGGCGCGAAGCCGTCCAACCACACAACCCGGAAATGCCACTGGCTCACCCGCATCACCAAGGGCGAGGGAATGCTGCCGCCTCCGCCTCCCGGCCCGCCGCCTCCAGCCCCCCAGCAGCAGGCGGCTCGGCCAGCAGTCGGCGCCATCCAAGACGAATTCCCCAAAGAGCACGCCGCCTACGTCGTCTTCACTAGTCAAGCCAACGACAAGCGCAGCCGACGCCGACAGCACCAAGAAGTGAATGCAGTCGCCACCAGCGCCCCCGAGTTCATGCACTGGTCAGAAAAGCCAATCAGCTGGAGCCAGGCCGACCACCCAGAGGTGATGCCTTCACCTGGCTCCTATGCAATGGTCTTGGACATCACCCTCGCAACGGAGAGGCGAGCTGCCAGATTTTCTCGCGTCCTTATAGACGGCGGAAGCAGTATCAACATACTGTACCGCGATACCATGGAGAAGCTGAACATCAAAGCGAAGCAGCTCATGCCGAGCCGCACCGTCTTCCATGGTATCGTACCCGGCCTGTCTTGCTCTCCAATCGGCAAGATCAAAATGGATGTTCTCTTCGGAGACAAGGATCATTTTCGTCGGGAAGCAATATGGTTTGAGGTAGTGGATTTGGAGAGCCCCTATCATGCACTGCTTGGCCGACCTGCTTTGGCCAAGTTCATGGCTGTGCCCCACTACGCCTACCTGAAGATGAAGATGCCGAGCTCGAAGGGGATCATCACGGTAGCCGGCAACTACAAGAAGTCCATCGAGTGCGCCATGGCCAGTAGCCGGCTGGCCGAGTCCCTCGTGGTGGCAGAAGAGAAGAAGATGTTGGAACGGGTTGTGGCCATGGCCGGCAAGCAGCCGGCCTTGTCCCCCAACCCCAAGGATTGTGATGCGCAGGGCTCCTTCCAGCCTGCAAAAGAGACGAAGAAGATACCTCTGGACCCGCACAACCCGGAGAGGTTCGCTGTGATTGGGGCGAACATGGACAGTAAATAGGAAGGCGAGCTCGTCGACTTCCTCCGTGTGAATCGAGACATCTTTGCATGGTCCCCAAAGGACATGCCGGGTGTCCCGAAGGATTTCGCCGAGCACAAATTACATATCCGAGCTGACGCGAAGCCGGTCAAGCAACCCCTCCGCCGACTGTCAGAAGAGAAGCGGAGAATTGTGGGAGAAGAGATAGCCCGACTCCTTGCAGCCGGCTTTATCATGGAAGTGTTCTTTCCAGAATGGCTTGCCAACCCAGTTCTGGTTCTGAAGAAGAATAACAAGTGGCGTATGTGTATAGACTACACTAGTCTGAACAAGGCCTGCCCAAAGGATCCGTTTGCTCTGCCACGGATTGACCAAGTGATAGATTCCACAGCCGGATGCGAGCTGTTAAGTTTTTTGGATGCGTACTCAGGGTACCACCAGATCAAGTTGGACCCGGCTGACCGCCTGAAAACTGCCTTCATCACACCCTTTGGAGCTTTCTGCCACCTGACAATGACATTCGGCTTGAGAAACGCCGGTGCCACTTTTCAGCGTTGCATGCAGAAATGTCTCTTGAAACAACTCGGCAGAAATGCCCACGTCTACGTAGACGACATTGTGGTGAAGACAGAGAAGCGCGGTACCTTGGTGGAAGACCTGAGAGAAACATTTGCCAACTTGCGCCGATTCCAAATCAAGCTCAACCCCGAGAAGTGCGTGTTCGGAGTACCAACCGGCCAGCTGCTAGGCTTCCTGGTCTCCGAACGCGGCATTGAGTGCAACCCCGTGAAGATCAAGGCCATCGAGAGGATGGAGATTCCCACCAAGCTGCGAGATGTGCAGAAGTTCACTGGCTGCTTAGCCTCCCTGAATCGTTTTATCAGCCGACTAGGAGAAAAGGCTCTCCCCTTGTACCGACTCATGAAGAAGTCCACTCACTTTGAGTGGAATGATCAAGCCGACCAAGCCTTCCATGAGTTGAAGAAAATGTTGACCACTCCGCCTGTCCTCGCAGCGCCGACTGAGAAGGAGCCCATGCTCCTCTACATCGCCGCGACTAGCCGAGTCGTCAGCCCTGTTGTTGTGGTCCAGCGCCCGGAGGAAGGCCGAGCCCAGCTGGTCCAGAGGCCGGTCTACTATCTCAGCGAAGTACTATCCAGCTCAAAGCAAAACTACCCGCACTACCAGAAGATGTGCTATGGAGTGTACTTCGCTGCCAAGAAATTGAAGCCCTACTTCCAAGAGCACCCCATCACGGTCGTGTGCGCTGCCCCGCTCGCCGAGATCATAGGCAGCCGGGATGCATCTGGCCGGGTGGCCAAATGGGCCACTGCCTTGGCGCCCTACACGATCTTCTATCAACCCCGCACCGCCATCAAGTCGCAAGCATTGGCCGACTTCCTCGTCGACTGGGCCAAGACCCAGTACTTACCGCCGGCTCCCGACTCTACCCATTGGCGGATGCACATTGATGGGTCCAAGATGCGCACCGGCTTGGGAGCCGGCATCGTCCTCACCTCTCCCAAAGGTGGCAAGCTCAAGTACACGCTGCAGATCCACTTCGCCGCCTCCAACAACGTCGCCGAATACGAGGCGCTCGTACACGGGCTCCGGCTAGCCAAAGAGCTTGGTATACGCCGGATCCTGTGCTACGGCGACTCAGACTTGGTGGTCCAGCAATCATCTGGCGATTGGGACGCCAAGGATGCGAACATGGCGAGCTATCGTTTCCTCGTCCAGCAGATAAGCGGATACTTCGAAGGGTGCGAGTTCCTTCACGTGCCAAGGGCCGACAACGACCAAGCAGATGCCCTAGCATGTATCGGCTCCACCCGACAAGCCATACCGACTGGCGTCTCCCTCCAGCGCCTCCTCAAGCCATCCATCAAGCCGTCTCCAGAGTGGGATTCCATCTTCGTACCGCCTGCGCCAGAAACAGCCGGATCCGACTGGAGAAATCCCGCAGGCGGCACGGGGACTTTGACGACTGGCCCGGGGACTGCCGTAGTCGCACCCGGCCCGGGGACTTCAGAACCCGGCTCGGGGACTGCAGCAGTCGGCCCGGGGACTGCAACGACACAAGAAGCGGTGGCCGACTCCAATGCAACACCCAACCCACCCACCCGAGTCATGGTGGCCACATTAACAGAAGAAGAAGTCACAGCTCCCTCATGGGCCACATTAGCAAGAGAAGACGGCGTCGACCTACTGGAAGAAGGCCGGCTGTTAGCCCTCAGCCGGTCCGCCATCTACCAGCAAGGGCTGCGCCGCTACTACAACCGCAAGGTCAAGCCAAGATCCTTCCAAGAGGGCAACCTTGTGCTCCGGCTGATCCAGCGAACAGCCGGCCAGCACAAGCTCTCGGCCCCTTGGGAAGGCCCCTTCATCGTCAGCAAGGCACTCGGCAACGACTCCTACTACTTGATCGACGTGCAAAAACCAAGAGCACGCAAGAGAGACAACTCCGGCAAGGAGTCGGAGCGACCATGGAACGCAAACCTCCTAAGACGATTTTACAGCTGAAAAGCAGTATGTATCACGCTCCCCTTTTGTATTAAGTACAAACCAACAGGCCCCCCGAACAGTACTCGGGGACTGCCTTTTATTTATCTATGAATGACGAGTGTCATATCCATTAATGTATTATTACATTTTGAATTTTTGTCCGGCACAGGGTTCGACTAGTCGGCCCGGGGACTGGCCGCCTTGAGCTATATCGAAAGTTTTTCCTAAAGTCAGCAAAGTAGTGCGCCGGCCTCCAAATCCTCTCTTGTTGAAAGTCGCAGCTCAAAGAACTGACTGTCCGACTAGCAAGAGAGAAGATAGAAAGGATGCCCACACAAAAAATGGCTAAGGAACAACTAAACTATATAGAAAAGAGACGGCCTCCAAACATGCCTGCCGGCTGCCAGAACAGCCGGCTGGCCGGCTTCCTAAAAAACTTAGCTTTAGTCCAGAAGAGCTAGAGTACTTCCCCCCAATCGGCCACGCACTCCTCCGGCTACAGATTGTAGAGCAACTGTTTGACTGGGGCGGCGGCAACCAAGGGAGGGCGGCAAAGGAAAAAGCAGAAGGACAAAAAGCAAAAGTACAAGGAAAGACCAAATACATAAGTTATATACATAAAAGCCGCCAACAGGCCGGCAACTAACATAAGTTCGAATACACCCAGTGGGTGGAATTGTGCGAATTTAACCAAACATTGTTCTAAAGAGTAACAAAGCAGAAAAGAAAAGACGGCAGACTAGGGCGCGACATGAAGGCCGAGCTGGTCGGTGAAGGCGGCCTCGCCGGCTGAAGGAGTGGCCGCCTAGCGGGTCTCGGCTTGACCACCACCTACGGCAGGCGACGCACTCGCGCGTGACGTGGTGCTGGGGGTGCAGTTAGGCTGAGGCTGGCCGGCTGCTCCACCAGCCGGCTCGGCGTCTTCACCTTCCTCCTCCTCTTCTTCACCCTCGTCGCTGGAGTCGATCTCCTCCGCCGAGTCTTCGCCGTACGCCGGGTCCAGCCCGAACCACTCCTCCGGCTGGGCAACTCCATTGTCGTCCACCTCGGGGGTGAAGACGCTGGTGTCGGTGTAGTCGGCGATCGCCGAAGCCCGCCGACTGATGGCCGGCCGCGCCGGCTCCAGCTCCGTGTCGGCTTGCTGCCGCCAGGTAGCCAGCTGGTCCAGGTTCAGGCCGGGATACCAGGCCTTGACGAACTCCAGCGCCCGCCTGGCGCCGGAGCGAGCCACCGAGGCCTTCCAAGCCTCGAAGCGGCCGACTGCCACCTCCAGCCAGTCGGCGGTCCGACTGGGGGTGCGAGGGACCGCTTGGCCGGGCCAGAGGGCGGCCAAGACCTGCGCCCCGGCACGCTGAAGCCGGCGGAGCGGCCGGTGAGCCGGCTGGATGCGATCCTTGATCGCCAGGAGCTATTCCTCCAGCGAGCGGCCGGTGGTTGGCGAGATTTCAAAGCGGGCTTGCCTCCGCGCCTGGCGACGGGCCTCGATGGTCTGGTTGGCGGCAGTCGAATAGCCAGGGAAATACTCTGCGCGAAGAAGAAGAAAGGAAGAGAAGAACACCAAAATCAGAAAGCAAGCCAAAGTGGCAGACGACAAGAAAGGACGGAGAGGTAGGCGACTTACCGTCAACCAGATCTTCGATCTGGCCATAGCCAGAGACCAGAGTCTGCCTGGCCTCAGCCCAGCCATCCGCCTCCGTCTCGAACTCGGCCTGGAGAGCGGCTTCGCGATCCTGCGCAGCCTTCAGCGCCGCCTTGTGGCCTTCCTCCTGGTCGGCCAGCTTCTTGACCAGGCGGTCGCGCTCCTACACCAAGGCGGCGAGCTCGGCATCCTTGGCACGAAGAGCAGTCTGGGACTCCCCCAGCTGTGCCCTCAGACTGGCGTTGGCCGCTGCAAAGTTGGAAGAAGAAGAAGAAAAGTAAGAAGTTGTCAAGGAAGATCCGACCCGACTGCTCAGCAGTCGGCCCGAATCTCGGGGACTACACCCAGTGGGTGCGCTGACGCGCCCCCACATGAGATAAAGATCAAGTCACGTACCTCGGCTCTCAGTAAGGTCGGCGGTCTTCTGAGTCAGCTCCCGAGCCTGGGAGTTGAAGGCGGCCGCTCGAAGGTTGTGGTAGTCCTGCAAGATGGACAGAAGACCGAAGTGAGAACAAAAACAGCAAAGACAAAACCTCCAAGAAGTTCCAAGCCGCCTGCTCAGCAGCCGACTCGGAACTCGGGGACTACACCCAGTGGGTGCGCTGACGCGCCCCCACGGAAGAAATCAAGTTCAAGAAGAAACAAGATGGGAATACTAACCCGGATGGCCGCCCGCGTTGCGAGGAACTCGTCGGTAAACTGCCTCAGCGCCGCGGCTTGGCTTTGGAGCCGGGTCCGGACGTCTTGTGCGGCCACGTTCACTACGGCTGTCCCTCCGCCTGGCATCCACCCCGAGGTAGCACTGGCCGCCTCCGCGTCTCGGGCCGACGAGCTGGAGCCCACGGCCGGCTGTGGCTCCAACGCGGCCTTCTGTGTCTCCGACGCGGCCTTCCCCGCGCACCGGCTCGGCGGCACCCGGACCGCCACCTCAGCCCTCGCAGCCGGCTCGCCCTCCGCCGACTGTGCAGGCGGCGGATCAGGCCGGCCGCCTTGGGCCGCCCCAGTTGGCGGGGTCGGCTCCGGCGCGTTCTCCAAGATGATGACGTCGTCGCCGCTTCCCCCTAGCCCTGGCTGGTCGCCGCTGGCTCCCTCTGGCGAGGGCTCCATGCCCCCAGGCGCCATGACGTGCAGCGGGGTGACCATCAAAACCTCCCCCGCCGCCGCCGCGGCCTCGGCTTCTGCCTGGGCCCTGGCTGCGGCCTCGGCGAGTGCCTTCGCCGCCTCCTCCTCCCGTGCCGCCTGGTCGGCGGCCACCTTCCGTGCCTCCGCCTCCCGTGCCTCCTGCTCCTCCCGCGCCTCCCGCGTGTTCCTTTCCGTCGCCTCCTGGAGGTCGGCGCGGGGGTCCACGCGGCGGGTGGTGCTCCTAGAGCCCCTTGGCGACTCGACGACGGAGCCGGCAGCCGCCCGCTCAAGTGACAACGGAGCTCTGATTGTTGAAGAAAAAGACGAGAGTTCAAGAACCACCAAAGAAAGAAAGAAAGAGAGTACACAGAGAAAGAGAACTTACGCCGACACGGTCTGCGGTTGCTTCACCACTTTGCGGAAACGAGCCGCCTTCGCGGCCGCCTCTTCCCGCCTGGTGGCTGCCGCCCCGCCCCTGGGCTTCTTCGTTCGGCTGCCGAATAGACCCTGGGCGGCGCGACGCTTCTGCCCTCCACCCCGAGCAGGCTGCGCGGCGGAGGAGCCCGCGCCGCGTCCAGATGCCGGCTGGCGGCGCGGGACGGCTTCGGCTTCATCCTCGTCCGGCCAGTCGTCAAAGGTAGCAGTGAACCCGGAGCCGCCTGCTTCGCCGCCGGCTTGGCCACCGCCCGGCTCGACGGCGTCGTCCATACGGACCGCCCCCAGGTCGGGGTCCTCCAGGTCGTGTTCGGTCCGGTCGGGGACGAAGCGGCGCTCCACGTCTGACCCGCCGGCCGGCCGAAGCAGAGGGCTCTGTCGAAGAACAAGCCGACTAAGTCAGAGTCGGCCAAGAGATGCTCGGCAACAAGGCTGAGAGAGAGAGAAAAAGAGACAAGGGGAGCGTACCGTAGGCGGAGGATTGGCTCGGCTATATGGCTCCTTGCCGAACTGCCACTCTTCAGTGAGTTGGCAGTTTGCAAGGTAGTTCACCATGTAGGCGACCTCATGGCGCGGCATCTCCTTGGTGCACATTCGGCTCGGATCAAGCTGGCCGCTCATCTGACAGATCAGATGAGGCCGGCTCTGGAGCGGAAGAACCCGGCGCGTGACGAACGCAGCCAGAAGATCGGGCCCCGTTAGGCCCTCCGACTGGACCATCACCCGCAGTCGGGCGATGGCGGCGTTTCCAGCCTGCGATAGCGTCACCGCCCGGAAGGACCACTGGGGCAGCCTGCCCGCCGGTGGGCCGGCTACGTAAGCCGGCAGATTGATGTAGTCGCCCCGTGGAGCGATGTTCCGCACGTAGAAGTACGACTTCTGCCACTTCTTCACCGATTGGATCAGCGTGATGACGGGGAAGGGGTTGTCGGCGCCCGATCTCCGCGAAGCGATGAAGGCGCCAGTATGAGCCGGCACGCCTTTACTGCGCGTGCCCAGCATCGACTGGAAGAACTCCCCCCAGAGCTCAAGGGTGGGGAGGACGCCGAGATAGCCCTCGCACAGGGTGACGAAGGCCGACAACAGCACCACCGTGTTGGGGGTGAGATGGTGCGGCTGGAGCTGATAGAATTCGAGCCAGGAGCGGAAGAAGGCGCTCACTGGCAGGCCGAAGCCGCGCAAAAAGTGCGAGCGGAACACCACCCGCTCGCCCTCCTGCGGCTCCGGCCTGATTTCCTTCGCCGGCGCGAGGCGGACCTCCACTTTGTCCGCGGTGGGCAGCCGCCGTGTGTCGCGGAGGAAGTCGACGTGGTCGTCATGGACGTTGGAGCCGTCCCAATCCCCGCCAAGCTGCTCTATGGTGGGAGGCATGGCGAAAGCTTGCACGGCGGCGGAGGAGCGTGCGGTGGAAGAGCGCGGCGGCGAGGCGCTGTCGCAAGAACTAGCAAGAGGAAGAAGACGGTGGAGGTAGGAGGAGCGTGCGAGGGCCTGCCGCCCTCCACCTCCCCCAACTTATAGCCTCATGAGGCCGAAGAGGCCGGACATGGGGGGGGAGACGTGGGATTAACTACGCCCACTCCCCCCACGTCTCGCGATTATTGCGCATAAGTGCGAGCCGAAACTGCCGCACGGAACGTGCGGGCGGTTTCGGGATACAAAGGATCCGCGCCTGGGCCGGGGCGCGAACGTGGCGGGCCCCCTCCCTGCGGCGACGTCCCGTCACGCGCGTGGGCTGGCAGGCTTTCCGGCCACGTGGTTCGCCGACGGCCCGTGGCCGGCCCGCGGCCCGGTGCAGGTGCCCGCAGGTTCCCGCCCTCCGACTCCAGAAGATTTCAACTCAGGCGGTGCGGCTGACCAAGGCCGGCTCCCAGCTGCCGGCTTGTCACAATAGGAAGCTGATCGAGCTTCTCAACCCCCACTCCACCTCGAAGCCCAATCAGCTTCGGGGACTACTGTTGGAGTAAATGGCCACGGGTAGCCTAACCGACTGCCCCTGGCTCTTCTGAAAAAATTATCAGGCCTCCAAGCACTCCGAGCATTGGGCCGCCTTCCCTGGCCGGCTACCTCTGAAGCCGACTCCCGGAAGGCGACCCAGCCTCACCAACTCCTCCCCAGGACGACTACGGGGTGGCCGACTCCAAGAAGCCGGCCAAGAAGGACGCCGACTCCTAGGAGCTGGCCGAGACCATAACCACCAAAGTTGTTCCCACATAACGGCGACAAGACGGGGTGTGGCCACACTGCGGCCCACTACCCCCGAAGCCCGAGGCGGGCATGGCTACAGGAGGCCGTACGGGACAGTTGTCTCCCGTGCGGCTCAGCACTGTAGCCATGCTAGCCTCGACGTCATCCACGACAGACTCCCGTACGGCCCGCGGGCGGTGGGCCCCTTCGGCCAGAGAGAGGCGTGAAGGCGGCCAGGCCTTTCCCGGTCGGCCAAGAGCGTAGCCGGCCTCCAGAAGCCGGCTACTCCCTTCCTCGAAGCAGGAACCCCATTAAGGAGACAAGACGAGGTAAGGCTACAGTGATAGCCCCCGAGGCGGCCCACTGTAGCCACACTTACCTCGACAAAGCCCTCGTCATCACAGGCGAGGCTACAGTAAGCAGCCGCCGACAAGACCCTAGGCGGTGGGACCGGCCTGTCGACCAAGAAGCCGGCAGCCGGCGGGACCCCCCAGCCGGCGGGACCCAGCAGCCGGCGGAGAAGCCGGCAAGCGTAGACACTGACGGCTGGGACCAGAACCCAGCCGGATTACCATTGTACCCCCGGGGGGTAGGCCTATATAAACCCCCCGGAGCACCCATGCAAAGGGTTAGCCTCTGAGCATAGGGTTGCCTTCTAAGCATAGCACACACACCATAGATAGAGAGAAGCAAGAGCTAGCCTTGTTCTTCTTCTCCCTTGATCCCAACAGCTCTAGGAGCGATTGTAGCTACCTTTCATCGATCTAGAGATCATGCGGAGACCCCGCAGAGCAGGACTAGGGGTGTTATCTCCTCGGAGAGCCCCGAACCTGGGTAAGATCCGCTGGCATGCATGTCTTCGCCTCATCCCGTTTCCAGGCACCGGCGACGTTTTATTGGCTCCCACAATGATAAGCCATCCCTTGGCATATGTCGCACCAACCACCCGACAAGTATATTTTCCCTCGAGACAACAAATCGTGAAGCTCACCTTGTATGGAGGGTGCGTGTATGATGTGGTACACCAAAACATCATCTTCGAGGCACAGCTGAAGGACGGCGGCGCGTTGGATCTTCCTAGTGGCACGCACCGTGTACTTTGCGTCGAGACCGATGACCTTCATGTCTACCTTTTCGAGGGAGTTGGATACATTGTTGATCCACTTCCGAACAACCCTTGGGTGAACGGTGACGGTGGCAACTATGCTCAACGAGCCTTCGACGAGGACATGTTGGACGCTAAAAACCTGCATCTCGATCTCTTTCGCCATTTAGAACCGTTGAAACGGAGGGCTATGGTATGGAGAATTGGGATTAGATGACTAGTCTAACTAAAGTAGATGATTATTTAAAGGGGCTTCCGAATTACTCCAGGAGTATGTGAAGAGGTTAAAACAATGTGAATGCAGTGGGGTTTGGATGCCAATGAAGACGAAGGAGAGGTGAAGAAGCCGAGGAAAATCGGTTCCCGATGGAGAGGTAAATGGGAGAAGTGGCGTGCGGGAAGTTGATTAGACGACTAGGTAGACTAAACGGAAAGGCTATGCGGGTAGACTAAGGAGTCGTACCTGTTCGTGTACATGCCCATCCTTCTAGCGCTACATGTGCCACTGGCTAGTTGAGATCACTCTTTCGAATCACTGTGGCGAGACATTTTATGATTCCTTTTTTATTTCTGCACCTTTCCTGATAGGTCGGACCTATGCAAACAGATAAAAAAATGTGTCGTAGTTGGTTCAGATGGATATTGGCGCGTGTCGGATATCGGGTTCCGGCAAAACCCTTAAGGTTTGAACTCTGGGGTGCGCACGAAGATCTTCTCCCTACCGAAACACGCCCACAACCTCGCCGCGATTCTAAGCTAGCACGATGAACATCACAAGAGACACAAGGTTTATACTGGTTCGGGCCACCGTTGTGGTGTAATACCCTAATCCAGTGTGTGGTGTGGTGAATTGCCTCTTGGGTTGATGATGAACAGTACAGAGGAAGAACAACCTCGCGAGGAGAGGTGTTCTTGTGGTGGTGAGCTTGGAGAGGAGTTGCTCCATCTCTGTTGGCTCTAGATCGGATCCAGATGCCTTCTACTGTGGTGGCCAGCCCTATTTATAGAGGCCCTGGTTCTCTTCCCAAATATTGAGCGGGAAGAGAGCCAACAACGGCCATTTTGAAAGGGGACAGCTAGTACAAGCTATCCTGACTAAAGGTGGTCTTCAACTGCCAAAGGCACTGGTGATGACGCCGTCTTGGGCTCCACGGTGACCTCCGTCCTGCCGCTCTGCTGGTCTTGGTCTTGTTGCACTGATATGGAAACCTTTGCATGATGCCTCGGTACTCCGCGCCTGCGCTTGCCCCCTTTGCACCAAAGAGGAAACAAGGACACTGCGCAGGCTGGCGCTCGCCTGGCGCCCTCCTGGTCTTGATCGTCATGGCTTGCGTCATGAGCACCTCGCGAGGTACCCCTTGCCTTGATCTCTCCGCCTCCTTGCGAGCCTGCCTGGTGAGGCCGCCCCTGAGGAGGCCATGTGTCGTCCGCCCCGCGAGGCTTGGCCCCTCGCGAGGGTCTTGAATTTGGGTTGATGAAGACGGGCCGTACTGGGCTGCTGGCGAGCCATGCTGGAGGCCGCAGGCAGGCATGTCTGGGGACCCCCGTTCCCAGAACGCCGACAGTAGCCCCCGACCCCAAGGCGTGCTCGGACTTGGCTTAGCAGCAAAGCCAAAGGGCAAGTGCGGAGCGCCGCGGGCCCCAACAGCCTGCAACCTTGGTCGTCGTGTGGCGGTTGATTGGACGTGGGCGTCTCCGCTTCCCCACGCTGCCTCGGCAACTGCCCGATTGACAAAAGGCTGGCCTGGATAAGGCTTGCCTTCATTGCTCTCCTTCGCCTTGCTTCAGATCCCCTTCCTTTCTCTCTTGCTTCGGAAGTCTCCAGATCCGCTCCATCCTTCCCCTTTCGGTGAGCAATGGCGCCCCGCAAGGCCGTGGCCGAGGCCCTGCCGGCTTGGTACTCGCCGGCCCTGGATGCCCCCAACATGCGGAGAAGAATCTCGTCGCTACGGGCCTGATGACGGAGGCGGAGTGCAGCGAGATGGCGGAGATCGGACTCCGGGCCGGCTCTGCCGAGCTGGAGGCTAAGGGGAGAACCTTCTACCCCTTCTTCATTAGCACCGTCATCGCCGGCCTGGTTCCTCCCTTCTTGGGCGAAGCGCTCGAGGAAGTCGTGACCGGCGTCGGCCCCATGGCCGAGGTTGAAGCTCGCGTTCTTTCTTGTGCGGCGCTGACGCGTGTCCTCAGCCATGTCTACCTTCGCGACCCTGTGCCAACCTCGACGAGCTGCTGGAGCCCGTGGACGATGAGCGCTCTGCCGCTGCTGCTGAAGCCGTGAAGGGCCGAGCGGAAACCCTACTGGCGAAGTTCCGCGCCTTTGCCACTGCGCCTAGGGCAGGTACTACATATTCCGCGGCCTCGGGAGGTGGAGCTGATGGAGGCAACACCACCACGGAGGTGGGACTCCTGGCGAATGACGGCGTTGCCCAAGGGTGATCTTGTCGCGGCTTCTTTCCTGTTTTAAGTCCTGCAATATGCACCGTGCCTCGTGGAGGCGTTTAAAGTTGCGTTTGGTATCGTGAAGACAATTATGGTTTGTAATATTTGCTTCTGGATTTGCTTCGAGATTTTGCGGTTTCCTTCCTATTTGCTTTGTGTTCTACGTTGGCAGGTCCCGGCCCCGTGCATACCTCAACCGCCGTCAGCCCCGACCGGATCACCAGGACGGGACCAAGGAGTGAGGGGCTACGTGACAAGTTAGGCTCCTGAGTCGCGATGCTCAGGAGTCCCCCTTGATGCGCAAACAGCAAATAGGGAGGGAGTGTAGGGGTGGATTCGGCGTTCTACGTCGGCAGGGCCCGGCCCCGCGCATACCTCAACCCCCGTTAGGCTTGCGGAACTAAGGAGTGAGGGCTACGTGACCAGTTAGGCTCCTGACACGCGATGCTCAGGAGTCCCCCTTGACGTTCAAACGGTCTTCATACCTTAGCTCCGCTCGGGGAGGGGCGCGCAACGACCAGGTCCAAGGGACCTGGCTGGGTGGCGTGCGCTCGGGCGTGACCCGTGCGCAACCCCCGTGTCTAGCCCCCTCGTGTGACGCTCCCGAGGGGAGGTGTTGCGATGAGGCCAGACACTGAGCTCTGGGCTCCCTGAGGTTGATACAGCCGTGGGCCACCCTCAATTGTTTATCACCAGCACGGAGCATAGTGCTTCCGTATGTGTACGGGCATAGCCGCTCCTCGGCACTGTCGTCAGCCAGCGCGGAGCATGGTGCTTCCACTGGTACGTGGGAGGGGGGCCCCCTCTGGGAGGAGCCCCCGGGGCGTGTACAGCCCCGCCCTGACACGTGGCTTGCACGGCAGGGCTAGACGAGGTGTATCTGGGCACTCGTGAGCCAACGCAGGACTCACGAGGCCCTACCTCAAGGCGGGTTGCGCCTGGTCTTGAGCCTTGGACAACTGTGTGTTCCAGCGAGATGGTTAGATGCAAATGCTCTAGGTCCTCAGGTCCCGGCCCTCGAGCGAGCTCAGCCGTCGCTGGTATGCCAGGTCGCAATGCCATGGACAAGGCCAGGGGGTGAGGGCTGGAGAGCCAGTAAGAGATCCTGAGTCACGATGCTCAGGAGCCCCCCTTTTAACGTGCAAGCAGATTGCGCGGGAAAGAAAGAGAGAGCCCGTGGTGCCACCCACCGTAGACCTCAGGAGGTTCTTGTAACCAACACGAGAGAACCACGGGTTGCCGTTACGATCACCGACCGGCCATTGGTTGCTACGAGAGAGTGATGAAGGCACTGAGGGCCTGGTGAGGTGACGCTTGCGGGGCTACCGCCAGCCAGAGCTCGACCACTCAGATTTGTCAACGTTGCAAGGACGGACCCATGCACAAGCGTCGTGCCAGCGTGAGCGGCTCCAAAGGTAGGCGTCAATCGATCAGGCAATAATCACAGGCAGGTTAAGCATGAAAGCAAATCAACTTAGATAAAAGCAGGAGGGGTACATGCCATTGGGTCAGGCCCGAGCGGCTTGGGGATGATGCAGCCCGAGGGGCGCCCCCAGCAAGGTAAACTTAAATATATAAGCAAAAGGGATACACGCCGCAGGGACGGAACCACGCGACCTGGGAATGATGCAGCCCTGAGGGCGCTCCCAGCTGAAATGAACTTGAAAGATGTCACCTGGTACCATTGTAGAGGGGGTGTTGGAGTAGCTGAAGATGCGCGGTGAAGAGGCCGACCCTCACGGGCCGCCGGGGCCCTGAGCCTCGGGAGGCTCTGGGGGTCCAGGCGATTCCTCGAGGACCATCTCCATCTCCGCCAGGACCGCGTCATGCCTGGCCTCCTGAGCCGCCAGAATGCTCCGCAAGTGGCGCTGATGAGTAGCAGCCGCGTTCGGCAGGCCGAAAGGCATGCGAACATAGCTGTGTGGCGGACCCTCGCAACGTCCCACGCGCGAAGTCCAGAGGCGCTCCTGAGATGCGGCTCGGTTGAGCCCTGGGTAGTCGATGCAGACGCGCAGCCCACCATCCTCACCTAAATGGGGGGCTACGCCACGTAAACGGTGATCGCCGGGTATGACTCTTGATTCCTGAAGCTCCTGAGTGGCCTTGGTGATGAACTCCTGAGGGTTGGGACTTTCTTGCCCCATGCCTTCCTGAGGGAAACGTGCTACGAAGCACGCCTCCAAGTCGTGCCCGAGCGCCTCCCTCGTGATCTTGGCAAAGTCTGAGGCCCTCCAGAAGAGAGCCCCCTGAGGCCTTGAGCTGGGTGATGTCTTCTTCTTCTTGGGAACTGCCTCAGGAGGGTTCTCGCCCCTTGCTGTCTAGGTCCTCGACTGATGCATCTTGGAAGGCGCGCTCAAGGGAGCACACCGCATCCTTCTCTTCGCAGGGGACTGTGATGATTCTACCGCTTCCTGGCATCTTGAGGACATTGTAGCCATGGTGGGTCACCGCCATGAACTTGGCCAGGGCCGGATACCCGAGGACGGCATTGTATGGCAGGCGGATGTGGGCAACGTCGAAGTCGATGAGCTCGGTGTGGTAGTTGTTGCGCTGTCCGCAAGTGACAGGGAGGCGGACCTGCCCTATCGGGGTAGTGGAGCCGTCGGTAACTCCTGAGAAAGGCTTGGTAGGCTGAAGTTGATCATATGGCACTTGAAGGTTGTTGAACATCTCAACGGACGGGACATTGAGTCCTGCGTCGCCATCGATGAGGGTCCTAGTAACTTGCACATTCCTATGACTGGGGAACAAAGCATTGGGAGGACACTGTCGGCGTTCTGGGAACGCGGGTCCCCAGACTTGCCTGCCTGCGGCCTGCGGCGTGGCTCAAGTGGTGGCCCATTACGGCCCATCTTCATCAACTCAAGCTCAAGACCCTCGCGAGGGGACAAGCCTCGCGGGGCGGATGACGAAAGGCTTCCTCAGGAGCGGCCTCACCAGGCAGGCTTGCGAGGAGGCGGAGAGATCAAGGCAGGGGTACCTCGCGAGGTGCTCGTGACGCGAGCCATGACAGTCGAGACCAGGCGGTCGCCAGGCGGGCGCCGGCCTGCGCAGTGTCCTTGTTTCCTCTGTGGTGCAAAGGGGGCAAGCACAGGTGCGGAGTACCGGGGCATCAAGCAAAGGTTACCGTTTCGGTGCAACAAGACCAAGACCAGCAGAGCGGCAGGACGGAGGTCACCGTGGAGACCAACTTTAGTCAGGATAACTTGTACTAGATGTTCCCCTTCAAAATGGCCGTTGTTGGCGTCCTTCCCACTCAATATTTGGGAAGAGGACCAGGGCCTCTATAAATAGGGCTAGCCACCATAGTAGAGGATCATATCATCATGATCTGAGCTAGAGCCATCGAGAGCAGATCGAATCCTTCTCAGGCAAACCACCACCACAAGAACACCTCTCGCAAGGCTGTTCTTCCCTTGTACTGTTCATCATCAGCCCCTGAGGCAATCCACCACGCCACACACTGGAGTAGGGTATTAAACCACAACGGTGGCCCGAACCAGTATAAATCTTGTGTCCCTCGTGTTGTTCATCGTTTAGCTTAGATTCTCAGCGAGGCGTTGGAACGTGGATCGGTAGGGGGAAGATCTTCGCGCGCACCCCAGAGTTCGAACCTTAAGGGTTTTGCCGAAACCCGATATCCGACAGTTGCCAGCTGTAGCCGCACACTTGAGATGATCTGCTGGCTGAAAGTGATGGCACACTAGGACCACCTGAGAGGGCGCGTGGCCTCGAGCTTGGGGTGGTCTGCATTCACCTCGCGAGCAAACTGCTTGAAGATGCACTGAGAGGCTGGGGCCTGGGCACCGCCCAGGATTCAAGCGATAGCACGCGGCTCCTAGAAGCCCCCAGCCCCCTCGTCCTGGTGGTGGTCATCATTCCTTCTTGGCGGTGGTGGCAGAGGAGGAAGGCCTGCGTTACCCTGCGGGCGGTCCTCGCGAGGCTGATCCCTCCAGGCTCCCTCATGAGGCTGGTCCTGCCAGCGATCCTCGTGAGGTCGGTCATGCCACTCCTGGCGAGGGCCTCGGTCATCCCATCGTCCTCTGCCTCATCCTCCTCCTTGGTTGTAGCCGCAGTCGTTGCGCTCGGGGCGTCGACCGAAGCGACCTTCTCGAACGGCTCTGAGCTCCTGGCATTCGTTGGTGTTGTGAGTGTAGAGGTTGTGGTAGGCGCAGAATCGGTTACCCTTGGACGACTCCGGCTGGTCCCTGCCGCGCTTCGTCTCTGGTTCTGCTGCGAGCACGGCTGCTCCTTTGTGCTTCACGTCCTTGGCCTTGGCCTTCTTCTCTTCTGGGTCAGCAGCTGGATGCTCGAGGAGGAAGAGGCGTCCTTCCTCAGCTCTTGCGCACTTGGTCGCCAGGTTGAACAGCTCTAGAGATGTGCACAGGTCCTCATGGATGCCGAGCTCCTCCTTCATCTTGACATCATGGACGCCATCAAAGAACGCTGAGATGATGGCCTCCTCAGTTACCTTGGGAATCTTGAGGCGAGCGCTGTTGAACCGCTGGATGTACTTCTGCAGGGTCTCTCCAGGCTGCTGCTTGATGCGGCGCAGGTCACCCATGGCCGGAGGGCGGTTGCGATTGCCCTCGAAGTTGGCGATGAAGCGGCTACGCATCTCGTCCCAAGAGGAGATCGAGCCGGGAGGCAGGTTCAGGAGCCAGGTGCAGGCACCATCCTTGAGCGCCATGGGAAACCAGTTCGCCATGACCTTTTCGTCTCTGTTGGCCGCCTCGATGCCCAGCTCGTAGAGCTGCAGGAACTCCGCGGGGTCGGCAGTGCCGTCATAGCAAGGAGGCAGATCCGACTTGAACTTGCCTGGCCAGGCGACGCTACGCAGCTCGGCGGTGAAGGCGCGGCAGCCTGCGGTGGCCACCGAAGCTTTTTGCAGACGCGGGGCCTGCTCTTGATGGTTCCCGCGCGCAGCCGCCAGGGGCGGCGCGGGGTCTTGGCGTGCTGGTGCAGGGATGCGGTCCTGCCGTGCTGGTGCAGGGAGCACGTGAGCGCCTTCTTGAGGCCGAGGGATTTCTTGGCAGCTTCTTTCTTGCCACGGAGGCGCTCCTTGAGCCGCGTCGCCCATGCATGACGGAGGGCGAGGTAGCGAGAGGGACGGCGCAGGAGAGCCCCCTGCGGCGCTGACGAGCTCGGTGATGCGAGCGAGCCACTCCACGTAGAGGTCGTCGACGGGGTGGTAGTGCAGGAGCTCACGTGCCAGGAGCAACGCGGCCTGCACGTCCGTGGGGGCGCAACGAGCATGAGACGACGAACCAGCTGGGGTCAGCGACAGAGTGGCGGTGCGGCCTTCCCGCCGCACCGAGGGGTGCAGCAAAGATGCTTGCTACTTGTTCCCCACTGGGCCGGTGGCGGTGTTGGCGGCAGGCGACGGAGAACGACGAGGAGGCCCGCCGACGGGAGCCGTCTGGGCGACGCGGGCGGCGAGAGCAGCCCGGCGCTCGGCGCGAGCTCGGCGAGTGTCTGCCATGGATGCAACGAAGCGACGGGACACAGATCAGCGGAAGAAAGATTTCGGCGCACCCCTACCTGGCGCGCCAAATGTCGGATATCGGGTTCCGGCAAAACCCTTAAGGTTCGAACTCTGGGGTGCGCACGAAGATCTTCTCCCTACCAAAACACGCCCACAACCTCGCCGCGATTCTAAGCTAGCACGATGAACAACACAAGAGACACAGGGTTTATACTGGTTCGGGCCACCGTTGTGGTGTAATACCCTAATCTAGTGTTTGGTGTGGTGGATTGCCTCTTGGGCTGATGATGAACAGTACAGAGGAAGAACAGCCTCGCGAGGAGAGGTGTTCTTGTGGTGGTGAGCTTGGAGAGGAGTTGCTCCATCTCTGTTGGCTCTAGATCGGATCCAGATGCCTTCTATTGTGGTGGCCAGCCCTATTTATAGAGGCCCTGGTCCCCTTCCCAAATATTGAGCGGGAAGAGAGCCAACAACGGCCATTTTGAAAGGGGACAGCTAGTACAAGCTATCCTGACTAAAGGTGGTCTTCAACTGCCAAAGGCACTGGTGATGACGCCGTCTTGGGCTCCACGGTGACCTCCGTCCTGCCGCTCTGCTGGTCTTGGTCTTGTTGCACTCATATGGAAACCTTTGCCTGATGCCTCGGTACTCCGTGCCTGCGCTTGCCCCCTTTGCACCAAACAGGAAACGAAGACACTGCACAGGCTGGCGCCCGCCTGGTCTTGATCGTCATGGCTTGCGTCATGAGCACCTCGTGAGGTACCCCTTGCCTTGATCTCTCCGCCTCCTCGCGAGCCTGCCTGGTGAGGCCGCCCCTGAGGAGGCCATGTGTCGCCCGCTCTGCGAGGCTTGGCCCCTCGCGAGGGTCTTAAACTTGGGTTTATGAAGACGGGCCGTACTGGGCCGCTGGCGAGCCACGCTGCAGGCCGCAAGCAGGCAAGTCTGGGGACCTCCGTTCCCAGAATGCCGACAACGTGTGCGTGGGAGACACAACATTCTCTGGTTAAGGAATACACAGTTATCCTCAAAAAAGAAAAGGCCCATCTTCGCGCTTCCGCATGCACGAGAATTTGGTTCTGCTCGCAATATGGATGATACCTTGAGGATGAAGTGAACAGGCATGCTAGCACGGGAGACCTATTTCGTCTATATAGTACTAGAGTACTCATGTTCCTACTAGTAGTAGTAGTAGTAGTAGTAGTAGTAGTAGTAGTAGTAGTACAACTGTGGTACATTTGATGGTCAAAATACTATTCATCCGGTCCTCATAGTGAAGTGACAACACCCTGCGCCTGACACTAGTCCAGGTGGCGTGTTCGGGTTACCAAAGTCAGCCTCACCCTGTGCACTGTGCAGTCTATCACCGCCGCTGCATAGCACATTAGCATGCCTTGCCTTGTCTCCCTCTCCCCTCCCATAGCACCACTCCATCTCCATCTCCGTCTCCATCTCACTGTGCCCCCGTGTACCGTCGCCTCACTCGCCTCCCCCAGTACCACTATTCCCTCGCTAGCCGCTCCAGCACCGACAACCTTCTCCCCCATAAATCAAGCCCCCCAAAACCCCCACCTTCCAAACTCCACCATGGCCAAACGCGAACCGCGCAGCATCCATACGAGCCACGATTGGAGCAATCTCCCCAGTGACATCCTCGACCTCTATTGTTCATGTATGGATATGTTGAGCGCCCTGTGGCTGGCTGCATGCTCGAGGGACATGCACACAATCATCATAGAAGTGAGGCCTAAGCTTTTCAAGACACCCTGCTTGCTGCTATCTGTTCTTGCGAGATTTGCTCACCATGATACGGAGGCATACATGATGCCCCTCGACTTCAATCCGATCTCCATTAGCCGAAACGTGTTTGCAGGTATGTAGTGGTTCGCCGTACATCATTTCCCTCGACTTCGATTCGATCACCATCGCCCGAAACTTCTTGGCAGGTATGTACTGGGTCGGCATGAACTCCCACTGGATGGCTGCGTTCAGAGAAGACGGTAAAAAGTTGGTGCTCGCGAACTTCCAGAGCTCCCATGAGATTATCCTTCCTCTGTTGGATTATATAGAGTTTTACCATCGCGGTCCAAGTCATCTAGATTACCACGTTAGTTGGCCGGACCTTGTTTTGCAGAAAATTGTAATCTGCCATGTGCCCACACGGCATGCGAATTACGCAGACTTCAAGCTAATTGCCTTGTTAGACCGTGGACTCGCCAATCTTTATGCTAGTGCCTTCTTTAGCTGGAGACAACTCAGCTCGCAGTGGATCATTGTCAAAGCTGATACACATTTCTGTGATGCTATTGAACACAATGGCATCATCTACGCGATCGACAAATCAGATGGCACCACTTATTGCTGGGCGGCGCGTGTAAGTTGTTTCCGTCTCATTTTAATGATGATGCCATGACACTGTTTGAACTTTTTGTGATGATTGGCATATCCCTTTTTGAACAGAATTTGAGTAGAACTATGGCAATGTATTAGAGACGCCGTAAATCAGCTATATTTGGGAGTTTATTCATGCGATTGTGACCATGTCATTACAACCAATTTGTACCCCTGAATAATCAAACGGTTAGGAATATATGGATATTCTCCTTATTTTACAGTAATCTATATACTACTACTAAATATGAGTGTGTATCAATGGCCATGTTAGTTTCCTCATTTTCATGATGTAGAAACATGCACCACACTGTTGGTTTCATCTAACCATACATTAGGGAAGTAAATGTGCATATGGAGAACTCTATATTTGGAAGTAGTGAAATCCTGTAATGCTTACCATGTGTACATACCTATATTCGCCCTTCAGCAATCAATGGCTAGAATAATATCCTCACAAAAATTTTGCCCACAGAACACGAGTATATAACAATGCATGGTATGTTAGTTACCTTGAAGAATTTGTTTGTGAGGACAGAACATGATTACATAACATGCATGACATGGTAGTTTCCTGTGAAGAATCGATTGCGAGATAACATGAGTATAACCATGCATGGCACTTCTATATTTTCGAACCTAGTATACATTTCCCTGTATTTTCCTCCAAGTTCCAACAGGGACATATCAATGTTGTTTCTTGCATTATCCTACTCATACTCTGAACAATGTTGATTTCACTTTAACAATGTTTGTCCTTTTTTATATGATGCAGTGTCCCTACAGTTACTGCCCTTTGTAATCACACCACCTTTGCCAAAAACAGGGAAGCACAACTGGTTCCTCGCTCGATCAGATGACGGCAAAAGACTGATGATCATTTGGACACATGAGCCAGAAAAGTTATATTGCAAAAACCCCACTATATACAAGCACCGTGAAATGCGTGAGTATCCGGACAATGGCTGTTACGTCTATGAGCAGGATACCAGCTTGTTGGGGCCTTCGGTATTTTTGTGTTGGAGGCAGGTAAACAGCCTTGGTTCACACTCTCTGTTTCTCGGACTCAATTATCCGATTAACCGGGAGATCACCATTGGCAAGGACCTTGATGGCAGAGAAGCTCTGTTTGCTATGGAAAATTGTGTCAACGATACAGCCTGCAGCCAAAAGAAGGTGAGAATGACAAAGGCATCCAGATTAACATTGATCCTTGGATGTCTCAATTACGACATGTAGTGATGTGGTTCAAACCTTCAGGTTGATAGGTAATTGGGCTGTTATGTCAAAAGGGTGGAGTACTAGTGCCTCCGGATCACTGGTGGCTGAAGCGGGGCTGCAAATTATGATGGTGTTGGATCATCCCTCTTCGAATGACTTGTTGTCTTTGCTGCTTGTTCTGGATGGGTAGTTCTCTCTTTTCTTATGCATATTCCTTGTCATTTGGTCATCCTCGTCTATGTCACTCTTACTATGTAATAGTTTCCTCCATTTAGAATGTCATTCTCGTCTGGATCACGAGAGTCTGAGCGCTACAGATGGGTGCGTTTTGGTGGTGTAGCAAGACTTCTTATGAACTATCATGTCTTGCTGTTTATGTCAGTAGTAGTCACTAGTCAGTGTTTGAATGTTGTATATATCGTCGTTTCGAACTGTTTATTGTCTCGAACTACTGCTGGGCTAAATGAGGGCATCACCATTCTGTAGTGTTCAGAGTATATCTCCTTTTTTCAAGTTATAATTTGAGCTCAGTGTCTTTTCGATGATGTACACTTGTTTGGGCCAGTGAGGTGTCGTTGAATATGGGCCGAGTAGTAACGCAATGCCAAACAGGTCAATTATGACTCTTAGGCCGGGCTCTCAAAAGATCCTAAAAAAGGCTGGGCTCTCCAAAAAATAAAGAATGAGGACTCTTAGGCCGGCATGTGGGCGCCACCGGTGTTTTCGTGCGCTTGCGCGCCGAGAGCATATTGGCGCGTGTTCGAAATTCATGCTACCTTTTCATCCCCAATCTCCCGCCCCTCCCCCACCTTTGGAATCTCGATTCCTACTCTAGTTCCCCCAAATCCCCCTCCTGTACTCCATGTACTCAAGCGCACTATCATGTCGCCGGTCAACGCAGATCTCTGAGCCGGAGATCCTGAGGTCCGTCCTCCCTTCGGTCGCTGCGTGTTGTCGCTCAACAGTGGCATGGCCGCGCTTGACGACCAATTTGCCGGCAAAGTGCTGATGGTAACCATCAACGGCGACCGGCCTCCCATCTCACTGGACGACCTTGTCAAAGCTCTTGGCATTGCGCACGGCATCCAAATAAGTGACATGCTCTTCGAAGTCTATCCGCCACCAGCTAATTTCTTTGTCAGGTTCCGGACAACTTTCGACTGCAGTCGTGTGTCCGAATCTTCCCGGCGCTTGTTCTGCGATGGCGGGCTGGTGAGCTTTGATCGGTGGCACCCAGGATGGGGCTTGGTGCCCTTTGAGCTTGAGTTTTTAACAAAGCTTACCTTCCACGACATGCCTCGACGTGCTTGGAACAGTGAGTCCATGAATGAGCTTATCAACGACCTTGGAGGTGAGCTCGTAAGTATGTTTGTTCCTCCAGACAGCTGGGCTCTGACGGTTATGGCATGGATGAAGAAGCCGCCCACCATACCGAAGGTGATTGGTGTTGAGATACCGGTGCAGGAATTGGGGTTGTACTATTCGTCGCCACCAAGGCCGCCACGGACCACGTTAGGGATGTACCTGTATCAAGTGTTCGTGCATGTCGAAGAAGTGGTCAATCCATCAATCGAAGTCCTGTCGCCGCTCCTGGTGCCAGGGTCTGTCAACGACGTCCATTACAGGAGTCGACGTCAGACTTTCCCAGTGTTGCTCGGAATGATGGATGGCACATGGCCTACTCCATTGCGCGGCGGAGGCCACTGCTTCTTTTGGAGAAGAGGCAGGGTTGGCTGCCTGGATGTGCTCTAATTTGAGGTAACAACTGAATCTTGTCAGATACTAGTTAAATCTGAGCTATGGGTGTGAAGCACTGATGTGCCAGTACAGTTGATTGTGACCTATTCTAATTTTGCACCTGAACTTTTTTTAGAAAGGGTTGTACGTCAACTTAATGTGCTAGCAGAACTTATTGTGTTGTCTGTCTGTTTTCTTTGCACAGCATTCAAGATATTTCCCCGTCATTGATAAAGATGATGAACAGCTATGTACGAGTTCATTGGTTTCAACATAGCCCTACCCGTAGCGATCCACTGCTTCCATCCTGATTGTGCCGCCTGCGTAAAAAATTTGTATGCAAGTTCAGTGTGCTATGATGTTCTATATTATTGTGTCAACTATATAAGTTTTTACTGAGCATCAGCAATGCATATGGCTGAAAGATGTATTTACGAGCATCGACCGATGGGTCTCTCTCTCTCTCTGTCACACACACACGCACACACACGCAGACACGCACATGTGGGACCCGTTGAATTATTTCTTTGCTCATCACAACTTTTAATTAGGTTCCGCCGTACTCTAAGTTTTTTCTTAAGTTATTAATTGAGCTCAGTGACTTCAAAAAGTTGTACAGAAGCCTTGTTTGGGCCTTTCCGGTGTCGCTGAATGTGGGCCGAGTAGCCATGTTAGGTTGTACTGTACTACACATGCCTTTTTTGTCAACATCAATAATGCAACTGGGCCGACAGTTGTACACAATATCTAGCTCAATTTGTTATTCTCCGCCCCGCTGGGCTGCAAACTTTCCTAGGAGGTATGTATTAGGCTTAACAAGAAAATGGACTTTAAGAAATAATAAATGGGTTGTAATTATAATAACAGGGCAGTAACTATAAAAAAATGCACCAAAGGCGTAATTAGTTTAAAAAATATATTATTATTGGAATTTGAAAATTTTAATTTCATCACTTGTTGCGCGCGGAATATTTCGTTGGATTTTTACGTAATACAACTTTATTTTGAAATTATATTTAATCTGACTAGCAATTTCGGATAAAAATATTTCGGATCCCATCAAAATGTGGGAATTTTTTGTGAATTCTTTTTTGAGCAGTTGGTTGAAATTATTAATCGTTGTCCTAGCTATAAAATGGGCTGTACTTTTAACAAACTGTAAATGGGCTGTAGTAAATTCCATTAGAATTAAAAAATGGGTTGTACATTCTTACAAATTGCAAATGGGATATATGTTCTCTGCCACACACTTGTGGGCCTTCTAAGTTGACGCGTCCCCTAGAAAAACTAAGTTGACGTGTATGCAACGCTTTGTCAACTTATAGTCAACACACGGTTCTAGCAGCAGTGGACGTTGGATGTTCATCCAACGGATGTCGTGCTTCTTCTTCAATCTTGGATATTCTTGCTTCAGCCGCCCAAAAAATGATTCCTCCCCCTGACATCTGGAGCGCACCAGTTTGGAGGCTGACCTGTGGGCCTACTAAGTTGACGCGTCCCAAGGGCTTTGTCAACTTAGTCAATATAAAAGATTCTAGCTGCAGTGAGCGTACGATGTCCATCCAACAGACGTAGTTCTTCTTCAACCTCTGGTCTTCTTGCTCCAGCCGCCCAAACCAGCGCCGGTCGTGCCGCGTGCTCCTGCCTCCCGTGGCCGGCTGTGATGCCGCGGAGGCCTCACCGCCCCCTACGACTCCCACCACTGGCCAGGCCATCCCTCTACTCAGCCACACCCCCTGTTATTCTTCGGCGACGGTTGTCGGTGTCAAAACCGGCGGATCTCTGGTAGGGGGTCGCGAACTGTACGTCTAAGGCTGATGGTAACAGGAGGCGGGGGACACAATGTTTACCCAGGTTCGGGCCCTCGCTATGGAGGTAATACCCTACTTCCTGCTTGATTGATCTTGATGAATATGAGTATTACAAGAGTTGATCTACCACGAGATCGTAATGGCTAGAACCCTAGAAGTCTAGCCTATGAGATTATAATTGTCCGCTATGGACTAAACCCTCCGATTTATATAGACACCGGAGGGGGCTACGGTTGTACAAAGTCGGTTACAGAGAAAGGAATCTACATATCCGAATCGCCAAGCTTGCCTTCCACGCAAAGGAGAGTCCCATCCGGACACGGGAAGAAGTTTTCTGTCTTGTATCTTCATAGCCCAATAGTTCGGCCCATGTATATAGTCCGGCTGTCAGAGGACCCCCTAATCCATGACTCTCTCAGTAGCCCCCAAACCAGGCTTCAATGATGATGAGTCCGGCGTGCAGATTGTCTTCGGCATTGGAAGGCGGGTTCCTCCTCCGAATACTTCAAAGTACCTGACTTAAAGAGCAGTATCCGGCTTTTCATTTAATGTCGCGCTCATCGGCTTCTGCACCTTCATGATTTCAGCTTCCACGTGTCGAGTGAATACGAGAGGTCGGGGCATTTTTGCACTTACCACCCCGACCTTACAAGAAAGTCGTCTATTTAAAGAGATGGGGGATCTTCAGATCCAGCCCACACCAAGCGTGGAATCCTCAGAGCTTGCCAGCAAAAACCACCCCAACATGGCTAGCGCTCCCAGCTCTTCCTCTCGCCCTCACGGCCCCAAACAGGGTGATTGGGAAAAGTGTTCCGTATCCCACGACCAACTAGTGAAGCTGCAGACACAGGGATTTCTTCCCCTCGCAGATCTAGTCCCCGTTCGAGCCGGATTGGCCTCCTTCGATGGTGGGGAGCAGGCGGAGGGTTTCTCCAACCCATCCAGGGGGGAACGCATATGCTTCGTTCCCTATTTATTGAGAGGTGTCGGATTTCCAATCCATCCGTTCCTCCGAGGTCTTCTGGAGTATTATGGCCTCCAACTGCACAATTTTACTCCTGCCTCTATCCTGCACATCACGGGTTACGTTGCTCTTTGTGAGCTATTTCTGGGTTGCGAGGCCCATTTTGAGTTATGGAAGAAGCTGTTTTGCCTCGTCCCTCGTAATCAAGAGGGATCAATATTTCAAGTGGGTGGAGCCGAGATATGGCGCATCGCCGGGACCGGATACCTGTCCGGCACGCCGAAGAAGGCGTCCGAAGAGTGGCCTTCCGAATGGTTCTATATTGAGGACGTCTCCCTTTCTGACCCAGTCCGAATGGGTCTTCCTGAAATTTCAAGTGCTCCATTGAAGAAACGCCTCAGCTGGCGTCCTCGGAGCCTCAGGGAGGAAGATAGCACGGAAGTCCGTCAATTGATGAGCAAGATAAAGACGCTCGCTCAGTCCGGATTGTCAACAGTCGAAAGTATGGCGATATCCATAATGCGAGGGGTTCAGCCGCTCTAATACCGAGGGCATCCTATGTGGCACTTCAACGGAGAAGATGACGCCACCCGCTGCGGTCGGAAGGGTCCGGACACTCCCGCCGCTTTGGCAAAAATACTGTCCGGATTATACAAAGGGGAGAAAGAGGAGTTCATCTGCATTAAGCCCAGAGATGGATTTTCCATGTACAACCCTCCCAGCTGGGTGAGTTTCTATCCCACTACTCTACTCCATTTACTCCCTGAGTCCCTTTCCATAAATACTAATCCGTCCATTTGTAATAGGAATGGCGGAAAATCACCAAAGGGATCCACAGACCCGCACCACAGCCATAGGACCACAACCGGGCACTTGACCCTGGATTCGAAGAGGATCCGGATATATTCGTAGATCTCGGGGATGGGGTGTTCTACCAGGCGAGCCATGACGACATAGAAGTGGCCATCAACGCTGACTATCCCGGCCTTCTCCCTGCCTCCCATATAAGTAATCAGGAGAATTATCCTTCGAAAGAATTTATTCGGTCCACCTCACCCAGCGCACTATCTTATGCTCTAAAGGGGAGGCGATCGATGCGCCATGCTGCACCTGAGGCAACTCGCAAGAAGGTTGTGCCTACGCCGGGTAGGCCTTCGAAGAGGGAGGCAAATAGGGGCACAACCGAGCCCTCATTGAAGAGGTATGATTTTTTAAATATGCTCCTTGGTTGTTCCATTTAAAGTATGACGCTATCCGTTGTGTCTTATCAGGAAAAACATTCACCAGACTATGTCCGGCGATCCTGCCGGTCATGCTTCCACTAGCCAGATTCCGGATCCTATCTCTAGGACTGAGCTGACGCAGGTGTGACACCGGATTGTCCCTCTGCAGAGGGTTCGGATAATGTATCCGTCACGAACTCTGAAGTGGAAAGCGCCATGAATCATCGGTGCCGGCGGGCCGCTCTTCGCGACCCTGGTTTTTCAGAAGAGGCATTCAACGCCTTCAACTCGGGTGATGCATACATCCGAGCTGCTCGAGATGGGCTTGCCAGAGCTAAAGACCAGTATTTGAAAGATATGAAGGTAAGTACGCATTTTGTACAATTCTGCTAATCATATACCAGTAGCCCCCGAGACTTGAAACAGTTGGTACAACTGATGTAAGGATCATTGTACAACCTAGGTGCTCACAGAGAAGAATAGCCTGTTGTCTCAAGAGCTGAGAGATTGTCAGGCCCAGCTAGCTGCTGCTACCGCCGAACTGGAGAAATCCAAGAAAGCAGTGTCTGGTAATGTTCCCCTCTATCGAGAAAACATAATCATATACCAGGATTATTAATGCAGGTGCATGTCTTATAACAGAGTCATCAAATTGTCCGGGAGAGGCAGCGGAAGTCGCACAAGCGGGAGGTCCAGAAGCTCAAAGGCAACTGGCCGTGGGCGAACGTATACTGATACTGGTCAGGGAGGAGAAAAACAAGCTCCAAAATTCTCACATCAAGCTGGGCGAAGATCTAAAAGATGTGCGGGCCCAGCTGGTGGAATCCATGAAGGAGACTAAGAGGCTGCGAGGTGGCATCTTTTCTATGTGTTCTAACTTACCTTTACATAGTTCGGCAAGGAAAGGAACTGACAGAGTTATGTCTGTAGGTATACTGACCGGCCGTCCCGAAGAGGAGATGCCCGGATCTTCAGGCGATCTGCTACAAGAGCTATCGCAAATGCACGAGAGAGCTCGGCAGGCGATGCGAAGTATTGCCAAGGCCTTATGGCCATCCGACTCCCCTCCAGGAAGTATGGAGGAGCTTGTACAACTTCTCAAGGGAGCGCGGCGGCGCTTCCGATTATGGAAGATATTGGCTTGCCGGGAAGGTGCGCGAGAGGCCTGGGCCATGGTGAAAACACGGTATACCAAGCTCGACCTGAATCACAGGGCCCGGGTCGGACCTTTAGGGTCAGATGGAAAATAAATTCCTGTTAGTTTGGTATATGACGAGGTACAAATAGCCGCTAAGTATTCCCAACAAGATTGTAGGCTAGATAGCCTGTTGGAGGGCATAGAGGAAGAAGTTTTTGAGTCCAAGTGACTATGTACTTCAATTGACAAATTTGTCCCTAGCTCGATTATAAAACAAATGTCATGGCAAACCTTTTCGCTTTAACCTCCGGACAAAAAGGTGCGGAGTGCTTCCGAATACCCACTCGGTAATATATACTGGGATATGCGTGGAAACCAGGCGTAGGGGTCATAGTTGCTTGAACAGACAAGTATCCAGCTAGCTATGTTATATTATACATTTTTGATCGTAAGAAACATATTCTAGAGAGAATAGTTCCGTTAAGGGTTCCTTTCCCTGCGTCAGCATGCGTTAATTGTGCATGTCCGAATTGTGTTTGAAAAAACCACAGCATACTTAACATCTGGGGGTTCATAATGTGACAAGTAAAAAACATCTTTAGTCCGTCGACCGAATATTCCCTTAAGAACGCTAGCTTTCGGCTTCACTCAGTCTGAGGTACACATCCGGATGACCCGGCAGAAACAATCGCAGAGGTGCTCACTTTATGCCCTAGCTGAACTAACGGGAACATAGGGCATAAGCACAGGAGCCAGGCAACCCAGCTTGGCCAAAACTTAAGTCATATCGATGCATATAATGGCGAAGAAAAGGTACATATGCGGAAAAGACACATATGTGGTGAGCTTGATGTTCGGAAAATAATAATAATAATAAGATTCTGTACAGGAAGCCCCCAGGTATAATTGACGTACATATTTGAGAATGTGTGCGTCGTAGCATCTTGGCCACACGAGAGCTTTATGGCTTGAAAAAAGGAAATGTGAAAAGGGAGGAAAATAAATAATGGAAACAAAAAGGGAAAAAAGGAGACGAACGAAGAGTCCGGCACTAGGCATAGAATGTTCGGAGTCTGGCCGCGTTCCATGGGTTCGGCTCTAGGAGGTTGTCTGATGCATCACGCAGGCGGTATGCTCCTCCAGTGAGAACTTCGTCAATGATGAAGGGACCCTCCCACTTGGGCTTAAGTTTGTCCTTTTTATTCTCCGGCAAGGGTAGAACGAGTTCACCAACATTATAAGTCTTGGCCCGTACTTCTCTGGTTTGATATCTGCGGGCCTGTTGTTGATAGAATGCGGAACGGGCTTTTGCGACGTCGCACTCCTCCTCTAGGGCATCTAGGCTGTCCTGCCAATCAAGCTCGTCCTCTCTCTCTTCATACATGCGCACTCGAGGTGAGTCATGAATAATGTCGCAGGGTAACACAACCTCTGTGCCATACACGATGAAAAAAGGTGTATATCCAGTAGAACGATTGGGCGTGGTCCGCAGCCCCCAGAGTACGGAGTCGAGCTCCTCGACCCAGTGCTTGTCTGATTCTTTGAAAGACCGCACTAGTCTGGGTTTAATGCCGCTCATAATAAGACCATTGGCTCGTTCGACTTGACCGTTGGTTTGTGGGTGATAGACGGAGGCGTAATCGAGCTTAATGCCCAGATTAGCACACCAGGTTTTTATCTCACCAGCTGTGAAATTGGAGCCGTTGCCGGTGATGATGCTATGTGGAACACCATAACGGTGCACAACACCAGATATAAAGTCTATCACTAGTCCGGCTTCGGCCGTTTTAACTGGTTTGGTTTCTATCCACTTAGTGAATTTATCCACCATGACCAACATATATTGTTTCTCATGGCTTCCTCCTTTAAGGGGTCCGACCATATCAAGCTCCCAGACCACAAAAGGCCAAGTGATGGGGATTGTTTGTAGAGCGGTGGGTGGCATATGGCTTTGGTTGGCGAGAAGCTGGCATCCGACGCAATGTTGGACAAGGTCCTGTGCGTCTGCTCGGGCCGTCGGCCAATAGAAACCGGTACGGAAGGCCTTGCTTACAAGGGCCCGAGCTGCAGCGTGGTGACCGCCGAGACCGGCATGAATTTTAGCCAAGAGCTGCCGCCCCTCTTCCTCGGAGATACATCTTCGAAGTACTCTGGTAGCGCTTTTCTTGTAGAGTTCCCCCTCATGAACCTTGCAGGCTTTAGAGTGCCACACAATGCAGCGCGCCTCATTCTGATTCTCAGGGAGTTCTCGCCTATTAAGGTAGGCCAGGAAGGGTTCGGTCCATGGGGCAATGACTACCATGATGAGATGGGTCGACGGTGTAATTTTGGTGGCTGAGCCCCCGGTGATGTCGGTGTGTTTGGAGTCTGGGGTTGTAGTCGGGTCCGGATTGTTGTTGCCGCTGTCCCCTTGCCACACCACGGATGGCTTGGAAAGCCTTTCCAGAAAGATGTTAGGTGGGACGGGGTACCGCTTGGCGCCGATGCGAGCAAGGACGTCTGCCGTTGATTACGTTCTTGAGCCACATGGTGAAACTCAGGCCCCTCGAACCGAGCTGACATTTTGAGGACGGCATTACGGTAAGCCGCCATCTTTGGATCTTTGGCATCAAAGTCTCCATTTATGTGGGATATTGCAAGGTTTGAATCCCTGTGCACTTCTAGGCGTTGTATGCCCATGGAGACAGCCATCTGAAGACCATGCAATAAGGCCTCGTATTCGGCTGCATTGTTGGAGTCCGTGTCGGTGTCAAAACCGGCGGATCTCGGGTAGGGGGTCCCGAACTGTGCATCTAAGGCTAATGGTAACAGGAGGCAGGGGAGACGATGTTTACCCAGGTTCGGGCCCTCTCGATGGAGGTAATACCCTACTTCCTGCTTGATTGATCTTGAGGATATGAGTATTACAAGAGTTGATCTACCACGAGATTGTAGAGGCTAAACCCTATGATTATGATTGTTGTTTTCCTACGGACTAAACCCTCTAGTTTATATATACACCGAAGGGGGCTAGGGTTACACAGAGTCGGTTACAGAGAAGTTGATCTACATATCCGAATTGCTAAGCTTGCTTTCCACACAAAGGAGAGTCCCATCTGGACACGGGACGAAGTCTTCAATCTTGTATCTTCATAGTCCAATAGTCCGGCCAAAGTATATAGTCCGGCTGTCCGAGGACCCCTTAATCCAGGACTCCCTCAGTACCCCCTGAACTAGGCTTCAATGACGAGGTGTCTGGCGTCCAGATTGTCTTCGGCATTGCAAGGCGGGTTCCTTCTCCGAATAATCCAAAATAGTCTTCGAACACAAAAAAGTGTCCGGCTCTGCAACTCAAATCCCACACACAACCATAGAGAGTATAATATTTCACGAGTCCAATCTGCTGACAACTTTTTGTAGCGTGACATCACGTCACCACCCGGTCATTATTCGAACCATTTTTTAGCCTGCCAGGACTCCCTCAGTAGCCCCTGAACCAGGCTTCAATGACGATGAGTCCGGCGCACAGATTGTCTTCGACATTGCAAGGCGGGTTCCTTCTCCGAATACTCCATAGAAGATTTTGAACACAAGAATCGTGTCCGGCTCTGCAAAACAAATTCCACATCCCACTGTAGAGAGAACAATATTCCACAAATCTAATCTGCTGACAACTTTTCATAGCGTGACATCACGCCACGGCCCGGTCATTATTCGAACCGTTTTTCACAACTTGCCACCGCACGTATCGCGAGGCGGTTTTATTGGCACCTCTTGTCGAGGCAGAGATCGTGTTCCCCTTATCACGGGATTCTCATCAATACAGGTGTGGGTAACCCAACCGCACTTGTTTAATATGACTCCCCGATTTTAGGCAAGTCCCAAACGTTCACGTGGGGGACGCTTGATATTCGTCCTCTTTATAAGGGAGCCAAGGCCTGTCCTTTTCTTCCCACACTCGATCCTTCCCCTCTCGCACCTCGAGTTCCGACACCCAAGGCTCAAGCTTAAGCACTTTGGACCTTCGACCATGTCCGGATCCTGCTCTCAAGGCCGGTGGATAGCCTCCTCTGTCAGAGAGGAGGACATCAAGAAGCTTAGGGAGGCCAGGTATCTCACCGCCGAAATCCCGCACAGGCTGCATGCTCAAGGGCAGGTCATCCCGACTCCCGAACCCAACGAGAGTGTCGTATTTATTTCCCACCTCCTCTGGGGGCTTGGTTTGAGTCTTGATCCTTTCGTGAGAGGGCTCATGTTCTATTACGGAGATTCCATCCTTCACATCTCGTCGTTTATCATCGTGTGTGAAGCCTTCCTCCGCATCACCCCCACTTTGGCCTATGGCTCAAGACTTTCAATGTGAGGCCGAAGGTGATCGGCGGGCGTCACGTGGAGTGCGGAGGCGCTATAATAAGCAAAGGCGCCGATGCCCCATGGCCAAAGGGTTCCTTCACAGAAACTTCTGACTTATGGCAACGGGAGTGGTTTTACATCACAGCTCCCTGAGGTACAAACCGGGCGGCCGCTCCAGCATTCCGCTCGGGCCCTCCGCCACAACTGGCGTCATGGGTCAACAAGGGGCTGGACTGGGGGCCAGTTAATGACGTGCTGACGCTGCAAAGCCGCATCCGAGACCTTCTTAAGAAGGACGTCAGCCTCGTCAAGATAATGCAAGTAATGCTGGTTCGTCGGGTCCTGCCCTGTCAACGTCGACCTCTCCATATGTGGGAGTTCAACCCGGAAGGACCGCGAACCATTCAACAATTCTTCAGCATGACGCTCAAAGAGATGTATGGGTCATTCTTCGGATCACGAATAAAGTGTCGGGACACCACCGAGGACGTGGGTCTTAACTGCAACCGTCCGGATACCCAAGTAAGTAATTCCGTTACCGAACACACCGTCCTTTATGTTTGTTATAACATCATTTTGAAGAATTGTTCTCTGCCAGGACTGGATAAGGAAGGCGGAGAGGATTAGGTGTTCGGCCCCTCTTCCCGAAGGCTCGCCGGATCCTCTATTGACCAGGATGCTTGAGCGCACACCATATCAGGTACCATCAGGAGAAGATGAGGGGAGGAATAGAGAAGCCACCGATGGGCTTCATACTTTACACATCCAAATCGGGCGAATAAGTGCCTCCACGAAGGAGGATAATCGGGGAGGTGAATCTGAAATCCCCTCTCCTCACGGTAAGAAAAGGGCCGCTTCTGAAGACTTGGAAATGGAGGTTTCCAAACGAGGGAAGAAACCCTTGCCAGGGGGCCCTGCCCCAGAGGGCGTCCTTACCGCGCAGCGCCCGCAAGGGGGCCAGCCCTCAACTGAGCTGTAAGTGAAAAAGGTACTTTGGTAAGTATATCATGTTTTGTCTCTGATAATAATAACCAAGACATATTTGTTGCAGTACGGCTCGCAGCCCTTCTCCACAGTGTTCGTGTTCGGGGGATCTTCTTCCGGAGATGATGGAGAGTGAAACGCCTCCTCCTGCCTCCCCGCCACATGGGGCGGAGGACCCCGAGGTGTCGTCACGGAGGATCTCTCCTGATTCGCCGAGGCCTGAAATTGACACTTCGGCTGCCCAAAGTCTGGAATATCCGGCTCCCAAGGAGAGCTTCAGGAAGAGTCCAGGGTTGTCCGGCACACAGCCGGACAAACTGACGGGTCTTCTGGAGCGAGCGGCCATCTCAGAGGCACATTGTGCCTTAATGGGTACGGTGGTTGAGAGGATTTCATCCGCCAAAAGCGGTTTGAATGAAGCTTTTACGAGTCTGCAGAGAGGCTTTGAGGTACGAAAAGAAAAATATATGTATTTTTTACGGTACCGCACATGGTAGGTGTGCTCTGTATAGATAGTAGCCCCTGAGACTCTGGTTGCCATCCAAAGGTGGCAAACAGAGGATCATAATCTTTGGTAATAATCGCGATGCTTTATGTGCAGGCGGCTGAGGGTCCGGCGGCTGACTGGACTGCTGATTTTGCCAAACTGAAGCGACAGCTTGACGTGGCCGATGCCGACATCGCGCTTGTTAACAAGCGGCTTGACGAGGCCCAGGGTATGTATGTTCGACTTGTCAGCAAATGTTTAAGAGGAGCATGATGCTAGTATCTATAATATGCCATGACTGCAAATGGAGCTGTTGTAGTAGAGACCCTTCGGGCGGAGCTTGCCCGAGCCAAGGAGCAAGCCCGAATAAGTGATGCGGCCGCTCTGAAGGCGGTCGAAGACTTAAGAGCCGAACAGGCTGCTCGTCGCCAAAGCGAAGAAAAGATAGCCCAGATGGCTGCTGAGCTGAAAGATGCCGCCGACCGCCATGAGCGCCTTGAAAAGGAAAACCAAGCAAAAGCGGCTGACCTGAGGAAGGCCCTGGAGGAAGCCAAGGAAACCCGCTCTGAAATGAGAGGGATAAGGGAGGAGCTTCGTGAAGCCGGAGATATCATGGCTGGGAGGCCCTATTTGTTGCGAATGAAGTTCGGAGATCCAAAGTATGCCCCTCTGGATCAGTTGTGGAGCGCTGCGGACGCGTATGCGGACCTGGCAAAGAGTGCTGCTGATGCGACCGAATTTTACAAAGATCGGAAAGACCATAAGGTAGAAAGGTTATTCTGGTCGCAGTTCAGTACCCCGACGCGTCCGCTGCCGTTGAATGAAAGGATGGCCGCATGGGCCGAGCTCCATAGGCTGTCCGGGCTTTCTATGAGGTCTGTCGTGGATCATCTTTGTCCATGGGGACCAAGGCCGGATAGTTATTTTGGATTAATGCAACAATTTCTTGGTGTTGTGTCGCATATCGATGCTGTGAAGAGGTCAGCGTGCATAGAGGGTGCGCGGATGGCTCTTGCCCGTGTTAAAACATACTGGGCAGGGATGGAAACCACCGCTATTGCAACCCAGGGTCCGGCGGGACGCCAGGACCCGGCCGAGCACTATTTTGAAGAAGTCTTAGAAGGCGCCCGTTTAATAGAGGCTCAGTGCTCGAAGAGTGCCATGTTCGAGTGACATGTATCTCAATTGTAAAAATAATGCTATTTTGATTATAAATGCTGTCACGACCGGTTTTTCAATAAAGTCATTATTGAGAGACCAATCCCTTTTACTGACCAGCGAGGAAGAATTCCTTCTCACTGGTAGACAATATCTTGGTCACAGAAGAAAAATACCAGGAGTACTAAATATAATACAAGGTTGAGCAGAGACTGCCCAACAATTTATTACATGCACGCCGCTAAAACAGGATGGCGGATAGGGTGGCAACTACTAACTCACGACAATGATGGTGGTGGAAATATCACCGCGAAGCGAGTGATATGACTCCAGAAGACTACAACTCATCGAGCATCAGAGTGAGGCTCGAGAAGGCTTATTACGAGTGGCGGAAGCGTAAATGATACAAGTGACCAATATCCGGGATCGCGCAGGACTGACTGGGACTCCTGTAGGCGTCGGACGCGCTATCAAACTCTTCATCCAAGAGATCGCCTTCGTCAACATCTGGCCAAATCAACAAGCCAGGTGAGTACTATGAAAGTACTCGCAAGACAGTTCGGACATAAGGTATAACAAATGTAAACATGAAACATATGAACAAGTTAACAAGTGCGATCAGACATAGAGATAATAAATACTGGGTGCCAAGCGAGGGTCTGAATGACGCCTCGAGCGGAAACTGCAGAATAGTAATACTGGTGCCAAACGAGTGTCTAAAAGGCTCCTCGAGCGGAAAATGCGGAATAATAATACAGGTGCCAAACGAGTGTCTGAAAGACTCCTCGAGAGGAAAATGCGGAATAATAATGCCACAGTCGGGCGTCGGGGCGACACCACATAAAGGGCTTATAACAGAAAATAAAGACAGTGCATGCCGCAGTCAGACGTCTGAGCAACATCACATAAAGGGCTTATATTTAAAGTAAGAAACAAGCACACGCCACAGTCGGACGTCTGCGCGACGTCACATAAAGGGCTTATATTTAAAGTAAGAAACAAGCACACGCCACAGTCGGACGTCTGCGCGACGTCACATAAAGGGCTTATATTACAACTCATTAATACAATAGTTTGGGAACATAAATTATCACAGGCATGAGAAAAAATAAAGTTAGTCCATCCACAGGAATAACAATAAATCTGGATTTACCACTTGAGCTTGTTCACCGGGGCAAGTTTTGTCACACAGATAGATATGGATATAATTCTTACACTGCTTGATCATGGGTACGATGATTTGGAAAGAATTGACTCTGCAGAGTTTGTACTTAACCACAGCCAACGGATTTCAGTAGTCACGGGGACTAGTTCCGTCTACGGTGTTTTGGAAGAAACACGTCTAACCAGTACACACCCAATTCAACCATCCGAAGCCAGGGATCACCCTCGGCAACGTTCAAGAAAAACCTTGAGACAGGGAGGCTAAAACCTCGCGTAGCATGGGATCAAATTTCTATACGCGTGCTTTAAGGGGGTGCCCCCCCTCTCGGTCCCAACCGGAAACACCCATGCCCCCTGACCGGATGACTGGCTTTAACCCTGGGCCAAGGTACCATCATCCCGGCCTCTCTGTTTGGTGTGTACACGGAAAGAGGTTACCAACTTACTAAACCGCATCCTGGTAATGAGACATGTGGTAGCACGGAAGGGGAAAGAACAGTAACACGGCTCCAACCATGTTAACGTCGGAACAGTCGGATGACACAAGGCTGGTATGCTACAACAGTACCACCTTGCTGCCCTTCATGTCACCACATGATTAGGCCACCTCTCATCAGAGGTCATCGCAACTTTGGAACATGCGGGAAAAGAACGATAACGTAGCTCCAACCACGTTAACGTCGAAGAAAGTTGGATGACGCAAGGTTGGCATGCTACAACAGTACCACCTTGCTGCCCTTCATGTCACCACATGATTAGGCCACCTCTCATCAGAGGTCATCGCAACTTTGGAACAACCGGGTTGTTGCCTTACAAGCAACGAGGTATTTACCGACACTCATATGCCACGCACAAACTCTCACGTGAACATGCAAAACATCTGCCATATCAAATGTTCAAAATATGCTTGCCTGGTTCGGAGAAGTCGGAGTCTAGCTCGGCGAAGTTCGCGGCTCCGTCACCTCTCCCGGAACCTACGGCAATCACGAAACGGGTACTAACGTGAAAACCAACACATACACAGAAACTTTTCCAAATATTTTTCAAATAAATCCCATAAAAAACTAGACAAAATTTGGAGATTGTCAGAAAAAGAATCACTCAAAAATACCTTTTTATTAAAAAGTTATAAAGGTTTCTGTCCAGGGACTTATCTGTAATGAAACAGAAAAGTTCCAGGGTTTTAACTAAGAAAACAGAAAACGGTTCGGCTGGGAATGCGCAAGCGCAAAGGAGAAAACGTATTTGCCCGAAGGCGCCAACAGAAAACGGTTCGAGGTGGAATAAAACAAAGGCTGACACGCGGGGTCCACATGTCAGGTTTGAAAAGCTCGCCGGCGCCCGAAGACTGCGGTGGACGCCGGCGTCGAACCACGGCGTGTTAGGAGAAACAGAGGGTACCAAGAGCTTCAGCGTCTTCTTCCGCGTCGGTGGGTGGTGGACTCGTCCAACGGGGAGCACCACGTCGACGGCGACACTTTCTCCGGCGGACGGCGGCTTGGGTGAGGATGGGGAACTCCGGTGGAGGGCTGCAAGCTTCAAATTGAAGTGCGGGTCAGAAAGAGGGGTGCATGGTGAAGCTACTGGCAAGAGAATGGAGGCGGAGGAGCACACACGGGGGCAAATCGGGCTGGATCCCGTGGCGGGTCGCGGCGGCCGGAGTCGAGGAAGGAGACCTCCTCGGGGCTCTTCCAGTGGCTAGGCGTGCTCTAGGGGGAGTGCAGGGCTGGTGGGTGCTCGAGTTGAAGCTCGGGGCCCCTATTTATAGGCAGATCGACGGGGTGTCCGTGAACGGAGAATCTCCGGCGAGCGATTACGGCGGAGCAGTGGATTGGCAGGTGGTTTGAGCGGCCGGGCAGCATCAGTGGAGGTTACTGGACTCATTTTGCAGCTAAACGGGGTCGGTCTTGGCGTAATGGCGTCGGTCCACGGTGAGGTGACCGCACGGGCTCAACGGCGGCAGAGAGCGCGCTCCGCGCCCTGCGGTTCATGACGAGAGCGGCAGCGCGTTCGGGGGAGTGGAAGGCCACGCGGCGAGCTCCGGTGGTCTGGGCGGCGCTGGGTGGCGTCGTCGGTGCCGTGTCTCCCGCTGGCGTCCGCAAAGCCGCCGCCGGCATCAGTCACGGGGCGGCGCACCTTCTGCTACTCGTCGCGGACGCCCGCAAGGCGCCAGGCGCTCGTGCGGTGCAGGAACAAGAGGGCGGGGACGAGGAGCAAGGCGACGCGGTGGCACTGGCGAGATCGACGTCCACTTTTGAAGAAAACGACAGCAGCCACTTGACTGAATCTCTGAACTTACTGAATTTGACAATGACCATGCACTGCAGGTGTTCGACAGGAGGTTTTGGCCATGAGATAAATTTTTCTGGAGCTGTAACTTGGTGAGATGACCACTCAATGCACCTAGAGGCTGCCTGATTTTACTTGGAATTTTTGGAGAAGGTTTGGAATGAATTTCACCAAATTTGACAAATCTAGTCCAAACTTGTAGCAAGTGTAGTTTGAAAATTTTGAACTGAAGACCAGTGGATCTTCATAGTTCTAGGTTGAGGGTTCAAAGGACTAGGAGGGGGAGAAGGTTTGGTGGCAAAAATCAAGACAGAATGTGGAGTTCCTTTGTAAAACTCGAAGTGGTAGAATGGAGGACAGTAATTTGTTTGAATATAATTTGAATGGAAAATAGATACATGGGGAGGTTCAACTTGCTGGATTTGGTGTAAAACATGATCCAAAGGTGAGGGGAGAGATAGGAGAGATCATTTGCACTAGGGCCATGGCAAGGAGGAATTGTTGAAAGTGGCAAAGGACTTTCCAAAAGCCATAGTGCAAAATTCAAAAAGATTTACAAAAGTTATTTTCCCAAATGAAAAACCATTTTGTCTTGAGTTCAAAAGAAAAGCAAGAATTTCCAAGACCAAAGGCAGATCTTGGGTGAATCCAAATAAAACTTTTGCCATAAGGAAAAATATATGAGAGGGAGAGTTCTCTTGAAGAAAAATTTAAATTACTCCCCTCAAGTCAAATAAAATCTTTTGAAAATCCAAATAAAAACTTGGGTGTCACAACACCTACCCCCTTAGGAAAAATCTCGTCCTCGAGATTTTCGCTGATCCTCAAATAGATATGGATACTCTGCTCGAAGGAAATCCTCCCTTTCCCATGTAGCCTCATCCTCAGTGTGGTTGCTCCACTGAACCTTGAAAAACTTTGTTGTTTTCTGACGGGTCCTCCGTTCAGACTCTTCTAGAATCTTTACTGGCCTTTCTCTGTAGGTGAGATCTGGTTGCATATCAATGTCCTCATGAGGTACATGTTTCTCTGGGTTGCTCACACATTTTCTTAACTGTGAGACGTGGAACACGTCATGGACGTCTGACAGCTCCTTGGGTAGGTCTAGCTGGTAGGCTACTGTGCCTCTTCGTGCCTTTACACAAAATGGTCCAATAAATCTTGGGGCTAGCTTCCCCTTTATTTTGAACCGTTGCAGACCCCTCATAGGAGATACTTGGAGGTATACGGAATCACCGGGTTCAAAGCTGACCTCTCGATGCTTCTGATCATAGTAGCTCTTTTTTCGGCTCTGCGCCGTCCTGAGTCTGTCCCTGATTTGTTTAACTTTCTCCTCGGCCTCTTTAAGCATATCTGGGCCGAAGATATGGCTGTCACCTGTTTCTGACCAATTCAGTGGGGTACGACACCTCCGTCCGTACAGTGCTTCAAAGGGTGCCATTTGCAAGCTGGCTTGGTAGCTGTTGTTGTAAGCAAATTCGGCATATGGCAAACTCTCTTCCCAACTGGATCCATAGGTGAGCACACAGGCCCTTAGCATATCCTCTAGGATCTGGTTCACACGTTCCGTCTGTCCGTCAGTCTGAGGGTGGTATGCTATACTGAACGCTAGTTGCGTGCCCAGAGCTTGTTGTAGGTGATCCCAAAATTTGGAGATGAATTGGGTGCCTCGGTCCGATATTATAATCTTTGGGACTCCATGCAAGCAAACTATATGGGAGAGATAAAGCTTTGCTAGTCTCTGTGTGGAGTAGGTAGTCTTCACGGGAATGAAATGAGCAACCTTGGTTAGTCGGTCTATGATGACCCATATGGCGTCATTCCCACGTTGTGATCGGGGTAATCCGACAATGAAGTCCATTCCTATTTCATCCCATTTCCACTCCGGTATCCTGTTAGGCTGGAGTAGCCCTGCTGGCTTTTGGTGCTCGGCCTTGATGCGCTGACACGAATCGCAACAAGCGATAAATGTGGCTATATCTCTTTTCATACCGTGCCACCAAAATCTTTCCTGAATGTCCTTGTACATTTTGGTTCCTCCAGGATGGATCGAGTATGGAGCGGTGTGGCTTTCCGTCAAGATCTGTTGCTTGAGTTCCTCAATGTTAGGTACGCAAAGCCTGTCCCGGTACCATAATGTTCCTTCACTGTCTGTGACGAACTCTGAAGTCTTACTAAGATTCATTTTCTTCTTTATGCCTTCGATGCTGGGATGTCCCTGTTGAGCCTACTTAATTTGTTCCACCAGGGTGGGTTGTATCTCCAGGTTCGATACGGTTCCCTCAGGGACTAACATCATGTTGAGTCTGGTGAACTCTCGCTGAAATTCAGGCCTCAAATTTTGCGGACCATCACTGTCCGGGCTGGGGTTTCGACTAAGGGCATCGGCCACTACATTTGCTTTCCCTGGGTGGTAGTGAATACCGACGTCATAGTCCTTGACCAGTTCCAACCAGCGTCGTTGGCGTAAATTCAGCTCTGGCTGTGTGAAAATATCTTTGAGGCTCTTATGGTCCGTATATATTTCACAGCGATTTCCCAACAGAAAGTGCCTCCACTCCTTGAGTGCATGTATAACTGCTGCTAGCTCCAAGTCATGTGTTGGGTAATTTTCCTCATGTTTTCGCAGCTGCCTGGAGGCATATGCGACAACTTTGCCATCCTGCATTAGCACACATCCGAGACCTTTTCGGGACGCGTCACAATACACTTCAAAGCTCTTATGTATGTCTGGCACAGTTAATACCGGTGCGGTTGTCAGCTTCTTCTTTAGTTCTTGGAAGCTCTGCTCGCATGCTTCCGTCCATACAAATTTCTTGTCCTTCTTGAGCAACTGTGTTAAAGGTTTTGCCACAGTGGAGAATCCTTCAATAAATCTCCTGTAATATCCGGCCATTCCTAGGAAACTCCGCACATCTGTAACATTGGCGGGTGGCTTCCAGTCCAGTATGGCCTTGACTTTTTCCGGGTCTACGGCCACGCCTTCTTGGTTCAATATATGCCCCAAGAAACCAACTTGTCTTAGCCAAAATTCGCATTTGCTAAACTTGGCGTACAACTGATGTTTCCTCAATTCTCCCAAAACAATTCTGAGGTGCTCAGTATGCTCTTCTGGTGTCCTCGAGTAAACCAGAATGTCGTCAATGAATACTACCACAAATTTGTCCATGAATTTCATGAATACTTTGTTCATGAGGTGGACGAAATATGCGGGGGCGTTCGTTAGTCCAAAAGGCATCACTGTGAACTCATATAACCCATATCTGGAAGTGAAGGCTGTCTTGGGAATGTCTTCTGTCCGTACCTTCAGTTCATGGTATCCCGATCTCAAATCAATCTTTGAAAATACCTTGCCTTGTGCGAGCTGGTCAAACAAATCATTGATCCGTGGCATCGGATATTTGTTTTTGATGGTGACCATATTGAGGGCTCGATAGTCTATGCACAGCCTCAGTGTCCCATCCTTCTTCTTAGCGAACAACACGGGCGAACCCCATGGTGAGGAGCTGGCTCGAATAAATCCTTTGTCCAATAATTCTTTTATCTGCTTCTTCAACTCCACCAATTCTGAGGGTGCCATTCTATAAGGCTTCTTATAGATGGGAGCGGTGCCAGGTGCTAGTTCAATGCTGAATTCTATCTCTCGGTCTGGTGGCATGCCTGGTAGTTCTTCAGGAAACACATCAGGAAACTCGCATACCACTGGAACCTTCCTCAGTTCTGCAATGTCCATTTTGTTCAGCTTTGGCTGCCGTGATCGTGGCCTTTCTTGGGCGGAAACTCTTATAGTCTTGCCGTGATGGTGAGTGAGAATCACGGTCCGATTGAAACAGTCGATGAATCCTTTGTTGGTGGTCAACCAGTCCATCCCTAAAATGACATCCAGTCCTTTGCTTTCCAACACGATGGGATTCGCGTGGAATTGTAGTCCTTCGAACTCAATGACCACTCCTTGGCAGTAACCCTGAGCGATTTGCTTATTTCCGGGGGACTTGATGATCATAGATTTTTCCAAGGGAAGTATCGGAAAACCGTGTTGCAAAACAAAACACTTCGAAACGAACGAATGGGAAGCTCCAGAATCAAACAAAACCGTGGCAGGTACTGTGTTGACAGGGAACGTACCGAGCACGATGTCTGGGGCATTCTGCGCTTCTTCCCTGGTCACATGGTTCAGGTGACCCTTCCTGTGGTTGTTGCTGGGATTGAAGTTGTTGCGCTTGGGGGCTGGATTGTTTCCACCATTGTTCGGCTTGGGTGCCGAGTCTCTTGGCTTCGGGCACTGTTTAGCATAATGCCCTTGTTGACCACAAACATAGCAGGTGACCCCTGTACGGTATGTGAACTCCTTGTCTCTGGCATGAAATTGTCCGACGGGTCTTGGCTCAGTAGTCGTGGATCTCCTTGTGTCTGTCCTCGGGACCTCAGTCTTGCCTCGGTTGCTGCGGGCAAGAGTCGTCTTGTCCCTCTTTCGCTTGCGGATATCTTCCAGACTACGGCGCTCATTCTCCAGGGTGATGGCCTTGTCCACCAGCGTCTTAAAATCCGGAAAGGTGTGCACAATCAGTTGGCATTTCAGTGCTGGTGCCAGGCCGTCCAGGAATTTTTCCATCTTCTTGCTTTCTGTCATGTGCTCGTCGTAGGCATAACGAGACAGCTGGGTGAACTGACCATTGTACTCGGTCACTGACATGCCTCTTTGCTTCAGGTCATCAAACTCTCTCTTCTTGATCTTTAGGATGCTCCTGGGGATGTGTGCCCCACGGAAGCCTTCCTTGAACTCTTCCCAGGTGATGTTGTGTTCCCTGGGATGCATGTGTAGGAAGTTTTCCCACCATGCTGCGGCTGCTCCAGTAAGGTAGTGCGGTGCATAAAGCACCTTCTCATGATCTGAGCACTGAGCAATAATCAGTTTCCTTTCAATCTCACGAAGCCAATCATCAGCTTCCAGCGGTCTGTCGGTGTGAGCAAAAGTTGAGGGGCGAGTCTTCTGTAATTCAGATAACTTGGAATGGGGTTGATAGGGTTGACGGTGGTTTCCCATGTTGATTACATGGTTCATCATCTCTTGGTGCTGTTGCTGGCTTTGCTCGAAGAGACGGCATACTTGAGACAGTGCTGCTTCGTTGTCGTGTTGGCTGGACTGACCCTGAGTGAAATTGTTGCTGGTCTGTGTCCCGTAAACCTCTTCTGGCTGATTGGGCATGGAGCGAGTCCACGGGTGAGACATTTTTCCAGTCTGGGGTATTATTTGCAAAACCCATGAGAAAAAACTATGTAGCACAAAAAAATCTTGCCAAGGCGATAATTAACGAGGCTCAAGGTTTTCAAAGAAACACAAATGATTTTTCATGGAGAAGAAGTGCTTAACATAAATCTTACATGCGAAAAGCAAATACAAGATACAGCACTCAGGATGCGCGTACACAATCCTGACATGTTATTTAAAAACTAGCGTACTACTCCAGAAGGCAGCAAACACACCAGTACAAACTAGCGTACAGATAAAACAACACATCATACAAGCAGGCATAACACGCGGCTACTCGGTGCTCTCAGTCGGAGATGGTGAAGATCTCCTTCCCCTTGCCGATGGCAAGGCTCAGCGGTCCAGGAGAATCAACCTCCTCCTCTCTAGCTGGCTCCTGGCGCGGGACGCTGTGCTGCGGTGATGGTGCGGGGGCGACTGGTGGTAGAGCGCGTGCGGCAGGCGGTGCGGCTCTGACTGGAGTAGGAGCGATGACTTGGTCGAACTCCTCAGTGGTAGGCAGACGGCGAGCAGTGGCCAAGACGGCCGGTGCATACGAGACTGAGGACGAGACGAATGTCAGAGGCGGCGCCGTGTGGAGAAGCTCCTTCCTGCTGGCAGGACCGCCGCAGACTAAGTCCATGCGGGCAGCCACAAGATCATCTACGAGGTTGTCGAAAGACTCCTCCAGAGCCTTGAGATACTCCACAACCATCTCGATGGCTTCATCTCGTTCTCCCCGATGGCAGGCGAATGCATAGTGGCTGGTGTAAGGCACATGGCATGGGAGGTAGCGGTAGCGACGAGTCTTCATCGTAGGAAGGATGTCCCGAAGGCGAGCTATCGCCTCACGGGCAGCCATCTGCATGGCATGCCTCTCCGTAGGCATGGCCCTTCCCGTAAAACAAAAGTGGCGTGCAGCAGAACGTCCTCCCCTGAACTGCACCACGGCTTGGTGCATAGACACGTCGTCACTGAGCTTGTGCTGATAGAGCGTGAACTCCGGGCGAGCTGCTGGCCCAATCGCGAGCTTGGTGATGGAGACAAGGAGCTTGACAAACCCCTCGGGCACGTTGGTGAACACTCGATTCTCACAGCTGCTGCCAGCCATCTACAAAAGTAGGCAAAAATTCTGAGTAGTCATGTCATAAATTTATGATGACCAACAGAAAATAGCTACAATTGCAAAATGCTGAAAAAGCACAAAAACGCTAATAACCGATTAGCGATCGCACCTAGTGGCTTCCTACAGTCAGCCTGGCTCTGATACCAAGCTTGTCACGACCGGTTTTTCAATAAAGTCATTATTGAGAGACCAATCCCTTTTACGGACCAGCGAGGAAGAATTCCTTCTCACTGGTAGACAATATCTTGGTCACAGAAGAAAAATACCAGGAGTACTAAATTCAATACAAGGTTGAGCAGAGACTGCCCAACAATTTATTACATGCACGCCGCTAAAACAGGACGGCAGATAGGGTGGCAACTACTAACTCACGACAATGATGGTGGTGGAAATATCACCGCGAAGCGAGTGATATGACTCCAGAAGACTACAACTCATCGAGCGTCGGAGTGAGGCTCGAGAAGGCTTATTACGAGTGGCGGAAGCGTAAACGATACAAGTGACCAATATCCGGGATCGCGCAGGACTGACTGGGACTCCTCTAGGCCTCGGACGCGCTATCAAACTCTTCATCCAAGAGATCGCCTTCGTCAACATCTGGCCAAATCAACAAGCCAGGTGAGTACTATGAAAGTACTCGGAAGACAGTTCGGACATAAGGTATAACAAATGTAAACATGAAACATATGAACAAGTTAACAAGTGCGATCAGACATAGAGATAATAAATACTGGGTGCCAAGCGAGGGTCTGAATGACGCCTCGAGCGGAAACTGCAAAATAGTAATACCGGTGCCAAACGAGTGTCTGAAAGACTCCTCGAGCGGAAAATGCGGAATAATAATACAGGTGCCAAACGAGTGTCTGAAAGACTCCTCGAGAGGAAAATGCGGAATAATAATGCCACAGTCGAGCGTCGGGGTGACACCACATAAAGGGCTTATAACAGAAAATAAAGACAGTGCATGCCACAGTCGGACGTCTGAGCGACATCACATAAAGGGCTTATAATTAAAGTAAGAAACAAGCACACGCCACAGTCGGACGTGTGCGCGACGTCACATAAAGGGCTTATATTTAAAGTAAGAAACAAGCACACGCCACAGTCGGACGTCTGCGCGACGTCACATAAAGGGCTTATATCACAACTCATTAATACAATAGTTTGGGAACATAAATTATCACAGGCATGAGACAAAAATAAAGTTAGTCCATCCACAGGAATAACAATAAATCTGGATTTACCACTTGAGCTTGTTCACCGGGGCAAGTTTTGTCACACAGATAGATATGGATATAATTCTTACACTGCTTGATCATGGGTACGATGATTTGGAAAGAATTGACTCTGCAGAGTTTGTACTTAACCACAGCCAACGGATTTCAGTAGTCACGGGGAGTAGTTCCGTCTACGGTGTTTTGGAAGAAACACGTTTAACCAGTACACACCCAATTCAACCATCCGAAGCCAGGGATCACCCTCGGCAACGTTCAAGAAAAACCTTGAGACGGGGAGGCTACAACCTCGCGTAGCATGGGATCAAATTTCTATACGCGCGCTCTAAGGGGGTGCCCCCCTCTTGGTCCCAACCGGAAACACCCATGCCCCCTGACCGGATGACTGGCTTTAATCCTGGGCCAAGGTACCATCATCCCGGCCTCTCTGTTTGGTGTGTACACGGAAAGAGGTTACCAACTTACTAAACCGCATCCTGGCAATGAGACATGTGGTAGCACGGAAGGGGAAAGAACGGTAACACGGCTCCAACCATGTTAACGTCGGAACAGTCGGATGACACAAGGCTGGTATGCTACAACAGTACCACCTTGCTGCCCTTCATGTCACCACATGATTAGGCCACCTCTCATCAGAGGTCATCGCAACTTTGGAACATGCGGGAAAAGAACGATAACGTAGCTCCAACCACGTTAACGTCGAAGAAAGTTGGATGACGCAAGGTTGGCATGCTACAACAGTACCACCTTGCTGCCCTTCATATCACCACATGATTAGGCCACCTCTCATCAGAGGTCATCGCAACTTTGGAACAACCGGGTTGTTGCCTTACAAGCAACGAGGTATTTACCGACACTCATATGCCACGCACAAACTCTCACGTGAACATGCAAAACATCTGCCATATCAAATGTTCAAAACATGCTTGCCTGGTTCGGAGAAGTCGGAGTCTAGCTCGGCGAAGTTCGCGGCTCCGTCACCTCTCCCGGAACCTACGGCAATCACGAAACGGGTACTAACGTGAAAACCAACACATACACAGAAACTTTTCCAAATATTTTTCAAATAAATCCCATAAAAAACTAGACAAAATTTGGAGATTGTCAGAAAAAGAATCACTCAAAAATACCTTTTTATTAAAAAGTTATAAAGGTTTCTGTCCAGGGACTTATCTGTAATGAAACAGAAAAGTTCCAGGGTTTTAACTAAGAAAACAGAAAACGGTTCGGCTGGGAATGCGCAAGCGCAAAGGAGAAAACGTATTTGCCCGAAGGCGCCAACAGAAAACGGTTCGAGGTGGAATAAAACAAAGGCTGACACGCGGGGTCCACATGTCAGGTTTGAAAAGCTCGCCGGCGCCCGAAGACTGCGGTGGACGCCGGCGTCGAACCACGGCGTGTTAGGAGAAACGGAGGGTACCAAGAGCTTCAGCGTCTTCTTCCGCGTCGGTGGGTGGTGGACTCGTCCAACGGGAGCACCATGTCGACGGCGACACTTTCTCCGGCGGACGGCGGCTTGGGTGAGGATGGGGAACTCCGGTGGAGGGCTGCAAGCTTCAAATTGAAGTGCGGGTCAGAAAGAGGGGTGCATGGTGAAGCTACTGGCAAGAGAATGGAGGCGGAGGAGCACACACGGGGGCGAATCGGGCTGGATCCCGTGGTGGGTCGCGGCGGCCGGAGTCGAGGAAGGAGACCTCCTCGGGGCTCTTCCAGTGGCTAGGCGTGCTCTAGGGGGAGTGCAGGGCTGGTGGGTGCTCGAGTTGAAGCTCGGGGCCTCTATTTATAGGCAGATCGACGGGGTGGCCGTGAACGGAGAATCTCCGGCGAGCGATTACGGCGGAGCAGTGGATTGGCAGGTGGTTTGAGCGGCCGGGCAGCATCAGTGGAGGTTACTGGACTCGTTTTGCAGCTAAACGGGGTCGGTCTTGGCGTAATGGTGTCGGTCCACGGTGAGGTGACCGCACGGGCTCAACGGCGGCAGAGAGCACGCTCCGCGCCCTGCGGTTCACGATGAGAGTGGCAGCGCGTTCGGGGGAGTGGAAGGCCACGCCGCGAGCTCCGGTGGTTTGGGCGGCGCTGGGTGGCGTCGTCGGCGCCGTGTCTCCCGCTGGCGTCCGCAAAGCCGCCGCCGGCGTCGGTCACGGGGCGGCGCACCTTCTGCTGCTCGTCGCCGACGCCCGCAAGGCGCCAGGCGCTCGTGCAGTGCAGGAACAAGAGGGCGGGGACGAGGAGCAAGGCGACGCGGTGGCACTGGCGAGATCGACGTCCGCTTCTGAAGAAAACGACAGCAGCCACTTGACTGAATCTCTGAACTTACTGAATTTGACAATGACCATGCACTGCAGGTGTTCGACAGGAGGTTTTGGCCATGAGATAAATTTTTCTGGAGCTGTAACTTGGTGAGATGACCACTCAATGCACCCAGAGGCTGCCTGATTTTACTTGGAATTTTTGGAGAAGGTTTGGAATGAATTTCACCCAAATTTGACAAATCTGGTCCAAACTTGTAGCAAGTGTAGTTTGAAAATTTTGAACTGAAGACCAGTGGATCTTCATAGTTCTAGGTTGAGGGTTCAAAGGACTAGGAGGGGGAGAAGGTTTGGTGGCAAAAATCAAGACAGAATGTGGAGTTCCTTTGTAAAACTCCAAGTGGTAGAATGGAGGACAGAAATTTGTTTGAATATAATTTGAATGGAAAATAGATACATGGGGAGGTTCAACTTGCTGGATTTGGTGTAAAACATGATCCAAAGGTGAGGGAAGAGTTAGGAGAGATCATTTGCACTAGGGCCATGGCAAGGAGGAATTGTTGAAAGTGGCAAAGGACTTTCCAAAAGCCATAGTGCAAAATTCAAAAAGATTTACAAAAGTTATTTTCCCAAATGAAAAACCATTTTGTCTTGAGTTCAAAAGAAAAGCAAGAATTTCCAAGACCAAAGGCAGATCTTGGGTGAATCCAAATAAAACTTTTGCCATAAGGAAAAATATATGAGAGGGAGAGTTCTCTTGAAGAAAAATTTAAATTACTCCCCTAAAGTCAAATAAAATCTTTTGAAAATCCAAATAAAAACTTGGGTGTCACAAATGCTGTGTTTATACTTTTGCCCGAAAGTATTATAGTGCCTCCTGTGCGGCCGTTTATGTATGTATATAACCTGAAAGTTTGCAGTTGTCGGCTTTAGCCCCCACGCATATAATGCGGGGGTGTTCGAGAAAACGCGTAGTCACACTTGATCCAACGTCTTGGTCCGTTAAGGAGGTGGTAGCGTGGCGAACCAGGCAATCGGACTATATAGCTTTAACACTTGCACTTAGCCATAGGAGTTTGACGTTGGGGCTACTATATAGCCCCAAGTACTTCCGCGTTCATCCGAATATGGTGCGCGTATGTACGTGACCGGGAAACCGGTCCTTCGGTAAAGCGGAGGAATCGTGAAGATTCTGCTGAGTCATCGAGTGGTTGACCAGTCTCGCGCTCTATCATGACAGTCAGTTTTCAGCATTCTCTACTGAGGTGCTCATCCAGATGAACCAGGGCACAATCGCAGTAGTTCTCTTGGTGCCGCCTTAGCCGATAGAGCGGAACGTAAGGTAGCAAAACACGGGAGCCGGGCAAACCCAACATTTGACCAAAGACATGATTCGGAGCTGATGCATATAAGGCCAAACTTGCGACGCCGAACACTCTCTAAGGTATTCTGACTTTACAACATATACTAGGCTGAATAATACCCTCGATAATGAGCCCTGTGTTTCCAGGTACATGCATTAGTCTGGCGTGACGAAGTGTCAAGAATGCCAGTATCCCTTCTGGTTGTGTTAAGTGTCCGGAGGGGAAGAAGCAACAAGAGACATTAAAAAAGGTTTACGCATGGTCTTAATCTAAAGAGAAATCTTTGAGCAGGGCCCTGCTGCACGTCTGCGCCTTTATCTCCGTTGTGCCGTATCCTGGAAGGGTGTAGCACGATGATCATCTGTAAAAAGGGGAAAACCCCAAGTGAAAGACTTCGTGCGAAGAGTTGGTTAATCTGAATGAACCATGAAAATGTAATATGTTATTGTATTAATAGGGTCGAGCCAAACTATGGGCTTCTTTTTTGCGAGCAGCCCCTAGCACCACTTACGGGGGCATCCCCGGCTCAGGTTTATCTGGGTGTTACACATGGTGGAGCGCCGGACTCGTCTATCTGTGTCCGTGGTCTTGACGGCCGACCGTTTTGTCTGGTTGGAGGGGCCGCTTAGTGTTCGGCTGCTAGAGCCGCCACATATTCTTCCGCACGTAAGGAATGCTCTATATTTCCGCTAACTGTGATGACACCACGTGGACCGAGCATCTTAAGTTTAAGCTAGGCGTAGTGTGATACTGCATTAAAACGAGCGAACGCTGTTCTTCCGAGTAGTGCGTGATAGCCGCTTCAGAATAGGGCGATGTCGAAGATTAGTTCTTCGCTTCTGAAGTTGTCGGGAGAACCTAATACAACCTCTAGTACTAGAGAGCCCGTACAGCGGCCTCGATGCCTGGTATCACTCCTTTAAAGGTAGTGTTGCTTTGGCTGATTCTTGACGGGTCTATCCCCATTTTGCGGATAGTGTCCTGATATATCAGGTTTAGACTACTGCCACCGTCCATAAGGACTCGGGTGAGATGGTATCCATCAATTGTTGGGTTGAGCACCAAGGCAGCCGATCCTCTGTGCCGAATACTAGTCGGATTATCCCTGCGATCAAAGGTGATCGGGCAGGCCGACCAGGGATTGAATTTGGGGGCGACGGGCTCCACAACGTATACGTCTCGGAGTGCGCGTTTGCGCCTACTCTTTGGAATGTGAGTTGCGTAAATCATATTCACTGTTTTGACTTCTGGTGGGAATTTTTTCTGTCCCCCAGTGTTCGGCTGGCGAGGCTCATCCTCGTCTTCACTTGGCGTCTCCCTCCCCTTGTGTTCAACATTTAGCTTGCCGGCCTGCTTGAAAACACAACAATCTCTGTGGGTGTGATTTGCAGGTTTTTCGGTGGTGCCATGAATCTGACATAATTTGTCTAGAAGCTTATTTAGGCTGGATGATCCATCTCTGCTGCCTTTAAATGGCTTTTTTCGTTGACCGGGTCGAGAGCCCCTGAATTCGGCGTTGACCGTCATGTTATCTGGGTTGTCTTCATTGTTTTGACGCTTGTTTTTATGGCGTCGCGACTTTCCGTTGCCATATCTGACTTTGGATGTGCCTGTGTCGCTGGTGCCGCTACGGGCCAGCCAACTGTCCTCGCCTGCGCAAAAGCGGGTCATGAGGCTTGTTAAGGCTGCCATTGTCCTCGGCTTTTCCTGGCCGAGGTGTCTGCCAAGCCATTCGTCCCGGACACTGTGCTTAAAGGCCGCTAAGGCTTCGGCGTCTGGGCAGTCGACGATTTGATTCTTCTTAGTCAGAAATCTGTTCCAAAGTTTTCGGGCTGACTCTCCGGGCTGTTGAATTATGTGACTTAAATCGTCTGCATCCGGAGGTCGGACATAGGTCCCTTGAAAATTGGCCCTAAAAGCATCCTCAAGTTCTTCCCAACTTCCAATTGAGTTTTCAGGAAGGCTTTTCAACCAGTGCCGAGCTGGTCCTTTCAACTTGAGGGGTAGGTATTTAATGGCGTGGAGATCATCTCTGCGAGCCATGTGGATGTGAAGGATAAAGTCCTCAATCCAGACCCCAGGGTCTGTCATTCCGTCGTATGCCTCTATATTCACGGGTTTGAATCCTTCCGGAAATTCATGGTCCAGCACCTCATCGGTGAAGCATAGGGGGTGTGCGGCACCCCTGTATTTGGACGTGTCATGGCATGCTGTCGACGGTTGTTGTGTTCGGTGCTGATTCCTAACTGGTATTTGATCAATGTGGTTGTTTTGGTAGCTCTGATCTTGTGCTGAAGCGCACTTCCTAGATCCATAGATGGACCTGGACATACCGGACTTTTTGTCCAGGAGCTCATGTAAATCGTGTGCTGACTTGTGTGCGGCATCATTAGCCATCCTGTCGCGGCCACGGGGTGGTCGGTCCGGCTGATCGGTCGTTTTCGGCTGAATGGGCTCTTTGGCCTCGTCGTCGAATTCGGGCAGCAGCTTGCGGTTTGGATAGCTCTTTTTGTGGCGATCGGCACCGTATTTCTCTTCAGTGTCGAGCACTTTGTTCCACCTGCGGTTAAGCGTATCCTGCGTGGCCTTAAGCCTTTGATTTTGCTTCTTTAGGCTCCTCGCGGTGGCAATAAGCCTTCTGGGGAGGTTCTCTTGTTCCAAGTGTTTTTCTGGGATGATGAGTGCATCATCGTCCGGACTGTTCTCCTCTCCGGAGATAGGTTGGTGAATTTTACCCTCGGGATCGGTGTCATCTGACGTCAGCTCCGGACTATGTTCACCGTCCCCTGGCTCATCCTGCTCCATCGCTGGGTCCATGGGGTCAACGTTTCCTTTGGAGTCGATCGGGGTATTATTCTTTCTTGCGCTGTTGTCGCTGTTTTTACTATGGCGGGATTTAGAGCGGCCCATACGGCGCCGCTTTGGTGGCTTATCGAGGGGATTATCCTTCATTGCATCATCACCATCGCCTTCTTTTGGTGTGTCCACCATATATATATATCATATGATGAGGTGGCAGTCCAGTGCCCAGTGGGCGGTGGTTCCTGTTCTTCTCCTGCTTCGTCTTAAATCCCGTCGACGTCTTCGGAGTCGAAATCCAGCGTGTCGGTTAAGTCATCGATAGTGGCTATTAAGTGGGTGGTGGGTGGGGAACGAATTTGTTCGTCGTACACTTCCCACTCGAGCCGAACATAGTTCGGCCAGGAATCTCCTGACAAGGAGAGAAACCTTAATGAATTTAGCACATCACCCAAGGGCGAGTGCTGAAAAATGTCCGCGGAGGTGAACTCCATGACTGGTGCCCAATCAGATTCGATAGGCACAGACGTACGCGGTTCAGATCCTGTAGCCGGAGATGAGTCCGGCGGTCCGGTGACACGACCCTCATAGGAGGTGGGATCAGTGTTCGGCTCCAACGCCGATGAGTGTGCGGCCTTCGTTGCGGGGTCCATCCACCCGTCCTCGGAGGGCGTGATCTGCTCCGGATTGATTCCCTGGGCCGCCGCAGGTGCAATCTCCCGAACACTGTCTAATGGCAGATCTAAGTCATGCTCGTCATGACTGTTCGGTGTACCTGACATGGGCTCGAATCCGTCGAAGATCAAGTCTCCGCGGATATCGGCAGTATAGTTCAAGCTTCCAAACCTGACCTGATGGCCAGGGGCGTAGCTACCGATCTGCTCCAGGTGGCCAAGCAAGTTGGCCCGCAGTGTGAAGCCGTCGAGTACAAAGATCTGTCCGGGAAGGAAAACCACCCCCTGGACTGCGTCGTTGAAGATGATTGAAGGATCCATTGAGCCTTATCGCGACGACACAGTGGAAATCTCAATGAAAGCACCAATGTCGGTGTCAAAACCGGTGGATCTCGGGTAGGGGGTCCCGAACTATGCGTCTAAGGCTAATGGTAATAGGAGGCAGGGGACATGATGTTTACCCAGGTTCGGGCCCTCTCGATGGAGGTAATACCCTACTTCCTGCTTGATTGATCTTGATGATATGAGTATTACAAGAGTTGATCTACCACGAGATTGTAGAGGCTAAACCCTAGAAGCTAGCCTATGATTATGATTGTTATTGTCCTACGGACTAAACCCTCCGGTTTATATAGACACCGGAGGGGGCTAGGGTTACACAGAGTCGGTTACAGAGAAGGAGATCTACATATCCGAATTGCTAAGCTTGCCTTCCACGCAAAGGAGAGTCCCATCCGGACACGGGACGAAGTCTTCAATCTTGTATCTTCATAGTCCAACAGTCTGGCCAAAGTATATAGTCCTGCTGTCCGAGGACCCCTTAATCCAGGACTCCCTCAGTCCGTGAATAATATTTGGAGGACGTACTGAACTGTATCTCCAGTAGGGGATTTGAGGACAACGCCTGCTCCTAGGCCAGCCAGCATTTTGGATCCATCGAAGTGCATGACCTAGTTGGAATATGTGCCGTACTCTTTAGGGAGTTCGGCCTCTGTCCATTCGGCGACGAAGTCGGCCAGTACTTGAGATTTAATGGCCCGGCGCGGTTTGTATGTTATGTCGAATGGGAGGAGCTCAATGTCCCACTTGGCAATCCGGCCCGTGGTGTCGCGGTTGTTTATTATGTCATTGAGTGGTACCTCGGAGGCCACCGTTATTGAGCATTCTTGAAAGTAGTGTCGTATCTTCCGGGACGCCATGAAGACCGCGTATGCTATTTTTTGGTAATGAGGGTACCGGGATTTGCATGGTGTGAGGACAGTGGATACATAGTATACCGGCTTCTGAAGCAGGAATTTGTGTCCGTCCTCCTCTCGTTCGACGACGAGCACCGCACTTACGACTTGGTGTGTGGCCGATATGTATAATAACATTGGTTCGCCGACGTTTGGCACGGCCAGGATTGGGTTGCGTGCTTGAAGAGCCTTTATTTCTTCTAGTCCGGCCATTGCCGCGTCCGTCCACTCGAAGTGATCGGTGCGTCGGAGAAGGCGATAGAGTGGCAATGCCTTTTCTCATAGTGTGGAGATAAAGCGGCTTAAAGCTGCCACACATCCAGATAGTTTTTGAACTTGTTTGAGGTCTATCGGCGTAGCCAACTGTGACAAAGCTCGGATTTTAGCTGGGTTCGCCTCAATTCCCCTATTGAAAACAATGAAGCCCAGTAGTTTTCCGGCGGGAACGCCGAAAACACACTTTTCCGAATTGAGCTTGATGTCATATGTTCGGAGGTTGTCGAATGTGAGACGCAGATCGTCTATTAATGACTCGACATGCCTAGTTTTGATGACTACGTCATCCACGTATGCTTCAACTGTCTTGCCGATTTGTTTCTCCAGGCATGTTTGAATCATGCGTTGATCGGTGGCACCGGCATTTTTGAGCCCGAAAGGCATAGTGTTGAAGCAGAAAGGCCCGTATGGGGTGATAAATGCTGTTGCGGCTTGATCGGACTCCTTCATCTTGATTTGATGGTATCCGGAGTATGCATCGAGGAAACACAGTGAGTCGTGTCCTGCAGTAGCATCGATAATATGATCGATGCGGGGGAGGGGAAAGGGATCCTTAGGGCAAGCCTTGTTGAGGTCCTTGAAATCAACACATAGGCGCCAGGATTTATCCTTCTTTGGTACCACCACCAGGTTTGCTAGCCAGTCCAGGTGTTTTATTTCTCTGATGAATCCGGCCTCGAGTAACTTGGCTAGCTCCTCTCCCATGGCTTGTCGTTTGGGTTCGAAAAAGCTCCGTAATGTTTCCTTGACCGGCTTATATCCCTTCAGTATGTTTAGGCTGTGTTCGGGCAGCCTGCGTGGGATTCCTGGCATATCAGAAGGGTGCCAGGCGAATATGTCCCAGTTTTCGCGTAGGAACGCCCGCAGTGCAGCGTCAGCCATGGGGTTCAGCTGTGCCCCGATGGATGCTGTCTTCGTGGAGTCCGTTGGGTGGACCTGGAATTTGACTATTTCGTCTGCTGGTTTAAAGGAGGTGGATTTGGGTCGCTTATCGAGGATAGTGTCGTCCCTATCTACTGTGGAGCGCAATGCAGTAAACTCTTCGGCCGCGAGGGCTTCAGACAATGCCTCGAGGGCCAAGGCTACGGTTTTATTGTTGGCGCGGAGTGCTATGTCCGGATCGCTGGCAAGAGTGATGATACCATTGGGCCCGGGCATCTTGAGCTTCATGTACCTGTAATGGGGTATAGCTTGGAGGCTTGCAAATGCATCTCACCCTAATAAGGCGTGATATCCACTGTTGAAAGGGGCCACTTGGAAGGTTATCTCTTCGGACCGATAATTTTCCGGCGTGCCGAATACCACATCAAATGTGATTTTTCCCGCACATCGCGCCTCCCGACTGGGAATAATTCCTCGGAAGGTCGTGCTACTTTGCTCAATGCGGCTCCTGTCTATTTCCATTTTGTCGAGAGTTTCCTCGTAAGTGAGATTTAGTCCGCTGCCGCCGTCCATGAACACTTTGGTGAGCCGAAAGCCGTCCACGATCGGACTAAGGACCAATGCGGCTGGTTCCCGGACTGTTCTGAATTGTGGTTCGTCACTGGCATTGAAAGTGATGGCCGTGTCATTCCAATGATTTATTGCTGCAACTTGGCAGACTTCAGTGAGGCCACGGAGTGCCCATTTGCGCCTATTGTTTGAGGCGAAAGTCTCGAAGACTGTCAGTACTGTAGGGTCGTTGGGATGTTGTTCTGCGGTATTTTTGGTGAGGAGATCCTCGCCGCTCTTGGCCACTTGCCGGAGTATCCAACATGCTCTAAGGCTGTGGGTTGGTATGTTATCCGGTGTTGTGTGTATTTTGCATGGCCTATCGAGCCATCCCTCCAGAATGGTTTCGCGCCCCGTAATTGGCTTCGATTTTTTTACTGTTGGATCGGGCAACTGACGAGGGTGCATCCTTTTTATCCGGACGAGGGGTTGAGTGGGAACTGGTGGCTCCCAGGAAGCCGCCTGAGTTTTCCAGGCGCTTTCCATTGCGCAGTACTTCTGTACTATGGTTGCCTAGTCAGCGAAGTGTGATACGCGACGACGGTTGATGGCATTGAGGAATCCCTCATCCATGCAATTTTTGCAGAACAATGAGATTGCGTCTTCATCACGACAGTCTTTGATCCGGTCTTTGACAAGGAGGAATCTGGCCCAAAAGTGATGGACCGTTTCTTGAGGCTGCTGTCTGATGTGGATAAGATCGCGTGTATGTGGGTGGGTGGGTGGATTTAAGTCCGAACCCTACCCAATCTGGGATCCGGAGCTTGAAAAACTTCCGCGCTTAATAGTTCGGGCTCCGGGATATCAACCATTTTTTTAGGCCCACAGTCTGACTCTAGGTTCGGAGTATGGGGCATGCCTTCACGCGGGTAGGTATCCGGCTCTGTGAGCTCGGAAATCCGAACATAGTTCGTCCTTAATATAGAGGAAGAGTTGTCGTGTTGCTCCTCCACTACCGCTATCTGATGGGTGATTGGTGGAGATTCAATTTCTCTCTGATCGGGTTTAAGCCCAATCCGATCGTAGTCCATAGCGACTCCCAAGGCGGCGATGCGATCCAGGAGTTCATTTAAAGACAACAACTCCGTCGGATCCATCTGTTCAGAGTATTTGGAGCTGACGCGGAGGCGATTTTCGATGACCCGAGAAGTCATTGCGGCCCGATGGTCGGACGGGCGGTCATAGTGAAGCCGCCCAGCCGAAGGGTTTGGCCTAAGGCCAGGGCTCCTCCGGAGGTGATGTTGTCCTTGATAACAAGGCGAGCCATCAATCCTATGTTTGACGTCACAACGGAACTCTCAATGAAAGCACCAATGTCGGTGTCGAAGCCAGCGGATCTCGGGTAGGGGGTCCCGAACTGTATGTCTAAGGCTGATGGTAACAGGAGGCGGGGGACACAATGTTTACCCCGGTTCGGGCCCTCTCTATGGAGGTAATACCCTACTTCCTGCTTGATTGATCTTGATGAATGTGAGTATTACAAGAGTTGATCTAGCACGAGATCGTAATGGCTAGAACCCTAGAAGTCTCGCCTATGAGATTATGATTGTCCCCTATGGACTAAACCCTCCGGTTTATATAGACACCAGAGGGGGGCTAGGGTTGTACAAAGTTGGTTACATTGAAAGGAATCTACATATCCGAATCGCCAAGCTTGCCTTCCATGCAAAGGAGAATCCCATCCGGACATGGGAAGAAGTTTTCTGTCTTGTATCTTCATAGTCCAACAGTCCGGCCCATGTATATAGTTCGGCTGTCCGAGGACCACCTAATCTAGGACTCCCTCAACGGTAGCCTCACACCACAGCCGAACCAGTGAACCCTCGTGCTCCTCCGTGCGGGCTTCCACTGCCGCGTCTTCCCGGCTCCGCATCGTCTCCTTCCTAGGCCTCGTCGTCGTCCACCGCCCTGGTGCTCTCGGCGCGGCGTGGTCAACATGGTCAACGAACGACTTCCATCGGAAGAGTACTGTACGTGGAGAGGCTGAGAGCTGGGTCCACGGCAGCCGCAAGGAAGTGCCTCCTTATTACGCGCAAAATAATTATTACTCCACATGACAGCAGGGACCCACTTGACGGGCCACCGTATTTCGCGAAAAAATGTTTCCCCCTGACTGCTCGGACCCACCAGCTACATCTTCGCACACAAGGAAGTGCGTCCATATTACGGGAAAAAAAATGATTCGCCCCCCTGACTGCTGGGACCCACCAGCTACATCATCACACGCAAGGAAGTGCCTGACAGTGGGGACCCACCTGGTCGAAGCGTACGTAGCGTTGTCATTCTGGTCGCGAACGTGTACGTACCTACTGGTGGATGTAGAGGCACACATGTGTCCATGTAGAGGCGCGCACGTGTCGTAGTAGAGGCGCGCACATAGCATGTACATGTATGTACATCGGCCAGGGTGCAAGAAAGTAAATACGACCACGTACGTACATACGGCCAGGGTCTCGAACGCCTACTCGCGCATATGTACGGCCAGGGCTTGTGTACATGGCTGGGTCGGAACGGAGAAACTGCATCATCGTCGTGTTCATGGGGAGGCAACGGAATGCGTCGTGTTCATCGGGAGGCAACAGAACGCATGGAAGCCAACCGGCTTGGACGGAACAGCCGATGGAAACGAGCCTGGCATACCACAAAACGGAGGAAACGGCCTTGTGTTCGACCGGCCACGGTCGAAACGGGATCATGTTCATCGGGAGGGGTCTGGCGTACCGTAAAATGGAGGAAATGGACTTCTATTGGACCTCCTATGGTCAAAACAGGGTCCTGTTGATCGGGAGGGGTGTGGCGTACCGCAAAACGGAGGAAACGGACTTGTGTTGGTGCGCTACGATCGAAACGGGGGTCATGTTCATCGGGAGGGGTGTGGCGTACCACAAAACGGGACTCCACGGGATACTGTTCATCTCCACCATCGACCTCCTCAGCCACCACGGGCTACTGTTCATCCACCTTCGGGAAGAGACCTCATGTCCTCCAAACACAGAACTGGGCGTTGAGCCCAAAGGCCGCCAGGACACTCCGGATCCTGGGTTGGTGACCTCGCAAATTCTTCAAACTCCAGATGCAAGGGTCAGGTTTCAGATTTTAACCCGCCCACCCACAACAAGCAATATTCCCCAATTATTCAGGTCCTCCATCTGTATGCGACCTAATGTATGTGCGGTAGCAACCTGAGGAAACGGTCCATCACTTTTGGGCCAGATTCCTCCTTGTTAAAAACAAGATCAAAGATTGCTGCAACGACAACGCGGTTTCAGTATTTTGTCGCAACTGTACGGACGAGGGAATCCTTAACGCCCTCAACCGCCGCCGCATTCTGCACTTTGCAGATTTGGCACACATCGTACAGAAGTATTGTGCAACGGAAAGTGCCTGGAAGGCCCAGACAGCTTGGTGGGAACCTCCTACCTTCAAGCAGCCTACCAGACGGACAAAAAGGTTACACCCTATAGGGGCACCTGATCATCATCTCATGGACAAAACCGTTAAGCCCTTCATGGAACATAGAACTGTCCTGACGACTAGTGCGACAAACCCTGTCAGATACAGGCGACGCCTAATACCAAACCAACACATCGCCTTCGGGCATGTTGGATAGTTCGGCAGGTAGCTAAGAGCGGCGAGGCCATCCTCACCAACATTACTCCAGAGAGGCACTCTTCAGAGGATGCTGATCTCAACGTTTTACGATCTTCGAGATCTTTTCTTCCAACAACCGGCGCAAAATGGCATTACGCGACCTTGCCAAAGTCAACCAGGTAGCCACAATAAATCCTTGGAACGACATGGTGATAACTTTCACCGCCAATGACGAGCCAAGGGCCAGATCAGTCCGAGCACCAGCCGCCTTGGTCTTAATCCCAACAGTGGATGGCTTTCGGCTCACCAAAGTGCTCATGGATGGCGGCAGCGAACTGAACCTCATCTACGAAGTTACGCTCCAAAAATGCAGCTGGACAAAAGTCGCATTGAGCAAAGCGGCACCACTTTCCGAGGCATCATCCCCAGTCGAGAAGCATGAATCTTGGGGAAGATCAAACTCGACATCGTATTCGGCACGCCGGAGAACTATAGGTCCGAAGAGTTGCTCTTCCACGTGGCACCTTTCAACAGCGGATATCACGCCCTGTTAGGGCGAGATGCATTCACACTCTTTCAAGCCATACCCCATTACGGGTACATGAATCTCAAAATGCCAGAGCCCAATGGAGTTATCACTATTACTAGTGATCCGGATATAGCACTCCGCGCTGAAAACAAAACTGCATCCCTGGCCCTCGAGGCGCTATCCGAGGCCCTCACGGCCGAGGAACTAACCAATCTGCGCTCTACAGTGGACAAGGACGATGTAATCCTCGACAAGAGGCCCAAATCCACTTCCTTCAAGCCAGCAGATGAAATAGTCAAATGTCAAGTACACCCAATGGATCCTAATAAAACAACAGCCATTGGAGCACAGCTGGAGCCAACGATCGACGCCACTCTAAGAGCGTTCCTGCACGAGAATTGGGACTTCTTTGCCTGGCATCCTTCGGATATGCCAGGAATCCCACGTAGACTGGCCGAACACAACCTCAACATAATAAAGGGGTTCAAACCAGTCAAGCAAACGCTGTGGCGCTTTTCCAAACCCAAGCAAAAATCTATGAGGGAGGAGCTAGCCAAACTACTTGAAGCTAGATTCCTGAGAGAGATCAAACACCCAGACTGTCTAGCAAACCTGGTCATGGTGCCAAAGAAGGAAAAATCCTGGCACCTTTGTGTCGATTTTAAAGACCTCAACAAGGCCTGCCCTAAGGACCCCTTCCCGCTGCCCCCCATTGACCAAATTATTGACGCAACTGCAGGACACGATTCACTGTGCTTCCTCGACGCATACTCCGGATACCATCAAATTAAGATGAAGGAATCCGATCAGGCCGCAACGGCATTCATTACTCCGTATGGGCCTTTCTACTTCAACACTATGCCTTTCTGACTCAAAAACGCCGGTGCCACTTACCAACGCATGATTCAAACATGCCTGGAAAAACAAATTGGCAAGACAGTGGAGGCATCTATAGATGATGTAGTCTTCAAAAATAAACATGTCGAATCATTGGTGGATGACTTGCGCCTTACATTCGACAACCTCCGAACATATGGCATATGGCTCAATCCAGAAAAAATGTGTTTTCGGCGTCCCGGATGGAAAGCTGCTCGGGTTCATTGCCTCCAATAGAGGAATCGAAGCAAATCCGGCCAAAATCCGAGCCTTGTCACAATTGGCAACGCCAACAGACCTAAAGCAGGTCCAAAAACTAGCTGGGTGCGGGGCAGCCTTGAGCCGCTTTATCTCCAGATAGGGAGAAAACACAGTGCGGCTTTATCGCCTGCTCCGACGTACCGAGCACTTCGGCAATAGCCGGGTTGGAAGAAATAAAAAAATTGTTAGCAAACAAACCAATCCTTGCTGCACCAAACATCGGCGAACCTAAGCTGCTGTACATATCTGCAACTCACTAGGTGGTGAGCGCTGTGCTCGTCGTCGAATGAGAGGAAGAGGGACACAAATTCCCACCCCAAAACCAGTATAGTATGTATCGGCGGTCCTTACACCATGCAAATCCCGATACCCGCAGTATCAAAAGATAGCGTATGCGGTCTTCATGGCGTCTCGGAAGCTGCGGCACTACTTTCAAGAGTGCTCGATCACTGTGGCTTATGAAGTACCACTCAATGACATCATAAACAATCGAGACGACAACGACCGCATTGCCAGATGGTCTTTCGAGCTCTTACCATTTGAAACAACATACAAGCCATGCCGAGCTATTAAATCTCAGGTGTTGGCCGACTTTATCGCCGAATGGACAGAAGCGGAACTCCCTAAAGAGTACAACATATACTCCAATTGGGTGATGTACTTCGACGGCTCCAAAATGCTCGGTACAGGGGACACGGTCCATTATGTATTACAAATCATGTATACAGACTCCAATAACGCAGCTTAAAATGAGGCACTACTGCATGGTCTCCGGATGGCCATTTCTATGGGCATTGTAGCGACCAGACCTCAAACAGTCTAGTCTCTGTGCATCAGTGTCATCCCTGGATCGGTAATGCTGACACGCACAGTACTTGAGGATTTATAACACAGTTTCAATCACACACTTATTACAACGAATGTCTCAAAAGAGAACTTATTACAATAATATGGCTTAAGGCCAACTAAATAAAATAACAGCGGAAGGCTTGGAAGATAAAGTGAGTCCATCAAACTCCAACGGCATAGCTGAGTGAACGACAACGACCTATGGCAACTTGCTCGTCATCTGAAAAGTCTGGAACATGAAATGTTTCAGCCCGAAACGGGTCAACACATGGAATATGCTAGCAATGTAACACATAGAGTAATGAACAGAATAAATGCTATCTCTACATGCATAGATGGCTGGTGGAAAGCTCTATGGTTACAGTTTTTGCATAAAGCCAATTTTTCCCTACAACAAAGGAATAAATTATATTTAACAATCATGGTGGTTGTTAAACATTGAGAAGGTTCCTCCAACTCAATCCCAATTAAACATCATCATTAAACCCAACATATTAATTTAGAGTGATGAGGTCAACATGATAATCCAAGAACCAGAGACTCAAGATGTCCATAACCGGGGACACGGCTAACCATGATTAGTTTGTACACTCTGCAGAGGTTTGTGCACTTTTCCCCACAAGACTCGATCTCCTCTGTTGGATTTCTTGCACTACATGATGTTTGAGAAACAGATGACCGAGACACAGTCTTTCAGAAGCATTAACTCTTTACTCTGGGTAGACAGTACCACCTACATCCCCTACATTTGCTAGTCTACCACTGAAAGAGGTCACACAACATACTGAACTATGCCAGAGCCCATAATGGCTTGTGGCTGCACAAGGAAGTTTCCAACATGAATAATCTTATGATCCCTTTGGGCCTGGGTGGCGAACCGTAGGATGATCACACGGGTACTCCGGGATATCCTAGGACAACACTGGATTCTCTAGGTGCCCTGACAACCACTGGGTACTCCAGGGTGCCTCAACCAATCCACCCACATGTGTATTTAAGTAGCCACCTTAAGTTAACCATTAATTAACAATACTCACATCTGTCATGGATACACTCACCCAATCCACGTCTACGAGCATAGGATAGCAATCCTGAGCATAACGTAGAAGTAACTACCAAAGGTTTTATAATAATAGGACAATAGGTTCTACCTCATCATCTACTTCCCAAAACCCACATGTTATCTCAGATCCTATCCATGCAATGCTTGAGGGTTGATCTAATGCATAAAAACTGGGTAGTAAAGAGGGTATGATCAAAGTGTTACTTGCCTTGCTGATGATCCGCAAAACCTAGAGACTCGTAGTAGCGCGCTTCGCACTCCGGGTACTCTATCGCAAACAAACAATAACATACATAAGCACTCAACTAGAAGCACGGGTAAAACTCAAAAAAAAGATCTAACCAGAAACTTCAATTGAAGAACTCCGGTTTGCAAAAAGAATCAAATCAAATGGAGCAACAAAACTCAAACTACGAAAGAAACAAGATTTATTTACTAATCTGGACTAAAGTCAAATTTTACAGTACCAAAATCTTGTTCAAGTTGGTTAAACAGAAAGAGGGCTTCGAGACGAAGATCTAGGCGCTTGTTTCACCTGAATCGGATAAACGAGCGAAAAGATAAACTAAAACGAAGATCAGGGCAGAAATCGCAATCGAAAATAATCGCGGAAAAACCCTGGAAAAAACGCGACGAACAGGCTAACGAACGAATGTTCGCTGTCTGCGGCTAACTGACGAACAACGTTCGTTAAAACGAACGTACGGACGAACGTCCGCTATTTAACTAAACCAAAAAAACCGAACCGATCTGGAAAAAAACTAGATCTAGGGTTTCGAAAAAAACCGATGGTTTTCTGGGAAAAACCATAAGGCGGCGGCGGCGGCTACCTCGGCGGCGGTGCGTGGCTCCTGCGGTGAGACAGCACACGGCGGCGGAGGCGGGGAGACGGCGGCGGCGGGGGGGCTGCGCGCGGCGGCGGCGGCGTCGGCGAGTGACGGCGGCGGCGGCGCTGGTTGGCAGCGGCGGCGCGGGGTTGAGGCGGGGCTAGGGTTTGGGGTGCGGTGGGCTGGCGGCTTATAAGGGCCGGGCGGGCGTAGTGTCCGGGTCGGACATGGCCCGTTAAGTCGGTTCACTTTTTTCTTTTAAATAATCGTGACACGGAAAAACTAATAAAAGAAATACTAAACGGAGCCCAAAAATCCTGAAATAAATTTTCACGGTCCTCTAATAGTATTGTGGACAAAGTGAACATTTATTTGGGCCTCTAATGCAATTTTGTAAAACGCATTTTTTCCTAATTCAAATAAAATAGCAATAAAACTCCAAATAAAATTCTTATTTGATTTTAATATTTTTCCTCCAATATTTCTTTATTTTGGAGAAGTCATTTAATCCCCTCTCTTTTATTTTAATGTTTGAAATATTCGAAGAGAAAAATAATTAAAACCAAATGGTCCTCTTTTAAAAATTTCAGAAAGCTCAAATATGAAAATAACGAAATCCCCAATTCTCTCCGTGGGTCCTGGAGTTGCTTAGAATTTCTTGGATCAACAAAAAATGCAATAAAATATGATATGCAATGATGACCTAATGTATAACATTCCAAATTGAAAATTTGGGATGTTAAAAACCTACCCCCCTTAAGATGAATTTCGCCCTCGAGATTCGGGTTGGCTAGAAAATAGGTGCGGGTGGTCCTTCAGTAAGTCTTCCTCTCATTCCCAGATGGCTTCATCCTCGGTGTGGTGGCTCCACTGAACTTTGCAGAACCTTACTGCGTGTCACTCGACTTGCAAACTCGAGAATATTCACTGGTTTCTCCTCGTAAGTCAAATTGCTATCCAGCTGAATCGCTTCCAGTGGCACTGTATCTCTTAGAGGAATATCGGCCATCTCTGCATGGCACTTCTTTAACTGGGAAATGTGGAACACATCATGAACTCCTAACAATCCTTCTGGCAACTCCATCGTGTAAGCAACTTCTCCCATACGCTCCAAAACTTTGTATGGTCCCAAAAAACGTGGTGCTAACTTTCCCTTAACTCCAAAACGTTTAACTCCTCGAAGTGGGGACACACGAAGATATACTCTGTCTCCGAGTTCGTAAATTGTCTCCTTGCCACTACAAAAAAAAGACACATCCGTGACATTTTGGGCCAAACGAAATTATTTTCTGTCATACTTATGACACTTCTATGACAATAATTGTGACAAAAACCGGTAGCATCATAGATGTGGTGGGCTCCTACTTCTATGACAAAAAATCATGACAGAAAATGGGCTTTTCATCCTGGGCGGGCCAGAGACGCAGCTGAATGACATTCTTTGGGCCGTCCATGATGGAAAAAACGTGGTAGAAGCGAGGGCGAGGAAAATTTCGACGAGTTCCCAGTTACGGTGGGTGGTCGGGGGCCAAGCGATGCGCGTTTCTCTCGTACACGTACGCGCGTGTGTGCGACACGTTGACTCTAACTGAACCCGAGTGAGGCGTTGGGCTCTAACTGAACCCGAGCGGTTGCACTACAGGCTACGGGTTACTGAACCCGAGCGATCGATCGATGGCTGTTACCTGAACCCGATCGAGCGATTCCTTCGCTACTGCAGCTAACTGATCGATCGAGCCCGTGGTGTTGCCTCTGGATGAACAGGACCCCGATCGATCGAACCGGTTGGGGCTGGATGAACAAGACCCCGTGGAGGACTGGATGAACAAGACCCCGTGGAGGACTGGATGAATAGTAGACGGTGGAGGGGTGGATGAATAGTAGCCCGTGGAGGGGTGGTTGAACAGGAGCCCGTGGAGAGGGGTGGTAGAGCAGTAGCCGGTGGAGTAGCGCGCGGTGGAGGCTGGATGAACAGGAGCCCGTGGATAAACAGTCGCAGGTGGAGGCTGGAGGAGGTCGATGGTGGATGAACAGTAGCCCGTGGAGGCTGGAGGAGGTCGACAGTGGAGATGAACAGTATCCCGTGGAGTCCCGTTTTGCGGTACGCCACACCCCTCCCGATGAACAGGACTCCCATTTCGACCGTAGCGCTCCAACACAAGTTCGTTTCATCCGTTTTGCGGTATGCCACACCCCTCCCGATCAACAGGACCCCGTTTCGACCGTAGGAGGTCCAACACAAGTCCGTTTCCTCCGTTTTGCGGTACGCCAGACCCCCCCCCCCCCGATGAACAGGATCCCATTTCGAACGTGGTCGGTCGAACACCAGGCCTTTTCCTCTGTTCTGCGGTATGCCAGGCCTCGTTTGCATCTCCTGTTCCATCTAAGCCGGTTGGCTCCCACGCGTTCCGTTGCCTCCCGATGAACACGATGCATTCCGTTGCCTCCCGATGAACACGACGCATTCCATTGCCTCCCCATGAACACAGCGACGACACAGTTTCTCCATTCCGACCCATCCATGTACATGAGCCCTGGCCGTACGTATGCGCGAGTAGGAGTTCAAGACCCTGCCCGTATGTACGTACGTGGCCGTATTTACGTTCTTGCACCCTGACCGTTGTACGTACGTGTACATGCTACGTGCGCGCCTCTACTATGACACGTGCGCACCTCTACATCGACCAGTATGTACGTACACGTTCGCGACCAGAATGACAATGCTACGTACGCTTCGACCAGGTGGGTCCCGACTTTAAGGCACTTCCTTGCGTGCGAAGATGTAGCTGGTGGGTCCCAGCAGTCAGGGGGGCGACTGTCAGGACCCCGATTCTAAGTCACACCGATCTAGCCTGTAACACCTCATATCACATTGCGGCCTCATGCACGGTACTCCCACGGGTGTCGCCTTACCATGGCCCGGGACCGTTTGCGCCTTTTGGCTCACGTATATGACAATGTCGCTAGCATCCATATGACAGAGAACCCGGGCCGACATGGCTAGTCGTGAACCCAAAGCGGCACTAACGTATGGGGACAGGCATACATGAATCAACATCGAACGTGTCGGTCAGCAGCGTGTGAATCCGGGCTGTAGCACTGGGCTAACAGGACTCCGGGAACCCTGGCTGTAGCAGGCTAGGCAGGACTCCGGATGTCACCGCGTGACATTTCCCCGAAGGGACAGACACAGGAACGATATGAATCACATGCCGGCCAGTCAAGTGTCCAGAGCAGTAGTGCTGGGCTAGCAGGACTCCGGTGAACCGGGCTGTAGCAGACTACTATGGCTCAAGGAGGCACTAGACTACATTTCCCCATAAGAGAGGCTGCCAAGGATAAACAACTAGATTGTCGGATCCCACACATACCAAGCATTTCAATCATACACACAATATGCTCGATATGTGCAAATACAACATGGCATCACAACAAAACTCTACAACTCAAAGTACTTTATTTAAAGGGCTCCAGAGAGCCTTACATAACTTGTTCATACAGATAGGGGTCACAAGACCCGACACTCAAGTCATACAATCATACAAACACATGCGGAAGCAACTTGTCTGGGTACAGACACTAGAAAGAAAGAAGGCTTGACGAAGCCTGTCTATCTACGTAGGCCCTTCACAAGCCTAGATCACCACCTGGGTGGCAAGTCACTCGTCGTCGTCGAGTTCTACATAGAACCCATCGGAAGGGGCGGCGTTGTCGTCTGAAAACAGTAATTGAAGCAACATGAGTACAAAGGTACTCAGCAAGTCTTACAACAGATCCTACTATACATGTTCATTCTCAAGAAGGTAGTGGAGTTATTGCAGCAAGCCAGCTTTGACTCTTGGCTAAGCTATCCTACGAGACACCACTTGTGAAATAGTTTTTGTACACGAGTCCACTAATCACCATTTCAATACTCCACCGTGGATCCTCCCTCTTCATCTCACGAGAGGGCCATCCGCGGTACTCACACTTATCTTGAGGCTTTTAATAGTATCCATTTACTTGTCTATGAACTGCATAAGCGACCAAGTAGTCCTTTACCGCGGACGTGGCTATTCGAATAGTTTTATACCCTGCAGGGGTGTACTTCGTCACACACGCTCTCACCACTTACCGTCGCTACACGACGTGTACTCGGCAACCTTCAAGCGGAAGCCCAACGTGGGTGTCGGCCACGGCCTACCCAAACACTCAAGTCTCTAGTCCAGGTTTATCGCCTATTCAGGTTCCATCCGCAGGGAGTCCGGCCGAGGTTTCCACATACGGCCCCAAACGATGTGTGCAGGGTTCCCGGACACCAAACGGGCGACTCGGTACACCGTGCCACGAGCCTACCGCATCACAGCCCACCCCTTGGTCAGCGCTGTCCACGGCCTCCAGCTTACTACAAACACCAGAAACTATGTGCAACTCCTGGACAGAGGACAAGGGTGATTAAGGAGCCGAGGGGGTCCATTGGTTTCGGGCCCAATGCGTGGTAGTAGCTGAATCTTAAATCACGCATACAGATCTCAGTTCTTAGGGACGGTCTCAATGAAACAACCCACCATGTACTCCTACATGGCCTCCCATCGATACCTTTACCAAATCGTATTCAACACCTCACTCTCATTACCGACACACGCTTTCACTCTAGTTCATCACCCTGATGAGCCAGACCTGACACGACTCTAAGCGTAGCGAGCATAACATTGTAGGAACACAACATGGCTCAATCAACTCCTACACATGCTATTGGGTTTCATCTAGTTACTGTGGCAATGACAGGTCATGCAAAGGAAAGTGGGTTCAACTACCGCAACACACAGCAGTTTGAATCGCGTTGTCTTAATGCAGTAAATGAGAGCAGAAGCGAGAAGATGGGTTTGTATCGAAATGATCAACGGGTTGCTTGCCTGACGGAGTGGTGGTGCGATACTGCCCTTCAGTTGGATACTCGTGAATATCCTCGGAGGCAGGACCTACCACGATGAACACAACGAAGCACGATCAACACCAAGCAAGTGCAACAATATGATGCATGCATGAGACATGGCAAAATGGTTGTATTGGGCTAATGCAACTAAGACCAGATGGGTTTGGACTATTTTGAATCAAAGATTCAAATTCCAAGTTCATAAATGGCCCATGTTAGTGCTTTATCTTGTTCTGCATTAAACAGTAGGTTAACTTGGATAAACATGCATGAAACCAGTACAGATGGATAGAATGGATTTTTCTGATCATTTTTCATATATAAATCTTTTCATTCTGAGCTATAGATTATTTTCTATGATTTTTTGAAGTTTGTGATAATTTCTGGAATTCCCTGTATAAGAATAATTCCAGTAATTAAGTTACTTATTACGTCAGCAGTGTGTCATGATGACGTCAGCGGTCAACGGAGTCGTCCAGGTCAAACCTGACGTGTGGGTCCCCTGTGTCAGTGTCACTGTTAGATAATTAACTAATTAGGATTAACTTAAATCTAACCCAGGTTAATTAGCAGGCGGGCCCCACTTGTCAGTGACTCTGGGGAGTCAACCCGTGGTCAAACCACGCTGACTCGCCGGCGTTTAGCCGCCGGCGACGTCCAGACGCGGAGGTGGGGTGCGGGATCCGTGCTCCGGCGACCAAATGGGCGGCGGAGAGCATCTACACGCAGCTGGGAACAAGCCGCATCGACTGGTGGTGGTGGTGGAGCTCGGGGTCGCCGGAATCGACGCCGGCGACGAGCCGTGCGGCTGCCGGGGTACGGGTGTAGTCGAACCCGTCGCTAGAGAGCGCGGCGAGGGGCGTGCGATAGTGCTACGGGCTCCTGGCGATGCAGTGAAGCTAACGGCCATGGTGGTGCGACCGTTGGATGGCCGGAGCCTCGTCGGCGACGCGTGCGGGTGAGCTACATGCAGTGGCTATGGAGCTCGAGAGGGAGAATGGAGAGGATAGATAGGTGGCCAGGCTCACGGTGGTTGCGACGAAGCGGACGGCGAGGTCGGGGGCGAACTGCTGCGGTGGTGACGGCGGAGGGGATCTCCGGCGGTGGGCGGCGAAGGCGAGGTCGGAGCAGTGGCTTCGGGGCAAGCGAGCACTCAGGGCTCGACCTGCTCGAAGGGGAAGGCGACGGCGGAGCTGCTGGACACGGTGGGGCGGCGCGAGGACGACGGTGGGCGCGGCTACTCCGGCGAGGTGGCAGCGGCTGCGTCGGCCATGGTGGAGGAAGGCGAGGGAGAGGCGATGGGGGAGGAAGGGGTGTCCAGGGGCTCGGGGGCGCGTCGTGGAGGTCGTCCAGCTCGTCCACGGGCGAGGCGGCAAGCAGGTGGCGCCGTGGCGAGCTCGCGCACGCCGGCGTCACCTCTGTGCCTGCTCTGGCGGGAGCAAGCAGCTGACTGGCCATGGGCCAGCACAGTGCTGGGCCGCCAGGTGGGCTGCCAGGTAAGTTCCTCTCTGCTTTCTGTTTTTTCCTTTTTATTTATTTCTGTTCTGTCTTTTGAAATAGTAGAAATACTATTCCATTTAGGAAAATCCTGAAAATATTCAGAGGCACCTTTGAAATTATTCTCAACAGCCTAAAAATACCTTCAAGATTATTTGGGCATTTAAAAATATTTATAGGATTTAAATTGCCCAAATGCAAATACTTATGGCTTGGTGCAAAAATCCAGAATGGCCTCCAAAAATATGAAACCATTTTTGGCTGAGGTTTTAGCCAGGACCAAAGATGGTGAACATTTATGGAGGGCATTTCAGGTTCATTGAAAAGGATTTTAGTAAACCCTAGTTGTGTTCAGGGGGGGTGCTGGGGGTTTCGGGCATCCCCATTTCAAGTTTCTGTGAAAAGTAGACATGATGCAACACTCTAATGCATGAACTAGCTAGGATGTGACAACTCACCCCCACGCAAAAGAATCTCGTCCCGAGATTTAGGATCCGTTGGGAAGAAGGTGGGGTACTCAAGTCGAAGACGATCCTCCCTTTCCCAAGTAGCTTCTTTCTCGGAATGATGTGACCATTAAACCTTGAGAAACTTGATGTTTTGGCGTCAAGTGGTACGCTCGGCTTGATCAAGGATTCGAACGGGATATTCCCGATATGTGAGATTATCTTGGAGATCAAGCGTTTCATGGTCCACTCCACAGATAGGATCCGAGAAGCAACGCCTGAGTTGAGAGACGTGGAAGACGTCATGAAACTTGGAAAGATGCGGAGGTAGTTCCAATTGGTAGGCAACTTCTCCTCGCTTGGCAAGAATGCGAAAGGGTCCAATGTAATGAGGAGCCAATTTGCCTTTGATACCGAATCGATGGGTTCCCTTTAAAGGAGTAACCCGAAGGTAAGCCTTCTCGTCAACCTCAAAAGTCATAGCCTTATGTTTGCAATCATAATGGCTCTTTTGGCGAGATTGGGCTGTTTTCAATTTCTCACGAATAATGCGAACCTGCTCTTCTCCTTCCTGAATCATATCCGGGCCAAAGAGTTGTCTTTCCCTGGTTTCTGACCAGTTAAGAGGCGTTCGACATTTTCGTCCATAGAGAACCTCGAAAGGAGCTTTGCCCAAGCTAGCTTGATAACTATTGTTATAAGCGAACTCGGCGAATGGAAGGCATTTCTCCCAATCCATGCCGAAAGAGATGACAGAAGCTCGGAGCATATCCTCCAGAATTTGATTAACTCGTTCTACCTGACCACTTGATTGAGGGTGGAAGGCGGTGCTAAAGGAGAGACGAGTTCCCATAGCATTCTGGAAACTTTCCCAAAATCGAGAGGTGAAGAGACTTCCACGGTCTGAGTTAATTTCCAATGGAACACCATGAAGAGACACTATTCGGGAGATGTACAAGTCAGCTAGCTGGCTCGCAGTTATACTCTCACGAACAGGTAGGAAGTGGGCTACTTTGGAAAGACGATCGACAACAACGAAGATAGCATTATTCCCTCTCTTGGTCCTGGGAAACCCGGTAATGAAATCCATACCGATTTTATCCCATTTCCATTCAGGAATAGCCAAAGGTTGAAGGGTGCCAGCAGGCCGTTGATGCTCTGCTTTAACACGACGGCAGACGTTGCAATTAGCAATGTATTGAGCAATTTCTCTCTTCATCCTAGTCCACCAAAACCTCTGGCGTAGGTCTTGATACATTTTGGTACTACCGGGATGAATGGTGAGAGGAGATTCATGAACTTCCTGAAGGACCAATCGCCTCAGGTTGCGTACCTTGGGAACCACTAGGCGGTCTCCAAAGAAGACAACACCTTGGTCATCAACGGAGAAACAATCCGCAACTCCTTTCTTGATGTTTCTTTTAATACGGGAGATCCCCGGATCTACCTTCTGAGCTTTGATGATCTCATCCGTAAGGGTAGGTTTCCCCACCAGGGTGGATAGGAACCCTCGAGGAACAATGTGAAGGTTAAGCTTACAGAATTCCTCGTGGAGAAGTGGTTGACTTTGTTGTAACATCAAGTTGTTACAGTAAGATTTACGGCTTAGCGCATTAGCCATGACATTGGCTTTGCCCGGGGTGTAAGTTATTCCTAAGTCGTAATTTGTGATCAACTCGACCCAACGTCTTTGCCTAAGATTCAAATCCGGTTGGGTGAAGATGTCTTTCAGACTTTGGTGATCAGTGAAAATCTCGCAACGATTACCGAGAAGGTAATGTCGCCATGTTTTGAGTGCATGGACTACGGCTGCAAGCTCTAGATCATGTGTGGGATAATTATCCTCATGTGGACGCAACTGTCGGGAAGCGTAGGCAATCATGTGACGGTCTTGCATGAGTATGCAACCTAGTCCTTGTCGCGAGGCGTCGCAATAGATAACAAAGTCCTTAGAGAAATCTGGTGGTATGAGTACGGGAGCAGATGTCAGGCGTCTTTTCAGTTCCTGAAAGCTGAACTCGCACTGTGGGGTCCACTCGAACTTTTTATCTTTCTTAAGGAGTTCAGTTAGAGGTTTAGCAACCTTGGAGAAATTCTCGACGAAGCGGCGACAATAGCTCGCTAAGCCAAGGAAACTCTGAACTTGCTTGACCGATTCAGGTGGAGTCCAGTCAAGGATGGCTTGAACTCGCTCGGGATTGACAGCAATACCCTTACCAGAGATTACATGGCCTAGATAGGTCACTTCTGGCAACCAGAATTCACACTTAGAGAATTTAGCATAAAGGCGATGCTCTCGAAGTTTCGTCAATACTAGCCTTAGATGCTCGGCATGTTCTTCCTCATTCTTGGAGTAGATGAGTATATCATCGAGGTATACTACGACGAATTTATCCAAATACTCCATGAATATTGAGTTCATTAACCGAGAGAAGGTGGCTGGAGCATTAGTTAAACCGAAAGACATGACGGTATACTCGTATTGGCCATAACGAGTAACAAAGGCCGTTTTAGGAATGTCCCCGTTCTTGATTTTTGATTTGATGGTAGCCCAACCTCAAATCCATTTTAGAGAAGACTGAGGATCCAGCGAGCTGATCATACAGGTCGTTGATCCTGGGAAGCGGATACTTGTTCTTGATAGTGACTAAGTTGACAGGTCGGTAATCTACAACCATCTGATCCGTACCATCCTTCTTCTTGACGAAGAGGACGGGGCAAGCCCACGGAGAAGAACTAGGACGGATGAAACCCTTTTTCAAGGACTCATCGAGTTGTTTCTTAAGCTCGGCTAGTTCTAGGGGTGCCATCTTATAGGGTCTTCTAGAGACTGGGATGGTTCCTGGAACAAGGTCTATCACGAACTCGACATCCCTGTCAGGTGGAATACCTGGCAGTTCTTCTGGAAAGACATCCGGGAAGTCACGGACTACCGGAACATCTTCAAGGTCTGGAAGAGGGTTGGCATTTAATGAGTAAAGCTGACGCTTAGACACTCGGGTCAAAACATTGACTGTCTTGCCCGACGGATGGGTGAGTTGAATAGTTCGAGTAGAGCAATCAATCTTAGCATAATGGGCTGACATCCAGTCCATACCCAAGATGATGTTTATGTCCGAGGACTTGAGAGCTATTAGTGATGCTAGGAAGACCAATCTGTCGACAAGAATTTCATTTCCATGGCTTATCCTAGAGGTTTGCCATTTAGAACCAGGGGTTTGCATTACCATGGAGGTGGGCATGTCACAAAATGTGGTGTTGTGCAATCGAGCATAGCTCTCAGAGATAAATGAATGAGATGCTCCAGTATCGAAAAGAACAGTTGCCGGATGGCAATTAACAAGGAGCGTACCAAGGACGACGTTGGGACCCTCATGAGTTTCTTCAGCTGAAACATAGTTGACATGGCCACGTGCGGTGGTGGCTGGCTTGGCGTAGTAAGTCTTTCCTGCTGGCTTACCACGGCCAACGGACTGTCCAGGTTGATTGGGGTTGTTTCGGGGGCACTCGCGCAAATAGTGACCCGTTTCTCCACACTTGAAGCATGTCACAACATTGGGGCGTGGAGCAGCATTAGCAGCGGGGACACCATAGACCTTGGGCGGTGCATACTGCTGGTTGGGGCGAGGCGCCTCGAAGGATGGCCTCGGAGTGAACCTAGGTGGCAGAGCAGTGTTTGGAATCCAGACCCGGCGCTTCTGAGATCCGGAGCCGGATGAGGAACCAAAATCGCGGGAGTGCTTGCGTGTAGCGTCATAGTCAGTCTGTCCTGTCTCAGCACTGATGGCCTTATTGACCAACTTCTGGAAGGAGGTGCACTCATGCAGACGAAGATCGCGGCGAAGCTCGGGGCTAAGTCCCTTGCGGAACCTTGCCTGCTTCTTGGCGTCGGTGGATACCTCTTCAGGAGCATAGCGTGCTAGATTTCCAAACTCATGGCTATATGCATCCACGGTCAGTCTGCATTGGGTGAAGTTGCAGAATTCTTCCTGCTTACGATCTATGAGACCCTCCGGAATATGATGCTCACGGAAAGCCTCACTGAATTCAGCCCAAGTAGTGATTTGGCCGGCTGGGCGCATAGCCTCAAAGTTTTCCCACCAGAGGCTAGCAGGGCCTTCGAGGTGATAGGCAGCGTAGGTAACCTTATCAGCTTCGGCTACGTTGGCAGAACATGGCTTATGGGTGATGCTGCGAAGCCAATCATCCGCATCGAGGGGCTCGACGGAATGGTTAAACTTTGGTGGGTACAACTTGATAAAGTCATTGATGGACACCAAGTCGTTCCTCTGATGACGTGCAGTATTCTGCTCAATTCGCTCTAGCAAGTGGTTAGTCTCATGCTTGTTTCTTTCTGCCTCCAGCATGACTTCGGCCAGAGAAGGCGGTTGAGGCAGATTCTCCCCCCTAACTGCATTGGCCTCACCCTGCGCCTGGACAGCAGGGTTGTTGCGGGTGTTAACCATCCTAGGAGAAACAAAACAACGGTTTAGACAAGGATGGCTAAATCTTGGCAGGGAAATGCGGAATGTAATGGATAACACGGAATGCAGAGATGATCATCAGTATGACATGGTAATATAGAAACTGACATATGTATACCAACGGTCATACACACCATACATAGTTTAGTACAAGCCCAGGCTAGAGTACAGCTGCGATGAAAGACGATACATCTCATCAGAGGCATTCCAAGCTCCTATACATTATATTTCTACACCTCCGGAACGTGATACACACCAAGTCGTATCCCACAAGACACGCAGGACTGTGGGGAATACAACTGTTACAATACTAGTGGAACTACTACCAACTCAGACGTCTCCGTAGTAATCTTCGTAGAAGTCACCACCATGTCCTGGGAGCTGAACATGATCATCTGGAAACAGTCGGTCCTGTGGAGCTTGCGGTCCATAAGGACTCGGGTGTGGCCTTGGTCCAACAAACGGTGGCAGACGGGGTCCACGAGGAGGGGTGATGCCTCCTACATCACGCCATTCCATACATTCTGGCAGACCAGACCGCACGGGGTACAAGTCCCTCATGTCCATATACCCGGCCTGCACGGCAGGTGCAAACCGTGTCAGAGTGGCCCAGTGATCAGAACGGGCATTAAAGAGCTCCATTCGCAAGGCACGATTCACACGGTCCTTGTCCTCAAGCATCTCGGTGGTGGTGCGGAGTAGTGAATCCTCATGGGTAGGATCACAGTAGGTAGCCTGATAGTACCCCTGTGCCCCAGGGAGTGATGCTGGCATATAGCGGAAATCAGTGTTCTGAAGCAAGGCAGTTCTGGCTCGCATGATAGTCATCATCGAGTAAGCTGCGTCCTGCACGGACATCTCGATGGTAACTCCAAGTCCATAAGAGCAATGGAGGGGTTCAGTAGCTCCAGGATAGGAAGGGTAAATCCTGACTGTGCAAAAATATTGGCTTTGATTAAAGTCTCGAAACTGCTCCTCGACGGTATACTCGGGATACCAACGATAGCCTGTCTCAACCATCACTCGGACCAGCATGGCCGTGTGACCAGGTACATCGAGGCACCGGGTCAGACGAACCACTTGATTCTGGGAACGGGTGGCCATCTGAAAGCAAGGAATAATGCAAGGCATTAGTATTTCTAGGAAAATTCGGATAGCATAACGGCTGTAATGCTCAGAAAAAGATTTGAGACATTCGCAATAGTTTGCAATACCACTCAACAACATCATATCAAGGTTCTGGTTCAACCGACAACATACTAAGGTAGTAGAAACTGAGCCGAAGCATGGAACCAACAATCCTATAAGTTCCTACGGATTAGTAACACGTGAACCTGATAGAGAGAAGAGAGCCTAGTCCTTAACCCACGTAGAATGAGAAGAGAATGACTCAGATCAGAGGGCATGAGGTAAAGGAGTAAAAGCGCCTTACGTTCCCTCCCACAATCAATTCCCCTACATATAACTAAAGCATTTCTAGACTCGACATCGACCAATTTGGCTTAACGCACCTACAGGCAGTCCGACTCTGATGCCAACGCTGTCAGGACCCCGATTCTAAGTCACACCGATCTAGCCTGTAACACCTCATATCACATTGCGGCCTCACGCACGGTACTCCCACGGGTGTCGCCTTACCATGGCCTGGGACCGTTTGCGCCTTTTGGCTCACGTATATGACAATGTCGCTAGCATCCATATGACAAAGAACCTGGGCCGACATGGCTAGTCGTGAACCCAAAGCGGCACTAACGTATGGGGACAGGCATACATGAATCAACATCGAACGTGTCGGTCAGCAGCGTGTGAATCCGGGCTGTAGCACTGGGCCAACAGGACTCCGGGAACCCGGGCTGTAGCAGGCTAGGCAGGACTCCGGATGTCACCGCGTGACATTTCCCCGAAGGGACAGACACAGGAACGATATGAATCACATGCCGGCCAGTCAAGTGTCCAGAGCAGTAGTGCTGGGCTAGCAGGACTCCGGTGAACCGGGCTGTAGCGGACTACTATGGCTCAAGGAGGCACTAAACTACATTTCCCCATAAGAGAGGCTGCCAAGGATAAACAACTAGATTGTCGGATCCCACACATACCAAGCATTTCAATCATACACACAATATGCTCGATATGTGCAAATACAACATGGCATCACAACAAAACTCTACAACTCAAAGTACTTTATTTAAAGGGCTCCGGAGAGCCTTACATAACTTGTTCATACAGATAGGGGTCACAAGACCCGACACTCAAGTCATACAATCATACAAACACATGCGGAAGCAACTTGTCTGGGTACAGACACTAGAAAGAAAGAAGGCTTGACGAAGCCTGTCTATCTACGTAGGCCCTTCACAAGCCTAGATCACCACCTGGGTGGCAAGCCACTCGTCGTCGTCGAGTTCTACATAGAACCCATCGGAAGGGGCGGCGTTGTCGTCTGAAAACAGTAATTGAAGCAACATGAGTACAAAGGTACTCATCAAGTCTTACAACAGATCCTACTATACATGTTCATTCTCAAGAAGGTAGTGGAGTTATTGCAGCAAGCCAGCTTTGACTCTTGGCTAAGCTATCCTAAGAGACACCACTTGTGAAATAGTTTTCGTACACGAGTCCACTAATCACCATTTCAATACTCCACCGTGGATCCTCCCTCGTCATCCCACGAGAGGGACATCCGCGGTACTCACACTTATCTTCAGGCTTTTAATAGTATCCATTTACTTGTCTATGAACTGCATAAGCGACCAAGTAGTCCTTTACCGCGGACGCGGCTATTCGAATAGTTTTATACCCTGCAGGGGTGTACTTCGTCACACAGGCTCTCACCACTTACCGTCGCCACACGACGTGTACTCGGCAACCTTCAAGCGGAAGCCCAACGTGGGTGTCGGCCACAGCCTACCCAAACACTCAAGTCTCTAGTCCAGGTTTATCGCCTATTCAGGTTCCATCCGCAGGGAGTCCGGCCGAGGTTTCCACATACGGCCCCAAACAATGTGTGCAGGGTTCCCGGACACCAAACGGGCGACTCGGTACACCGTGCCATGAGCCTACCGCATCACAGCCCACCCCTTGGTCAGCGCTGTCCACGGCCTCCAGCTTACTACAAACACCAAAAACTACGTGCAACTCCTGGACAGAGGACAAGGGTGATTAAGAAGCCGAGGGGGTCCATTGGTTTCGGGCCCAATGCATGGTAGTAGCTGAATCTTAAATCACGCATACAGATCTCGGTTCTTAGGGACGGTCTCAATGAAACAACCCACCATGTACTCCTACATGGCCTCCCATCGATACCTTTACCAAATCGTATTCAACACCTCACTCTCATTACCGACACACGCTTTCACTCTAGTTCATCACCCTGATGAGCCAGACCTGACACGACTCTAAGCGTAGCAAGCATAACATTGTAGGAACACAACATGGATTAATCAACTCCTACACATGCTAGTGGGTTTCATCTAGTTACTGTGGCAATGACAGGTCATGCAAAGGAAAGTGGGTTCAACTACCGCAACACACAGCACTTTGAATCGCGTTGTCTTAATGCAGTAAATGAGAGCAGAAGCAAGAAGATGGGTTTGTATCGAAATGATCAACGGGTTGCTTGCCTGACGGAGTGGTGGTGGGATACTGCCCTTCAGTTGGATACTCGTGAATATCCTCGGAGGCAGGACCTACCACGATGAACACAACGAAGCACGATCAACACCAAGCAAGTGCAACAATATGATGCATGCATGAGACATGGCAAAATGGTTGTATTGGGCTAATGCAACTAAGACCAGATGGGTTTGGACTATTTTGAATCAAAGATTCAAATTCCAAGTTCATAAATGGCCCATGTTAGTGCTTTATCTTGTTCTGCATTAAACAGTAGGTTAACTTGCTTAAACATGCATGAAACCAGTACATATGGATAGAATGGATTTTTCTGATCATTTTTCATATATAAATCTTTTCATTCTGAGCTATAGATTATTTCCTATGATTTTTTGAAGTTTGTGATAATTTCTGGAATTCCCTGTATAAGAATAATTCCAGTAATTAAGTTACTTATTACGTCAGCAATGTGTCATGATGACGTCAGCGGTCAACGGAGTCGTCCAGGTCAAACCTGACGTGTGGGTCCCCTGTGTCAGTGTCACTGTTAGATAATTAACTAATTAGGATTAACTTAAATCTAACCCAGGTTAATTAGCAGGCGGGCCCCACTTGTCAGTGACTCTGGGGAGTCAACCCGTGGTCAAACCACACTGACTCGCCGGCGTTTAGCCGCCGGCTACGTCCAGACGCGGCGGTGGGGTGCGGGATCCGTGCTCCGGCGACCAAATGGGCGGCGGAGAGCATCTATACGCAGCTGGGAACAAGCCGCATCGACTGGTGGTGGTGGTGGAGCTCGGGGTCGCCGGAATCGACGCCGACGACGAGCCGTGCGGCTGCCGGGGTACGGGTGTAGTCGAACCCGTCGCTAGAGAGCGCGGCGAGGGGCGTGCGATAGTGCTACGGGCTCCTGGCGATGCAGTGAAGCTAACGGCCATGGTGGTGCGACCGTTGGATGGCCGGAGCCTCGTTGGCGACGAGCTCGGCGGCAACGCGTGCGATTGAGCTACATGCAATGGCTACGGAGCTCGAGAGGGAGAATGGAGAGGATAGAGAGGTGGTCAGGCTCACGGTGGTTGCGACGGAGCGGACGGCGAGGTCGGGGGCGAACTGCTGCGGTGGTGACGGCGGAGGGGATCTCCGGTGGTGGGCGGCGAAGGCGAGGTCGGAGCAGTGGCTTCAGGGCAAGCGAGCGCTCGGGGCTCGACCTGCTCGAAGGAGAAGGCGACGGCGGAGCTGCTGGACACAGTGGGGCGGCACGAGGACGACGGTGGGCGCGGCTACTCCGGCGAGGTGGCAGCGGCGGCGTCGGCCATGGTGGAGGAAGGCGAGGGAGAGGCGATGGGGGAGGAAGGGGGTGTCCAGGGGCTCGGGGGCGCGTCGTGGAGGTCGTCCAGCTCGTCCACGGGCGAGGCGGCAAGCAGGTGGCGCCGTGGCGAGCTCGCGCACGCCGGCGTCACCTCTGTGCCTGCTCTGGCGGGAGCAAGCAGCTGACTGGCCATGGGCCAGCACAGTGCTGGGCCGCCAGGTGGGCTGCCAGGTAAGTTCCTCTCTGCTTTCTGTTTTTTCCTTTTTATTTATTTCTGTTCTGTGTTTTGAAATAGTAGAAATACTATTCCATTTAGGAAAATCCTGAAAATATTCAGAGGCACCTTTGAAATTATTCTCAACAGCCTAAAAATACCTTCAAGATTATTTGGGCATTTAAAAATATTTATAGGATTTAAATTGCCCAAATGCAAATACTTATGGCTTGGTGCAAAAATCCAGAATGGCCTCCAAAAATATGAAACCATTTTTGGCTGAGGTTTTAGCCAGGACCAAAGATGGTGAACATTTATGGAGGGCATTTCAGGTTCATTGAAAAGGATTTTAGTAAACCCTAGTTGTGTTCGGGGGGGTGCTGGGGGTTTCTGGCATCCCCATTTCAAGTTTCTATGAAAAGTAGACATGATGCAACACTCTAATGCATGAACTAGCTAGGATGTGACAGCGAATCGTTTTTTTTGCCCGGACGCACTTCCTTCCGTGTGAAGATGTAGTTGGTGGGTCCCAGCAGTCAGGGGGGAAGCGTTTTTTTCACGAAATACTGTGGCCTGTCCGGTGGGTCCCTGCTGTCGGGTGGAGGAATAATTATTTTGCGCGTAATAAGGAGGCACTTCCTTGCGGCCGTCGTGGTCCCAGTTGTCAGTCTCTGCGCATATAGTACTCTTCCGATGGAAGTCGTTCTGTGACCACGTTGACCACGCCCCACCGAGAACACCAGGGCGGTGGACGACGGCGAGGGCTAGGAAGGGGACAACGCGGAGCCGGGGAAGACGCGGCTGTGGAAGCCGCGCAGAGAGGAGTACAAGGGTTCACTGGTTCGGCTGCAGTGTGTGGCTGCCGTCGCCGCAGAATAACAGGGGGTGTGGGGGAGTAGATGGATGGCCTGGCCAGTAGTGGGAGTAGTAGGGGGCGGTGAGGCCTCCGCAGCATCACAGCTGGCCACGGGAGGCAGGAGCGCGCGGCACGACCGGCGCTGGTTTGGGCGGCTAGAGCAAGAAGACAAGAGGTTGAAGAAGCACTACGGCCGTTGGATGGACATCGTACGGTCACTGGAGCTAGAATTGTTCATATTGACTAAGTTGACAAAGCCCTCCGTCCCCGTGACCTTAGTTGGCCCACAAGTTAGCCTCCCACTATGGTGGGTCCCAGCTAGCAGGGGGTATTCATTTTTTTATGCGTAATAAGGAGGCACTTCCTTGCGTGCGAAGATATAGCTGGTGGGTCCGACCTGTCACCGGGGGAAACGTTTTTTTCGCGAAATACAGAGGCCCTTCTGATGAGTCCCAGCTGTCAGGTGGAGAAATCATTATTTTGCGCGTAAGAAGGAGGCATTTCCTTGTGTGCGGCCATGGACCCAGCTGTCAGCCAATCCACGTACAGTCCACGTCCAATGGATGTCATTCGTTGACCATGTTGACCAGGCTGCGCCGAGAGCACCATGGCGGTGGACCACGGCGAGGCCTAGGAAGGGAATGACACGAAGCCGGGGAAGACTCGGCAATGGTTGCCCATGCGGTGGGGAGAGGGTTTACTGGTCCGGCTGCCATCGCCAGAAAATAACAGGAGGTGTGGGTGAGTAGAGGAATGGCCTGGCCATCAAAGAAGTATGGTGGGGCGGTGCGGCCTGTGCAGCAGCACAGCCGGCCACGGGAGGCGGGAGCAGGCAGTCCCACCGGCGCTGGTTTGGGCGGCTGGAGCAAGAAGATCAGCTATTGAAGAAGCAGCACGGCCGTTGGATTAACATCCAACGGTCACTGCTGCTAGAATCGTTTGTGGACTAAGTTGACAAAGCCTTTCGTACACGTCAACCCAGTAGACCCACAAGTCAGCCTCCAAATCTGTCCCAAACAGCATACAACCCGAAATTTCTAGCCAGATTCAAATTAATTTTAAATCTAAATATACATTAATTTAAATTCGATGAAATTTTACCCGCACAAAAACAATGAAATTTAAAATATCAAAATCCGAAAGAAAAAAGTATTTTGGAACTAATTGCCTGTTTGATGTATTTTTCCATTTTACAGCCCATTTATTATTACTTATAGCCCATTTCTTATTACTTATAGCCCACTTTCTGGGCAAAATGCATCCCTCCTCGTCTTGAAAGATTTCCGGTCTAGCAGGGCGTAGAAAAGCAAGTAGGCCTACGTTGGTTATTCTCCAAAAAAACAAAATATCTAGCTAGCCATTTTCTGAAAGGAAAAAAACAAACTGGGCTTGTCATGTGCTAAACATATGAAATAAAAGCCTGGGCTAGACGGGCCACAGGTCCCGCGCAACCCAGTTGATACCCTTCTCCGTCCCGAAAAAACAAAATTACTGCACGCTGCTGGGTCCCTACTGTCATCCTCACCATGTACAGTCATCTCCTTATTCCTCTCGGTTGTTGACCATGTTGACAACACCGGAGGGCGGCTCCGCGGCAAGCCAACCAAGGCGGATGACGCTGGTGAGGCCTCGGACGGGAACGAACAGGAGCCGGGGAAGATGCGCAGAGTTTTAGGGTGTGATGTGGCCACGATGCGTGCGCGGCAGCACAGTCAGCCGTGGGAGGCGGGAGCAGGCGGTCCCGCCGGCGCTGGTTTGGCTTTGGCGGCTCGAGGAATAAGAGACTGTAGAAACACGACAGACGTTGAATGTCAATCCAACGATCAAGGTTGGCACAATCGTTTGTTGACTAAGCCGACACCAAGTAGCATACTTTTCTATATATAGGAAGAAAAGAAAAACTGGGCTCGTTCGCCTGATAACATTCCCGAAACTGCGACCGTTCGATCTTGTGTCGCAACTAAAACTGCGAGGAAAATGCATTCGTCTGTCGTCCTCCTCCTAGGGAACATCCGCCACATAAGTGACTAGCACCCTTGGTTTTCAACCGAGAGGTCTTGGCTTCGAGTCCCAGGAACTCTCAATTTTGTCCTCCTTCCTTCCTCACAAAAAAGGGAAAGAAAATCAAAGACTTGGGGAAGGCGTACAGAACAAGCTAGTGTACCAGTAAAGAGACGTTGCTGAGTTTTATAAAAAAGAGAGACGTGCTCCTGTAGCTGGTTCGAATCCAAACCTAGACTATGACTATATACTCTGCAAGTAATGAAACTGACATATCCAACGTTCGCTTCTCCTCTTCTCTACTTACTCTGCCTAGCATCAGAAGCTCTGGCCGCAGCAACCATGTCCGCTGGCTGCTCGTCCACCTGCTCATCAGCAGGCAACAACCAGATATGCGCCAAGTCGCCACCTGTACCATCGCCTGTGGGTCTCATCACACCCGCCCCGGCACGCGCACCACAGCCGATTGCTCATCGCAACCCACTGTCGTTGGTGTGGTGCCACTGCTGCAAATCACAATCCTGGCCGGGTCTTCTACAAATGCCCGAATCATGGGGTAATAATATGTTTAACTGTTGTTTTGCTGCTTTCGGTTGCTGATTTTTTTTAATATTTTGGTTGATGATCTTCTAATTTGATTCGTGCAGAAAAGGGAAGATTCGTGCGATTTGTATTTCTGGGAAGTTGCTGATGTGGGGGAATGCAACTATGCTGATTATTTGGTTAGCCGAGGAATCCCAATACCAGTAGGTTGGGGTGTTGGACAAGTAACTGAAGGAACGATAGAAGAGGAAGATGCAGAGCAGAAGGTTAAAGATGCAGTTCCTCTGATCATGGCCAAGCAATAGCTGTTGAACGGCCTTGACAGCAATGAGGAGATGAAAGAACTTGTGAAGATAATGGGCAAAATCGATGTGCTCTGTAGAATGAATGTCTCTTTATTTGCAGTGTATGTAGCACTCGTGATGTATTCAGTGGCTATGACATGAGCACTTTCCTGAAACTAGTAATGAATGAAACCTATGTAGCAGGCTGGGTGTAGTGTTGTGAACATCTAATGATTTCTATTAACGGAAATCACGGGGTATCCCCTTTTGCTCATAAATAAATAAATAGCAGAGGCCCTATCAGGTTAGCTTTCTTCTCATTCGAAGACGTCGAGCAAATTGCAGTCCAACAGCAAACTATGTCATCAAATTCAAGTTCCATAGCCAAATATGAGTACAACTAAACAACAATATCATCATGTTTTAGTCGTCATACAATCACCAAACACAAATCAGCATACATAACAAGTGATGTTCTCACAGCAAAATACTAAACGACATGTTTTTCAGGTTTCAGTTGTCATAGCAAACACAATTTCACATAGTAGATAAAAAACATCTTCTGACGGGCAAATACGACAAAAGCAATGTAATCATCATCCGAAGCAGCAGCATCAACATCTTCGCCATGTGTATCAGTCTGAATCGTAATTCCCCATGGTGTCATCTTCTTCTTCGTCCTCAACGTCCTTGAACGTTGGCTTCTTCTTGATCAACTCTTGTATGTCCACAGCACGACGGGCAATCTTTTCGCCGGCGTCATTGACGTGATGGTTCTCAAACATATTAGGAACATCTGTGTTATCTTGTACATCAGGAGCAGCGTAAGCATCATCTTATTGTGCAACTTCATTAAACGAATTCCTCTGCTCAAACCTTTGCAATACTCTCCAGTCATCGCTACATGCAAATGTGTCTTCCAATAAAAATATCTGTGTTGCTTCATTTGCCAAAATAAAAGGCTCGTTGGTCTGGTACGCCGCCTTGACATTGATGGATTTGAAATAATCATGAGCTCTGGGTTTTGCGATCCTGGAAACAGGTTATACCAACGACAGCACAATAGAACCACACACTGATGATCCTCGAAACTGGAGATATACTGCAACTGAACAATATCTATTATGTTAGCATACATTTCAGTTGTCTCTTTGTCATACGTATCCGTGCTCATGATGGCACTGTTTTGTATCTTCCTTCCTTCGTCTCGTGCAAGGGTGTTGTAGCGTACATCTCCAACAATGCGAGATTCATAATGTCTTACCCGAGTATCAGGACCCATTGCTAGTGAGTATAGGGCATCATCAACTGCCTGCCCATCCTCCCGCATCTTCTTAACCTATGGTTAGAAAATAGACAAGTTGAGCATCTTATGTACTCAATATATTAAAAAAACTGACAGTGCAATTCAAAAGCTTACATGGCACTTGAACCATTTCGCAAATCCTGCCATAACCAGTTTGTCAATGTTTCTTGGATTTTGCGGCAGTAACTCCTTTTTGTAGATGCTGCACAACATAGTGATCGCGTCAAACATCTAAATATATAAGAATGTGCTGCAAGTTTAGTAGATTACGATGTATAAGCTGCAGTACTTAGCACTTACTTGATATAAGGTAGTATCTCAGGACAGTTATTCAACACATACCAAACCATTTTGTTCAAACCTTTAGGTTTGTCCTCTTGTCGACTCTTCCCTGTAACTCAAACAGAATAATCGAAAACATTGAGCCCGGGATTGTCTTCACCCACCTCTTTGCTAAGCTGATCAGTTGTTTCAATGTATTTTGAGCAGAATGTCAACGGTTCTGTAGCAATGTAGGCCTCTGCAATGGAACCCTCGGGTCTAGCTCTGTTCCTAACATAGCCCTTGAAAGTGCCTAGCCGCCTTTCAATAGGGTACATCCAGCCATACTGTACTGGACCTCTAAGTAGTGCCTCATCAGGTAGATGAACAGCCAAATGCACCATCACATCAAAGAAGGCTGGAGGATATATCTTCTCAAGGTCGCATAGGATAGTTGGTATCTTGTCTCTAAGACGCTCCAAAGAATCTATCCTGATATTTCTACTGCAGAGTTCCCTGAAGAATTGTCCCAACTCTGCAACTGCTCTGTATAAGTCAGGGTGGCCCAATCCTCTAACGATAACAGGTAAAACCCTTTGAAGTAGGACGTGGCAGTCATGAATTTTCAACCCTTGTACCTTGTTTCCATCTGCACTGACTCTCCTTTCAGGGTTGGAAGCAAATCCATGTGGGAATCTCACACGTGATAGGACCTCGCAGAATTCTTTTCTTTTTACCTTGTCCAAGACGTACACAGCTGGTGCCATATCCCGTGGTTTACCTTCATCTTGCACCTGCAAATCCTATCTGACACCCAGGTGTGTCAAATCAATCCTTGATTTTAAGGTATCTTTCGTCTTGCCTTCAATATTAAGAAGTGTGCCGATAATGCTGTCACATATATTTTTCTCGATGTGCATCACATCAAGATTATGCCGCAGATCCAAATCTTTCCAATACTCCAAGTCCCAGAAAGTGGACCTGCGGGTAAATAATAATATCTCTTCTGCCCTGCCACGCTTCCTTTTCCCGCTACCATTACCAGGATGGTTTCCTGGTGTAATATGCCTGACCTTCTCTAATTCCACTTGCAACTCATTGGCGGTGAGCCTCTTTGGCGCATCACGGTTTTCATGCTTTGCATTGAACACATGTCTTCGGTATTTTCTAGGATGCGGCTTGTCCTTGGCAAGGAAACGGCGATGTCCAATGTAACAGATCTTGCTAAGTATTGCGTATGACAGCGGATTCCTGTCACGGCAAACACATGCATTGTAACCATGTGTCGTTCGCCCTGACATAGTGCCCAAAGCTGAATAATCATGGATGCACCAAATTATGACAGCACGCAGAAAGAAATCAGCTGGTGGGCTGCTATATAGGTCTCGAGTGAGAAAACCCCTCCATAGCTGTTGAAGTTCCTCCACAAGAGGCTCCATGAACAAATCAAAATCCTTTCCAGGACTTTTTGGACCTGGGATGAGCAAGGCCATCATGTAGTTTGATTCTTTGGTGCAGACATTTGGAGGCATGTTGTAAGGGATAACAAGCACTGGCCACATGCTATATGTGGCGCTCTGGTGGCCAAATGGGTTAAATCCATCTGAAGCTAAGCCAAGCCTAATGTTTCTCGGGTCAGCAGCAAACTTTTTGTGTTCATGGTTGAAGCTTTTCCACTCACTACCATGAGATGGATGGCTCATTACATTCTGATCTCTGTACTCCTGGTTCCTAGAATGCCACGGTACATCCTCTCTTGTTTCAGCATCATGAAACAACCTCTGCAATCTTGGTATAATTGGAAATGTCTCAGAACATTATGAGGAATCCTCTTCACAGCATCGCCATCTTTCCATCTTGATGATTTGCATTTCGGGCATTCACTTAAGTTGGCATAATCCTTCCGGAACAGAACACAATTATTCTTACAAACATGGATCATATCATATCCAATTCCAACTGCACGAAGGAAATTCTTCATTTTACTGTAGGTGTGTGGCAGCTCAGACGCATCTGGGAAAGATTTGCGGAAAGCAGCCAACATCGCATCGAATGATTTGTTGGTCATTCGCTCAGATGTCTTCACCTGAAGAAAGGTGACCATAGCTGAGAATACTGACAGCTTATTTCCTGGGGTGACAGCCACGTTGCATTGTTCCAACATGCGGGCCCATCGTTTTTCTTCTGCAGGTGAAAGTTCATGGAATGCACGAGCATTTCGTAGCATTGTTTCAATGTTGGTCAAACTCACTGGCTCCGCCACCACCACCTCCTCCTCCTCTTCCACCTGAGCATCAGGCAGATCAAGATGGTGATCTGCTGCTTCCACGTAGTCAATAAAATTGACATTCACAGTTTCACCATGATGAACCCACCTAGTATATCTGACCGACATCCCATACAAGTGTAGATGATTTTGCACAGTTGACTGGGGTCTTGTAACTGAATTCATACAACTGCTACACGGGCAGAGCACATCTGATTTCGGACCATCGTACTCAGCTCTCATAAAGTTCATGAAGTTTTCAACCCCCTCGACATATGCAGCAGAGAATCTTCGAGCAGAAGTTATCCAAGTCATGTCCATCTGTTAGACATACAAATTAGTTGTTCTACTAGATATTACAGGAAAAACATATATGTTTTTTATGAAGTCCAGAAAAAATACCTAGGTCGATGTCTAAATCTATGGCAAGATATTTGGACGAGCAGATCTAAGTAACGAAATATATGTAAAGCTAATTCAACAAACAGATTTGAGTGCTAATTTATGGCAGGCTGTTTCAGCAGTCAATGAGGCCGAGCACACAGCCATCGAACTATCGAAGGCCATCGCAGCAACAAAGATTGAGTATAAAACAGTGTAGACCTATTTCACCTAACAGATTGGCTACTAGACCAAGGCAATCTACGTCACAATAAATATATGGCAGGGTATTTTAGCAACTAATCGGCCTTGGCATGCCATCTCAGCTAAGCAGATTGAGTATAGAACAGGGCAAGAAAGCTTCTTAAGCAGAGCATATTGACTGTAAACTACTTCGGCAAACAGTGAGATTAACAGCGTCTATCAGCTAACATTCAGCGCTACACCAACATGAACGGGGCCTCAGTCTAGAATGCGCATACCGTGGGAGAAGCTGACCGCCGTGCGTCTCCACGCGAACGTCGCCAACGGTGGCGGCGCTGACCGCCGTGCGCCCCCACAATAACGTAGCCAGCGGTGGCGGCGCGGCTAGAGGACGGCAGTCTGCAAGAGCGTACTGTGGGAGCGAGAGGATCGCCATGCGTCCCCTCGACGAACCGCGGCACCGACGTATCGGCGCGGCAGGGATGGCGGCTTTGGCAGAGCAAATGGAGTGGAGGGGGGCAGGGGGAGGGGGGTTTGGGGAATATTATTGGCTAGTTGGCCGAAGGGCGGTTGAATCGGATTTGGGGGGAATTTTGGGTGGGGGGGAGGATTTTCGCGTGGTGGGCGGGGGGAGTTGGGCGCATGGTCGGTTTCTCCAAGTGCAGTCCCACGTGTCAGTGAAGAGGCAAGCCGAAGCGCGTTCCGTTTGCGTGAGCCGTGTGCAAGACCGAACGTGTGTGGGGTGCAATGCGACCGCGACAGGAGTGCTGTGAGTGTACCGCCTTTTTTCCTTTTAAACTAGGTGCTTCGCCCCCTAAAAAAAACTTGTTGCTTCGCGCGATCCATCGATACTACTACTAGTAATCTGGTAATCCTGACTAAAACGGCGCGGCCGGGTCTTTTCCCGCGTGATATGCTGGGAGGTTGGCTTAGTTGGGTTTTTAGGACGAGTAATGCTACACCTACGTAATCCCAGTTACGTAATTAACGTAATGTGAAACATGTGAGCTGTTGATTGTAGATTAGGGGGAGGGAGGGGCCCACCACCATGAAAATCAGGGGAGGAGAGAGAGAGGCAATTTACGTTAACCCTTTCGTAGGTTCCCGTAGATGTAGAAAGATGTGAAATGTGTGAATGTGTAGTGGACGTACTATTGGAGTGCCTAAGATAAATTGTGTATGTATAGACCCTATGTGTTTATTTTACTTCGCATGTTAGATTTGTCTCGGTTCAATAAAAAGCAGAGCATCTTAATATAGGGATTATAGCATTGGAATTATGGAATTTAAATGGATTGAGTACATCAAGATGAAGAAATGATGGTGTGCCTGTCATCCTGCAATATAGGCCGTCCGATCTATATCTAACGGATAGGAAGGAAACTATGACAATTTACCCGCACTCCTCTCCACATTTGCAGATAAGGCTTTCCCTTGTTCATCCTTTTCTCCCACAAGATCTTGATCATCCGTGCAACGCACGGGCATCTTGCTAGTACTCCTACAATATACTATATTATTGTGAAAGTTCATATACACCGGCCGAGATTAATGCAAACACGGCAGATTTTCATTACATTTCGAACTTTTATAGGACAGAAAAATAAAAGAAACCCGACCATAAACCTATTCTACGGCGGCGACCGACGACCTCCATCTGCGTTCTCTATGTACGGGGGCGGGGTTCAAGACCCATGAAGTGAAGATGCGGTCTACGGCGAGGAAGAGTAGAACACGGGATACGGACCGGCGAGTTGGCACACCATGCCCTGCCGCCTCCCATGCCCTACTCATCCTCGGAGGAGTCCCCGACCTCGGCGGTGCTGGACGTTGGACGGCGGCAAGTAGGACGCGTGGCTGGCGGTGCTCCCGTCGTCGGCCGCCAGCGTGGCCACCGCTTGTGTGGTCGTGTCTGGCTACGCCCGCTATTGCGTCGCGAGAGGCGACTTGAGCGAGGGCAGCGACCTCGAGCTTCATCCCCAAAGACAAGCTCTCCCGTAGAGCGTTCGCGCTTGCGGTCATGGCGGATGTGGTGCCAGGTAGGAGGACGATGCGCTATGGTGTGGAGGTTAGCTGGGCGTTGCCGCTTCAAATAGCGCATTCTGATGAGGCCAAGCGTCCGGGTGCGTCATTAATTCGCCGGAGTTGGTTCCTCGGGCACCGAGTCTCTTAACGACGGCATACGAATGCACGGCATGAATGCGGGCAGCTAGCGCCGGCTGGGAACGCACCGCGCGACAGCGCGAGGGACGAGGGTTTTGGTGTGCCAGGGTAGTCAGCAGCGGTCATGGCAACGTTGGAGATGCCCTTTGCTCACATGCGATCCCCGCGTGTCATTGAAAAAGCAAGATGACCCGGCATGGTCTCAGGTCCTGAGGATGCAGTTGGCCACACTACACCACTCCGTGGACGCGTCGCGGCGCCCCGTGCATCCTCGACGAGCCGGGTGTTGGGGTGTGTTTGGATTGTGGCCAAAGTGCACCTTACCAAAATTTTGGTCATGACCCAAAGATTGGTCTTTGTTTGGATGGTTGCCATTTTTTGGCATGCCAATGAACTCTAGCCAACTCTAGTTCATTTTTCTTGCCAATGTCGGCCAAATCATGGGCAACCAATACCTCAACCAAAATTTTGGCTACCCAATGCTTTGATGGGGCAACCTTGGGCACAAACCAAACATACTGTTGGTCGTGCCATAGCACTAACGCCACCCTCGGCACACTGAACCCGACCTTGTCTAGCGACGATGAGCATGTCGCTCACCGTGGTCGCCGTGTCCAGAGGCGGTGCTGGAGCTGCACCACGTTGTTGGCCCCCACGACCCACATGAACGGTTGTCGGTGGCGAGGAGGTCGTGGGCCAGCTCCTCCATTGGACTAGTCTGCGCTACGTCGTCCCGACGGGTGTGCCCCACATGTCGGTTTCCTTGTTCTCCCGGCCATATTCGAGCGTCAGTGCTCCGCGTTGCGCATTAGGCCTTTCACTATGTAGGCCAAGCGAGACAACTTATTGTTTATTTGAGCCGTTCAAGTATAATCATGTGGCGTTTGCTTATTTCTCATTCCTCTCCAACCCTCTTCTCCATCGATCATGTCGCCCTCCGGTCGAGTCCATCCTCCCACATGCCTCATTTGAACATTCCGCCGAGTATCATTCGCATGTACCCACCCTAGTCCTCTTTCAATCGATCTCTGGACCCCGAGATGAAATCGAGAGAGAATGAGTGGGGGCACATGATACCTAAGGCGGATTCAAAATTTTGAACCGGTGATCATAGCATCCGCAAATCATATATAAAGGGTATTCAATGTTCGTTTCATTTTTGAACGTACAATATACTCCCTCCTATCCTTTCTAGTTTACATATAAGTTTTATGTATAGTCAAAGTATCTCTACTTTGATCAAAAAAGTATCAACATTCAACAACGCCCAATCAATATTGTTAGATTCATACGTACTCCTAGATTTGTACTCGAGATGGTTTCCAATTTGTTTTCAACCATGTGAATGTGTTTGTTCTCGCGCATGCTCTTCCTACTAGGATTTCGCCATGTATAGCCAGTCCAATAGTAACTTTTTTAAGCTCCCTGTCCAATAGTACTAGTGGAGTACTGACAACAACTGTACTAGAGTATGCAGTGCTCATAGTAGTACTCCCTCCTTCCATTTATATAAGGCCTATGTGGAGGAGAGAGATGTGAAAAAGTAAGGGGAGTGAGCTCTCATGCAAGAGCCTAGCTATATACGCATTCCTAGTTAAATACAATAAATATGAAGAAAGAGATAGAGAGGAGATGGAAAAGTACTAATATGATAGGCAACCTTATAATTTTTTTTGCGGGAACTAGCCAACCTTATAGCCCACACTACTGTATGAGTGCATATAATAGATGATGGCTATAGATGACATGGTAGTCCCTCATAGCCATCGACTGGCTATATTATTAACCATGCTCTAATGCGTTTTTAAAACCGCATTTGACTATTGACAAGATTAATAGTACATGAGATGTATAATGTGAAAATTATATCATTGGAAACTCCTTTCACATACGAATTTGACTGTATGCTTTGTGTAAGTTGCATGTCATATATTATTACTCTAACATTTGGTCAAAGTTAGCCTCAAAAAAGCATTAGGCCCTGTATAGTAAATGGAAGGAGGGAGTAGTAGTGGAAGTGGATCCTCTGATGTAGGTATCCCTGCCTTACCCTCCCTTTCGGTCACTTACTGGCGGACCCCATGCTTGCTAGGCCCCGCATGTCAGTTACTCAATGGGTTCGGCCACGTCAGGGGATCCTCATCCATAGTATACTCCCTCTGTTTTTATTTACTCCGCATAAAACAGAGGGAGTGGTAGTATAATAAATGACGCGGGCGGGGGAGGAGGAGGGACGTCGGTTTGCTCTCAACTGCGGTCCCACAAGCGAGCGAAAAAGAAAGACGAAGCGCGTTCCATTCGGTGAGCGACGTGGAGGGTCCAGCATGCCGGGCTGCAACGTGAACGCGACAAGAGCGATGTACAGTCAAACCAGATTGACCGGTAGTCACCGGAACCACTATTCACACCAGAACCTTCGCTGCTCGGCCTACGCTAGCCACTGCCCTAAAACCACACCTAATCTCCAGCCCATTCCCCCACCTTTCAATCCCCTAGCCCGCATCAAGCGTCCCCTAGTTCACCGGAAAGCCATGGTGCGCCGCAAGATCACTTACTACAACATGCTGACGCCGGAGCGCCGCGCAGAAATCGCAGCGGCGGTCGGCACCACAGACCTCCATTCCCAAGCTCGCTTTGCGGCGGGCCAATCCCTGAGTTCTCTAGAGCCAAGCTACAAGGAGGAGGGCGCCGATCCAATGTTCATGGCGGAGGTCGTGGCGCAGAAGGCCCCCGATGGGTTTGAGACGATGGACGTCGACTTTGTGCCGGCGTCCGAGTCCCCCATGGTGCTGGCGGACCAGCGGTTCAACCTGGCGATACTGAAGGAGGACCAGGAGGCAGAGGCTCAACTCGACGCGGAGCGCACGCATGCCGCTGCCATCGAGGCTCTCCTGCAGGTGGAACCGCATGTCATGGATGTGAACCGGGCGGCGGAGGCTCAACTTGAGGCGGAGCGTGCGGATGCCGCTGCCATCGAGGCCCTCCTACAGGCGGAACCGGACGTCCTGGACTTGAACCGCGCGGTAGAGGCTCAACTCGATGCGGAGCGCGCGGATGCCGCTCTCATCGACGCCCTCCTGCAGGCGGAACCGGACGTCCTGGACTTGAACCGAGTGGCGGAGGCTCGACTCGACGCGGAGCGCGCGTAAGCCGCTAGAATCAAGGCCCTCCTACAGGCGGAACCGGACGTCCTCGACTTGAACCAGGCTGTGCTCTCGTCCGTGCAGAGTGCCCGCACGCTTCGCATGAACGAGTAGCTGGAGGCCGAGGACAACCACGGTGCAGAGACACACGTCGGCAGCTACGGCTGGTTCGCGCCGGCAGCCAAAGACGACGAGGCCATCTCGTTCCGCGAGCAGTGATAGTTTTTCTTTATATTGTTTTTATGGATCTTTTGTTGTGTAAAAACATATATTGTTATGCAAGTCGCCTGACTTGGGTCAGTCTACCATTTCAGGCGGTTGGATGAATATCCTACGTCTCCTAACCCTTCTTCCTCACCTCTTCTTCTTCCCCAACAGACCACCGCACGGGCCGTACGGGATACTCCCCAACATGCGGTTGGATAAACATACTCTATGAACGAAAATTATGTGTCAGCGGTTGGATGGCTGAGTTTGGTTTGTTCACATGCAACAACACGTGTCAGCGAGGGTGCGTTCCCTTATTGGGTTTGCGGCGTGCAGGAGCGACTGTGTGAGGGTGCGGTGCGACCGCGGTGTGCAGGAACGACCGTGCGAGGGTGCAGTGCGACCGCGACAGCCGTGCGCAAGTTTACCTCCTTCTCATTTTGAAAACTTTAGGCAAGCTTCGCAAAAAAGTGTGGCGAAGTATGGCAATGCAAGGCCTAGACCAAAACAGGATAAGTACGTACGTACTAGGAGTACTAGTGTTAAAAAAGAAAGGCGGGGTTTTCCTTCATGGGATTTAATCGATACAAATCCTCATTTCACGTGTCAATTAATGCGTATTTTTTTCTCCAAAGACCAAAGAGCCAACCATCTCACTCCTCATCGCTTGATTAATGCAGTGCCATGCAAACCAACCTTCTCACTTCCGCATGCATGCAGGGGATATTAATGTCATTGGTTGCTAGTACGAGGCAAACCCCATCAATTTTGCCTCGATTAGTGTTAGTGGCCTTTTGCAAATTGTAATTTTGATATACTGGCCTTGTGTACAAAACAAATGGAGGTAGTAACTATATTTGACTTCCTTCCCCATTGCGGTGACGTCGACGATATCTCGAACGTTGTGGCTTGGCGAAGTGCGTTCGACGGAGAACACCATTGAGGGAGACCACGGTAAGTCGTTCGCAAGTGCCGCATGCAAGCCAAGACAACCGCCTTATTTGCATCCAGGAAGTCCGTTGAACCAAATGACACGTAAATGTACTAGTACTAGTAGTACACAATAGCATCGTCCGTCCAGCTTAGTGCGGTGAGATGGTTTCTCGAAGAATACGATGGAGAAGCGGAGTCAGCGAAGAGTGAAATGATGGTTGCTTCATCCGTGCTTTTGTGATTTGACGCCTCACTGCTTTGTGATTTTTGATAGAAGGGACAGGGGAATAGACTCTGTGCTCTATACTGTACTACATGCGTCCAAGCATGGGAGAAAGAGGAGAGACGTTGCATTTTTCTATTCCTTCAATCAATCAATCAGGGAGCTTCGGTTCCATCTTTTTGGCTTTGGCAACACCATCCACAATGGTTCCCACGATGCCAAAAGCTATTTTCACATTTGGCTACACATTGTGGATGCCCTTAACCGTACCACTTGGTTTTGCTCCTGTGTGCTATCTATACAAATCTCAATTATATTGATCAAAAAAAATTATAGAATCAAGATTAGTAAAAAGGAGGTGATTTTGCCGCGTGGATGGCGGGGGAGGTTTCTTATTTTTAGAGGACGTTGTCCTGGAGGTTTGCTAACATGCGGTCCCACGTGTCAGTGCTTTACCAAGCGGATCCGCATCCTACATGAGGCAGAACAATGGCAGAAGCAACACGTGGTTAAGTTGAAGAAGATGAGGGAGAAGCGGATTCAGCAACGAGTGAAATGATGGTCGCTTCGTCCCTCCAACTTCTTTTTTTAGCATTATTACTTCGTCCCTCCAACCTAACTGCGGGAAAGGTGCAGCTTTGTGATTTGACGCCTCATTGCTCATTACTACGCCGGCGCCATAACTGGGGTGCTTCACCCCGGCTGCTCTGCACTGTATTCTGGTATGGCACGTGGACCCGTTAGCTTGATGTCCCACATGTCGGTGAAAGGGACTAGAAGATTTATGAAAGCGAGCGCTCCACTCTTACGACGGAGGAGTACACGACACGACGGCCCAGTGAACTGTCACTTGTACTGTATAGTACTATAGTTTTGCTGTTTTGCACGATCCATCGATACAAACCTGATTAAACAGGAAATGGCGGGATTTTTCCCGCGCGGTAGATGATACTGGCCATACATTTCAAAGGCAATTTTAATGTATGCAAACTGAATAATTAAGTAACAATATGATATCTAGTAAAACTAAAAACACATATGATTTATTGTGTTAGAGTGTAGTAGTAGTGTTGTCACTACTAGGAAAAGGGCTATAGATGATATGGCCACTAATGGCGCACCAGACATGTGGTGCGCCACTACTATATAGCAGTGGCGCACCATATGTTGGTGCGCCATTAGTGTGAAACACACTAATGGCGCACCAGACCTACGGTGCGCCACTAGTAACAATTTTTTTTATTTTTCCAAAAATACTAATGGCGCACCAGGGCACAGTGCGCCATTACTAGTTTTAACTAGTAATGGCGCACCAGCCACAAAGTGCGCCACTACTATATTTTTATTAATTTTTTTTGCAAAACTACTAATGGCGCACCACCAGCTGGTGCGCCATTAGTAACCAAGGTTACTAATGGCGCATTTGTAGGTGGTGCGCCATTAGTAACCTGGGACCAGCTAGATATTTTGGACAGCCACACCTACACACTCACTTTCCCCACTTCATTCTCTCCACCTCCTCCTCCAAGCTTGTCTCGGCTGCCTCCTCCTCCTCACCTCATTTGCACCATAGATTCATCCAAATTAAGTGGTTAAATTACCTTTTTTTGATAGGTAAGTAAGGGGAAAGCTATCTTTATGTTGTAGATCTACTTTTTTTCTCCCTCCAACAACGTGCACATGCACTTTTTATGGCCTAGCTAGATCTATGTATGTTTGTGGTGTTGCATATGTTTGTGGTGTTGCATATATGTCTGTGTTTGTAGGTACCGGTATTTGAAATGCGATAGTTGCCAATATTTTGCCGGAATGTTGATTCATTTCCGTTTCGGCAAGAATTTTGGCACTATGCATTCTTTTTGGTCCTATTTTTAGGCAAAGTCATGCCAAATTTTTTCTTGGTTCTAAAATATTGTTTTGCTCTACCCCGCAGGCGACCATGGTCCGCACGATGACCGAAGGCATCGTGAATAGGTTTTTGAGCTCCGCGAAGGCCGAGATGCTTCAAAAGAACGAGACGGAGATAAGATGTCTGTGTCGAAGATGCAAGCTGAGGAGCCTTGTGGACCCGGATTCCATACAGGTGCGGGACCACCTGCTATTGCGTGGTTTCATGGATGGCTATCGGTGGCAAGGTGATGGAGATGATTATGAAGTCGTCCATGGGGGCCGGGCAAGAAATGAGGAAGGGCAGCAAGACAACCGCAGCGAGGGTGGGCGAGAAGAGGAAGAATCTCCAGGACATGATCACGAAGTAGATGCAGGACATAGTCATCATGTAGACGATGCCGGACATGATGATGAGGAAGATGCTGGAGCAGACGAAGGGCATGATCATGAAGATGAAGATGCCGGAGCAGACGACGATGGACCATCGATGGGCTGGGTGCAGGACCCTCATATTCAAGAGCTGCTTCTCAAGCAGACGGATAACGCAAGAGCTGCTGCCCGAGAGAAAGCCAAGCTGGATCAACTGGAGATAGACGCAGTTACTCCATTGTATGAAGGATGCAGGCCCGAGGATACCCGCCTGAAAGTAACGCTCGTGGCTCTGGAGATGAAGGTAAAACACAAAATGACCGACGCATGCCTCGACGAGAACATGTCATTGTGGCACGAACGTCTTCCCAAGGGGAACAAGTGCCCGACCAGTTTCGAGGAGGCGAAGAAAATCGTGTGTCCACTGGATTTACCGCACGTGAAATACCATGTGTGCATGAACAATTGCATCATTTATTGGGACGAGCACGCGGAGTCTACCATATGTCCGGTGTGCGGCGTCACTCGATACAAGAAGAGGAAGAAAGCTCCTCGAAAAGTGGTGTGGTACTTTCTGATCACTCCTCGTCTGCAGCGGTATTTCGCGAACCCTAAGGTAGCAAAGCACCTGCGTTGGCATGTGGATAGGGAGGAGAAGAAGCGAGAAGATGACGCAAATGATCCGGAGATAAATAAAAAAGACAAGATGCTGAGTCACCCTAAGGATGGGAGCCAGTGGCAAGCGTTGAACTTCGAACACCTAGAATTTGGGAAGGATCCAAGGAACATCGTGCTGGGCGCGAGCACCGATGGAGTCAATCCGTTTGGCAGCCAGAGAAGCACACATAGCACCTGGCCTGTGTTTGTGTGGATGTACAACCTTCCCCCTGGTTGTGCATGAAAAGGAAGTACATTCACATGAGTATGCTAATTGAAGGGCCGAAACAACCAGGGAACGACATCAATCTGTATCTGAGGCTGCTGAAAGAGGAGCTAGACACGCTGTGGAAAATGCCAGCCAATCCGTGGGACGCCGCAGAGAAAGAATATTTCCCTATGAGAGCCGCGCTGCTCATGATGGTGCAGGACTATCTCGGTTACGGATATGTCGCGGGGCAGGTGGTCCACGGATTTTCTGGATGCGTCAGGTGCATGAATGACATAACGTATCGCCAGCTAGATAGAGATCCCGGGTCTTCGAAAACCGTGTTCATGGGACATCAAAGGTGGCTTCGCGATGATGACCCATGGAGGAAACGCAAGGATCTGTTCGATGGTGAAACCGAACCCCGAAGACGCCCACGTACGAGGAGCGGCGAGGAAATAGACGAGCTGTTGAAAAATTGGAAAGATTGCCCACTGCCGGGAAAGAAGCAAAAGGCGCCAGAGCCGGGAAAGAAGCGAAAGGCGCCAGAGCCGCTGCTGAAGGTATGGAAAACGAGGTCTATTTTCTGGGACTTGCCGTACTGGAAGATCCACCGTACTGCCTTGATGTCATGCATATCACGAAGAACGTGTGCGAGAGTCTGCTTGGTACCCTGCTCAACATGCCAGAGAGGACCAAAGATGCGCCGAAAGCAAGGGCAGACTTGAAATCAATGGGCATCAGGGAGGAGCTTCACGCTAATGATGATGATGATGAGGCAAAGCAGGACACGGAAAGTCGTCGCAAAGGCAAAAAGGCCAAGAAGACCAGAAATGACTTCCCTCCAGCGTGCTTCACTCTAAGTGAGGAGGAGATCGATCAGTTTTTCACCTGCCTCGTAGGAGTAAAACTTCCTTACGATTACGCGGGGAAGATAAGCAGATACCTAGACTCAGCGAAGCAGAAGTTCAGCGGGATGAAGTCTCACGACTGTCACGTGCTGATGACGCAGATACTTCCAGTTGCAATCCATGGGATCATGGACGCGCACGTCCGTGAAACGCTATTTGGCCTATGCAACTTTTTTGACGTCATCTCTCGGAAGTCGGTTGGCGTGAGGCAACTCAGAAGGCTACAGGAAGAGATCATGGTGATACTATGCGAGCTTGAGATGTACTTCCCGCCCGCATTCTTCGACGTTATGGTGCATCTGCTGGTCCATATCGTGGAGGATACCATCCAACTCGGGCCGACATTCCTGCACAGCATGATGCCGTTCGAAAGGATCAATGGTGTCATCAAAGGATACGTTCGCAACATGTCACGTCGAGAGGGAAGCATAGCCAGGGGCTTTCTGACCGAAGAGTGCATCTCCTACTGCACAAATTATCTAGGCATCGAGAACCCCGTTGGTCTGCCCGTCAACAGGCACCTTGGCAGGCTTGCTGGATGGGGTCACCATGAGGGTCACCGCGAAATGCATGTCGACTTCGAGGGTCGACTCGCCGACTTTGAAAGAGCAAACCTAGTCGCGCTACAACACATAGACGTGGTCGATCCTTGGGTGGTAGAGGACAAAACCTTTATTGAGAAGACGTACAATGACCAAGGCCTACAGAGGACGGACGGAGATATAATCAAAGAGCACAACTCATGTTTCACGTGTTGGTTCAAGCAGAAGCTTCTGTCGTACCCTTTACATGAGGATTCTTCTGCAAAAGAACAACTCATATTCGCCTTGTCACAGGGTGCCGATCACAACCTGATGACGTATGAGGCGTACGATATCAACGGCTACACATTCTACACCGAGGGAAAGGACATGAAGAGCGATGGTTATCAGAACTCCGGGGTAACGATGGAATCCTACACCGGTAACGACAAAGACAGATACTACGGAAGGATCGAGGAGATCTGGGAGCTGAGCTACGCTGGAGAGAAGGTCCCAATGTTCCATGTCAGATGGGCCAAGAGCCTCATAAAAGAAGACCGGTATTTCACCACCATGGTTATACCCGAAGCCAAATCCAAGACCGCGGGCGCAAACGTCACCGCGAAAAATGAGCCATGGGTACTGGCTTCACAAGTGGACCAATGCTTCTTCATTACCGACCCGTCAAAGCCCAGTCGTGTTGTCGTGAGGAGAGGCAAAAGGAAGATCATCGGAATGGATGGAGTCGCCAATGAGCAAGACTTCGAGAAGTACGGCGACCCGAAGATGGAACATGACGACGACGATGAAGTACCAGCATACACCACAAGAAGAAGCAGGACCACCCTACCTAAAGGACGTCCGTTCAAGAGAAGAACTCCATTTACGAAAAATAAGGGCAAGAAGATTGTGAACAGATAGCTAGCTAAGATCGATTGTATTTAATTGTAGCCTTCATTTCTCGGTTGTATTTCATGGGCACTTTTTGAATTCTTGAATATTTTTTCAAATTTTATGATATTTTTTCATATTCAATATGAAAAAATATTGAATATTCATGAGGACACTCGATCTCGATCCCCCTCCATCTCGATCTCGACCCCCTCCATCTCGATCGCTATCCCCCTCCATCTCGATCTCGATCCCCCCGCACCCTCCCCCGCTCCACCGCCGCCGACGACCCACCGCACCCTCCCCCGCTCCACCGCCGCCGACGACCCCCCGCACCCTCCCCAGTAATGTTTTACCAATTCACAAATGAATGCAACTAAAAATCCAAAAAAAAAACAAATTTGATGATATTTTCAAATAACAAATTTGATGATATTTTTCCATATTCATAAATATTTTCAAATAACAAATTTGATGATATTTTTTTAAAAATTATTACTGTTTTTATAAAAAAATATTACTGTTTCATATTCATATTCATTTTCTAAAATATTATTAGATGCAACAAAAAATAATGATAATAAAAAATTACTTATGGCGCACTGCTAGCTGGTGCGCCATTGCTGTGCAAAAAAAAGGTTACTTATGGCGCACCGCTGGGTGGTGTGCCATTGCTATCTAAAAAAAAGATTTCTAATGGTGCACCGCTCGGGGGTGCGCCATTGCTATAAAAAACATACTAATGGCGCACCGCTGTGGGGTGCGCCATTAGTAATCTTCCCCCTAGCTAGCTAATTCGCCCGATCCCTTCGTCCCTCCCTCGCCAGATCCACTTCCCCCCCGCTGCCCCGACCCACGACGCCGTCGCCCCTACGTGCGCTGCCGCCCCCGCGCCCCCACCACTGCAGCTCCTCTGCCACCCACCGGACAGCAAGCCGCCACGGCCCCTAACCATCCCGCCGCCGACCCGCAACCATCCCACCGCCGACGACTGCACGGGGTGCAGGACGACGACCGCCGCCGACCCGCAACCATCCCGCCGCCGCCGACCCCGACCCCGACCCCTCCGGCGACCGGCCGCGCCCGCCCAGGTACCTCTCCTCCTTCCTCCTTCCTCCCTCTCCACCCTTCCTCCCCATTCCCTCCCTCCCCTCGACCGTGGCGACGCCGACCTTCCCACTGCCCTGCCTGTGTTGCTCCTCTGCCTGAGTTGGATCCAGTACCTTGTTCCTCTGCCTGTGTTGCTCCTCTCACTGCCCTGCCTGTGTTCCTCCGCAGCAGATCAAGAACTACAGCAACTAGAGAGTGAAGAAGCAGATTAACAGCAGGGGAAATAGCAACAATAGATCAAAGAAGTACAGCAGATCAACAAGGCAACAATGGTAACTGAATTTTCAACACTTCTCTGCACTGCATAAACATTCTGTGTTTGATCAAATGATTGTAGCCTTCCCATGGACTGTGTTTTTTATAAAACTGTAGAATATCATATTGAAATATTGGGGAGTACAATACAAGTTCAGGAACAAGTGAAATTTTTTGCACTTGTGAACTCTCAATGCTCAAGTCTGGAAGTGTTTACAAATTCAAAGAGTTCACATGACTACTGGTCAAATACTCTAGTGTATTTAGTGTAAATCTAGTCTGAAACTACTAGAGCTCTTGGTGATTTGCAAATTCAGTTTAAATAAAAATTTGGTACATGACTACTGATCATGTATGAAAGATGTTGCTACTGGATGAGCACAAGAACTACTCAATAGATTTTGATGTACTCCTGATCATGTATGCAAGATGTTGCCACTGGATGCATGGATTAACAGTAAACTGTTAACAAATTATAGTTTACTGTCCATTTTAGCCTAGCATTCAGTTATCTTTTCACGCTTTTTTCTGTCCATTCAGTTATATTTTCAGTAGGAAAATCTGTGTAACAAATTACAGTTCACTGTCATTATCAGTTTACTGTCCATTTTTGTTTTGATCTTACTATATGTATCTTAACCGAATCTTAACTGAAATTTGACCATGTCTTGTTCCTTTTTTGCAATTATAAAAGGGAAAGAAAAACAACCATTGAACCAACAGATAATTGATTTGGTAGAACAAGTCTTGTTGCCAGTCTTGAACCAACAGTTTCAAATGATTTTCAATTTTTATAATTTTTATGCACATAGGTGAAGCCACTGACTACACTTCAGGTTCTACTCCTGGAACACTTCAGGAGTTTTACTTCATAACTGGAGTATTTTGATGATATTGGGGGGTTTTGTCTCCGACCATCGTGTCGTGATGATACTGTGGGGTGTTGTGGGGTTGCAGCTGGGCGGGGGTGGGGTTATGATTTTGCAGGTACCACGAGGGACCCTTGAGTTTGCCGGAATGTCGATTAACTTCCGTTCCGGCAAATTCGGGTACTCCATATGTCCTATTTTCAGCAAAGGTCATGCTGAAATTTTCCGTGAATTTTAGCATGACTTTGCTAAAAAAAGGACATATGGGGTACTTGCGACTAATGCATGGGCCGGGGTATCCTAGTACTTAATTAAGTAGGATCAACTGCCCTTTTATTCTTGCTGCATTAAACCACAGGTGGCAATAGAGCCAAGTGATTAGGCCCAACTTAGAGTCGACAAACCCTAAATTATAAAACCTTGGCTTTTAGGGTGCCTCGGTGTCGATAAAAACATAAATGATGAAAGCTTAGGCTTTTTGGGTGCCTCAGCGTCGACAAACCCTAAATGATAAAAGCTTAGATGTTAAGATGCCTCGGTGTCGACAAACCCTAAATGATGAGACCATGATCTTGTTCCTTGACAATAACCAACTTTTTGACCAAACTTTTTTCCTATTTAGAGCGAAACATGGCCCACAACGATGAGGTCGGCGGTTCGGACGGCAAGGCATTCTGGGAGCTGTCCCAGGAGATGGAGGAAGAACCTCACCGCTATGAGGACGCCGCGGAAGAAACCGATCCTGACTACACAACCCCTAGTGGCGTCGGGGATGACACCACTGATGGTGCCGCCGAGGATGCCACCACTGATGATGGCAGCGCACACACAGATGGCAGCCAACCGAAGAGGCAACGGAAGGACCGGCGCCCGAACGTGCTCGGCACCGTCAAGGAGGAATTTACTAAAGTGAACTCCGACGGGCAGCCAACGGCGCCCAAAGAATTAGTCCAGGGGTACTCGGTTCAGCTCGGGTGCATTCTCCGGAGCACCGTCTCGATCAACACCGAGAACCTAAGGCATAAGGACCAAGGGAATTTGCGCAACCTCCTCTTCACGAAGCTGCACGAACGATACAAGTTCCCCACTGATTTTGCAAACACACGCCTCTCAGGGAATAAAGTGAACTGTGCCACCCTCACGAGGATGAGCACGTCCCTGTCTACTTGGTGAAGCGCGGTGAAGAAAATGATTGACAAAGGTGATAGTTATGAGAAGATCAAGGCGAGATATCCTTCGATCAGCGAAGATGACTACAAGGAGTTCAAGATCAAGTGCGAGAGCAGCGCAACCGTGGAATCAAGTCAGTGGGGGAAAGAAATGCGGGAGTTGAATTAGGGGTCCACCAACTCGGTCCCGGCGGTTACAGAGTAGCGAAGCCTATATGGGACAAGGAGGACGCGGAGCGTGCCGAGCAAGGCCTACCGCCCCGCTTCGAGAAATACCGTGACAAGCAGACCAGGAACTTTGTCAGGGCCTGGTACAAGGAGGACCCGGTAACAAAGGAGCTTACCATGGATCCAAAGACCAAGTTGCTTGAGCTTGTTCTGGTAAGGAATACACCCCCGCGTAATTAGCTCCATATGGTTGCATTCTAATTAGTGAAGCCAAATTTCTAAATGGTCCACATTCCTTCCGCAGGAGACTGAAAGCAGTAGCGCGGGGTCGTCTCAGAGCTCCCCTTGGGACAATACTCTAAATAGGGCGTTGAACGTAATGAAAAACAAGGATAAGCTCACTAAGCCATCGTCAGCTGGTCGTGTGGCCGGCAAAGGCTTGTCCACAAAATGGTCGTCATACTATACCGCTGGTGGGAGAAAGGAGAAAAAGACCAGCTCGGAAAGCCAGTCGCGCGAGGTTCAAGAACTCAAGGCACAAGTGGCGCGGATTCCGGAGATTGGCCAAGAGCAAGTGCAACAACAACTGGGAACGACGCTCACCGCCATGGTGCCTACCTTGATTCAGGGGCTGACGACGTGGATTGCGGGCGGTCAACAGGGGCCGCCCCCGGTTCCCAGCTTCACGGCCAGCAACTCGCACAACGCGCAGGCGGCGCCATTGGTGTCTCCAGCGAAGGCGGTATTCGTGTCTCCGGCGCCGGCACGGGCATTGGAGCTTAATGCACTCGGGTGTACGCCGGGCGGCACCTCGACAGCAAGCGGCCCCTCTGTCATTTGCACGCCCGCCGTTGGCGGTGCCTCGACATTAGCCGAGCTCGACGGCATCACGGTAACTAAGCCTCTCGGCCGATGACTTCATCTCCTTGCTTTTGACTGGGCATCCCTGACGCCCATGTTTTCGTAGGGCGCCGCCGACGTTCCATGCACTCTCCTGCACTTCGTGGGCGGCGAGTTGATCGATGTCGCCAAGGGCAGAATCGTTCAACCGGGCAACCCCGTGTTCCACGGTAATCCGATGCCACCCACCGTGTATAGGGTTGAACTGGTTCGGGTGCTTCCAGGCTGCGACGAGTTGTTACCTCCGATTCGACCCGCTAGGGCCGACGAAGATGATGTGATGACCCTTAGTGCCTGCGTAAGCTGGCCCCTGCTTTGGCCGAAGAGCTAGATTCGTTTGGGGGCGGGGGACACCACCCCACAGACAAGACCGCCAGTCGTGCCGGCGCCAAGCCATGGCAAGACCGCCGCAACGCTACCAGACATGCCGGACATCCCTATGGCACAGGATCCGGACATGCATATGGCACAGGATCCGGACGACGACGACAACGACGACGATACATTTAACAACGTCGATAAGTACTTTGCCGAACATGGGTACGGTGACGAATTCTGCGGGCCTCCTTCTCAAGAACCCAACCCTGAAAAAGACGACCGCGATCTAGCTGGTACCGCGGAGAAACCCAATTGCAACAGGCGTCGTCTGGCGTTCAGTTCTCAGGAGATGCCTCCAGCTGCCGCCTTCACCGAGCCTCATATAGCCGAGGTGCAAAATATTATCAGCCCCAACACACTCAAGAAGGCGGTCTGTGAGCAGAACTTGATCCCATTAAAGCAGATGAAGAAGAAGGGATGGAAACGAAAAATACAAGGGCGCCGGTGCGAGCCAGCTGGCACCGAGTACGATCCGTGCTCAGGACGGGCCACCTTCACCTAAGGATATCTCGAGGAGGGTGCATGTGGCGGGTAGGGCGATGCTACCGACAAATCTGCTCAATGCTGCAACCGGTGCTATGCGGAGTCTGCATGACAGTGTTCTTTGTTTGGAGAAGCGGCGTCTCTCCCAGAATGATGGGGCATATCCGGTTTTCATGGCCAAGGTGCCAGAGGGCAAGGGCTTTGTGGATAGCGCCATCAGGGGTACGATCGTCCTGCGGTTTGATGACATCTTCGCTATGTTTAACCTTCATCCGCTGCACTACACCTTCGTTCGGCTGTTTTCGCTGAGTATGGAGATGTGGATAATTAGAGACAAGACCCCGGACATCATGATAGTCGACCCCTTCTACATGCGTGCCAAGATCTTGGGCAGCGTTGGGGACCGGCAAGTCGCGAGTTCATACCTCAAAGGCGTCATTCTGGCAAACCCAGATAAGTATAACTTCCTCGTGCCTTACTTTCCCGAGTAAGTCATCCCCTCACCGCCCCGTAACATAAGATTTCTTAGATTTCGATCGTTCTTTTTTTTCTAACATTCCGTGTTTTGTGCAGTGACACACATTGCACACTCATCCTCTTAAGCCCGAAATATTCCATGGCCACGCATTTCGACCCGGACCGTGAGTCAAAGATAGACTACACAAATATCAAGAAAGTTCTTGATGATGCTCTCCCCGGCTACGCCAGATCTGGAGGCACCTTCAAGAGGCCAGTTCGTAGGTACGGCAAGCACGTGTTCACCCACAATACGACGTTCCCCTGCGTCAAGCAGCCACCTGGCGATCAGAAGGATGCCTACTACGCCCTCCATCACATGCGGGCAATCATACGGGACCATAATCACCTTCTGCTACCAAATAATCTCAAAGATTGGGCCACAAGCTTGTCGGCAATCTAGGACGCGGACATCAGACAAGAATTCTTTCGCATCCAGTCGGAGTTTGCGGAAATCATCCATCAAGATGTCCTTCGTACCTCGGGGAAGTTCTACCTCAGATCTCAACCGTCCAACAGTGAGATAGAAACAACGCTACAAATGCAGGTTGACAACGCCCGCGATTTCATGACCATCACGAAGGACGGCGGCTTCATCCATGCTCCGGTCCATGAGTCAAGTCGAAAGTAGTGATGCTATGTAGTTCTGAAATGTCGATTGGCTCATGTTGTAATATTAAACTTTAATGAACTTGTATGTCTCTTTGGTTTGGACAGTCGTTCAACTTATATGTAATTGATGCTATTTATTAGTAGGACCATGAATCGTGCTATTAATGTGTTGCTTTTCTCTTTCGATCCTTTTGTTGCATACTTATATATTGCTTATGTATTGTCTGTGAATTGCTACTAACGTTTTATTTGGCTAGTGCATATATAGAGATGCCGTCGTATGTCGTGTACAAGAGTAAGGTTCCCAGAATCTACGACGACTGGGAGGAGTGTCGGAGACAGGTTCACCGTTTCAGCGGTAACAGTTACAAAGGGTACACCACTAGGGCGGAGGCGGAAGTTAGATACGCGCGCTATCTAGCGGGAGAGAGGAGGGAGCGTTGGAGGAATCGGATGAAGACCAGTTTCATCGCGATTATGCTCATCGTGATGACCGCAGCTCTCTTCTATGTGATGGTAGTTTAGATGATCGATATCGACTTGTAATGTGAAGACAAACTCGCTACTCGCGGTTTCGAGACTTGTAATGTTATAACTTTGTTCGGTATTTGAAATTCGGAGACTAATATGATGAATTGTATTCGGAGACTATTCTTCTATTGTATTCGATAAATCTGTTGTTTATATGTTGTGCTCTCTATATTATGTGCAGTAATATGTTTTGTAACCTGTGCAAATATCAGAAAAGAAAAAAAATCCCTAATATCCATACTAATGGCGCACCACTCAGCACACTAATGGCGCACTGTAGAAAGGACACTAATGGCGCATCACCCCCTAGTGCGCCATTAGTATGCCAAGGCACATGGGTAAATATGGCCCCTGGGAGGCATACTAATGGCGCACGGTGGGCTATACTAATGGCGCACTGCGTGGTGCGCCATTAGTATACCAGATACTAATGGCACACCAGGGGTGCGCCATTAGTATTTAATTCTAATGGCGTGGTGCTAGTGGCGCACCGGTAGTGCGCCATTAGTAGGCAAAACTGGTGCGCCACTTGCAAGCCTTTTCCTAGTAGTGTGTATTGCATAGTTTTTAGATGTAACATGCGAGAACGTGTAGAGATGTAGTTTTGGAGGGCCTACAGATAGAAAAGCATAATACGGTCACCAAACTTAAGAATAAGCTGATTACGGTCACTATATACGTTTTGCGGTATTTATACGGTCACTTGCTCACGGTTCAGCATCGGGTTGCACTCTGTTGACCGGCCAAATAATCTGCGTGGCGCCATGTTGACTAGTTAAATTGACCACGTTCCTTGTGGGTCCCACCTGTGAGTTCGCATAGGGAAAAGGTCAGATAGACACAAATTTACACAGGCGTGAAAAGACTCCAACCCGTGCGCGGGAATCATCTGGTTGTGTATCTGTCTGTCAGGGCCTGATGTGTGCGCATGCACGTGTAGGTTCAGCACTTGAGCGTGAGAGTGTGTGTTGGTCGTGTGGTGTACTGGTGTGTGCATGTGAGTGTTGCGTGCGTGCGTGTGTACGTGTGAGTGTTGCGTGCGTGCGTGGGTGCATGTGTTTGTGTGAGTGTTGCGTGCATGCAGTTCATGTGCATGCGTGCGTGTCTGTATAATCACCACACTAGCTCATGTGTGTTAAAACAGACGGCTCAGCATACCAATACAAGGCCACCTTGTCCGCTGTGCCCGCGGTCATGACTTCGAACCACCGTCCAATATTGTTTTATTGTTTGTTTCCATTCTTAGTAGCAAGATGCCCGTGCGTTGCACGTAACATCAAGATGGATTTGTATGACTAGTTTATCTTGTGAGAGAAAAGGATGAACGAGGGAAGGCCTTATTTGCAAATGTGGAGAGGTGTGTGGGTACCTTTTTGCAAAATTGCCATAGTTTCTTTCCTATCCGTTAGATATAAATCGGACGACCTATATTGCAGGATGGTAGGCACACCATCATCACCAACTCTGTTTTTTATAAGAGTTTATTTTATAAGAGTGTAGATGTAGAGTAGATACAAGCCGACAGGTGGGCACGATGGTAGTGAGATAATGTGATGCAACACTAGAGGTGCCACGTGGAGCGTTTAACTAGTCAACTAGTCATGTCTTGAGCAAATACAGAGTTGTACGTTGAGCCCGTGACTGTATAATAACCACTAAACGTAAACGGTGACCGTAATGAGTGGAATCTGAAGTCCAATGTACGTATCATGCTTTCGCTTCAAATACAATGATCGTCATTGTATATATCGCGAGAGAAAGATGAAACATGCGTGAATGTGCTGGGGGCTTACTTTTAGAGGACCTGGAGATAGTTTGTGTGCATACGTGAAAGGGGCATAGAGGGGGGGTATGCGATGGAGAGAGAGATGCACTTCGTTTCTCTTTATTATGACTAACTTTGTATATAGTATAAAAATATAAAAATTCACAGTGCGGAATAAATATCATTGTGGGCACCATGCAATGCAAATTAGCGTCCGTACTCCTCCATATAACTTTGTAATGTTGTATATATGTAGAAACTCTAAAATAATTTTTTGGCCACACTTTATTCAAAAGGAATGTTGTATGCAATATAAACATGAAGAGAGGGCTTTTTAGATCAATGGGGTACGTGATGTAACATGTGTGAATCTGTAGTTGATGCATTTGGCGGGGCCTAGAGATGTATGTGTCTGTATTACGTATTCGAGAGAGGCATGGATAGAGGGGCCGGCGGGGGGGGTGAAGGAAATATGCCCTAGAGGCAATAATAAAGTATTATTTATTTCCTTATATCATGATAAATGTTTATTATTCATGCTAGAATTGTATTAACCGGAAACATAATACATCTGTGAATACATAGACAAACAGAGTGTCACTAGTATGCCTCTACTTGACTAGCTCGTTAATCAAAGATGGTTATGTTTCCTAGCCATAGACATGAGTTGTCATTTGATTAACGAGATCACCTCATTAGGAGAATGACGTGATTGACTTGACCCATTCCGTTAGCTTAGCACCCGATCGTTTAGTATGTTGCTATTGCTTTCTTCATGACTTATACATGTTCATATGACTATGAGATTATGCAACTCCCGTTTACTGGAGGAACACTTTGTGTGCTACCAAACGTCACAACGTAAATGGGTGATTATAAAGGTGCTCTACAGGTGTCTCCAAAGGTACTTGTTGGGTTGGCGTATTTCGAGATTAGGATTTGTCACTCCGATTGTCGGAGAGGTATCTCTGGGCCCACTCAGTAATGCACATCACTATAAGCCTTGCAAGCATTGTGACTAATGAGTTAGTTGCGGGGATGATGTATTACGGAACGAGTAAAGAGACTTGCCAGTAACGAGATTGAACTAGGTATCGAGATACCGACGATCGAATCTCGGGCAAGTAACATACCGATGACAAAGGGAACAACGTATGTTGTTATGCGGTCTGACTGATAAAGATCTTCGTAGAATATGTAGGAACCAATATGAGCATCCAGGTTCCGCTATTGGTTATTGACCGGAGAGGTGTCTCGGTCATGTCTACATAGTTCTCGAACCCGTAGGGTCCGCACGCTTAAAGTTACGATGACAGTTATATTATGAGTTTATATGTTTTGATGTACCGAAGGTTGTTCGGAGTCCCGGATGTGATCACGGACATGACGAGGAGTCTCGAAATGGTCGAGACATAAAGATTGATATATTGGGCGACTATATTCGGACACCGGAAGTGTTCCGGAGAAGTTTTGTATTAAACCGGAGTGCCGGAGGGTTACCGGAACCCCCCGGGGAAGTATTGGGCCTTAGTGGGCCTAGAGGGGAGAGAGAGGGCAGTAGCCAGGAGGTGGCGCGCCCCCTCCCAGGAGGAATCCTAGTTGGACTAGGAGAGGGGGGCGCAGCCCCCTTTCCCTCTCCCTCTCCCCCTCCCTCTCTTTCCTTCCCCCCCCCCCCTCTTTTCCTAGTTGGACTAGGAAAGGGAAGTCCTACTCCTACTAGGAGGAGGACTCCCCCCTCTCCTTGGCGCGCCTAGGGCAGCTGGCCTCCCCCTTGCTCCTTTATATACGGGGGCAGGGGGGCACCTCTAAACACACTTGATATACGATATTTTAGCCGTGTGCGGTGCCCCCCTCCACCATATTACACCTCGATAATACCGTTGCGGAGCTTAGCCGAAGCCCTGCGTTGGTGGAACATCATCATCGTCACCACGCCGTCGTGCTGAGGAAACTCTCCCTCAACACTCGGCTGGATCGGAGTTCGAGGGACATCATCGAGCTGAACGTGTGCTGAACTCGGAGGTGCCGTGCGTTCGGTACTTGATCGGTCGGATCGTGAAGACGTACGACTATATCAACCGCGCTGTGATAACGCTTCCGTTGTCGGTCTACGAGGGTACGTGGACAACACTCTCCCCTCTCATTGCTATGCATCACCATGGTCTTGCGTGTGCGTAGGATTTTTTTTGAAATTACTACGTTCCCCAACAGGGGGCGTGGGAGAGATAGCACGAGAAATGAGAGTGGTCTAGAGAGAGAGATGAATATGACATCACGATGAGAGATTCCCTTGAGTGTGTATATGCAAGGGGGAGGAGATAGAGGCACCAGGAGAATTTTTTGTGTGTGTGTGGTGTTTGTGTTGGTATGTGTGGGTGTGAGAAGATAACGAGACGTGGGGGCAGAGGGTGTGTCACTGCGTGAGGTCCGGTGGGTCGAGGTGAGGCCCTTCGTTCGGTTCCGTCCTGCGCCACATTGGTCGGCCCGTGATGCTTTTAGGGAGACCCATGGATGACTAGTCGTACAAGACAAAGATAGCGGAATTGTGAAGGACTCTGTGTCCACTGACAAAGCTGGCTAGGATTTGTAACCCTAGGTTCTCAGACTAAGGTAACCCCTTTATCTCTTATATTACTATTCATCCAACCTAACTTTAAGGGGCATCCTACAGAATGCTCTGCTAGAATCATACTCGTCGATTAGGAAGAGAGGTGTGAGACAATGCATGAGAGACAGGCCTAAAGATAATGTGCTTACAGGAGACACGTAGGCAGGTCTATGTATATAGAAAGGGTCGATGGGGATTATGCGTGTGTATGCTTGCGAGTGGAAGAGTGCTTGTGATAAAGTTTAGTGAAAACAATTGTAAATGGTTACGAGAGGGAGGGAGGGTTATATCTAGAGCATGTGTGCGAGAAAGACACCTCGGGAGAGAGTGTGTGAGCATGTGTGAGAGACCACCGATGGAGAGTGAAACTACACGTAAAAGACTGCTGTACACATTGATTAAAGATATAAATTGTATCCAAATATTAGGATGGGATCATGATATTTGCAATTCACATAAGGAACGGTCATTGATCCATCAGACATCTAGATTCTATCGAATTTGAGCATGTCTATGCTATTATTCGACACAATTGATCCACACAGTTAGTATTTTGAACTCCAGACAATGCATCGCTTTAGCAATCGAATATAAACGTGAGTATAGTTCATGTTGTGTGTGTAAAGCACATTATACATACGAAAGTTACACAATGAACATTATAAATAGCTACCTATGAAATAGCATACATTTGAATTCGACTTAAGGTGGTTGAAAAAAATCGAAATCAACATGAAGTCCATTCAACTATTTGAATTTGATATCATGGCATTTGTAAATCATACCTAAATTATGGGGGCACCAATCTTTGCTCTGATTTTGTACATAATAGCATATGTAGTCGTGTACAAAATAGATTTAAATTTAGCTCGTCCATTCCAAAATAATCGTAGTTATAGGATTTTCAAGTGTCAAAATTTCAAAAAGAAGTGGATAATTTAATGAGGTTTTCAAACATACAAGGTCAAATATAACGTTGTCTATTTAGGTCAATCCTCATAGTCCAAGAGTACTCTAAACGTGAATGCTTGTGTTTCAAAATTTCGAACGAAGCGCCAAAAGAGCCTCTACTCGCCCGAAACCGAGTGGGACCAATGTTTGGTAGTACAAGGAAATTACTTTTCTAATAACTCCGACCCGTGAAACCTACCGGCCCGACGTCCAAAGGTCTAAACTGGGGTAGGCTTGTAGCTTCATCTAGACGCCACGCAACCGCCTCCGAAAAACATTCATACACAATGGCCGCCTAAGCACACATGCGAGCGGCCGAAATCGCCCCGCCCACTATTTGGGACACCTGGGATTACCATCCTACCCCCGACCCGCAGTAGGTCCGAAATTTAAGAGGGGGGCAAAGTTTGTACTTCCCCAAATTTCAAACAAGCGTGTCCCATCTTCTGTTCAAAAAAGCCAAAAACAAGCGCGTCGACCGAAACATGTTTCTCCCCCCTCCCCCCGCCCACCCGTCCGATTCCCCATTCGTACTCCGTGGGCGCAAAAACTACCTCTCCACCAGCCGCGAAACCCCGGCGTCCTCCGTCCGCCACCCCATCCCACCAATCAACTGCCGCCCTCCTCCATCACGCCGGAGCCGATACCCCGACGTCGTCGTCCACCGCAACCTCAACCGCAACGCCCTCCACGGCTAGTAGTTGAAGCCGAGGCCGAGCCGTCCGTACCCGAGCCAGTTCAACCACGCCGTCCTGTGCCTCACCGCCGCCGCTCCAACTTCGCCAACGTCCACCGCACCGAAGTTGTTCCTGCTACGCCGTCCTTCGCTGCCTCGGATCTGCTTCCCCTCCGCCGTTATACGGCCACGGCAACACAGTCAACAATTTGGCCATGGCTTTGTCCAAGGATACACGAGTCTCCAAAACATCGGTTCCCCCGAGAAAAACAAGAAGATCGCCGCGACATATCGAGACCACACTTGCAACCGATAAAGGTACTCCTCTTCCCTTATTCGTGCAAATCTTACGTGTCTTCTTGCATGGTATTCATCCCACAGAAGACACTAGTTGACTGCTTCTTCTCCATACTAGATGTTCCTAGTAACTCGCGATGCACAAGGTTTCTCCTCATATACTATTTCACCTTAGCTAGAGGTTCGTCGCCCCCCTGAATTTCAATTTCTGGTCAGTTGATTCCCAATTAACAGAAGCATTCCCCGGCGTAACAGGCGCTAGTACGCCTATTACGCCGGGGAAGCAGCGCCTTGGTGTTTATCTTAGGGGCGTGTGGGGCCTAGAGCTACTAGCGCCCGATCTGGAGGTCGGCCGGGATTAAAGTGATGGCTTGTGGGCGCTGCCAAGCACGGCGGTGGTGTGAGGTCGAGGGGAGGGCAGGGCGGCGGAGGCAGGGGTCTGGGCCGGTGGTCGCTGGCGGTTCGAGAAAGATCGTCAACAGTGACTGGTGGGTGGTAGACGAAGGCCATCTGCCCGTTCCTTATAGATCGGACGGTTCATTAAAAAAATCGACTAACCTATTTATTTTCAGTCGACTGTTATCTTAGATATGACCACATGTGGTGGTGTGCTGGAGTACCTGCATTTCCTGTGCTCATATATTACAAAATCATACGGAGTAGAATCTAATTTTGTTTGCCATGCAATGTTGTAGAGCTATCATATGTCTCCTGTCATTTATTTTTCAGCCACCTGCTATCTGCTACTTTTACAGTGCACTAGTTCTGCACACACTTCACCCTTACTTTCACTATTGTGTTTTTATGCAAGGGTATTTCAGACTCTGCTGCCATGAGAGAAGCCAAAAAGAAAAGAGACAGGTCACTCCAGCATGGTACGCGGATAGGCCAGACATGTTTCACCCTTATAAAGGGTGCAGTGTCCGCTGATGGAGACGTTAAACGTAGCTCTGGAGTTGATGACCTCGCTCGCAATGAACCACCATCCCAGGTGCTTGCTTTAACTTCGCGGTGTCGTATGTGGTTGCATGTTCCATATGGTGTCTAGCTTGTATTTGAAAGGCCGAAGTCGGTCTTTATTAAGATAAGGAAGATATTTTTTACATGAACCACCATCCCGTGAGCACCAGAAGACAAATAGCTAGTCAGGGCACTGGCCGAGCCAGTGACAAGCCCAAGAAAGACAGGCATCACCTAGAAGCCAACTAAAAAGCCGCAATGGTGGCGAAGCAGCCCGCCTCCCACTAGGCTCTCAGGTCCTAGATGATCATGCTCACCACTCCAGCCGGATGTCTAGCTTGTATTGCTTCCAATTTGGTTAAATTGCATCTGCTTAGCTTACACATTATACCTTTGAATATGACATGCCTTTCTGTTTTTTGTACATACTAGTACATCTGTGTATTAACCATGCTCTTACATCAAACTAAGGTTCTTGTGTATCCCTCATCAACCACTTATGATGAGGCAGGCAGGCAAGTGGACTACTCCTCATTTAAAGAATGCAGCGTTAGCCTCCCGACATGATTCTCAAGAAACAACAAGGCTAGATGAAGATAGTGAACGTAGCTCTGTAGTTGATTACCGCATTTCCCCTACACTAGCATCGCAGGTGCTTGCTCTAACTTGGCAGCGTGATATGTGGTTGCATGTTGCATATGGTGTCTAGATTGTAATTCTTCCAATCTGGTTAAACTGCATGTGCTAGTCTGCTTAGCTTATACATTATACCTGTTAATGTGACATGCCTTCCTGTATTTAGTACATAGTACATCTGTCTATTAAGCATGTCTTTACATAAAACTATTGTTTTTTTTGTATCCCGCATCAATCAATATGACGAGACACCTTTAGTATATGCAGTGCGATATTAGTTGCATCTTTCATATGATTTATAGCATGTGCTGCTTCTAATTTGTTGAAATTCCATTTATGATGGGACGCTTTTAACTTGGCAGAGTCATATTGGTTGCATCTTTCATGTGGTGTCTATCTTGCATTGCTTCTTATTTGTTGGAATGGTTTCTGCTTAGTTTACACAAACAATTGTGAACATGCCATGCCGTCCTGTTTTTCATACATATTCCATCCTGGTATCATGTGTTTTCCCTACATCAAAGTAGTGATTGTCAGTATCATGCATGAATGAGTTCCGAAGAGAGAATTTTATTGCTTTTTCTTGTCGGTTTTACTTGACAATTCAAAATCAATAAAGCGGAAGGAAGTTAGCAAGGCAACGGATAAAAGGTGCTCCTTCCAAACGGAGGGCCTCTACAGTTTCTACTCCTCCACACCCCCAAGATGATTTCCAAGACAACACATGCATAGACACTCAACAAAGCTGTGTTTATGATGAGCACGTCTCCCCTAGTGCACCATCACCGGTGCTCCCTCCAACTTGGCACTGTTATATGTGGTTGCACGTTATGTGTGATGTCTAGCTTGTACTGCTTCTAATTTTGTTGAATTCCATCTGCTTACTTTACACATTATAGTTGAATAAGACACGTGTTCCTGTTTCTAGAACATACAATATCTTTCTATCACACCATGTTCTTACATCAAATTACTACTGTTGTGTAACCTGCAACAATCACTTATCATAAGACACGTTTGACTTCAGAGTGTGATATAGGTTACATCTCGCATTCTTTTCTAGCTTGCACTACTAATTTGTTGAAATGGCACTTAAGACGAGACAGTTTTAACTTGGTAGAGTGATATTCGTTGCATCTTTCATATAGTGTCTAGCTTTCATTAGTTTACACATCATAAGCTGTGAATATGCAATGGCACTAATGACGAGAGACCTCTAACTTGGTAGTGTGATGTTGTTTGCATCTTGCATATGATTTATTTCTTGTACTGCTTCACATTTGTTTAAACGCCATTTATGATGAGATACTGTTAACTTGGCAGAGCGATATTTGTAGCATCTTTCATATGGTGTCTACCTTCCATTGCATTGCTTCTAATTTGGTGAAATGTCTTCTACTTAGTTTACACATCATAGTTCTGGTTATCCCTTCCATCCTGTTTTTCGTACATATTACATCCTCCTATCATGTAGTTGTCTAACATCAAAGTTTAGTTCGTCTGGATCATGCATCAATTTTTCTGAAGAACTAAACTTTCATTTGTTTTTCTTGTCGGCTTGACTTAACATTGCATAGAGAATGAGGAAGAAACAATGAATGGCAGGGAATGAGAAGCGGATGAATCCTGCAGATTCTGCTGGTACTGATGGTGCAATAGAAGGTCAAAGTCCAGCGGAAAATTCTACAAACACGACATCCCATGCTACACGAGCTTCCAAAAAATCCAAACAGAAACAAATAGCTGCCACCAAACAAGCAGAGACAGCCCTAGTTCTTGCAACACCTACCACAGTACTACCAGCTGCACGAGTTACTCGTGCGTCAACTGAGCTAGCAGCATGTTCCCAAGCTCCCTTGCCACCTGACACTACTTCCCAAGCACTCTTGACACAAGACGAGTTGGCAAGATCACATGAACCTTGTGAGCTTCAACAGCAAGAAGGTAGTTGCTGGAGTCAAGTTACAGTTGCATGCTTCTTTATATGTAGTCTCACATTTTGATGTACACTAACACTTCCTATGTTCGTTGTTGGACTAGCACCTAGGCGTAAGAGGAAGCAAACATCGGGGATAATGCTCGATAGGTTAACTAAATCTAGAGGAGGAAGAATGGAGATCCGTTTTGAGGCAGGTTTAAAAAGGCCACGTGATGCTACAGAGTCAGCCAAGTTAGTATCAGAGGCAGCGGTTGCCGTTAGGTGTCATGTACGTATCCTCCCAACATGGATTCAGTACAGGAATGACAAAGACGAAACCCAGTTCAACACCTTCCTCGACCATTTATCTGTAAGGATGGTTATGTATGGAAACTAGTAATATCGTCTTGCTCTGTCCCATACTTTCTAGGTTGCTGATAATGAGACTCCCATAATTTTCAAAAGATGAGGTTAAAGTTGGATACCCAAGATGATGCAACCAGACAAGCTTGCACCCATGTTTTCAAGTCTGCTCTGCGACAGTATCGGTATAACTTGAGGAAAACTCACTTTGAAGGCAAGGCTAACAGTGAACTTTCCCAAACATCTCCAGTGGAAAATATATCAGATGAAGACTGGAGGGGCCTCGTTAAACACTGGTCTGATCCAAAGTATCAGGTACATTATATATATGTGATCAGATCACATGCTGAAGTCCTATTTACGCATGTGCCACACAAATCTATCTTCTTGTAGGTGAACTGTTCAAAGAACAAGGCCAACCATACGAAAGTAAAATTCCAACAGACGACAGGATCTCGTAGCTATATTGCACACTATGAGGCTCTTGTAATTAGCTGTTGTTTCACTCTTTTCGTTTACCATATTATCATATCTATATTGACTTGTTCCAAATGCAGAGGAAAGCCCACAAGGACCAAAAAGTACCTGAACCAAATGTTGTGGAAATCTTCAAGGACTGCCACACCAGCAAGAAGAAAGGCATGACTACACCAGTCAAAGCCGCTGTTGTAAGTCCTTAATCCTCATGCCTTTTAACTACTACTTACTCTGACTTGTGCCTTGAACTACATGGTTTGCAGCCAATGTCTATTACTCTTTTCAATTTTATACACAATTTTCTTAGCTTATCATTGCACCTTACAAGGTTTAAAAGAGAGGAGTGATGTTCCTTTGATCTTGACCCGTAATCTAGTTCCGTGCTGGACTTGCCCACACAACGTTACAATTGCCTGTTTGTCTGTTCTCAGTTGTTTTGTGATATGAATGATGTCATACTATGCTTACCGTATTATAAACTTCGTTTCTTTATCCTTAGCCCTCAATACAATATGAAGAAATAGACAATACGTTAGCGATGGTACATGGTCATATGTTTGGAACCTGGTTTTATTATGTACTTTGCAATAAAATACAACTAATATTTTACATGGGTTCACCAGAATAAGTTCTGTATATAGACCAAAGCTATTTTGTTTGGTTTTGCTGCCTCCTTAATATCTTCTGTTCTAGTACTACTAATGTAAAAACTCAACTTTTCAGCGAGCTATGGAAAAAATGGTGGAACCGCCACCTTCAGAAGGTGGCGAGGCAACTATAACTGCAATGTCAGCTCTTGCTCCAGTGGGTTAGTACCTGTCCACTAACAGTGCCAAAAGCACGTTCCTGCGTAATACTGGGTTGGTTGTTAAGGCAATCTCGTCCAAACTGCCTCATGATCAAGATATGCAAGCTCAAAGCAATGTTGTATCTGCGCTCCAGACACAAGTCCATTCCCTAACAGAGACCCTTTGTGAAACAAGGAGATACATTGTTTGATGTCATCAAGATATGCATGGTTTTGAAACCAGACTATCAGACATTTGCTATGTTGTTCAGGAGCCTAGGAGAAATGAAGGCGAGGGTTATGGTGCTCCATCGGACAATACAGCATGAAAACGTAACAGTCAGGTCAAATGAACTGAGCTTCTGAACTTCTGGTGGTGCATTTATCTGCTAGACTGTTAATTTTTATGCCAACCTTCCTTTTGTTATATAGTTTTAATTTTTTTTGGTGCGATACAAAATTTATTCTTAACGTGCAGCCACCGGCTGAAGAAAACAGCAAGCCATTTTTGTATAGTGTAGGGTGTTCCCTATATTTGCACTGGTGGCGATCTTTGATGCCAATTGGATGTAATCTGTGCAATTGCCTTAATAGCCTAGAGTTAGTTTCGGCCTTATTTATTTCCTAGTCTTCTTTTTCCCTGGTTTGCTAGTGGCCGCAACAACCATGGGCCATATACGGGCCGTAGGATCCATGGGTCTCCTACGGGCCGTCGATAAATGGGCCTCCAACTGGGCCGTAGAATCGGTGGGCCTCAGGCCATCGGATAAATGGGTCTACATGGGCCGTAAACGGGCATAATTGGTATCAGCCCAACACGGTAACGGGCCATTAACAGGCCGGAGGACAGCAAAGGCTTAATTCTGTCACAAGCAAAACAGGTCGTTAATGGGCCAGAATATAGGACGGGCTGGAAACGGCGCAACGGGTTAACAGGCCAGAAACGGGCCGACTCTTGCCATGGGCTGAATTTGGCCCATTAGGGGAACAGGCCAGTAATGGGCCAGAAGTAATCGAGGGCCGGAAAGGAGCCCAAGAATGTATGGGCCGTCAATAGGCCGAAAGCTAACACGGGATGGAAACGGCCCATGTGAATCACGGGCCGTTAACGGGTACAAAGAAAATTACTATTCATTATGGGCTAGAGTCACCGTGGGCCTCTATAGGGCCTAAAGATACGAAGGCCTCATACGGGCCGAAAGACGTCATGGGCCATGCATGGGCTGAAAGTGAAATGGGCTGGTGTTATATTCGATGGCCCACATGACATTGTTGGGCCGATTTCCTTTAGGGCCTAACGGGTCATGAGTTACCGGGCCGTAAAATGGGCTATTTGCGAAGAGACCATTAACAGGCTTTTCATGGGCCAGCCCATTAACTTTTGACCAAGTCAAACGGGCCGGCTTTGTAAGCTAAATGGGCCAGTGGTGGGCCGTGGCACGTGTCGACATATCATAGGCGCCTATCTGGCCCACTGACGAGCTGACACGTGTTTCGTCCGGCCAATAAGAATTTTACACGTGGAAATTTCCCATTGGTCGGGGCTGTTAATGGGTTATCGGATCCAAAACCCGACCCGATAGCTTAACGACATTCCGTTACGGTGGATGCCATGTGTCGGTCACCCTTGACGAAAGCACTTCTGTGACGCGTGATTTATCGTCATGGAAGTGGACACTTCAGGATAATTTCGGTAATGTCATGGAACACTTCTACGACAGCACAGGTATGACTATCTTAATTCTGTCATAAAATCGTCATGGATGTACATGCATGACAAAAAATGCGACCTACTGTGACAAACACGTATCATCATGGAAGTGTATTTCTTTTTGTAGTGGGCGTTTAGAATCCGCATAGCTCTTCTGCCTGGACTGGGCTACCTTGAGTCTATCACGAATCAACTTAACCTTCTCTTCAGACTCCTTAATCAAATCCGGTCCAAACAACTGACGGTCTCCAACTTCATCCCACAACAACGGTGTCCTGCACCTCCTTTCGTACAAAGCTTCGAAAGGGGCCATCTTCAAACTGGCTTGATAACTGTTATTGTAAGAGAATTCTGCATACGGCAGATTGTCGTCCCAACTAGATCCACAATCTAGTGCAAAAGCTCTCAACATGTCCTCCAGAATCTGATTGACTCTCTTGGTCTGTCCATCTGTCTATGCATGAAAGGCTGTACTGAACTCTAGCCTGGTACCCAAAGTCTCATGCAACTGATTCCAAAACTTTGAGGTAAACTAGGTTCCTCTATCCGATACAATGCTCCACGGAACTCCATGCGGACATACGATCCTGGTCATATATATCTTCGCCAACTTAGCACTGGTGTAAGTGGTCTTCATTGGGATGAAATGAGCTACCTTCGTCAACCGATCGACTACAACCCATATCGAGTCATCGCCTGAACGTGTCCTGGGCAATCCCATGATAAAATCCATGCCTAGGTTGTCCCACTTCCATTCGGGTATTGGCAATGGCTGTAGCAAACCTGCTGGCTTCTGATGCTCTGCCTTTACTCTCTGACATACATCACATACTGCTACATACTCGGCAATATCCTTCTTCATTCCGGTCCACCAGAAACTGTCCTTCAAATCCAGATACATATTGGTGTTTCCTGGGTGAATCGAATACGGCGAATCATGGGCCTCCTGCAGAATCAACTTCCTGATCTCGGGGTCATTAGGCACATATACGCAATCCTCAAACCATAAGGTATCGTGCTCATCCTCATGAAATCCTTTAGCCTTTCCTTTGCTCATCCTTTCCTTTATCTCAGCAATCTCTTTATCAGTCTTCTGAGCTTCTCTGATCTTATCCATCAAGGTAGACTGAATTTCCAACGCTGCTACAAAACCTCTCGGAACTATTTCCAAACATAGCTCGCGGAGATCCTCTGCTAACTCCTTGGGTAATCCTCCGGCCATGAGTGTATTGACATGACTCTTGCGACTCAACGCATCTGCTACTACATTAGCCTTTCCGGGATGATAGTGCAACTTCATGTCATAATCCTTAATGAGCTCCAACCATCTCCTCTGCCTGAGATTCAACTCCTTCTGCGTGAAGATATACTTCAAACTCTTGTGATCCGTGTACACCTCACAATGGTTTCCGATGAGAAAATGTCTCCATGTCTTCAACGCATGCACTACGGCTGCTAACTCCAAATCGTGTGTAGCATAATTTAGCTCATGAGGTTTAAGCTGTCGTGAGGCATATGAAACAACTCTTCCCTCCTGCATAAGCACTGCTCCAAGTCCTCGACGAGAAGTGTCGCAGTACACTTGATAATCCTTGCGTTGATCTGGAAGAATCAACACTGGGGCTGTAACCAAACGTTTCTTCAACTCCTGAAAACTGGCCTCACAATCCTCAGTCCATTTGAACTTGGTGTCCTTCTTCAACAATTCCGTCATGGGCTTTGCAATCCTGGAGAAATTCTCAATGAACCTCCGGTAATATCCTGCGAGTCTAAGAAAACTCCGCATCTCTCCAACTGATGTGGGTGATTCCCATTTAGTCACAGTGACAACCTTGGTGGGGTCTACTGCTATTCCTTCTCCAGATATAACATGCTCGAGGAATCCAACTTCCTTTAACCAAAACTCACATTTGCTGAACTTGGCATATAACTGATGTTCCCTGAGCTTCTCGAGAACCAAACGCTAATGCTCCTTATGCTCCTCTTCATTCTTCGAGTAGACCAATATATCATCAATGAACACCACGACGAACTTATCCAAAAACTCCATAAACACCTTGTTCATCATGTTCATGAAATATGCAGGTGCATTAGTCAGACCAAATGACATAACGGTATACTCATATAGCCCGTACCTTGTGGTAAAAGTTGTCTTAGGTATATCCTGCTCTCGAATCTTCAGCTGGTGGTATCCTGATCGCAGATTGATCTTGGAAAATACTTTAGCTCCTTGCAACTAGTCAAACAAATCATTGATCATCAGTAGTGGGTATTTGTTCTTGATCGACACTTCATTCAACGCACGATAATCAACAACCATCCTCAGTGATCCATCCTTCTTCTCCACTAGAAGTACTGGAGATCCCCAAGGTGATGAACTTGGGCGGATATAACCTTTATCCAGTAACTCCTTAATCTGCTTCTTAATTTCCTCCAAATTCTGTGCGGGCATCCGATACGGTCTCTTTGATATTGGCCCTGTGCCTGGCAAAAGCTCAATCAAAAACTCAATGTCTCTATCCAGTGGCATGCCTGGCAACTCCTCTGGAAATACATCAGGGAAATCCTTCACCACTGGTACTTCCTCCTGTACAACTCCTGATAAGGAATTTACTTGAGTCCTCTTCGGCACATGTCGGGATACATACTTAATCCTTCTTCCTTCTGGGGTGGTGAGCATAATCAAATTACTGGCGCAGTAAATGTTCCATCCATACTTCGATAACCACTCCATGCCTAATATTACATCAAGTCCTTGTGACTCCAATACTATTAGGTCTGAGGGGAACACGTAGTTACCAATCCTTAATGGTAACCGATCACACCATAGGCTAGCCATATACTCTGCTCCTGGCGAGGTTACTAACATGGGTGACCTAAGGGCTTGGGTTGGCAACTTATACTTATCCACAAACCCCATTGATATGTATGAATGCAATGCACCAGTATCAAAAAAGAACGATTGCAGTAAATGACTTAACCAAAAACTTACCTATAACTGCATCGGGTTGCGCTTCAACCTCCTCCACGCTAACGTGGTTCACTTGTCCCCTGTTGAAAGGGTTGGGATTCTTCCCAGAGCTTCCATTGCCATTTCCATTCTTTGCTTCAGAACACTCCGTGGCGTAATGTCCATTCTTTCCGCACTTGAAACAAGTAATGTGACTTAGATCCTTCTTGGCGGGCATTGCTGGGTTGGTACGGTTCTGTCCGTTGCATCCTCCATTCCCATTACCATTCTTGGGGCCACTATGCTTATGCGAACTTCCTCCATTTGAATTATGGCCTCCATGGTTATTGTAAATGTGTCCTCTCGAGTTCGGGGTAAAACGGGGCCTCTGCTGAGCTCCTGAATTGTACTTCCCTTGTCCATACTTCCCCTCGCGGTTGTCTATCTGCTGCTTCCCTTCAATCATAAGAGCTCTATCTACCAACTCCTGATAGTTGTTGAATGTTGCCACCATCAACTGCATGCTCAACTCATCATTCAGTCCTTCCAGAAACTTCTCCTACTTAGCGGCATCTGTAGCTACGTCATCAGGGCCATAACGTGCTAACTTACTAAACTCATCCACATACCGCCCCACTGTGCGTCCTCCTTGGCGCAAGTTGCGAAACTCACTTCTTCATGTTCATAGCTCTAGCTGAAACATGGGCAGTGCGGAATGCCTGCTGAAACTGGCCCCATGTAACAGTGTCAATGGGGTAAGTGGTTGTGAAATTCTCCCACCATGATGTTGCGGGTCCATCAAGCTGGTGTGCGGCAAAACGCACCCTCTCCGCATCTATGCATCCTGCAGTGGTCAGCTCCCTTCCAATCTTGTGGAGCCAATCATCTGCAAATATCGACTCGGTGCTACTAGAGAACACCAGCGGATTCAGCTTTAGAAAACGGGCTAAGTGATCAACTGGTGGTGGTGGTGGTGGGTTGTTGTTGTTCCCCTGGTTCTGATTCTGGACTAGTAGCTGCGTCAAGGTATTCTGCTGCTGGATCAACTGAGTGAGATCCGGTGGGAAAGCAAATCCATTGTCATGTCTCGGAGGCATCTGATGGGTTTAGAAAAAGGTGAGAAAACAGAATAGAATAAGGTCTAGAGGGAAAACACTACCCATATGCACATGAGACAAACACAATCATATCACTTCAATCAACTCAAACAGGGGCACACAATCGGTCTAACTATAGTTACAAAAGTGCTCGGACTATACTATATACATGGGGGAATACTACTACTGATATGGTGGTCGACTAGAAGTTTTATTCGGTAGAAGACTCCATGATGTCTGCTCCAGCTTCATCAACATAGTCATCATCACTGTCGTCGGGGTCTGAGTCGGTGTCGTCGATGATGATATAGTCCTCCGAGCGAATGTCCTTGGCATCATCGTCATCCCCTCCTAGCGCGGGGTCTCCCATGAATACTCCTAGCTTCCTTGTCAGGTCGTCATTCTTCTACACGAGTATCGTCATTTCCTCCTCATATCCGTCACATGTAGACTTGAGTTCTTCCTCTAGCTCCGTGATCCTGGTCATTGCCTTCTTCAGATCTATCATGCCTGCGCACATCTGGTTCTCCTGGCGACGAATGTGCTGGTTTAACTCCTGGATGAAAGCTGCAATGGACCTGTCCCTCCTGGTGCTGACCATCTCCCATTGCTCATCTCGACGCCCGCAAATCTGGTAGATAGTATCCTTGAGATCCTTGTGGTAATCTTATCCAATGCGTCCCATGGTGATGTGGGCTGCCATGCTCTTTCCTAGACTCCAGGTTGGTGCATCAAAAGAAAACTCTATGGGCTCAGTGACTGGCATGAACGTCCTTCCTGGAACTTGAACTTGAATCATCCAACGCTCCTCCTCTGGTAAAGTGGCGATGTAGGTCCCGGTGAAGCTTGGTATTCCGATGTTCAGGTAACTAGTAACTTCCTTCAAGTGTCGTCCAAAAGGAGTGTCTTCATCCGGTTGTGTGAACTTGTTCCTTGAGTCCGCCATCCTATAGAGTAGAAAAGGAAGAGTAGTCAGAAATGAGTAGAGAAGAGTGGCCTAGGGTTTTAGCTTAGTGGTCGTTTCCTACAGTCAGCGTGTGCTCTGATACCATCTTGTAGCGACCAGACCTCAAACAGTCTAGTCTCTGTGCATCAGTGTCATCCCTGGATCGGTAATGCTGACACGCACAGTACTTGAGGATTTATAACAGAGTTTCAATCACACGCTTATTACAGCGAATGTCTCAAAAGAGAACTTATTACAATAATATGGCTTAAGGCCAACTAAATAAAATAACAGCGGAAGGCTTGGAGGATAAAGTGAGTCCATCAAACTCCAACGGCATAGCTGAGTGAACGACAACGACCTAGGGCACCTTACTCGTAGTCTGAAAAGTCTGCAACATGAAATGTTGCAGCCCAAAATGGATCAGCACATGGAATATGCTGGCAATGTAACCCATAGAGTAATGAATAGAATAAATGCTATCTCTACATGCATAGATGGCTGGTGGAAAGCTCTATAGTTACAGTTTTTGCATAAAGCCAATTTTTTCCTACAACAAAGGAATAAACTTTATTTAACTATCATGGTGGTTGTTAAACATTGAGAAGGTTCCTCCAACTCAATCCCAATTAAACATCATCATTAAACCCAACAAATTAATTTAGAGTGATGAGATCAACATGATAATCCAAGAACCAGATACTCAAGATGTCCATAACCGGGGACATGGCTAACCATGATTAGTTTTTACACTCTGAAGAGGTTTGCACACTTTTCCCCACAAGACTCGATCTCCTCCGTTGGATTTCTCGCACTACATGATGTTTGAGAAATAGATGACCGAGACACAGTCTTTCAGAAGCAATAACTCTTTACTCTGGGTAGACAGTACCACCTACATCCCCTACATCTGCTAGTCTACCACTGAAAGAGGTCACACAACATACTCAACTATGTCAGAGCCCATAATGGCTTGTGGCTGCACACGGAAGTTTCTAGCATGAATAATCTTATGATCCCTTTGGGCCTGGGTGGCAAACCGTAGGATGATCACACGGGTACTCCGGGATATCCTAGGACAACATTGGATTCTCCAGGTGCCCTGGCAACCACTGGGTACTCCAGGGTGCCTCAACCAATCCACCCAGATGTGTATTTAAGTAGCCACCTTAAGTTAACCATTAATTAACAATACTCACATCTGTCATGGATACACTCACCCAATACACATCTACGGGCATAGCATAGCAATCCTGAGGCGTAGAAGTAACTCCCAAAGGTTTGATAATAATAGGACAATAGGTTCTACCTCATCATCTACTTCCCAAAACCTACATGTTATATCAGATCCTAACCATGCAATGTTTGAGGGTTGATCTAATGCATAAAAACCGGGTAGTAAAGAGGGTATGATCAAAGTGTTACTTGCCTTGTTGATGATCCGCAAAACCTAGAGACTCGTAGTAGCACGCTTCGCACTCCGGGTACTCTATCGCAAACAAACAATAACATACATAAGCACTCAACTAGAATCACGGGTAAAACTCAAATAAAAGATCTAACTAGAAAGTTCAACTGAAGAACTCCGGTTTGCAAAAAGAATCAAATCAAATGGAGCAACAAAACTCAAACTACGAAAGAAACAAGATTCGTTTATTAATCTGGACTAAAGTCAAATTTTACAGTACCAAAATCTTGTTCAAGTTGGTTAAACAGAAAGAGGGCTTCGAGACGAAGATCTAGCAGCTTGTTTCACCTGAATCGGATAAACGAGCGAAAAGATAAACTAAAACGAAGATTAGGGCAGAAATCGCGATCGAAAATAATCGCGGAGAAACCCTGGAAAAATGCGACGAACAGGCTAAGGAATGAGCGTTCGCTGTCTGTGGCTAACTGACGACCAACGTTCGTTAAAACAAATGTACGGACGAACGTCCGCTATTTAACTAAACCTAAAAAACGAACTGAGCTAAAAAAACTAGATCTAGGGGGTTTTGAAAAAAAACCGACGGTTTTCCGGGAAAAACCGTACGGCGGCGCCGGCTACCTTGGCGGCGGCGAGACGGCGGGGTGGCGGCGGTGGGGCTGCGCGCGGCGGCGGCGGCGAGAAGCAGCGGCGAGTGATGGCGGCGGCGGTGCAGGGTCGAGGCAGGGCTAGGGTTTGGGGCGGGGTGGGCTGGCGGTTTATAAGGGCCGGTCGGGCGTAGTGTCGGTTCACTTTTTTTAAATAATACTGACGCGGCCCATTAAGTCGGTTCACTTTTTTTAAATAATCCTGACGCGGAAAAACTAATAAAAGAAATACTAAACGGAGCCCAAAACTCCTGAAATAAATTTTCACGGTCCTCTAATAGTATTGCGGACAAAGTGAACATTTATTTGGGCCTCTAATGCAATTTTCAAAAACGCATTTTCTTTTCCTAATTCAAATAAAATAGCAATAAAACTCCAAATAAAATTCTTATTTGATTTTAATATTTTTGTTCCAATATTTCTTTATTTTGGAGAAGTCATTTTATCCCCTCTCTTTTATTTTAATGTTTGAAATATTCGAAGAGAAAAATAATTAAAACCAAATGATCCTCTTTTCAAAATTTGAGAAAGCTCAAATATGAAAATAACGAAATCCCCAACTCTCTCCGTGGGTCCTTGAGTTGCTTAGAATTTCTAGGATCAACCAAAAATGCAATAAAATACGATATGCAATGATGACCTATTTCATAACATTCCAAATTGAAAATTTGGGATGTTACAGGCATACAATGCCTCGAGGTGCGTGGGGATTCAAATCTCGCGGTATCTTAGATAAGTGGAGAATTTGATGAAAAGAACCAAAGATGGCAGCCTACCGCAACGCTGTACTCAAAATATCATCCCGGTTTGAGGGGCTCGAGTTTCATCATGTGGCTCGAGACAGTAATCAAGCAGCAGACATCCTTGCTCGAATGGGCGCTAAACGCGACCCCGTCCCACCTAATACCTTTGTGGAAAGGCTTTTCAAGCCATCCGTGTTAAGGCAGGACCAGAGCGGAAATAGCAGGCCGACACCGATCACACCCCCGAATGCCGAACACGATTCGGATATCATCGGGGGCTCGGGCACCGAACCAACGCCTTCCGCCCATGTAATCACGGCGGTAATCGCTCCATGGACCGAACCCTTCTTAGCCTACCTTAATAGGCAGGAGCTCCTTGATGATTAGAACAAGGCCCGTCGCATAGGTCGACGTTCTAAGGCCTACAAAGTTCATGAAGGAGAACTCTACAAGAAAAGCACTACTGGAGTTCTTCAAAGATGCATCTCCGAAGAGGAGGGGCGGCAGCTCTTGGCCAAAATACATGCAGGCCTCGGCGGCCATCATGCCGCGGCTCGGGCCCTCGTAAGCAAGGCCTTCAGTACAGGTTTCTTCTGGCCCATGGCCCGGGCAGATGCACAGACCCTTGTAGAGAGTTGTGTTGGATGCCAGCTTTTTGCCAATCAAAGCCATATGCCGCCCACAACCCTAAGAACAATCCCTATTACCTGGCCTTTCGCGGTCTGGGGGCTAGACATGGTCGGACCCCTTAAAGGGGGAAGCCATAAAAAGAAATCTTTACTGGTTATGGTGGATAAATTCACTAAGTGGATAGATGCCAAACCAGTAAAAACGGCTGAAGCTGGACCGGTGATAGATTTTATATCCGGTGTCGTACACCGCTATGGTGTCCCGCATAGTATTATTACTGATAACGACTCTAACTTCACAGCCGATGAGGTGAAAAATTGGTGTCCTAACCTGGGCATCAAGCTCGATTACGCCTCCGTATATTACCCTCAAACAAATGGTCAGGTCGAACGGGCTAATGGCCTGATAATGAGCAGCATCAAACCCAGACTAGTGCGATCCCAAAGGAGTCGGATAATCACTGGGTCAAGGAACTCGACTCCGTACTCTGGGGGCTGTAGACCACGCCCAACCGCACGACCGGATACACACCGTTCTTCATGGTGTATGGCGCAGAGGCTGTCTTGCCCTGCGACATTATTCATGACTCACCTCGAGTGCGCATGTATGAAGAGAGAGAGGCTGACCTTGATCAGTAGGACGACTTAGATGGCCTGGAGGAGGAACGCGATGTCGCAAAAGCCTGTTCCGCATTCTATCAACAAGAAGCTCGAAGATACCAAACCAAAATGGGAAGGTCCCTTCATTATAGATGAAGTTCTCACTGGAGGAGCCTACCGCCTTCACAATGTATCGGATAATCGCTTAGAGCCGAACCCTTGGGACGCTGCCCGGCTCCGAAGATTCTATGCATAAGTCCGGCCATGGTTCTTATTCGTTCTTTTGTCTCCTTTTCAATTTTTTCCTTTTTTCGTTTTTATACGTTTCCCATGGTGTGTTCAGATAAGCCAAACACTTGAGGGGTGCACATCCTCAAATGTACACACCCCACTATGACTAGGGGCTTCTGTAAGTAGAAGCTTATTATTATATCAAGCCTAGAGCTCACAATATATGTGTCGTTTGCGGATATACATCCTTTTTGCCATTATATGCACCTCTATGACTTCAGTTTTTGCCAAGCTGGGTTGCCTTGCTCCTGTGCTTATGCCTACGTTCCTGATTGTTCGACTAGGGCATAAAGGGAGCACCTCTGCGATTGTTACAACCGGGTTATCTGGACATGTACCTCAAACGGGTGAAGCCGAAAGCTAGCGTTCTTAAAGGAATAATTGGCCATATTGCAACCATTTTAAGCACTGCGAGACAGTTTTTCCATATTACGGACCACACACCCCGGCACGTGTAATCATAATATGCCGACCCAAGGAAAGGAACCCTGAATGGAAATATTTTCCTTGGAAGATGTTTCTTACATACGTAATATATAGAACATACATCCCGAACTCAAATTTTTTGTTTGTTCGAGCACAATGACTGGGTTGCCTGGTTTCTGGATAGATACTTCCTTTCGTCTTAAGTATCCGGAAACACTCCACCATTTTGGTCCGGAGGTTAAAGCCGAAAGCCTGCGATGACAAAATCATTTCACATGTTCGGATCTAACCAAAGGTTGATCATAAATGTACATTGATACATTAAGTCAAAAACCTATTCCTTCTCTATTCCGTCAATAAGGTTGTCTAATCTATAGTCTTCCTGTGAATATTTCGCAGCGATCATTACTTGATCATACACCAAATTTAAAGGGATTTCCTTCCGATCTGGTCCCTGTGATCCTACTCAGGCCATATGATTCGGGTCCAGTTTCGTGAAGCGTGTCTTCACAATGGCCCAGGCTTCTCGTGCGCCTTCACGGCAGGCAGACATCTTCCATAGCTCGAATCTGCGTCGGGCACCTTTGAATAGGTTTGCCAGGCCCTCCATACTTTTTGGAGGGGTATCAGATGGCCATAACGCGTTCACCATACTCCTCATGGCTTTCTGGGCCCGAGCATGCATGGCGGACAACTCCTTTAGCACGTCACCTTGAAATCCGGATACTTCCTCTTCTGTCCAACCAGTTAATAGACCTGCAACAACAAAGTCATAATATTCCGCATTATGGACTAAACATGCGCACCTATGGTGGTTCTGAATAAAAGGGGAAGACATACCGAACATGCCGCCCTTCATCTTTTCATTTTCCTTCTGAACAGCCGATAGCTGAGCCTTCAAGCTTTCTATCTCTTCGGTCTGTTTGTCCTTTTCCTCCTCAAGTTTTCTCCCTAGATGCGCCTGTCACGGTCTCTTTCAATTCCGCTAGTTTGGCGGTGACCGCATTCAGCTACGTCTGGATTGTGTTCGGCTCCTGGGCTAGCATAGTGTTCTTTTCTTTAGTCTCGGGGGCTACTGGCATATGACAATACAAATTATCGATCCTTAAATTGGTTTGCTACACCTCTTTTAGTCTCGGGGGCTACTGGCATATGACAATACAAATTGCATCAAATTTTACCTGTATATCTTTCGACAACAGCTGAATGACTCCGGCAAGTCCGTCTCGAGCGGCTCGGAAATATGCATCCACCGAACTCAGTGCGGAAAACTCTTGTTCGGAAAAGGCCAGAGCACGCATAGCCTCCTTTAATCGACGGTGATTCATCACACTCTCCACTTCGGAATTCATGACTGATACGTCATCCGAATCCTCTTGAGGAGGCGGAACAGGCATTGTGTCGGGTCGTCCTAGTTGACGAATCCGGCACCGGATTAGTGGACATTTGGCTAATCGGACGTTTTCCCACAGTCTGCCGCATACTCCTCCTAGTGTCAAGGATAAAAAGGGAGACTTTTAATAATCCAGACTCATGCCTAGGCATGTATTAAGTCCTATGTACCTCTTGGAAGCCTGTGAGTTCTCTGTAGTACTCTCGGTCCCTTTTTGTTTCGAACGACGCCTTGTGTTGGGGCCGCCCTTGAGGAGATATGGTCCCTAGAGTGCCGATCTAAAGGAAATATGCCCTAGAGGCAATAATAAAGTTATTATTTATTTCCTTAATTCCTGATAAATGTTTATTATTCATGCTAGAATTGTATTAACCGAAAACTTAGTACATGTGTGAATACATAGACAAAACATATAGTCCCTAGTATGCCTCTACTTGACTAGCTCATTAATCAAAGATAGTTATGTTTCCTAACCATAGACATGTGTTGTCATTTGATGAACGGGATCACATCATTAGGAGAATGATGTGATGGACATGACCCATCCGTTAGCTTAGCATTATGATCGTGTCAGTTTCATTGCTACTCCTTTCTTCATGACTTATACAAGTTCCTCAGATTATGAGATCATGCAACTCCCGAATACCGGAAGAACACTTTGTGTGCTACCAAACGTCACAATGTAAAAGGGTGATTATAAAGGTGCTCTACAAGTGTCTCCGAGGGTGTTTGTTGGGTTGGCATATATCGAGATTAGGATTTGTCACTCCATATTTCGGAGAGGTATCTCTGGGCCCTCTCAGTAATACTCATCACTATAAGCCTTGTAAGCATTGTAACTAATGAGTTAGTTGCGGGATGAACTATTACAGAACGAGTAAAGAGACTTGTCGGTAACGAGATTGAACTAGGTATAATGATACCGACGATCGAATCTCGGGCAAGTAACATATCGATGACAAAGGGAACAACGTATGTTGTTATGAGCATCCAGGTGCCGCTATTGGTTATTGACCAGAGATGTGTCTCGGTCATGTCTACATAGTTCTCGAACCCGTAGGGTCCACACGCTTAACGTTCGATGACGATATGTACTCTGAGTTATGTGTTTTTTATGACCAAAGTTTGTTCGGAGTCCCGGATGAGATCACGGACATGACAAGGAGTCTCGAAAAGGTCGAGACATAAAGATTGATATATTGGAAGGTTATATTCGGACACAAGAAGGGTTCCGAAGTGTATCGGATATTTTTCGGAGTACCGGGAGGTTACTGGAACCCCCCGGGGAGTCAATGGGCCTTAATGGGCCCTAGTGGATATAGGAGGCAGCGGGCAAGTGGTGGGACGCGCCCCCTAGGCCCAAACCGAATTGGTTTAGGGTTTGGGGGTCCGCCCCCTTTCCTTCTTCTCTCCTCCTCTTTCCTCCTTCTCCTAATAGGAATAGGAAAGGGGAGAGCCAAACCTACTTGGAATAGGACTCCCCCCTGGGCGCGCCACCCCTTGGCCGGCCTCCTCTTCCCTCCCTCCTTTATATACATGGGAGGGGGAACCCCATAGACACACAAGTTGATCTTTTAGACTTGTGCGGTGCCCCCCTTCACAGTTACACACCTCGATCATACCGTTGCGGAGCTTAGGCGAAGCCCTGCGCCGGTAGCATCATCATCACCGTCACCATGCCGTCATGCTGACGTAACTCACCCTCGGCCTCAACTGGATCAATAGTATGAGGGACGTCATCGAGCTGAACGTGTGCTGAACACGGAGGTGCCGTACGTTCGGTACTTGGATCGACCGGATCGTGAAGGCGTATGAATACATCAACCGCGTTGTCATAACGCTTCCGCTTTCGGTCTACGAGGGTACACGAACACACTCTCCCCTCTCGTTGTTATGCATCACCTAGATAGATCTTGCGTGATCGTAGGAATTTTTTTGAAATTACCGCGTTCCCCAGTAGTGGCATCCGAGCCAGGCTATGCATGTATGTTATATGCACGAGTAGAACACAAAGAGTTGTGGGCGATAATAGTCATACTGCTTACCAGCATGTCATACTTTGATTCGGCGGTATTGTTGGATGAAGCGGCTTAGACCGACATTACGCATACGCTTACGTGAGATTGGTTCTAGCGACGTGCTTTGCACATAGGTGGCTAGTGAGTGTCTGTTTCTCCAACTTTAGTTGAATCGAGTGTGCCTACGCCCGGTCATTGTCGAAGGTTAAAATAGCACACTTGACAAAAAATCGTTGTGGTTTTGATGCATAGGTAAGAACGGTTCTTGCTAGAAGCCCGTAGTAGCCACGTAAGACTTGCAACAACAAAGTAGAGTACGTCTAACTTGTTTTTGCAGGGCTTGCTGTGATGTGATATGGTCAAGACATGATGTGATATAATTTGTTGTATGAGATGATCATGTTTCGTAACAAAGTTATCGGCAACTGCCAGGAGCCATATGGTTGTCGCTTTATTGTATGCAATGCAATCGCCATGTAATTGTTTTATTTTATCACTAAGCGGTAGCGATAGTCGTAGTAACAATAGTTGGCGAGACGACAACAATGCTACGATGGAGATCAAAGGTGTCGCGCGGGTGATGTTGGAGATCATGACGATGCTTCGGTGATGGATATCATGAGCACAAGATGATGATGGCCTTATCATGTCACATATTTTGACTGCATGTGATGTTTATCCTTTATGCATCTTATTTTGCTTAGTTCGGCGGTAGCATTATAAGATGATCCCTTACTAAATTTCAAGGTATAAGTGTTCTCCGTGAGTATGCACCGTTGCTACAGTTCTTCGTGCTGAGACACCACGTGATGATCGGGTGTGATAAGCTCTTCGTTCACATACAATAGGTGCAAGCCAGTTTTGCGCATGCAGAATACTCGGGTTAAACTTGATGATCCTAGCATATGCAGATGTGGCCTCGGAACACTGAGACCGAAAGGTTGAGTGTGAATCATATAGTAGATATGATCAACATAGTGATGTTCACCATTGAAAACTACTCCATCTCACATGATGATTGGACATGGTTTAGTTGATTTGGATCATGTGATCACTTAGATGATTAGAGGGATGTCTATCTAAGTGGGAGTTCTTAAGTAATATGATTAATTGAACATTAAGTTATCATGAACTTAGTCCTGATAGTATTTTGCAAATTATGTTGTAGATCAATAGCTCGCGTTATAGCTTCCTATGTTTTTTATATATGTTCCTAGAGAAAACTAACTTGAAAGATGATAGTAGTAATGATGCGGACTGAGTCCATGATTTGAGGTTTATCCTCATTGCTGCACAGAAGAATTATGTCCTTGATGCACAGCTAGGTGACAGACCTATTGCAGGAGCAGATGCAGACGTTATGAACGTTTGGCTAGCTTAATATGATGACTACTTAATAGTTTAGTGCACCATGCTTTACGGCTTAGAATCGGGACTTCAAAGACGTTTTGAACATCATGGACCATATGAGATGTTCCAGGAGTTGAAGTTAATATTTCAAGGAAATACCCGAGTTGAGAGATATGAACTCTCCAACAAATTCTATAGCTAAAAGATGGAGGAGAATAGATCAAGCAGTGAGCATGTGCTCAGATTGTCTGGGTACTACAATCGCTTGAATCAAGTGGGAGTTAATCTTCCAGATAAGATAGTGATTGACAGAGTTCTCTAGTCACCATCACCAAGTTACTAGAACTTCATGATGACTATAGTATGCAAGGGATGACGAAAACGATTCCCGAGCTCTTCGTGAGCTGAAATCGACGAAGGTAGAAATCAAGAAAGAGCATCAAGTGTTGATGATTGACAAGACCACTAGTTTCAAGAAAAGGGCAAAGGGAAAGAAAGGGAACTTCAAGTAGAATGTCAAGCAAGTTGTCACTCCTGTGAAGAAGCCCAAAGCTGGACCAAAGCCTGAAACTGAGTGCTTCTACTACAAAGGAAATGGTCACTGGAAGCGGAAATGCCCTGAATATTTGGTGGATAAGAAGGATGGCAAAGTGAACAAGGGTATATTTGATATACAGGTTATTGATGTGTACCTTACTAGTGTTTATAGTAGCCCCTGGTATTTGTACTTGTTCGGTTGCTAAGATTAGTAACTCGAAACAGGAGTTACAAAATAAACATAGACTAGTTGAGGGTGAAGTGACGATGTATGTTGGAAGTGGTTCCAAGATTGATATGATCATCATCGCACACTCCCTATACTTTCGAGATTAGTGTTGAACCTAAATAAATGTTATTTGGTGTTTACGTTGAGCATAAATATGATTAGATCATGTTTATTGCAATACGATTATTCATCTAAGGGAGAGAATAAATTGTTATTCTGTTTACATGAATAAAACCTTCTATGGTCATACACCCAATGTTGATGGTTTATTGAATCTTGATCATAGTGAAACACATAATCATAATATTGATACCAAAAGATGCAAAGTTGATAATGATAGTGCAACATATTAGTGGCACTGCCGTTTGGGTCATATTGGTGTAAAGCGCATGAAGAAACTCCATAAAGATGGACTTTTGGAATCACTTGATTGTGAATTATTAGTGGCACTGCCGTTTGGGTCATATTGGTGTTGACTACAATGAGATTTTCTCAACTGTAGCGATGCTTAAATCCGTCCGAATCATGTTAGTAGTAGCCATATTTTATGAAATCTGGCAAATGGATGTCAAAACTACATTGCTTAAAAAGATATTTCTTAAAGAAGAGTTGTATATGATGCAACCAAAAGTTTTTGTCAATCCTAAAGGTACTAACAAGGTGTGCAAGCTCCAGCGATCCATCTATGGACTGGTGCAAGCATCTCGGAGTTGGAATATACGCCTTGATTAGTTGATCAAAGCATATTGTTTTATACAGACTTGCAATGAAGCCTGTATTTACAAGAAAGTAAGTGGGAGCTCTGTAGCATTTCTAATATTATATGTGGATGACATATTGTTGATTGGAAATAATATAGAATTTCTGGATAGCATAAAGGGTGACATGAATTAGAGTTTTTCAATGAAAGACCTCGGTGAAGCTGCTTATATATTGGGCATCGAGATATATAGAGATAGATCAAGATGCTTAATTGGACTTTCATAAAACACATACCTTGGTAAAGTTTTAAAGAAGTTAAAAATGGATCAGTCAAAGAAAGGGTTCTTGCCTGTATTACATGGTGTAAAGTTGAGTAAGACTCAAAGCCCGACCAAGGCAAAAAATAAAAAGAGAATGAAAGTCATTCCCTATGCCACAGTCAAAGGTTCTATAAAGTATGATGTGCTGTGTACCAGACCTATTGTGTACCCTGCCCTAAGTTTGGCAAGGGAGTACAATTTTGATCTAGGAGTAGATCACTGGACAGCGGTCAAGATTATCCTTAGTGAGGACTAAGGAAATATTTCTCGATTATGGAGGTGACAAAAGAGATCGTCGTAAAGAGTTACATCAATGCAAGCTTTTACACCGATCTAGATGACTCTAAGTCTCAATCTGGATACATATTGAAAGTGAGAGAAATTAGCTAGAGTAGCTCCGTGCAGAGCATTGTAGACATAGAATATTTGCAAAATACATACGGCTCTGAATGTGACAGACACGTTGACTAAACTTCTCTCACGAGCAAAATATGATCACACATTAGTACTCTTTGGGTGTTAAACATAGTGATGTGAACTATATTATTGACTCTACTAAACTCTTTGGGTGTTGGTCACATGATGATGTGAGCTATGGGTGTTAATCACATACACATGTGAATATTTGTGTTAAATCACATGGTGATGTGAACTAGATTATGGACTCTAGTGCAAGTGGGAGATTGAAGGAAATATTTGCTAGAGGCAATACTAAAGTTATTATTTATTTCCTTAATTCATGATAAATGTTTATTGTTCATGCTAGAATTGTATTAACTGGAAACTTAGTACATGTGTGAATACATAGACAAAACATATAGTCCCTAGTATGCCTCTACTTGACTAGCTCGTTAATCAAAGATGGTTATGTTTCCTAACCATAGACATGTGTTGTCATTTGATGAATGGGATCACATCATTAGGAGAATGATGTGATGGACATGACCCATCTGTTAGCTTAGCGTTATGATCGTGTCAGTTTCATTGCTACTGCTTTCTTCTTGACTTATACAAGTTCCTCAGACTATGAGATCATGCAACTCCCGAATACCAGAAGAACACTTTGTGTGCTACCAAACATCACAACGTAAAAGGGTCATTATAAAGGTGCTCTATAGGTGTCTCCGAGGGTGTTTGTTGGGTTGTCATATATTGAGATTAGGATTTGTCACTCCATATTTCGGAGAGGTATCTCTAGGCCCTATCGGTAATACTCATCACTATAAGCCCTGCAAGCATTGTAACTAATGAGTTAGTTGCGGGATGAAGTATTACGGAATGAGTAAAGAGACTTCCCGGTAACGAGATTGAACTAGGTATAATGATATCGACAATCGAATCTCGGGCAAGAAACATACCGATAACAAAGGGAACAACGTATGTTGTTATGAAGTTTGACCGATAAAGATCTTCGTAGAATATGTAGGAGCCAATATCAGCATCCAGGTTCCGCTATTGGTTATTGACCAGAGATGTGTCTCGGTCATGTCTACATAGTTCACGAACCCGTAGGGTGAACACGCTTAACGTTCGATGACGATATGTATTATGAGTTATGTGTTTTTGATGACCGAAGTTTGTCAGGGGTCCCGGATGAGACCACAGACATGATGAGGAGTCTCGAAAAGGTCGAGGCATAAATATTGATATATTGGAAGGTTATATTCGGACACCGGAAGGGTTCCAAAGTGTATCGGATATTTTTCGGAGTACCGGGAGGTTACCGGAACCACCCGGGGAGTCAACGGGCCTTAATGGGCCCTAGTGGAGATAGGAGGCAGCGGGCAAGTGGTGGGGCATGCCCCCCCCAGGCCCAAACAGAACTGGTTTAGGGTTTGGGCCCCCCTTCCTTCTTCTCTCCTCCTCCTTCCTCCTTCTCTTAATAGGAATAGGAAAGGGGGGAGCCAAACCTACTTGGAGTAGGACTCCCCCCCCTTGGGCGTGCCACCCCTTGGCCGACCTCCTCCTCCCTCCCTCCTTTATATACGTGGGAGGGGGCACCCCATAGAAACACAAGTTGATCTTTTAGCCGTGTGCAGTGCACCCCTCCATAGTTACACAGCTCGATCATACCGTTGCTGAGCTTAGGCAAAGCCCTGCGCTGGTAGCATCATCATCACCATCACCACGCCGTCGTGCTGACGGAACTCACCCTCGGCCTCAACTGGATCAAGAGTACGAGGGATGTCATCAAGCTGAACGTGTGCTAACGGGGAGGTGCCGTACGTTCGATACTTGGATTGGTCGGATCGTGAAGACGTACGACTACATCAACCGCGTTGCCATAACGCTTTCGCTTTCGGTCTACCAGGGTACGTGGACGCACTCTCCCCTCTCGTTGCTATGCATCACCTAGATAGATCTTGCGTGATCATAGGAATTTTTTTGAAATTACCGCATTCCCGAACACGATCCTGTAAAAATCTGGATCAATACAACGCGTAGGGATGCAGATAAGGATCTCCTTTTAAGAAGCCTCCGGATACTCATGATGCAGAAGGAATAGAGGTGAGGGTAGTCAGCGGTGATAGCCACTTCCGAACCGTCAAGGCTCGATTGATAGAATACCCCATCGTCGAATTCTATATATATGTCCGGATCCTCGCAGAAGCCAGGATCCTTATCACGATTATGATCCTGTGACTGGGGAGCAGGACAGTGGATGTCTTCGTTCATCCTCCTCCATGACTGTTGGTGGCAACAATAAGAAAATTCAATTAGTGTTTGCAATGCAATAAAATAAGCACAGATGATCAAGATCTTTCCCATTCAATAGGGGTGTACATAGAATAAGCCTCCCGACAGTTTAATAGGAGAAAATCTTCTTTTTCGCCCTTATACAGATCAGCCAAAATTGAAGCCAATTCGGCTGGGGTATCCGTACCCTTCCGTCTGTAGCGGGACGCGTCGTCTTCTCCGTTGTAGCACCATAAGGAAGTTACTCTGGATTGAAGAAGCTGGACACACCTCTTTATTGCAGTAGCCATGACCTTGACTATCAAGAGCTCGGTATGGGCTAGCAACCTGACCTTGCTGACCAACCTCTTTATCTCAGCACTGTCCTCTTCCTTGGGACTACGGGGACGCTAGTTGAGGCGCTTCCTTAAAGGAGCACTGGAAAATTCAGGGAGGCCACTCTGAACTGGGTCTAGCAGTGGAACGTCATCCATATAGAACCATTCCGAAGACCACTGTGGGTATACCTCTTTAGGTGTTCCTACAAGGTATCCGGATCTGTCTATATGCCATACTTCGGCACCGCCCACTTCAAATATGGAACCTCCTCGGTGGTGGGGAAAGAGGCAAAAGAATTTCCTCCATAATTCAAAATGGGCCTCGATGCCTAAGAATAGCTCGCAGAGGGAAACAAAACCTAAGATGTGCGGAATCGAATCTCCGGTGAGGTTGTGTAGTTGGATGCCGTAAAATTCCAATAACCCCCGGAGGAAGGGATGGATTGGAAATCCCAGGCCCCGCAATAGAAATGGGACGAAGCACACCCTCTCCTCCTTATTGGGGTTGGGGAAGTTCTCAGCCATCACGTCGTTACCTATCGAATACAATCCCGCTTGAACGAAGACTAGATCCGCGAGGGGGAGGTAGGCCTGGGTCTGGAGCCGGCTTAGCTGAAGATGAGGCACGGAGCAACTCTGCGAATCACCCTCTTGAGGGCCATGGGGGCGCGAAGAAGAGCCTGGGGCGCTGGCCATGATGGAAGGCTTTGCTCATGGCTAAACTTGGCAGTTTTCCTTCTGCGCGATGTGAGATAACATTTGGAGATCTAGATCTCCTTATATAGGTGCCATCCAAGCGCAATGAGGAGCTTATATGCAAAAAAAGCATAGACCATTTGTATTCGCCCAGCGCATGAAAATCGAAGCGTCGATAGGGGGGAATCATAAAAGACATCGAGGTTATCACCGGATTGTCATTGGTCCATATTATAATGAAGAACCCGCCTTGCAAAGCCGAAGACATGAGCCAAATACTACGTCGTCATCGAAGACAAGTTCGGGGGCTACTGAGGGAGTCCTGGATTATGGGGTCCTCGGGTGTCCAGTCTGTGTAGCATGGGCTGGACTGATGGGCCATGAAGATACAAGATAGAAGGCCTTCCCTCGTGTCCGGATGGGACTCTCCTTTGTGTGGATGGCAAGCTTGACGTCCGGATGTGTAGTTTCCTTTCTCTGTAAACTGACTCTGTACAACCCTAGGCCCCTCCGGTGTCTATATAAACCGGAGGGTTTTGTCCGTAGAGGCTATCACAAATCATATAGGCTAGACATCTAGGGTTTAGCCATTACGATCTCGAGGTAGATTGACTCTTGTAATCCCTATACTCATCAAAGTCAATCAAGCAGGAAGTAGGGTATTACCTCCATCAAGAGGGACCGAACCTGGGTAAACATTGTGTCCCCTTTGTCTCCTGCTACCTTCGATCCTCAGACGCACAGTTCGGGACCCCCTACCCGAGATCGGCCGGTTTTGACACTGACAGTGGCTCCCGATCTTCGGGCTGTCAGAGACAACCATGCTCTCTGTGGGGTTACCTAGAGTGCATGGCGCCCGATTTGGCTGTCATGATGGAAGCTTCGAGCAACAACGGTACGGAAGGTGGTGGCAACCCATGACGCGTCAAGACGGGGGCGACCGCTTCAACGAGTCGTGTTTGTCGGCGGAACCATCCACTACGTCTGGGCTTCCGGTAGCGTCACCATTCACGCCTGCCCTTCGGTTTCTTCCTCCTTGCCTAGGAACGGCGCCATCCTGATCCTGGGGAGGCACCAGATCCCAGCAGGCCTTCCCTCCTTCCTTGTCTCTCCCTGTAGTTTCGAAGAAGGAGAGGAAAAAGTGAAGGCATCACACACATTTATCTTTTTTCAATCTAAATCTGTAGGCACTTGCCAAATTTTAGTTCAAATTATGTAATATCTTTAATCCATGCTTGTGTCTTGTAACATCTATACTTGTTTGTTCAGCATATTAATGAAAAAGATAAACCTTGCAGGGGACTCGTGCATGTAAGATGTCCATGCAGAGGTGGGATGCCTCTATTCTTTTAAGTAAACAAGTTCCCCCGGCAGGCTATCCTGCTGGTCCCCTCAGTTTTGTTGCCGCAGAGTTAGGCCTACTGGGCACAAATCATGAAGAGCGGCCAGTCCCCCGCCAGTCCTTTTTCACCAAAGGCCACTGCGACCATCCTGATTGAAGCAACATTCAAGTCAAGGAACGGGAGCACCTAAGTTTTGAAAGGCAGCGAGGTTTTCTTATGCACAAGTCCTTACTTCCAGAACACATATGGATAAGAGAAAGAACTTATCTATTTGGCTTGCCGGAGACCACAGCGTAGGCTCATCTTCTCATCTCCTCTTGGGGACCAAGTCCACGGCAGGAGCCTGCAGTTTATGCAGATGAAAATGATGCCAGATGTCATCTTATCTACATGAACATGCAATGCTCATGATATGCTTATGCATGTGTCGGATTTCGGGTTCCGCAGACTATTGAGAGGTTCGAACTCTGGGGTGTGCGCGAAGAACTCGTCCTCCCCGGTCTGCCTGCTTGCTAATCTCACGGCCTAGCTCGATGAACCGAATGGAAAAGAGACATAGCAGTTTACCCAGGTTCGGGCCACCTTGCAGTGTAAAACCCTACTCCTGCTTTGTGGTTGATTTTCCTCGAGGGGCTGAGGATGAACTAGTACAGTGGGAGAACAACCTCAGGAGGAGGAGTGTTCTTGTGATCGATGAGCTGGTGGGTGTGAGGATGATCTAAATGATCCGCCCCCTACTATGGTGGTGGTGCTACTCTATTTATAAGGGTCTTGGTCCTCTTCCCAAATGTAGGCGCGAAGGGATCCTACAACGGCCAAATTCGAAGGGAGCCAACTAGTACATGCTATCCTGACAAAAGTAGTCTTCGCCTGCAAAAGCCTCTGGTGGTGACGCCGTGGTGGGCCTGGCGACGACCTCCATCCTGCCGTCCTGGCGGTCTTGGTCTTGTTGCACGGGAATGGAAACCTTTGGCTGATTCCTCGGGACCCCGTGCCTGCGCTTGCCTCCTTAGCACCAAAGAAGAAACTGGTACACTGCGCCCGCTGGCGCCCGCCTGGCTGCAGTCGTCCTGGTCCACGTCATCTGAACCTCGCGAGGTGAGGCTTGCATAGATATCTCCGTTCCTCGGGAGCCAGCCTGGGGAGGCCGCCCCCTGTGGTGGTCTTAGTGTCATCCACCTCGCAAGGCTTGGCCCCTCGCGAGGGTCTTGAGTTGTTGATGTTGAAGTTCGGCCATACCAGGCCGTCGATGGAGCCACACCATGGGCCGCAGGCAGGAAAGTCTGGGTACCCCCATTCCCAGAACACTGACAGCATGCATGCAAGTTGTTGGGGGCCCCCAGCGCTTCATTTATTTCTCTGTTGCTCAGGGTCTGTGTCGGTGTCAAAACCGGCGGATCTCGGGTAGGGGGTCCCAAACTGTGCGTCTAAGGCTGATGGTAACAGGAGGTGGGGGACACGATGTTTACCCAGGTTCAGGCCCTCTATATGGAAGTAATATCCTACTTCCTACTCGATTGATCTTGATGAATATGAGTATTACAAGAGTTGATCTACCACGAGATCGTAATGGTTAAACCCTAGAAGTCTAGCCTATATGATTATGATTGTGATGGCCTCTTCGGACTAAGCCCTCCAGTGTATATAGACACCGGAGGGGACTAGGGTTGTACAAAGTCGGTTACAGAGAAAGGAATCTACATATCCGACCGCCAAGCTTGCCATCCACGCAAAGGAGAGTCCCATCCGGACACGGGAGAAGTCTTTTGTCTTGTATCGTCATAGCCCAACAGTCTGGCCCCTGTCAATAGGCCGGACGCCCGAGGACCCCTTAATCCAGGACTCCCTCATTAGCCCCTGAACCAGGCTTCAATGAAGAGGTGTCTGGCGCGCAGATTGTCTTCGGCATTGCAAGGCGGGTTCCTCCTCCGAATACTCCAAAGCATCCTTCGAACACAAAAAACGTGTCCGGCTTTGCAAAACAAATACCACACACAACCGCAGAGAGTATAATATTTCACGAGTCCAATCCACTGACAACTTTTTGTAGCGTGACATCACGTCGCCGCCCGGCAATTATTCAAACCGTTTTAGCCTGCCGCTCCATATTTCGAGATGCGGTTTCATTGGCACGTATTGTCAAAGCAAAGATCGTGTCCCCTTATTGCAGGATTCTCATCAATACGGGCGTGGGTAACCCAACTGTGTCGCCTGCGCGGCCCTTGGGGAATAAGTAAGTTTTAAGGTGAATGGGGAGGCACTTGATATTTGATGCCTTTAAGGAGATAAGGATTCACCCCTTTTCACCCACTCCTCTCTCTCTGCCTCCCCCATTCTCGAGCGCCAGCGCCAAAGTTCTCATCTTTTCCACCCCAAGAAAGCACACCAACGATGTCCGGATCTGGCGCGCAGGGCAAGTGGATGGCCTCCTCCGTCAAGGAGAAGGACATTACGAAGCTCCGGGAGGCTGGGTACTTGGCCAAAGAAATCGCCCACCGTCTTCTGGCCAAGGGACAGATTGTCCCCACCCCAGAGCCCCATGAGAGGGTAGTATTTATCCCCCACTTCGTCCGTGGGCTGGGATTTCCGCTCCACCCGTTCGTCCGCGGACTCATGTTCTACTACGGGCTGGATTTCCATGATCTGGCCCCCAACTCCTTCCTCAACATCTCGACATTCATTGTCGTGTGCGAGGCCTTCCTCCACATCCCACCCCACTTCGGATTGTGGTTAAAGATCTTCAATGTGAAGCCGAAGGTGGTGAGTGGCCAACACGCAGAGTGCGGAGGCGCCATGGTGAGCAAGATGCCCAACATCACATGGCCCGAAGGCTCCTTCGTGGAGACTGTCAAAGGGTGGCAACACAAGTGGTTCTACATCACAGAGCCGCGCGGCACCACCAGGGCCGCGGCTCCCGAATTCTGGTCCGGAGCCCCCATGCGGCTCACCTCCTGGCCAGAGAAGGGCCTGTACTGGTCTTCGCTGGACGAGCTGACAGCGCTTCAGACGCGCATTAGGAGCATGGTAGACAAGAATATCAAGCTTGTCAATGTGATCCAGGTGATGCTCACTCGCCGGATCCTTCCGTGCCAACGTCAGACTTCCCATTTGTGGGAGTACGATCCAGCCAAGCACCAGAACTTGCTGCAGCTCTTTGGCACTACGCACGAAGACATTTGGAAGGTGCTTTTTAAATCCAGCAAGACATGGCCGGATACGGCCGAGCACCGTGGGCACGACTTGGCCCATCCCGCTAGTCCGGTAAGTTTTTTCATGTTTTCAAGGTGTATCCTTTACTTGCATACTCGAGGAAGACGCCTAAGCCTCCCTACTGATTCTCTCAGGGCTGGACAAAGAAGGCGGTGCGGATTCACTGTCCGGCTCCACTGCCCGAAGACCCAGAAATTCCACTTCTGATGAAGATGTTGGTTCCGGCGCCCTATCACGCGCCGGAGAAGAAGGCCAAGAAGAAGGCCAAGGGGACCAGAGGTGTCCTCCGTAATAAGGGCACTTAGGACATGACGTCCGAAGACGCCGAGACTCATTCCTCGACCGCCGAGGACGACGAGGAAGAGGAGGAAGAAGAGATCCATTCCCCCCTGAGGGGGGAGGAGAAAGAAAAGGCCGGCCTCCACGCGTATGGAGGCCGTAGCGTCCAAGAACGGGAAAGCTTCCCTCCCGAACAACTCCATAGCGGCCTCCAACAACAGCTCGGAATGGCGCCCCAGGGACAAGCCCCTGGCCAAATCGTGAGTACTCAAAAACCCGGACACATTCATATATCCGGCATCTCTACTTCATAGTCTTAACATGTTGAGTCATGCATTTGTAGTCCGTCTCGGTCTGACCTCGAGCAGTCCTCATCTTCGGGGGATCCGCTGGACCCGCAGGCGATGGACAGCGTGTCCCTTCCGGCGGCCTCCTCTCCCAAGGCAACGGATGACACCGAGGTGTTGTCCCGAAGGATCCCAGGCTAGGGAGAGACTCAGGAGGCCGTCAGGATGGTGCCAGGGGGAGAGACTCAGGAGGCCGTCAGGATGGTGCCAGGGGGTGAAACCTCGGCCGCCGGACACATGGAGCAGCAAATCCCCATGGATACTGGCGATGGGGGCCATATCCAATTTGGCCCCCAGCCAAATACAATTCCGGAGACCTATACGGCTCCAGAATCAGGCAAGCAGCCTCTTTCAAAAGAAGGAGTTGCGCCGGTTCCACCGGTGACCTCTGTCCATCCAGAGGCACCGGATAATTTGCTGGAAGCGCTGCAGGGTGCTTCCATTGTTGAGGAACACCGTACCCTTATGGGTACGGTGGTTGAGAAGATATAGTCCGCGAAGAGCGGACTGACCGAAGCCTGCACAAGCCTTCTGACAAGCTTTGAGGTAAGCAACGCAATTATGTAAAAAGAATGTCACAGTATAGACAGTAGCCCCCGAGACACTGTATGGTGTTCGAAAAGAAAAGACGGACAAAGGATCAAACAAGTTTCGTAGGAGACTAACTAGATGAGAAGCATCATTACTGGCTCCGACTTCTCATACTGCTGAGGTTTCCGGACTGAAGCAGAGTCTGGAGCGGGCCGAGGAAGAGCTCGGCCACGTGAAAAAACAATTGGAAGACAATCAAGGTATGCAATAACTTTGTCTATTTTCAGGAAGGATGAATGATTTGTGCTGACTAAAGTGCCATGATATTTATTAGGAGCAGCAATCGAGGTGGAGGCCCTCAAGAAGGCGCTGGCCGAGGCTGAAGAGAGAGCGGCCAAGGAACAAGCCGCACGCGAAAAGCATGAGGCCAGGGTCAGTGAGGTCCAGCAGGAGCTCCAGGACGCCATGAAGAAATGCAAGTCCTTGGAGCGCAACATTGCGGATCAAGAGTCCGAACTTGCCAAGGCCCGCCAAAGCGCACACGATGCCCGGGTTGAAGCCCAGGGCGCCCTCCAGCAAGTCCAGGAGGCCAGAAAAATCACGGCGGTAAGGCCTTTATTATGCAGATAAAATATGTGAAGAAAAGGTTCCTTGTACTGACCTGGATTTGGAGTTCTCCAGGGGCATTTGCGGATCTGCCGCGCAGCGTTTCAGACGCTGCGGAGTTCTTCCGAGCCAAAGAGGGGAGCTCCATGGAGAAGCTGTTTTGGTCACAATACCTTGCGCCAAAACATCCGATGCCCTTTAGCGATCAGCTAAAACAGCTGGTCGAACTGCATAGGGTGGCCGAACTAGCCATGAAGGATTTAATAATCCGACTATGGCCTGCCGAAGACATACCCAGTAGCTACTTCGGGCTCGTGAAGCGGCTGGTCAATGTCTGCCCTCGGCTTGATGCCATCAAGCGGTCGGTCTGCATCGAGGGCGCGTGAATGGCCTTCTCCCGAGTCAAGATGCACTGGGTGAAGATTGGTGCCGTGAAGCTTATGACCGAGGGACCGCCCGCGGGCAAGGAGCACCGCACGCCCGAGCGGTATGTTGAAGATGTCCTGGAGGGATCCTGCATTGTGGTGGAGCAATGTGCTAAGGATGTTATCTTTGAATGAATACATTCATGTTATCCTGTCCTATACTATGAAACAAGATCGTGATGTAATATAGTGCTTGATATTTAAAATTTTACCTCCTGTGCCGCCGTTTTGTTAAATCTGAGAGTTGGCCAGTCGTCGGCTTCCGCCCCCACTTAGGTAGTATAGGGGTGTTCGGGATGAATCTAAACACTCTTTATTCCAAAGTTTGGTCCTTAAAGGAGGTGTTTAGCGCAACGAACCAGGCAATCGGACTATGTGGCTTTATCACCCTCACTTAGCCATAGGAGTTTGACAATAAAAATTTAGGCGCAGCCCCTAGTATTTGTAAGTCCAAACTTGGGATGTTGTAAACACCTGATCGGATAAAACCGATTCATCGCATTATGCAGAAAAAATCACAAAAGATTTGAGACCTCTCAAACAGTCGACCGGCTCACGCCGCATCATGACAGTCAGTTTTTGGCTTTCTCTACTAAGGTGCTCATCCGGATAAACCAGGACACAATCGCACTAGTTCTCCCTTTACTACCATAGCCGATATAGCGGAACGTAAGGTAGTAAGCACAGGAGCTGGGCAACCCAACTATTGACCAAAGACATGATTCGGAGCCGATGCATATAATGTTAAAGTTCAGGGTGCCGAACTATACCTTACGTATTATGGGGCATAATGAAGCCCCTGGCGAATTAAGGCGTACCAGAGTGTACGGGTGCAATTGATAAGAATATCAAGAAAAAGAAAAATGAAGTAATAGGCTAATGCCGCAGAAATTGGGCCGCTAACTATTTTCGATTATAGTTTGATTGATACATCAAAGCGTATTTGTACAAGTAGTGCGGTAAGTGACAGGGCTATTTAACATGCCACGACCAAGGGAGAGCTGCGTGCGGGTCTTAAAACAGGCATAATGATCGTTTAAAGAGACCACCTAGAAATTCCCTTATACGTCAATGCTTCTTGCCGTCTTGGTGTATCCGTCCCTCGATAGGTCCGACAATTAGGCCACCAGGAAAGGCCTAGGGGAAAAAGAAGAAACCTACGTCTATGCCCATGGTATTTTGAGTGCGTAGTTATGTACGCGCGGTACGAATGCCGCTGTTTGGTCTGGACTGGGATGGAGGCTGAATTGCTAGTCAAGCTCTTGATGAGCTGGACTATCCTGCTGTAGTGTAGTTCGGACTCGTTTGACAGTGTCTGGGAGCTTGGCCGCCGAATTAAGGTTCTGCCTGAAAAGGCTGCTCTGTGCTTCTGCTGCAAGGGCAGCGGTGTACTCCTCGGTACGGAAGGAGCGTTCCATGTTTCCATTGACTGTTATGACACCGCGTGGTCCGGGCATCTTGAGCTTGAGATAAGTGTAGTGTGACACCACATTGAATTGAGCGAATGCGGTTCGTCCGAGCAGTGTGTGATAGCCACGGCGGAAGGGGACGATATCGAAGATTAACTCTTCGCTTCGGAAGTTGTCCGGGGATCCGAAGACCACCTCAAGTGTGATTGAGCCCGTGCAGCGGGCCTCTACATGTGGTATGACACCTTTAAAGGTGGTTTTTGTGGGCTTGATCCTTGAGGGATCAATACCCATTTTGCACACTATATCCTGATAGAGCAGGTTCAGGCTACTGCCGCCGTCCATGAGGACTCGCGTAAGATGGAATCCATCAATGATTGGGTCGAGGACCGGTGCGGCTGAACCGCCATGACGGATACTGGTCGGATGGTCCCTGCGATCGAAAGTGATCGGGCAGGACAACCATGGGTTGAACTTTGGGGTGACGGGCTCCATCGCGTAGACGTCCCTGAGCGCGTACTTGCGCTCCCTCTTGGGATATGGGTAGCATATATCATGTTCACCGTTTTAACTTGGGGGAGAAACTTCTTCTGTCCCCCTGTGTTCATGCCCGGGGCTCCTCGTCATCCTCCTCGCTTTGCGACCCCCTCTCCTTGTTCTCGGCATTTAACTTGCCAGCTTGTTTAAAAACCCAACACTCTCTGTTGGTATGATTGGCTGTTTATCAGGAGTACCGTGGATTTGGCATGGACGATCGAGTATGCGGTCCAAGATGGACGATCCCGGATTGTTTCTTTTGTATGGCTTCTTCCGCTGACCTGACTTAGAGCCACTGAATCCGGCGTTGACCGCCGTGTCCTCGATGTTGTCACCGTTGCTTCGACGCTTGTGTCTATTGTGTCGGGGCTTGCCATTGCTATTTCTGGCTTCAGAAGTGCCAGGTTCGGTTGTATTGTTATTGCTATGGGCTAGCCAGCTATCCTCGCCCGTGCAGAAGCGGGTCATAAGCGTCGTGAGGGCTGCCATAGACTTCGGCTTTTCTTGGCCGAGGTGCTGGACGAGCCATTCATCATGGATGCTATGTTTAAAGGCCCTAGGGCTTCAGCATCTGGACAGTCTATGATCTGGTTCTTTTTAGTTAAGAATCTAGTCCAGAATTTCCTGGCTGACTCTCCGGGCTGTTGAACTATGTGACTTAAGTCGTCGGCATCAGGAGGTCGGACATATGCACCTTAGAAGTTGTCGAGGAAGGCATCTTCCAAGTCCTCCCAGCTGCAAATGGAGTTTTCGGGCAGACTATTCAACCAGTGCCGAGCTGGTCCCTTGAGTTTTAGCGGGAGGTATTTGATGGCGTAAAGATCATCACCGCGGGCCATATGAATATGGAGAAGAAAATCCTCAATCCATACCGTGGGGTCTGTTGTCCCATCATATGACTCGATGTTCACGGGTTTAAACCCTTTCGGGAATTCATGTTCCATTACTTCATCAGTGAAGGAAAGGGGGTGTGCGGCGCCTCTATATCGGGCCAAGTCGCGAGCAGCTCGGATGGAGTTCGTTTGCGGTCTTCGGCCCGGGCATGGTTATGTTTGTCACGCCCGGCCGGATGCCCATCTTCGCGCATCGGGGCACACCCCCGCGATCCATAGATCGATCTTGTATGACCCGCTCTATTTTCTAGGTCATGCCGCACGTCATATGTGTATCCTCGAGTTGTTGTGTCTCTGTTTTTACGGCGAGGTACCGCGGGCGGGTGTTCGGCTTGAGTTGCCGCTTTGTCCCGGCCACATGGTGGTCGGCCAGCCGTATTACGCGCTGGTAGGACGGGCTCCAGCGCCTCATCTTCGAATTGGGGTAACAATTTGTGCTTCGGGTAACTTTTGGTTGGGCGCTCGGGGCCGTATTCTTCGGCTGCTAGGACATTAGTCCATCTATCATTGAGCAGATCTTGATCAGCTTGAAGCTGCTGCTGCTTCTTTTTCAGGCTCCTTGCAGTGGCTATTAACCAGCACTTAAAGCGTTCCTGATCGACGGGCTCCTCAGGAACGATAAAGTCTTCGTCGCCGAGGCTCACCTCGTCCTCGGAGAGTGGAATATAATTACTATCCTCCGAGTTTTCACTTATGGCCTGTTCATCAGGGCTGACTCGCCCATCCTCCTGTTCATCATGTTCGGAAGTTGGCTCAACAGGGTCTTCGTTGTCTTCGGCATCATCCGGAGTATTATTTTCTCCTATGCCGGTATTACTGTTTTCTCCATGGCATGGTTTAGGGCGGCGCCGCTGACGTCGGCGCGTTGGCTGTATCTCAGGATGCTTATCCTCGACTGGATCCTTTTCATTGTCGCCGTTGTTCTCCTTGGGTGTATCCACCATGTATACATCATACGAGGAGGTGGCTGTCCAGCGCCTGTAAGCGGTGGTTTTTGTGCCTGCTCCTCTCCAGCATCGTCGTCCATACAGTCGATGTCTTCAGAGTCGTAATCGTGCATGTCGGTTAAGTCTTCGACAGTGGCTATGAAGTGGGTGGTGGGTGGGAAGCGGAATTCTCTGCCATCAGCTTCTAATCCAAACTGGATATAGTTCGGCTGAGAGTCTCCTGATAAGGAGAGGGCTTTTAATGAGTTTAGCACATCGCCTAAAGGTGAGTGCCAGAAGATGTCCGCGGAGCTGAACTCAACGATCAGCGCCTCGTCAGGTTCGATGGGCGCGGGTGCACGCAGTTCAGAACCTATGGCCGGAGACGAATCCGAGGTTCCGGTGACATAGGCCCCACTCGAGGTTGGATCTGTGTGCGGCTCTAACGCCGCTGAGTCTGCGGCTTCCGCGGCGGGGTTGAGCTTCCCGTCCTTGGATGGCGCAATCTATTTCGGATCTAGGGCCAGAGCAGTTACACGCGCTATCTTCTGGGTACGGTCTGATGACAAATCTAGGTCATGCTCATCGTGGTGGCAGGGAGCAGCTGTCAAGGGCTCGAATCCGTCGAAGATCAAGTCTCCGTGGATATGGGCAATGTAATTCAAGCTTCCAAACCAGACCTGATGGCCAGGGGCGTAGCTGTCGATCTGCTCTAGATGGCCAAGCGAGTTGGCCCGCAGTGCGAAGCTGCCGAATACGTAGATTTGTCCAGGGAGGAAAACCTCCCCCTGGACTGCATTGTTGTAGATGATTAACGGAGCCATCAAACCTTTTGGTGAGGATGCAGCGGAACTCCCAATGAAAGCACCAATTTCGGTGTCAAAACCGGCGGATCTCGGGTAGTGGGTACCGAACTGTGCGTCTAAGGCTGAAGGTAACAGGAGACGGGGGGCACGATGTTTACCCAGGTTCGGGCCCTCTCTGTGGAGGTAATACCCTACTTCCTGCTCGATTGATCTTGATAAATATGAGTATTACAATAGTTGATCTACCACGAGATCGTAATGGCTAAACCCTATATGATTATGATTTTGATTGCCTCTACGGAATAATCCCTCCGGTTTATATAGACACTGGAGGGGACTAGGGTTGTACAAAGTCGGTTACAGAGAAAGGAATCTACATATCCGAACGCCAAGCTTGCCATCCATGCAAAGGAGAGCCCATCCGGACACTGGAAAAAGTCTTATGTCTTGTATCTTCATAGCCCAACAGTCCGGCCCATGTCAATAGGCCGGACGCCCGAGGACCCCTTAATCCAGGACTCCCCCAGTCTGCGCCTGGCTTTATACAAGGGGTTACATGCAACTGAGGCAAGGCCTACACAAAAGGGTGGTTGTTGGGCAAGGCCCGACAGCCGTGCCTTATGGGTAGAACTTGCAGAGATGCTCAATATTCCATGAGTTTTGCAATTGAATGTCATCTCCGGTCTCCATACGGACTACGCCATGTATGGTGAATCGTACTACTCGGTAAGGGCCTTCCCACTTTGGCGTCAACTTGTTTCTACCCTTGGCGGATTGAATGCGCCTAAGGACAAGGTTGCCTTCCTCAAAACACCGGGCATGAACCATGCGGCTGAGATAGCGACGCAGTGCTTGCTGGTAGCGTGCACCACACATAGTAGCCTGGAGACGGTTCTCCTCGAGAAGCACAGTGTCATCATGCCGGTGCTGTTCCTACGGTACTTCATCGTAGGCAAGCACTGGAGGTGACCCGTAAATGAGTTCCGTGGGGATAACTACTACTGCCCCATAGACTAGGGAGAAGGGAGTCTTCCCGGTAGCTCGATTTGGTGTCGTTCTGAGGGACCAAAGAACCACCGGCAGCTCGTCGATCCATCACCTGCCGCACTTCTGTAGCTTATCAAATGTTCTTCTCTTGAGTCCTCGCAACACTTCAGCGTTCTCCCTCTCAGCTTGCCCATTGCTTCTGGGATGTGCAACAAAGGCAAATTAGATCTTGCTTCCGAGGGCATGAACATATTGCATGAAGACTCGACTCGTGAATTGGGTGACGTTGTAACTGATGATCCGGGCATGGACCCTGAAGCGACACACCAATCCTTCCAAGAACTTGATAGCTGGCTGAGCAGTCACCTTCCTCACGGCTTCTACTTCCAGCCAGTTTGTAAAATTGTCGATTGCAAAGAACAAGAATTCAAACCCCCGACAGCTCGGGGGAAAGGGTCGAGGATATCGAGCCCCCAGACCGAAAATGGCCATGACAAAGGGATTGTGTGAAGAGCATGGGCAGGCAAGTTGATATTCTTGGAATGGAACTGACAGGCTTCACACTTGGTGACTAGCACGACCACATCTTGGAGGGCTGTGGGCCAATAGAATCCTTGCCCGAATGCTTTTCCAACCAAAGCCCTTGATGCAATGTGGGAGCCGCACATGCCTTTGTGTATTTCTGCTAGCAGCTCCTTTCCTTCTTCCCAGCAAATGCACTTCATTTTCACACTGTTGGGCCTTCTTCTGTATGATGTGTCATCGACGAACTGATACATACTGGCCCTCCGGGCTACTCTTTCAGCTTGTTCTTGCTCTTCGGGAAGTTCTCTGGTTTGGAGGAAATGGACTATATATGTGCCTTGCCCAAGTTGGAGCCTGGGGCTGGCAACGAGGACTAGCAGCACCTCCTCCTTCGTGGGAGCGCACCCCTTGACCATGAGTAACGGTGGTTTGATGGGAGGGGGCAGCTCAACAGCTGAAGGGAAGTTGTTCCCGTCAAGCTTTCCGTCGGGTGCCCCGGGAGGCTGTAACGGGAGAGGCTTGCCGGAGTCCAGTTTCCTCCTCTTCTGGGCCATTGTTGTCGGGGATACGGAGGGCTAAGTAAGATGGAGAACAAAAGTTCCTGGTTCCACATGAAGCTTCTGCGCAACGCACTTCAACAGATGATGAGCAATGATGTCTTCCGCACGGGGTACGTGCTCTGTTTGCAATCCGTCAAAGCACTCCTCCAGTCTTCTCACTTCCTCAACGTATGCCTCCAACAATGGACTTTGGTAATCCTTGTTGACTTGTCTCACCACAAGTTGTGAATCTCCTCGAATGACCAGCTTCTTGATCCCCAATTCTGTCACAATCTAGAGCCCAGCAAGGAGCCCTTCATACTCTGTTGTATAGTTGGTCGCCTCCTCCCGGGGAAAATGCATCTGGATGACATACTTTAGGTGCTCTCCGGTGGCAGCAACGAGAAGCACGCCAGCCCCTGCACCTTGTAGGGAGAAGGCACCATCGAAATACATGATCCATTCTTGGGGTGCTTCCTTGCCGGGGATAACTATCTCCCGTACCTCTTCATCAGAGGTTGGCATCCATTCTGCAATAAACTCTGCCAATGCCCTGCTCTGAATCGTTGATGTGCTCTCAAACTTCAGGCCAAATCTGGATAACTCCAATGCCCACTATACTATTCTGCCGGTAGCCTCAGGGTTTCGGAGTATCCTTTGCAAAGGGAAGCGGGTGACAACCGTGATCTCGTGGGCTTGGAAGTAGTGGCGCAGCTTCCTTGAGGCCATGACTAGACCAAAAATAAATTTTTGCACGCCAGAATACCTGGACCTAGCCCCCTGCAATACGGAGTTGACGAAGTATAATGGGTGATGCACCACTTTCTTTCTTGTCGCGTCCTTGAGGTTGCCTCCGCTGTCTTGCTCTTCTCTGTCTTGGTCCACATCTGGCCTTGCCGGGCTATGCTCACTCTCTCCCCTGGAAGGGACACTGGCTGAGGTTGTTGCGTCTTCCACTTCCCGTTGCGCCACTAGTGCTGCACTGACAACTTGATTAGTTGCCGCTAGGTATAGCAGCAACGGCTCTTGTGGTTTGGGAGCAACCAAAGTGGGCAGAGAGGACAAGTAGGTCTTCAAATCTTGCAGTGTTGCGCCTGCTTCCGGAGTCCACTTCATGGGTCCTGCCTTCTTCAAGATTTTGAAGAACGGCAAGGCGCGCTCGGCAGAGCTTGGAGATGAACCCGCTATGCGCGGCAACGCATCCTGTCAAACGCCTCACATCCTTAACTTTCTTGGGTGCCTGGATCTGCTCAATGGCCTTGATCTTATCAGGGTTGGCCTCTATCCCGCGATGGGACACATAGAAACCAAGTAGCTTACCGGAGGGAACAACAAACACACACTTCTCCGGGTTTAGCTTCAAGTTGATCTTGCGCAGATTAGCAAACATATCTCCCAAGTCCTGGATGAGGGTTGATCTATCCTTGGTCTTGACCACAATATCATCCATGTAAGCTACAATGTTCCTGTGCAATTGTGGTTCAAAACCAATCTGGACTCCTCTTGCAAAAGTGGATCCGACACTCTTCAACCTGAAAGGCATCCGCATGAAGCAGTATGTGCCACATGGGGTGATGAATGAGGTCTTCTCTTGATCTTCCTTGGACATAAAGATTTGATGATATCTAGAGTATGCATCTAGAAAGGAGCGAAAATCACACTCGGAAGTGGAATCCACAATCTAATCAATGTGCGGCAAGGGAAATGGTTATTTCGGGCATGCCTTGTTTAGATCCATGAAATCTATGCAAAGCCTCCATTTCCCATTAGCTTTGTGCATGACCACTGGGTTTGCTAACCATGTTGGATATAGTACTCCTCTGACCAAACCAGCTGTCTCAAGTTTCTTGATTTCCACGACAATGAACTTCTGCCGCTCCAAGGCTTGCTTTCGGACCTTCTGCGTGACGGGTCGGGCATGTGGGCAGATAGCAAGGTGGTGCTCGATTACCTCCTTGGGAACACCGGGGATATCAGATGGTTGCCAAGCAAACACATCGATATTCGCCCGCAGGAAGGCAACGAGCGCGCATTCCTCTTTGTCATCGAGGGTGGCACTGATAGTGAGAGTACCATCAGTGCCAGGCAGCCCTGTCGGGACCTTTTTCACATGGGGTGCAGCATCCTTGGACCTCTTACTATTGGAACTCTCCGGCAAGTCATCAATAGGCGCAACATACTCCGAAGAGATACGCTTCCCGGATTCCTTGCTGGCATCCCTACTAGCCTTTTTCTTTCCTTTCCTTTCCTTGGCGGGAACTGCGGCTTCAGCGGCCTCTGCTGCGACTGCGTCCCCACTACTGGAAACAGCTTCTTTGCGTCCGCCATGGCAGACGGCAAAGGCATAGATCCCGGACGGCAAACATCTTTGCTGTCCGCCAGCAGACGGCAAACTGTCCGTCTGAACAGGTGCCAGCAAAGGGCTTCTTTGCTGTCCGCTTCCATGAAATGGACGGCAAAGACAACGGACGGTAGTGGGGTGGCGTCAAAGCCGTTAGGGCGTGAACGACGCTCTTTGCCGTCCGCTAGCAGACGGCAAAGATTCAAAGGTCTTTGCCGTCTGCCAGCGGACGGCAAAGAGCTCAGTTAGGCCAGCACTGGGAAGCTGCCACATGGCCAGCTATGCCGTCCGCCCGCAGACGGCAAAGATTCAAAGGTCTTTGCCGTCCGCCAGCGGACGGCATAGCTGACCAAATAGGCAGCCAGTGTTCCCAGTGTCTACAGGGAGCTGCCACATGTTCTCTTTGCCGTCCGCTAGCAGACGGCAAAGCTCTTTTCCGTCCACTAGCAGACGGCAAAGAGGCTATATATCCCCTGTTTTCATTTATATCCATTTAATTTCACTGGAATTCACACACAGATATAGATATATATATATTTTTACAGGCACAACAGACATATGATGTATCCAACACATAGCTCCATCCATGACAATATATATACATACATAAGAAACATAGTTTCATCCATACATCTTACACTACTATCACAATGTTCATCCAACACATTGTTCCATGCATCCATATAACAAGTGCCACATTATTCTTCAATAAAAACAAAAAGAAGAACAGAGAAACAAGCGCTCCATCCATGCAAGCTTCCATATAGTGAATTAAATCTGCAAAATGGGAAACAAGAAAGTTAGAAGAAGAAGAGGAAGAAAACTAGAAGAAGAAGAAGAAGGAGAAGAAGACTAGAAGAAGGAGAACTTCTTCTTCTTCTTTTCTTCCTATTCCTTCTTTTCTTCTTCTTCCTTGATTTTCTTCATCTTATTTTGTCATCTGTAGACTAAATAGGCTAAATTATGTCATAAATGGACTAAATAGGCTAAATAAGAAGAAAGATGCAATTTTTGATCTAACGTAGCAAATTATGCCATTTTTGACCTAACTAAGCTTATTGTGTCATTTTAGAGGACAACAAGCTAAGTATATGACATTTATGAGGTTAGCAAGGTTATGATGCCATTTACGAATAAAAACAAGTAATTTTCTTCTACTTCTTCTTCTTCTTCTTCTTCTTCTTATTCTTCTTCTTCTTTTCTTCCTATTCCTTCTTTCCTTCCTCTTCCTTGATTTTCTTCATCTTATTATGTCATTTGTGGACTAAATAGGCTAAATTATGTCATAAATGGACTAAACAGGCTAAATAAGAAGAAAAATACCGTTATCACAGAGGTGTAGGAATGGTCGGGGCTGCGCCATTGGCAGACGGACGTAAAGGACCGGTCAGGGTTCCGGCATTGGCAGACGTGGAAGGATTGGTCGATGCTTGTCGGGAGCCATGCTGAACCAAAGATCATTTCCAATAATGTCTCATTAGCATGATGCAAACTGAAATATGAATAGTAGTAACTAAGCACCATTAAAATCAAACTCACCGTGCCTGCCAGAGCAATCTGGGGCATCGGCGGAGGGGCCTGACCGTTTTTCTTGCACATGGTCTGCACATTTGGTTCTCACGAGTCAGTCATAGTAGTTAATAATGCGAACATGTAACATCCCAAATTTTCAATTTGGTATGTTATACATAGATCATCATTGCATATCATATTTTATTTGCATTTTGATAAAATCCTCGATAAATCCTAAGCAACTCAAGGACCCTCGGAGAGAGTTGGGGATTTTCTCGAATTTTCATATTTGATTTTCATCAAATAATAAGACGAGGATTTTGGTTTTAATTATTTTCTCTCCGGAAAAATATTTCATTAAACAAAATAAACGAGAGGAGAAAATATGACTTCTCCAAAACAATTGAAATACTGGAGGAAAAATGTTAAAATCATTTATTGGAATTATTTGGATTTTATTTGCTATTTTTATTGCATTAAAAATATTGCATGTTTTCAAAATATTTATTTTGTGTTAAAAAAATGTTCACCCTATTCTAGATTTTTTAACAAGACGAGGAAAATTTATTTTATATTTTTCTGTTTTTATTTATTTTTCTGTGAATTATTTTCCGCGGAACTTATTTAAAAAAAAGGACGCGCGCGCCCGCTGGGCCGAGCCTAGGCCGCCGGCCCACCCCCGCGCCCCTCTCCTCTCCCCGCACGACGCCGCCGTCGCCGTGTCCATGGCGGACACGGGAAGCCCCGCCGCCGCACCTTGCCCCCTCCCCCAAGCTACTGCCCCCCCTTCCTATTTATACCCCCCTCTCTCTCCTCTCATCAAGTCGCCGCCGCCGCCCGCACTCGCCTCGCCGCCGCGTTCGTCGCCGGAGCCGCCGCCCCTCGCCGCCCCTCGCGCCCCCTGAGCCCGCACCTCGCCGCCCTCGCCGCCCCTCGCCCGGAGCCCCGCCAGGAGCCCTCGCCGGAGCCGCCCGACGAGGTACTGCCTCGCTGCCCCGTTCGTCGTTGCCGGTTTTTGTTAAAAAAACCCTTCGTTTTAAAAAAAACCTAGATCGGTTTTTTTTCGGTTTTATTGTTTTGCGAGCGTTCGTCGGTTTTTCTCTGTTAACGAACGTCCGTTCTTTAACCGTTCATCCGTTTTTTCTTTTCGTCGGATTTTTCTGTGATTATCTCAGATTCGATTTCTGATCGAATCTTCGATTCTGTTTAACTTCTCGCTCGTTTATCGGAATCAGGCGATTCAAGCGCCTAGAGTTTCGTCTCGAAATTCTCTTTCCGTTTATTACTCAAACAAGTTTTTGCTACAGTAAAATTTGACCTAGATCCAGATTAGTAAATGAAGCTATTTTCTTTCGCCGTTTGACTTTCGTTGCTTCTTTCGAGTTGATTCTTTTTGCAAACCGGAGTTCTTAAGTTGAACTTTCTGGTTGGATCTTTCATTCGAGTTTTACCTGTGCATTAGATGAGTACTGATTGTATGCTTGTTTGTTTGCGATAGAGTACCCGGAGTGTGCCGCTTGTTACTTCGAATCGCTAGGTTTTGCGGATCATCAGCAAGGCAAGTAACACTTTGATCATATTCCTTCCATACCCAGTTTTTATTGCATTAGATCTGTTTTCCTCAAACACTTGCATGATTAGGATCTAATTAAATTGTGGGTTTTGGGAAGTAGATGTGGTAGTACCTATTGCCCTGTTTATTATCAAACCCTTGGGAGTTACTTCTACGTTTGCTATTATTATTGCTATGCTATGCTCGTAGACGTGGATTGGGTTTGAGAGATTTTCATGACAGATGTGAGATTGTTAATTAATCGTTTACTTAAGGTGGCAACTAAAACTCACATCTGGGTGGATTGAGGTACCTGGGTATTCCAGGATTGCCTGTTTTTCTTTTGGACCGCCACCCAGGTTCAAAGGGATCATAAGATTATTCATGCTAGAAACTTCCGTGTGCAGCCGCAAGCTATTATGGGCTCTAGCATAGTTGACTAAGTTGTGTGAACTCTTACAGTGGTAGACTAGAAAATGTAGGGGAAAGTAGGTGTAACTGTCTACCCATACGTAAGGTGCAAACACTTCTGAAAGACTGTGTCTCGGTCATCCGTTTCTCAAACATCATGTAGTGCGAGAATCAAGCGGAGGCGATCGAGTCTTGTGGGGAAAAGTGCACAAACCTCTGCAGAGTGTACAAACTAATCATGGTTAGCCGTGTCCCCGGTTATGGACAACTTGAGTATCTAGTACTTGGATTATCATGTGAATCTCATCACTATGTTACTTCTAATTAATTTTGATGGGTTATTGATGACATTTAATTGGGATTGAGATGCTGTCAACTATCTCAATGTTTCACAACCACCATGATAGTTAAATAAAATTTATTCCTTTGAAGTAGGATAAAATTGGCTTTTCGCAAAACTGTAACCATAGAGCTTTCCACCAGCCATATATGCATGTAGTATAGCATTGTCATTGTTCATTACTCTCTATGTGTTACATTGCCAGCATATCCTATGTGCTGACCCGTTTTCGGGCTGCAACGTTTCATGTTGCAGACTTTTCAGACAATGAGTAAGGTGCCTTAGGTCGTGGTCTTATACTCAGTGATGCCGCTGGAGTTGATGGACTCACTTATCTTCCAAGTCTTCCGCTGTTATCGTTATTAGATGGCCTTAAGCCATGTTTATCATACTTAATCTCTTTGGAGATATTCGATGTAATAAGTGTGTGATTGCTACTCTGTTATAAATCCTCCATTTGTACTGTGCGTGTCAGCATTACTGAACCAGGGATGACACTGGTGCACAGCAGCACAGACCATTTGAGGTCTGGTCGCTACAGAACATTACGTGCATGATTGGGCTAATATGCACAAGAAACGTACCACGATGAGCTCGTATAGGCCCGGTGATACGCCTCGTTTCGGTTCCTCTCCTCCTCCAGCAGCTTAGCCGTCTTCTCCTCCCTCTCCCTCTCCCTCTCCGTCGCCTCCCTTTTTGCCTCCTCCAAAAGCGCATGGGTCTTCAATCTCTCTTTCTCAACCGCTCACTACAGGAATCAGCTATTTTGCCGTCTGCCATGGCGGACGGCAAAGGCATGAACGGCGGACGGCAAAAGGCTCCGGCAAAGTAGGCTACGGTAAAGAGCTACTTTGTCGTCTGCTTCCTGGCGGCTGACGGCAAAGGCCCTTTGTCGTCTGTCGCGGACGGCAAAGAGAGCGGACGGCAATAATTGCGCTATCAGTCCGTTAAGTGGCTAATGGCAGGCCTTTGGCGTCCGCGGCAGACGGCAAACTTTCTAGTGTCTTTGCCGTCCGCCGTATGATGTCATCTACACGTCACTACATGGCAGGCCTTTGCCATCCGCTGCTGACGGCAAAATTGTTTACTCTTTGCCGTCTGCCACTGTAGGCAAACTGACCAAATGGGTCAGCTCCCAGGAAGCACAGCTGGATGCCACGTGGCTTCTTTGCCGTCCGCGGCAGACGGCAAAGAGCCCGTTGCCGTCGGTGGCAGACGGCAAAGAGCCTGCATATTGGCTCTTTTTCTGTTTTTTTATTAAATCCAACAATTTTCACAGCAAATATATATGACATATATAGATATATTTCACAGGCATTCATATCACATATATCCAGCACATAAGTTCCATACATTCATACATAAGCAAGTTCAATCCATTCATACATAAGCAAGTTCCATCCATACATATTACATAAGCAAGTTCCATCCATCAATTCATACATAAACAAGTTCCATCCATACATAAACAAGCACTCCATAGCAAGCTAGCTTCCATGAAGTGAATGAAATCTGCAAAATGGCAAAATAAGGAAGTTAGAAATAGGTGACTAGAATAAGAAGACTAGAACAAGAAGAGTAGAACAAGAAGAAGACTAGAACAAGAAGAGTATGTCATTTATGAGCTACCTTACATGAAATGGATCATATATGAGCTAACTAAGTTGAAATGGGTCGTTTATGAGCTAGCTAAGGTGAAATGGATCATTTATGAGCTAACTTAGTTGAAATGGGTCGTTTATGAGCTAACTAAGGTCAAATGGATCGTTTTTGAGGTAACTAAGGTGAAATGGATCGTTTTTTAGCTAACTTAGGTGAAATGGATCATTTATGAGCTAACTTAGTTGAAATGGATCGTTTTTGAGCTAACTTAGGTGAAATGGATCATTTATGAGCTAATTTAGTTGAAATGGATCTTTTTGAGCTAACTTAGGTGAAATGGATCATTTAAGAGCTAATTTAGGTGAAATGGATCGTTTTTGAGCTAACTTGGTGAAATGGATCGTTTATGAGCTAAATTAGTTGAAACGGATCGTTTATGAGATAACCTAGGTAAGATGGGTCATTTTGGAGTTAACCTAGGTAAGATGGTCATTTTGGAGTTAACCTAGGTGAAATGGGTCATTTTAAAGCTAACGTAGGTAAAATGGATCATTTAGGAGCTAATCTAGGTAAAATGGGTCATTTTTTAGCTAACTTGGATGAACTGGATCATTTATAAGCTAACCAAGGTAAAATGGGTCATTTTAGAGCTAACTTAGGTAAAATGGATTGTTTATGAGCTAACTAAGCTAATTATGCAATTTTTGACATAAGTAAGCTAAGTACAGATCGTTTTAGAGCTAACTTAGGTAAAATGGATGGTTTTGGAGGTCAGTAAGCTTATCAAGTCATTTTGGAGGAGAAGAAGCTAAGTCTAGGTCATTATGGTAAGCATTGGAGGAAATAAAGCTAAGTCTAGGTCTTTATGCATGTGTTAAGCAAAACACTAGATAAACTTACCATGATCCAGGAGGTGTAGGAGCGGGCTGGCTCATGTCGGTAGCTGGAGAAGGATCGTGCGATGCTTGTCTGGAGTTACGCTGCACCAAAGATCATTTCCAATGTCTTGTTAGCATGATGACACTCAAATGTTAAGACTAGCAAGTAATGTCCATTCAAATTAAACTCACCGTGGTCCCAGGAGCAATCACTGGCCTCGGCGGAGCGGTCTGACCGGTCTTCTCGCACACAGACTGCAGATTTGGTTTTGACGACTCAGTCATACTAGTTAGTAATGAGAAAAACACTACATGAATGTTTTGGCTAATCTGCAGAAGAAACTTACCACAAGGAGCTCGTACATGGCCCTTGCCTGCATGTCATTCCGTGCCCTCTCCTCCTCCATCATCTTTGTCGTCCTCTCCTCCAACTCCCGCTGCCTCTCCGCCGCCTCCGCCAGAAGTTTCTCCGTTCTATCTCTCTCACTCTGTATAGCAGCCTGCAACACCACTCACATGACCATTTGTAATCATTGATGGAAGCGCACACAATGTAATGGAGAAAGATAGCTGAGTACGTATCACTAACCTTGATGGCGAGTTGCACTGGCCGTTCACGAGGCCTTATCTCAGGAGCAGAGCTCGATGCGCGCCTTGATCTCTGGGAGAGTGCTAGGACAACGGATAAGTCCATCTCCAATGGCTATGGAGCCATGGGACCTCCCGCCACCAGATATCATCACCAGCTCTGGATCAATGGGACCCTGGCTCGGGTTAAAGTCCTCCCCTTTCCTCGCCTTCCCCTCATCTCTATATCTCACGAGCTTGTTGTGGGAGGAGATGTTGGTGAAGTTGTTTGCATCATCGAGGTCAGACTGAGAGAAAGCCTTGACTTTCTTGAAAGAGGCAGTGTGGGCCATGGCATACAAGTCGTACACCTCTGGCACCTTATCCACCTTATTGTGGCGTGCCTGAAAGAGAGAAACAATGTAAATTAGTAATTAAAGGGCTCAAGCTAGCATGATGAATGAATTGCATGAATCATGAAGCAAACCACATACACAGTTCCGCCCGAACTGATATAAGTTGGAGCTGCCTTGATGGTGTGGCACACCTTCCATTTGGGCACGTTTGTCCTTGGCCTCGTTGTGGAGGGCTAGCCATTCTTTTGAGCACCACTCATTGACCAACACCTCCCAACAATCCATCCGATCCGCACACCATCTCGGAGGCGCCTAAGTTAGCAAATAGAAACTTGAGCGCTACGGCTAAGAATTACTAAATGAAGGAACTTAAGTAGAAGGCCTTAAGAATTACCTTCATGTACTGCTCCTTACTCAGGAACTTATCGCGGCACGCCGGCTTGGTCTTCTTGATACCACGCAAGGCGTAGTAGTCTCGAACAGCCTGCACCCGAGCCTCGTGCCGTAAGTTCTGTAGTAGGCGCTTGCAGACGTTCTCGATAACATGTGTCGCGTCCTCCTCGTATCCCTCCTCACACATGTAGAATGTCTGCAATCAAATGAGAAAATATTGATTAGTACAATTAATAACTAGCTAGTTGAAGAGTTTTAAATGTGTAAAGGAGAAATTACCCAGAACTTTCTGATCACCATGTCTGCCCTCGTGTCGCACAAGACACCGTCGATAATCTCATCCGGCGGGGCCGGGGCAGCCAAGTAGTGCTCCCAGCTCAATCCAAGCTCTGGAAGCCGACCCTCACCAGGCAACGTGACAAACCCCGGGAAGTTTTGCCGACAAAGAACTCCAAGGACGGAGTGGGGCGACCGGGCGGCGGCGAGTGGTGGGGGCGGCGGCGCGCGTGTGAAGAGCAGGGAGAGAAACAGGGTGGGGTGGGGCACGGCCGTTAGATATGTTAAATCTTTGCCGTCCGCCCCCTTTGCCGTCCGCTTCTTTGCACTTTGCCGTCTGCTAGCAGACGGCAAAGAGGGGGGCCGTTAAGTTTTTTTTAAGCAGCTCGTCAGTGGGGCCCCCTCCCTCTTTGCTGTCAGCTAGCCGACGGCAAAGAATCTTTGCCGTCAGCTAGCGGACGGCAAAGAACTGGCTGATGGCAAAGAAAGTCTTTGCCATCAGCCAGTTCTTTGCCGTCAGCTTTTGGGTAGCTATGGCAAAGAGCTTCTTTTCCGTCTGCTAGCTGACGGCAAAGAGCTGGCAGATGGCAAAGTAGCTGATTCCAGTAGTGGATGCCTACAACACAGCACTCCTCGTTAGCATTGTAATCATCGACGGACGCACACACAATGTAATGGAGGAAAGGTCAGAGAGTCCGTATAACTAACCGCCACGCCGAGCTTCGCGGGCCGTGCACGATGCATTATCTCAGGATCAGAGCTACTCAAGCGCTTCTTGATCTGCGGGAGAGTCTTAGGACAACGTATCTGTCCATCACCAATGGCTTGAGAGCCATGGGACCTCCCGCCACCAGATATCATCACCAGCTCTGTATCAAAAGGATCCTAGCTCGGGTTAAAGTCCTCCCCTTTCCTCGTCTTCCCCTCGTCTTTGTACTTCACAAGCTTGTGCTGGGAGGAGATGTTGGTGAAGTTCTCTGGATGATCTAGGTCAGACTCCGTGAATGCCTTGGCCTTCTTGTACGGGGCCATATGGGCCATGCCATAGAGGTCGAACAGAGTTGGCACAGGCTTCTTGTGGTAGTGCGCCTGAGAGAGAGGAACAAAATATTAGTTAATTAGGGCTCAAGCTAGCATTAAGAATGATATTACTATGTAAATAGGTCATTTTAGAGCTAAGAAAGGTTATTATGTCATTTTCGAGGAAAATAAGCTAAGTTTAGGTCATTTTGGAGCTAAGAAAGATTATTATGCCATTTTTGACTAAAGTATGCTAATTATGTCATTATTGAGCTATCCAAGGTAGTTATGCTATTTTTTAGCTAACTATAACATATTTAGGCATTCTATAGAGCTATCTAAGGTTATTATGTCATTTTAGAGCTAATTATGTCATGAATGAACTAGCTAAGATTAGTTTAGGTCGTTATTGAGCTATCGAAGGTAGTTATGCCATTTTTTAACTAACTAAAGCATATTAATTCATTTTATAGAGTTATCTAAAGGATATTGTGTCATTTTAGAGCTAAAATATGTCATAAATGAACTATCCAAGGTAGTTCTGCCCTTTTTAACTAACTAAGCATATTAAGTCATTTTGGAAAGGATAAATGCTACCCTGAAGAATGAAATTGCATGAATCATGTAGCAAACCGCATACCCAGTTATCCCCGTACTCAAACAGGTTGGAGCTCCCTTGATGGTGTGGCACACCTTCCATTTGGTCGTGCTTATCCTTGGCCTTTGGTGTTTGAGCCGCCATTGGGGAGAGCACCACGCATCCACCAACGCCTCCCAACAGTCCATCTTATCGACACACCATCTCGGGGGCACCTAAGTGAGTCAAGAGAAATTTCAACGCCACGAATCAAATCAAGAAAACTAAGTTCAAGGCCTTAAGAATAGGTATAATTACCGCCAAGTACTTCTCCTACTCAGATACTTGCCGCGACACTTCTTCTTGGCCCTCCTAATACCCTGCGATGCGTAGTAGTCTCGAACGGCCTGCACCCGAGCCTCGTGCCATAAGTTCTGAAGTAGGCGCTTGCACTCGGCTTCGACAACCATAGCCGCGGCCTCCTGTTCTCCCTTTGAAACCCTGTAGAAGGTCTGCAATCAAAGAAGACAACAATGATTAGTACAATCACTAGCTAGGTAGTGTTCATTTTTAATTCTGTAAAGGAGAAATTACCCAAAAACGACGGAACACAATGTCGGCCACCGTCTCGCACGCGACACCGGCGACCATCTCCCCTGGAAGGGCCGGGGCAACAGAGTACAGCTCCCAGCTCAGTACTAGCTATGGAACCTGACCCTCACCGGGCATCGTGACCCACCCAGGGAAGTGCTGCCGGGAAAGCATGCCAAGGACCTGGTTGGTCCTGCGGACACCACGGTCACGGGGGTATACCTAGCCCCTGCAGTATGACAAGGCCAACGCATTAGATATTAATTTGAAGGAACATGAAGGCAAAAGGTTAAAAAATAGTAAATGCACTTACTTCAACCCTTTAGGCGCAATCAACCACTTCTGGTCGGGGGTTGTCGGCACGGGCGGGAGCTTTGTACAGCCACGCTTGTAGACCATCTTGCCCTTCTCAACCAGCTCTTTGTCGCTGTAGCTATCATCTGAAAAGGTGTCATCGCTGCCATCCTCCTAGCCACTATCCTTCGGAGTCTCGTGGGAAGAAGACGGCGGGACCGGAGTCTCATGGGAAGAAGACGGCGGGACCGGAGTCTACTGGGACGAAGACCCCGTGACTGAAGTCTTCTGGGACGAAGACCCCGTGACCGGAGTCTTCTGGGACGAAGACTCTAGGACCGGACTCATGTGGGGCGAAGGACCGGCGACCCGAGTCTGGTGGGGTGAAGGATCAGCGACCGGAGGCTCATGGACCGGAGTCCGAGACGGGTCCACGTCAGATGGAGCAGTCCTGTGGTCGGGTGAATCAGCTGAGGGTGGCGGCAAGGAAGGCGTAGCAGCCTTCCTACCTCTCCCGCTGCCACGTCCACCTCTACCAGCCTTCTTCGTCCTCCCCCGACCTCTCCCAGCCAAAGTAGAAGCGCCCACCACAGTTGTCTGCATACTATCTAGCAGCGCGCTCCGGAGGGGCTGGGGTGCAATAATGGAACCACCCCCCACAGTAGCGCTCGAAGGAGGCTCGGGGCGCTCTGGACCCTTGCCCACCATCCTGTCAACACTTGCAATGAAAAAAAGTAAACAAAATTAGTACAACATAAAAAAATTGGATACCTGACATGAACATAATAATATGTATATAATTTAAGTGTATCATCCTCCTGAACATAATAAAAATACACCCGATCAACACAAATATATATGATGTTTTTGTATCATCATCATGTCCGGGGTCGATCGGGGTCTCAGGGTGTCTGGGTGTCGGGGTCGGGGTGTGCTGTCAGGGTGTCGGGGTGTGGTGTCTGGGTGTCGGGGGTCGGGGTCGGGGTGGGAGGGGGTCGGGGTGTCGATTGTCGGGGTCTCAGGGTGTCGGGTGTCGGGGTCGGGGTCGGGGTGTCGGTCGTCGGGGTCGGGGTCGGCGTGTCGGTGGTCGGGGTGTCAAGTGTGGGGGTGTTGATGGTCGGTGGTCGGGGTCGGGATGTGGTGTCCGGGTGTCGGGGTCGGGGTGTCGTGCCGGGGTGTCGTGTCGGGGTCGGGGTGTGAGGGTGTTGGGGTCGGGGTGTGGGTCGGGGTGTGGTGTCAGGGTGTCGGGGGTCGGGGGTAAGGGTGGGTGTGGTGTCAGGGTGTCGGTGGTCGGGGTGTGAGGTGTCGGTGTGTCGGTGGTCGGGGTGTGGTGTCGGGGTCGGGGTGTCGTGCCGGGGTGTCGTGTCGGGGTCGGGGTGTCGTGTCGGGGTCAGGGTGTCAGGGTCGGGGTCGGGGTGTGGGTCGGGGTGTGTTGTCAGGGTGTCGGTTGGTCGGGGGTCGGGGTCGGGGTCGGGGTGTGGTGTCAGGGTGTCGGGGGTCGGGGTCGGGGTGTCGTGCTGGGGTGTCGGGGTGTCGGGGGTTGGGGTCTCTTTTTTCCTTTTCTTCTTCTTCTCTTCTTCTTCTTCCCCTCCTCTCCACTTTCTTCTTCTCCCTCCTCCTGTTCTTTCCTCCTACTCCTCCTTCTACTTCTTCTTCTAAACTAAAATTAAAACTAATCTAAAATAAACTAAACTAAAATAAACTAAAACTAAAACTAATCTAAAATAAACTAAACTAAAACTAAACTGAAACTAAAACTATAACTATAACAGAAACTAAACTAAAAGAAACAAAAAGAAACTAATTAAGAAAAGGGGGAGGAGCTCACCTGCAGGAGGAGGCGGCAACCCGGTTGAGGGGGAGGTCGGACGGCCGCGGCGGCCGCTGGAGGAGGCGGCGCCCCGGTGGAGGGGGGGCAAAACGGCCGCGGCGGGACGGGGCGGGGATTGCCGCAGCGCGGCTGGCCGACGTGGAAGGAGCGACGGGGCCGCAGGTGGAGGTCGGGGAGGGGTGCGGGCCGGTGGGGCGGCCGGCTACGCCAGACAGGGTCGGCGGCGGCGGCTCGGGCCGGTGTGGGTGGGGGATGGCGACGGAGGGGAGGTAGCAGGGGGCGGGGCGACATGGAAGGGGCGGCGGGGGTGCGGTGGAGGTCGGGGCGCCGCAGGGGAGGGGTGCGGGGCGGCCGGCTACGATAGACGGGGTCGGCGGCGGCGGCGTGGGTGTGGGTGGGGAGGGAACGAGGGAGAGTGGAGAGAAGAGACAGAGGACGGGGGCGGGATGGCCGTTAACATACCCGCCTCTTTGCCGTCCGCCAACGGTCGGCAAAGATTCTTTGCCGTCCGCTTGCGGACGGCAAAGAGGTGGGGCCGGTGGGCTTGGGTTGCTTACACAATGACTGGACCCACCAACCTCTTTGTTGTCTCCTAGCAGACGGCATAGTTTCTTTGCCATTAGCCGGCGGACGGCAAAGAGTTGGCTGATGGCAAAGACCTTGTTTGCCATCAGCCACTTCTTTGCCGTCCGTTTTCGTGTGGCTGACGGCAAAGACCTTCTTTGTCGTCTGCCAGCGGACGGAAAAGAGTTGGCAGACGACAAATAAGCTAATTCCAGTAGTGCCCGGTACATCTTATCCACGCAAATAATTGCGTCCTTCTTGTGTGATGGAACAGAAATTATGCCCACCGGCCCTAGCATCTTCAAGGTGTTGTAGGCATAGTGGGATGCCACCATGAATTTTGCCAGAGCGGGGCGTCCAAGGATTCCGTTGCATGACAGGGGGAGGTCGACAACATCAAACACAACCTTCTCAGTACGGTAATTGAATTCTCCCCCGAACGTCACTGGCAACGTGATCTTTCCCTTAGGATGACTCCTGCCGGGGTTGACTCCTTGAAACGTGCTCGTGACCTTGAGCTCTTCCTCGGCTATCTGAAGTTTGCTGATGACCTTTGGGGAAATCATATTCAACCCGGCCCCACCGTCAACCAACATCTTTGTGACTTTGAGGTTGCGGATCGTTGGTGAGACCAACAACGGCAAGCACCCCACCACGGTGGTGCGGTCAAGGTGGTCCTCTTTGTAAAATATGATGTGCGTGCTTGACCACTTGAGCAGCTGCCGAGAATCTGTCGTCGGCTCCACGGCATTGACCGCACGCGCCCACTGTTTAATTTGGCGGTGAGAGGAGTGGAGAGATGCACCCCCGTCAATGCACAGGGCGTTAGTGGCCTTCTGTAATTCCTGCTTGTAGGTTTCCTTTTCATCCCCTCCATAACATTCATCATTGCAATCCTCCTTCTCTCGGCCCCTAGTGGGTTTTTCTTGGTTCCGAGGAGCCTTGTCGGGCGATTTGCTTCACTGCCTCGGCCCTTCCCGCCAGCGCCATTCTGATATTTTTCCTTATCATGCTTCTCATACTCAGCCGTCTGCTTCCTAACGAGCTACTCAACCTGATGACATTCCTGGAGATCGCGGCCCTTGGTCCGATGAATCTTGCAGTACGGCCCATCACCTTTACCAGCCTTCTCGGCAGCCACAGCCTCCCGACAATCAGTGCACATGGCAACTTCCTTTCCGGGAGCTTCGGCCTTAGCCTTCTTGCTAGTACTAGGACTGCCCGATCCCTCAACAGTCAGTACTGCCTTATCCTTGTGCTTCTTGTTCTTGTTCTTCTAACTGGTGGCCTCGTCATCATCCTCTAAGTCGACATCGACGACATCTTCTTCTCCAGGGAGTTTCCTCCCCTCGTCCACACAAGCAAACTTGTCCACTAGGGTATAGAGCTCATTCACAGTCTTGGGCAACCGAATGTTCATCTTGGAACGTATCCGACGGTTGCGCACATTGGACTGGAACGCAAGTATCACAGTTGCCGGGTGGATATCTGAAAAATTTCTGTGGACTCAACTAAACCTCTGCATGTACTTTTGCAGAGACTCCCCCTCCTTCTGCGGGAGAAGCTGCAAATCGCTGGGCTGCCCTTGTTCTTGGTGGGCGCCCGTGAAGGCGCCAACGAACTAATGGCACAGGTCAGCCCAGGTCGAGATGGAGTTCTCTGGCAGATGCATCAGCCAAGACCTCACGTTTAGCTTGAGTGCCAAAGGGAAGTAGTTGGCAAAAACCTTCTTATCTCTTCCCCCGGTAGCTTGAACATCGATGGTGTAGATGCTCAAGAACTCTGTCGGGTTCAATCTCCCATCATAATTCCCTAGTATCTCTGGCTTGAATGTGCGAGCGGATGACCAACGGACTTGCCGCAGCTCGCGGGTGAAGGCAGGGCACCCATCCTCGAAAGGCAGGTACCCGCCTCCACCGAGCCTAGGCTCGTGGACGTTGGGGCCATTTCGCCCATTGGACTTGTGGTGATTCTCGCGGCGTCGCTCGATGGTGACGTGCGTGCCCTCCATCTGCCTATCCTCCAGGGCCCGCCGTCGGCCTTGACGTGCTCGAGGATCGGATGAAGCCATCAAGACATCATCAAGCTCTTCGTCGCGTGGCCCCCGCGCTGGTTCCCATGGTGCAGATTGCACCATGGAGTTGGCCCCTTTCCGCACGGCCAGCAACATGGACCACCGTCGCCATTTGGGGAGGTTATGGCGGGCCAGCTCACTGTGAAGCTCCAGCCTCGGCATAGCCAATTAGGCCCTGAATGGTGGCTCTCTACTCATCCATCTGATCAGCTGCCGGCAAAAATCTCAGCAGCAGCTTGGCCCGCGCCATGACCTCTGAAGCGGTGGTCGGCATAGGCGACGATGCTGCAGACCGCAGTGTTGCCTGGCTCTTGACGGTGCCGGTAGTAGCGACGTCGGGCTCCCGCCGTCGGGAGCCAGTTGCTTCCATGGCGTCATGACGAGGTGGTGGCGCATGTGGACCAATGACCCCGTTTAGAGCATTGGCTGGGCCAGTTTGCTCCAGGGGCGGTGCATGTCTTGCGACTGCACCCGCGATGGGGGCGGCCGAAGGATTGTGATTCGCCTCAGGGCGAGTGTCACCGCCGTGGCTATGCCCCTCGGCTAGGCAGCGAGGGACAGAAGGAATTATCTCTCTACCCGTACGTCACGGAGCGTGGTCGCTGGGATGTTGTTGATGTTGTCCTTGTCCGGTGCCTCCCGCTCATGCTTCGGCTGCGGGGGCGGTGGTGACAACGCCGCCTACATTGACCATGTCTCCCGCAGCGTCCACATCCTCATGTGTCCCCGCATTCCCCGCGGCGTCGGCGGTCACGGGCGGCGGAGCCATCGAGGTGGATGGGTGAGCTACTGCACCAGACTTCTTCTTGGGCACCATAGTTGATGGAGCCGTCGATGATGAAAATGGCGATGAAGATGACGCGCTGCTTACACTCTCGGGTTCACGCAATTGATCCCCCTACCTGGCGCGCCAAAGATGTCATGGGAAACCACAGCCACCTATGGGGCCATGAGCCCCTTTTGGTTTGGCGGGGGGATGGGCACGTTGCACAAAGAGCGGAGAAGCGTAACACAACATGGCAGGGATCACACGGGCGATTTTACCCAGGTTCGGCCCGCTTCTTTGGTGGATTGATGGTGGATAATGGTGGAAAATGCGGTGCTCTTGCCCGGCAGGGTTGCCTCGGGGCGAGAGTGGCTACGCGTGTATGAATGTGTGAGGGTCCAAATCCTTTCTACGGTTGCCATGGGCCTCCTTTTATAGATGAAGGGGTCACCACAGTGGCAAATCAGTCTTTACATGCTGATTAGATAGCAAACAGTGCTATCGTACCTAACTCTGCAGGTTGACAGAGCGCATTAAATACGCCGCTCAGTGTCACATCACAGCGTGCCCGGCAGGCCTTGCCGGGCCATTTTGCCAGCTTCGCGCCTGCTTGCTTGACACGTCTCAGGACGTGTGTCTTTTGGAGGTATTTTCTGTAGGAAGGTGCTGCCATGTGGCAGGAAGCGGCCACTTAGTCACTTAGGGGCTTGACACCGCACTGATCGATGACTTGCATCGCTGTGAGGTGGTGCGGTGGAGTAGTTTGGGTCCGCAAGCCCCGGCAAGCCTGCCGGGACGATCTTGGAGGCTTGCTTCTGGCGTAATACTAACCTCGCCAGGCTCGCCTGCTCAGGAAGGGAGGTTTCTCCCTTAGTGACATCTTGTCTCTTTTGGCTTGACTTGGTCTTCTTGATCTGCACCTTGGTCCTTCAAAGAACTGATCCCTTGTGCTTGGTTTCATCTTGGGTGCTGCAATCTTGTCCTTAGGCCGGTGCACAGTCTGGGCAACGGACCCAGGGTTTCTTGCACCGACATTACTATAGCCTCATATTTCTTCTCCAATTTATTGGTTTGGTTTGGCCAACTAGTTTGATTTATTTTGCAATGGGAAGAGGTACTTTCTAATGGGTTCGATATTACGGTGCTCAATCCTAGTGAGAGAAGGGGACATGACACGTATGTATCGTTGCTATTAAGGGTAAAAAGATGGGGTTCATTCATACATGAGTTTATCTTGTCTACATCATGCCATCTTGCTTAAGGTGTTACTCCATTTTTCCATGAACTTAATACACTAGATGCATGCTGGATAGATGTCGATGTGTGGAATAATAGTAGTAGATGCAGGAAATAGTCGGTCTACTTGTGTCGCATGTGATGCCTATATATGATCATTTCCTTGGATATCGTCATAATTATTTGTTTTTCTATCAATTGCCCAACAATATATTTTTTACCCACCGTATGCTATTTTCAAGAGAGAAGCCTCTAGTGAAAACTATGGCCCCCGGGTCTACCTTTTATCATATATTACTAGCAAGATGCTCGTGCATTGCACGGAACATCAAGATGCATTTTTTATAAAACACCTGTTGTGATTGACCCATGCGGGAGTAATCCCATGTGTAAAAACTAATGATATCTCGAGAAAGAGGAGAGATAAGGTGAGGAGGAGTGGGGCGTGGTGGTGATTGGTGGTCGGACTGACCGGAGGCATGGGGATGGATGACGCCGGCAGCGGCCACCATGCCAGATTGTTCCAGAGGCTTCCTTTTTTACTTTCTCAACAATAAGGTTGTGGGAGACAAGGATGAACGAGGGAAGGCCTTATCTGCTAATGTGGAGAGAGGTGCGGGTATCTTTTTGCAAAATTGCCATAGTTTGCTATCTATCTTTCAGGTATAGATCGGATGGCCTCTATTGTAAGATGGCACGCATACCATCATCCCCAACTCGATTTTTATAAGGGTAGAGAAAACTAGAAATACTTTGCTGCATTTTTACTTTATATATTTTATTTTGTATTCTGGTCCGATCTATCTGTCAAACACAATACAATATAATCTTGCTCGTAACCGTCAAGGGATTGACAACCCCTTTTTCGCATTGGGTTGCAAGGATTTGTTGTTTGTGTGCATGTGCTGCTAACGAAGTGTTGCTTGGTTCTCCTACTGGATTGATAACCTTGGTTCTTAACTGAGGAAAATACTTATCTCTACTGTACTGCATCATCCTCTCCTCTCCGGGGAAATTCCAACATAGCTCACAAGTAGCAATCTCTGTAGTGGCCAAGCTCAGGATTCTCTGGCTCTTGGGCTCCATCACCAGATCGCAACATCCGGGAAGAATAAAAGAGGTAGAAAAGCAATCGTGAGTGCTCTTTCAAAGTACTCACAAGACTTGCATCAGAACTATGCTAAGTATGCACCAGTGGCAAAGGAATGGGGCTATATCTTTGGACTAAACTACAGAAATGCCAGAATAAGGGGAAGAAGCTCATCCTATCGAAGACTAATCATCGGCGGCCATCATCTTGCAGGAGTAGGAGAGAGGAGCATACAATATATATAGTAACATGTTTATATCTATAATGCTTGGAGGTCCTTCCTCGACTACCTTGCGAGGAAGCGACCCCGGAGGAGTACATCAATTAAGTTTCAATATAGTATCTAGTTCTAGTTGTACTAGATCTGGATACAACTCCAAGTCGCCCTGTTACCATGGACACGTCTATTCGAATAGATTAGTTCCCTACAACGATTCACCAAGTTACCCAACACGCTTGATTAACTCTGGTCGGGCACCCTTTTTTGGGTAATGCCTGGCCTCGGCTGATCGACACATCGTAGACCAAACGAGACTCTCCAGAGAGGTCAACACGCCGGTCTAAATCCTAAGCGCAAAGGGGTCATGGGCCGATTTCCCTAAGCACTCCTCCATGTTGCATGACTGGCCGGGGACCAGGCCCGCCTCTTCATTAGGCCTTCCGCCCACCCCAACAATCAGCCTGCCTCTCTGAACTATGACATCTGGATCGCTTTCAGAAGGAACGTACGACACCGAGGGTCCCATGTACCATTAGCCCGTGTGGGGGTTAATGCGACAAAGGCACACAACCCAACTCAGATCAAATACCGAAATCTGTTAGTGTATTATTAGCATCTCACGGAGACGACCAAGGCCGTTGCTCCGACTAGGTAACTTGTGGACCATGACCAGGCACCAGACCCACTTCTCTCCTAGGTGGTCTCCACCGGCCCTATCGTTCCGCCAAATTATCTCCCACAGGTACCCTTGTAGCCGACCCATCTTTATCATTGTATCACTCAGGTTTCAGATCCATACCATCAAGGTGAAACCGGAGGAATCACCCTCGATGGGTTTACCTTGATATACTGCACAACAGAGTCATCACCTTGAGCGAAATATGAGAGATCACCCTCAGTAGATCACAATAGTTCTGATACACTACGTAGTCATCATCGAGAGTGAAATACAAGGAATCACCCTTGGTAGATCACACTTTATATGGCTCGATAGAGTCGTACAATTGTATGAGCCTTTAGGGGTGTTCTGGTCTCAGTATAGTGAACCATGATCTTGGTCAAGGTAGTATGTGATACGTCTCCAACGTATCTACTTTTCCAAACACTTTTGCCCTTGTTTTGGACTCTAATTTGCATGATTTGAATGAAACTAACCCGGACTGACGCTGTTTTCAGCAGAACTACCATGGTGTAATTTATTGTGCAAAAAACAAAAGTTCTCGGAATGACCTGAAAATCCATGGAGATAACTTTTGGAAAATATAAAAAATACTAGCGAAAGAATCAAGGCCAGGGGACCCACACCCTGTCCACGAGGGTGGGAGGCACGCCCCCTCCCCCTGGGCGCGCCCCCTGTCTCGTGGGCCCCGTGATGCTCCACCGACCTCAACTCCAACTCTATATATTCCGTTTCGTGGAGAAAAAAATCAGAGAAAAAGTTTCATCGCGTTTTACGACACAGAGCCGTAGCCAAGCCCTAATCTCTCTCGGGAGGGCTGATCTGGAGTCCGTTCAGGGCTCCGGAGAGGGGGATTCGACGTCATCATCAACCATCCTCCAGCACCAATTTCATGATGCTCACCGTCGTGCGTGAGTAATTCCATCATAGGCTTGCTGGACGGTGATGGGTTGGATGAGATTTACCATGTAATCAAGTTAGTTTTGTTAGGGTTTGATCCCTAGTATCCACTATGTTCTAAGATTGATGTTGCTATGACTTTGGTATGCTTAATGCTTGTCACTAGGGCTCGAGTGTCATGATTTCAGATCTGAACCTATTATGTTTTCATGAATTATGTGAGTTCTTGATACTATCTTGCAAGTCTATAGTCACCTATTATGTGTTATGATCCGACAACCCCTAAGTGACAATAATCGGGATACTTCTCGGTGATGACCGTAGTTTGAGGAGTTCATGTATTCACTATGTGTTAATGCTTTGGTCCGGTACTCTATTAAAAGAAGGCCTTAATATCCCTTAGTTTCCACAAGGACCCCGCTGCCACGGGAGGGTAGGACAAAAGATTTCATGCAAGTTCTTTTCTATAAGCACGTATGACTATATTCGGAATACATGCATACATTACATTGATGAACTGGAGCTAGTTCTGTGTCACCCTATGTTATAACTATTACATGAGGAATCGCATCCGACATAATTATCCATCACTGATCCAATGCCTACGAGCTTTTCACATATTATGCTTCGCTTATTTACTTTTCCGTTGATACTGTTACAATTACTACAAAACTGCTATCGTTACTTTTGCCACTGTTACCATTACTATCATACTACTTTGCTACTAAATACTTTGCTGCAGATACTAAGTTATCCAGGTGTGGTTGAATTGACAACTCAACTGCTAATACTTGAGAATATTCTTTGGCTCCCCTTGTGTCGAATCAAAAAAATTGGGTTGAACACTCTACCCTCGAAAACTGTTGCGATCCCCTACACTTGTGGGTTATCAGTATGGCATGGCAACACGGACAAGGGAGTAAGCCACCGATGGTACACTTACTTAACTATTCTAAGCAGATAGGATTACAGATAAAGTATCAATAGCAGGTTACCACAAATAGGCTATGCATCAGAATAGGAGCTACCAGAACAACAACAGTAGCAAAACCTAATGCGAGAATAAGAGAGAAAAAATGGGTGACATCTGGGTGATCAAGGGGGGTTTTTTCTTGCCTGGAAGCTCTGACGAACAGGACGAGACGTCATCAACGTAGTCGTACTGGGTGTCACCGACAGTCTCGGGGTCTACCAAAAGAATAGAGGAGAGGGGGAAAATTGATAAATAACAGAGCAATCAAATGCAACACAATGCATGTCAAGGCAGTATGTGAGGATGATATGCTCTAATGCAACACTAGGCATTTTAAAAGAAGAGGGAAATCATCTGGCAATGTTTTCCCACCTCCAAGTATTTTTCGGTATAATGATCCATGTGCAATTGTTCCATGTTCATATGTTAGAGACGTGTGACATGTATGTGGATGGCATATTCGGATTAATTATATTTTCTGAGCAACTTTCATATATAAAATATTTTCATCTAAGTTATGGTTATTTGTCTACAAATTTTCAAAGTTTAAATGAATTTCTGAATTTCCTATATTTATTTTAAATCGAAAAATATTAAATGCTAATCGCTAAGGGTACCCAAAAGTGTACCCAGCCAGTGGTACCATGAGGCTGACAGAGGGGCGAGTCAACTACGCAGTCATCAGTAGACTGGTCAAAGACCCAAGTGGGACCCATTTGTCATTGACATAGTGATTTCAGATTAATTATCTAAATTCTTAACTCTACAAGGTCGCCCACATGTCATAGACTGGTCCTTTAATTAAGTGCTACTCAGTTTTATTTTGCTAGTGGGGCCACTGGACAGTGGATGTTTAGGGTTTGGATAGTGGCGAATTAATTAGGCTAATGGAGAGGCCCCATCGGTCAGTGGCCCAGCCGGCCATCGGGCATGGAGCTGCACACACGCGCACGTATAGAACATGGCGCGACTCGTCGGCGGGGGAGCAGCGTCGAGCAGCGGGAGCGCGGGCCGGCTAGGCAGCGGGGAGGTGAGCGCGTCGGGGTGTAGCCATGGGGCGAGGGTGCACGGGTAGGGGGTGGCGACCCGAGTGGCGGGGGGAGGGGGTGGACGGCAAAAGCGCAGGCGGCGCTGGGAGCAACAGAGCCGACCGAGGCAAGGCGCAGGGCACGGGCGGGTGCAGCTGCAACGGGGTGTAGCAGGTAGCAGTGGCAGCTGGTAAATTGCGGGCAACAGCGGATAGCAGCAGTGGTAGGGAGTAGCAGCAGCGGAAAGAGCAACAACAGTGAGTAGCAGCAAGCAGCATTGACAAAAGAGCAGCAGTAGTAGCAGGCGGTCGAGCGTGTGCACAGGCGGCAGCAGGAGCACGCAGGCGTGCACGTCAGGGCACAGTACGGGTGCGGCCATCATCATGACATGGCAAGTTAATTAGCATAAGCAGGTTAAGTAATCTGGGGATGTCACAGTTGGTCATCTTACTTTCTAATGCATGCTTTTTCATGATCGAATCATGGCCAAATATTGTAATAACTTGGCCATCTTATTTTTGGGGTGTGAAGAGTTGTGACAAAAAAATAGTTGGTTTGAAGCATTCATATTCACAGACCATGCTAAAGCTAATCCGACAGAAATCTATATGTTTTTTGTGGTAAATTGCAATGAGAATGCTTATATCACCAATTATAGGAAGACAGGAAAACCAATAGAATATATAAGGAATACTAATGGAAGGGTAAAGATTTCCCATTTCCCTCCTATTGTCTCTTGTGATGAAATAGGTAACGAGGAGGAGCTTCCTCTTGCATGCTTCTCATTAATATCAAGTTTCCTCTATATGTGTTGAAAGTTTTGAAGTTATACTTGTTTCGCCTTCCTATGCTAGTTGATTCTTGCTCCAATAAATTGTTTGCTCACAAAATCCCTATCCATAGGAAGTGGGTTAGAATTAAATGTGCTTGCCATGTGTTTCATGATGCTTCTGTTATTTGTCAATTCTTTACTTTTATGTGAGCATCAATAAAACCATCATGCCTAGCTACAAAGGCATTAAAGAAACGCGCTTGTTGGGAGGCAACCCAATATTTGTACCTACTATTTTGTGCGTTCACATGATTAAGCTACTGTAGCAGTCATGTTTTATGTCTTTTCTTTCAATAAATTGCGAAGTAAGAGCTTTGGGATAGTGCGAATAATTGTCGAATTAATTTTGTGCAAAAATAGGAAGTTTAATGTCAATGCTAGAAATGTTATTCTGTACTGGAACATGATTAATTTCTTAATTTTTTACACAATATTGGGATTCAATCTGTTTGAGTTGTCCTAATTGTTTTGAATTTTGTGAGTTACAAAATTAAGATAAAAAATTAGATCTTTACACACTATTCTATTTTTCATAGATTCTGTTTTCAATGCATGGTTTCCTTATTTTATAGTTTCTATGGCTTATATCGGTCAGTACAGATTGTAGAAATGATAGACTGAAGTAGGCATTGTGTGAGAATAATTATGAATCTTGTATTGACAGTACCAAAGTGAATGATTTTATCTTTATCATACTAACCTATCTCTCTGTTATGTTTTGTGTGATTGAAGTTATCAAGTTTTGGGTGAGATATAGATATGAGGAGAATAAGGATTGGCAAGACCCTAAGACTGGGGATGCCCAAGGCACCCCAAGGTAATATTAAAGCAAGACTCAACCTTCTAAGGTTAAAGATGCCCAAGATGGCTGCTACTTGTGAGTTGCGTTGGGATTTTCCCCAAAGATATGAGGAGATGCAACACAGTAGAGATATGTATTTCTGTCGGGATCGGGGCTCCACAGACCCAATAAGGTTCGAACTCTGGGGCGTGTGCGAAGGATCTAGGCTAACCACGGCTCACTGCTCATCGCCCCATGGTTTGGCTCCGGCGAGTTCGTGCGAGCGATAATGAGAAGAGGACACGGTGGTTTACCCTGGTTCGGGACACCTTGCAGTGTAAAACCCTACTTCTGCTTTGTGGTGGATTGCCTCGCGAGGAGGATTAGGATGAACTAGTACAAGTGGATGAGCTGCCTCAAGAGAGCTCAATGGCCGAGGATTTGATTGATCTCTCTCTACAGTGGAGAGTAGCCTATACTTATAGTGGCCTTGGCCCTCTTCCCTCATAGCTTAGGCGGGAAGGGATACCACAACAGCCAATTTGAAAGGGGACAAGAGTACATCTTATCCTGACGAAAGGTGGTCTTCGCCTGAAAAGCTTCTAATCGTGACGCATTGGTGCGCTCGGCGATGACATTCGTCCTGCCGAGCTCGTGGTCTTCGTCTGGTTGCACTGGAATGGAAACCTTTGGGGGATTCCTCGGGAATCTGCGGGCGTCTTTGCCTCCTTAGCACTAAAGAGGAAACTATCCTGGACTGTGCCTCGCTGGCCTTGGTCGTCATGGGTCACGTCATCACATGCCTCATGAGGTGGGTTGCCTGCATAGAGATCTCCGCCCGTCGGAGGGCAGCCTCGGGAGGCCGCTCCTCGGGGAGGGCCTTGGCGTCATTCTCCTCACGGGTTGGGGGCCTCGCGAGGGTCTTGTCCAAGGAGTCTTGTAGCTAGGCTGTACCGGGCCGTTGACGGAGCCACACGATGGGCCGTAGGCAGGCAGGTCTGGGTACCCTTGATCCCAGAACGCCGACAGTAGCCCCTGGGCCCAAGGCGCACTTGGCCTGGCTTCGAGATGAAGGCAATGAAGGAAGGGTGAAGCAACGCGGGCCCTCATCACCTGCGGGCCAGGCTTGACGTGTGGTGCATGACGGGAGGCGGACACCCCCACTTCCCCACGTCACCTCGGCAACCGCCCAGCCTAACAAAAGCTTGGACGTGCATGATGCAAGGCCATCATTACCCCGAATGTGAAGGGACATCGGTTGGCCTTCTCTGGTCGCCTATAAGAGGGCAAAGGGGGGCGGAGCCCCCAAACCGTCTTCGTCTTCTCGCTTCCCCCTTCCCAAACTTCCGTCGTAGCAGCCATGGCGCCGATGAGGAGGTTCACTGCCGCCGAGAAGAGGAAGGCACCGCGGGAGGAGCCGGAGCTACCTCGACCGACGAGAGGGCACGGCCGTCCTTGCAAGACCACAACGACGCCCGTGGCGGCACGCAGAGGCGTGAGCACGCTCCGCTGGGGGTTTGCGTCGGCTTCGGCAGCTGCAGGAAGAACCCAACCTGTGGGGGTGGCCGCGGAGATCGCGGCCGCCGCTGATACGTCTCCATTTTATCTACTATTCCAAACTCTTTTCCCCTTGTTTTGGACTCTGATTTGAATGGAGCTAACCCAGACTGACGCTATTTTCATGAGAATTGCCATGGTGTTATTTTTGTGCAGAAATAAAAGTTCTCGACCTGAAAATTTATGAAGAATATTTTTGGAATATATAAAAAATATTGGCAAAAGAATCAACCAGAGGGGGGCAACCCAGAGGCCACAAACCCTGGGGGCGCACCCTGCAGGCTTGTGGCCCCCCTGGACCCCTCCGAACCTAATTCCAACTCTATATATTCACATCCGCGAAGAAAAAAAATCAAAGAGAAGGATTCATCATGTTTTACGATATGGAGCCGCCGCCGCCTCTTGTTCTTCATCGGGAGGGCTGATCTGGAGTCCATTCGAGGCTCCGGAGAGGGGGATTCATCACCATCATCATCACCAACCTTCCTCCATCACCAATTTCATGATGCTCACCGCCCTGCGTGAGTAATTCCATCGTAGGCTTGCTAGACGGTGATGGGTTGGATGAGATTTATCATGTAATCGAGTTAGTTTTGTTAGGGTTTGATCCCTATTATCCACTATGTTCTGAGATTGATGTTGCTATGACTTTGCTATGCTTAATGCTTGTCACTAGGGCCTGAGTGCCATGATTTCAGATCTGAACCTATTATCTTTTCATGATTATATTTGTGTTCTTGATCCCATCTGTTGGGGAACGTAGTAATTCAAAAAAAATTCCAACGATCATGCAAGATCTATCTAGGAGAAGCATAGCTACGAGCGCGGAGAGTTGATGTGGAATGCTACCTAACATAATTATCAATGTAATTTTCTTTATTGTGGCATGAATGTTCAGATCCGAAAGATTCAAGACAAAAGTTTAATATTGACATAAAAATAATAATACTTCAAGCATACTAACAAAGCAATAATGTCTTCTCAAAATAACATGGCCAAAGAAAGTTCATCCCTACAAAATCATGTAGTTTGGCTATGCTCCATCTTCGTCACACAAAATATTCGAATCATGCACAACCCCGGTTTCAGCCAAGCAATAGTTTCATACTTTAGTATTCTCAAACTTTTTCAACTTTCACGCAATACATGAGCGTGAGCCATGGATATAGCACTATAGGTGGAATAGAGAGGTGGTTGTGGACACGACAAAAAGGAGGAAGATGGTCTCACATCAACTAGGCATATTAATGGGCTATGGAGATGCCCATCAATAGATATCAATGTGAGTGAGTAGGGATTGCCATACAACGGATGCACTAGAGCTATAAATGTATGAAAGCTCAACAAAAGAAACTAAGTGGGTGTGCATCCAACTTGCTTGCTCACGAAGACCTAGGGCATTTTGAGGAAGCCCATCATTGGAATATACAAGCCAAGCTATAACGAAAATTCCCACTAGTATATGAAAGTGACAAAATAAGAGACTCTCTATCATGAAGATCATGGTGCTACTTTGAAGCACAAGTGTGGAAAAGGATAGTAGCATTGCCCCTTCTCTCTTTTCTCTCATTTTTTGTTGGGCTCCTTTGGCCTCTTTTTTTTCATTGGCTTCTTTGGCCTCTTTTTTTTATTTCCTCACACGGGACAATGCTCTAATAATGATGATCATCACACTTCTATTTATTTACAAATCAAGAATTACAACTCGATACTTAGAACAAAATATGACTCTATATAAATTCCTCCGGCGGTGTACCGGGATGTGCAATGAATCAAGAGTGACATGTATGAAAAAATTATGAACGGTGGCTTTGCCATTAATATGATATCAACTGCATGATCATGCAAGGTAATATGACAATGATGAAGCATGTCATAATAAACGGAACGGTGGATAGTTGCATGGCAATATATCTCGGAATGGCTATGGAAATGCCATAATAGGTACACTACTGGAATCAGCAGATTTGCCGTCTGCCGACTCTTTGACGTCAGCTAGCGGATGGCAAAGAAAGGCTTTGCCATCAGCCACCAGAAAACGGACGGCAAAGAGGCAGCAGGAGGCAATGGAAGGCTTTGCCATCAACATATCTTTGCCGTCCGCTAGTGGATGGCAAAGAAGCTTTGCCGTCTGCTAGCTGACGGCAAAGAGGATGGGTGGCGGGCTTACGAGGGCGACCTAACGGCCATTTACTTTGGCATCTACTGCCTGACGCCAAAACTTCTTTGCCGTTCGCCAGCAGACAGCAAAGAAAATGGCCGTTAGGTCGTCCGTTTCCCACCGGCCCCACCCCACTAGGTACACCCTTTGTCGTCTGCTAGCAGATGGTAAAGAACTGTGACCTACTAGTAGAAAAGGAGCGGCGCCCGCGCCCCCACCCCTCTCTCTCTCTCTCTCGATCTCCTCCTTCACCACCTGCGCCGCCGCCCTCGACCGCTGCTCCGCCCCGCCACCTCGCCCCGCCACCCCGTACCATTGCCCCACCGCCCCGCCGCCACGCCGCCCTGCCTCATCGCCCCACCACCCCGCCGCCCCATCGCCACACTGCCCCGCCGCCCCGGCCCGGCGCCCCGCCCCATCGCCCCACCGCCCTGCCCTGGCTCGCCGACCCACCCCCACCGCCCCACCCCGGCTTGCCGCACCACCCCCGCCGTGGCGCCCGGCCCGCCCCGGCTCGCCGCCCCGCCCCGCACCACCCCCTGGCTCGCCGCCCCACCTCGGCGGCGCCCCGTCCCCGCCGCCCGGCGCCCGCCGCCTCCTCCACCACCGCCGAGCCAAGGTGATGATGAAGTTACCGGCACAGGACTTTGCCTAAGCACTACAACGCTATGACCGAGGTGTGTAACTGTGGAGGGGGCACCACACTCGGCTAATAGAAGACTTGGTGTGTCTTTGGGGTGCCCCCCTCCCACGTATATAAAGGAGGAGGAAGAGGAGGCCGGCCCTAGAGGGGGCGCGCCAAAGGGGAGTCCTACTTGGACTCCTGGTCCAAGTAGGATTCGGCCCCCCTTCCTATTCCAACTGGGAGAAGGAGGGAAGGAGGAAGAGGGAAGAAGGAAGGAGGGGGGCGCCGCCCCCTCCTAGTCCAATTCGGACCAGCCCATGGGGGGCGCATGGCCAACCCTTGAGGCCCTTCTCTCCTTTCCCCCTAAAGCCCATTAAGGCCCATTACTCTCCCGGGGGGTTCCGGTAACCTCCCGGTACTCCGAAAAATACCCGAAACACATCGGAACTATTCTGGTGTCTGAATATAACCTTCCAATATATCAATCTTTACCTCTCGACCATTTCAAGGCTCCTCGTCATGTCCGTGATCTCATCCGGGAGTCCGAACAAACTTTGGTTCATCAAATCACATAACTCATAATATAAATCGTCATCGAACGTTAAGCGTGGGGACCCTACGGGTTCGAGAACTATGTAGACATGACCAAGACACATCTTCGGTCAATAACCAATAGCGGAACCTGGATGCTCATATTGGCTCCTACATATTCTATGAAGATCTTTATCGGTCAAACCGCATAACAACATACGTTGTTCCCTTCATCATCGGTATGTTACTTGCCCGAGATTCGATCGTCGGTATCATCATACCTAGTTCAATCTCGTTACCAGCAAGTCTCTTTACTCGTTCCGTAATGCATCATGACACAACTAACTCATTAGCAACATTGATTGCAAGGCTTATAGTGATGTGCATTATCGAGAGGGCCCAGAGATACCTCTCCGATACTCGGAGTGACAAATCCTAATCTCGATCTATGCCAATCCAACAAACAACTTCAGAGACACCTGTAGAGCCACTTTATAATCACCCAGTCAAGTATGGAAAAAGCGGTAGGCGTAAGCGAGGCGGTTGGCCTTCGCCTAGTGCCTAGGCGGTGCCTAAGCGCCCTAGGCGCGACCTAGGCAGTAATATAGTTTTTACTCGTAGTGTAGTTGTGATTATTTCATGGGTGTTGATATTAGTTTAGGACATATAAATAAGTTAATTACCCTCTACTGCCATTGGAATATAACCCATTTGGCATATCAGTGCAGTATGTGGCATGATTTCTTGCTTGGGTAGGCAATTCCTTGCTTGCCCTGCCTAGACCTCCATTTATGCCCTAGGCGATGCGTTTGGCCATTGCCTAGCGCCTAGGCATGCCTAAGCGCCCCCTAGGCACTGCCTTTTCCAACAGAGACCCAGTTACGTGGTGACATTTGATAGCACACAAGGTGTTCCTTCAATATTCGGGAGTTGCATAATCTCATAGTCAGAGGGACATGTATAAGTCATGAAGAAAGCAATAGCAATAAAACTAAACGATCGTTATGCCAAGATAATGGATGGGTCTTGTCCATCACATCATTCTCTAATGATGTGATCCCATTTATCAAATGACAACACATGTCTATGGCTAGGAAACTTAACCATCTTCGATTAACGAGCTGGTCAAGTACAGGCATACTAGGGACACTCTGTTTGTCTATGTATTCACACATGTACTAAGTTTCCAGTTAATACAATTCTAGCATGAATAATAAACATTTATCATGATATAAGGAAATATAAATAACAACTTTATTATTGCCTCTAGGGCATATTTCCTTGAGTCTCCCACTTGCACTAGAGTCAATAATCTAGATTACATAGTTATGATTCTAACACCCATGGAGTCTTGGTGCTGATCATGTTTTGCTCGTGGAAGAGGCTTAGTCAACGGGTCTCCAACATTCAGATCCGTATGTATTTTGCAAACTTCTATGTCTCCCTCCTTGACTAGATCGCAGATGGAATTGAAGCGTCTCTTGATGTGCTTGGTTCTCTTGTGAAATCTAGATTCCTTCGCCAAGGCAATTGCTCCAGTATTGTCACAAAAGATTTTTGTTGGACCCGATGCACTAGGTATTACACCTAGATCGGATATGAAATCCTTCATTCAGACTCCTTCATTTGCTGCTACCGAAGCAGCTATGCACTCCGCTCCACACGTAGATCCCGCCATGATGCTCTGCTTGGAACTGCACCAACTGCAGCTCCACCATTCAATATAAGTACATATCCGTTTTGTGACTTAGAGTCATCCGGATCAGAGTCAAAGCTTGCATCAACGTAACCATTTATGACGAGCTCTTTGTCTCCTCCATAAACGAGAAACATATCCTTAGTCCTTTTCTGGTATTTCAGGATATTCTTAACCGATGTCCAGTGATCCACTCCTGGATTACTTTTGTACCTCCCTACTATACTTATAGCAAGGCACACATCAGGTCTGGTACACAACATTGCATACATGATAGAACCTATGGCTGAAGCATAGGGAATGGCTTTCATTTTCTCTCGATCTTCTGCAGTGGTCGGGCATTGAGTCTCACTCAACTTCACACCTTGTAACACAGGTAAGAACCCTTTCTTTGACTGATCCATTTTGAACTTCTTCAAAATTTTATCAAGGTATGTGCTTTGTGAAAGTCCAATTAAGCGTCTTGATCTATCTCTATAGATCATGATGCCCAATATATAAGCAGCTTCACCGAGGTCTTTCATTGAAAAATTCTTATTCAAGTATCCTTTTATGCTATCCAGAAATTCTGTATTATTTCCAGTCAACAATATGTCATCCACATATAATATCATAAATGCTATGGAGATCTCACTCACTTTCTTGTAAATACAGGCTTCTCCAAAAGTCTGTACAAAACCATATGCTTTGATCACACTATCAAAGCGTATATTCCAACTGTGAGAGACTTGCACCACTCCATTAATGGATCGCTGGAGCTTGCACACTTTGTTAGCACCTTCAGGATCGACAAAACCTTCTGGTTGCATCATATACAACTCTTCTTTAAGAAATCCATTAAGGATGCAATTTTGACATCCATTTGCCAAATTTCATAATCATAAAATGCGGCAATTGCTAACATGATTCAGACAGACTTAAGCATCACTACGGGTGAGAAGATCTCATCGTAGTAAACTCCTTGAACTTGTCGAAAACCTTTTGCAACAAGTGGAGCTTTGTAGACAGTAACATTACCGTTAGCGTCAGTCTTCTTCTTGAAGATCCATTTATTCTCGATGGCTTGCCGATCATCGGGCAAGTCAACCAAAGTCCACACTTTGTTCTCATACATGGATCCCATCTCAGATTTCATGGCCTCAAGCCATTTCGCGGAATCTGGGCTCATCATCGCTTCCTCATAGTTCGTAGGTTCCTCATGGTCTAGTAACATGACGTCCAGAACAGGATTACCGTACAACTCTGGTGCGAAACGTACTCTGGTTGACCTACGAGGTTCGGTAGTAACTTGATCCAATGTTTCATGATCATCATCATTAACTTGCTCACTAATTGGTGTAGGCATCACTGGAACTGATTTCTGTGATGAACTACTTTCCAATTCGGGAGAAGGTACAATTAGCTCATCAAGATCTACTTTCCTCCCACTCACTTCTTTCGAGAGGAACTCCTTCTCTAGAAAGGATCCATTCTTAGCAACGAATATCTTGCCTTCATATCTATGATAGTAGGTGTACCCAATAGTTTCCTTTGGGTATCCTATGAAGACACATTTCTCAAATTTGGGTTTGAGCTTATCAGGTTGAAGCTTTTTCACATAAGCATCGCAGCCCCAAACTTTAAGAAACGACAACTTTGGTTTCTTGCCAAACCACAGTTCATAAGGCATCGTCTCAACGGATTATGATGGTGCCCTATTTAAAGTGAATGCAGCCCTATCTAAAGCCTAACCCCAAAACGATAGCGGTAAATCAGTAAGAGACATCATAGATCGCACAATATCTAATAAAGTACGGTTACGACGTCCGGACACACCATTACGCTATGATGTTCCAGGTGGCATGAGTTGCGGAACTATTCCACATTGTTTCAAATGAAGACCAAACTCATAACTCAAATATTCTCCTCCACGATCAGATCGTAGAAACTTTATTTTCTTGTTACGATGATTTTCTACTTCACTCTGAAATTCTTTGAACTTTTCAAATGTTTCAGACTTATGTTTCATTAAGTAGATATACCCATATCTGCTCAAATCATCTGTTAAGGTCAGAAAATAACGATACCCGCCGCGAGCCTCTACACTCATCGGACCGCATACATCGGTATGTATTATTTCCAATAAGTCAGTTGCTCGCTCCATTGTTCCGGAGAACGGAGTATTAGTCATCTTGCCCATAAGGCATGGTTCGCAAGTATCAAGTGATTCATAATCAACTGATTCCAAAAGCCCATCAGCATGGAGTTCCTTCATGCACTTTACACCAATATGACCTAAACGGCAGTGCCACAAATAAGCTGCACTATCATTATTAACTTGGCTTCAATATTATGAATATGTGTATCACTAAAATCAAGATTCAATAGAAATAGACTACTCATCATGGGTGCATGACCATAAAAGATATTACTCATATAAATAGAACAACCATTATTCTCTGATTTAAATGAATATCCGTCTCGCATCAAACAAGATCCAGATATAATGTTCATGCTTAACGTTGGCACCAAATAACAATTATTCAGGTCTAAAACTAATTTCGATGGTAGATGTAGAGGTAGCGTGCCGACGGCGATCACATCAACTTTGGAACCATTTCCCACGCGCATCATCACCTTGTCCTAAGCCAATCTTTGTTTAATCCATAGCCCCTGTTTCGAGTTGCAAATATGAGCAACAGAACCAGTATCAAATACCCAGACGCTACCACGAGCATTAGTAAGGTACACATCAATAACATGTATATCAAATATACCTTTCACTTTGCCATCCTTCTTATCCGCCAAATACTTGGGGCAGTTCCGCTTCCAGTGACCTGTCCCTTTGCAGTAGAAGCACTCAGTTTCAGGCTTAGGTCCAGACATGGGCTTCTTCACTTGAGCAGCAACTTGCTTGTCATTCTTCTTGAAGTTCCCCTTCTTGCCTTTTCCTTTTTTCTTGAAACTACTGGTCTTGTTAACCGTCAACAGTTGATGCTCCTTCTTGATTTCTACCTCCGCATCCTTTAGCCTCGCGAAGAGCTCGGGAATTGTTGTAACATCCCAATTTTCAATTTGGATGTTATACATAGATAATCATATGCGTATCATAATTTTATTGCATTTTGGTTGTGGTCCTAGAAATCTTAAGCAACTCAAGGACCCAAGCAGAGAGTTGGAGGTTTCACAAAATTCATATTTCAATTTTTTCAAATTTGAAAAGAGGATCAATTTGATTTTCAATATTTTCTTTCCAATTGTTTCTAACAATAAAATAAATGAGAGAAGATAATATAACTTCTTCAACAGAGGAGAAATATTGGAAAAGAAATGTTGAAAACAAAATATTATTTTTTTGTATTTTATTTGCTATTTTATTTCAAATAGAGAAAAACATGCATTTTCAAAAATGGCTTTTAGTCCAGAAAAATGTTCATCTTGTCCTAAATATTATGTTTGGACGGTGAAAAGTGTTTCTGGAATTTTTAGAATCGTTTTTATATTTTATTAGGATTTTTCTTCGCAGCGAAATTATTTAAAAAACTAAATTTCCGGACCGAACTGGGCCGAAGGTACAGCCGGCCCAGCTCGCGCGCCACCGGCTCTGCCGCCCGTGCGGGCGCCGAACTCCGGCGAGGAGGAGTCTGGGTCGCCCCTACCCAAGCCACGACCCCGGGGCCCCTTTATAAGTAGGCCGCCGTTGCCCTTCTCCCCCACCTCGTCCGCATCCCGCCCTGCAACCGAGCACCGCCGCCGCCGCCCAGTGCCGTCGCCAGCGCTGCCGTCGCCCACTGCCGCAGCTCCGCGCCACCGCCGCTGTCGCCAGCGCTCCCGCCGCCGACCCCGCACCGCGCCACCGCCGCCTCGCGCCGCCGCCCGCCGACGCCCGACGCCGCCGGTCAACCCCGGTTAGCTGGTAAAGAACCGCCCCGGTCTTTTCTTTTTTTTGGTTTAGGTTAGATCGGTTTTTCGTTTTTGTGTTAGTTTAATTAGTAAACGTTCACCCGTTAGTTCTTATTAACGAACGAATTTGTTCGTTTAGTTCTGTTAGCGAACGTTCGTTCCGTAGATTTTTTTTCTTTTTAGTTTTATTTTCAGCCAGGGACCTATACGCGAATAAGTTTTATCGCGATTTAGCCCCTGATCTTTAAACTACCGTAAATTTCTGCTCGTTTGTCCAAATTAGATGAAGCCAACGCCTAAATCTTCGTTACAATCTCTTCCTTCAAGTTAGCCAACTTGAACATAATTTTGACAATTTAAAATTTGAGTTTAGTTCAGATTAGTAAACGATCTTGTTTCGTTTGTATCTTGAGTTTCGTATCTCCGTTTGAGTTGTTTCTTTTTGCAAATCATAGCTAATCACATATACCTACTGTTAAGATCTAATACACATGAAAGTAATGTTGTTAGGTTTTGTTTTCTGTTTGGTTTAGACGTTTGCTTGTTTCGAGTTTGATTTGGATCTTTTCTCGATTTTTGTTTGTTTCGTTTGAGTGATTGCTTATGTATGCTACTGTTTGTCCACGCTAGATTACCCGGAGTGCAAAGCTTGTTACTACGAATCTCTAGAGTTTGCAGATCGTCAGCAAGGCAAGTTACACTTTGATCATACTCTTCTATACCCAGTTTTTACTATGCATTAGTTCTGCCCCTCAAATTTTTGCATGAATAGGATTGGGAACATGTGGTTTGGTTGTAGTACTTCAGGTAGGAACCTAATACCTTTTGATCACCCCGGGAATATACGTTATGCTCTATTATTGCTTAGCCATGCTCATAGGCGGGGATTGGATCGTGATACACATGGAAGTTGTGAGAGTTATTAATCTTGGATAACATTAAGGTGGCAACTTTAATACACATCTAGGTGGATTGGTTGGGGCACCTGGAGAATCCAGTGTTTGTCCATTTGGGAAATCCCGGAGTACCCATGTGATTTTTCCTCGGTTCGCCACCCGGGCTCAAAGGGATCATACTATATTTCATGCCTAGAAACTTCCGTGTGCAGCCACAAGCCATTATGGGCTCTGGCATAGTTGAGTAAGTTGTATGAGCTCTCGAAGAGGTGGACTAGCAGATGTAGGGGAAAGTAGGTGTACCGGTCTGCCCAGAGTAGAGAGTTAATGCTTAAGAAAGGCTATGTCTCGATCTTCCGATCATGGATGCGGTCGAGTCTTATGGGGAAAAGTGCGCAACCTCTGCAGAGTGCATAAACTAATCATGGTTAGCCGCATCCCCGGTTATGGACATCTTGAGTATCTGGAATTGGATATTATTGTTGATCTCATCACTCTTTAATTAAATTGAATTGGGTTAATGATGATACTTGTTTATTTGGGATTTGAGTTGGAGGAACCTTCTCAAATATTGGTCCAACTTGGGAGTAGTTTAAATAAAAATTTATTCCTTTGTTGTAGGGAAAAAGAGCTTTATGCAAAATCATAAACTTAGAGCCTCCACCAGCCAAATATTGCATGTAGATATAGTTCTTGCATTCATTGCTTTAAAGTGTAACTCTGCCAGCATATTCAATGTGCTGACCTACACGACTGCAACGTCTCATGTTGCAGACTACTCAGACGGCAAATAAGGTGCGATAGGTCGTTGTCTTGCACTCAGCTATGTCGTTGGAGTTGATGGACTCATTTACCTTCGAAGCTTCCGCAGTTATTTAGTTTAGATGGCCATCAGCCATGCTATTTTTGTGTAGTCATACTCTTTATGAGGTGATAGAGGCAAAGGTGTCCCGTCTTTCGATGAGATGGTGATTATCGTTTTGGAGGAGTAGACTTTGATGATCTGACTATGTACGTGCGAGGACGTCGCGCCTTAGCAATCGCTAAACCAACTCCGAGAGGTAATTGACCACGCCAGAGCACAATCAACCTGACCACAAGGGTATATTTCGTGCGAGCAAACGAAGAACAAGCAAGAAACTGAGATTGCAATCTGGATATTGCGAATATATGATAAAGATTTATTGATCAAGATGGGGTTCTATGACGTCTTGGTCTGGTTGTTGAACACAAATGAAGTACGCGAAGTTGCAGCTATGGCAAAATTTTAATCTAAACAAAACCCATAGTCTAAACGACGCCCTAAGGGCTGTATATATGGAGGAAGAGGGGGGAATTCCGTGGCCCTTGAGGGAGGGGTCCGAAACCAACCCTAACTCTTGCTTCCCCACACATACGGACTCTAAAAACAGCCTATAATCATATATTTCGAAAATACATGGGCCTAGCCCAATAATAATGTGACGCAGCACCTAGAATAGCCTCTGGACAAAAAATATGAAGTAGCATCTTGTATATTTCGTCCAAGGCTTCATGCACTCATTATGGTGGCTTCAACGTCCTGAAATCATCACTTGTAACTCCGTTCTTGTTCCCCTTGTGCATGCCATCATCTCCATGCTTGTTCTTGCTCCAATGTTCATCCTTCTCCAAGCTAGGCCCTTCATTTGTGAGCAAAACAAATGTATCCAATTTAGGCAGCATCATATTCTCATGACCATTAGAATCATTACCAAGAAACGAAAGTACCTGGTAATCTAATTGGCGTGCGCGAGCTCTAGTAATTGGTCCAGTATGTATAGCAGCAGGGGATGTGGGTGTAACAATGGTATTGATGTCCTCATCATCCTCCCCTTCTTGGAATGAAGTCGTCCTCGACGGAAGCTCATCTTCCTCTCCCAAATAAGGCTTCAAATCTGCAATGTTAAAAGTGGGACTAACCCCAAAATCTGCAGGCAGCTCAAGTTTATATGCATTATCATTTATTTTCTCTAACACCTTAAAAGGACCATCATCATGTGGCATTAGATTTGATTTACGCAAATCAGGAAATCTATCCTTACGCAAATGTAACCAAACAAGATCTCCAGGTGCAAACACAACATGTTTTCTACCCTTATCTCCAGCAAAGTCTATATTTAGCATTCATATGCTCAATGTTGTCCTTAGTTAACTCATGCATTTTTAAAATCAATTCAGCACGTTGCTTAGCATCAAAATTAACCTTCTCCGAAGATGGAAGAGGCAACAAATCAATAGGTGCACGAGGTAGGAAATCATACACAATTTCAAAAGGGCACATTTTAGTAGTAGAATGCAATGAACGATTATAAGAAAATTCAATATGAGGCAAGCATTCCTCCCATATTTTCTTATTATTCTTCAAAACAGCCCTAAGCAAAGTAGACAATGTTCTATTGACTACTTCAGTTTGTCCATCAGTCTGGGGGTGACAAGTAGTACTAAAAAGCAGTTTAGTCCCCAACTTAGCCCATAAACATCTCCAAAAGTGGCTAAGAAATTTAGTACCACGATCTGAAACAATAGTATTTGGCACACCATGCAAGCGAATAATTTCATGAAAGAACAAATCAGCAACATTAACAGCATCATCGTTTTTATGACATGGTATAAAGTGTGCCATTTTCGAAAGTCTATCCACGATAACAATGTCCATAGATATATCCTCCCAATGAACACTAGGTACAGGCAAAGGCATATATAAACCATGAGGATTGAGTCGTGACTTAGCTTTTTGACATGTAGTGCAACGAGCAACAAAACGCTCAACATCCCGTCTCATCTTTGGCCAAAAGAAATGTGTAGCAAGTACATCCTCTGTCTTCTTCACGCCAAAATGTCCCATTAATCCTCCTCCATGCACCTCCTGCAACAAGAAAAGACGAACGGAGCTAGCTGGAATGCATAGCTTGTTAGCACGAAACACAAATGCATCTTTAATGACGAATTTGTTCCATGTTCTCCCTTCTTTACAATTCTGCAATACACCTTTAAATTCAGCATCATGCACATATTGATCTTTGATGGTCTCCAAACCGAATATTTTAAACTCAAGTTGTGAAAGCATAGTATAACGACGAGACAATGCGTCAGCAATAACATTTTTACCCTTCTTGTGTTTAATGACATAAGGGAAAGTCTCAATGATTCAACCCATTTAGCATGTCTACGATTCAGTTTAGCTTGACTTTTAATATATTTCAAAGATTCATGATCAGAATGTATAACAAATTCTTTGGGCCATAAATAATGTTGCCATGTTTCTATAGTCCGAACAAGAGCATATAATTCTTTATCATAAGTAGAATAATTCAGACTAGGCCCACTCATTTTTTCAGAAAATTATGCAACAGGTTTGCCATCTTGTAATAACACACCTCCTAATCCAATTCCACTAGCATCACATTTAAGCTCAAATGTCTTATTAAAATCAGGAAGTTGGAGTAAAGGAGCATGTGTCAACTTATCTTTCAACACCGTGAAGGCTTCTTCCTGTGCGGTACCCCAAACAAAAGGCACATCCTTCTTTGTAAGCTCATTGAGAGGTGCAGCAATGGTGCTAAAATTCTCTCACAAAACGCCTATAGAATCCATCAAGGCCAAGAAAACTCCTCACTTGTGTGACTGTTTTGGGCTGCGGCCAACTCTCAATAGCCTCAATCTTGGCTTTATCAACTTCAATTCCCTGTGGAGTAACAACATAGCCAAGAAAAGACACACGGTCGGCGCAAAAGGTGCACTTCCCAAGGTTATCAAACAAACGTGCATCACGTAGAGCAATAAAAACAGCACGTAAATGTTCCAAATGTTCCTCCAAAGATCTGCTATAAATCAATATGTCATCAAAGTAAACTAACACAAATCATTCAATGAAAGCACGTGAAACTTCGCTCATTAATCTCATGAAAGTACTAGGTGCATTAGTTAACCCAAAAGGCATGACTAACCACTCATATAATCCAAACTTAGTTTTAAACGCTATTTCCATTCATCTCCCAATTTCATACGAATTTGATGGTATCCACTACGCAAATCAACTTTGGAGAATATTGTAGAGCCACTCAATTCATCAAGCATATCATCTAGCCTAGGAATAGGATGACGATAATGAATAGTAATATTATTAATGCCTCTACAATCAACGCACATACGCAAAGTACCATCCTTTTTCGGCACAAAAATGATAGGAACAGCACAAGGACTAAGGGATTCGCGTATATAACCTTTGTCGAGCAACTCCTGTACTTGACGCATTATCTCCTTCATCTCCTCTGGATTGGTACAGTATGGTGCACAGTTGGGTAATGATGCACCGGGAATTAAGTCAATCTGATGCTCAATCCCTCGAATCGGAGGTAATCCCGGTGGCACGTCTTGTGGAAAGACGTCAGCGAACTCCTGCATAATGTTAGTGACAGCAGGAGGCAAAGACGAAGGCACGTCCTCGAATGAAAATAATGCCTCTTTGCACACAAAAGCATAGCAAACAGATTTGCTGAAATCTAGCTCATCAATATCAGATTTGGTGGCAAGTAAACATGCACTTTTCAATTTAATTTTAGAAGCAACACTAGATGGCTTATTATTAGGCTTCATTTGTTGCTCAAATTCTTTTGCCACAATCTGATTTTCACTCATATGTTTCTCCTGTTTTGCCTTAGCTCTATTAATATCATCTTTCAAAATGGAATCATGAGTCATAGGAAGTAAAGTAATATCTTTATCCTTATGAACAAGTGTATACTTATTGTTTCTACCATGGTGTACAGAATTTTTATCAAATTGCCATGGTCTACCAAGTAACAAGGAACATGCTTGCATAGGTACCACATCACAATCAACATAATCAGCATATGTAGAGATACTAAAATGCACACGAACAGTACGTGTTACCTTAACATTGCCGCTATTGTTGAACCATTGGATGTAGTAAGGATATGGATGTGGTCTTGTGGTGAGAGATAGCTTCTCCACCATCTCCATGCTAGCCAAGTTGTTGCAGCTCCCTCCATCTATGATGACGCTAACAGAACGTTCCTTCACAACTCCCTTTGTATGGAACAAATTATGCCTCTGATTTTGCTCAGCTTGTGTAACCTGCACACTCAAAACATGTTGAGCAACTAAACATTCATACCTGTCGGCATCTTCAGGAGCCATGTATTGCATCTCATGATCAGAATCATCTCCACCGTGTTCTTCACTTGTAATAAGAGCCAAAGTCTCCTCATCATAGTCACTAGCGGACTCATACCCACCATCCTCAGTAGCAATCATCACACGATGAGATTTGCATTATCGCGCATAATGTCCTCTTCCTTTACAACGATGACAAATAATATCACTTGTGTACCCTGTTGATGCCATGGAAGAAGAAGAGCTCTATGCAGGCCCGGCAGGTGCGCTCTTGGTAGATAGTGGTGGTTGTGCCTGCTTTCTTGTATCATGACTAGAGGTGGCACCTGATGGAGGTGCTGGAGTAGTGGAATTAGAAGATGCACGCAATGTCCATGATGAAGGTCAACCTGCAGAAAAGTTAGTTCGCGCCAATGCTTGTCGATCCTGCACTTCACGTTCAGCTTTACAAGCAAGATGGAATAAACGAGTGATATTAGTATACTCCTTATACTCTAGAATGGTCTGAATCTCTCTATTTAGACCACCCATAAAACGTGCAAGCATAGCTTCATTCTCCTCAACAATACCACATCTAATCATGCCAGTTTGTAATTCCTAATAATATTCTTGTACATAATTTTTCCCTTGTCACAAACGCTGCAGTTTTTGAAGCAATTCACGTTGATAATATGGTGGAACCCAACGAGTACGCATAGCAGTTTTTAAAGCAGCCCAAGTAGCTAGAATAGGATGGAATCTACAATGTTCAGACCACCATACACATGCAAAACTAGTGATAGCATAAACAGCAGCAGCAACCCGTCTCTCCTCGGGATATTGTAAACATGTAAAACGTTGTTCAGTTTCTAACTCCCAAGTAAGATATACATCAGGAATGTATCTACCCTCGAATGGTGGAATATTCAATTTCAGTTTAGGAATATGGTCATAATCACGTACCTGAGGTGGTGGTGCAGGCCTACCATTGCGAATATATACCCGAGATCGATCTGCTGTTGGTGGTGCTGGTGGCTGCACGTAATTCTAATTTTGATCAACCTCATCCTCGTAATAGTCCTCCACCTCTGCAGTAGCAGCAGGAGCTACAGAAGCACCAACAGCAGTAGCAGTGACACCAAAATTTTGTCCTAGCTCAAGAGGAACATGATGTGCTCGCCCTACTCTATCGTGGCGTAGAGCTGGTTGTGGGAGACGTTTGAGTAATTCATCGAACTTGGCATCCAACTTGGTGTCAATTGTCTTCTCAATGTCATCCATCTTCTCCATTGCCATTCCAAAGCTGGTCATCACGTCTTCCACCTGTTGACCCAACATTTGATGAAACTTATCATGAAGCTCCTTGTTCGTCATGTTCTCCCAGTCAATATCGTCGGCTTGTGGTCCCGTCATAGTTAGCCGCAATAGAAACAGACAATAATACGATCGTACAAACTACTGGAAAATGGTGGTGGTGGGGTGTCACAAATCCGTCAAGCAAATCTCAAATTCTTGCCAGTTCTTACCCAGTAGCAGGTGGTGATCGGCAACCGTTGTAGTCAAAACTCTCAAAGCTTGGATAGAGCGATTACCACGGAGAGTCAAATGCACGACGTAGATGTATGTGGAGCTGGGAAGGCTTATAATATGCTAGCAAAAAGGGTCAGCAATAATCAATTCAGAGATGCAAAGTTGAACAAGTGCTCAACGACGGTACTGTGCTGGTCCTAGGCTAGACCGTGCTAGAGACGCGAGCCTAGAACACTAATAAAATCACGGCGCGGCACGTAAACAAGGGAAAATCACACTCTATAATTTTTTCGCTCTTTTTTTGCGCTCCTCTTTTTTTTCGAAACCTACTCAGGCAAGGAAACACAAATCAGAAAATAGATGGATCTCGAAAACAAACCTAAAATGAAAAGAACTCGGATTGGTGGTGGATATATGGTGGTATATGGCAGCGGTGGTAGGATATGACAGCGGTGGTGGTATATGGGAGCGGTGGTAGGATATGGCAGCGGTGGTGGTATATGGCAGCGGTGGTAGGATATGGCAGCGGTGGTGGTATATGGCAGCGGTGGTAGGATATGGCAGCGGTGGTGGTATATGACAGCAGTGATGAAGATGGTGCGGCGGCGGCGTGACAAACTATGATAGTATATGGGAGCGGTGGTAGGATATGGCAGCGGTGGTGGTATATGGCAGCGGTGGTAGGATATGGCAGCGGTGGTGGTATATGGCAGCGGTGGTAGGATATGGCAGCGGTGGTGGTATATGACAGCAGTGATGAAGATGGTGCGGCGGCGGCGTGACAAACTATGACAGAACTCGAAACTCTAAAGGACTAGACGCTAAGACCAGCAACTATACATGACGATGCAACCGCAAATTCAACAATGCAAAAACCCTAAAAAGATTACGCAAAGGCTCATATTGGTTTGGATATGATGAACTAACCCTAATTTTATTGTGGCTTTTTCGTGGACTGTAGGTATGATAACAGACTCGATCTAAACTACGAAAAACAGTAAAATCTCACCGAGCAACTTGGAAATCTGATACCACTTGACAGAGGCAAAGGTGTCCCGTCTTTCGATGAGATGGTGATTATCTTTTTGGAGGAGTAGACTTTGACGATCTGACTATGTACGTGCGAGGACGTCGCGCCTTAGCAATAGCTAAACCAACTCCGAGAGGTTATTGACCACGCCGGAGCACGATGAACCTGACCATGAGGGTCTATTTCCTGAGAGCAAACAAAGAACAAGCAAGAAACTGAGATTGCAATCTGGATATTGCAAATATAAGATAAAAGCTTTATTGATCAAGATGGGGTTTTGTGACGTCTTGGTCTGGTCGTTGAACACAAACGAAGTACGCGGAGTTGCAGCTATGGCGAACTTTTAATCTAAACAAAATCCAAAGTCTAAACGATGCCCTAAGGGCTGTATAAATGGAGGAAGAGGGGGGAATTTCGTGGCCCTTGAGGGAGGGGTCCGAAACCAACCCTAACTCTTGCTTCCCCACACATACAGACTCTAAAAACAACCTATAATCATGTATTTCGAAAATACATGGGCCTGGCCCAATAATACACTACTAGGAAAACCCTTACCAGTAGCGCTGGTTTTTGTGCTATTAGTAGCGCGGGCAGGCGTGCTACTGCTACGGCGCTACAACTATTTTCTAGCAGTAGCGCTTGTTTTGGCCCATGCTACTGGTAAATGAGCGCTGCTGGTAATATTTTGGCCCGCGCCACTGCTAAATTTATGTTTTTTTTTCATATTTTGGCACTGTACATGTTTGAACAGATATATCTTTTATACAATAACAACTCATCATGAACTAGTCTGTTTAAATAGCATATTCATTACCACTAGTCATCACCACCAAACAATGTTCGTCAATGAGACATCATATATATAACAAGTTGGTCACTAGTCATAATCACAACTCATCATCCTCCTTATCAACTCTAACACATTGTAGGACATAATAACACATTCTACCTAGGACCTACTCCTCTCATAGGACCTACTCTACCCTCTCTTAGGTAAAATATCATAAAACAAGATAGGCATTGACTCTTCATTAAGGAAACTGGACTCTCCATAATGAAGAACGGAGGTCATCCTGTCTCCAAGTCTTGGCCTACGCACAATGTTGCTTCCAAGTAGCTCTCTACGATGGTCGAAACATTTTTTCCAATCATTTATTATCACGGCTTCCTCGCTTTTAGAAATACGGTATGGACAGGGGTGATGTGGATACTGCGGCTGACCTGGCCGTGGTGGCCGTAAGCTCATAACATCAACGTGACCTCTTGGCAACATCAGATGAGGCACACAATCCATCGGGATTTTCTGTTCAAAAACATAGTCATAACTTTGTTGTTAGCAATGTAGTTCAGTTTTAGAAGAATTTATGCAAAAGATGCACGGATGTCGTAATAGTAGAAAATCTTACCATGCTATCTCCATTGATGTTACCGTAGCACACCGCGTGCACTAGTGGCACATATTGACCATAATTTTGAGGAATTCGATGATAGCTATTGTAATTCTCAAGATCAGTAAAAAATGCGATAAGACCATCTTTCTCCTTATAAGTTAATTGTGCTTCATCATTGTAGTAGTGGGTTCTGTCTACCATCTTCCGTAGATTTTTTGAAGAATGAAAATAAGCTGTCAATGGAAATAAGCTGTCAAATATTTTGAAATAAACAATATAAATTACTTAATAAATATGTTTGAGAAACTCACACAGCGGTAGAACTGGAAGCATGCTAACAAGGACCCAAATGGTCATATTCTTTTCGTCGATGTCAGGATCACCAAGATCGAAGGTGAGAAGCATACCCTCATGAAAATCATACGCCTTGCAAAGGGCTTCCAATTCGGGCAACCAAAATTGGATGAGTTCATAGAACTGTATAGTTTTACAACAAAATCATAACCATGATGGGTCCTTAGTTGAATTATCTTTGTCTCCATGCTTTCATGATCTTCAAAACCCATCTTCTCCAAGACATAGCGTCTTGCATGGCATGGGATAAGCTAGTCGAATTGTAAAAGACGGAAATTACACGTTGAAGAAGCAGAGAAGTCATGCAAAAATAACAAAAAACACTTGTCATCGTTGCGTACCGTTTCAATTTCGAAGGTCTCTTGGAGCTCGATGCTGAAGCGCCGACCTTCTACCAGGTGAGGCCTGTCGCACAGACCGCGCTCATCTTCGCAGTAATCGCACATAGCGAATGCCCTTTCGTCGTCAGACATTTCCTAATAGGTAATTAATAATCCATCATCGAATACATATATAGTAGTTTGTAGCAAAGATCATCATATGACAACTAGAACACCTAAAATTTGTAGTTTGTAGTTGTTTGTAGCAAAGATCCTCATCGAACCTAGTTTGCAAAGATCATCATATAATCCATCATCGAATACATATATAGTAGTTTTTAGCACAAACCACGCTCATCTTTTGCATTCAATAAGCAAATAACTAATAGGTAATTAATAATCCATCATCGAATACATATATAGTAGTTTGTAGCAAAGATCATCATATAATATCACTAATACATCTCGAATAATAGCTCCTCTAGGTTCAGTGGGCCACGGTGGACACCCAAAGAGAAGGAACCATCATAGGATCGTAGCTCCGGTGAGATCCCCAAAGAATCTACCAGGTATTGGAGAACCTGCCGTTCGCCAACGAAACCAAGTAGCACTGGACGTGCGCGTTCTCCTCCGTGACATGGTGCTATACCACCTGCGCGGGGGACTCAAGCCTCTGCACCGATGCAGGCCCACATGACCGCCACCAAAGAAGCTCCGGGTCGACGACGGGCTGGCTCCTCACTAAACTGCGCTAACTAGAAGGTAGCACAACCCAGTACTAGCCCGGCGGAGCCCAGTCCCGGACAAGGCCCCTCGGCTCAAGCAGGAGTCCTCCGCCGAGTCGACGACGAGGATGCGGGATAGGCATCGTCGACGTCGATAACAAAATGCTTAATTATGAAAACAAAATTAATAAACACTTAGTAAAATTCGGCATGACCTTTGCTAAAAGCAGGACATATCGAGCGCATGAAATTTGCCAGAACGTAAACGAATCGACATTTCTGGCAAAACATAGGCCACTCGGTTAAACAACTAAGATTGTGACATCTTCAAAATATGACCTATATCCACTTCAAATTTGCATATAACAGGAATAATTGTTTTTACTAAAAAAATAACAACAAATGTGATAGTTCAAAATATGATCCTAAGATTAACTAGCTAGGGTTCATACTACATTATCCTAAGATTCATACTACATTATCCTAAGATTAACCATCTAGGGTTCATACTACATTATCCTAAGATTAAACACCTAAGATTAAACAACTAAGATTAAAAACCTACATTATCCTAAGATTCATACTACATTATCCTAAGATTAACTAGCAGCTAGGTTTCATACTATATACATTTTCCTATGATTAAACAACTAAGACTAAAACCTAAAATTTTCAACTTGCTAGGGTTCAAAAGAAACTAGGGAGGAGGAGGAAGGAGGGAGGAGGATGTACCTCTTGGTGGAGGAGGGCCGGCGCGGGAGGAGAGCCGGCGTGGGGGCCGGGGCGGCCGGCGGGGGAGGAGGCTGACGCGGGGGAGGGCGGCCGGCGGGGAGGAGGGTCGGCGCGGGCGAGGGCGGCCGCCGCAGGGAGGAGGGCCCACTACTACAAAAACAGCTATAGCCAATATGGACACTAATGGCGCACTGTACATGTGGTGCGCCATTACTAAATACTAATGGCGCACCATGTGTTGGTGCGCCATTAGTGTGAAAATACTAATGGCGCACCACATCCACGGTGCGCCATTAGTAATTTTTTTTAATTTTTTCAAAACTACTAATGGCGCACCGTGGGATGGTGCGCCATTAGTAGTTCAACTAGTAATGGCGCACCATCCCACGATGCGCCATTAGTAATTATGTTTCAAATTTGTTTTCAAATTTTTTTATTTTTATTTTTTAAACTACTAATGGCGCACCGTGGGTCGGTGCGCCATTACTAGTTCAAGTACTAATGGCGCACCACTCCCACGGTGCGCCATTACTAGTTGAACTACTAATGGCGCACCACTCACAGGTGCGCCATTAGTAATTTTGTTACAAATTTTGTTTCAAAATTTATTTTTTTGAAAAACTACTAATGGCGCACGGTTGGGGTGGTGCGCCATTACTAGTTGAACTACTAATGGCGCACCACCCCCACGGTGCGCCATTAGTAACTTGGCCCATTCCACCGAATGCACCCCCCCCACCCGTGGACCGCCTTTTCAGTTTTTAAAAAATAAAAGAAAATGATGGAAATGTGCAATAAAATAAAATAAAATAAGTTTCCCATGTGATATGTGGTCTAGTTGTTGGGAAAATTAAAAAATATGAATTTCGACTTTATTTGCAAAATCTCTCTGGAATTTCTTAAAATGGGCATAACTTTTGCATACGAACTCGGATGAAAAAGTTTTTTATATGAAAAATCATCTACTCGAAAAGTTACATCCGAATTTAAAGGGGGAAGCCCGTTAAACATTTTCAAAATCCTCAAAAACCTAACAGAAAAAAAGATATGGGGCTTTCAAGATCTAGAGGCAAAAAAATTCAAAAATTTTCAAACTTACTAGTGGCGCACCGGTTGCTAGGTGCGCCACTAGTAACAGAACAAAATATTGGTTTTGAATTTTTTTTTGGATTTTTTTTTCAAAAAATGATACGTAATATGACAGGGAAGTTTGAAATATTTTTCAAAATTTCATCATACTCATGAATATGAACAAAGTCCTAGACATCAACAAGGTTTAATAGGATTGATATGATAGATATATCAACAAGTGGCTGTTAAGTGAGGTGGTGCTGGGGTTGGATAGAACCGCGAAGTTAAGCGTGCTCGGGCCGGGAAGTTTGACCACTTAGTGCGATTTGACTTGAAATTAAGCATATTGACCTGAGATTAAGCCATAGTGACCCGAGATTAAGAAAAAATTGGAAAAAAATATTTCTGAAAAAAAATAAAAAAACTTGAATTTTTTTTTTTGAAAAAAATATTTCTGAAAAAATATTTGAAAAAAAATTGTTACTAATGGCGCACTTCTATGTGGTGCGCCATTACTAAGTCAGATAGTAATGGCGCACCGTGGCATATACTAATGGCGCACCACTGGTGCGCCATTAGTATACCAGCGGTGCGCCATTAGTAAAAATTACTAGTGGCGTGATGCTAGTGGCGCACCAGTAGTGCGCTATTAGTAGGCAAAACTGGTGCGCCACTAGTAGGCCTTTTTCTAGTAGTGGCTGGCGCGGGGGACGGCAGCGTGCGGGGGGTCGACGGTGGCGCGCGGGGGGGATTGAGGTAGGAGTGTGGAGTGTGTGAGTGAGCTGATGAGGCCGGCCGGGGGCGCGAGCAGGGTAACGGGCCAGCGGCGTGCGGGGGAGGGAGTGGGCTTAACAGCAGCGCGGGTAACGGGCCAGCGCTCCTGCTAAGCCCACTAGCTGTAGCGCCGGCTCACATCACACGCTATAGTTAAGTGGCCTGCCCTTTTGGCCCCGGCGGCCTGCTAAGCAGCAGCGCGGCCCGTTTTGGCTGGCGCTACTGGTACATACCAGTAGCGTGGGCGCCCAAACAGGCGCTACTACTAAAATTCTATGTATAAGCATTTTCCTACTAGTGATAAGGTGACATAGCACCTAGAATAGCGTCTGGACGAGAATTATGAAGTAGCATCTTGTACATTTCATCCAAGGCTTCTTGCACTCATTATAGTGGCTTCAACGTCCTGAAATCATCACTTGTAACTCTGTTCTTGTTCCCCTTGCGCATGCCATCATCTCAATGCTTGTTCTTGCTCCAATGTTCATCCTTCTCCAAGCTAGCCTCTTCATTTGTGAGCAAAACAAATGTATCCAATTTAGGCAACATCATATTCTCATGAACATTAGAATCATTACCAAGAAATGAAAGTACCTGGTAATTTAATTGGTGTGCGCGAGCTCTAGTAATTGGTCCAGTATGTATATCAGCAGGGGTTGTGGGTGTAACAATGGTATTGATGTCCTCATCATGAGGACTCGATGTAATAAGTGTGTGATTGAACTCTGTTATAATTCCTCGAGTATTGTGTGTGTCAGCATTACAGATCCAGGGATGACACTTAAGCACAGAGACTTCGGTCCATTGGGATCGTGGTCGCTACAAGATGGTATCAGAGCACACGCTGACTGTAGGACGCGACCACTAGAATAAGCCACATGATTTCTCTTCTTTGCTCATTTCTAATTCTCCTCTATTTCTACTCTATAGATGGCGGACCCCAAGAAAAAGTTCACTCAGCCGGATGACGACACCCCTTTCGGACGACACTTGAAGGAAGTCACTAAGTACCTGAACATCAGGCTACCAAGCTTTGTGGGACTTTCTCTGCAACTTTACCGGAAGAGGAGCACGGGAAGATGAAGGTTTGGGTACTTGGGACGACATTTGCGCCAACAACAGAGCCTATTGATTTCGACCTGGATGCACCAAGTTGGAGTTTGGGAAAGAGCATGGCAGCCCACATCACTTTTGGACGCATATGTGAGGTTTATCACAAGGAGCTGGAAAGCACTATCTATCAGATATGCGGCTGCCGAGACGAAGAATGGGAGATGATTCGTACCAGGAAGGATGGATTGCAGCATACATTCAGGAGATGGGTGATCACATTCGTCGACAAGAGAATCAACTATGTTTCAACATGAAGAAGATCAAGAAGCTGATGAAGAAGAATATCGAGCTAGAAGAGGAAATCAAGTTTACACGCGATGGATATGAGGAAGAAATTGCCGTACTACTGGAGAAGCATGAAGATTTGAAGAGGAAGCTTGGACTACCCATGGAGAACCATAAGTGAGAACCAGCAAAGGAGATCCGTTCGGAGGACTACATCATCTTGGACGACACCAACACAGACAGTGATGCAAATGACGATAGTGATGACGACCATGTTGACGAAGCTGGAGCAGATATCATGGAGTCTTCCTCCGATCAAAATTTCTAGACGACCACCATGTTACTAGTAGTTTTCTTCCAAGTAGTTAGCATCGATCAAGTTTGTAATCGAAGTTTAGATCGTTTGTGTGAACCTTGTTTGATATTGAATGAAGTGAATTGATTGTGTTTGTCTCATGTGCATATGGGTAGTGAATCTCTCTTAGACCTTATTCTATTCTGTTTTCTCACCCCTTCTAGCCATCAGATGCCTCCAAGACGTGACAATGGATTCGTGTTCCCACCGGAGCTCACTCAGTTGATCCAGTAGCAGAATGCCTTGATGCAGATGCTAGCTCAGAACCAGAACCAAGGCAACAAAAACAAGCCATCGACACCACCCCCTGTTGACAACCTAGCCCGTTTTCTGAGGTTGAATCCGCCTGTGTTCTCTAGCAGCACCGAGCCGATTGTTGGAGATGATTGGCTCCGCAAGATTGGGAGAGAGCTGACCACTGCAGGATGCACAGATGCAGAGAGAGTGCGCTTTGCCGCACATCAGCTTGATGGACCCGCAACATCTTGGTGGGAGAACTTCACCACCACTTACCCCATCAACACAGTTACATGGGATCACTTTCAGCAGGCTTTCTGCACCGCCCATGTTTCAGCAGGAGCTATGAGCATGAAGAAGCGTGAGTTTTGCAACTTGCGCCAAGGAGGTCGTACAGTGGGATAGTATGTGGATGAGTTTAGCAAGTTAGCACGTTATGCCCCAGATGATGTTGCCACATATGCCGCAAAATAGGAGAAGTTTCTTGAGGGACTCAATGATGAGCTGAGAAAGCAGTTGATGGTGGCAACTTTCAACAACTATCAGGAGTTGGTAGATAGGGCCCTCATGATAGAAGGCCAGTAGCAACAGATTGACAATTGCAAGAGGAAGTATAGACAAGGGAGGTGCACTTCTGGAGCTTAGCACAAGCACCGCTATTCCGCGTACTCGGGAGGGCATACTCACAACCATGGAGGCCATAACCACGGAGGACATACGGACAATGGAGGAAGTTCGCACAACCACAATGGCCCTAAGAATGGCAATGGGAATGGAGGAAGCAGCAGCCACAACCGTTCCAACCTCGCACCACCAGCCAAGAGGGATCTGAGTCACATTACGTGTTTCAAGTGTGGGAAGACCGGACATTATGCCACTGAATATCCTGAAGCAAAGAATGGAAATGGCAATGGAGGTTCTGCAAAGAAGCCCAACCCCTTCACCAAAGGTCAGGTGAACCATGTCAGTGTGGAGGCGATTGAGGATCAACCCGACGCAGTTGTCGGTAAGTTTTTGATTAATGCATTTACAACACTTGTTCTTTTCGATATTGGTGCATCTCATTCATTCATATCAAGGGGATTTGTGGATAAGTATAAGTTGCCAATAGTAGCCCTTAAGTCACCTATGTTAGTAAGTTCCCCAGGAGCGGAGTATATGGCTAGTAGGGGATGCTATCAGTTGCCAGTAACCATAGGTAGACATGTTTTCTCCACCGACCTGATTGTCCTGGAGTCACAAGTATTGGATGTGATACTAGGAATGGATTGGCTATCCAAGTATGAGGGAAACATCGATTGCGCTAGTAAATCAATTCTTCTCACCACCCTGGAAGGAAAGAGGATCAAGTATGTGTCTAGGCATGCGCCGAGGAGGACGCAGGTGAATGCCTTATCAGGAGTTGTTCAGGAGGAAGTGCCAGTGGTGAAGGATTATCCCGATGTATTTCCGGAAGAGTTACCAGGCATGCCACCAGGTCGAGACATTGAGTTTTTGATTGATTTATTGCCAGGCACCGGACCAATATCCAAGAGACTGTATCGGATGCCCGCAAATGATCTAGAAGAAATCAAGAAGCAGATTAAGGAGTTACTGGAGAAAGGTTACATTCAAACAAAAGTTCATCACCTTGGGGAGCCCAGTGCTTCATGTTGAGAAAACGGATGGACCTTTGAGGATGGTTGTTGATTATCATGCGCTGAATGAGGTGACAATCAAGAACAAATACCCTCTGCCAATGATCAATGATTTGTTTGACCAGCTGCAAGGAGCTAAGGTTTTCTCCAAGAAGGATCTTCGATTAGGTTATCACTAGTTGAAGATCCGAGAGCAGGATATACCGAAGACAACTTTTACCACGAGGCATGGGCTATATGAGTATACAGTTATGTCATTTGGTTTGACTAATGCCCCTGCCTACTTCATGAGTATGATGAACAAGGTGTTCATGGAGTTTTTGGATAAGTTCTTCGTGGTGTTCACTGATGACATATTGGTCTACTCGAAGAATGAAGAAGAGCATAAGGAACATTTGCGTTTGGTTCTCGAGAAGCTCAGGGAAAATCAGTTGTATGCCAAGTTCAGCAAATGTGAGTTTTGGTTGAAGGAAGTCGGATTTCTCGGACATGTTATATCCGGAGAAGGAATAGAAGTAGACCCTACCAAGGTTGCTTCTATCACTAAATGGTTGGCACCCACCTCAGTGGGAGAGATCAGAAGTTTTCTTGGACTCGCAGGTTATTACTGGAGATTTATTGAAATTTTTTCCAAGATTGCGAAGCCCATGACGGAGTTATTGAAGAAGGACACCAAGTTTAAATGGACTGAGGATTGTGAGGCCAATTTTCAGGAGTTGGAGAAACGCTTGGTTACAGCCCCAGTGCTGATACTCCTAGATATGCGCAAGGATTTCCAAGTGTATTACAACGCTTCTCGTCGAGGACTTGGAGGTGTGCTTATGCAGGATGGAAGACTTGTATCATATACCTCACGACAGATTCAACCTCATGAGTTGAATTATGCTACACATGATTTGGAGCTAGTAGCCGTAGTGCATGCACTCAAGACCTGGCGATACTTTCTCATCGGAAACCGTTGTGATGTTTACACGGATCATAAGAGTTTGAAGTACATCTTCACACAGAAGGAGTTAAACCTTAGTCAAAGGAGATTGTTGGAGCTCTGAAAGGATTACGATATGAGGTTGCATTATCATCCATGAAAGGACAATGTCGTAGCAGATGCGTTGAGCCGCAAGAGTTATGTTAACACGCTCATAACCGGAGGATTAACTAAGGAGCTAGCAGACGACCTTCGAGAACTACGCTTGGAGATAGTTCCAAGAGGTTATGTTGCAACATTGGAAATTCAGTCCACTTTGTTGGGTAAGATCAGAGAAGCCCAGAAGACGGATAAGGAGATTGCTGAGATAAAGGAAAGGATGAGTAAAGGAAAAGCAAAAGGATTTCGTAGGATGAGCACCACACCTTATGGTTTGAGGATCGTATCTATTTGCCTAATGACCCTGAGATCAGGAAGTTGATTCTTCAGGAGGCTCATGATTCGCCTTACTCGATTCACCCAGGCAACACCAAGATGTATCTGGATTTGAAGGAAAGTTTCTGGTGGACAGGAATGAAGAAGGATATTGCCGAGTATGTAGCAGTATGTGATGTATGTCACAGAGTTAAGGCAGAGCATCAGAAACCAGCAGGATTGCTACAGCCGTTGCCGATACCCGAATGGAAGTGGGATAAACTTGGCATGGATTTTATCCCCGGATTACCAAGGACTCGTTCAGGCTATGACTCTATCTGGGTTGTAGTTGATCATTTGACGAAAGTAGCCCATTTCATCCCTGTGAAGACAACTTATACGAGTGCTAAGTTGGCGAAGATATACATGACCAGGATCGTATGTCTGCATGGAGTTTCGAGGACCATTGTATCAGATAGAGGAACACAGTTTACTTCAAAGTTTTGGAATCAGTTGCATGAAACTTTGGGTACCAGGCTAGAATTCAGTACAGCTTTTCATCCACAGACAAATGGACAGACCGTGAGAGTAATTCAGATTCGAGAGGTCATGTTGAGAGCTTGTGCGCTAGATTATGGATCTAGTTGGGATGAAAAATTTCCCTATGCAGATTTCTCCTATAATAACAGTTATCAAGCTAGTTTGAAGATGGCCCCTTTCGAAGCCTTGTACAGAAGGAGGTGCAGGACGCAGTTGTCGTGGGATGAAGTTGGAGATCGATAGTTGTTCGGACCAGACTTAATCTGAGAGTCTGAGGAGAAGGTTAAGTTTATTCGAGACAGACTCAAGGGAGCCCAGTCGAGGCAGAAGAGTTATGCAGATACTAAACGCAAGGAGGTAGCCTACGAAGTCGGAGACATAGCATATCTTTGTGTGTCCCCACTTCAAGGAGTTAAACATTTTGGAGTCAAGGGAAAGCTAGCACCACGTTTTGTGGGACCCTACAAAGTTTTGGAACGCATGGGAGAAGTTGCGTACAAGTTGGAACTGCCCGAAGGATTGTCAAGAGTTCATGATGTGTTTCACATTTCCCAGTTGAAGAAGTGCCACGCAGAGATGGCCGATTTTCCTTTAAGAGATACAGTGCCACTGGAAGCAATTCAGTTAGATAGTGATCTGACCTATGAAGAGAAGCCAGTCAAGATTCTCGAGTTTTCCAGTCGAGTTACTCGCGGCAAGGTTATCAAGTTTTGCAAAGTTCAGTGGGGCCACCATACCGAGGAGGAAGCCACCTGGGAGTGAGAAGAAGATCTTCGCAAGGACCACCCAAACCTTTTTTGCTAATGCTACGTCTTGAGCTTGCGTTGGTTTTCCTTGAATAGGAAAGGGTGATGCAGCAATAGTAGCGTAAATATTTCCCTCAGTTTTTGAGAACCAAGGTATCAATCCAGTAGGAGGCTCCTCAAAAGTCCCACGCACCTACACAAACAAACAAAGAACTCGCAACCAATGCAGTAAAGGGGTTGTTAATCCCTTCACGACCACTTGCGAATGTGAGATCTGATAGAGATAGTATGATCAGATAAATATATTTTTAGTATTTTATAATATAGATTGGAAAAGTAAAGATGCAAATAAAAGTAGATTGAAAGCTTATATGATAAAAGATAGACCCGGGGGCCATAGGTTTCACTAGTGGCTTCTCTCAAGATAGCATAAGTATTACGGTGGGTGAACAAATTACTATCGAGCAATTGATAGAAAAGCGAATAATTATGAGATTATCTAGGCATGATCATGTATATAGGCATCACGTCCGTGACAAGTAGACCGACTCCTGCCTGCATCTACTACTATTACTCCACACATCGACCGCTATCCAGCATGCATCTACAGTATTAAGTTCATAACGAACAGAGTAACGCATTAAGAAAGATGACATGATGTAGAGGGATAAACTCATGCAATATGATATAAATCCCATCTTTTTGTCCTCGATGGCAACAATACAATACGTGCCTTGCTGCCCCTGCTGTCACTGGGAAAGGACACCGCAAGATTGAACCCAAAGCTAAGCACTTCTCCCATTGCAAGAAAGATCAATCTAGTAGGCCAAAGCAAACTGATAATTCGAAGAGACTTGCAAAGATAACTTAATCACACATAAAAGAATTCAGAGGAGATTCAAATATTTCTCATAGATAAACTTGATCCTAAACCCACAATTCATCGGATCTCGACAAACACACCGCAAAAAGAGTTACATCGAATAGATCTCCAAGAAGATCGAGGAGAACATGGTATTGAGATCCAAAAAGAGAGAAGAAGCCATCTAGCTAATAACTATGGACCCGAAGGTCTGTGGTAAACTACTCACAACTCATCGGAGGGGCTATGGTGTTGATGTAGAAGCCCTCCGTGGTCGATTCCCCCTCCGGCGGAGCGCCAGCGAAGGCTCCAAGATGGGATCTCACGGATATAGAAGGTTACGGTGGTGGAAATAGTTTTTCGTGGTCGCCTTTGATGTTTTTGGGGTACGTGGGTATATATAGGAGGAAGAAGTAGGTCAGTGGACGCCCGAGGGGCCCACGAGATAGGGGGGCGCGCCCTGTAGGGGTGGGCGCGCCCTCCACCTTCGTGGCCGCCTCGACTGCTTCTTGACTTGCACTCCAAGTCCTCTGGATCACGTTCGTTCCAAAAATCACGCTCCCGAAGGTTTCATTCCGTTTGGACTCCATTTGATATTCCTTTTCTTCGAAACACTGAAATAGGGGAAAAAACAGCAATACGGGCTGGGCCTCCGGTTAGTAGGTTAGTCCCAAAAATGATATAAATGTGTAAAGTAAAGCCCATAAACATCCAAAATGGGTAATATAATAGCATGGAACAATCAAAAATTATAGATACGTTGGAGACGTATCAAGCATCCCCAAGCTTAATTCTTGCTCATCCTCGAGTAGGTAAATGATAAAAACATAATTTTTGATGTGGAATGCTACCTAGCATAATTCTCAATGTAATTTTCTTTATTGTGGCATGATTGTTCAGATCCAAATGATTCAAGATAAAAGCTTATAAAACATAAAAAAATAATGCTTCGAAGCATACTAACAAATAATCATGTCCTATCAAAATAACATAGCCAAAGAAAGCTTATCCCTACAAAATCATATAGTTAGGCCATGCTTCATTTTCATTACACAAAATACTCCCATCATGCACAACCCCAGTTTCAGCCAAGAAATTGGTTCATACTTTTTAACGCGCTTCAGCTTTTTCAACTCTTACGCAATACATGAGCCTAAGCCATGGACATAGCACTATGGTGGTATATGGTGGTGGTTGTGAGGACAAAAAAGGGGAGAAGATAGCCTCACATCAACTAGGCGTATCAACGGGCTATGGAGATGCCCATCAATAGATATCAATGTGAGTGAGTAGGGATTGCCATGCAATGGACGCACTAGAGCTATAAATGTATGAAAGCTCAACAAAAGAAACTAAGTGGGTGTGCATCCAACTCGCTTGCTCACGAAGACCTAGGGCGTTTTGAGGAAGCCCGTCATTGGAATATACAAGCCAAGTTCTATAATGAAAAATTCCCACTTAGTATATGGAAGTGACAACATAAGAGATAGTACAATAGAGTGACATAAGCAGGCTATAAGGAATAGGATAATATATATGTGCTTATTAGTTGGAGGAAAGAGAAGAGGAGAGATAAGAGAAGCGGGCTCTTGGTTAGTAGAGCTAGCTGCAACACAAGACCCAAGACACTTTGTGTGGATGTAAGGTGGGCCAACTATTGATAAACTAGTTGTGGCACCCCGGCTCAGAGCAACCGGATTACCTTGCATTGCCATCCCAGAGATGAAGTCTTCTAGGAACACACAACAACATGGTACAGAAACAACCGCTTTATTGATGCTAGCGGATACATAAGTCTGATGTTACATCGAGATAAGAGGCCAAGTGGCACACACGGTGCAGCTGAACAGTATGTACATTATTTAATGAACATGAAAGATACCTCGATCATATCAACTACACGGCAGCGGAATAACGACGAAGTGGAACTCCATAGTACAGGGACACCGACGTGGACACGATGCTAGACGCGGGATGCTCTCCGATCCAATCAGTCTTGCCTGAAAGCTGGCATGACACGCTAGGTCAGTACATTGAATGTACTTGCAAGCTCACAACAAACATAACCACAATGGCAAACAATATCATGACAATTAATCAGGTTAATGCAATGCACATGATACTATAGATGCAATGAAACCAACATGTGCACCGAGTCCCTCGGCCTCGCTTACCAGACTTGTTACCACTGTCACCGAACGGTGATCATACCCGGATCACAACTGAAGCCAACCAGTTACGATCATCACATGATCCACAAATCATCACAAAACCAGTGCCAACAATAACTACTAAGTGTGCAAGATTAATTATAATGGTTGATCCATGGTGTGACCTACTACCGAGTTGTGTCCATAACCGAGGACGCGGCTATTGATAGATTAAAATACACTCTGCAGAGGTTAGCGCACGTTACCCACACTACGGAACTCAAGGGCCTCGCACTCCCATTCGGGTGGACCATGGAGTTCCGACGAAACCCATCCCTTGCCATGCCACTCTCCCGGCCACTCCGACCCACTCCCTCTCAGGGCTAAGTCATGGGTGGCCCCATGCCTACCAAAGGCATCTTCGGCCACTGTCGTGGCAAAACGGTCCCAAATGGGGACAAGGTACCATAAAAACAACGGGCACACAAGTTTTTGTCTGCTTACCGGGCCAGGGTACCGCACGCCCATAACCTTCCCTCGTTGGAGGCACCGGTAAGAGGCATGACAAAGGACCGAATCAAGACCCCCCATAAAGGTAAATGTGGTGGCACTGAAAAGAACCCGATTCAGAGGCACCATGACTTGATCAACGTTATATTCAAGTTCGATTATTATCAGGTTTAACTTGAAAATAAACTCACTACAAGTCATGCGATGCCATGATCATGCAATATTCGATATGCTCAGGATGCAACTCATAAGAATGGATCAACATCACCGAAATAACTTTCTTGCACTACTCATCAATAAACCCTACTGATGTTACTACACTGGTTATTACCAAACCTAATTTTTAGTTACTTATCTTTTATATGAAAATTTAATTATCAAAAGAAACTACCATAATCTATCAAAGTACTTTCATCAAGCCAAAATCCTTACTCTACTTGATTAAACTACTGCATGCAATCAACCAGTAACTAAAACAAGCATAACAAGCATGGCAAAGTAACTAAGCATTAAATCATAATCATTTAACTATTTTAAATGCATGAAAATTAACTCATATTCAAGTAGAAAATCATAGATATTGAGATGGCACCATCCAAATGTTATTGTAGCTTGCCTTAGTGCAGAGGAGGTTCACACTCCTCCTGGATGGCTTCAAGACAAGTCTCTCCCTCTGAAAATATTTAAAAACCACAAAACAAAATATCAAGAACCACTCTGAAAATCACCAGAAATTCTAGGCAGCAAGGAAAAATCCACACTTTGGTGTGCTGCTAGAGCTTTCTATAACAAACACAGTGCAAAAAGAATCAACCATTTGGACTTATAGGCTAGGAGATATCAATGGTCAAAGTTCTGGTCAAAATATTTGAATTAGCAGAAAACCAGGGGTGACATCGATGGCGTAAAGACAAAAGACACGTCCACTCGTACCGCTTCAGGTGCGAGTGGAGAGGCTGACACTGGCCCCACCAGTCAGGAGAGAGGGGAGGGGGAGAGAAATAGAACGCGGCGGCGTTTCGGCGGAGCTCACGCCGGCGAGGAGGGGTTCTTGGGCTAAGCTGGAGGGATAGGATTGAAGAGGGGGCTACGGCGCACCTGCCTGTACCCGTGCACGACGAGAGACGGCCGGAGCTGCTCGCAATCAACCTCGCAAGCAGCGGCGGCGGTCGCGTCTTGCCGAAGAGGAAGAAGGCGATGGCGAGGGGCTGTTCTAGGGGCTCTGCGGCTTCGTGATGTCACCAGAGGATCTCCAGGGACGCGCCTAGGTGGTTGGCTGGGCTCCAGAAGCTCTGGGACGGGGTGGCTAAGCTATGGCTGTCGCCGGCGAGCTCAGGTCGGGCACGGCGGCCAGAGGCCTGCCCGGCCGGCCTGCGGCTGTGTTGCGTGCTCGTGGAGGTTGGGTGGTGAGGTAGATGTCTCTGGGACGGAGGGGAGGTCTCAATTTATCGCCGGAGGGGGAAGGGGTACGTGTCGCCACCGGAGTTCTCTGGAAGACGGCAAGAGGCGACGAGGGGCATCAGCGAGGGCAGGAGAGGCTCAGCGATCACGCGGAGGCTGTCCATGCTCGCGGGCGAGCACAGGGAGGAGGGAGAGAAGAAGACAGGGGCATGGATGCACTGTGGCTTTTGGCCGCGACGCGCCCGTGCTAGCTGCGGCGTCTCCGGCATCGGCGAGCGCCAGGGAGAGGTCAAGGGCGATGAGACGAAGGTGGTGGCGCGGTGCGGCAGTCGTCGGCGAGCTCTGGCTCGGGCACGCGCCGAACAGATGCACTGACGCGACGCAGAGCACGTCGAACGCATGCCAGGCCTCGTGTCCACACACTGTCACCACCCTAGCATGGCCAAAACGACGCCCAAATGCTGCCAAACATTGTCTGGGCTAAAGTCCATGCGGTTTTTAGTCTAGGAAAGGTGAGGACTCGAACCCAGGCCGACTAGAAGTGACTCAAGCTTGCTGGCAAGTTTCTGGACAGAAACTTGGTCACCAAGTTTGGCTAGCTTCTAGAAGACCATTAGGGCTGATCTCCTGGGGTTAAGGGTTACTTAGGAGGGTGTCTAGGCTCAAGAAAGATTAGCTCCAAAAGATTACGGAAAAATGCACCTGTTATACCAAGTGCATTTTTGGGCCAGAAAGGAAAAGATTTTCTATAGCCAAAATATTGCAAAAAAGTCAACAATATTTTTTCCCAAGGAGGTGGGCCAAGGTTCAAAGAAAATTCAAGAATTATCTCAGGATTTTTGGAGCTATAAAAATTGGGATTGCTTTGGAGCTCTAATTTCTGAAATGAGCTTTCAGAAAGAAAATGAATATTTTCACTTATGAAAAATATTCAATGGGCCATTCTTGGGTTTTAGAAAGAAATGGAGTTGGATGAGATGCAGATGGGTCACTTGGGTGAAAATCAAGGGCATGCCCAAGTGACAAGTCCATTTGAATTGATTCCAAAAACTCAAATCCAAGGCAAAGGCAAATGAAATCCGGAAAAAGAGAGAAGGCAAAAACCAGGCTGTCACAAACCTCCCCCACTTAGGATGAATCTCGTCCTCGAGATTCGGTTGCTTGCCAAAACAGTTTTGGGTAAGCATTCCTTAAAAATTCCTCTCTTTCCCAGGTTGCCTCTTCCTCGGTATGGTGCTCCCATTGAACCTTGAAAAACCTGATTACTTTGCTGTGAGTGACTCTTTCTGTCTCATCCAATATTTTAACTAGTCTTTACTCATATGTCAGATCCTTAGCCAGTTCTATCTCTGCCATATCAGTCCTTTTCTCCGGTGGCAAGATACATCTTCTTAGCTGGGAGACATGAAACACATTGTGTACCTCTGACAGTTCTTGTGGCAACTCCAATGGATAAGCAACTGCTCCAACTCTGTTCATGACTGGGAATGGGCCAATATATCTGGGTGACAACTTGCCCCAGGTCTGAAACCTCTTAATTCCTTTCATCGGGGTGACTCAGAGATACACATGTTCTCCTGGTTCAAATCTGATCTGACGGTGTTTGGCATCATAGTAACTCTTCTGTCGTGACTTGGCCAACTGCAGTCTATCTCGGATCTCCTTGACTTGCTTCTCAGCTTCCATCATTAGATCAGTTCCGAAGATACGGTTGTCTTTGGTTTGAGACCAGTTCAGTGGAGTGCGGCACTTACGGCCATACAGAGCTTCATATGGTGACATCTTCAAACTGGTCTGGAAACTGTTGTTGTAGGAAAACTCGGCGTACGACAGACAGTCTTCCCACTTAGGTCCTTGGGCCAATACACATGCTCGGAGCATATCCTCGAGTATTTGATTTACTCGCTCGGTCTGTCCGTCTATCTGTGGATGATAAGCTGTCACTACAAAAAAATACACTTCTGTGATGATACGTGTTTGTCATAGTAGGTCGCGTTTTTTGTCATGCATGTACATCCATGACGATTTTATGACAGAATCAAGATAGTCATACCTGTGCTATCGTAGAAGTGTTCCATGACATTACCAAAATTATCATCACGGAAGTGTCCACTTCCATGACGATAAATCGCGCGTCACAGAAGTGCTTTCATCAAGGGTGACCGACACGTGGCATCCACCGTAACGGAATGCCGTTAAGCTATCGGGTCGGGTTTTGGATCCGATAACCCGTTAACAGCCCCGACCAATGGGGATTTTTGACGTGTAAAATCATCATTGGCTGGAGGAGACACGTGTCAGGTCCGCGTTGGCATAGGTGTCACTCATCCAATGGGCAAGACGCGCCGATGATATGTTGACACGTGGACCGGCCCATCAAGTTTAAATGAGCCGGCCCAACTCAAGGCCCACAAGATTTTGCGGACCAGAATGGGCCGGCCCAGCTAAAGGCCCACGAGATTTTGCGGACCATAATGGGCTAGCCCAGCTAAAGGCCCACAAGATTTTACAGGCCATCATGGGCCGGCCCAGGTAAAGGCCCACAAGATTTTTGTGTGCCATAATGGGCCGGCCCAGGTAAAGGCCCACAAGATTCTTGAGGATCATAATGGGCCGGCCCAGCTAAACGCCCACGAGATTTCGCCGACATTAATGGGCCGGCCCAGCTATAGGCCCACAAGATTTTGAGGACCCTAGTAGGCCGGCCCATTAACTGGCTGCCATGTTTTGGGCCAAATGCCGACCCATAATTGATCCGGTCCATTAATGGCCTGCCACGTTCTGGGCCTAATAATGGCCCATATGAGATCCGGCCCATTAATAGCCTACCACGTTCTGTTCCAAATTACGGCCCAGATCAGGTCTGGCCCTTTAAGAGGCTTTGGGCTAAATTATGGCCCATATCAGATTCGGCCCGTTAACTGGACGCTATGCTTTTGGGCCCACTTGCTAAAGGCCCATTTATTAATTCGGCCTGATATTAGTTTTGGCCTGTTAAGGGCCCGTTTAACATTTCGGCCCTATATTAATTTCGGCCTGTTAAAAGCCCGTCATATAGTTGGGCCTAACTATGGCCCGGTTTGCATCCGGCCTGCTCGCAGCCGATATCTGATTGGGCCAAACAAGGACCGAGACAATTTTGGCCTGTTAAAAGCCCGTGATTTGATTCGCACAATCATGGGCCGGGGTCCATTTCGGGCTGCTACCGGCCCGTGAGCTGTTCGGCACATTTCAGGCCCAACCTACTTCTCAGCCTCCTAAAAGCCCATTGAGTTTTCTTGCGAAAAGAGGGCCGGGGGTTACTCGGCCTATTAAAGGCCCGAATCTACTAGTGGGCCAGTTTACTTTTGGCCTTTTAAAGGACCAAGATGACGGGGCCCATGATGCGGATCATACATGGTGATTGCATGACGGCCCGATTATGTACCGTAATTTTATGGTTTGGCCGGTTTGCTGCGAAGACAGGATATATATACAGTAAAATAACTGCAGCATCGTGAATAAGAAAAAACCTAGACTATACAATAAAGAAATTACGGCATATTACATCCACTGGGCATCAAAGTTCGCCACTATGATAATAAAGCACAAGCAGACAGCAGATTACATACACTGGGCATCAAAGATCGCCACCAGTGAAAATAAACATGCCGACAAAATAATATACAAAACCAACAGCACTTCAATAGAGTTCAAGAAAGGTTAGCCCTGCTGGGGAGCAGCAGCGCAAGCAGCTGAGCAAGATGATGAGACTACGCTTGTTCAACACTTATATCTTCCTCACTCTGAAAGATAAACAAGCAAACAGATGACAGGTTTTGCACATAAAAGTATCAGTGCTGACAATTCATCACATTTCTTACTGACGAATAAAGTGACACAGTTTAAAATTGCATTAACACAATATGGTATTGTTCAAGTCAAGACATGGCAGGAAATGACATTGTGAAGGAGTTGGCAGCTTCATGACACCACTGGATTACAGATCAAGAACTCATAAGTATCAATGGTTAGTGTGCTGTCAATTTATCCCATTTCAGATTGGCAAATAAAGAGACGGTTTAAATAATAGTAGAATGATATGACATTGTTCATAGTTAAGACATTGCAGAATATGACATTGTGTTGTAGTGGGTAGGTTCACCACACCACTGGATTACGGATGAGAACAGAAGCATACATGGAGTGCAAAAGAAGATCACTTGCTCTGTATAGTTTAATTTACATGGTATGAAGAAGGAACTTGGCTGTACAACTGAAAACTTAAATTGAGAAGGACAAACTTTTGTTTATGAACTACATAATAAACTTTAAACATGCAATTTGATGCAAACACCAAAAATAAACAGCTGTTGCAGTCATGCCTAACCAAATATACACAACAAAGTTTGAAGGCTTGAGAAGGACAAACTTACATTACTGGTGAAGACATGCTCTATAAAGCCCTTGTCCATGCTGATGGGGGGGGCAATTCAAGAAGTTTACCACAGAATCTTCTTCATAAGCATTGCCTTTATTCTACATTTTGTTAAGAGTAAATATAGATGTGATAATATACGAAAAAATGGAGAATATTTAAGACAAGATGAAGAGTGATGCTACATAACCAAGTAGCTATAAATGTATGTGCAGCGATACAGGCAAAAGGCACAGCCAAGAGCAATGCACAGCTAAACTTCTTCAGTACCAACCTTATGGTAAGAGTAAATATAGATCTGATGTGTAGAAAATGGAGGGCAAAGGCAAATAAGCTGCAGAGTGATGGTACATGAACAACTACCTGTCAATATAAGTACACTGATAAAGGACAGCATGTACTTACAAGAACAATGCCGAGCTAAAAAAATTCATTGGCATTGGATATATTCTACACTAATGTAACCATTCATACAGATCAGATAATTTGGAGCGAACAATTGATAAGCAAGCTATCATGCATACTGCTGTCACATAATGAACCAGGTATGAATGCAAGTACAGTGATACAGGACAACAGGTACTAACAAGAGCAAAGCAGCGGGCAGCATATTTGTGATATCCTGTCGTTCTTTTCAAATCGGAATTCTTCTTCGAGTAGATTTCCTGCCAAAAAGATCCGTAAGGCACATGCGGAAAAGTAGAAGTTCAAATTGTCATGTGACTTCATATACAGTACCTCATCCTGGGAACAAGACCAGTGCATAACAAGGTTTTTCCTTTCAATGTCTTCTAAATTTAGCACAGGATACTTCACCGGAAATTCGTTTATAGACTTGCCATCAAAGTGTGATTTCCTCACGTAACACCGATACTGCTGCAATGCTTCCTTGAAAAGCACAAGCAAGCTTTGCTCGTCATGACTATCCAGATTGACCCTCGTATAGTTACAACAATGTAATGTAAATCATTGATGTGTTCAATCAGCAGAAAACAGGAAAATAATAACCATGAATAATAGCACTTACACGTAAGTTGGACAGGAAGATGTGAAAATGGTGTTTGTCTTCACTATAATCTTCCCATGATGGGAATATATGCACGTAGTCCCTAACAACATTGAAAGCATTGTCTTTTAAAATGGGAATAAATGGAATGGGGTTCCAATCTGCAGGAATTGGCCGTCTCTGCAGTTGGGATAGGTCTTCGGCCGGTGGACTTGCTGTACTTTTTGCTGGAGTGGGATTTTTCTGTGGTACGGCTGGTGCTATGGCAAATGAAATCGGTATACCTTTTGCTGGAGTGCAGGTCCTGTGTGGTGGGGCTAGTTGTGTGGCCAGTGAAGTATGGGTACAGTCTGCTGGAGTCGGTCCTACGTTTTGTGTCACTGGTTGTACAGCCAATATAAGTGGGGCGCTGTCTGATTTCACCGGCACCACCACATTTTTCAAGGACTTCGCCGGTGCTCCTTCAGGTTCGGCAATCACCCTCTTCCTTTTTTATGTCTGATGCACAAGAACAACATTTGAGTGGAAAAACATGGTATGATGACATATGGAATATGTATTGATAATGGATGGGCATGGCATCTCGAGTTATATGATGAGTAAACTAAGCAGATGGCGGTGCAACAAAGTAGAAGAAATGCAAGACAACATATGCAAGATATGCGCAATTAATAAAACCTTGCCAAATTAGAACAGGCACCTTGATGGGTGAACATGACATGCCATCTGCCTTTGACTCCTCGAGGTTAGAATAGTCATTAGGATGATATTCTGAACAAGAATCAACAGGTGGGGAGCGTATGAGTTTCATTACATCCAGAATGGCACTCAATGCCTTGGTGCCAATTTTGTAAGTCATTGCAGTGTTCCACAATATTCTTCTGATGCGCGGATTCTGATATTCACTGTAATTGCGTATAATATCTGAGAACCATGAAAACATAAATAGTTGTGAGATTATCTTTGTAATGCAGATGATATTCTAATATAGGGGCGCCCCTGTAAACACTTGTGTGCTATCACTGGATTCTGATGAGAGAGCTAATGTGTGCTGTAATATGGTGCGTGCCTTTATATAATCTGGCACAAGTACACACAAAAATAGGCTCCACAAGTAAGGATAGTTGGCAGATGATAGGTTCATAATATACTGTATAGAAAGTTTATTGCCAAACCATGATAACAAGAGCACACAACAACTAGGCAGATCATAGTGTACATAACAGGGGTACACCATAACCACGATATATAAATCGGGAAAGTGGAACTGGCTTGAAAATACGGTGTTGTTTTGTCGCTAGTAATTGAAAGCCTATCGATCATGTACAGGCCAGCTCTATTAGCTGTTGACTGCAGATGTCCCTGCGCCCCTTCCTGACAAGGAACATACTGTACGTACTAAATACAGAATAAACAAAGAGGAACGTGTTAAAGAACAGAAGAGGAAGCATATTCTTGAGGTTCCGCTTCATTGCATACAATGTTGGTTGCCCACTCATGATGAATCACAGCGCCCAAAGAAATGCAATTCCATGCTGTCTCTCTATATGTGGCAATCTTGAACAAGAGTCATTAGGATCATATTCTGAACAAGAGTCAACAGGTGGGGAGCATATGAGTTTCATTGCATCCAGAATGGCACTCAATGCCTTGCTGCCAATTTTCTAAGTCATTGTAGTGTTTAGCTTCAAGAGTGGACTGCTGCTAGTGTGACACAAAGCAGCTACACAGATCATAGTGTAGATATAACGGGGAAAACCGTAAGCATCAGAGTAAAATCAGCAAAGTGGAACTTGCTGGAATATATGTGCTAGTACTGCCGGTACGGCTAAAAAGGCTTCGGATACTAGTTCTCTTCAAGTGAAGGTGCGGTACTGTTAATATCAGTGTAACTCTCAAAGGCGACACAGCTCCCCGCATTTCCTTGCTATTCTTATAGGATTCAAGTGGGCAGCTCACTACAAATCCTATTCCTATGTTTACAAAATCCTACGAATCAAAGAGGCTCAAAGTGTCCATCACAACCGACCGTATAGACCTCTACACTGCAAATGTCCCTGCTCATCTTCAGTACAAGGAACATACTATACTACTATCATACTCCCTCCGTTCCAAAATATAAGTCTTGGTAGAGATTTCCACTATGGATCACATACAGATGTATCCAGATACATTTTAGAGTGTAGATTCACTCATTTTGCTCCATATGTAGTCCATGGTGGAATCTATACAAAGACTTGTATTTAGGAACAGAGAGAGTACATATTAAAGAAGAACGGAAGAGGAACATGGTAAAGAAGAGCAAGCAGATTTTGGATAATAAAATGTTGGTTGCGCAGTGCCCACATGATGAACCAGAGCGCATTAAGAATGCAACTCCCAGCTGTCTCTCGACCATTTCAGGCGGTTGGATGAAGATCCTACGTCTCCTAACCCTTCTTCTTCCTCGTCTCTGATTCTTCCCATACAGAACACCGCACGGGCCGCCGGTTGGACCACCGGCCCCCATCGCCTGTGTACCTCCGCCACCCCCACCCCCACCCCCGCCCCAACCCCCACCCGCGTCGAGTTTTCTTTGTTCAGGGAGGCCCCAGAACCACCCGAGCCCCTTCGTTCGCACCGGCGAACTCCGGCGAGCTCTAAAAAATCGACTGACCCAATTTTGAAATTTAGTCTACTGTGATTTAACTAGTGTGGAATATAAAAGGGGGAAACCATAAGCATTGGGAGTATAGTGTTGAGCGTGCTATGGCGGATCTGAAGGTGCAAACCGGACAAAGGCAACTTCGCAACCAAGACAAGAAATCAGAGTAAAGTAGTGGCGATCTATTTTCTTGCTGCAATAAATAAGTTGAGCAGATACGAAAGAGTACCGCCTCTGGTGCGGCACCGTGTACGCATCTGCAGAGAATTTGACGGTGCTGCGGTAGCGATGGCTGTCGGCGGCGTGGAAGCAGATCTAGGAGGGTAGACGGTGGCGGCGGGGCGCGGTGGACGAGACGGTCGTAGGAGCGGCGCCGGCAGGGTGGACGACAGCGGGGATGAAGCGAGAGGACGGGATGGAAGGATCCCGGTCCGAAGCCATGGATGAGAGAGGTCGATATCTTGTAATGGACGGCGGCGTCGGGGTATCAGCTCCAGCATGGTGGAGGAGGACGGCAGTGGATGGGGTGGCGGACGGCGGCGGACGGAGGAGGGTGGGGTGGAGAGGGTGTTTTGTCACCCACGGAGTACGAATGGGGAAAAGGGAGGTAGAGAGGAAGGGGGAACCATGTATTCAGGGCGCGCTTGTCTCAAATGCGAGGAAATTTACAAACGTAGCCCTCGTTCCAAATTTCTACTACATCACAGCAATATTAGTCGGTTGGGGATAGGACGGTAATCTCGCATACACCGAATATTTGCCGACGAGAGTTTGATTTTGGCGCCCACCGTGTATGAATATGAATTGGGGAGGGAGTCGATTTCGGCCGAGGACACACTGTGTTTTGGCGCCCACTATGTATGAATCCGGGTGAGAGGCGGTTACGTCACGTTTGGGTGAAATACAAACCTACCCCTATCGAAACCTATAGAAATCCAGCAAATAGGCTTTGCGTGGCAGGGATAGGCAGTAGTAATTTCCATCTCGCAGATTTTGGTTTCGGGCGGTTACTGCGACTTTCCCCGCTTCGTTCAAATTTTGCAGAGTGCACGTTTACCGTGCCAACTCAATTCGAAACCCATTTGTATTCTATTTTTTCGGGCGGGATCCATTTTCAATTGGAATTACATTCTATATACATCATTTTTTATATATACTTTCAAAAGCACAACACCATTTATACATAAATATGGTTTACAAATGGCATGATCTCAGATTCATAAGGTTGTATCCATCAATTTGGATTTTCAAATATTTGAAACCACTTTTATGATGAAATCCAATGTATGCATTCCTCGCTAACTGTCTCCAATTAATGTGTGTTTCATGCGGGTTTTTTACTTCTCAAACATGTATAATGTGTTTCACACACGCAACATATAGTAGAGTAATCCCGTTTAGATATTAATTGCATATAAACCATGCATTGTTTGTAATTAAAGAATCTTTGGATCACCAATATTGATAAACTATATAACATTACACGTGTTCCCAAATTCAAATGAATATGCATGTTTTATACACCAATTTGCGTTATGATATTATTGATGTCGCGATCTCCAGTTTAAATATTTGAATCCCCTTTAATCCAGATATTCGTCTCATATAGATATCACTCATGCTTATATAGGACTATCTCTCTGGACCTATACGCGTTCATCGTCTCTCAGGTATCTCTCGTGCTACCTATATGTCGACAATGTTCTTTTATCCTCGTAACACACTGACGGTACTCTCTCCCTCGACCTTCATCACTCTATCTCTCTCTAAGTATACCTCGCTCCCTGCTATGTGTCTCTAACTATGATTCTCCATGTGGAATCTCTCTCTCTCACAAACACAAAACTTTGTCTCCCGGGGTCTCATTTCTCTCTACTATTCCCATGTGTGCCACTCGAACACCCCTCATACAGAGATGTCTTTCGCTCCTTAGATATGAGAACCTATGACTCTTCCTCTTAAATATCTCTTTCTCACACACAAACACAAACTCTGTCTCCCAGGGTCTCATATTTCTCCATTGTTCTCTTGTATGTCGCTCACACACACTCTCTCTCCCTAGAGATACCTTGTGTTCCCTCATATGTCTCTCTAGCTATCACTCTCGTTGTGAAATATCTTTCTCTCTCGCGGACACAAAACTCCGTCTCTCGGGATCTCATTTCTCTCTGATATATGTTTGTATGTGACTCACATGCATCCTCTCTCTATCTCTCTCACACCCACACACATAACTCAGCCTTCTGATCCACTCGACTCCTATCTCTAATGCACACTAGCTAGCATCTTTCTCTTTCTATTTTTCTGTTTCTCCATCAACCTTCTTTCTCGCCCTCACTCTTGATTCCTATCACGCACACTACATATGTTTCTCTCTACATGCAGTCAAGTGCCCTCTCACACACATATATAACTTCACCCTCTGAACCACCCGGCAGTCATCTCCAACACCCAAACTAGCGGATGTCCCTCTAGCTAGCATCTGCATCTTTGTATCTATCTGTAGTTTCTGCGTCAACATTTCTTTCTCACACGGAGTCTTGCTTCCTATCACCCACACTATATATGTCTCTCCATACATATGCATTTATAGGTTGATCTCTTTTGCACAATCGTTGTGCCTCACTCCCTCTACTCGCCATAGATGCATGCTCCAGCCCACGCCACTATCTCTTAAAGACAAAAACACATGCTCAATTGTCGGGCCTTCTTCCCTACATTCTCACATGCATGCATATTGTCATACCGATCCATCTCTCCCATGTCCTTGATCTTATGACTTATGTCTTCTTTCTTTTATCTCAATCATGCGCGCGCGCGCACACACACATCCCACGTATACATGTATACCTCTCACACATGCACGTTCAAGGTCTCTATGTCTCCATACGTAGTTAATTACCCTCAATCCTAACGCCACATCGAATCGTTCTCCTCTTGTGTGCACATAACTTCCGCCTGGATGGGTAAAACACACACTCACACTTAACAATCTCCTTCTAGCTACCCCCCTCCTCTCACTCTTCCCCTATATCCCCGAAACCAATAAGACCATCCCTTTGTTTAATTCCCGCCTACATGCACCATCGATATATAGTAGTCTTCCTCGGTGTCTCTCGAACAAACAAGTTCTCTCGATGTCGACTCCTCTCACGCGCGCACACCTTTTCTTCCCTCTCTATGGGCATTTTCTCTCTCGCACCCCATCGTTGGTGGCCTCTGCCATACACATCACCTCTCTATGATGAAGCCATGCACACTTAAATTACATCTGCCACCGAGGACCCCGCGACACACACACACACAAACACACACACACACACACGCATGCACGCACACCCACCCACCCACCCACCCCCCCACACACACACAAACACACACACACACACGCACACCCCCCCAGCCCCCCCCACACACACACTAAGACTCCATCTCTCTCTCTCTCAGACACACAATAAGACTCCATCTCTCTCTCTCTCTCACACACACTAAGACTCAATCTCACACACACATGCTCTAGGCGGAGCATCTGTTCCTACCACCCTTCATCCAACCTTACCCGTATGATAAACAATCACCTTAATTTACTTGCATAACATGGACAAATTCCACTTTACTTTAGTAGTCAGCAAACTTATCATCTGTACCCTTATAAAAAAAACGAGTTGGCGATGATGGTGTGCCTGCCATCTTGTAATACAGACCGTATGATCTATATCTGACGGATAGAAAGCAAACTATGATAATTTTACAAAAGATACCCGCACCTCTCTCCACATCCTTATCTCCCACAACCTCATTGCTCAGCAATTAAAAAAGGAAGTCTCTGGAACAATCTAGCATGGTAGCCGCTGCCGCCTGCCGGCGCCGTCCATCCCCATGCCTCCGCCCATTCAGACCACCAGTCACCACCACGCTCCACTCCTCCTCGCCTTATCTCTCATCTTCCATTTTTTCGATGACATTCTCGAGATACCAGTTTTCCGATAAAATTCTAGAGATATCATTAGTTTCTACACAAGGGATTACTCCTGCATGGGTCAATCACAATAGGTGTTTTGTAAAAAATGCATATTGATGTTCCGTGCAATGCACGAGCATCTTGCTTGTAATTATATAATGCAAATCACGAGCAGGAAGTGACATTCTTTTGACACAACCACGTTAACATGGCCACGTAAATCACTAGCTAAAGTAAATACCATTATACTTATATTCCGATGCAAAAGGTTGAGTACATGTCCGAAGAGTAGAGTCGCACACACGCACTCTATCTCTCAGAATCTCTCACACACACACCAGTTACGTGACGCCCACTTAAGCAGACACGTATGTTACAATTTGTGCACCCGCGGGTACACGTGATGCTGCGCATTTATTTAAGCCGGAAGGCGAACCCAAACAGTAGCTGCATTCATTCCCCTCCCGCTGCCTCTTCTCTGGTCGCCGTCACCCGGTAGCCATGGCCCGGCCGAAGGTAACAACATACGCCATACTCCCGCCGGAGCGGCGCTTTAATATGGAAATTTTAGTGGCCATGCATGCATCTTTTTGTGCTAGCACTCCTATATAAGGGTTGACCGGTCGCTTCCCGCGGACGTGCGCGGGCGGTGGAAGAGGAAGGAGAAGGGAAGCGGGCTGTGGAGTAACGTTTTTTACCACAATTTCTTAGGAAACTGAGTGCAATAATTGAGTAGTTTTGCAAACTACCAGTACTACACCTGAAACGGTTAAAAACCTATACTCCCTTGCCAGCACGGGCTTCCCGCGTGAAACGGTCAGCGTCACCCTGGAGCGTCAGTGCCGCATTAATGCCCGGCCAAAGCGGAGGCGACCTCTCACTGGCGCCTGCTTTGAAGTGGCGCAACGGCCGAGAGAGCGCCGCTTCCCGATTCACGCGACTGTTCCGCATCGAGACTGGCCATAGGCCCTGTTTGGATCCATGGGTTAGAGTTAGTTTGAGCTAGTTGGGGCTCAAATAGCCCTAAAGTATCCAAGCATGAGGGTTTAAATTGGAGCAAGTTGCACCGAACCCACCAAAAAAAACTATCCCACCCAAGAGGTGCTAACTGGAGATAGTTCTCATTGGGACCACTGAAAAATCACTTTTCTCTCTCCATCAAGTGCATTTATTGTCAATCTAACCCTGTCACCCAAACACCTCTTTGGCTACAGTTAGTTCAGGGTTAGTCATGAGTTAGTCTAACCTCTAGCTAAGTTAGAGTATCAAACAGGAGCAATATAGGACATGCAAGTTGCTCAAAGCATACAGTCAAATTCGTACGTGAAAGGATTTTTTTTCTTTTTGAAAACGGAACGTGAAAGGAATTTTTTTTAGAATGCTCTTGGCATGTCACTAACATGTGATGAGTTAACCGACCTCAATAGACGGCAAAAACCCCAGCCCGCCGCACTTTGATAGAGACGAGGAGGGAGAAGCGATACTGGCTGCTAGATTACTAGAGATAGGTGTCGCACGGAAGCCAAGAAATATGGTGATAGCGTGGGTTATCCATGTACTAGTATGATGTAACTACACTGGGCTGCTGTGTTTCGTACTCTTCCAGTCCACTTTGGAGATGATTGGTTGATTTTATATCGCTGAATAATATTAAATATTATGAGTGCAGACGCTCCACCACGAGGTTCCTAGCTCCTCGGTCGTCGGGAATCTATGTTCTTCCACTCTATTTTTTTACGTGAGCTTTGTTCATCCTTTTGCCAGCACGCGAGACATCTAGCATCAAGGTGCACGTGTTATGCAAGGATCATTCCATCTATATGAAGAACACGTGGGACTGGAACTATGAGACGGACATGTACCCAGGAGTGGACGTACGAACCTGAGTAATATAGCGAAGTAAGTGAAGTAGAAAGGCACAAATGGTATGAACATGCGTGGCATATAGGGTGTGTTTGGTTGCGTTCTCGTCTCAGCATAGTTGTTCCCTCTTCATGCATGCTCAACTCAACACCCCTCTTCATGCATGCTCTCTTCATGCATGCTTCTAGTGTATTTGTGCTAAACTAGTGTGGACTCATGCACCCTTCATGCACCCTAAAGTAGGTCGAGATGGGAACTCTTGGGCGGCATTTGTCTCTTACAACGTACTACCACTAAATGTTGTACGTGCAATGCACGGTGATGTTATGGAGTACGTGCCTAAGTACTCTACTACTACTATATTACTTGGAGGCACATATTAACTTTTATATTTGTTTACGTGTATGCCCTGAGACCTTCCAACTAGACGTGTCTTTCTCTCTAGGTCGCACTTTGTATCGTTCATACCACTAAGTACTACTATGTGTGGTCTCCGACCCAGAAGTGGAAGAAGTGGAGATTCTCTACCACGCTGTTTTTTTTACGCTGGGCTCTACCACGCTGTTCATGTCCCACTCCTTTCGCTGACGTGTGGGACATCTAGCACGTGTCGTGTTTGGCACCCTTCGTCGTAAGAGTTGAAACTCTAGCATTCATCATAAATAAAAAACAATTATAAATTAGCAGTGATACTATTTTTTTGAGAACCAATCAGCAATGATGCTATACCATGCGGTTTCCTTGCTCCTCGATATTGGAAAGAATACTTCCGTTCGCCAACATGTGGGACGTCGACCATCCTGGTCCACTTGCCATGCGTGCAGAACTCCAAGGGAGAGTCACCCCGGTTGTCGTGCCGCAATAACAATGACTAATGAGCCGTCAAATCACAGGCCCACTTCCCACTTTGAAGTTGCTCGGACGAAGGAACCATCATGACTTCGTTGAATTCCGCTTCTTGAAGAAAACTACTGTACCAGCAGTACTGCTAGCTATAGTAGTTACTCCAACAGAGGCCTCCTTTCGTTCATAGGATAGGAATTTTATAGGAATATGAAAATCAGAGGAAGTGAGATGACATGCATCTCAACTCCTATAGAGAAAGAGATGACATTTGATGCATAGGATAGGAATATATCCAGTTAGTCTAGGCTAATGTACTGGTAATTTGCTCTAAAAACTACAGTAGTAACTAGTAGTACTAGTACATGCTCGTACTCATACACAGACACACACACTAACTACTAGTACTACTACTTCTCACATGCTGGCCAGACGCCGTCGTTCTCCTTCCCGGTTTTGTCGACGACACCCCACCGTGCTTGGATCTCCGCCGACCTCTCCGCAGCAGCGCGTGCGTCCTTTTCTTTCTTGCGGCGGCGGGGCATCTTCAAATTCCTCCCACATAGTTGTGAGGTCGCGAGCGGCGATGAACTCGGCACGACGGGATGCCATCGCTTCCCAACCATTTTGTGTGCGGTCGTGGGCGGCGAGGAACTCGACGCGGCGCGATGCCATCGCTGCCTTACCGGTTAGTGTGCGGCGCGGTGGCATGAATGACGCTTGGTGAGAGCTCTGGGGTGGAGTAGCCAGACAACCGTATAGTGCATTGGTTTGTCAAGAGCTCAAGGACAGAAGACAAAGGAAATTTGGATTCCCCTTAAATCCTGGTCATTTATTACTGAGTAAAATGCATTGGCGGTCATCGAACTGGCTCAGCGTATAGCTCCGTATTTGTCTGGTTGACCAGTCAAACAGTCCGCATGCGCCTCATCAGCTCGTGTTCTTTATCTATCTACGCGGTCCTACCTGTCAATGGAGAAAGAAATACTGTAAAAACCAAAATTATGCGTATGTGGGGAATCAAACCACGGACTCGTCGCTGCAACGCACCCTCGTCAGCCAAATGAAAATGAAATACTTCACGTCAGACACTCACGCTCACGCTGTCAAAGCATGCTAATGCATGCATGTCGCCCTCTAAATCAAAGTCCTGCTCATGGCGCAACGCAAACGGCGAGCCCATCACCTGCGCACCCCGGCGGTGCCTGACATTACTTGGAGGCCTACGCGAACGCCGAGCATGTATTCACCTGGCTCAACACCAACGGTCATACTCGGAGCGCCTTGCTCATGTATATCGTCCAGCACAACGACAATCTATAAAATAGCCTAGCTAGAGAGGGTACTATGGTAGTATGGTACGGAGTATGTACTATCGTGAGCGACCGATCTTAGTGCCACTGCACACCGAAACCCCTTCCATCGCTAGCGCGCGCTTCCTGCTTGAAACGGTCACCGTCTCTCCCGAATGTCAATGCCGCATTCGCCGGACTTAACTGCAGGTGCAATTGGTGTGTCACTGACATGCGGGCCAGATGCCCGTTGGGCCCACATGTCAGTAAACCAACGCATCTGCAATTAAGTCACTGAAGCAGCATCCGCATTCACGCCTGACGAACCTACTCCAGCGCCAGTTGTCCATCCGTCTACCGCGGCTCATTGCCATTCGCCCGCTATATTAACTTGAGCCCCAGCTCCGAGCCATAGCCAAAGACCCACACTTATTCTCCTCCAGTCCCTTCCTTCTATCGGTACCACTCCAACCATGGCCTCCTGGCGCTCCGAAGCTCTCTTGGACGTATTGTCGCAGGAGCAGACGAGGGACATCGGCGGCTCCGCTCCGGGCGCGCTCCAAAACTCTCTTCGACGTACTGCCGCAGGAGCAAACGAAGGAGATCGCCGACACCCCCCCGGCCGCCCTCCGCCGCCACGACCACGAAGTCGGCGCGCGTGCGCGGGCGCAGCCGGCAGCGAGGAAGAGTAGTACACGGTAGGTCGCCGCCGCTCTGGTCCCAGGAAGGCCACCGCTACTCCACTCAGTCGACGCCAAGCTTGGTGGGGTAAACATCGGCGGCCGATTAGCCGCTTGACGGCGACGTGGAGGCGGAAGTCTGCAGAACCTTGTGCTCTGGAGGAGGAGGTTATTGAGGCGGATGAGGAGGAGGCCAAGGCAATGGCCGGCTTTCTCGGGTTCATGGCCGGTCATGGTGGTCGGGCGCTGGCGATCGTTTAGATTAGGTTTACAGTAGGTTTTAGTACGGTTTGTGCAAAATATGTAATGAATTTCGTCCAGTTTGTAGGAAAAGTTTTCGAAATGTAATGAATTTCATCCGGTTAATTTGAAATTTGCTTTGTTTGCACGAATTTCGTCTGATTAGTTCATATAGTTGTCGAAAGGTATGCGGGTAGCATCGGATTGCATCCATCAGTGTCCTCTGACAAATGCCGGTGCAAATTTGTGGGCCAGCGCTGGAGATGCCCTAACTATCATGCTATAATCGCTAACAGTCCTCCATTATTTGGCAGGGAACAGTTATCCATCGATCAAAATCAGATCCGCGGTGTTTCGCACTCCTCCCGCGTAAGAGTGTAAACTCTTGCTTACAAAAAAATGGAGCAAGTGGACGGCACTGTAGCACGTCATATCACTCGAACTAGCCCACCTAACGAGCGGGAAAGCACCGCCCTCGTCATTTTGTTCTGGATTTCTATCGATCGATCGCGTGAAAATGTTACGCTTCGCATTTTCTAAAGGAAAAGGGGGCACACTTACGACTCGTATGCGTCGCACCCCCGACAGTCCGGCTCGCACGCCGCTCACCAGAGGGGACACGCGTTGTCTTGCAATTTCACTGACATGTGGGACTGTAATTGAATAAACCATCGATAGCCGAAATCTAATCGCTCGGCCGGCGTCGGCTGAGAAGAGAGAAACGGGAGGGAGAATAGATCGCCCGCCCGCCACGCACGGACTCCAAGAAATATATGGTGATAATGTGAGGTGGGCCATGCTGGAGTCCGGACCGCTTCCGGAGCCCGCTCTGACCGCCCTGGCCCCTCAAGACGCCAGCTACCCGCCGCATGCATGCATAGCAAGTAGTACTAAAAAACTTGGGCTATAAGCCCGCTTATGTGGAGGAGAGAGAGGCATTGACAAAGTCAAGGAGTGGGCTCTGCAAGAGCCCGTCTCTACACGTGCTCCTAGGTATAAAAAATAATTCTAAAAAAAGGCATAAAAACAATTGTGTCTAAAAAAAGAAAGGTAAAAAACATTTGAGAGGAAATAGATAGAGAGAAAGTGAGAAAAAGTTGTAACCTTATAGCCAACCTTATAGTCAATAGTATGGTAGCATTACATGAGGAAGGAGGGAGTGGTGCACATGCCAAGTTCACTGGGCTACCGTGTTTCACACTCCTCCGTCGTAACAGTGGAGACAATAGCTTTCATCAAAAATAAACAATTAATACTCGTTGCTCGTCCTCTATATCGGAAAGAATACTTTCATTCGCCGACATGTGCGACGTCGACCATCCTCGTCCACCTGCCATGCACAAAATTATCCTGGTCTACCCCGGTAGTATCGCAGGCCCAACCTCTCCCACTGTAAGTTGTTCGGATGAAGGAACCATCATGACTTGTTGAATTCCGCTTCTTCAAGAAAACTTACTGTACCCGCAATACTGCTACCACATGCGCAGACTGGACGGCACTGTACCACGTCATATCACTGAAATCCACTAGGCCAAACTAGCCCGCCTAGGTCATCTATTTTGGAACGGAGGGAGTACATCTCTGCACTGCTATGATTTTGTGTTGTACATCTCTATAATTTTGCTACGATTTTCCTACCCTATGAACCAAATGAGGCCTGAATGTATCCGTGTCCACTATTGTCTGATCGATCGCTAAGCCTACAATTTTAGGAGCTAGGGCTATTGGTCGATCAACGACGGATAAGTATAAGCGTACCACGAGCTCATGAGCCCCAACGTTTCTCTTCGGTGAGTGTTTTGCAAGTACTATAGCTCGCACAGTAGCTAGCCTACTAACACCAAGAATCATCAAACAAGCCCTGCTGATATGATAAACAGTTCAAACTTACATCTAAGTATGCCATATATTACATCAAAAGCTGGTGAGGATACATCTGTTTCCATAACTCGGAGAGGGTTCGCATGATTCACTATCAAACAAAAGTAGCAAGTACCGCCCACACAAGACAGTGCACTAGCCCTAAGATGGTTTGATAACACGCATCGTTCTGGTAATTAAACACAGGGCAATGCAAACTACCCTGAAGGATTAGCGCAACCAGCTATTTCTTGTCATCGATCTCTCGGGCAATGACCACAGCACAGACAGCGGCATGGGAATCGATCTCTAGGGCAATGTCCACAGGACTGACCACGACATCGGAATCGATCTCTAGGGCGATGTCCACAGGATGGATAACGGCATCGGAATCGATCTCCGGGGCGATGCCAACAGGACGGGCCACGACATCGGAATCATCAAGGACGTCCACCGGCACCTGCACAACCCTAACATATTAGCAATCACATTGCAAATAATTAAATACCACAACTATGGTAGTAAGCCATTATTTTTTACCTTGTGCAGCTCAGTGGGGGATCTCATCCCTCCGGGGGCCATCTCCTTGTCCTCGATGGGGGCCACCACCTTGCCAGGGGAATACTGCTTCTCAACGGTGACTATCTCCTCAAACTCGGCCTTGAGCCTCGCATAGGTGGCCATCAGAGTTCCTGGGGTAGGCACGGTGGGGCCCTTGCTTTTCTTCCAACTTTCTTTGAGGAGTTCGTCCGCCAACATCGTCAACTCTTTGGCCAGTGCTTGTTTCTTGGAGTTCTTCGTCTCCATGGGTTGGCCCGCAAACATGGTCAACTCGTTGGTTGGTGCTCGCTTCCTAGAGATCGCTGTCTCCAGTGGGTTGTCCGCCGACAACTCTTTGCCTAGTGCTCCAGGATCCATCAATGAACTGACAAACAAAAAGCAATTGAAAGGAAACCACAATCGCAATGAAAACGGGAAAAGAATAGGATGTGAGAATCGGTCGGTGCTTTGCAAAAGAAGATTCTTGGAATGAAAATATAGCAGCATAACTGATTCGCCCACCTTTCCTTCGTCGGTACAGAAGAAAAATGGCAGAAGTGAGTAGCCTGGAGTGAGGTTTTCTTCAAGAAAGGGAAGAAAGGGCTTGAACGAGCGTTCCAGTGAAATGATGGTTGCTTCGTCCAGTCCAATTTGGAGGCCACCTTACCACTGCTGGTAAAGGTGTGGGTTTTGTGATATGACGGGTCATGACAGCCACACCGGGGTGACAGGTGAGTCTCGACTGTAGACCTCGCTGTGATTTGGTGGATGGCACGCGGACCCGGATGCTTTGAAATGTCCCGCATGTAGATAGAGCGGCTAGTCATATAGGAGTGCTCAATATTGTGCACCGCGACCAAGGCGGAGAGGAAAACGAGAGAACTACGTAATTAATGCATGAGTTTAATTAGGGTAGTTTTGTAAAGTACGAGATACATTCCTCCAATCGCAAAATGCCTTGGTTCATGAGATTTGAGATTTGAGCCCTATAAACCGGAAAGGAGGGAGTACTGCACACGGTGTAGTCTAGTCACTTGTTGAAATCTCTAGAAAGGCAAATACTCCTTTCCGGTTTACAGGGCTATACTACTCCCCCCGTCTAGGTGTGTAAGTCATCTTACGAAAACCAAATATTCCCAAAACACTTAGGCGCAGTGCATTAACTTCTACCTTGTTTCTTGTTTCTTGACATATCAACCAATAAGAGATGAGAAGTGTGCATGCTTTTAATGACTTGCAATGGCTAGTTCATTGCATGCAATGCTATTAATTAGCAAATAAACATTGGTGACCCCAGGAGGAAACGGTGCTAAGCGCGTGGACCTATGCAGAATGAGTATCAACCAATGGATGATGGAGTTTAATTGTTAAACAATAGTAGCAATTTTGTCTCATGCAAGAGCCTGGCTAGTATATGCGTGCTCCAAGGCAGCGCACCACGCGAGCGTTCGCAACTGCCACGTTCGGGTTGCGCTTGGCTCTCCACCTCTTCGAGAAGACGAACAATGATGTTACTCCTACTTCTACAGTATCGAATCCATTGATGCATGTCCGTCCACCTCGTGCGGGAGGGCCAACCACCTGTTGGGCCCACCTGTCATGCAGCCAAAGGCAGGTGCAGTTAAGGCACCGGAGCTCAGTCCGCGAGGGAGAGGGCGTTGTAGTAATCAAATTTCTCGGTCTTGTACGAGTTGATGCGACACATCAAAGCACTGCACTCGATATAAGTCTTTTTACACATTTCAAATGGACTACAACATACGAATGTATGTAGACATATTCTGCTTCGTATGTAGTCACTTGTTGCAATCTCTAAATAGACTTATATTTGGAAACGTAGGGAGTACAATGCATGCATGCATGCCGTGACTTTCCTTTTGATACTTGCATGTGTTGATTTGATGCACCTTGCCAAATTTTGACTATAAATTTAACTAACCAAATTTTCATGCATGTCACAAAAAATTACGGGGCTGTTTGGATTGTGACTATGTTTGTCTTATGTTGCCACATTATTTTTCCCACACTTGCCACACTTGCCTAACCTGAGTTGCTCAAATTGTTAGACACACTTTGGCTTGCCTAAGGGAATCTTGCCACAATTTTTGTGTCTATGACATGTGGGGTTCACTGCTAATAAAAAAATTCTTGTCTTACGTGTGGCTAATAAAAAAGACTTATATTTAGGAACGGAGGGAGTAGAAAATATAAATAATAATGCATGTTGGGGCAACCCACGTTTCCGCTAATTTTAGCCGTGGGCTTGTTCACAATTTTTACGAGGGGGTGGTTGTTCATTTAATGGAGGGACTTGTAGTACCAGACTTGAACGATACAAAGTGCGACGTGGCACACCGTAACACCACTTGGAACAAGCGGGTAGCTATCTCAAAAAACAATCAACAACTAAAAAAAACCGCGACCTGGCATGTACTAGTAGTACACAATTTTAAACGATTGTTTTGATGGAGTGAAAAAGGAAAACTACCCCACTACGTATATATAGGCCAGAGCCTCCGCGCTTGCTTGCTAGGGTTGCTCTATTCACACACTCTCATCCTCTCCAGATCTAAACAAGATAGGGGTAGTAACACTGTCTTTCTCCCTTCAAAAAACACTGTCTTTCTATCCTCACCGCTGGTTACAGATCCGGACGTATCCCCTCCGCCGGTGAAGGGGAGGAGGGGCAGCGTTTAGGCCGTCGTCGACAGCGAGGGAGGAGACCCACTGCCGGCCGCACTGTTATCTCTGGCCGAGCGCCGGCGCGGGAGGTCCTCCGATCCCTTCGTCGTTGCCTGTTGGCGGATCCGGCCTCCCGCCGCCCACCTATCCACATCCCGACTACCTTCAGGTATATCTTCGTTCGAAACCGCCTTAGCTCTAGTTCCCTAGCTCGCTACGTCGCTGCATGTGCATCATTTTCTAGCTCTCAGCCCCTCTCGATCGGATGGTCCAACGTCACCTATTTTTTTCTTCTATTGTTAGAGGTAAAGCTACTTCATGGAGTCGAATCTTGTACTCCCTCTGTCCGAAAATACTTGTCATTGAAATGGATGTATCTAGATGTATTTTAGTTCTAGACACATCCATTTTGATGACAAATAATTCCGGACGGAGGGAGTACTTGGTTCAAACATGAAATAAAGTGGGGGTGGGGGAATTTAGTATGTACATCGGACTTCATACAAACAGGAAGGAAAGGGGGTGAAAGTAGTACAGACTAGTCATCCAACCGGTCTCTTGGTCGAAAAGGGAAATATAGGGGTAACGCTGTACACAGTGGTATGACCAGGACTAGATTTGCTATCCACACACAGGAGTAGGTGGCTAGAGTGAACAAAAATGGGACCAACCCAGATATGTTTCTTGGATGTTTGCTTCTCGGGGCAACAAACTATGAATCACCACTTTATGCCCCTGTTTACGTACATGGTGTTGGACTGCTGGTGCACCCACTGTCCCATGCCCTTATACCAAATATTTAGCTATTCTTAATCTAATGTCCCTGGTAAAAATGAAGCCATGCCACTGTTATAAGCCATGAAAAGTTTAGCCAAATGTTTTTGCCTGTAATTGCTTGAGACTCTGACTGTTTCCTCTATACCTTTTTGTGCAAACAGGGATATCCAATTCAGTTGGTTGCTGTTGTGACCTTTTGGTGCACTGCACAAAACTCTTCTTAAAAGAAGTGACTTTTGTGCTGTTTAACTGGAATGTCAGAATGGAACAGTTGGTTCATTTCGGCGGAACTGCACAAAGGGAGATCTGTGTTCCAATCCTCATCATCCATATTGGCGCCATAACCTTCCTTTTGGTAAGAATGATATTTAATGCATGTGTTCATCTTTATTTTCTGACTGCCATGAGAAAATAATGCTATTTTTTACTAGTACACTTGTACTCCCTCACTGACAAAACCAATTATGAATTAGAAGGCTAATCATGTACTTGGTTTCACCAACTGGTGAGGAGAAAGAGAAACAGAGCATGAGAGGAAGAAGAAGAAGAATAAACAGTGCCAAGGTGATCTTGCTGAAGCCAGAGGCCTCAGTTGAGGCCATTCAAGGGCTCTGGCAACGACTACCTTACATGTGAGATGATCCTCCAGGGAGCCCTTCCACTTCTGCTGTCTCACTTAATTAATTAGGAGTACTTAAGTACCACTAATTTATTGCTACCTAATTTTCCTGTCGGAGTTAAACAAATCTTTAGTAGGACCCTATGCTGAATCATGTACGTGTGTATGTTTGTCTATGGAGGTGAATCATGTGGTGGAGCAGGGAGGGAATATTATTAGTGTCATTACATAATAGTGCTATTGTTTTGCGTGTCAATTTATTGCCATTGGTTCAATGAGGCAATGTTTTGCGTATTGTCCATTATGAATTTGATGCTACTGTTTGAGTAATATGCTAATGTCTTCCTATCCTTTCTCACTAAGCTAATGAAGGTTTCACCTTGTTCCTACTTGTGCAAACAGGGATCATGTTGTGCCAATCATACATTTTAGTGGAACTACACAAGACAATACAATGAACTATATCCTAGCCAGTGCTTTAACTCTACTGGAAGTTCTTGATAATCTTTCGATATAATCTCAGCACCGGTAAACAAGAGTGATTTCAACCATACATTTGAAGTGCACAAAAATATATACTATTGTGTGATTCCAGTGAGTGCTTTATCATCTCTTATGGGACTACATGAATAAGCTTTTTTTTCTCAGGTTGGTACGGGCCTAAGGCCTTCATCCATATTAGTTTGCTTTCATCTCTATTTGTATCATGCTACTGTCATGAGAAACTCCTTTATCTTTGCACGTTAAAGTTTTGCAACCTATGATAAATGGCAATGCTTTGAGTGTTGAGCTAATTGGCAATGATTAAATAAACTAATACCTCTCTTTAAGCAAGACTACTATGTTGCTAACTTTACCCATTAAGATAATGAGGGTGCTTCTATTAGTTAGTGTATGTTTCATCAACTAGTCCCACTATTACAGTAATATCACTCTCTCAATATATGTGCCAACAGGGATGCACGATTTTGGTGGAACTGCACAAAAACTTTGGGTGCTTCATTGCCTCGACAGCTTTCGTCCTTTCCAGTCAGTCGCTAATCTCGGCTTGCTTTCTTCCTTCGCTGTAAGTCGCTTCGCTTATCTCGGCTTCCAGTCAAAGGAAATAGTAATTGATATGCTACCTCAAACAAGTTGGTACCGGTCTTTATCCTGATTATTGTGCTTGTCATGTATTGGTAATTTGGTATTGTGCTACTGTTTGCCGATTTTATAAAGGAGTAACCTGGAGCCTGAACTCGCAGGCAAATCATTGCATTGGGTAATTTCAGTAGAACTGCACAAAATGATCAGATGGACAAAGACTTATGCTGCTGCCATGTACTCCAAAGTTTACTCAGACAAGCATCGATGTTGACAAGAAGTGCCTATATTCATTCGAGTATCAACCGGCGTCAACCAGTTGTCAAACTCCCAAGTATTAGGAGAGTGAACGCCAAAAATATTGCTTGGCGCATAGCCCAGAAGAACATAGTCCAGTCTTTGGTCACAACTTGTGCCTTTTGGTTATTGGCAGATATGGTAGCGAACTGTATGGCATGGAGTCTAAAGATTACCGACAAGTTGGTTGACGCGTATATTCATCTGGCACTTAATCAGTCTGCACGCCAGGGATGCTCCATTTCAGTTGAACTGCACAAAAAAATTGGGTGGTTCATTTTCTCAACCGCCTCCTTTCTCGTCTGCAATGTAGAATTTTGGCGAGCTACAGGACCAAGATGAGCCAGTAAACTAGTTGGATGAAAGTAGTGGCCAAGTTGCTCAAACCTCGCTCGGCACGAGGCCACTATTTGAGGATAAACCTACAAGCAAAGTTCAGATTGTCTGTGCTGCCTCTTATGTACTTGAAAGTTTACTCGTACAAGAACTAATTTTAGCAAGAAGTACCTCCGACTGAACACCATTTACCAGTCTGTACCCTAGGTAATTAAAGTTCGTCCATGGATCATATTGGCTGTGATCTCAATCATTTGGATGCATAAACATACTGAACATGTGTATATCTGAATCTTTTTGTGAATTATGTATGAATATTTGTAACACCCACGATGCGACTATATCTCCCACATGTCGAGGCACGACTTAGAGGCATAATCGCATTGTAGGTATTGTCGCAAGAAGGGTCATCTTCACACAATCCCATGTACTGAACAAGAATGGGATAAAGAGTTGGCTTACAATCGCCACTTCACACAATGCATAATTTAAACATACATCATTCAGAGTACAATCAAGGTCCGACTACGGAACCAAAATGAAAGAAGACAACCCCAAATGCTAGATCCCCGATCGTCCCAACTGGGCTCCACTACCGATCATCAGGAAACGAAACATAGTAACGACCACGGTCCTCATCGAACTCCCACTTGAGCTCGATTGCGTCATCTGCATAGGTATCCTCGGCACCTGCAACTATTTTGATTGAATCTGCGAGTCACGAGGACTCAGCAATCTCACACCCGCGAGATCAAGACTATTTAAGCTTGTAGGAAGGCAAGGGTAATATGGTGGAGCTGCGGCAAGAACTAAGCATATATGGTGGCTAACATACGCAAATGAGAGCGAGAAGAGAAGCAAAGAATCGGTCGAGAAGCTAGAAGTGATCAAGAAGTGATCCTGAACTCCTACTTACGTCAATCATAACCCAGAAACTGTGTTCACTTCCCGGACTCCGCCGAGAAGAGACCATCACGGCTACACATGCGGTTGATGTATTTTAATTAAATGAAGTGTAAAATTCTCTACAACCGGACATTAACAAATTCCCATCTGCCTCGTAACCGCGAGCACGACTTTCGAAAGATAATACCCTGTAGGGGTGTCCCAACTTAGCCCATTATAAGCTCTCACGGCCAATGAAGGATAAACCTTCTCCCGGAAGGACCCGATCAGTCTCGGAATCCCGGTTTACAAGACATTTCGACAATGGTAAAACAAGACCAGCAAAGCCACCCGAATGTGCCGACAAATCCCGATAGGAGCTGCACATATCTCTTTCTTAGGGCACACCGGATTGTCCAAACTTCCGATAGGCCAGCCCAGAGTTACCCCTGGTGACCACCGGCGGCTGACAGGTTGGACCAACACTTAGAGGAGCACTGGCCCGGGGGTTAAATAAAGATGACCCTCGGGCTCGCGAAAACCCGAGGGAAAAAGGCTTAGGTAGCAAATGGTAAAACCAAGGTTGGGCCTTGCTGGAGGAGTTTTATTCAAAGCGAACTGTTAAGGGGGTCCCATAAATCACCCAACCGCGTAAGGGACGCAAAATCAAGGAACATAACACCGGTATGACGGAAACTAGGGTGGCAAGAGTGGAACAAAACACCAGGCATAAGGCCGAGCCTTCTACCCTTTACCAAGTATATAGATGCATTAATTTAGATAAGAGATATTGTGATATCCCAAAAAAATATCCATGATCCAACATGGAACCAACTTCAACTTCACCTGCAACTAGCAACGCTATAAGAAGGGCTGAGCAAAAGCGTTAACTTAGCCAAACAACGGTTTGCTAGGAAAGGATGGTTAGAGGCTTGACATGGAAACATGGGAGGCATTATATAGCAAGTGTTAGGTAGCGCAGCATAGCAATAGAGCGAACAACTAGCAAAGCAAAGATAGAAGTGATATCGAGGGTATGGTCATCTTGCCTGCAAGGTTCTCAGAGTTGTCGAAAGCTTGATCCTCGTAAGCGTTCTCAACAGGTTCCTCGTTCACGTACTCGTCTCCCGGCTCTACCCAAAGCAAGAACACAACAACGGAACCACGATCAAACACGGTGCAATACACAAGCAACATGATGCAAAACATGCATGATATGCGAGATGTGATATGCTATGCATATGCGTGCTCCGGAAGTGAAAATGATGAACAAGGCATCAACTTGGCAAAACAAGTATGCCACTGGAAAGATGGCATGATTTTGGTTGAAATCGATATAAAGATCACCGGAATCGGATGCACGGTTTGCAAATGACAAGCAAGACAAGAATGACACAATCTGCGATTAACAGCATGATGCCACCAAGAATGCATCAAGAAACTATGCTACTGCACTCCAACATAACAACAAAGGATATTACAGTGACGTCCTCAAGATGCTTGACAAAAGATGAACACTGAGCTATGGCTAAATCACAAAATAACAGGTTCAAACAAGCATGGCAAAAGTGCAAAAGATATCAGCTTCACAGACTTGGTGAAAATACTGAATATGGCATAAACAGCATCAGGTAGCAATGTTCAGAGCAAGCAATCAACATGCTACAGGAACATCACAAAGAAATGAATGACAAAACAAGCATACCTACAGAAAGAAGACATGTTCATGAAGCTAACCATGGCAAGAGCAAATTCCTAGCATGCATGGATCAACTACAACAACCTTGGCAAAATTGAATAACATGTGAACAATCTGCCAGGAACATTTTATAGCAAAAGTATAGCAAGATTGAGACATGCTAGGCACTCCATAATTGCAAACAGTGGCATGGATGGATAGAGCATAACCATATGTACAAAACATACTTACTAAAGTGTCTCCAAATATGCATGGATCTCACTATAGCATCAAGTTTGCATGGCATAAAAATATCAGCAGGCAAAGACTTAGCAAAATTCATGTCTCTGAAAACAGAAACATCACGAAGCCTAGTTTGCATGCTTGCGCTAGTCACCACATAGATCACAAAAATACACGGCATACACCTTTAATCTGGCATGGCATAGATCAAAACACATGTAGAGATCCTACTCATAAGATGCACACATTAAATGCAACAAAAATAACAAAACACCAAGTTCTGTTAACAGACAGCAGTAAACATCACATAGCACTCTTGCATCAGAGATTTGGGCACCTAAATGAACTGAAACGAGCATAGCACAATGCAACAAAATGAAGAGCATCTCATAATGAACATTTCGATATATTACACACACGAATCGGAGCAGTATGCACGGAGTTATGATGCAATGAACAGAGCCACATATTGTAAAAATCTCAGGACTTGGAGAAATCGAGGGGAGGGGAGAAAGTCAACCTTCCCGTTCCAGATCGAGATCTGGCCAGCTCGAGGCTCGCTGGAGCAGGAGCTGTTCACCGGAGAGGTGGAAGGACGGCGGCCGGAGTGGAGAGGCTCGGGGGGAGGCGCCGGAGACGAGGGCCTCTCCGGGGCGGCGGAGGCGCGGGCGGTGGCGGGTGGCGTCGGGGCGGCGGAGCGACGGCGGGGCCGGAGCGGTGGGCGCGGGCGGCGCCTGAGTCCGCCGACGAGGCGGCGATGGCGTCGGGCGGAGACCGGGCGACGGAGTGAAGCTCGGGGGGGCGCGGGATCTGGCGGTGGGGACGCGGGCTCGGGGAGGCCCCGCGCGGGCCGAGCGGGCCGCGGGCGGCGGCGCCGGCGGCTGCCACGTTGCGGCGTCCCGTTGGTCGGGTGCGGCGGCGGCGAAGCGTCCGTCTGGACCGGACGTGTCCGGCGGCGCGAGGGGAGCGGTGGCTAAGGTTTCATTCGGGATTCGGGGGAGATGCACATATTTATAGGTAGAGGGAGCAAGGAGAGTCCAAATGAGGTGTGGTTTTTGCCCACACGATCGTGATCGAACGGCGGAGAGCATGGAGGGGGGTTTGCTGGGTTAGTGGGCTGTTTTGGAGGTGTGTTGGGCTGCAACACACAATAGGCCTCTGCGGTTACCCGGTTAACCGTTGGAGCATCAAACGATCTCCAAATGGAACGAAACTTGACAGGTGGTCTACCGGCGGTGTACCAAGGCCACTTGGCAAGACTCGGTCCATTCGAGAACGTTTAAAACCCGCTCACGAAAAGAGACAAGAGGGGGGCGCCGGTGCACGTGGGAGTGTCGGATCGCAAAACGAACAACGGGAAAAATGCTCGGATGCATGAGACGAACACGTATGCAAATGAGATGCACATGATGACATGATATGAAATGCATGACATGAACAAAATGCAAAACGAGAGACAAAACCCAGCCACGGAGGGAATATCACAACACATAGCCGAAATGGCAAGAGTCGGAGTTACAAATATGGAAAGTTACATCCGGGGCGTTACAACACTCCACCACTACGAGAGGATCTCGTCCCGAGATCTAGGACTGAAAGAACTCCGGATATTCGGAACAGAGGTGGTCCTCGCGTTCCGAGGTGGCTTCTCGGTCGGAATGGTGAGACCACTTCACTTTCAGGAATTTGATCGACTTGTTGCGAGTTTTGCGCTCAGTTTCTTCAAGAATAGCAATGGGGTGCTCATGATAGGACAGATCTTCTTGAAGGTCAAACTCTTTGAAGTTGATGGTGCGCTCAGGAGTCTTGAAGCACTTGCGAAGCTGTGACACGTGAAACACATCGTGCACATTCGCGAAGTTGGAGGGAAGCTCAAGTTGATAGGCGAGGTCGCCTCTTTTGCCAATGATCTTGAAAGGACCCACGTATCTAGGGGCAAGCTTCCCTTTGATACCGAAGCGACGAGTGCCTTTCATTGGAGAGACGCGGAGGTAGACATGGTCTCCGATCTCGAAAACCAACTCACGGTGCTTGCTATCATAGTAACTCTTCTGGCGGGATTGCGCGGCTTTGAGATTTTCACGGATGACTTTACACATTTCTTCAGCCTCTGTGATTAAGTCATTGCCAAGAAGTTGGCGTTCACCAGTCTCTGACCAATTGAGAGGAGTACGACACTTTCTGCCATAGAGAATTTCGAATGGGGCCTTGCCCGAACTCGCTTGGAAACTGTTGTTGTAGGAGAACTCGGCATATGGAAGACAATCTTCCCACTTCATGCCAAAGAAAATGACACAAGCCCTGAGCATATCTTCAAGGATTTGATTGACTCGCTTGACTTGGCCACTTGTTTGAGGATGGAAAGCTGTGCTGAAACGAATGTTGGTGCCCATGGCCTTCTGGAAGGAGTCCCAGAACTTAGAAGTGAAAATGCTTCCACGATCTGAAGAAATCAATTGTGGAATGCCGTGCAAGGAGACAATCCTGGAGGAGTATAGCTCTTCCAGCTGAGCTGCTGTGATGGATTCTTTGATTGGAAGGAAGTGAGCCACTTTTGTAAGCTTGTCAATGACAACGAAGATAGCATCATTTCCACGCTTGGACTTTGGAAATCAAGTCACGAAGTCCATTTTGATATGATCAAACTTCCATTCTGGAATAGCAAGAGGTTGGAGGAGACCAGCTGGTCGTTGGTGTTCTGCTTTCACCCTTCGACAGACATCACATTCATTCACGAATTTAGCAATTTCTCGCTTCATTCGAGTCCACCAATACGACTGCTTGAGGTCATGGTACATCTTCGTACTTCCAGGATGAATGGAAAGGAGAGAATTGTGCGTTTCGTTCATTATGACCTTCCTTAGATCACCTATAGGAACCACAATCCGGTCCTCGAAGAACAAAGTGTCTCTGTCATCAATGCGATAGCACTTGTAATTGGAAATGCCCTTGTCGACACCATGTTTCACCTTCTTCACCATGGCATCAAGGAGTTGTGCCTCACGAATTTGATCTTCCAAAGTAGGAGAGACTATGAGGTTGGCAAGAAAACCTTGAGGAACAACTTGGAGATTGAGTTTACAGAAAGCTTCACAAAGATCCGGTTGAAAAGGCTTGAGAATTAAGCTGTTGCAATAAGCCTTTCTGCTTAAAGCATCTGCAATCACATTGGCCTTGCCTGGAGTATATTCAATACTCGGATTGTACTCTTGAATCATTTCAACCCATCGAGTTTGCCTCAGGTTGAGGTTGGGCTGAGTGAAGATATACTTGAGACTCTTGTGATCGGTGAATATGTCCACTTTCCTTCCCAACAAGAGATGTCTCCATGTTATTAATGTGTGGACAATGGCCGCCAACTCAAGATCATGAGTGGGGTAGTTCTTTTCGTTGGGCTTCAACTGACGAGAGGTATAGGCCACAACTTTCTTCTCTTGCATTAACACAACACCGAGACCTTGAAGAGAAGCATCACAGAAAACTTCAAATGGCTTGGATTCATCAGGAGGAGTTAAGACAGGAGCTGTGACAAGTTTTTCTTTGAGAGTGTTGAAAGCAACGTCACACTCAGGAGACCAGACATACTTCACATGCTTCTGGAGGAGGCTGGAAAGAGGCTTTGCAATCTTAGAGAAATTCTCAACGAATCTTCGGCAATAGCTTGCAAGACCAAGAAAACTGGGGAGCTGCTTGACATTCTGAGGAGGTTCCCAGTCCAGAACTGCAGACACCTTGGCGGGATTAACAGCGATGCCCTTGGAAGAGATGATGTGACCAAGGTAAAGAACTTCATCAAGACAAAACTCACATTTGGAAAACTTCGCATAGAATTGATACTCTCTGAGCTTGTCGAGCACCAATCGCAAACGTTTGGCATGGTCCTTCTTATTCTTGGAGAAGACCAAGATATCATCGAGATACACCAGCACGAATTCATTGGTATAGGGGTTGAAGATGAAATTCATCATTCGAGAGAATGTTGGAGGAGCATTGACAAGGCCGAAAGACATGACAGTATATTCATAAGAACCAAAGCTTGTTCTGAATGCTGTCTTGGGAATATCTTCTTCACGAATGCGAATCTGATGATAACCCATACGAAGGTCAAGCTTGGAGAACACCTTTGCACCTTTAAGTTGATCGAATAACTCATTGATGTTGGGAAGTGGATACTTGTTCTTGATAGTCTTCTTGTTCAATGGACAGTAGTCGACACAAAGTCGGTCCGTGCCATCCTTCTTTTGGACAAAAGAACACCACAACCCCACGGAGATGAACTCGGTCTGATCAAACCCAGACGCTCTTGCTCATCGAGCTGTTTCTTCAATTCCTTCAGCTCCTTGGGTCCAAGCTTGTAAGGATGATTGCAAACGGGTTCAGTGCCGGGCTCAAGGTCGATAACGAACTCAACTGGCTGGTGAGGAGGCATACCCGGAAGCTCTTCTGGAAAGACATCTTGGTACTCACAAACAACTGGAATTTGAGAAATAGCATCCAACTCGCCCTTCTCATTGAGAGAGAATAACCGAATGGTCTCATCACGAGCGGCATAGATGATCACATCCTCATAAGAGCGTGTCAATTGAATTTCTCTGGCAGCACAATCAAGCTGAGCCTTGTGCTTAGAAATCCAGTCCATCCTGAGAATAAGATCAATATCCAAGTCACCAAGAACAATTGGAGAAGACAAAAATTTATAGTTGCCCATCTTGATAAAGACATCAGGAACCATGTAGCTTGCGTTCATGCATTTGCCCGGAGAGACAACTGCTAACGGTCTAGGCAAATCTTGGAAAGGCAACTCATGCTTAGATGCAAATGGTCTTGAGATGAAACTAAGCGATGCACCAGTATCAAATAAGACTTTTGCAGGAAAGTCGTTAACAGGAAGATTACCCATGATCACTTCTGAAGAGTCCTCTGCCTGAGCTGCGTTCATCATGTTGACCTTTGCAAACTTGGAATTATGCTTGACCACTGCATTGCTGGAAGATCTCACAGGAGGAGGAGGCGGAAGGCGCATTTGGTTGAAGCACTTGTTAGCATAGTGGCCTTTCTGCTGACATTTGTTGCAAGTCACTTCTGAGAGTGGACGATGATAAGTAGCATTTGGTTTTGGAGCTTGATTCTGAGACTTGTTCTGATAGCTAGGGTTGGGTGGGTGGGAAGATCCATGACCACCTTTGTTCTTCTGCTGGAAAGGATGACGAAACGGAGGAGGAGGCAACCAGAACTTCTGTTGCTTAGCTGCCACAAGTGAGGAAGAAGAAGACTGAACTGCGTCTCTGATTCTCTTCTTAGAAGCCTCACACTTGAGCTGAGCAGCTTCTTGCTTCAGTGCCATGTTATAGAATTGATCAAACTGAGTAGGCTCAACAAGAACGAGAGCTAACTGCAGATCCTCTCTAAGGCCACCTCTGAAGTAATAGATCATGCTCTTTTCATCAGGAACGTCTTGTTTAGCGAAGCGAGCAAGTTTCTGAAACTGGATGTTGAATTGGTACACAGACATGCTGCCTTGCTTGAGATTGCGGAACTCCTCACGCTTGCTCTCAACAACACTTTGTGGAATGTGGTGAGCTTTGAAGTCCCGACAGAAGTCAGTCCAAGTGATCACACGACCTCCTCTGGAATCTTTGTATTGTTGATACCAATCAGCAGCTTGGTCCTTGAGCTGAAAAGAAGCGAACTTGACATAGTCCTCAGGCCTGACATTGCTACATTCAAAATGCTTGTTGATGTCCACGAGCCAATCATCGGCGTCTGTGGCCTCGGCACAATAGCTGAAAGACTTAGGCTGATTTGCAAGGAACTGGTTGAGGGTAGCGAAGTGAGGCTGACGGTTGCCTTGGCCTTGATAACCTTGGTTGCCTTGCCCTTGGGTGCGCTCTTGCAAGAGTTGCAAAATCATCTAAGCATTGGCTTTGGTGGCTGCCATGATAGCTTGCCATGCCTCCGGAGGCGGAGGTGGTGGCGGAGGGTTCGCCTGATTCCCATCATTGCGTTCTGGATTCTGACGCGTTGGCGGAGCCATCCTGAAGAGGGTGACATCCATTAGCATCTTGATAGGTAGATAGACAAGTTGAATCAACGGATAGAAATTGCAACATATAGTCTTCACAATAAACATTAGAACGAGGATGAACGAATGAATTCCATAGTAAATCATCACACTTCCATAAGTTGAGAAGCCACTTATCAAAAGGTATGGAATCAACATTTGACTTCGAAGGAACTCGAATAACACAACTCAAAACAAAAAAACAAAGGATTGGCTTGCAGAATAAGCCGGAACAAACATATGATAGAGATTTCGTCCGAAGTTTTTGTGGTGGGGCCCACACGGGCTCGATCGTAAAGCACCATCATGTACAAGGTAGTGCACACTACATACAAAGCGTCCCCGAGTCGGCATAGCCAAGGACTCTTTAAGACACAACGAGACCACTGTAAAACCAACCGTGGAAAGGCGGACCACTAGACGTCGAACCCCAATCTAATATCATGCATCTGTCGGAAAGATATCCTAAGAGCTACTTGAATTCCCACTTATAAACTCCCGAAACTTTCTGGTTATGCAATCAGGTGTTGGGGATACAGGGGACACAAAATATATCACCCAAACTAACAATACCTAGATCCAGCTGTATCCATCCTTCAACACATAACCAAGAAACCTTCGGAAATCATTTACCTCAACCTTCGAAAAGCATCCGTTATACGAGTTATGGCAATACTCACGATCACCCGCCCCAGTACTGGGTGGCGTCGAGGTTATCTCACCAACAACTGCATAAAAGAGATTTTCGATGTCGGCGAAACTCAGGTATTCCAGAACTGCAACGATAAAATTGTGACAACAACACCTCGGAGCTCAACTCCCCGGGACACTGCCACAACCCCCAAATGTCAGGAGGCACCAAGAACAATGTTCTCGTCACAAAACCATCGGAACGATTCCAAGATACCCGCGTGATCCTAATTTTTTTTGTGAAATTTGAGGAGAGAAGAGTCAAAACATCTACGTCAGGAGACCTCACCAGAGCGACAAAGGGACTGAGGAGTAAAAAGAATCCTACTCTTCGATATATATAATCCTAAGACTCAAAACATTTTTGTTCTAGACTCAACAACGCCAGCGATTCGATCAAGCAGGGGGCTCCTAAGTCGGGGATGGCTCTGATTACCAACTTGTAACACCCACGATGCGACTATATCTCCCACGTGTCGAGGCACGACTTAGAGGCATAATCGCATAGTAGGTATTGTCGCAAGAAGGGTCATCTTCACACAATCCCATGTACTGAACAAGAATGGGATAAAGAGTTGGCTTACAATCACCACTTCACACAATGCATAATTTAAACATACATCATTCAGAGTACAATCAAGGTCCGACTACGGAACCAAAATGAAAGAAGACAACCCCAAATGCTAGATCCCCGATCGTCCCAACTGGGCTCCACTACTGATCATCAGGAAACGAAACATAGTAACGACCATGGTCCTCATCGAACTCCCACTTGAGCTCGATTGCGTCATCTGCATAGGTATCCTCGGCACCTGCAACTATTTTGGTAGAATCTGTGAGTCACGAGGACTCAGCAATCTCACACCCGCGAGATCAAGACTATTTAAGCTTGTAGGAAGGCAAGGGTAATATGGTGGAGATGCGGCAAGCACTAAGCATATATGGTGGCTAACATACGCAAATGAGAGCGAGAAGAGAAGCAAAGCATCGGTCGAGAACCTAGAAGTGATCATGAACTCCTACTTACGTCAATCATAACCCAGAAACTGTGTTCACTTCCCGGACTCTGCCGAGAAGAGACCATCACAGCTACACACGCGGTTGATATATTTTAATTAAACCAAGTGTCAAGTTCTCTACAACCGGACATTAACAAATTCCCATCTGCCTCATAACCGCGGGCACGGCTTTTGAAAGATAATACCCTGTAGGGGTGTCCCAACTTAGGCCATTATAAGCTCTCACGGCCAACGAAGGATAAACCTTCTCCCGGAAAGACCCAATCAGTCTTGGAATCCCGGTTTACAAGACATTTTGACAATGGTAAAACAAGACCAGCAAAGCCACCCGAATATGCCGACAAATCCCGATAGGAGCTGCACATATCTCTTTCTCAGGGCACACCGGATTGTCCAAACTTCCGATAGGCCAGCCCAGAGTTGCCCCTGGTGACTACCGGCGGCTGACAGGTTGGACCAACACTCAGAGGAGCACTGGCCCGGGGGTTAAATAAAGATGACCCTCGGGCTCGCGAAAACCCGAGGGAAAAAGGCTTAGGTGGCAAATGGTAAAACCAAGGTTGGGCCTTGCTGGAGGAGTTTTATTCAAAGCGAACTATCAAGGGGGTCCCATAAATCACCCAACCGCGTAAGGGATGCAAAATCAAGGAACATAACACCGGTATGACGAAAACTAGGGCGGCAAGAGTGGAACAAAACACCAGGAATAAGGCCGAGCCTTCCACCCTTTACCAAGTATATATATGCATTAATTTAGATAAGAGATATTGTGATATACCAAAAAAATATCCATGTTCCAACATGGAACCAACTTCAACTTCACCTGCAACTAGCAACGCTATAAGAAGGGCTGAGCAAAAGCGGTAACTTAGCCAAACAATGGTTTGCTAGGAAAGGATGGTTAGTGGCTTGAAATGGCAACATGGGAGGCATGATATAGCAAGTGTTAGGTAGCGCAGCATAGCAATAGAGCGAACAACTAGCAAAGCAAAGATAGAAGTGATATCGAGGGTATGGTCATCTTGCGTGCAAGGTTCTCAGAGTTGTCGAAAGCTTGATCCTCGTAAGCGTTCTCAACAGGTTCCTCGTTCACGTACTCGTCTCCCGGCTCTACCCAAAGCAAAAACACAACAACGGAACCACGATCAAACACGGTGCAATGCACAAGCAACATGATGCAAAACATGCATGATATGCAATATGTGATATGCTATGCATATGCATGCTCCGGAAGGAAAACTGATGAACAAGGCATCAACTTGGCAAACCAAGTATACCACTGGAAAGATGGGATGATTTCGGTTGAAATCGATATAAAGATCACCGGAATCGGATGCACGGTTTGCAAATGACAAGCAAGACAAGAATGACACAATCTGCGATTAATAGCACGATGCCACCAAGAATGCATCAAGAAACTATGCTACTACACTCAAACATAACAACAAAGCATAGGACAGTGATGTCCTCAAGATTCTTGACAAAATATGAACACTGAGCTACGGCTAAATCACACAATAACTGGTTCAAACAAGCATGGCAGAAGTGCAAAAGATATCAGCTTCACAGACATGAGCAAGCAATCAACATGCTACAGGAACATATCATAGCAATACAAGGCATGGAATGAATCTACTAAATGCATAGAACAAAATTCCCTTACTGACCATGAGCCAAAAAGGAAAAGAAGATATGATGGCACCCATCTAAACATAGCAAGTTTCGTTAACAGGTTTCAGACTTAGCAGAAAACAGAGCATGGCAGTAACAGTATTATGAAGGCAACTTTGTGAGCTCGATTCACTCATCACAAAGCAATGAATGAAAAAACAAGCATAGCTACAGCAAGACGACATGTTCATGAAGGTAAACATGGCAAGAGCAAGTTCATAGCATGCATGGATCAACTACAACAACCTTGGCAAAATTGAATAACATGTGAACAATCTGCCAGGAACATTTTATAGCAAAAGTAGATCAAGATTCAGACATGCTAGGGCACTTCATAATTGCAAACAGTGGCATGGATGGATATATCATAACCATATGTACAAAACATACTTAATAAAGTGTCTCCAAATATGCATGGATCTCACTGTAGCATCAAGTTTGCATGGCATAAAAATATCAGCAGGCAAAGACTTGGCAAAATTCCCAAGTCTCTGAAAACAGAAACATCACGAAGCCTAGTTTGCATGCTTGTGCTAGTCACCAAATAGATCAAAAAAATACATGGCATACACCTCTGTAAATATGGCATGGCATAAATTGAAACACATGTAGAGATCCTACTCATAAGATGCACATATTAAATGCAACAAAAATAACAAAACACCAAGTTCTGTTAACAGATAGTAGTAAACATCACGTAGCACTCCTGCATCAGATATTTGGGATCCTAGATGAACTCAAACGAGAATGGCACAATAGGAAAAAATGAAGAGCATCTCATAATGAACATTTCAATATATTACACGCACGAATCGAAGCAGTATGCAGGGAGTTATGATGCAATGAACAGAGCCACATATTGTAAAAATCTCAGGACTTAGAAAAATCGAGGGGAGGGGAGAAAGTCAACCTTCCTGTTCCAGATCGAGATCTGGCCGACTCGAGGCTCGCCGGAGCAGGAGCCGTTCACCGGACAGGGGGAAGGACGGCGGCCGGAGTGGAGAGGCTCGGGGGGAGGCGCCGGAGATGCGGGCCTCTCCGGGGCGGCGGAGGCGCGGGCGATGGCGGGTGGCGTCGGGGCGGCGGAGCGATGGCGAGGCCGGAGCGGCAGGCGTGGGCGGCGCCGGAGTCCGGCGACGAGGCGGCGATGGCGTCGGGCGGAGACCGGGCGGCGGAGCGAAGCTCGGGGGCGCGGGATCTGGCGGCGGGGACGCGGGCTCGGGGGGGGGGCACGCGCGGGCCGAGCGGGCCGCGGGCGGCGGCGCCGGCGGCTGCCACGTGGCGGCGGCCCGTTGGTCGGGCGCGGCGGCGGCGAAGCGTCCGTCTGGACCGGACGTGTCCGGCGGCGCGAGGGGAGCGGTGGCTAGGGTTTCATCCGGGATTCGGGGGAGATGCACATATTTATAGGTAGAGGGAGCTAGGAGAGTCCAAATGAGCTACGGTTTTCGCCCACATGATCGTGATCGAAGGGCGGAGAGCATGGGGGGGCGGTTTGCTGGGTTAGTGGGCTGTTTTGGAGGGGTGTTGGGCTGCAACACACAATAGGCCTCTACCGTTACCCGGTTGACCGTTGGAGCATCAAACGACCTCCAAATGGAACGAAACTTGACAAGTGGTCTACCGGTGGTGTACCAAGGCCACTTGGCAAGAGTCGGTCCATTCCGAGAACGTTTAACACCCGCTCACAAAAAGAGACAAGAGGGGGGCGCCGGTGCACGTGGGAGTGTCGGATCGCAAAACGGACAACGGGAAAAATGCTCGGATGCATGAGACGAACACGTATGCAAATGAGATGCACATGATGACATGATATGAAATGCATGACATGAACAAAATGCAAAACGAGAGACAAAACCCAGCCACGGAGGGAATATCAGAACACATAGCCGAAATGGCAAGAGTCGGAGTTACAAATATGGAAAGTTACATCCGGGGCGTTACAATATTGTCGTGTGATCTATCAATCATTTGGATGCATAGATATGCTAAGCTTGTGTATATATGAATATTTTGAGTTGTTGATAGTGAATGTTGGCTATGAATATGAACATGTCCTGTGAACCTGAGTTTGATACGAATGTTTACCTTTTCTGTTGTATTTGTGTGTGAACTTGTTAGTATGCCTACTGTGGGGTATGTGACGTGTGGGTGTCAACGGCACACCTTCTTCCCGAGAAGAATTGCACCTGCTTTGTTAGGGTAGCAGCCGCACATCAGCTCTTTTTAATCTTTTTATTACTCTGTCTTCCCCTCTCCCCCGCTCAACCCCTGCCGTAATGTTTTCGGCCTCAAAACAAACATAGTACTGCGTTGTTTTTGGGGCTTGATGAAAAATCAAGTCCAGGTTTCTGTAGGTTGGCCCGCCCAGCAAATGGGCTGCTGGGCCACCACGACGGACTGGGAGGCTAAAAATACAAGTTGTATGGTGCATAGGCAAGTAAAAAAACGCTATCGAGAGCCATCCACTGAAAAAAATCGGTCCTGATGTGCTTCTTCAGTCGTGCCGCCGGCCCCCTCTTTAATCCAGTTCGCTCGGGGATCTGGTATCATTTTTTCAGAGGGCGAACAAGTATCAGCTTGGCCTAGGTTTTGTATTTTAACATGCGTAGCCCACGACATACGGAGACAGTGGTTTCAACTTATTTTTTGAGGTCCATACCGGCCTAGGGGGTTTTTCTTAAAGATCGACAGCCCAATGTATTTTTTTAATAAAACGCATGTCTCTGTTCTATTTATCTACATATAAGAATAATAATGTTGTGTCCAATTTATGTTTTCCCTTCTAACCACATTATATATATTTATATTGTTACTATTATCGTATATTCTATAGACACTTATATATACATTATAAAAACATCCCACGTGTTATTAACCTATAAAAGTAAATGTTTAACGGAAGCTGGCAAGGAAAACCCTCACTACTATGAAAAGGGCTACTAATGGCGCACCTGTTTTGGCTACTAATGGCGCACTATAGGTGCGCCATTAGTACCACGCCACTAGAATATTTTAGTAATGGCGCACCACAGGTGCGCCATTAGTATCCCACAGGTGCGCCATTAGTAATTGGTATACTAATGGCGCACCACATGGAAGTGCGCCATTAGTAACAATTTTTTTAAAAAAAATCGTTTTTTCTTAATCTCAGGTCACTATTTCACATATGAGATATCCAGCACATATATATACAACAAGCATCCATATAACAATCATATCCAACACACAAGTTTCATCATATATACATACATAGCCAACACATAGTTCCATCGTTACATATTACAAAAGTTTCACATTGTTCATCCAACACCGTTATCCATCAATTCACAAAAGTTTCACATTGATACAAAATAAAAACACAAATGGAAAAGAAGCACTCCATCCATGCAAGCTTCCGTGAATCAAATCAAATCTGCAAAATGATAAACAAGAAGTTAGAAGAAGAAGAAGAAGAAGAAGACTAGAAGAATACTAGAAGAATACTAGAAGAAGAAGAACACTAGAAGAATACTAGAAGAAGAATAAGAAGAAGACTATAAGCTTATTATGTAAACTTGATCATTTTGTGCTAACATAAGTAATTTTGGAGTTACCTATAGGAAACTAAGCATATAAGCTCTCTAAGTTAGCATATTAGAGCCAACTTAGGTAAAATGAAGCTAACCTATGTCATTTTGGAAAAGAAGAAGAGTAAGAAGAATAAGAAGAAGTCTATAAGCTTATTATGTAAACTTGATCATTTTGTGCTAACATAAGTAATTTTGGAGCTAACCTATAGGAAACTAAGCATATAAGCTCTAAGTTAGCATATTAGAGCCAACTTAGGTAAAATGAAGCTAACATATGTCATTTTGGAAAAGAAGAAGAATAAGAAGAAGACTATAAGCTTATTATGTAAACTTGATCATTTTGTGCTAACATAAGTAATTTTGGAGCTAACCTATAGGAAACTAAGCATATTAGAGATAACATAGGTAACTAAGTATAGATATATCATTTTGGAGATCTGACATACCTGACATAGTTCAGTTCTCATTGTTCTTCTCCTTCTCCTTCCTTAGCCTGATGCGCCAAGAGCGGCGAGGCGGTGGAGGCAGCTGTGGGATGTAGTCTTCTACCACAATTGGCGTGGTCATGTCGCCCAGCTGTGGGATCGCCGGCGCCACCACCGGTGCGTGGTCATTGTCAGGCACCACCACCATCGCAAGGCCACCTTCAGGCAGGACGGGCACGACCATCGCTAGGTCATCCTCAGCCACCACCATCTCTTGCCCATGGTCAGCCACCACCATCTCTTGCCCATGGTCAGCCACCACCATCTCTTGCCCTTGGTCAGCCACCACCAGCGCTAGGTCATCCTCAGCCTGATGCCCATCGTCATCCTGCAGCTCCTCATCCCCACTCTGCTCCTCTTCTCCCCCACTCCAGTCCGGATCATCCTTCTTGTTGTCTTTGCTGCTGCCAGAATCGCTGCTGCTTTCGCTAAAGCCAGAATCGCTGTTGCTTTTGCTACAGCCATAATCGCTGCTGCTTTGGCTGTAGCCAGTGTCGCTGCTGCTGCTCCCATTGCCTGTCCAAATGCAACAATGACCATTAACAATCGATGTGAGACAAAGCCAAATGTAGAGGAATAAGAAGAGGCAGAACGCACTGGCATCTTCGTCGTCAGCGTAGCGTATGTGACACATAGTCATGTTGAAAACCTTCACGATGAGCATTGTGGCGTCATCGTCGTACCTGAAGAGAAGAAAGTACCCGGTCCTAAGGTCGTAGGCACTGTAGAACTTCTCCCAGCCACGGCACAGGTACATGTGGCCCTCCTCGATCACCAACTCCACGTCCCACAACCTGTGAACCCCGCTGCCGGCCTGTCAGAGCTTCACATTATCTGGCGGATCTTCACCCAACATGTTCATAAAAGTGTCAGGCAGCCTCTACAATTTGGGACAAGGAGTGATGTAGCAAACAACAGAGTTATCATAATGAGATGGGTGAAGGGGAGATCTCTCGTTTTATATACCTGCCTCGTGGCTGATACTGAAGTCCCAGGTATGACACTGAAGAACTCGAAAGCATCCAACTCGTACTCCGGTGAGGCAGAGCGGCGGTGGCTGCTTCCCCCCATCTCTGATAAGCAGCAGAAGAGACCAATTAGTACCCTTACAACATTATCATACAACATTATAGCAGCATAAATTTTGAGCAGAAGATAATCAACTACACCAATGCACTTCCGAAGTTCCCGCTTCCCACCCATGATGTTGTTAAGGGAGGACTAGTGCCAAATGCATTTTCGGTACGAAAATACATCACAGGCCACTATGTTATTTAATATCATTCTTCTCGGAGACTAATGATTGTTACATCCTTCTAAAATGATGTTCTGTCCTCACAGATGTCTTGTTGCTTATGAGGAAGCAGCAAATAAACATTTTCTCTGTTATACCTTCTGTCTTTGCATATGCAGAGTTATGTTTTTTTTATTTCAATCATGTGGGTGGGTTTAATGATGTCAAAACCTTGCCGTAGTTTCCACTGTTTTAATGTTTTGTATGATTTCTTGGTTATATTTCTTGGTTATGCATTCTTCCTTTTCCTTTCCATCTTCTTCTTCTCCACCTCTCTTCTTTTCTTGTTCTCCTTTTTCTTTCTTCTCCTTCCTCCTCCTCCTCTTCTCCTCTTCCTTTCTTGTTCTGTTTTTCAACTTTCTTCTTATTCTTCTTCCTTTTTTTCCTTTTTCCTCTTCTTCTACTTCTTCTTCTTTTTTTCAACTTTCTTCTTCTTCTAATTATCTAAACCTAAATCTAGCACTAACCTAAACCAACCACTAACCTAAACCTATCAATAACCTAATTAAACCTAAACAGCAAAGAAAAATAGTAGAAAAAAACAAAAAAAATGCTCACCTTGGCTCCGGGGGCAGGGGGTGGTGGTGGACGGCCGCGGTTAGGGCAGCGGCGGCGGGCCTGGCTCCGGGGGGGGGCGCGAGGCGGACGCAGGGGGCCCGCGGCGAGCCTGGCTCCGGGGGCGGCGCGGGCGCAGGGGCGGCGGCGAGCCTGGCTCCGAGGGTGGCGCGGGCGCAGGGGCCGACGGGCAGGTGGTGGGGACGGCGGGGCACCAGGGGGGCGCCGTTCGGGCGACGGGGCGCCGGGGCAGTGCGGGTCGTGGGGACAGTGGGGCGACGGGGCGACGGGGCGAGGGGAGGTGGGGCAAGGGGGCGGCGAGGGGAGGGGGGTGACGGGGCGAGGGTCGCCGGGGCGATGGCGGGTGGCGTCGGCGGCGGTGGGTGGTTGGGACGGTGGGGCGACGGGGCGAGGGGAGGTGGGGCAAGGGGGCGGCGAGGGGAGGGGGGCGACGGGGCGAGGGGAGGTGGGGCTCGGCATTACTAACAATTTTTTTTATTTTTTTTCAAAACTACTAATGGCGCACGGTGGGTGTGGTGCGCCATTACTATGTCAACTAGTAATGGCGCACTATACCACGGTGCGCCATTAGTAATAATTTTTTTATTTTTTTTCAAAACTACTAATGGCGCACCAAACACCAGCTGCGCCATTAGTAATATATTACTAATGGAGCACCAACACATGGTGCGCCATTAGTATATAGTAATGGCGCACCACATGTCTGGTGCGCCATTAGTGGCCATATCATCTATAGCCCTTTTCCTAGTAGTGCCTGGTTGTTTTTGACACACAGGCAAGGAAAATCCTGGTGATTGCGTACAAAAGCTTGCGAAGATTTTAAGGACCAATTTAATAATAACGCGCTCATTTTTATTTTGAGCAATAACTCGCTAATTTGTTAATTATATATATATATAATGTGCCTCTCCGGTTTATTCTTTGATATTAATGTGCCTCCTTATTACACGGAAAATAATTATTCCTCCACCTGATAGCAGGGACCCACCGGACGGGCCACCAGTATTTCGCGCAAAAAACGTTTCCCCCTAACTGCTGGGACCCACCGGACGGGCCACCGTATTTCGCAAAAAAAACGTTCCCCCCGCTGTCAGCTCGGACCCACCGGAAGTGCCTCCTTATTACGCACAAAAAATGAATACCCCCTGCTAGCTTGGACCCACCTTGGTGGGAGGCTGACTTGTGGGCCTACTAAGTTGACTGGGACGGAGGCCTTTGTCAACTTTAGTCAATATATGAACGATTCTAGCTCCAGTGACCGTACGATGTCCATCCAACGGCCGTAGTGCTTCTTCAACCTCTGGTCTTCTTGCTCCAGCCGCCCAAAGCAGCGCCGGTCGTGCCGCATGCTCCTGCCGCCCATGGCCGGCTTTGATGCCGCGGAGGCCTCACCGCCCCCTACTACTCCCACCGCTGGCCAGGCCATCCCTCTACTCACCCACACCCCCTGTTATTCCGCGGCGACGGCAGCCTCACACCGCAGCCGAACCAGTGAACCCTCGTACTCCTCTACGCGCGGGCATCCACTGCCGCGTCTTCCCCGGCTCCGCGTCGTCCCCTTCCTAGCCTCGTCGTCGTCCACCGCCCTGGTGCTCTCGGCGCGGCGTGGTCAACGTGGTCAAGGAACGACTTCCATCGGACGTGGACTGTACGTGGAGAGGCTGACAGCTGGGTCCACGGCCGCAGCAAGGAAGTGCCTCCTTATTACGCGGAAAATAATGATTCCTCCACCTGACAGCAGGGACCCACCAGATGAGCCACCGTATTTCGCGAAAAAAATGTTTCCCCCTGATTGCTGGGACCCACCATCTACACCTTCGCACGCAAGGAAGTGCGTCCGGGCAAAAAAAAAAACGATTTGCCCCCCTGACTGCTGGGACCCACCAGCTACATCTTCACACGCAAGGAAGTTCCTGACAGTCGGGACCCACCTGGTCGAAGCGTACGTAGCGTTGTCATTCTGGTCGCGAACATGTACGTACATACTGGTGGATGTAGAGGCGCGCACGTGTCGTAGTAGAGGCGCGCACGTAGCATGTACACGCATGTACAGCGGCCAGTGTGCAAGAAAGAAAATACGGCCACGTATGTGTACATAAGGGCGGGGTCTCGAACGCCTACTCGCGCATACGTACGGCCAGGGCTCGTGTACATGGCTGGGTCGGAACGGAGAAACAGCGTCGTCGTCGTGTTCATGGGGAGCCAACCGGCTGGGTCAGAACGGAATGCGTCGTCGTGTTCATCGGGAGGGCTTGGACGGAACAGGCGATGGAAACGAGGCCTCGCGTACCGCAGAATGGAGGAAACGGCCTTGTGTTCGCCCGGCCACGTTCGAAACGGGATCCTGTTCATCAGGAGGGGTCTTGCGTACCGCAAAACGGAGGAAACGGACCTCCTATGGTCGAAACGGGGGTCCTGTTGATCGGGAGGGGTGTGGCGTACCGCAAAACGGACGAAACGGACTTGTGTTGGAGCGCTACAGTCGAAACGGGGGTTCTGTTGATCGGGAGGGGTGTGTCCTACCGCAAAACGGACGAAACGGACTTGTGTTGGAGCGCTACGGTCGAAACGGGGGTCCTGTTCATCGGGAGGGGTGTGGCGTACCGCAAAACGGGACTCCACGGGATACTGTTCATCTCCACCGTCGACGTCCTCCAGCCTCCACGGGCTCCTGTTCATCCAGCCTCCACCGCGCGCTACTCCACCGGCTACTGTTCAACCACCCCTCCACGGGCACCCCTCCACCGTCTACTGTTCATCCAGCCCTCCACGGGGTCGTCCTGTTCATCCAGCCCTCCACTCCACGGGGTCCTGTTCATCCACCCCCACCGCTCACTGTTCATCCAACCCCCCCCCCCCCCGCAATGCTCACTGTTCATCCAATTGATCGGCTTCTGTTAGCAGCAGTAGCGAAGGAATCGCTCGAACAACCATCGATCGATCGCTCGGGTTCAGTAACGCGTAGCCTGCAGTGCAATCGCTCGGGTTCAGTTAGAGCCCAACGCCTTGCTCGGGTTCAGTTAGAGTCAACGCCTCGCACACACGCGCGTACGTGTACGAGAGAAACACGCATCACTCGGCCCTCGACCACCCACCGTAACCGGGAACTCCCCGAAATTTTCCTCGCCCTCGCTTCTACCATTGTTTTTTCCGTCATGGACGGCCCAAAGAATATCATGCAGCTGCGTCTCCGGCCCGCTCAGGATGAAAAGCCCATTTTCTGTCATGATTTTTTTTCATAGAAGTAGGAGCCCACCACATCTATGATGATACCGGGTTTTGTCACAATTATCGTCATAGAAGTGTCATATCTATGACAGAAAAAATTTCGTTCGGCCCATAATGTCATGGATGTGTCTTTTTTTTGTAGTGTGTGCTGTATTTCAGGGAAGTCCCCAAGGCTTGATGTAGACGAGACCATAAGACTGAAGTGAAGAGAGATCCTTTGTCGAAGGTGATGGTCCTTGGTACGCCATGCAAATTGACGATCGTGGAAACATATAATTGTGCAAGTTGATCGGCATGATAAGTGGTCCGGATAGGCAGAAAATGAGCCACTTTGGTTAAGGTATCCACGATGACCCATATTGCGTCATTCCCTAGTTGTGTCTTTGGTAAGCCGGTGATGAAGTCCATGCAGACATCGTCCCATTTCCATTGTGATACGGGCAAACGTTGAAGGAGTCCGGCGGGCTTCTGATGTTCCGCCTTCACCTTGTTGCATATGTCGCAACAAGCTACAAAGTAAGCGATGTCTTTCTTCATTCCTTCCCACCAGAATACCTGACAAAGATCTTCATACATTTTGGTGCTGCCTAGGTGAATCGAGTACGAAGATTCGTGTGCTTCTGACACTATCTTCTTTTTAAGACTTTCTTGGTTGGGTACGCAAATCCTTCCTCGAAACCTTAGCGTACCGTTTTGATCCTTAGAGAAATCCTTCGTCGACTTAGCATATGATTGCAGTGAGTCTTCATGTGCTTGAGTGCTGCGAATTTCTTCCTCGAGAGTAGGAGCCATTTCCAGTATGCTGGCCATATGGGCATCCACTATTGACAAATTGAGCTGAGCCATTTCTTCACAGAGTTTGGCATGCAAAGAATCCAGTAAAGCATTCAGGCTGACGGGCTTGCGGCTGAGGGCATCGGCCACCACATAAGCTTTACCCGGATGATAATTTATCCCGATGTCATAATACTTAACCAACTCAAGCCATCTTCACTGACAGAGATTTAAATCCGGTTGAGTGAATATATACTTGAGACTCTTGTGGTCCGTAAATATTTGGCATCTCTTCCCAATCAGATAGTGTGTCAAATCTTCAAAGCATGCACCACCACGGCCAATTCCAAATCATGATTTGGGTAATTTCCTTCGTGAGGACGTAGTTGTCGGGATGCATAGGCCACAACCTTGCCATCTTGCATGAGTACACATCCAGTCCTTTCCTGGATGCGTAGCAGTAGACATCAAAAACTGCGGTAGATGACGGGAAGAGTCAATACTGGCGTGGATGTCAGCCTGGTTTTTAACTCGTTGAATCTCCTTTCACAGTCCTCAGTCCATTCAAACTTCTTATCCTTCTTTAGGAGCTTTGTCATTGGCTTGGCAATCTTGGAGAATCCTTCGATAAAGCGGTGATAATACCCGGCTAATCCAAGGAAACTCCGGATTTCTGAGACTGTCGTGGATGCGGACCAATCAAGCACATCTTTCACTTTACTTGGATCCACGGCTATACCTTCAGCTGACAGAATATGCCCTAGAAATCCCACTTGGTAGATCCAAAATTCACATTTGGTGAACTTTGCATAAAGCTGGTGGTCACGGAATCTTTTCAAAACTGCACGGAGGTGGTCCTTGTGCTCTTCTTTGCTTTTTGAGTAAATGAGGATGTCATCGATGAACACCACCACAAACCTATCCAAGAAATCCTTAAACACCTTATTCATCATATGCATGAAAAAGGCGGGGGCATTGGTGAGACCGAATGACATAACAATATATTCATAAAGACCGTACCGAGTGGTGAACGCGGTCTTGGGAATATCTTCCTTCCGGATTTTGAGTTGATGATATCCGGTCCTCAAATCAATCTTGGAAAATACTTTGGCCACACTGAGTTGGTCAAACAAATCATCAATTCTTGGGAGTGGATACTTGTTCTTGATGGTGACGTCATTTAGCTGTCGGTAGTCTACACACATCCGAAGACTGCCGTCCCTTTTATCCACAAATATAGCGGGTGATCCCCAAGGTGAAGAGCTTGGACGGATGTATCCTTTCTGCAGCATTTCATCGAGCTGTTTCTTTAACTCCACCAATTCTGACGAAGGCATCCGATAATATTTCTTATATATCGGTGCAGTCCGGGCACCAAGTCAATAGCAAAATCCAATTCTCTGTCTGGCGGCATTCCTGGCAATTCCTCAGGAAATACGTCTGGATACTCACTGACCACAGGAATTGATTCCACTTCTTCGGCCACGGCCGAGAATACCATATTCTTCTTGGGTATACTTCTGCGGGCATAAAAACTTGCGATGCGACCTTCCTGATTTACCATGATGACTTCTCTGGTCGCACAGTTGATGCATACTTGGTATTGGGTCAACCAATTCATTCCCAAAATAATGTCCAATTTATCAGATTCAATGACTATCAAAGCTGTTGGAAACTTGACTCCCTTTATCTCAATTTCCAAATTTCGGCAAACCAGATTACTTCGGAGCACCGATCCCGGGGATTGTACCATTATTCTTTTGCCCATAATCAAGCAAGGAAATTTGTTTTGGGCAGCAAAACTCTGTGAAATAAAAGAGTGGGGGAACATACCAATGACGACTTCTAGGTGTTCTTGGGCTTCGTCAGCGGAGATATGATGGATTTGGCCTTGGATGGCCCTCGGGTCAGAATATGACTCTAGGTGGTTGACTTGTGGACGGTAGGAATCTATTGGTTTGCCGTTCTTGGGACATTGTCTGGCGTAATGTCCGGTTTGTCCACAGCCGAAGTAGGCGTTGGTGCGCTGACAATCTTCACGCACCGTACTGGTTACAACATTCTTGACTTGAGTAGTGGTCTTGTCGACATTCTACTGCCAGTTGGGTTTGTACTCCACCTGGGTCTGTTGCCATGTACGAGCCTTCTGCACTGGTTGCATATCCTTCTTCGGTTTGAATTTGCGCTTGTGGTCATTATTTGCGGGCCTGCTGTCGTGCATGAGCTTTCATTCCCTTTCTGTGACGAGGGCCTTGTTCACCAGAGTTTGGAAGTCCAAAAAATCAAACATGCTGAGAGTGCATCTAAGGTGCTGGTTCAGTCCGCCAAGGAATCTGTCGACCTTCCTTTCTTCGGTGGCCACGTCATAGAGAGAATACCGGGCCAAATGGTTGAATTTATTCAGGTACTCACTTACGGACATGCTTCCTTGGGTAAGGGTGACAAATTCGGGCTGCTCGATCTTCATAACTCTGGTGGGTATATGATACTTGCGGAAATGATCATTGAATTTGGTCCACGTAATTTCCTCGTCCGCGGGCCACATAGCTTTACCTCCTTCGAGATAATGTGTTGCGAACGGAACCTTGTGTCCTTCTTCAGTGCGAGCAATTTCCAGCCTCCTCTCAATGGTCCTCAACCAATCATCGGCTTCCAATGGATCAACAACTTGACTGAAACTGGGAGGCTTGGTCCTTTGAAAATCTGAGAGCTTGGAGTAATGACCATTCTGATTTCCATTTTGTCCAACCATAACTTGCACACTTTTCAGCATCTCCATCATATCATTGTTTCTTATTTCTTCAAACATTCGCATACTCTGCTCAGTGGAGGGCGGATGTGGCGGTGGAGGTGGTGGTGGCTGGTATGGCTCGGGGGAATGTCCTGCTTGTCGGGCGCAGTGACGAACACGGACATCCTCACAAGCTTGGCTGCTGCTACCTCCCCGCGTCATCCTATTATTTATTTTCCCAATACAAGGCAACCGTGATGAGAAATATCCAAAAATGGGAGGAAAAAGCCAGTGACAAACCCAGAAAAACACGGCGAAAAGAAACCAAGGCGATTAAAAAGGTTCCAACATAATTACACATAGACTCAGCATAAAAGATAACATCATGACGGGTTCACCACCCTCATACATGAAACTAAACATCATGACGCGTACGACTACATCCGTACATCATACTCATGACGAAGATGATACTCTAGCGATCTACTGCTCGGCGGGTGCTGCTGCGGTCTCCTCTCCTGAGCCAGACTCAGACCCTGAACTGATAGTGGAGACCTCGGATTAAAAGAAATGCGACGATGCTGTCTCGAGGACTCTCCCTCAGGGGCAGGTGCGGGACGGGATCTAAGCATAGGAGCGGCAGGAGTAGCGACAAGGGAAGACCACGCAGCAGGAGTGCTGCGAGGGGTCACTGCCAAAGGGTTGGTGGTACCCTGGGTGGTCACTGGGGTACTAGAAGTGGGAGGAACATATGGAGTGAAACCGACAGTGGGTAGAGGGTTCCTATTCCGAGCTGCGGCAAGGGCTATCCAGGCTCGGGTTAGCTCTTGAGCTAACTCATAGATCAAGAGATAAGTGGCAGTGATATAGCGAGAAAGGTAGCTAGAAGGACAATCACATGCCAGATCAACAAGAGGGAAGCAAATACGCCCATTCTCGTGCAGAGATGGGTAGTACTAAAAACCTGGGTGGGTGTGCATGCAAACCTCGTTGTAGCGCAAGTCTACAAGAGCCTCGATAGTAGCAAACTGGACCGCCTGAGATGGCGTAGAAGCGAAACCACCCGTAGAGGAACGAGCGTAAGCGCCGGAAGGGGAACTGTGGTGTAGAGTGACCTCAACATAATACTCATACAGCGAACCGACCAGCTGCTACCGATACACCTATGGATCAACACCCTCTGGGTAGAGTCGTCACCACACGTTCTGAAGCAGGTGCGGCGATGTGTACGGAGCTGGATCAGGATGGTACAAGATCGGAACTGGTGCCATCTACACTCACAATCACCAGATGATTGATGTCTACTACACAACCTTCTTCTTGTAGACGTTGTTCGGCCTCCAAGTTCAGAGGTTTGTAGGATAGTAGCAAATTTCCCTCAAGTGGATGACCTAAGGTTTATCAATCTGTGGGAGGCGTAGGATGAAGATGGTCTCTCTCAAACAACCCTGCAACCAAATAACAAAGAGTCTCTTTTGTCCCCAACACACCCAATACAATGGTAAATTGTATAGGTGCACTAGTTCGGCGAAGAGATGGTGATACAAGTGCAATATGGATGGTAGATATAGGTTTTTGTAATATGAAATTATAAAAACAACAAGGTAACTAATGATAAAAGTGAGCACAAATGGTATTGCCATGCTAGGAAACAAGGCCTAAGGTTCATACTTTCACTAGTGCAAGTTCTCTCAACAATAATAACATAACTGGATCATATAACTATCCCTCAACATGCAACAAAGGGTCACTCCAAAGTCACTAATAGCGGAGAACAAACGAAGAGATTATGGTAGGGTACGAAACCACCTCAAAGTTATCCTTTTTGATCGATCTATTCAAGAGTCCATAGTAAAATAACACGAAGCTATTCTTTCCGTTCGATCTATCATATAGTTCGTACTAGAATAAAACCTTAAGACACAAATCAATCAAAACCCTAATGTAATCTAGGTACTCCAATGTCACCTCAAGTATCCGTGGGCATGATTATACGATATGCATCACACAATCTCAGATTCATCTATTCAACCAACTCAAAGTACTTCAAAGAGTGCCCCAAAGTTTCTACCGGAGAGTCAAGACGAAAACGTGTGCCAACCCCTATGCATAAGTTCATTGAACCCGCAAGTTGATCAACAAAACATACATCAAGTAGATCACGTGAATATCCCATTGTCACCACAAATAAGCATGGCAAGACATACATCAAGTGTTCTGAAATACTTAAAGACTCAATTCAACAAGACAACTTAAAGGGGACAACTCAATTCATCACAAGAGAGTAGAGGGGGACATACATCATAAGATCCAACTATAATAGCAAAGCTCATGATACATCAAGATCGTATCACCTCAAGAACACGAGAGAGACAGAGAGATCAAACACATAGCTACTGGTACATACCCTCAGCCTCGAGGGTGAAATACTCCCTCCTCGTCATGGAGAGCGTCGGGATGATGAAGATGGCCACCGGTGAGGGATCCCCCCTCCGGCAGGGTGCCGGAACGGGCTCCCGAGAGGTTTTGGGTGGTTACAGAGGCTTGCGGCGGTAGAACTCCCGGTATATTGTGTTCCTTGATGTTTTTAGCGTATATGGACATATATAGGCGAAAGAAGCCAGTCAGGGGAGCCACGAGGGGCCCACGAGGGTGGGGGCGCGCCTAGGGGGGTAGGGCGCGCCTCCCTGCCTCGTGGCCACCTCGAATCTTCCCTGACGTCCACTCCAAGTCTCCTAGATTGCTTTCGTTCCAAAAATAACTCTCCCGAAGGTTTCATTCCGTTTGGACTCCGTTTGATATTCCTTTTCTTCGAAACACTGGAATAGGTAAGAAAACAACAATTTGGGCTGGGCCTTCGGTTAATAGGTTAGTCCCAAAAGGGATATAAAAGTGTAAAGTAAAGCCCATAAACATCCAAAACGGGTAATACAATAGCATGGAACAATAAAAAATTATAGATACGTTGGAGACGTATCAAGCATCCCCAAGCTTAATTCCTGCTCGTCCTCATGTAGGTAAATGATAAAAACAGAATTTTTGATGTGGAATGCTGCCTAGCATATTTCTCAATGTAATTTTCTTTACCGTGGCATGAATGTTCAGATCCAAATGATTCAATATAAAAGTTCATATTGACATAAGAAATAGTAATACTTCAAGCATACTAACAAAGCAATCATGTCTTCTCAAAATAACATGGCTAAAGAAAGTTTATCCCAAAAAAACATATAGTTAGGCTATGCTTCATTTTCATCACACAAAATACTCCCATCAGGCACAACCCCGGTGTCAGTCAAGCAATTGGTTCATACTTTTTAACGCGCTTCAGCTTTTTTCAACTCTCATGCAATACATGAGCGTGAGCCATGGATATAGCACTATGGGTGGAATAGAATATGATGATGGGGATTGTGTGGAGAAGGCAAAAAAGGAGAAAGTCTCACATTGACGAGGCTAATCAACGGGCTATGGAGATGCCCATCAATTGATGTCAACATGAGGAGTAGGGATTGCCATGCAACAGATGCACTAGAGCTATAAATGTATGGAAGCTCAACAAAAGAAACTAAGTGGGTGTGCATCCAACTTGCTTGCTCACGAAGACCTAGGGCATTTTGAGGAAGCCCATCGTTGGAATATACAAGCCAAGTTCTATAATGAAAAATTCCCACTAGTATATGAAAGTGACAACATAAGAGACTCTCTATATGAAGAACATGGTGCTACTTTGAAGCACAAGTGTGGAAAAGGATAGTAACATTGTCCCCCTTTTTTATTTTTGGCCTTTCTTTTTTTCCTTTTTTTATTTGGCCTTCCTTTTTTCTTTTTTTATTTGGCCTTTCTCTTTTTTTATTTGGCCTTCCTTTTTCATAAGGGAGAATGCTCTAATAATGATGATCATCACACTTCTATTTATTTACAACTCATGAATTACAACTCGAAACTAGAACAAGATATGACTCTATATGAATGCCTCCGGCGGTGTACCGGGATGGGCAATGAATCAAGAGTGACATGTATGAAAAATTATGCATGGTGGCTTTTCCATGAATACGATGCCAACTACATGATCACGCAAGTCAATATGACAGTGATGATGCGTGTCATGATAAACGGAACGGTGGAAAGTTGCATGGCAATATATCTCGGAATGGCTGTGGAAATGACATAATAGGTAGGTATGGTGGCTGTTTTGAGGAAGATATAAGGAGGTTTATGTGTGATAGAGCGTATCGTATCACGGGGTTTGGATGCACTGGCGAAGTTTGCACCAACTCTCAAGGTGAGAAAGAGCAATGCACGGTACCGAAGAGGCTAGCAATGATGGAAGGGTCAGAGTGCGTATAATCCATGGAGTCACATTAGTCATAAAGAACTCATATACTTATTGCAAAAGTTTTATTAGCCCTCGAAGCAAAGTACTACTATGCATGCTCCTAGGGGGGAGGTTGGTAGGAGTTAACCATTGCGCGCCCCCGACCTCCACACATAAGGAAGGCAATCAAAAGAGCACCCCATGCAACAAATTTGTCACGTAGCTTTTACCATACGTGCATGCTACGGGACTTTCCAACTTCAACACAAGTATTCCTCAATTTCATAATTACCCAACTAGCATGACTCTAACATTACCACCTTTATATCTCAAAACAATTATCAAGCATCAAATTGATCATAGCATCCAATTCACTCTCTATGATGGTTTTTATTATACCCAACTTGGATGCCCATCATTCTAGGACTAATTTTATAACCATAGCAAATACCATGCTGTTCTAAAAGACTCTCAAAATAATATAAGTGAAGCACTAGAGCAAATGACAAACTACTCCAAAAGATACAAGTGAAGATCAATGAGTAGTCAAATAATTGTGCAACCATGTGAAGACTCTCTAACATTTAATAATTTCAGATCTTGGTATTTTATTCAAACATAAAGCAAAACAAAATAAAATAAAATGACGCTCCAGGCAAAATACATATCATGTGGTGAATAAAAATATAGCTCCAAGTAAAGTTACCGATAGACGAAGACGAAAGAGCGGTTGCCTTCCGGGGCATCCCCAAGCTTAGGCTTTTGGTTGTCTTTGGATTATCTTGGGGTGCCATTGTCATCCCCAAGCTTAGGCTCTTGCCACTCCTTATTCCATAGTCCATCGAATCTTTACCCAAAACTTGAAAACTTCACAACACAAACCAACAGAAAACTCGTAAGCTCCATTAGTATAAGAAAATAAACCTCCACTTAGGTACTGTTGTGAACTCATTCTAAATTCATATTGGTGTAATATCTACTGTATTCCAACTCCTCTATGGTTCATACCCTCCGATACTACTCATAGATTCATCAAAATAAGCAAACAACACATAGAAAACAGAATCTGTCAAAAACAGAACAGTCTGTAGTAATCTGTATCAAACGTATACTTCTGGAAGTCCACAAATCCTACAAAATTAGGAAAACCTGAGAAATTTGTGTACCAATACATATAAAAAAGAATCAGATCAAAAGCACGTTTCTATGAATTATCAAAACTAATTTACTTGGTGCAAAGGTTTCTGATTTTCAGCAGGATCAACACAACTATCACCGTAAGCTATCCTAAAGGTCTTACTTGGCACTTTATTGAAACAAAAGCTATAAAACATGATTACTACAGTAGCATAATCATGTGAACACACAAAAACAGTAAGGGTAAATATTGGGTTTTCTCCCGACAAGCGCTTTTATTTAATGCCTTTTTAGCTAGGCATGATGATGACAATGATGCTCACATAAAAGATAAGAATTGAAACACAATGGGAGCATCATGAAGAATATGACTAGCACATTTAAGCCTAACCAACTTCCTATGCATTGGGATTTTGTGAGCAAACAACTTATGGGAACAATAATCAACTAGCATATGAAGGATAAACAAGCATAACTTCAAAATTTTAAGCACATAGAGAGGAAGCTTGATATGATTGCAATTCCTACAAGCATATGTTCCTCCCTCATAATAATTTTCCGTAGCATCATGAATAAATTCAACAATATAACCAGCACCCAAAGCATTTTTTTCATGATCTACTTGCATAGAAATTTTATTACTCTCCACATAAGAAAAATTCTTCTCATTCGGAATAGTGGGAGTATCATAAGAGACTCGAATACTATAAATTGTTTCCACATTAAAAGAGTAATGTTCAGGAAAGGGTAATCATAATCATGACAAGTTTTATAAATATAATCATCACTACTTTTTGTAGCATAAGTTTCATCACAATAATCATCATAAGTAGCAACTTTGTTCTCATCATAATCGATTGAAACCTCTTCCAAGATAGTGGAATCATCACTAAATAAAGTCATGACCTCTCCAAATCCACTTTCATATTCATCACAATAAGATTCAACATCCTCCAAAATAGTGGGATCATTACATCCTAAAGTTGACACTCTTCCAGACCCACTTTCATCAATATAATCATCATAAGTAGGAGGCATGCTATCATCATAACAAATTTGTATATCAAAACTTGGGAGGCTAAAAATATCATCTTCATTAAACATAGCATCCCCAAGCTTGGGACAAACATTAATTGCAGCAAATATGTTCTCAAATATGTCATTCTCATCAAACATAGCATCCCCAAGCTTGGGCCTTTTCATATCATAAGCATAATCACTCTCATCATTAATAGTATGGATAGCACCAATAGTATAGCAATTATCATCATCACAATGAGTAGTAGGACCAACATCATTTGGGAGGGATACCTTTCTACCTTTGCTTCTCCGTCTTTTCTTTTTCTTCTTCACATCATGTGTGGGTTTAACCCTCTTTTTTTAGCTCCTCATTAATGTGATTGGTTGAATAGAAAGCTCCTCCTCGTTACCTGATTCATCATAAGAAATAATAGGAGGATATTGGGAAGTATCTTCCCTTTGATTAGTATTCTCATCATCTTCTATTTTCTTTCTTCTCTTTATGTAATTGGAAATATAAGGATTTTCAATGCAATTCACTGCACAATACATAAAAATTTCTTCTAGATCAATATCAAGGAATTGCTTAAGGTTATATTCTGGAATATGCTTAGTTAAACATTTCATTTCTTCATAACCCGAAAACAAACTAAGTTCATTATGATGTGCAAGGGAAATCAAATCATCACAATTTTTGGACACGATTCGATCATGAAACAATTTGCATCGGAGATGTAAATGACCACGTTCATTGCAAAGTTTACATGTACGGCAAATAAATTTTAAATTTTCAGCACAAACATCTAGCCTTTCTTGCAACCATTTAGTTTCTAAATACTTATGCCTCTTGCAAAATCTATCTTCCCTATTTGGTGTGTACTTGCAAACTCTATGCACTCCACAAAAGTTGACATGCTTATAAGAGACATTTTCATCATAACTAGTGCAATCATCATTAGTACTATGGATATTCAAAGAGTTCATAAGAAGAACATTGCCATCATGCTCATCATTAAAAGATTTAGTACCAAACATTTTATAGACTTCTTCTTCTAGCACTTGAGCACAATTTTCCTTTTCATCATACTTACGAAAGATATTAAAAAGATGAAGCGTATGAGGCAAACTCAATTCCATTTTTTTGTAGTTTCCTTTTATATACTAAACTAGAGATAAAACAAGAAACTAAAAGATTCGATTGCAAGATCTAAAGATATACCTTCAAGAACTCACCTCCCCGACAACGGCGCCAGAAAGGAGCTTGATGTCTACTACACAACCTTCTTCTTGTAGACGTTGTTGGGCCTCCAAGTGCAGAGGTTTGTTGGACAGTAGCAAATTTCCCTCAAGTGGATGACCTAAGGTTTATCAATCCGTGGGAGGCGTAGGATGAAGATGGTCTCTCTCAAACAACCCTGCAACAAAATAACAAAGAGTCTCTTGTGTCCCCAACACACCCAATACAATGGTAAATTGTATAGGTGCACTAGTTCGGCAAAGAGATGGTGATACAAGTGCAATATGGATGGTAGATATAGGTTTTTGTAATCTGAAATTATAAAAACAGCAAGGTAACTAATGATAAAAGTGAGCACAAACGGTATTGCAATGCTAGGAAACAAGGCCTAAGGTTCATACTTTCACTAGTGCAAGTTCTCTCAACAATAATAACATAACTGGATCCTATAACTATCCCTCAACATGCAACAAAGAGTCACTCCAAAGTCACTAATAGCGGAGAACAAACGAAGAGATTATGGTAGGGTACGAAACCACCTCAAAGTTATCCTTTCTGATCGATCTATTCAAGAGTCCGTAGTAAAATAACACGAATCTATTCTTTCCGTTCGATCTATCATAGAGTTCGTACTAGAATAACACCTTAAGGCACAAATCAACCAAAACCCTAATGTCACCTAGATACTCCTATGTCACCTCAAGTATCCGTGGGCATGATTATACGATATGCATCACACAATCTCAGATTCATCTATTCGACCAACACAAAGTACTTCAAAGAGTGCTCCAAAGTTTCTACCGGAGAGTCAAGACGAAAACGTGTGCCAACCCCTATGCATAAGTTCATTGAACCTGCAAGTTGATCACCAAAACATACATCAAGTAGGTCACGTGAATATCCCATTGTCACCACAGATAAGCATGGCAAGACATACATAAAGTGTTCTCAAATCCTTAAAGACTCAATCCGACAAGACAACTTCAAGGGGAAAACTCAATTCATCACAAGAGAGTAGAGGGGGAGAAACATCATAAGATCCAACTATAATAGCAAAGCTCGCGATACATCAAGATTGTATCACCTCAAGAACACGAGAGAGAGAGATCAAACACATATCTACTGGTACATACCCTCAGCCCCGAGGGTGAACTACTCCCTCCTCGTCATGGAGAGCGCCGGGGTGATGAAGATGGCCACCGGTAAGGGATCCCCCTCCGGTAGGGTGCCGGAATGGGCTCCCGAGAGGTTTTTGGTGGCTACAGAGGCTTGCGGCGGCGGAACTCCCGATCTATTGTGTTCGTCGTTGTTTTTAGGGTATATGGACATATATAGGCGAAAGAAGTCGGTCAGGGGAGCCACGAGGGGCCCACGAGGGTGGGGGCGCGCCTAGGGGGGTAGGGCACGCCTCCTTGCCTCGTGGCCACCTCGAAGCTTCCCTGACGTCCACTCCAAGTCTCCTGGATTGCTTCCGTTCCAAAAATATATATCTCGAAGGTTTCATTCCGTTTGGACTCCGTTTGATATTCCTTTTCTTTGAAACACTGAAATAGGCAAGAAAACATCAATTTGGGTTGGGCCTCCGGTTAATAGGTTAGTCCCAAAAGTGATATAAAAGTGTAAAGTAAAGCCCATAAACATCCAAAACGGGTAATATAGAACAATCAAAAATTATAGATACGTTGGAGACGTATCAATGATTAGTAATAAAAACAAATAAACATGCATGCAATGCAGCAATCAATTTCTATGACTACCGGCACTCAAACGCAACTATCTACCATTTTACTAGCGCACTAACGGTCTAGCATGTCCTACAATCAGCGTGGCTCTGATACCAAGTGCGGTGGCACCCCGGCTCAGAGCAACCGGTTTACCTTGCATTGCCAGCCACATAAAAGTCTTCTGGCAACACACAAGAACATGGTACAGAAACAACCGCTTTATTGATGCTAGCGGATACATAAGTTTGATATTACATCGAGATAAGAGTCCAAGCGGCACACACGGTGTAGCTGAACAGTATGTACATTATTTAATGAACATGAAAGGGGCCTCGATCATATCAACTACGCGGCAGCGGAATAACGACGAAGTGGAACTCCATAGTACAGGGACACCAACGTGGACACGATGCTAGATGCGGGACGCTCTTCGATCTGATCAGTCTTGCCTGAAAGCTGGCATGACACGCCAGGTCAGTACATTGAATGTACTTGCAAGATCACAACAAACATATGCAAAATGGCAAAAAATATCATGACAATTAATTAGGTCAATGCAATGCAAATGATACTACAGATGCAATGAAACCAACATGTGCACCGAGTCCCTCGGACTCGCTTACCAGACTGGTTACCACTATAACCGAACGGTGATCATACCCGGATCACAACTGAAGCCAACCAGTTACGATCATCACATGATCCACAAATCATCACAAAACCAGTGCCAACAATAACTACAAAGTGTGCAAGATTAATTATAATTGTTGATCCATGGTGTGACTTACTACCGAGTTGTGTCCATAACCGAGGACGCGGCTATCGATAGATTAAAATACACTCTGTAGAGGTTAGCGCACTTTACCCACACTACGGAACTCAAGGGCCTCGCACTCCCATTTGGGTGGAGCACGGAGTTCCGATGAAACCCTTCCCTTGCCATGACACTCTCCCGGCCACTCTGACCCACTCCCTCTCGGGGCTAAGTCATGGGTGGCCCCATGCCTACCAAAGGCATCTTCGGCCATCGTCATGGCAAAACGGTCCCAAATGGGGACAAGGTACCATAAAAACAACGGGCACACAAGGTTATGTCTGCTTACTGGGGCAGGGTACCGCACGCCCATAACCTTCCCTCGTTGGACGCACCGGTAAGAGGCATGACAAAGGACCGAATCAAGACCCCCCATAAAGGTAAATGTGGTCGCACTGAAAAGAACCCGATTCAGAGGCACCATGACTTGATCAACATTATATTCAAGTTGGATTATTATCAGGTTGAACTTGAAAATAAACTCACTACAAGTCAGGCGATGCCATGATCATGCAATATTCGATATGCTCAGGATGCAACTCATAAGAACGGATCAACATCACCGAAATAACTTTCTTGCACTACTCATCAATAAACCCTACTAATGTTACTACACTGGTTATTATCAAACCTCATTTTTAGTTACTTATCTTTTATATGAAAATTTAATTATCAAAAGAAACTACCATAATCTATCAAAGTACTTTCATCAAGCCAAAATCCTTACTCTACTTGATTAAACTACTCCATGCAATCAACCAGTAACTAAAACAAGCATAACAAGCATGACAAAGTAACTAAGCATTAAATCATAATCATTTAACTATCTTAAATGCATGAAAATTAACTCCTATTCAAGTAGAAAATCATAGATATTTAGATGACACCATCCAAATGTTATTGTGGCTTGCTTTAGTGCAGAGGAGGTTCACACTCCTCCTGGATGGCTTCAAGAGAAGTCTCTCCCTTTGAAAATATTTAAAAACCACAAAACAAAATATCAAGAACCACTCTGAAAATCACCATAAATTCTATGCAGCAAGGAAAAATCCACACTTTGGTGTGATGATAGATCTTTCTGTAACAAACACCATGCAAAAAGAATCAACTCATTTGGACTTATAGGCTAGAAGATATCAACGGTCAATGTTCTGGTCAAAATATTTGAATTAATTTGAATTAACAGAAAACCAGGGGGGTGACGTCGATGGCGTAAAGCCAAAAGACGCCTCCACCCGTACCTCTTCGGGTGCGAGTGGAGAGGCTAACACTGGGCTCCACCAGTCAGGAGAGAGGGGAGGGGGACAGAAACAGAATGCGGTCGCATTTCGCCGGAGCTCACGCCGGCGAGGAGGGGTTCTTGGGCTAAGCTGGAAGGATAGGATTGAAGAGGGGGCTATGGCGCACCTTCCTGTACCCGTGGCATGACGGGAGACGGCCGGAGCTACTCGCAATCAACCTTGCAAGCGGCGGCGGCGGTCGGGTCTTGCCGGAGAGGAAGAAGGCGACGGCGAGGGGGCTGTTCTTGGGGCTCTGCGGCTTCGGGACGTCACCAGAGGGTCTCCAGGGATGCGCCTAAGTGGTTGGTTGGGCTCTAGAAGCTCGGGGACGGGGTGGCTAAGCTACGGGTGTTGCCGGCGAGCTCAGGTCGGGCACGACGCCCAGAGGCCTGCCTGGCCGGGCTGCGTTCTCGTGGAGGTTGGGTGGTGCGGTGGATGGCTCTTGGACGGAGAGGAGGGCTAAATTTATAGCCGGAGGGGGAGAGGGTACGTGTCGCCGCCAGAGTTCTCTGGAAGATGGCGAGAGGAGACGAGGGGCGTTAGCGAGGGCGGGAGAGGCTCAGCGATCACGCGGAGGTTGTCCACGCTCGCGGACGAGCACATGGAGGAGGGGGAGAAGAAGACAGGGGCACGGGTGCACTGTGGCTTTTGGCCGCGAGCGCCCGTGCTCGCTGCAGCCTCTCCGCCATCGGCGAGCTCCAGGTAGAGGTCAAGGGCGATGAGACGAAGGTGGTGGCGCGGTGCGGCAGTCGTCGGCGAGCTCTGGCTCTGGCACGCGCCGATCAGAGGCACTGGCGCAATGCAGAGCGCGTCGAACGCATACCAGGCCTCATGTCCACATGCGGTCACCACCCTGACATGGCCAAAACGATGCCCAAATGCTGCCAAACCTTGTCTTGGCTAAAGTCCATGCATTGTTTAGTCTAGTAAAGGTGAGGACTCGAACCCAGGCTGGCCAGAAGTGACTCAAACTTGCTGGCAAGTTTCTGGACAGAAACTTGGTCGCCAAGTTTGGCTAGCTTCTAGAAGTACATTAGGGCTAATCTCCTGGGGTTAAGGGTTTCATAGGAGGGTGTCTAGGCTCAAGAAAGATTAGCTCCAAAAGATTAAGGAAAAATGAACTTGCTGTACAAAGTGCATTTTTGGGCCAGAAAGGAAAAGATTTTCTGTAGCCAAAATATTGCAAAAATTCATGCAATATTTTTGCTCAGGGAGGTGGGCCAAGGTTCAAAGAAAATTCAGGAGTTATCTCAGGATTTTTGGAGCTATAAAATTGGGGTTGCTTTGGAGCTCTAATTTCTGAAATGAGCTTTCAGAAAGAAAATGAATATTTTCACTTATGAAAAATATTCAATGGGCCATTCTAGGGTTTTAGAAAGAAATGGAGTTGGATGAGATGCAGATGGGTCACTTGGGAGAAAATCAAGGGCATGCCCAAGTGACAAGTCCATTTGAATTGATTCCAAAAACTCAAATCCAAGGCAAAGGCAAATCAAATCCGGAAAAATAGAGAAGGCAAAAACCAGGCTGTCACACTAGTACGTATTTAAAACTTATTATTGTACATGCTGGATAAGAGGTTGGCTGTATATGACATGGAAACTTCTTATAGCCGACCGTTGGATGTATTATTAACCATGCTCTTAGTGAGGTAGCTAGTATATCATAGACTAGCTAGTATCATACTCCCTCCTTTTCAGTTTATAGGGCTCAATTCAAAAATCACACCAACCAAGGTAGATGGTGAGTGGTGGAATACTTTTTGTAGTTTGCAAAAACACCCAATAAATGCTTTTTTCCTCAAAAAATTATATTTACCAATGTATTAATTGCAATACATGCATGCATAAAGTACATGCATTGGTCAATTTTCTCTTAATACTTGCATGAAATCATTTAATGCACCTTGGAATCTGAACATGTGATGGGGAAGAACCAAATTGAGCCTTATAAAATGGAAAAACTAAAACTTTGAGATAATCCTATAAACCGGAAAGGAGGGAGTATATATGCATGATACTAGTATATGATCGGTAATACCTCCGTAATGCGGGCATGCATAGTATCATAAGTTAGTATCTTAGGTTGCCTTATTAATTGCCATGCATGACACAAAGTAGTACATCGGTATCATGATATGATACCACACCCTCTCTTTCCTCATTTAACTGTGTGCCACATCATCCAAAAAGTCTAGTTGGCATGCATGATACCGCTTGATACTCCCATATTACGACCAGACTTAGGGTGACCATAGTGGGGGTAACATAGCCGATATAATGCACTCAGGAATAGCAAATATGATGATGTGGCAAAGAGGTAGTATCATGCATGGCCATAAATATGGTCATCTATGAGATATACTACTCTATGATACTATATATGCACTATGAAGGTACGTATGTAGTATCATACACTCGTATCATATGCATGATACTATATATAGTATTTGATACTCCGCACAATATAACGCTGGCCATAGTGGTGGTATCATAGCCGACGATGTCATGCACTCGGAAGTAGCAAGTATGCTGATGTGGGAAAGAATTAAATATAGAGAGAGAGGGTTAGAGTAACATATAGGTAGATACTGTATCATGTTAAATGCGATGCTAATTTGTGTCATGCATGGCAATAAATATGATCTATGATACTATACTCTATGTATTGTACTATGCGCTATAATTAATTAAAGGTAGTATCATACACTAGCATCATATATATATGCATGATACTAGTATATGACAGTCTCCACTATGAGTAGCCTAAGTATATATAGCCTAACTAAAACACCCACATGTTTTTGACTTTAATTAATTATATGCACTAAAATGCAATGCAAGGTAAGTGCAAAGAATGAATTAACATAGCAGACGACCTGATATGGGCCGGAACGATGTAGCTAGTAAATGATGATTTGTAGTCCGAAGTGCCGCATCTCCTTTTGGAAACTATGATCCTTCTTGTGAGATGCTCCGGTATGGAAGGTGCGAGCACCAAAACTTGTGCCAAACTTTACCAAAAAATTTCCATGCGATCATGAGAGCACGCGACAGTGAGACGATGAATTTTGTTATTTTCTAGACTCTATATGCATTTGCTGAAATTAAAATACCAACAAGGCCTACGCATCTGTCCGCACCCTGCGGCCGAACTGTTTGAAGTTTTTTCTCGTTTCTCGCACAACGAATGAAAACGCGCAAAGCGACACGCAAATTATCTTGCTAACACGCACGTGTAGTTGCGACTATATATATATATACATATACATATATATATATATATAGCGAGGCCTTCCGCCTGATAAAGTGTACCAGAAAAATCAAACCATAGGGTACAATCGTGATTTCTTAGCGTGGAAAAAATTGGAGGCGAAACGATGAACTCATGTTTTCATTCGAACAAAAATATGAGGTTAGGTAATGTATATGTTTTCAAATAGCACACGATTCACACATGAAAGCCGTGTGGCCACTAAACCATGGCCGATGACCCCCCCTCTGCCACGCGTGCGATCTGAGTCGTGCGTTCTGATTGGCCAGAACCCAAACCCCACGGATCGTAGGTCTGCACCGTTGGATTCTCCTTGGTCAAACGACGATCCTCATCCCTTTCGAGAGCACATGTTAATGTTTTCCAATAGCCCCTCCCAAAAAAATATTTTCAAATAGCACACGGTTCACTCACGAAAGCCGTGTGCCTACCAAACCGTGGCCGATGCCCCCCCTTTAATGCGCGTGCAATCTGAGTCATGCATTCTGATTGGCCAGAACCCAAACCCCACGGATTGTACGTCTGCACCGTTGGATGCTCCCAGATCGAATGTCAATCCTCATCCCTTTCGACAGGAAATGCAGTCTGGCTAGGAATTGATTTACATGCCAAAATGAACGGTAAATGCCAGAAAATGTCTTACATATAGCACACGAGACCTGAAATGCGCTAGCAAATCAAACCCGTGGTATAATTGTGATTGTATTACGTGGGAAAAATTTAGAGGAGAAGCGATGAACTCACGTCTTCATTTCAAACAAAATTATTCTATTTGTGCACACGAGTGCTTAGAGGCAACCATTTGCATAGGCCTTTCCGCGCGCGTGACGACCGGGGATATTTTGCACCATTTTCACCTAGGCCGCCAACACCCCCCCATCGTCCGCCCGCGTTTCACTCAACTAGTCCACCCAATCTCCATCGCCAGCTCCCCTCCCCCAGATCCATAGCACAACCCTCTCCGGCGCCGCCGTGCTCACCCCGGCCGTGTGCCCGCTCTTCGGCGTCAAGCCTACCTCCACTGAAGTTCCCAACACACGGCGGCCCGCGCCTCGCCGTCTTCGTTTGCTCGCCAGCCTCCCTCGAGCATATCTGTCAGATTTCGGGTTCTGCAAACCCTTGAAAGGTTCGAACTCTGGGGTGCGCACGAAGAACACTCTCTCCCCAGCGCGCTCACTCAACGATCCCACGGCCTAGCTCGACGAACTCAAGGAACAAGAGACACAGGGGTTTATACTAGTTCGGGCCACCTTGTGGTGTAATACCCTACTCCAGTGTGTGGTGGATTGCCTCTCGAGGTCTGAGCATGAACTAGTACAGTGGATGGACAGCCTCAGGAGGTGAGGTGTTCTTGAGCTCGCTGAGCTGGTGAGGATGAGGGTGGAATGGATACCCCTCTCTATGGTGGTGGCTAGGTCCTATTCATAGTGGCCTTGGTCCTCTTCCCAAATGTAGGCGGGAAGGGATCCCACACGGCCAAGTTTGAAGGGAGACAACTAGTACCAGCTATCCTGACAAAAGTAGTCTTCGCCTGCCAAAGGCTCTGGTGGTGACGCCGCCCCGGGCTCCATGAGGACCTCCGTCCTACCTTCCTGGCGGTCCTTGGTCTTGTTGCACCGATATGGAAACCTTTGCCTGATTCCTCGGGACTCGCGCCTGTGCTTGCCCCATTGGCACCAAAGGGGTAACTGGTACGCTGCACTCGCTGGCGCCTGCCTGGCCTTGGTCGTCATGGCTCACGTCACGCAAACCTCGCGAGGTGCACCTTGCATAGATATCTCCGCTCCTCGGGAGCCAGCCTAGTGAGGCTGCCCCCAGGGAGGTCTTGTTGTCGTCCACCTCGCGAGGGTCTTGAGTTGTTGTTGTCGATGCTGGGTCGTACCAGGCCGTTGATGGAGCCACGTCATGGGCCGCAGGCAGGCAAGTCTGGGTACCCCCGTTTCCAGGATGCCGATAGTAGCCCCCAGGCCCAAGGCGCGCTCAAACTTGGCTTCGAGGCGAAGCCAAGGGGCATGTGCGGAGCGCCGCGGGCCCCAATCGCCTGCGGCCTTGGTCGACGTGTGGTGACTGATTGGACATGGGCGTCTCCGCTTCGCCACACTACCTCGGCAACCATTCGACTTGACGAGACTCTGCTGCATGCAGAGAAAAACCATCATTACATGCGGTCATGGAGGCCGGCGGTTGGCCTCCTCTTGGCTATAAATGAGGAGGGTGGGGTAGAGCCCCCTTGCTCATCTCTATCTTCTTGCAGCCCGCTTGCTCTTCTTCTCTCCGTCTCTCCATCTTGCTGTAGCCCCCATGGCGCCGACGAGGAAGTTATTCGCTGCCGAGAAGGGGAAGGCCCCCAAGGAGGGACCTGACTCACCCCCTCCCAGGAGAGGGCGAGGCCGCCCGCGCAAGCATGCCGCGACTCCCGCGGTGGCTCCTCAAGGGCGCGGGCACGCTTCGGCTAGCCGCGGCGGTGCTTCCTCCCGCGGTGAGTTGCGCCAGGGGTGAGGTGGCTCCTGCAAGGAGGGGAACCACGCCCTGGTCGCGCGACCTCCCAGGCCGCGCTTCCACTCTGCCGACGTGCTCCCTGAGTTCGTCGTGTGATCGGAGAAGCCGGCCGGTGCCTGGCTCCAGCTTCCACGCTCGTTTGCCAGCGAGCTGCCTGCCGTGGGTCTCGATGGCCTCTGGCTGCAGGCCGACGGCTGCTATCGCAAGGCCTCATGGGTTGCGGTCGAGGTCTCCGCCGCAGACAACGTGGCCCTGGCCCGCGGCTGGCAGACGTTCGCCCGTGCGCGCGGCTTGAGCGGGAGGTACACCCTCCACTTCAAGTATGATGGCGTAGCGGCCCTCTATGTGAGGGTGTTTGGGGGAGACAGCCGCCGCGCGGGATGCTGCCCCGAAGATGATGGCGGCGATGATGAGCTTGGCCTTGGCGACAGTCGTGGCGATGCCGAGGGTGAGCTTGCCCTTGGTGAAGGCTGCGGCTCGTCTAGTGGCGGCAGCTCCTCCTCCAGCGAGAGCACTAGAAGCGGTGGCTACGACCAGCCGCCACGCCCGCCGTGCTCGCTTTGAAGATGGTGGCGGATCATCTTTCCTTCATGCTCTGGTGAAGCGTGAGGAGGACTCGGACTGAGCTGAGTCTGGGAAGCCCTTGGAACCAGGGCCTCGTGGCCTGCCATGGTTGCGCGGGCCGCTTTTCTTAATCTTTCCCTTTCTCCTTCATTCAGAAAAAGTAGAGGGCCCTGCTAGGGCGTGTAATGAACTATGGTATCTATGCCCTTATGCTATGATGTTAATTGTTCTTGCGTTATGCTATGGTGTTTGTGCTCCGCATGAATGTATAGGGATGACTTAGCTTGATACGCTCGGGGTAGTTTCCCTTCTCGCGAGGGCGTGCTTTTTGGCGTCTAGTGAGGCCTCCTTGTTGCCGGCTCGGGAGCGGCTGACCTCGAGAGGCACCATGAGCTGTAGAATTTGTTAGAAAAATCCGTCGGGTGCCGTGTTCTCATTGCGCAAGCCTGTAGGCATGGGCTAATCGTGGCTTAGTGCACCGCGTCGTGGTACCCGAGGGGCACGGACTTAGAGGGTGCGCCAATCATGAGCTCATTCGAGGGCGCCTCACGAAGATCAAGGAAGCCGAAGCTCTGGGGCGACAGTGCTTTGGTGAGGTGTGCCCACAGCATGCGCAAGCCCAACGTACGGACACACCTACCCAGCCCCCGCGTGGGGCGCACGAGGAAGAGCGTCGGGCAACTGCCGTCCTCCCTGTCACAAGACAATGAAACGGGCGAAGAAAAAAGGGGAAACTCAACCAAGCAATCGAGAAATGCTAGAACTCCAAATTTCATTAAAAGGTTGCAAACCAACTACAGAAAGCAAATGAATGGCCGTGTCCGGCACCTAGTCTAGTCTTCTCACCAGGCGTGGAGCTAAGTGCTGCCACTAGGACGTGGGAGGGAGCCCCGGAGGCCCGAGGGCGGCACTCCGGAGTCTCCGGGAGGTGTACAGCCCCACTCATTATTACGTGAGAGTGTCACGAGCGGAGACCTTCACATGCACTTGGCCTTGCTTCATGGGTAGAACTTCCAGAGGTGTTGGATGTTCCAGGCGTTCTGGATGGGGATCCCGTCCTGCATCTCCAGGCGCACGGCTCCAGGCCTGGAGACGCGGGCAATCCTAAACGGGCCCTCCCACATAGGTGACAGCTTATGCATCCCTTCCCTGGAGAGCACCCGCCTCAGGACGAGATCATCCACCTCGAGCGTCTTGGAGCGGACGCTGTGGCAGTGGTACCGCCGCAACGCCTGCTGGTACCTTGCCGCTCAGAGCGAGGCTTGGAGGCGGTGTTCCTCCCCCAGCACGAGATCCATCCCCCGCATGGCGTCTTGGTGTGCCTCGTCAAACGCCAAGACCCGGGCGGAGCTATGTTTGATCTCGTGAGGGAGAACTGCTTCGGCTCCATAGACGAGGAAGAAGGGAGTCTCGCCCGTTGGCTTGGTGGAGGTTGTGCGGATGGACCACATCACGGATTGGAGCTCATCGTGCATGCCCCTGCCGGAGGCCTCGAGCTTCTTCTTGAAGGTCCTTGTCTTGAGGCCTCTCAAGACCTCCGCATTGGCACGCTCAGCTTGGCCGTTGCTTCTAGGGTGTGCCACTGAGGCGTAGCATATCTGCGTTCCAAGATTAGCACAATATGTTTTGAAGAGGCTGCTAGTGAATTGGGAGCCGTTGTCGGTGATGATGCGATTAGGGACGCCGAACCGGCTCACAAGACCCTTGATGAACTTGACCGCCGACCCGGTGGGGATGGTACGTACTGGCTCACCTCCACCCACTTGGTGAACTTGTCGATGGCGACGTAGAGGTAGCGGTAGCCCCCGGGCGCCCGAGGGAATGGACCCAAAATGTCCAGCCCCGAGACCGTGAATGGCCATGAAAGTGGGATAGTCTGAAGGCCCTGAGCTGTTTGGTGGATCTGCTGGGCATGGAACTGGCAGGCTTCGCAGGATTTCACCAGCTTGGTTGCGTCGTCGAGTGTCGTGGGCCAGTAGAACCCACTGCGAAACGGCTTGCCTACCAAGGTGCGTGACGACGAGTGGTGCCCGCAGTCTCCACCGTGTATGTCGGTCAATAGCTCGCGCCCCTGCTCCGCGGAGATGCACCGCTAGGAAACATCATTTGGTCGTTTTCAATAAAGCTCACCGTCTTGGATGCAGTAGGCCGTGGCCTGCCGAGCCACGCACTCCGTGTCTTCTTCCTTCTCCGGCAGGGTTCCCCGTAGCAGGTACGCCTTGAACTCCTCGGTCCAACACCACTCCTGAGGTTCGAGCGCAAGGAGCAGGTGCGCTCCTGAGGTCGGGCCGCAGGTGGGGGCTCCAGAGGTTGGGGGTGGGGGAAGTTCCTCCTGAGGTGGTGTTGGCTCTGCAGCCGGAGGGGCTGCCGAGGGCCTGAAGAGCCGCTCCTCAAAGACGCCAGGCTCCTGTGGCTGGTGCTTGGATGCCCTCTTGGCGATGTCGTCGGCCTCCTTGTTTGTGTCGCGAGGCATGTGCTGCAGCTCTGGGCCCAAGAATTGCTTCTCCATTTTGCGTACCTCTGCCAGGTATGCCTCGATGTGTTCATCCTTCATCTCATACACCTTGTTGGAGAAGTTGACGAGGAGTTGGGAGTCACCCTTGATGGTCAGGAGTTTCACACCCAAGGCGGCCGCAACCTTCAGGCCGGCGATTAGGCCTTCATACTCCGCGATGTTGTTGGAGACCTTCTCGCCGTGCTGGAAGCAGAGCTGTACGACGTAGTAGAGCTTCTCTTGGGTGGGCGAGATGAGCACGGCTACAGCCCCCGCGCCCTGACGTGTGAAGGCGCCGTCAAAGTACATGACCCAGCCGTCCGGCATTCATCCCCTGGTGAGAGGGACCGGTCCTCTCTTGCTCCAGGCCTTGGAGCGTCCGGAGTTTGCATTAAAAAGCGGCATGACCCCTACACCCCTGAATAACCCTATGGTGGTACAAACCCCCGGAGCAGAGATGAGAGCCAAGATAGGATGTAAAGGAGTCGGGATTGTCATTAATGGGGTAGATTTCCTAGCAGACCTTATCATCTTAAGATCGCAAGGCTTGGATGTGATCTTAGGAATGGATTGGCTCATCAAGCACCAAGGCTTGTTAGATTGTGCCAACTGAACTATCACTGTGACCAATGAGCAAGGAGTCAAAGTTAAATTTGCCTCCAACCCCTCCTCTGCTCAACTGTCTGACTGAAGTTGGATTGGAGCAAGTGCCGGTAGTATGCGAATACCCCGATGTCTTTCCTGATGAGCTATCGGGAATGCCTCCTGACCGAGACATTGAGTTCATCATCGAGCTCATGCCCGGAGCAGGACCCATCTATAAGAAGCCTTATAGAATGGGATCGGAAGAGTTAGCAGAACTAAAGAAGCAACGGGAAGTGCAGTTGAGGAAGGGATTTATCCGCCCTAGTGCCTCCCCTTGGGGATCACCTGTTCTGTTTGTGGCAAAGAAGGACGGTACCATCCGCTTGTGCATTGACTATCGCTCCCTCAATGAAGTTACAATCAAGAACAAGTATCCACTTCCCGAGATTGAAGATCTGTTTGATCAACTCAATGGGGCCAAGGTGTTCTCCAAGATTGACCTCAGATCTGGGTACTACCAGCTAAAAATCAGACCCCAAGATAATCCGAAGACAACATTTGTAACCAGATATGCCTGTATGAGTGCACGGTCATGTCCTTTGGATTGACCAATGCCCGAGCTTACTTCATGTATCTCATGAATAAGGTCTTCATGGATTATTTGGACAAGTTTGTTGTCGTCTTCATTGATGACATTCTTGTCTTCTCGAAGACGGAAGAAGAGCACGAGCAACACTTGAGGATGGTCCTAGACAAGCTTCGAGAGCACCAACTGTACGCCAAGTTCAGCAAGTGCGAATTTTGGCTGCACGAGGTTGGATTCTTGGGTCATAAATTGACTTCCGAAGGATTGTCAGTGGATCCCACCAAGATTCAAGCCGTGACTGAATGGCAAACCCCGAGCAATGTGAAGGAAGTCAGAAGCTTCCTCGGACTCGCGGGATATTACCGCAAGTTCGTTGAAGGATTCTCAAGCATTGCCCGGCCCATGACCCATCTCTTGAAGAAGGACAAGAAGTTTGAATGGACGCCAAAGTGCGAAGAAAGCTTCCAGGAACTGAAGAAGAGATTGACCACTGCCCCAGTTCTGGCCACACCGGATATACACAAGGAATTTGTGATATATTGTGATGCGACAAGAACCGGACTGGGAAGTGTTCTGATGCAAGAGGGCAGAGTCGTAGCTTACCTTTCAAGACAACTACGACCTCATGAAGAGAACTATGCTACTCATGATGTTGAGTTAGCAGCTGTGGTTCATGCCCTGAAGACATGGCGACATTACCTCCTAGGGAAGCGGTTGGAGATATATACGGATCACAAAAGTCTGAAGTATATTTTCACTCAGAAGGAATTGAACATGAGGCAGAGAAGATGGCTAGAGTTGATCAAGGATTATGACCTCAGTGTTCAATACCACCCCGGGAAGGCTAATGTGGTAGCAGATGCATTAAGCAGAAAGGCTTGTTGCTAGAATGCTATGCTTAAGGACAGGCTACCCAACTTGTATGAAGAACTTGAAAGCTTCGGGTTCGAACTGGTTGCACCAGGATTCTTGGCCAACCTCGAAGTTAAGCCTACCTTGATGGATGATGTTAAGGAAGCTCAGAAGGGACACGAAAGTATTGAAGGCATCAAGAGGAAGATCAAGGCAGGCAAGGCCCCAGGATTCTCAGAGGATGAGCAAGGAATTGTGTGGTTTGGGAATCGCATTTGTGAACCCAACAAGATTGAGCTCAAGAATTTGATCTTGCAAGAAGCTCATGACACCCCGTATTCCATCCACCCCGGAGGAACCAAGATGTATCAAGACCTAAAGGAAAGATTCTGGTGGCATGGCATGAAGAGAGAGATAGCCACTTTTGTCGCTAAGTGTGACATATGCCAAAGGGTCAAAGCTGAACATCAGCGACCCGCTGGATTGTTACAACCTCTCAAGGTGCCTGAATGGAAATGGGATAAAGTCGGAATGGACTTCATCACTGGATTACCCAGGTCAAATAAGGGACATGACTCCATCTGGGTCATAGTCGACCATTTGACCAAAGTAGCCCATTTCATTCCTGTCAAGACGACTTACAAGGGAAACCAGCTAGCCAGCCTCTACCTCAACAGAATCGTAAGCCTTCATGGTGTTCCCAAGGAGATTGTGTCAGATCGAGGAACCCATTTTACCTCAAGGTTCTGGAAGAAGTTCCAAGAGGCCATGGGAACCAAGTTCTCCTTCAACACTGCTTTCCATCCACAGACCGGAGGTCAGACGGAACGAGTGAATCAGATACTCGAAGACATGCTCCGAGCCTGTGTCTTAGCATATGGAGCTAAGTGGGAAGATTGCCTACCCTTCGCCGAGTTCTCCTACAACAACAGCTACCAGTCTAGTCTTCAGATGGCACCGTTTGAGGTGCTATATGGACGGAAGTGCCGCACTCCCCTTAATTGGTCCGAGACCGGAGAAGGACTAGTCTTTGGGCCCGATATCCTCTGTGAAGCAAAAGAGCAAGTCCAACTTGTCAGAGAGCGTTTGAAGACTGCCAAATCAAGACAGAAGAGCTACGCTGACTCACCTCGTCGAGACATGACCTTCCGGGTTGGAGACCATGTCTATCTCCGAGTCACGCCTCTCAAGGGAACCCAGTGCTTCCATGTCAAAGGAAAGCTCGCACCAAGATACATCGGCCCCTTCAAGATCAGTGACCGACAAGGAGAAGTTGCGTACCAGTTGGAACTACCACCTGAACTATCCGATGTGCACGACATATTCCACGTGTCACAGCTCCGAAAGTGTCTCCAAGTTCCAGACAAGCCCAATCTCTACAAGGATGTTGACCACCAAGCCATTGACCTTCAGCCTGATTTGACCTACCGTGAGAGGCCCATCTGCATTTGGACGAGGCTGAACGACGAACTCGAAGCCGCACCATCAAGTACTTCAAGGTCCAGTGGAGCAACCACACTGAAGCAGAAGCAACCTGGGAACGTGAAGACTACCTTAGATCCGAGTTTCCCGATCTCTTTTAAAGCCTAGTTTAGGAATCTCGGGGACGAGATTCTTGTAAGGGGGGTAGGTCTGTCACACCCTGCATTTTGTAACATGTCATTTGCATTAATAAACCATGAAAATTTGGACCAACAAAAACTTTTGCATTATTTGGCTTTTTATTTGGAGTTGGTTTTCTCTCTGTGATTTTCAAGTGCTCTTTAAAGTCAACACAACTCCACCTTATATACTTCATCTCCTTGCCCCAAACTTCTGCCCAATGATCATGCCATGAGTATAGTGCAATATAGTATTTTCATACAAAAATAATTTGGCCAAATAGTATTTTCAAAAATTAGTTTTCCAAAAACCCCTGGATTGAGATTTGCACTGCAATTACTTGATTTGGGGTGTGAAAAATCTTTCAAAAGGTATATTTGAATCCTATTAGATATAGGACTCCCATAAACCACAAAAATATAATTTTAAAAGATATTTTCCTATTTTATTTAAAGGCTTTTTCTTAAGTCCTGAAATGGTCTTTAATAGGTTATAATTATTTAAAAGCTTCAAAAATATTTGAGACAAATCAGGAAAATTCAGTGGACATATATTTTCCATATATAAGAGTTTCAACACATGGTCATGTTCAAAATATTGGGCAAAACCCTCCAAAACCATTTATGTCCATTCCAAGTATTTGAAATATTTATACAAGAAATATTTTCCAATAAATCCAAGGAAAATCCAGCAAGTCACAAATGCATATTTTGATCACCGTGCGAAGTCTCATCTCAATTAAGATCATTTGGGTTCACCAAAATGCCCCAAAACCCTCTCTGACCAGAATCAAATTTGAACAACTTTGTACTACCAACTTTCTCTCCTTGACCCCAACTTTTGTGAGCATGTTCACTTGACCAAATGAGGCCACTAAACCAAGTGGTGCATCAAGGGGAAGTGATTTGCTCCACTAGATCTACACAAGTACATTTATGCCAATTTCTAGGGTTTACAGAAGTTGCATTGGCAACTTTGCCCAAATGAGCTCAAAATTGGTGGAAGGCCCTAATTATATGTTCCATTTCACCCTGTGGAGTCTCATGACATACGGAGATCATCTACTTGCCCAAACCAATATCAAACACCTTCTGCCACTTTACCAAAATTCCATTTTTGACCTCTTCCACTAATCTCCATGGGCTCAACTTGGTGCCACAGCTGCTCCTGACCCTCTTCTACCTCCAGTAACTATGGCTGCATCTCAGATCAATGAGAGGGGTGAAACCACCTCATTTACCCCTCTAGACAGACCATTTCCATCTCTCTCTCTCAACCCCACTCTTCTCCTACTGGCCACCCATGGCATCCAAGGCCCCTCCCCCTTTCTTTACTCCCTCCTAGACCTGCTGGACTTGCCTGGGGCGCTCACACTGCTTAGAAAATGGCATGCCAAGCCATTTGGGCGCTCTGGAGCGCACTACAGTGCGGCCAGGCACTGTAGCCGCCCCCTTCCAACCGCCTCCGGCCACCTCGGGCCTCCCCAGCGTGCCCGACGAGACGCCTCGATGTCCGCAACATGGCAGCCAGTCGGCCCCCTCCTCCTTCTCCCTCCTGCTGCCCTGCTCACACGCGCGCCGGCCGCCTGAGAGCTCCAATGAGCGGCCTCACACGCGCGGCACCTCTGGCCCTCCCCTGCTCTCTCTCTCTCTCTTCACTCCACTCGCCCTAAACCAACCCCACGAGCACCCCAGACACCTCTCTACAAGCCCCCGTGACCCGTAGCAACCGCAACAGGCTCGCCGGCGCACGGGTCCTCGGTGGACCGTCGCCCGCCTATTTAAGGGCCTCCCCGAGCCCCCCAGCTCACCACTCGCTCTCTCACTCCCCTAATCATCCCCGTGCACCCCCAGTTCCTCTCCAGAAGCTCTCGAGCTCGAGCTCCGCCGCGGCGGCTCACCGTCGTCCGCACGGTAAAAGCTCTCCCCGTTGTTTCTATGCCCCGATCTGGAACCCCCCGCACTCCACTGACCGTTTCCCTTCTCTCTCCCGCTCATTTTGCAGCCTGAGACGACCGGAACGGCGACCTCCCGTAGCTCCTCTGCCGCGTGACCTCGCCGCCGGCAAATCAGGCCACCCCGGCGACCAAGTCCACCTCCACCCGAACGGCGACTCTGCGCTGAGTCCAACCCTTCCCTCCTCTCGCCTCGCCGTGCCCTGCATCATCGCCGGTGTGCTCGCCGGCCGTCTGGACTCAGGGTTAGGGATGACAGGCGGGCCCTGCTTGTCAGCCTGTCCTCTCCCTCGCCTCCCTCTCTCTCACTGGCGCATGGGCCCCGCCTATCAGGTTCAAACCTAGCGCGCCCGCGCCGCTCGGCTCGCCTGGGCCGAATCGCCTCTGGGCCTGTGCACTGCGGCTGTTCTGGCCCAGTTGCACAGTAGCCTTTTTCCTTTTCTTTTTCTGTCACCTTCCCAAAAATTCCATAGGATTAAATATTAATCCAAATGCAATAGTCCTAGTTCCTAAAATCTTGTAAAAATCCCACCTATTTAATGTTATAACTTTCATTCATGTCCAACCAACTTTTATGTACTGTTCATATTCAAATTCAAATTTGAATATATTTAAACCCCTCTGAAAATCCATTTCTTCTATTCTGCTACTCCAAATCCAAAACTAGGAATTTTCCCCTTCTTAGTTTTCACCCTAGTATTTATCAAAAATGAATTGAAATTTTTCTTAGCACTTTGGTTTTTCTGTCTTATTATTGCCTTATTTTTTCTCGTTATTATTTTGCGATGATAGATTGCGTTGCTGACGAAGGAGTTGGACCAGAAGACTTTGAAGACCCAGAAGACTTTGCGGAGCCAGGCAAGCAGCCCTTTGACCATGTCTATGAAACCCTTTTTATGCATGCCATATAGCACTTTTATTGCTTGCATCGAAGTCATGATGATGTGGTGACCACTTGAGGTGTTTTGCCTGCGTTGCTTTTCTCGTTGACACTTGCATGATGCATGACCCTAACTTTCTATGAGGGTTATGCGAGTGGGTGTAGCTAGGATGCTAAGTAGAGCTATGCAAAAGGGGATGGGTATATGCATGGTGATGGAAGCAAGATTGTTTTCAAAAACTTTTCGAAAACCCCATCGGGTGCCACTTATGCCCGAGGGAGATAATGAGTTGGGTAACCACTTGGTGACAAAGTGGTGTACCGAGGCAAGTGTGTGTGTTGTTTTCAAAACGGATTGGTTTAAGTTGCGACCGTTATTCCAACCTTAGATGCGCAACCACTCTACCCTTATATGGGAAAGGGCATTATTGATTACCTAGTCGATACTAGCTTGGAGCCTGCATTACTAGTGACGGTGGAGAGTTGGTGCTCTCTCTTGGGACGGGGTCGTGCCAGGTAGGGCGGCCATGACTATTTTCACAGGGCACCGGACACACCATTGGTACCCCGTGCCAGTGGTATGTCTCCACAATTTTAAGATATGAATTGTTGGGCACGGGGGTTACTACCAATCGAGTGGACTCTATGTTAGTGTCTTATAGGGAAAGGTAGTGATCGGGTGCTTACCCCGGGTACTTGAGGTACCGCGGGTCGTGGATGACACGGAAGTTCCCCGGATCTTGTGGGTAAAGTGTGCAACCTCTGCAGAGTGTAAAACTATTCGAATAGCCATGTCCACAGTCAAGGACAGTTGGGTAACAGCTCTTAGGCTACTCCACTTGTTTACAAACCAGTGTGTGTGTTTGGATAAGTGGGAAAAACTAGTTGGGTCAAGTCAAAGGACTTGACATGATTGAGATGGGTTGAACCCCACTCCCTTTATGTTGATATCTGAAACCAGTCCCTATGGTTACTTGAATTCATATGATGCATGATTTACCAGTTGTTGAACATGTCTTTGCACTCAGAACTAGCTTTCTGCAAACTACCTACTTGGTGCTATATCATTGCATTACCGTGCCCTGTTCCAATCATGGGTTGCTTGCGAGTACATTCAAAGTACTCATTGGCTTGCCATTGGTTATTTAATTGGCCAGGCATGGAAGAACAGGAATTCGAAGAAGAGTTCTTTGGAGACGAACATGCGAACTAGGACGTTTCCCAGTCAGAATACCTGTAGGGTTAAGGCAGATGGCATGGGTTCTACTTATCGACGAAGATTTCCGCTCCTTAAGTTTATGTGGTATTCAACCCTTGTGGCTTTATCTATCTAAGACTTGACCATAATGGTCATAATTTGTGTAAGACGGTATGTATGGATGTAAGACTCTTGTTATTCAGCTTCTGTGTGTTCAGTGAGCATTGATCTCTGGGATCACTGTACACGTGCATTCGGTGATCACGACTTATGAGTCGGGGTACCCACAGTTGTGCCCACCTGGTGGGTCCCCTCTGGTAGTTATTTGCTCAATATTCCTTAAATATTCCATAAAAATTCTCCGTGAAGGCTCAGCTTGTTTGGAGTTGTGCAGAATAGGTAGCTTGACGTAGCTTTTTCAGGTCCAGATTTCCAGCTGCCAGAATTCTTCGTCTTAGTGTGTACCTTGCAAATTATGAGAGAAAAGGCATTAGAATTACTCCAAAAAGCATTATTATGGGTAAAAACATTATAAATAAAAGTAAGAAAACATGATGCAAAATGGACGTATCAGACGTTCAGATTACACCACTAAGGGAATCACAACATACATACTATCGAAATATCGAACACATACCAAGTTCACATGATTACTTGCAACATGATTTCTCCCGTGAACAAAAGTAACTACTCACAAATGATAATCATGCTCAAGATCAGAGGGGTATTAAATAGCATACTGGATCCGAACACATAATCTTCCACCAAGTAAACCATATAGTAATCAACTACAAGATGTAATCAACATTACTAGTCACCCACAAGCACCAATCTATAGTTCTGGTAACAAGATTGAACACAAGAGAGGAACTAGGGTTTGAGATGAGATGGTGTTGTTGAAGATGTTGATGGAGATTGTTGTAACGCCCCGAGACCGATGCGCCAGGTGTCTTCAAGTTATTCGCCGTCGTTGCCATGTCATTTGCTTGCATGTTGCACTTCCGGTGGGTCCTAGCTGACAGCGGGGGAAACGTTTTTTTCATGAAATACAGGGGCCCTTCTAGTGGGTCCCAGCTGTCAGGTGGAGGAATCATTATTTTGCGCGTAATAAGGAGCCATTTCCTTGTGTGGGCCCCTACTGTCAGCCTCTTCCGATGGCTGTTGTTTGTTGACCATGTTAACCTCGCCGCACCGAGAGCACAAACGCGGTGGAGGAGGGCGAGGCCCAGGAAGGGAACCACCCGAAGCCGGCGAAGCCACCGCAGTAGATGCCCACGCTGAGGGGAGTGCGAGCGCTGACTGGTCGGCTGCAGGGTGAGGCTGACGTCGCCGGAAAATAACAGGATGTGTGGGTGGTTAGAGGGATGGCCTGGCGGCGGCACAGCCATCCACGGGAGGAGGGAGCAGGCAGTCCCGTCGGCACTGGTTTGGGCGGCTGGAGCAGGAAGATTAGAGATTGAAGAAGCACGGCGGCCATTGGATGGACATCCAACAGTCACTGCTGTGTGTTGACTATGTTGACAAAGCCTTGCGTACGCGTCAAAAAATTTTTTGGACAACATCATCGTCAACCTAGTAGGCCCAGAAGTCAGCCTCCAAATCTGTGGAAAACAGTATACAGCTCATTAGCCATTATTTTCAATAATTTACAGCCCATTTGCTAATTCTTAAGGATATTTGAAGCCCATATTCTTTTTATTAGCATTACAGACCATATATTCTGAGCACTTCTAAAAAATTCAACGAAATTTTGCATATTTCGGTGGGGTCCGAACTCTTTTAATCACGAAATTTCAAGTCATGTTAAAAATAATTTTTAAAAAATTATATCAAAATAATATTCAAAAAACAATTCTCCGCCAAAAAAATGAATGAAATTTAGAATCTTAACTAGCAAGATGCCCATTTGTTGCACGGAACATGAAGATGCATTTGTATGAGTAGTTTATCTTGTGGTAGAAAAGATGATATTTTAATGTAATTGCCAGTTGGCTTTGGTTTTTATAAGAGTAGAGATTAGAGAAATCCTGGAGAAAATGATATTTTAATGCAATTGCCGATTGGCTTTGGTTTAAAAATTTACAGCCCATTTCTTACAACTTATAGCCCATTTTCTGGGGAAGCCCATTTCTTACTACTTACATCCCTCCTCATCTTGAAAGATTTGCAGCCCAGCAGGGCTGAGAAAAGCAAGTAGGCCTCGGTTTTGGTATTCTCCAAAAAAATAACTGGGCTAGCCATATTTAGAAAGAAAAAATATATCAACTCACTACAAAAAAATACACTTCCGTGATGATATGTGTTAGTCACGGTAGGTCGCATTTTCTATCATGCATGTACATCCGTGACGATTTTATGATAGAATCAAGATAGTCATACCTATGCTGTCGTAGAAGTGTTCCATGGCATTACCAAAATTATCATCACGGAAGTGTCCACTTCCATGACGATAAATCGCGCGTCACAGAAGTGCGTTCGTCAAGGGTGACCGACACATGGCATCCACCGTAACGGAACGCCGTTAAACTATTGGGTCCGGTTTTGGATCCGATAACCCGTTAACAGCCCCGACCAATGGGGATTTTCCACGTGTAAAATCATCATTGGCTGGAGGAAACGCGTGTCGGCTCACCGTTGGGACAGATGTCATCCACTCATTGGACCCAAGGCGCCTATGATACGTCGACACGTGGCACGGCCCAACAGAGGCCCATTCCTGTGAAAAGGCTGGCCCGTTTGACTTGGTCAAAAGGTGGCGGGCCGGCCCACCGAAAGCCTATTAATGGCATGTCCGCATATAGCCCATTTACAACCCGCTAACCCAGGGCCAGTTATGCGCTATCCGAATTAGGCCCAGTAGCGTCATCTGGGCCGTCCAATATGATTCCAGCCCATTTTAACTTCCGTCCCATGTGTGGCCCATGACTTCTTTTGGCCCATATGAGGCACTTTGTAACTCTTGGCCCATTAATGGCCCGTGGTGAAACTGGCCCGTAATGAACAGTGTATCACTTTATACCCATTAATGGCCCATTATTCCACTGGGCCGTTTCCAGCCCAAGTTGTCTTTCGGCCTTCTCAGGGCCCATTTATTCTTGGGCTCATTTGCAGCATTCGGTTACTTACGACCAGTTACTGTCATCTTCTTCTTGTGGGCCAAATTCAGCCCATCGTTACAGTCGGCCTGTTTGTGGACCGTTAATACGCCCCGTAGAAGGCCCATGGATCCTACGGCCCGTAGAAGGCCCATGGATCCTACGGCCCATAGAAGGCCCATGGATCCTACGGCCCGTAGAAGGCCCATGGATCCAACGGCACGTACAGAAGGCCAATGGATCCTACGCCCGTAGAAGGCCCATGGATCATACGGCTCGCAGGAGGCCCATGGTTACAACAGTCCGTGTGCTGCAATGATTATTTTGGCCTAGTTACCAAAAATAGGCTATCGTGGCCACTAGAAAAACACAGAAAAAGAACTGCAGTGACTACAAGCAAACAACTAAACAAGACAATGAGGAAATAAATAAGCAAGCAATTAATGCTAGCCTATTACCGCTATTACACATATTACATCCACTGGGCATCAAAGTTCGCCACCAGTGCAGATATAGGGAACAAAGCAGCATATTACATACACTGGCCGTCAAAATTGGCCACCAGTGCAAATAAACGCGACAACAAAACAAGAGCATAACTGAAACAACTTCAGAAGAGCTCAAGAAACGTTATCCTGGGTATCCACCATGCTGGCAATAAGCTTAGCAAGCTTATTAGCTTTGTCCTGTTTGGCGCTAAAATCCTCCAACGCTTGCTGTTGCACCAGAAAGTATGCATCTGAATGCTCGAGGGACTTCCGCAGTCCTTCCGCTTCTTGTCGCAGCACAGCTGATCGATGTCTTTCAGCTTGTAGTTGAGACTCAAGAAACCGAATTGATTCAGACAGTGAGTTTGAATAGCTTGGGCAAGCGGTAGTGGCCAGTAACTCGAACACTAAACCAAGACAGGACTTTGGGGTTGTCTCACTGTCTTCAACATAGTCTTCCTTAGCTGTTTTATCAGCTTTGTTGGAGACCAACAAGGATGTGTCACTATCCTGAACCTTATCTACATTACTTCATTTACCATTGCTTAATAAGGCACTCTTCCCCAATATTCTGTCAGCATTCTAAAAGAAGAAACAAGCAGACACATAACAGGTTTAGCTTGTACTAGTATATGAAACTCATTTCGGTGAACCAGTTCATTAGTAAGGTGGACAGGATTAAACTACCAATTCTTCTATTGCCAAGTACTAGTACATAATAAAAGCATCAAACAAACATATATCTATGTCCTATGGTCACTGCATTGTCTTGCCAAATCAAAATAGAGACACGGTTCCAATCATATCAGTTCAAGACAAAGCAGCAGTGAAAGAATACAAAGCGTGGGAAACTACACGGCACAACAAGATTTCAGATGGGTACCACGGGTCTACATGTACAACAACACTATTGGCTCTGTTGTGATGCTAGTAATATGCATGATATGAGAAGTCAACTGTATACACAATTGAAATTGAAATCAACAGAGCTTTTGATAAGAGCAAACCTGTTAAAGAAACATGCGTGAACATACCTACTGTGCCATTGGAGTTTCGATTGGATCCTTCAATTTAAAAATAAGTTTGTATGAGTAAATACAGTGATACAAGAGCAAAGTAGTATGCACGATAGCAATCATAGTTCAAAAAGGCGCGCCTAGGCTCTAGGCGTTGGCAAAACGCATTGCGCATAACTATGCTTAATCTGTGCATAACTGCGCATAAGCATGCGCTTTGGTCAGTAAAGCGCAAGGCGGTGGCAGAATGCACAATTAACACCTAGCGCTTTTTTGAACTATGATAGCAATGGAATCTTAAATTAGAACAGTTGTTCTTCAGGTTTAGGCACTTGTTCTACATGAACAGAGTACAGTAAGACGCAAGAATATAGTTCTTAAAAATAGAAAATGAGCTCATAGACCTTACCACATTCTTGGTTCGGGACCAGTACAGAACAAGGTGTTCCCAGTCATCGTCCAGTAAATGTGTCTCAGGAGAACATAAGGGGATTTGATGAGTTTCTTTGCCGGTGAAGTACGTTTTCTTCAGGTAATTTTGATACTGCCACCAAGCATTCTTGAAGATAGCAGAGGTATTAGCACAGGTTACCTCATCCTGAGTTTCCAAATCGGTCCTTCTCTATAGAGAGAAATGGGAAAATTTGCGGTATTATAACCATCATGGAGGTAGGATGTATGGGACAAAGCAAAGTAATTGCCATGAATAACATTACTTACACATAACTCCTGGACAAACACCTGCAACGGGCATTTTCCTTCATCTTCAATATAATATTTCCAAGATGGGAAGATACGCACATATGATTTAACAACATCAAATGCGATAGCTGCTAAACTACGACTACCTGGTTGTGCTTCCTCCACAGGAATAGGCGTACTAACTGGTGGAGTTGGGGTTCGCCGTGGTAGTACTGGCCCTTTGGGCACTGGAGCTGCCTTACTAACTGCTCTTGTTTGGGAGCTCTGTGGTGGAGATGGTGTTGTGTCAACAGGAAGTGGGTTACTATCTGCTGGGGTTGGGGTTAGATTGGGTGAAGCTGGTTCTCTGTCCATCGCAGTAGGGGTACAATCTGCGAGAGTTTGGGTTATGTGTGGTTGGGCTGGTTCTTGTGCATGTACAACCGGGGTGCTATCTCCACCAAGATGTAGCACTGTTTTATTTGAAGACCGTGTTTTTAGTCCACTGGATACTGGCATCACCCGCTCCAATTCAAATGGCTGATAAACAGGAAACATAGTTGAATGTACAGACATTGTATGAGAGATAGATGCAATAGATAGTGTGTAAAAAAGTCATGAAATAGTTGACATGTATATAGTTGAACTAAAACGGATAGCATGACATAATTTCACATATATGATGTCTATCTAAACTGGATAGCATAGCATAACATAATTCAAAGATATGATGAATAACTAAACAGGATCGCATGACATAATTCACCTACATGGTATCTAAGTAATCACGATCGCATCATTTAATTCACATATGTGATTTATATGCTAAACAGAGGGCATTCGATATGATGTCTGAACTAAGAACATGGTGTTGAATATTGTGTATATGATGTCTAAACTATGCAATGCAAGACACCATATGCATGACATGAGCAGTATAACCGTGCCAAGTTTGAGCATACACCTCGGTGGGGGAATATGACTGGTCATCTATCTCTGAATCCATCTCTGAGGAGCTATCGGGACCCAACAAGAGATATGCTTCGACAGGTAGCACTATCTGCTCTGAAGGCCTTGTTTTCACTCTAGATTTTTCCATCTCCCACCCAAATGGCTGATTCACAGGAAGAGTAGTTCAATGTACAAACATTGTCGGAATATGGAAATGTAATGAAGAAAAGGATGGGCAAGATATCATTCAAATATATGATGACTGGTTAAACAGGATGGCATTGCACATTTCACATATATTATGGCTGGCTAAAAGACATGAGACTGCATAATTCCCATATATGATATAGAAACTAAACAGGTGGCATTACAGAACATGTCTAAACTAAGCAGATGACATATATGATGTCAAAAGTAGGCACTGCAAGGCAACATAGGCATGATATGACTAACATCATCATGCCAAGGTAGAGCAATCACCTTGGGGGGTAAATAGGAGTGGTCAGCGGCGTCTGAATCCGCCTCAGAACAGATATCTTCCTCTGGATTACAATCTGGAGAGGGGTGGGGAGGGTTTGCCATTGAACCCACCATGGAGCGATGTCTGCATGACATTGTATTGCCGCGCAAAACTCTTCTCTTTTTCTCTACATGTTCAGCATGATTGTGTACAATATCTGACATGCATACGAAAAAAATATGGTGAGATTATGTAAGGAGAGCATGCAGAAATTTAGAGTGATGGTAACAACCAGTGGATGGATCCAAAAATAATGATAGCTGGCTGATGATTGCTTTAAATTAATAAAAAGACAGATGATGATTTCTTTACTATTTGTTTCCCACCCAAGATGAACAACATAGGCATACCCTAGGTGAACCAGATATTAGACAGACATACTATTCATTGCTACCTCGATATGTGCCCCACAACTAATTTAGAACTCAAGTTTGAACATTAATTTGGACCTGACTTGGAGTCCAAGAGGTGAACAGGACCATAAAGTAGCAGGTAATTTTAAGCAATGCATAACATAAGCATAATCAAAAGAGTGCGACCTCTCTTGTGGACCCCTGTACTCCTCAGGTTCATCTGCTGAGTCGATGATGGTGATGCCGTTGCGGTGGGTGCCGGCGGCAGGGAAGGAGATCTGAGGTGGCGAAAGACGGTCAGGAGTCGTGATGTCTGGTTTGGTGGATGCTTCTGTCGATGGAGCAGCTTAGGTGAGGTGGACGACGTCGCGGTAGGAGCAGGACAAACCACACAAAGTTCCCTTCGACACGTACCTGTAACTGAAGTAATTCTGTAAGGGCTCATTTGGCTTGCATGATTCTTAAAACGTAGGGATAGGAAAAACACCGGAATAGGATAGGAATGTACATGGTAAACAGAGCATTTGTAAACACAGGATTTCTGTCAACTTTGGTGTTTGGTTTACAGGAATTGGAAGAGCAGAGGAATGCAAAGAAACATGGCCAAAATAAAGTGAAACCATATGAAAGCGTGTATCGTTAGAATGTTATTCTGCCACTAATGCACTTGGTCTTGTTTTCATGCATAGGATTTTGAAAAGTGGGTCCTGGTGGATGTTTTGCTTCATTCCTTTCAACAAAATGCAGGAATAATTGAATAGTAGAGTGCCATTGGAAAATTCTCTATTGCTATGTTTTTCCATTGAACCAAAATAGCCCTAATGGATCGACGTGAATGTATAGTAATAAGTGATGCAACAAGTGTACAACCTCTTTGCCGTAGCCGTGTCGACCTCAGCATCATTGGGTTGGTCGCTGAAGCAGTTGAGGCAGAGGTGGCTGTCGGAGGTGTGGAGGAAGATCTGAGGAATCTGTAGACGGCATACAGGGCACTGCTCTGTTGTGATGGACCGTTTTGTCGTTGGAGCAGCTCCGGTGTGCCATAAGACGTCAAGGCTGAAGCAGCACAAGACAGACATCGTCAATCTCATGTGGGATTCTAATAGCATCTCCAATAGATGATGTATAATAGATGTAAAATTTACATCACCAAAAACCACCTGACTACAACAGATGAGGTAAAAACTGTTGACTCTGAACTTAGCTGTCGAAACTGAAATTTACTGTGGAATCTGAATGCTACTGTCGAAACTGAACACAATGGTAGCACAGAGGCACTTGACATGTAGTTTAGGGAGGGCCTGCAGTTCATCTTCAACCTGCACCCCCCTGAGCCGCCAAACACCACCGTCCGAACCGCCGGCCCCAGCGCCGCCTCGCCGCCCCAAAACAACTCCCCACCGCCGCCCCGGCCAGCCCTCTAGGCCCCCGCCCCCCACCCTGAACCCTAAGATAGATAATGGGGTACCTGTCCGGCGAGCCCCCGTCCCCGCTGTGGGTGGTTCTTCCTTAACTCCCGCGAGCCCCCCCCAACCCCTGAAAATCGACTGACCCGAAAGTTGATTCAGTCGACTGAAGTGTGGCTAAATCAGAGCAGAGCAGCAGCACGAGCGAGGGGGAGAGCAGCAGCAGCAGCTGGGCGAGCGAGCGATCGAGAGAGAGTCAGAGCAGCAGCAGCAGCGCGAGCGAGCGAGCGAGAGCCGGAGCAGCAGATCCGGCCGGTATGGACGCTGCCGCCGAAGGGGCCTCGCACTGGGGGAGAGCCGCCTTGGAGATGTCGCCCGCGGCACCGGCTTCAAGGTAGCCGCTCCATGGGGGTGCGGGATGGAGCACCGTCGGTGCTGGGAGGTCGAGTTAAGGAGAAGGTTCCATGTGATGATTGTACAACCTCTTTGGTGGCACCGAGTAGGCCTCGGCTTCGTTCGAGGAGTCGGTGAGGATGCTACGGTTCCGGTGGAGCGGGTTAAGGCCGCGCTATGGGGATGGAGCAGCCGCGATAGACGAGGCGATCGTCGGAGTAGCTCCTTGCAGGTGGAGGACGGGGCTGCTGAACCGGCGGGACGACGAGATGGACGACGGATCCTCATACGGGGAGGTGGACGAGGGAAGTCGAGCTGTTGCGGTGGACGAGGTCGTCGGGGAAGAGGCTCCGGCTGGGCAGCGGTGAGGTGGCGGACGGAGGAGGGTGGGGTTTCGCGGCTGAAGCGGAGAGGTTACGGCGGCTTGGGATTTCAAATGGCAAAAAGGGGGCGATGGGAGGGGGTGAACCATGACTTAGGGACGCGCTTGTCCAAAATGTAGGGTGTGTTACAAAAGTACCCCCACCGATTTGAACTAGCGGCCCTTTCGGCTCAGGGTTAGAAGGGGGATTTCGCGTGTCGGGATTGGGCAGCTGGAGGGAGTTTTCGCGCGCGTTGTAATTTCGGGATAGCAAGGCACGGGTTGTGAAGGCGCTAGTTTTGGGAGCACGATAGCTGAATTTTCGGGATATAACAAGACGAGGGTTGAATTTTAGGGACAAGCCTAACGTGTAGTAATATTGTACTTGTACGTACCAAATCAATTCGCACTTCCCTCAACCAAAAACAAAACGAAAAAAATAAAACTATTCACACCACACAAAGAGAGAGTCTTGCCCCGTTTTACTATACAAATGCTATTGAAAGCTACTCCCTCCTTCCATCTATATAGGGCCTAATGCGTTTTTTGATGCTAACTTTGACCAAATATTAGAGCAATAATATATGACATGCAACTTACACAAAGCACAACCTTAAATTCGTCTGTGAAAGGTTGTTTCAATGATATAATTTTCACATTGTGCATGTCATGTACTATTAATCTTGTCAATAGTCAAAGGCGATCTTAAAAATCTCATTACGCCCTATATAGATGGAAGGAGGGAGTATGAATCCATGTTATGTCCAATTAAATTTTTTCGCTTGCTGTATAATGCATGTAACGATCTACTCATACCAACATTTTAGTGCATTCCAAATGTCTATACTACCGCTGCAATTCGAACCAAATTTGAATTCGTTTTTCTATTTCAATAAGAATCTACAATCATGATTGTTGCCAACTTCAACCATCATTCGTGTATTACCTTAATAACACACCACATGATTACTATAGAGATAGATATGAACTATGTGTACTACATGAACTCGAATTCTATTTTTTGAATACACTTGATGTTGATTCCAAATAATAGTACATTTGATGTACTAACTATATATTCATAATCTAAACCATGTTCCATATGTACACCGTGTTTATCACACAAAGTATAGTGCCCCTCCCCCTACATTATGACAAGTATTTAGACCTGAGATGCAAAAGCCACACATTAGCCCAAATTATAATCAATGTTCTATGTATTATACGTAGTACTAGCAAGATGCCCATGCGTTCCACAGAACATCAACATGATCAAGGGGCCTAATTTGCAAATATGGAGAGGGGTGTGGGTATCTTTTTTCAAACTTGCCATAGTTTCCTTCTTATCTGCCAGATATAAATCGTACGGCCTATATTGCAGGATGGCAGGCACACCATCATCAACAACTCCATTTTTTATAAGAGTAGAGATAAAATATATTATATGTAGTATAACATGTTCATAACCACACCATGTGTATCACCGTTATATATATTCACACATGCGTCGGTTTAAAACACTATGATAAATTCTTCAAATATCCGAATTCACTTTTTATAATGAAGTATGGTCTCTATTCATCTTTTACACCCACACAATCCTCTTATCTTTGTAGCTAGTGCTAACTTTCTCTCGTGCATGCACACGACCGCATCCCTCTCACTCTCCCTCAGCATTCTCAAGCTCCATCACGCAAATTCGTCTTTTCACTTTAGGTCGTTCACCCACGGTGTGTGTAGGCCCCCCAGCTCCTTCTTTACGGCACACATCGATCGATATGCCTCTCTAGCCAGCTGTGCCTAGCACAAACACCAGCTTCCCCTCTTCTCTTATCACCGTCCATGCCTCACTCCCACCACTCTTTTCATCGATCTCGTACTCGCACACTCCTTCCCCATCGATATGGTATGCCTCTCGTACCACCTCCTAGATGCATCCCTCTCTCTCTATCCTTCTCCTCGTGCCTCATTTGCTTCTAACACACACATGCATGTATACCGATCGATCTCCCAACATATACCTAGATCGACTTTAACTATCCCCCCCATCGATCGACGTACCTCACAAGTTATGTCTCTCCTTTCTCTAACAAAGGGCGATTGATCTTCCTATGTAGTTACGTCTGCTTACCACAGCCATATCGCCCCCTCATCATTCGTGCATGCCTCCTGACCCGTCTCTCACACGCACGTGCACAGACAACAAGCAGCCATCTCCTCTCTTATTGATATTGCGGGCGTGCCCTCCGTTTGTCTAGCAAGCCTATCCCACCATTTGTTAGAATCAACTCCACTACCACCCCTCCAACACTCTGGCTCTGTCTCTCTCCCAACCTTATTCCTCTCCTGCACATATGCATGGATGCCGATCAATCTCCCTTAATACATGAGGCAGATCGATCTCCTTAATACATGAGGTAGGCCTCTCTCCTCCTCCACACACATACCAGCCATTGTACCTCTATAGTTAATTGGGCCTCCCTCTTCCCCCACCACACACCGATAGTCCAGCGCTGCAGGTAGGTATCCATGCCACAGAGACAAACTGCACATGTCCCCTCTCATGTTCCAGTAGGCCAGCCACTCTATATCTTTGACGTGGGCACACAATATCGATCGCGCGCGCGCACGCACACACATCATCCCTCTCTTCGATTCTATGGACACCTCAAGCCGATGATACCTCCACTCTCTTCTCGTGGATCGCCCCCTCTATATATATGTTATATCTAGGACTCTATTTCACACACATTGCATATGTTACATTTTTTGATTGACCCCCCCCCAAAACTCTCACGAACCCACACACTACATCTCTCTAGGTTTGTATCTCTCTCACACAACCCCACGTAGGTGGTGTACGTATACAAGAACAGAATAGGTGCATCGTGCATGTACTCACGCTTCGTGCCCAGCCACACCCGCGTGGGTACACAGTGGAGCTCATTTCTTTACGAAATAGCAGCCCATGTGCTAATTTGAATGCCTGTAGCGGTTGTTTACCTAGGGAGGTCGTGTACCACGCGTGCACGAAACAAAGTTCGACTTGACGCGTTGCCGCGTTATTTTTAAATAAAGTTATAGCGCTCAATGGCACGTACACAGAACATAAAATGATTTTTATGGAGAAAAAGGTAGTCCGCTCCACTATATACAATGGAGCCTGCCTGCCTGGTTTGTCGCTCCTCAGAGTATCTCACACAAGGCTGTGGTGGCCTCTCTCTCTCTCACCGTTGGTCACTGATCCGGCCGCATCCCGTCTGCCGGGGGAAAGGGAGAAAGTGCATCATTTCTCCGTTCGACGGCGCCGAGGTAGCACGTCCTGATCTGCCCTACACGCCGTTCTCTCTGACCAAGCTCCGATGCGGCAGGGCCTACGCCACCTGCTCGCTGCCGCAGTATGGGCAGATTCCGTCCGCCGCTGCTCACCTAGTTACATCCCGACGACCTCCAGGTATCCCCTCCGGCCTTGCTCCACTGCCCGTCTTCCTATGTCGCTGCATGTGGATCTTCCATAGTTCTTTTCCCAAAACGTAGCTCGTCCGGCGTACTTTCCATATTGCAATCTCGTCCTCACACCGTTTTAGACAAACACAACCGTGTTGTTATCTTCCCTTAGGACAAGGAATATGCTTCTTTTTTGTCGTCGCATGTGTCATCAACTGTTATTGGCCACTAATTGTTTCCTTTCTACCTCTTTTTTGCAAACAGGGCTATCCATTTCACCTCGTTGCTATTGCGACCTTTTGGTGAACTGCACAAATCACTTTTTTCTTAAGAGTGTTTTGTGCAGTTGTACTAAAATGTCACACGGGCAACGTCTCTACATTTCAGTGCGACTGCACAAAGGGAGATTGGTTTTTCTCTATCCTCCTCATCCAACTCCGAGCCTAATCTTCTCGAACTAGTTAGTCTTAAGAGAGACTGCAATGGTGACCGGCTTCTATTTGTGTGTTTATTGTGTCATCAGCAGTCCTCTATTATCGTAATCACACTTAATATATTTGGAACAGGGACGCTCAGCTCTATTTTAGTTGATCTGCACAAAATGATCGGAATGTTGCATGCTCCAGACAGCTACTTTTTTCCCAACATGCCTTGTTGATTTAGACAGAGCTGGGGGGACGTTGCTGCCAATGAAAGCATGGATCAATTTTAATTTAACACCTTCTCACAACTCTGTCTTCAGTTGTGATGTAAATATTAGCTCTGATCTGCTAATAATTGACATGCATTAGCAAGGAAGTTAGTTTTTTATTGTTTCCGAAAGAGCATCGATGGCAAGACACACGAAACAAAAGCTCAAAGCTCACACCATTGTACAATTTCATGTCGCTCATTTTCTTCTTTTTGGGGCTTGTTCCGCTGTGCCCCCAGCATGACTTGATGACTTGATTGGTACTTGTACTATTGTGTTGGATGCTTGGCCGGTTGCTTTATAATATAAAGCGGGGGGAACCCTCTTTCGGATTTCATGTCGCTGGAAAATTATTTGTATAGTACGTCAATTATGTAAACAAATGCTGGAAGCTTGATAGCATTGCCAGAAGCCTCTTCAGCATCCGGGTCCATGTGCCATGCACAAAATTATACTTCTTCGTTCCTAAATATTTGTCTTTTTACAAATTTCAAATGGGCATATTTTAGAGTGTAGATTCACTCATTTTGCTTCGTATGTGTACTCCCTCCGTTCCTAAATACTCTATTCGTCTTTCTAAAGATTTCAACAAGTGACTACATACGGAGCAAAATGAGTGAATCTACACTCTAAAATATGTCTATATACATCCGTATGTAGTAGTCCATTTGAATCTCTAAAAAGACAAATATTTGAGTAGTCACTCGTTGAAATCTCTAGAAAGACAAATACTCTGGAGTATATTTAAGAACCGAGGGGGTAGTGCACAACCGCATGGGAGACTCAGCCCGGTCGTTGCGCCACATTAATAGTGAGTAATGAGCAGTCAAATCATAAGCCCCACCTTCCCCACTGTAAGTTGCTCGGAAGAAGCAACCATCAATACGCTCTTCTTTGAATCCGCTCATACTACTCCATCCGTCACTATTTACCGTGCTTCAGAAAAAAGAAAAAAAATTGTGGGACCAAGGCGACTAGCGATCGTCCTGAAAAATAGCATTGGTAGTTATAGCACGGCGTCTATTACTAGAGGGAATAATGCGTACACACATGCATGCAGTGCCTCCACCCCGGGTACACACATGCATGCACTTACTCCACTCCGTAGTAGTAGTACATCGAGAGAAAATTGTGGACTTGACTGCGGTTACCACGCCCTAATTAATTGAGCATTAAACCAAACGCGTCTAAAGTCTCTCTGGTGGTGGAAATGCATTGAGAAAAATGCATCATAATGAAGCGCGCCCTATAAACTGTGACGGAGGGAGGAGCAGTATGAAGGTGCAAAACTAAGTACGCGTATGGCCAGTCGGTCAACGCACCTCCTCTTGGCATATCACTGACATGTGGGACAGGAGTGTGAGCAAACCGATCTCGATTGACGGCAAAGAGCCAACCCGCCATTCCTTGAGAGAGACGAGGAGCGAGAACACACAGACGGGCTCGCACGGAGGCCAAGATATATTCGAGCATGGTTGGTTGATCGCTATCATGATTACATGTTGGGCTGCCATTTTCCGCCCTTCTCCGGAATAAACGTGTACTTTATCAGAGATTAAAAAAAAGAGTACAGACGCTCCACCATGTGGTTCTAGTAGTAGTACTACTCGTACTACTAAACCTTGCGCTTGGCTCTTCACCTATTCGTGAAAGTCGAACAATGATGGTGCTCCACATGTTGGGTACTACAGTGTATGCCTCTGACAATCTGACACCGAATGGACTGATGCATGTCCACCGAGGGTAGGTTTCATTAGTCAAAAGGCGTAAGCGAGCTTCACCTTGTCCTGCAAGCTTCTCCTCGTTCTTCGAGTTGATGGGACACACCAAAAAGTAGTGCTAGTCCATACTCCCTCCTTTCCGGTTAATATAGCTTAATCTTTTTTGCGGGTAAATGAGAGAGCTTTATTCATATATAAGCATTCTTAGGACGATTAGCCAAGACACTGGTCGAAGCGAGGTACCCCGCAAAAAAATAAGTAGGAAGCGAGGTGTTTCATCAAGCCAGCTCTTGGCCACATTCAAAGTGCAGCAAGCACGGTTCGCACGAAGATGCGCCGCAAGGTTTGCTGACCTGTTTACATGCTGAATAACAAAAAAAGAGGAAATATTACCGAGCGCTCCTATTTGTAACAGGATATGAGCCAGAATTAAGCGAGAATTGTGGCGAGTGTTCCATGCAATCAACTTCCATTATCACATGCGAGAACCCTCGAAGAGAACCAAATGTGTTGAAGATTGCTTTATCACATTTTAAAATTATAATAAGAGTGCAGACGCTCCTCCATTCGGTTCCTAGTACTAGTATAGTACATACCTCTATAGACTATAGTAGTAGTACTAGTACTACTAGTAAACTTTGCACTTGGTTGTTCGCCTATTCGGGAAGTCGAACAATAATAGTACTAGTAGTATACCGTATGCTTCTGGCAATCTGACACCGAATTAACTGTTGCACGTCCACCGCCTGAGCGAGGGAGAGCTTGCATTAGTCAAAAGTTTCTCCTTGTCCTGCAAGCCACCGCGCGCAAGCTTCTACCATCCTGCAACCTTCTCCTCGTTCGGCAAGTTGACGGGACACAGCAAAGTAATGCTAGTCCATACTGCCTCCTCTCCGGTTAATATGGCTTAATTTCAAACGAGATAAATACACTGTCTGTCACTGTATATTTGTAAAAATACGGTCAGTGGACTTCATAATATCCTCATTGCGCTCAATATATATATTTTCCGGTGTTTATACGGTCACTAGCTCACCGTGACTGAGTATGTGTGTGCATGCACGTGCAGTTTGAGCACTTGAGCGTGACCGTGTGTGCTCCGTCGTGTGCTCGGACATGCATGCATTAAGGCGTCGCGCGCGTTTTTGCGTCCATGTGTACATGTGACTGTTGCATACACGTAGGGGGAGTACGTGTAGGGGCCACTAAGGAGCAGTCAAATCACACAGTAAGTTTGTCGGAAGAAGCAACCATCATTTCACTCTTCAATGACACGTACGCAATATAAAATGGTTGATATGGAGAAAAACAAAACCACTATATATACACTAGCAGGAGCCTAAGCTACAAGCTTGCTTGCTTAGGTTGCTCTCTTCACAAGCGTAGAACGACGGGCCTGATCCCACAGCTGGGGGAAGGGAACAATGTTCTGCGTAGACGCGGTCGTCATCAGCGAGGGAGAAAACCCACAGTCGGTGCGTCCCAATCGGGGGTCACCGCGGTATGGGCCGATGCCGCGTCCCAACCGCCCTTCTAGCTAAAGCCCGACGTCCCAGGTAGTCCATCTTCCTTTTGGAGCCGGCTTGCTCCACTGCTGTAGCTCCATCTCCATGTCGATCTTTCTCTACTTCTAGCGGCTTCTACTTGTGATGAGTTTATGTCTCATGAACTAGTGCCAGTACTATTATTCTAATCACACTTCTTCAATATCTTTGCCATCAGGGATGCTCAGGTCGATTTTAGTGGAACTGCACAAAAGCATCATATGATCCAAGGGTGCCAGCCGTCTTTCCTTCAACAGGTTCTACCTGGCCAGGAAATTAAATCCTGTTTAGGGTTTAGGGTTTAAGTCGTAGTGACCCCATCAGTAGTTTTTCTTTCGTACATGCTCTCAAAACTTTTGTCTTTAGTTGTGAAGTAAATATTGGCTATGATCTGTGAATCATTGAGATGCATCAGCATGCGTGTTAGTTTTCCTTTGTATTTGATGGAATGTTGTAACGGGGCAACCTTGGTATAGGAATGAAAATGGAGTGGAAAGTTTCTGTTTTTCCGGAGAAAAACTGGAAACGGAGAGAAACCAACTTTCGTTTCGGTGGATCGCGCCATCGAGCAAAACCAACGTTTAAATCACCTCTGTCGTGTTCGTGTCTCACCCTCCTCCACGGCTCGACCCCACACGATCGCTCGGCATGCCACTCACCGCAAACCGAGTATACGATAACTTTCCCGCCTGCTTGTCGATGGATCGCGCCATGGAGTACTAGCACTACTGGAAGAGATTGACGAGTTGGGGGAGGACAGCTAGCTGTAGCACGGACTCCCAAGAACTTTTTACATGCATGTTGTAGCCAGCTATTGCGACCTTTGAACGTGGAGCAGTCACGTGCACCAGGAAGCGGCACGGGCGACGCTCTCTCGATCGGCGTGCCGCTTCAATGCTGGCGCCAGTGAGAGGACGCGTCCGCTCTGGCCGGGCATGAATGCGGCACTGACCGTTTCGGGCGGGAAGCATGCGCGGGTGATGAAGAGGGTTCGGGTTGGTCAGGACCAGCCGTGGCAGCAGCCCGAACGTCCGCAAACAAGAGACGTTGTACGTTAATACTGCTGCGTATATAATTAACAACGTAAATAATGTGCCAGTTGGACAAATATGATTAGAGATGGAGATGGAAATGGAATTTTACGTAAACACGGATATGCATGTCTATGTCTATGTGTGTGTGCGCGACTACTCTCATGACCTGGAAGCGGGGGCGTGTTTTTGATCGAGTTTTCTTTCTTGGTACGTTAGAAAATTGTCCGCCAGTTTTTGTTTCTTTTTTCCGGGAACGCGCGTATTCTATTTAAAACCACTGCTATAGAGATTTTTTTTACTCCATTATAGCCTCTTGTTTGATAGAGTTTCTCGCGTCTCGCTCTCTCACCCTCTCCATATCAAAACAAGATGACAGTGTCCACTCTATCTCTCTCCTCACCGGTGGTCACAGATCCGGTTGAATCCCGTCCGCCGCGGGAGGTGAGGAGGTGCAGCGTTGACGTTGTTGCCGTCGGTGATGGAGGAAGCCGATGCGCACCGTCCTCTCGGAGCCGGCGCTGGCGCGGACGAAGATCCTCCGCGCCCTTGTTCGCTGCCGTCGTGTGGGCAGATCCCGCCCGCCCGCCTAAACGACATCTCGCCCACCTGAAGTATAACTTCTTGTACTGGTCTAGCTCCCCAGGTCGCTGCGTGTGGGTTTTCTTCTATGCGACTACTCCCCAGCTCCCCATGTATAGTAGCTAGGGTTCGTCGGCTGGTCCAACATCACCTACTAGTACTATTATAGAGGAAATGCCAATCGAAAAGTTGTCCTGATTTATGCCTCAGTGGAGGTATACATGTTGTTTCGACAAAAAGTACATGGTGGTTGTGCGGTCATTGTCCATATGGTGGTAGTGCTATCACTGGTTAAATGAAGAAATGCTTTTTTTCTCGGGTATCCTGGTTTAGTTCCCATCAAGATAATTATGATGCTTCTGTTTGTTGGTGTACTTTTGATTAATTCTTATTGACAATTGAGTTGTCGTTGCTAATCTTGTAAAACAAAGTAACAACACTATATCCCTTTTTTATATTTTTGGAAATAGCGATGCGTATCTCCATACCCGGGCATGTCTTCCTCAATTTTAGCGGAACTGCACAAAATTGGATGGCCATTGTTGTTCCGCCTCACTGTCCTCTGCCACATGGTTCTTCCTTCCTCGAGCTTGATTACTGAGAAGAAACAGACCACAGTGAGGATTTGTCGAACTTCATACGTGCCTCACCCAAACTTGATGCCAAATGGATGATGCATCACCACGATGACCTATCGATGCTCATGGTTGCGCCTCATGGTTGCGTCGGCTGGTGAAGTTGATCGATTTTCAATGAAAAACAAGCTGTCTTCCATCAGTGCTCTTTGCTTGTTACGCACAAAGATGATATCCTTCGTCAGTTCACCTTGGTTGCGTTGGAGACGCAGTCGTCTTTCACATTGGTGCAATTTTATCACATAATTGGCTATGAACCAAATGTTTCCTCGAAGAAGGATCGACGTTGGTACTAAGAGCATAAGTTTTGTATTGATTTCTAAGCCTTCTCACAACTTTGTCTCCAGCTCCCCTGTAATTTTATTTGTCCAGCTATTAACTTTGATTTAAAAAATTGTGTGGACTAAAAACCCGGATGGACGTAGTAGTCCTCCATTTTTATTTACTCCGCATATTAGATTTGACTGAAGTCAAACTTTGTAATACTCTCAAACCTTTCCGATAATTGAAATTAAAATTCTTTATTTGTACACACTCTCACACGTTTCCGATAATTTGGCGCATGTGTGGTTGTTCACTTAAGGGAGGGTAGTGTACCGCACGTGAAGGACAGGAAGTGCGACCAGGACGCGTGGGCGTGGATCGTTAGTTCATCGGAAGTAGTAGTAGTTTTCTTCACTGTACGTTAAATAAAGAGTTTCCTTTCGTACTTACACAATTTAAAACGATTGTTATGGAGAGAATAAGAAAACCACTCCACTATATATTAGTCATATACACGAGAGTACTATATGGACGCAGCTTCATTGACTTAGTGCACCTGCCTTTGGGTTTATGACAGGTGGGCCCAAAATGTGGCTGGCTCACCTGTCATGCAACCAAAAGCAGGTGCAGTGAAGGCACCGGAGCTCAGTCCATACTACAGTAGTATATATATATAAGCTGGAGCCTTAGCGCTTGTTCGCTAGGGTTTGCACTCTCCACACTCTCGCTGCACTACATATATATACACGTTGGAGGCTCAGCGTTCATTTGCTAGGGTTTGCTATATTCAATGTCCCTCTTCACCAGATCTAAACAAGACTGCATTGGCCTCTTGTCTCTCTCTCCCCCCTCACAGCTGGTGAAGGAGGCGTCCGTATCCCGTCGCACTGGGAAGGGGAGGAGGTGCAGCATTCACTCTATCGCCTTCGGCGAGGGAGGCAATCCACTGCCGGCTGCGCTGTTCTCTTTCACCCAGCGCCTATGCGGGAGGGCCACCGACCCCTTCTTCCTCGCTGTTGTACGTAGTGTGGGAAGATCCGGCCTCCCGCCACACGCCTTGCCACATCTCGATGACTCTAAGGTATAAGTTTCTTTGAAACCGCCATTGCTCTAGCTGCATGTGGATCTTTTTTGATCCGTAGTCGAATCTAGGTCTTGGTTCAAAGAGGAAAGAAGGGCGTGGTGGGATGGAGCAAGAATCTAGGACGTGGTTCAATGAGGAAAGGAGGGACGTAAAGTAGTATAGACTGGCTATCCAGCCGCTTTGTTGGTCGAAAAGGGAAAAAGGGGGTAACCCAGTACACACATCTGTAAGGAACCGATCTCTTTGCTGAAAAGGGAAAGAAACTGGGGGGTCGGGTAGTTTGTGCAGGACTAGATTTGCTGCCCTCACATAGGAAAAAGGTTCAAAGAGAACAAATATGGGATCAAAGCATATATGCTGCTTGCCTACACACTCTGCATCACCCATTTATACGTGTGGACGCACATGGTGTTGGCATGTCCCGTACAACTATTTTGCTATTGTTAATCTAAGAATGCTGCCAGAAAATTGAAGCAATGCCACTGTTAAAAGTAAATTACATTTTTAATGAATGTTGTTTTAAGAGAATGTCTCTGTTAATATGAATCAATGCAACCGTTTTAGAAATGCTACTATCCTACTTTGTTTTCCATCCAAGATAAGTTAGATGCTTCTTTCTGTCACCGTTTGTTTCATCCTCCTTTATCAGCAAGTAATTGTTTCCTTTTTTGCCTCTGTTAAAACAGGGGTATCTATTCAACTTGTTGCTATTGCGACATTTTGCTTCGCTACTCAAAACACTTTGCTTGATTTCAGTGCAACTGCACAAAACGAGATTGGATTCCCTATTCGTGTTGGCAGATTCGTACGTGATCTTGTGTGCGTCATGACAGGTTGGTACTTGCCTTCATCCACATGATCGTGCAGTGTGTTTTGAGATGTTGTGCTACTTATATTGGTACTGTTTTAAATAAATGTTGAATTGAAGCTATTGTATTGCTCTCTTTTCCCATTAAGTAGTGAACAAAAATGGTACCAACCCAGACATGATGCTTGTTGCATTGTTACAACAAACTCATCATCACCCCCTTTATAAGTAGATGGAAGCACATGGTCTTGTTGCGCACACTCTCCCCTGGAACTGTTTATGCTTTTTGTTAATCTAATGCCGCTGGTAAAATTAAGCAATGCCACTCTCAGAATTAACTACTGAATCTTATTTCAAAACTGCAACACTTGTTAGGGATTGGCGGGATTACCATTTTTTGTGGCCGCATGTTTCATCCTCCTTTATTAGCCAGTAATTGATTCCTTTTCTGCCTTTGTTTAAACAAGGATATCTATTCAACTTGTTGCTATTGCGACATTTTGCTTCGCTACACGAAACACTTTGCTTGATTTCAGTGCAACTGCACAAAACGAGATTGGATTTCCTATTCGTGTTGGCAGATTCGTAGGTGATCTTGTGTGCCTCATGACAGGTTGGTACTTGCCTTCATCCACATGGTCGTGCAGTGTGTTTTGAGAAGCTGTGCTACTTGTATTGGTACTATTTTAAATAAATGTTGAATTGAAGCTATTGTATTGCTCTCTTTTCCCATTAAGTAGTGAACAAAAATGGTACCAACCCAGACATGATGCTTGTTGCTTTGTTACAACAAACTCTGCATCACCCCCTTTATAAGTAGATGGAAGCACATGGTCTTGTTGCGCCCACTCTCCCCTGTAACTGTTTATGCTTTTCGTTAATCTAATGCCGCTGGTAAAATTAAGCAATGCCACTCTCAGAATTAATTAACTACTGAATCTTAGTTCAAAACTGCAACACTTGTTAGGAATGGTACTATCCTGCTTTGTAGTTCTTTCTACATGTTTAACCAAGGCATTCTTAAGATAATGTCTCTGTTAAAATGAATCAGTTGCATTGTTTTAGGAATGGTACTTTTCTACTTTGTCGTTCTTTATACATGTTGAAACAAGGCACTGTTAAGATAATGTCTCAGTCAATATGAATGAATCACACCGATGGAGAATTGCTACTCTCCTACTTTGTTTCCCATTAAGATAAGGTAGATCAGTAGATGCTTTTCTTCTGGGAGTACAAGTCATCAACCGTTATTTCTCAGTAATTGTTTCCCTTATACCTATTGTTGCTTACAGGGATATCAAAATTAAAGCTCGGTTTTATTCCGACTTTGATTTTAGTTGAACTACACAAAAGGAGCCAATGTGTCCAAGGCAAACTGCTACATTACTGGGTCCAGTTGGTCATTCCACATTGCAGAAAGAAGCAGTCACTGTTTGCGCTACATTAGAGAAGGAATGACCGAGAAGCTTTACAGAGTATTATTAGACGCTGGTGACATGACTAGTCTGCCGAGAGCATTTGCAATTCTACAACACGTGGAGTGCACTAGGCAAAAAGTGCCAAGCATGTACAAGAAGCTACGACAGGACTCCACGATCATAGGCATTACATATTTTGAATGGGAGAAGCTTGTCAAAATTTAATCATTGATGTTAGCAAGAAGACGTTAGTTTAATATATTGGAATTGGAAAACCTTGTCAAAATTTGCTCATTGATGTTAGCAGAAGACATGCATTTGATATTTTTGTGTGGGACGCCCTTGCTGTGAGAAGCGTCGATTGTTTTTTCCTATTCATGTGTTCAGTTTAGAAGTAAATAGTTACTCTGCTGAGATATTCCTGTGTTCAGAGTTTGTTTTGAATATTGTCTATGTAATGCCAGGCCTTGTGTTTGATTGCAAAGTTGAGCTTGGAATGTTGTGGCATGCGGCATCACGAGCTGTTCACCGTGCCTCCTGAGAATAATGCTTCATTTTGTTTTGCATGTCGATCTAATGCCAGTGATTTGCTTGTTAAGAAGATCATCCTCTTCTGTTGTTTCCGTGCTTAAGAAGTTCATCGTCTTATGTTTCATTCATAGCCTGTACGACAAGTCGGGTAGGTTAGACGTGAAACCATATGATCTTCTGACCAACTCATCATATTAAGCCATGATTGGATCGTCGTTTTCCAACCAAAACCACTTGTAAAACTGACGCTTGTAAATAAAAGCATATGGTCTTGGGCGAAGCGCTTGGTTGGTCGATTTCGACTAGTAAAATATCAGAAGTACTTCACACATGATAAAAACGCTGAATGACACTCGGACGATTGCTAATTCAGCCGTTAGCTGCTGTTTCAGCCTTGCCCATGGATGGCATGATACGCACGTCGTGCATGTATCGTCTGGTAATGTCGTCCATACAACAGTGCTCATAAAATATACACTGGTCTCTCAAAGTACACGCGTAACCCGCCGGTTTTACTTACAGACCTCGGGCCCTCGGTTTCATTACGCCTGTATTTTACGCGTTGTTTCCGATGACGAGTAAATTACACTTGTATGTTAATACAGGTTTGAAATAAACCAGAGCTCCCAAGCGCGGCCTTACCGTTTCATGCCGTCTCAGTTTCTCGAAGGTGCTCATAGGTGTCCGATGATCCTGGCTTCCTGAATGATCAGCGGGCGCTGTATCAGACCATCTGTAGGGCCCGTGAGGCCCTCTCCGTTGTCCTTCGAGTTGTTGCGCTCCCCATGGCGCCGAGCATTGTTAACATCGTCAACGAACATGAGGATTCATGAGATGACTTTATTTTGACTGGATGACACTAGGGACCCACTAGGGCCATAGCCATACGTACGCAAGTGCCTCCTTATTATGTACAACTATATTTTTTTTTCTTCCTCCTGGTTTCCTGACATCACGGTCCCACACCATTGTCAACCTATGTAGTCAATATAAACGAGATAATTGCACAAGGTGCGGCCGACAGCTGGGACCGAGCAGCTCGAGCAGTATTTGTGTTTTTGAGGCGTGAGCACTGCAGAGTTTTTCTTGGCGATGATTTCGTTGTTGTTCAGAGGAGAGCAGGGTATTAACTGGGCGGGCTGTGGCCGGTCTAGCCCAGGCCAGATATCCAGCCCAAATATTATTTTTTCAAGATGAAAATGGCTAGCCCAGCTATACGTTTTTTTGAGGAATACCCAGGCAAGGTCAACTTGTTATTCTCTGCCCCGCTGGGCTGCAAATCTTTCCTAGGTGGGATGCATTAGGCTTAACAGGAAAATGGGCTTTAAAAAATAATAAATGGGATGTAATTATAAAAACTGGGCAGTAACTATAAAAAAATGCACCAAACACAAAATTAGTTTATAAAATATTATTTATGGATTTTGAAAATCTTAACTTTCATTGTTGCGTGCGCAATGTTTCATTGGATTTTTACGTAATACAAATTTATATTTAATCTGACTAGAAATTTCGAGATAAAAATATTTCGGATCCCATCAAAATGTGGGAAATTTTATTGAATTCTGTCTTCAACAGTAGGTTGAAATTAGTAATTGTTGTCCTAGCTAGAAAATGGGTTGTAAACAAACTGTAAATGGGCTGTAGTAAATTCCATTAGAATTCAAAAATGGTCTATACATTCTTACAAATCGCAAATGGGCTATAAGTTCCCTACCACACACTTGTGGGCCTACTAAGTTGACGCGTCCCCTAAAAAAAATAAGTTGACGCGTATGCAAGGCTTTGTCAACTTATTATAGTCAACACACGGTTCTAGCAGCAGTGGCCGTTGGATGTCTATCCAACGGATGTCGTGCTTCTTCTTCAATCTCGGATATTCTTAGCTTCGGCCGCCCAAAAATGATTCCTCCCCCTGACATCTGGGGCGCACCGTTTCGGAGGCTGACCTGTGGGCCTACTAAGTTGGCGCATACCAAGGGCTTTGTCAACTTAGTCAATATAAACGATTCTAGCTTCTGTGACCGTACGATGTCCATCCAACGGCCGTAGTGCTTCTTCAACCTCTTGTCTTCTTGCTCCAACCGCCCAAAGCAGTGCCGGTTGTCCCGCCTGCTCCTGCCTCCCGTGGCCGGCTGTGTTGCCGCGAAGGCCTCACCGCCCCCATACTACTCCCACCGCTGGCCAGGCCATCCCTCCACTCACCCACACCGCCTGTTATTCTGCGGCGACGGCAGCCTCACACCGCAGCCGAACCAGTTAACCCTCGTACTCCTCTCCGCGTGGGCATCCACTGCCGCGTCTTCCCCAGCTCCGTGTTGTCCCCTTCCTAGGCCTCGCCGTCGTCCACCGTCGTGGTGCTCTCGGGGCGGCGTGGTCAATGTGGTCAACGACCGACTTCCATCGGAAGAGTACTGTACGTGGAGACGCTGACAGCTGGGTCCACGACAGCCGCAAGGAAGTGCCTCCTTATTACACGGAAAATAATTATTCCTCCACCTGACAGCAGGGACCCACCAGACAGGCCACCAGTATTTCACGAAAAAAACGTTTCCCCCTGACTGCTGGGACCCACCGGACGGGCCACCGTATTTCGCGAAAAAAAACGTTCCCCCTGCTGTCAGCTCGGACCCACCGGAAGTGCCTCCTTATTACGCACAAAAAAATGAATACCCCCTGCTAGCTGGGACCCACCTTGGGAGGCTGACTTGTGGGCCTACTAAGTGGACTGGGACGGAGGCCTTTGTCAACTTTAGTCAATATATGAACGATTCTAGCTCCAGTGACCGTACGATGTCCATCCAACGGCCGTAGTGCTTCTTCAACCTCTGGTCTTCTTGCTCCAGCCGCCCAAAGCAGCGCCGGTCGTGCCGCATGCTCCTGCCTCCCGTGGCCGGCTGTGATGCCGCGGAGGCCTCACCGCCCCCTACTACTCCCACTGCTGGCCAGGCCATCCCTCTACTCACCCACACCCCCTGTTATTCTGCGGCGACGGCAGCCTCACACCGCAGCCGAACGAGTGAACCCTCATACTCCTCTACGCGTGGGCATCCACTGCCGCATCTTCCCCGGCTCCGCGTCATCCACTGCCCTGGTGCTCTCGGTGCGGCGTGGTCAACATGGTCAAGGAACGACTTCCATCGGACGTGGACTGTACGTGGAGAGGCTGACAGCTGGGTCCACGGCCGCAGCAAGGAAGTGCCTCCTTATTACGCGGATAATAATGATTCCTCCACCTGATAGCAGGGACCCACCGGACGGGCCACCGTAGTTCGCGAAAAAAACGTTTCCCCCCTCACTGCTGGGACCCACCAGCTACATCTTCGCACACAAGGAAGTGCGTCCAAAAAAAACAATTCGCCCCCCTGACTGTTGGGACCCACCAGCTACATCTTCGCACGCAAGGAAGTGCGTCCGAACAAAAAATAAAAAAACGATTCGCCCCCCTGACTGCTGGGACCCACCATCTACATCTTCGCACGCAAGGAAGTGCCTGACAATCGGTACCCACCTGGTCGAAGCGTACGTAGCGTTGTCATTCTGGTCGCGAACGTGTACGTACATACTGGTCGATGTAGAGGCGCGCACGTGTCGTAGTAGAGGCACGCACGTGTCGTAGTAGAGGCGCGCATGTGTAATGTACACGTACGTACAACGGCTAGGGTGCAAGAAATAAAATATGGCCACGTACGTACATACGGGCGGGGTCTCGACGCCTACGCGCGCATACGTACGGCCAGGGCTCGTGTACATGGCTGGGTCGGAACGGAGAAACTGCGTCATCGTCGTGTTCATGGGGAGGCAACGGAATGCGCCGTGTTCATGGGGAGGCAACGAAATGCGTCGTGTTCATCCGGAGGCAACGGAACGCGTGGGAGCCAACCGGCTTGGACGGAACAGGCGATGGAAACGAGGCCTGGCGTACCGCAAAACGGAGGAAACGGCCTTGTGTTCGACCGGCCACGTTCGAAATGGGATCCTGTTCATCGGGAGGGGTCTGGCGTACCGCAAAACGGAGGAAACGGACCTCCTACGGCCGAAACAGGGGTCATGTTGATCGGGAGGGGTGTGGCATACTGCAAAACAGACGAAACAGACTTGTGTTGGAGTGCTACGGTCGAAATGGGGGTCCTGTTCGTCGGGAGGGGTGTGGCGTACCGCAAAACGGGACTCCACGGGATACTGTTCATCTCCACCGCGACCTCCTCCAGCCTCCACGGGCTATTGTTCATCCATCGTCGACCTCCTCCAGCCTCCACCTGCGACTGTTCATCCACGGGCTCCTGTTCATCCAGCCTCCACTGCGCGCTACTCCACCGGCTACTGCTCAACCACCCCTCTCCAGGGGCTCCTGTTCAACCACCCCTTCACGTGCTACTGTTCATCTTGCCCTCCATGGGGCCGTCCTGTTCATCCAGCCCTCCACGGGGTCCTGTTCATCCATCCCCAACCGGATTGATCGATCAGGGTCCTATTCATCCAGAGGCAACGCCACGGGGTCCTGTTCATGCACCCCCACCGCTCACAGTTCATCCAACCCCCCCCCCCCCCGCAACGCTCACTGTTCATCTAGAGGCAGCATCAATCGGCTTTTGTTAGCAGCAGTAGCGAAGGAATCGCTCGATCGGGTTCAGTTAACAGCCATCAATCGATCGCTCGGGTTCAGTAACGCGTAGCCTGCAGTGCAATCGCTCGAGTTCAGTTAGAGCCCAACGCCTCGCTCGGGTTCAGTTAGAGCCCAACGCCTCGCACACGCGCGTACGTGTACGAGAGAAACACGCATCACTCGGCCCCTGACCACCCACTGTAACCAGGAACTCGCCAAAATTTTCCTCGCCCTCGCTTCTACCACGGTTTTTTCCGTCATGGATGGCCCAAAGAATGTCATGCAGCTGCGTCTCCAGCCCGCCCAGGACGAAAAGCCCATTTTCTATCATGATTTTTTGTCATAGAAGTAGGAGCCCACCACATCTATGATGATACCGGGTTTTGTCACAATTATCGTCATATAAGTGTCATAAGTATGACATAAATTTTTTTCGTTCGGCCCAAAATGTCACGAATGTGTCTTTTTTTTGTAGTGACTGGGATCGTCATGTGCTTAATAAAAGCGTAAGCGTGGGCTAGACGGGACACAGCCCCCGCACAGCGCGCAGTTGAGCTCCGTCTCTGAAACTAAAAAACAACTTGGCGAGCTGCTGGGTCCCTGGTGTTATCCGCTCGTTGTGTAATTTTCTCGTTTATTGACTACATTGACAATGGCGTGGGACCTAGTTGTCAAACAATTAGGAGGAAGTATTTTTTTGGCTTGTAATAACGAGGCACCTGTCGTGGTTCTAAGACTGACAGTAGAAAGGGGGGTAGGTATGGAGAGGCAAGATCCCAACTATGGTGAAGGTGTACACACAAGATTTAGGAGTTCAAGCCCTTCTCGGTGGAAGTAATAGCCCTATGTCTCGGTGCCCGGAGGCGGTCGACTGGATTATATGTGTGTGATGTTACAGGGGGTGCGAACCCTTGTCCCAGAGGAGGGGGGTGGCTTATATAGAGTGCACCAGGACTGCAGCCGTCCTCCATTACAAGGGGCTTAATGTACATAAAGTAGGGGTGTTACTGGTAACGCCAGCCTTAAGTGTTATTTATTACCTTAAAGACTACGGAGTGAACGCCTGACCGTTGCAATGCTGAGTGACTCCTGATCTTCGGTAGGTCGAGTGACTCCTTGAGTGGTCGAGTGGCAATAGGTAGGGGTCACCCGAGTGATATGACTGTCGAGTGAATTGCATTCGACATCTTCGGTTGCGCGTCTCTTGTTGCGTCTTGGACTTTGTCGGGTGGTAGGTGCGACATATGCCAACGGGTGGCTTATCATTGTGGGAGCCAGTAAGACATCGCCGGTGCCTGGAAACGGGATAAGGCGAAGACATGCACGCCGGCGAATCTTAGCCAGGTTCGGGGCTCTCCGTGGAGATAACACCCCTAGTCCTGCTCTGCGGGGTCTCCACATGATCACTAGATCGACACAAGTGGCTACAAGTTGCTCCTCGAGCTGTTTTGCTAGACGAAGAAGAAGCGCAAGGCTAGCTCTCCTCTTGCCTCTATGTGGTGTCTAAAACTCTAAGAACTCAACCCTTTGCATGGGCGCCCTGGGGGTTTATATAGGCCTACCCCCCAGGGGTACAATGGTAATCCGGCTGGATGTGGGTCCAGGCCATCAATGTCTGTAATCGCCGGCTTCTCCGCCGGCCTCTGGGCCCGCCGACTAGTGGGTCCCGCCGGCTGCCGGCCTCGGGGCCGACAGGCCGGCCCCACCGCCTGGGGGTCTTGTCGGCGGCTGGTTACTGTTGCCTCACTCTTGATGACGGGGGCCTTGTCGAGGTAAGCATGGCTACAGTGCCGCCGCCTGGCGGGCTCTCACTATAGCCTTACCTCATCTTGTCTCCTTAATGGTGCACGCACTTCGAGGAAAGGCAGCAAGCCGGCTATTGGAAGCCGGCCACATCCCTGGCCGACTGGGGGAGGCTTGGCCACCTTCGGGTGCCTCTCTGGCTGATGGGACCCGCCGCCTGCGGGCCGTACTGACAGTCTGCCATGGGCAACGTCACGGTCTACATGGCAAAGTGCCGCGCCGGACGGGGATGGCCACCCCGTACGGCGTACTGTGGCCATGCGTGCTCCGGGATTTGGGGGTGGCAGATCTTACTGGGCCATGCCCCTGTCTCATCATCGTTATGAGGGGGCAGATTTTGAGGGGGGCGCCTGGCCGCCTGCGAGGAGCCGGCCTTCTCATAGCCGGCTACTGGGAGTCGGCCCTCTCCGCGAGAGTCGGCAGTGCTTTGCCGCCTTCGAGAAGCTGGCCGGTGGGTCAGCCGACCTGAGGAAGGCGGCCACGTGTCCTGGAAGCTTGGGGGCTTATTCGGCCCGATAATTTTTGAAGAGCCAGGGGGAGCCGGCTGGGCTACCCGTGGCCATTTACTCCGACAGTAGTCCCCGAAGCTAGTTGGGCTTCGCGGCTGAAAGGAGGACGAGAAGCGCGAGCAGCTTCCTATTTTGACGAGCCAACAGCTAGGAGTCAGCCTCGACCAGACGCATCGTCTTGGAAGGGCCTGAAGCCTGAAGGCAGGAATCAGCTGGTTCGCGCGCGAGGTTGCGGGCCGGCCGTTCGCCGCCTGCGCACCGCGTGGCACCCTTCAACGGGAAGAGCCTACCAGCACGCGCACGACGGGACGTTGCTGCAGGCCAGGGCCCGCCACCTCCGTGCCTCAGCCCACGTGCGGATCTTCTGTGGCCCAAACGGGCGGTTTGCCTTCCTCCAGCAGTTACTGCACGTCGTTTAGGGTGTAATAATCGCAGGGCGTGGGGGAGTGGGCGCAGTTAATCCCACGTCCGGCTACGTCTCGCCTCCTCGGCTTCGCCGTGCCAGGGCTATAAGTAGGGGGAGGAGGGGGAGCGGCAGAGGCTTCGCACGCTCGCCCCTGCTCCGCCATTTCCTCTTTCTCTTCCTGCTCCTTCTGCCGCTCGCCGCCCCGCCGTTCCACCAATCTTCTTGGTGCGCCGTAGCTTTGCTGCCGTGGGATTGCGCGCTCTCCGCCGCCGCACCTTTCCCGTTGCTCTTCCGTCCTCATGGCACGCTCCGGATCCTGGGATGGCTCCAACGTCCACGAGGACCACGTCGACTTCCTCCGCAAGACGCGGCGGTTGCCGGGCAGAGATTATGTGCGGGTCCGTCTCGCGCCGGAGAGGGAGATCTCGCTGGCGCCGGAGGAGGACGAGCAGGTAATCTTCCGCTCGCACTGCCTGCGCAGCGTCGGCCTGCCGGCGAGCGGTTTCTTCCGCTCCTTCCTTGAGTTCTATAAGCTCCAGCCGCACCACCTTACTCCGAACACGGTGGTGCTGCTGTCGGCCTTTGTCACCCTGTGCGAAGGCTTTCTTGGCGTCCTCCCCACCCTCGAACTCTGGGGGGAGTTCTTCCAGTCCAAACTTGGCACCGTCGCCAAGGGCGTGCCGGCCCAATGAGGCGCCTTCGCCGCAGTGCGGAGGTCGGCGGGCGACAACCCGTTTCCTCCCATCACGCTGATCCAGTCAGTGAAGCTCTGGCAAAAATCTTACTTCTAAGTGAAGAACGTCGCTCTGCAAGGCGACTTTGTCAATTTGCCGGCTTACGTAGCCGGCCCGCCGGCTGGGAGGCAGCCCTCATGGTCCTACCGAGCCAAGACGCTGTCTCCAGCTGGGGCCGCCGCCGTCGCACGGCTCCGGGTGCTGGTCCAATCGGAGGGCCTGACCGGGCCCGACCTGCTGGCCGCCTTCGTGGAGTGCCGGGTGCTCCTGCTTCAAGGCCGCCCTCACATGATTTGCCAGATGAGCGGTCATCTCGACCCAAGTCGGCTGTGTACCAAGGAGATGCCTCATGCCGAGATAGCTCACATGGTGAATTACATCGCCAACTGCAAACTCACCGAGGAGTGGCGGTTCGGCAAGGAGCCATACTCTCGCGCCAATCCTCCGCCTTCAGTAAGTTCCCTTTCTTCTCTTCTTCATTTTGTTGCCGAGTTCGTACTGGCCGAGTCTGACCAGTCGGTTTGTTTTAACAGAGCCCCCTCCTTCAACCGACGGCCAGAGCCGCGGGGGTGGAACGGCAGTACGTCCCCGATCGGGCGACGGACGACTTGGACGATCCCGACTTGGGGGCGGCCGCTCTAGACGACGACACCGTAGGGGGAGGTGGCGAGGCAGGCGGTTCCGCGTTCGGAGCCGGCTTCGAGGACTGGCCGGATGACGACGAGGCCGAAGTTGTTCCGCGCCGTCAGCCGGTGTCCGATCATCAAGGCGCGGGCTCATCCGCTGCGCTGGCTACTCGAGGCGGCGCGCAGAAACGCCGGGCCGCGCCGATCCTCTCCGGCAGTCGGCCGAAGAAGCCCAAGGGTACTGTGGCGGCGACTAAGCGGGACGAGGCGGCCGCCAAGGCAGCCCGCTTCCGCAAGGTGGTGAAGCAGCCGCAGATGGTTTCGGCGTAAGCGTTAATTCTCTCACGCATTTCTTTTTCTTTTTGGTTGATATTCTTCTAAGCCCTTTCCTTGACTTAAAAAATAGGGCTCCGCTTTCTCTCGAGCGGGCCACTGCCGCCTCCGTGGTTGGAGCGGCGAGAGGGTCTGCAAGCGCCCGCCGCGTGGACCCCCGTGCTGAACTTCAAGCGGCGACGGAGTGGAACGCGCGGGAGGCGCGGGAAGAGCGGGAGGCGGAGGAGCAGAGGGCGGCCGCTGCCAGGGCAGCGCAGGAGACGACGGAGGAGTCGGCGGGGGCATGAGCCGACGCAGCGGCCAAGGCTCAAGCGGAGGCTGTGGCCGCCGAGAGGGCGGCGGAGGTCCTGCATAACCAGCCTCCGCAGCTTGTCATCCCCCTTCGCGCTGTGGCGCCCGATATCCCAGTGCCTCCGCCGAAGGAAGCCGGCTGCGACCATCTGGTGATGGAGAGGGAGGAGGGCGACGTCGTTGTCCTGGAGAGGGAGGCGGCACCGTCATCGCCGACTGGAGCGGGCCAAGGCGGCCGGCCTGGCGCGCCGCCCGTGCAACCGGCTGGAGGCGAGCCGGCTGCGTGGGCGGATCTTGTGGTCCGGTCGCCATCACGTCAGCGCGCAGGGAAGGCGACTTCGGCGCCGGACCCGTAGAAGGCCATGGGCTCTAGCTCGTCGGCCCAGGATCCGGAGACGGCCAGCGCCAGCTCACCGGGGTGGACGTCGGGTGGTGGGACGGCCGTGCTGAACGTGACGGCGCAAGAAGTCCGGAACCGGCTTCAATCCCAGGCCAACGTGCTGAAGCAGTATACTCAAGAGTTCCTTGCGACGCGGACGGCCATTCGGGTGAGTCTTCCCGCTTTTTGTTGATTGCTCTTGATTTCTTCCGTGGGGGCGCGTCAGCGCACCCACTGGGTGTAGTCCCCGAGTTTCGAGTCGGCTGCTGAGCAGGCGGCTTGAAACTTCTTAGTAGACTTCGATTGCTATCTTGTTCTTATTCGCTCCTCCATCCTATTTGCAGGACTAACACAACCTCCGCGCTACTACCTTCAACTCCTAGGCCCGGGAGCTGAACCAGAAGACCATTGATCTGACTGAGAGTCGGAGTAAGTGCTTCATCTTTTATCTCACGTGGGGGCGCGTCAGCGCACCCACTGGGTGTAGTACCTGAGATTCGGGCCGACTACTGACCAGTCGGGCCGGATCTTTCCTGACGACTTCTTTCTTATTGCTTTTTTCTTCTTCCCCATATCTGCAAAGGCCAATGCCGACCTGAGGGAGTAGTTAGGTGGGGCCCAGACCGCCCTTCGCGCCAAGGAAGCCGAGTGCAACGTCTGGGCTCAGGAGCGCGATCGCTTGGTCAAGAAGCTGGCCGACCAGGAGGAGAGCCATAAGGCGGCCCTGAAGGCGGCGCAGGACAGCGAGGCTGCCTTCAAGCCGAATACGAGACCGAGGCGGCGAGCTGGGCTGAGGCAAGGCGAGCGCTGGGCGAAGGCTATGGCCGGATTGAAGAGTTGGTTGATGGTAGGCCGCCTTCTTCTTCATCCCTTTGCTCGCCACCTGTCACCTGGTCTGTCTTCTGACTTTGTACTTTTTTCTCTTCTTTTCTTATTTGTGTAGATTACTTCCCTGGTTACTCCGTTGCCGCCAGCCAAGTCATCGAGGCCCACCGTGACGCGTGAAGGCAGGCTGGGGCTGAGATCGCGCCAGGTGCTAGCTGGTCGCTTGAGGAGCAGCTTCTGGCGATTAAAGCCCGCCTCCAGCCGGCTCACCGCATGCTCCGCCATCTTCAGCGTGTTGGGGCGCAAGTACTGGCCGCGCTCTGGCCCGGCGAGGTGATTCCCCGCACCCCCAGTCGGACTGCCGACTGGCTGGAGGTAGAGGTCGGCCGCTTCAAGGCCTAGAAGGCTTCTGCAGCTCGGTCAGGCGCTAGGCGGGCGCTGGAGTTCGTCCGAGCTTGGTATCCTGGGCTGGATTTGGCCCAGCGGACCACCTGGCGGAAGGAGGCCAACGAGGAGCTGGAGGCGGTGCGGCCGGCTATCATCCAGCGTGCCTCGGCGATCGCCGACTACACCGACACCAGTGCCTTTGCCCCTGAGGTAAATGATGAAGGCGTTGCTCAGCCGGAGGAGTGGTTCGGGCTGAACCCAGCAGATGGTGAAGACTCGGCGGAGGAGATCGACTCCAGCGACGAGGGCGAAGAGGAGGAGGGGGAGGATGGTGAAGACGTCGTGCCAGACGGTGGAGCGACCGGCCAGCCTCAGCTTGATCATGCCTCCAGCAACGAGGCGCGTGCGAGCGCTCCGCTCACAGCTGGTGATGATCATGCCGAGACTCGCCAGCCGGCCACTCCTCCAGCCAGCACTGTCGTCTCCACCGACCTGCCCGGCTCGCCTGTTGTACCTCTGGCCTGATCCGCCGCCTTTGCTTTCCTGCTTGTTATTCTTTGAACAACTTTTGTTAAATTTGCGCAGTTCCACCCACTGGGGGTGTATTCAAACTATGTTGAATGATGGCCTTTCGAAGGCCTTTTGTGTAAATATAATCATGCATGTGCTTGGCTTCCGTTCGTATTTTCCTTTCATCCCTCTGGCTATTTCCTTTGCCGCCCTCCCTTGTTCGCCGCCTTCCTAGCTGGACAGCTGCTCTGCAGTCTGTGGCCGGGGAAGGGTTTGGCCGTTTGGGAGGACAAGTACTCTAGCTTTCTTGGATTGTAGCAAAGTGAATGGGAGGTCGGCCAGCCGGCTGTTCTGACAGCCGGTTGGCGGGGTGGGAGGCCGGCTTGTGCTATATAAGTTCCTTAGTCCTTAGTCGTTTTTCACGTGGGCATCCTTTCCTGCCGTTGGCTCTTGCCAGTCGGACAGTCGATTCTTCGAGCTGCGACTTTTGACAAGAGAGGGCATGGATGCCGGCACACTAATTGTCTGACTGCAGGTAGAACTTCAATATAACCCAAGGCGGCAAGTCCCCGAGCCGACTAGTCGAACCCGGTGCCGGACGGAAAAAATAAACGTAGTAACACAATCATAGGCATGATACTCATCATTCATAGATAAAAGAGGGTAGTCCCCGAGTGCTCTTCGGGGAGCCCATTGTCTCGTACTTAATACAAAAGGTAGTTTGGTACATACTGCATTTTAACTGTAAAATCTTCGGAGGAGATTGGCGTTCCATGGTCGTTCCGACTCCTCGCCGGAATCATCTCTCTTGCGTGCCTTCGGCTTCTGTGCGTCGATCAGGTAGTAGGAGTCGTTGCCTAAGGCCTTGCTAGTGACGAAGGGGCCTTCCCAAGGGGCCGAGAGCTTGTGCTGGCCGGCTGTTCGCTGGATCAGCCGGAGCACAAGATCACCTTCTTGGAAGGATCTTGGCTTGACCTTCTGGTTGTGGTAACGGCGTAAACCCTGCTGGTAGATGGCGGACCGGCTGAGTGCTAACAGCCGGCCCTCTTCCAGCTGGTCGACGCCGTCTTCTCGCGCTTCCTTGGCCTCCGCCTCCGTGTACATGGTGACCCGAGGTGAGTCAAACTCAATGTCAGTTGGGATGACAGCCTCGACACCATATACAAGGAAGAAAGGGGTGAAGTCGGTTGACTTGTTCGGGGTAGTGCGCCAACTCCAGAGGACGACCGACAGCTCGTCGAGCCAACAGCCGGCCGAGCGCTCCAGTGGCACGACCAGTCGGGGCTTGATGCCGGAGAGGATGAGGCCGTTTGCTCGCTCGACTTGGCCGTTTGATTGCGGGTGGGCAACTGACGCTAAGTCCAGTCGGATGCCCTATGTCGCCAGAAACGTGCCAGTGCTCCTTTGGCAAAATTCGTGCCGTTGTCGGTGATGATGCTGTGTGGTACGCCATACCGGGTTGTGATATCTGCGATGAATGTCACGGCAGTCGGCCCATTCAGTTTCTTGATTGGCTTCACTTCGATCCACTTGGTAAATTTGTCCACGACGACGAGCAGATGTGTCATGCCGCCGCGCGCCGTCTTGAATGGGCCCACCATGTCCAGTCCCCAGACGGCAAAAGGCCAGGTGAGGGGGTGGTCTTGAGTGCAGAAGCCGGCAGGTGTTGTTTGGAGCTGAAGACTTGGCACCCTTTGCAGTGTTTGACTAATTCCTTAGCGTCTTCCAAAGCAGTCGGCTAGAAGAATCCATGGCGGAAAGCTTTGGCGACAAGTGATCTTGAGGCCGCGTGGTGGCCGCATTCGCCTTGGTGGATGTCCTTGAGGATTGCTATGCCCTTCTCTGGCTCGACGCAGCGCTGGAAGACTCCAGTGACGCTGCGCCTAACGAGCTCTCCGTTCACTATTGTGTATGCTCCGGCTCGGCGTTGAACATGTCTTGCCGAGATCTCGTCAGTCGGCAGCTCTCTGTTTACCAGGAAGTTGAGGATGGGCTGGGCCCATGATGGAGCTGTGACTTCTTCTATTGCCAATACGGCTACTGCGACCAGGGCGGGTGGGCTGGGTGGTGAAGAGTTGGAGTCGGCCACCGCCTATTGTTTCGATGCAGTCCCCGGGCCGACTGTTGCAGTCCCCGGGCCAGGTTCTGAAGTCCCCGAGCCGGGTGCGACTACGGCAGTCCCCGATCCGCCTGTCGAAGTCCCCGAGCCGCCTGCTTGGTTCCCCAAGTCGGATTCGACTGCGTCGGGGTCAGGTGGTACGAAGATGGAGTCAGACTCTGGAGATGGCTTGACAGACGGCTTGAGGAGGCGTTGGAGAGAGACGCCGGTTGGTATAGCTTGTCGGGTGGAGCCTATTCGTGCCAGGGCATCTGCTTGCTCGTTGTCGGCCCGTGGCACGTGGAGGAACTCGCATCCTTCAAAATATCCACTGATTTGCTGAACGAGGAAGCGGTAGCTCGCCATGTTTGCGTCCTTGGCATCCCAGTCGTCAGATGATTGTTGGACTACCAAATCCGAGTAGCCATAGCACAGGTTCCGGCGGATGCCGAGTTCTTTGGCTAGCCGGAGCCCATGTATGAGCGCCTCGTACTCAGCCACGTTGTTGGAGGCGGCAAAATGAATTTGCAATGTGTATCTGAGTTTGTCGCCCTTGGGAGAGGTGAGGACAATGCCGGCTCCCAAGCCGGTGCGCATCTTGGATCCATCGAAGTGCATCCGCCAATGAGTGGAGTCGGGGGCCGGCGGCAGGTACTGGGTCTCGGCCCAGTCGACAAGGAAGTCGGCCAATACCTGGGACTTGATGGCGGTGCGAGGCTGGTAGAAGATCGTGTAAGGAGCCAGCGCAATGGCCCATTTGGCCACCCGACCGGATGCATCCCGGCTGCCTATGATCTCGGCGAGCGGGACAGTACATACGACCGTGATGGGATGCTCTTGAAAGTAGGGCTTCAGCTTCTTGGCGGCGAAGTACACACCATGGCACATCTTTTGGTAGTGCGGGTAGTTCTGCTTCGAGGTGGACAGTACTTCGCTCAAATAATACACCGACCTCTGGACTAGCTGAGCTCGGCCTTCTTCTGGGCGCTGAACTACGATAACGGTGCTGACCACCCGGCTAGTGGCGGCAATGTAAAGGAGCATGGGCTCTTTCTCAGTCGGTGCCGCCAAGACAGGCGGCGTGGTCAGCATCTTCTTCAGCTCCTGAAAAGCTTGGTCTGCTTGGTCGTTCCACTCGAAGTGGGTGGACTTCTTCATGAGTCGGTAGAGGGGGGGAGCCTTCTCTCCTAGCCGGCTGATGAAGCGGTTCAGGGAGGCCAGGCATCCGGTAAACTTTTGGACATCTCGTAGCTTGGTAGGAATCTCCATTCTCTCTATGGCCTTGATCTTCACTGGGTTGCATTCGATGCCGCGTTCAGAGACCAGGAGGCCTAGAAGCTGGCCGGCTGGTACTCCGAACACGCATTTCTCGGGGTTGAGCTTGATTTGAAAACGGCGCAAGTTTTCAAATGTTTCTCTAAGGTCTTCCAGCAGGGTGCCGCGCTTCTCCGTCTTCACCACAATATCGTCTACATAGACGTGGGCATTTCTGCCGAGCTGCTTGAGGAGGCATTTCTGCATGCAATGCTGAAAAGTGGCACCGGCATTTCTCAAGCCGAATGTCATAGTCAGTTAGCAGAAAGCTCCGAATGGTGTGATGAAGGCGGTCTTCAGGCGGTCGGCTGGATCCAACTTTATCTGGTGGTAACCTGAGTAAGCATCCAAGAAGCTCAACAGCTCGCATCCGGCTGTGGAGTCTATCACTTGATCGATTCGAGGTAAGGCAAACGGATCTTTGGGGCAAGCTTTGTTGAGGCTGGTGTAATCTATACACATGCGCCACTTATTGTTTTTCTTCAACACAAGGACCGGGTTGGCAAGCCACTCTGGAAAGAACACCTCCATAATGAAGCCGGCCGCCAGAAGCCGGGCTATCTCTTCTCCTACAATCCTTCTCTTTTCCTCCGATAGTCGGCGGAGGGGCTGCTTGACTGGTTTTGCATCTGCTCGGACGTGTAGCTTGTGCTCGGCGAAATCCCTTGGAACACCCAGCATGTCCTTTGGGGACCACGCGAAGATGTCCCAATTCTCACGGAGGAAATCGACGAGCTCGCCTTCCTATTTGCTATCCAGGTTTGCTCCAATGATGGCAAACATCTCCGGGTTCTCTGGGTCCAGAGGTATCTTCTTTGTTTGTTTGGCCGGCTGGAAAGAGCCTTGAGCATCATATTCCTTGGGGTTAGGGGACAGGGCCGGCTGCTTGCCGGCCATGGCCACGACTCGATCCAGCATCTTTTTCTCTTCAGCGATCACGAGGGACTCGGCCAGCCGGCTCCTGGCTGCTGCACACTCAGAGGATTTCTTGTAGTCTCCGGCTATGGTGATGATGCCCTTGGAACTCGGCATCTTCATTTTGAGGTAGGCGTAGTGGGGCATAGCCATGAACTTGGCCAGGGCAGGTCGGCCAAGCAATGCGTGGTAAGGGCTCTCTAGATCCACTACTTCAAACCACACTGCTTCTCGGCGGAAATGATCCTTGTCCCCAAAGAGAACATCTATCTTGATCTTGCCGATCGGTGAGCAGGACAGGCCGGGTACAATGCCATGGAACAATGTCCGGCTAGGCATGAGTTGCTTCGTCTTAATGTTCAGCTTCTCCATGGTGTCACGGTACAGTATGTTGATGCTCCTCCCACCATCTATCAGCACACGGGAGAAACGGGCGGCTCGCCTTTCTGTTGCGAGGGTGGCGTCCAAAACCAATGCATAAGAACCGGGAGACGGCATCACCTCTGGGTGATTGGCCCGGCTCCAGCTGATAGGCTTCTCCGACCAATGCATAAACTCAGGGTTGTTGGAGGCGACCGCGTTGACTTCTTGGTGTTGTCGGTGCCAGCTGCGCCGGTCTTCGGTTTGGCTTGAAAGACAACGTAGGCGGCATGCTCGTCGGGGAACTCGTCTTGAATGGCCCCGACTGCTGGTCGAGCAGCCGTCTGCTGAGGGGCTGGAGGCGGCTGGCCAGCAGGCGGAGGCGGCACCAGCCCTTCGCCCTTGGAGATTCGTGTGAGTCAATGGCATTTCTGAGTCGTGTGGTTGAACGGCTTCGCGCCGCTGTGGAACTTACAGGGGCATCAAGGGTTTGCTCCTAGGAGAAAGCCGGCTGCCAAACCGGCCTGCCGCCCTTCTGCTTCTTGGGCGCGGGCCGCCCTTCAGGTTGTACGTCTTCGACTGTGGCTACTTGCTGACTGGTGGAAGGCGGCATAGGGGCCTTGCGCTTGTTGTTGTTCTGGTACACGCGTCGGTTGGAGTCTCCAGCCGGTGTCTTGGGAGCCGGAGCGAGCACCTTCCCGGAGGTGTCTACTCGAAGCTCGGTCTTCATTGAAGAGTCGGCCGTGGCATACTTGTCTGCTATGATCAGCAGCTCGTCGAGGGTAGTCGGCACGTCGCAGAGGAGTCGGTGCTTGAGGAGGGTACCTTCTCGGCACCCAGCAGTGAAGTACTCTATGGCTTGAACCTCGTGCACCCCCTCGCAGGAGTTGCGGAGCTCGGCCCAACGCGTGAGGTAATCGCGAGTTGATTCACTGGGCCCTTGAACACACAAGGAGAGCTGGCGAGGCTTGGAGGGCCACTTGTATGTGCTGGTGAAGTTGCGGATGAAGACTTCCGTGAAGTCTAGCCAGCTGTTGACCCTGTAAGGCTTGAGGCTGTTCAACCAGGTGCGTGCCGTGCCTTGAAGCATGAGAGGGACGTACTTCAGGGCAACACGCCTGTTGCCGTTTGCTATGCGAACTGCGGTGGAGTAATCGATCAACCAGTCTTCTGGCTTCACGGAGCCGTTGTATTTTGGCGTGTCTCTTGGGAATGAGAACCCTTTGGGGAAGGGCTCGTCGCGGATGCGGGGGCCAAAGCAAGGTGGGCCGACATCATCTTCTTCTTCTAGCGCCAGGGATCGCGCTAGGCGGTCGATCCGATCGCGGGCATCATTCTCGCCGACTCCTTCGCGGTGGCCTAGTCGGCCGCTGAGCGTCGGATGCGTGATAGGTGCCGGGGTGGGATATCTCTCCCCACAAGGCGGAGGAAGAGGCGGATTGCCTCGTCGTTCCACAGCCAGGGGGTGGCCTTCTGCGTCGCGCTCGATGGTGATTCGAGTCCGACTGCGGCTAGCAGGAGGCTCCTTTTCTTTCCTTGCGCGGGCGCCGCCCGCAGTAGGCGTCCGTGATGTCGCGCCGTGCTCTCGGCGTGGGAGAGGACTTTCAGCGCGGGCGCTGGCTTCATGCCGCTCTGCGGCCACGTCGATCAACTGCTGGATGCGTCTGGTCATGTAGGGGAGCTCGTCGGGCCCCAGTCCGTTCAGCTCGTCTACGCCGCTTGGGTGGCACATAGGTTCTCGAGGGGCGTGGCGTAGACTGGGCGGTCTGCTCCCAGCATGGTGGCGATGGCCGCGCCGCGCTTCTTGACGATGCCGGCTCGGCTCGGCCTGTTAGGAGGCGGCGTACCAAAGGCGGCGCGGTCGACTTCGCGTTGGTGAGCCTCAGTGAGGCGTCTCATGGATGCTATCTTCTGGCCCTCCGCAATGAGGGCGAGGCGGCGTGCCTCCAATGTCTCGGCGTCGGCGTCGGCCGGGATGGGGGCGGACAGGTCGTGCAGCGCCGCTTGCAGGGCATCGTGGGCGTTCTCGCCAGAGGCGACGCCGTGGCTGATGACCAGTACCTCAGTGACGGTGCTGCCGCCACTGTCGGCTCAAGGAAGAGGGTCGTCGAAGATCACTACGTTGGTGGGGAAAGCGTCAAGCGATGCCGTGTCGGAGTCGACAAGCATCGGGCGGTGGAGCCAACCGACTCCAAATCCACAGCAGGCTCGCGGGAGACGTGGAGTTGGTCAAGGAGGCTGACGAGGCGGCTCTCGGGGCTGCCCGTGCCTGCGTCGGATGCAGGCTCGTCGGAAATGCGAGCCTCGCCTAGAAGATCGGCGAGGCAGCTCGCTGCGCAGGCGTTGTCGACGCCTTGCAGTGCGTCGGGGCAAGCGCCATCGGGCGTGCCGGGCTGGCTACGCTCGCGGGGAAGGAAAAGGGTTCCCGTCCCGAGCAGGTCTCCGGACAACGGTGCACCTGGCCCCACGGTGGGCGCCAAATGTCGGGTGGTAGGTGCGACATATGCCAACGGGTGGCTTATCATTGTGGGAGCCAGTAAGACATCGCTGGTGCCTGGAAACGGGATAAGGCGAAGACATGCACGCCGGCGAATCTTACCCAGGTTCGGGGCTCTCCGTGGAGATAACACCCCTAGTCCTACTCTGCGGGGTTTCCGCATGATCACTAGATCGACACAAGTGGCTACAAGTTGCTCCTCGAGCTGTTTTGCTAGAGGAAGAAGAAGGGCAAGGCTAGCTCTCCTCTTGTCTCTATGTGGTGTCTAAAACTCTAAGAACTCAACCCTTTGCATGGGCGCCCTGGGGGGTTTATATAGGCCTACCCCCAGGGGTACAATGGTAATCCGGCTGGATGTGGGTCCAGGCCATCAGTGTCTGTAATCGCCGGCTTCTCCGCCAGCCTCTGGGGCCCGCCGACTAGTGGGTCCCGCCGGCTGCCGGCCTCGGGGCCGACAGGCTGGCCCCACCGCCTGGGGGTCTTGTCGGCGGCTGGTTATTGTTGCCTCACTCTTAATGACGGGGGCTTTGTCGAGGTAAGCATGGCTACAGTGCCGCCGCCTAGCGGGCTCTCACTGTAGCCTTACCTCGTCTTGTCTCCTTAATGGTGCATGCACTTCGAGGAAAGGGAGCAAGCCGGCTATTGGAAGCCGGCCACATCCCTGGCCGACTGGGGGAGGCTTGGCCACCTTCGGGTGCCTCTCTGGCTGATGGGACCTGCCGCCTGCGGGCTGTACTGACAGTCTGCCATGGGTGACGTCACGGTCTACATGCCAACAGTGTCGCACCGGACGGGGATGGCCGCCCCGTACGGCTTACTGTGGCCATGCGTGCTCCGGGATTCGGGGGTGGCAGATCTTACTGTGGCCATGCCCCTGTCTCATCATCGTTATGAGGGCGTAGATTTTGAGGGGGGACGCCTGGCCGCCTGCCAGGAGCCGGCCTTCTCATAGCCGGCTACTGGGAGTCGGCCCTCTCCGCGAGAGTCGGCAGTGCTTTGCCGCCTTCCAGAAGCCGGCCGGTGGGTCAGCCAACCTGAGGAAGGCGGCCACGTGTCTTGGACGCTTGGGGGCTTATTCCGCCCGATAATTTTTGAAGAGCCAGGGGGAGCCGGCTGGGCTACCCGTGGGCATTTACTCCGACAGACTTCTTATCTTCTAGGGTAGTGGCCTTGGGTAGGACGTATAGGTCAGGCCTATGACCCTACCCCAGGTTTGTATCCTAATCAGTAGCCCCCGAATGGATTAAGGTTCGAGTGGAAAGTGGGTTGAAGTTGAACTTGTTCTGAGTTTGCACCTCGCGAGCGTTTTCTGCAAGATGGAAAACTCACATTGGTACTTCAGCATCGATTCAGTCGCCTTGATCCATTCAGTGAGTTGTCGACTGAACTTATAGCATCATCTGCCGAGTGTTGTATTAGAGTGCAAAATCTTTGGCGCGATTGATTGCAGTGTATCCCGGATTTCACGGGATACAAAATTTCGGGGAAGCGCCCGGGACGGGGAGAGCCGAAGTAGGCGGAGTGGATAAACGGTGATGCCTCGATTTCTGCGTCGCCTACGGAGTGGATAAACAGGATCGCCTGGTCCCACGCGTCAGCCACTCGGAAGCAACCCTTTATAAGGCGACGGGGCCGAGCCGTCTGCACTGTGCACACCTGTTTCTCTTTCTTCTTCCTCCGCTTCTCCATCGCACCGGCTCTTCTACTCTCGACGCTGCCGCTCCGCCACCATGGTGAAGAACAAGACGGTGGCGCAGGAGCGTGCAAAGAAGGCGACGGGGGCGGAGAAAGGCAAGAAGCAGAACCGCGGGTCATCATCGCGTGCGGGGCTGCCGCCGGGCTGGATCCAGGGCGATTGGATCCGGTCTTTGCTCCGGCAAGAAGATCTAGACGAGCTGGCGGAGTCCGGACTGATCGCCAAGGGAGCGGCAAGGCTGCCAGAGGGGGAGATGGAGCCGCAGCCTCGACCGGGTGAGTGTGTACTGCTTGCCACCCACGTCGACCGGGGTTTTTCGCTCCCTCCGCACCCCTTCTTCCGGGGATTCCTGAATTTCTTCGGTGCTCAACTCCACCATTTTTCTCCCAACACCATCACGTATCTGGCCGCATTCGTGTCGATGTGCGAAAACTTTTTGGGGTGTCGACCGCACTGGGGTCTTTTCAAACATATCTTCACCATCTGATCCCAGTCGGTCAAGAAAGCAAAAACGAGTGACTCAAAGACCCATGTCATCCAGATGTGTGGGGGTTTGGGTATTCAGAAGAGGCATAGGAGTTCTTTCCCTGCTATGACTCTCCCCGAATCTGGTAGAGGCTCGCAGTCGACCTGGTTCTACTGCCAGGACGTCACAACTCCAGGTCAGTCGACTGGCCTTCCCCACTTCACGTGGAGACGAAGATGTTGGTGGAGAAAGTGGTCCAACTTATTAATGAGGGTGTCACCGGCCTGGACTTGCTGGAAGTGTTCCTCAGTCGACGCATCCAGACTCTTCAGGCTAATGACCATCCAATGTGGTTGTACTCCGGATCTGAAGACACTGCTCGGGTCCATCCAAAGGAAGTGCCACCCAAGACTGTGGCTATGTGGTTGAAGAGTATCACAGGCAATCAGGACAACCCCAGAGGATCCAGGCGAGTCATCCCCTTCAGAGACGACAATCAGCCTCACAAGGTATGCTCTTTATTCCGACTGCTTTGCATATATGTTCCGACTGTACTTGATGTCGACTGACTTTTACTCGACTTTTTGTCTTGTAGGTTTTCACTGAGATGTATTCGATGCCCAATGGCGAACAAGCTCTAGAGGAGGGCCAGGAGGGAGAGGCCAGCGCGGAGGAGAGTGGCGACTGGGAGTCTTCGGATGATGAGGAGGAGGAGGTGAGCGAGGAGTCGGACGACGAGGAAGAAGTCGACTCGCCACCGCACTCCGAACGCCAATCCAAGCAGCACCATGACCCGGCGGGCGGGCGCGGGAAGAATGTGGCTTCGAGTACCCACACTCAGAAGCGCATTCGGACGTCGACTCCGGAGCCGACGGAGAAGGTTGCCAAGCAGCCCAAGGTTGCTCCTCCCAAGGCTCGGAAGACTTTGCCGCGGACCAAGATGGACGTCCCTGTTGCTTCGGGGTGAGTATCTCGCTTGTGTTTACATAGGCCAACTGAAGTTTTTGTTCTGACCAACCGGATCATGTATCTTTCTAGCCCCACCTCTGCTGCCACTGACATGGACATCGACAAGGCACCAGGAGACGAGGAGGCCACCTCTCGAGCTGGTAAGTCTGTTCGACCAGGCTTCATTTAGTCGAGTGGATCGTCAATCGGCTGACTTTCTGATATTTTCCCTTTTTGTCCCTCAGTCGACGCCGGTGCTTGAGGCGGTGGTCGAACGTTCCGGAGAACCGGTTCGGACCAATGTCACATTCGCCAACCCGCTGATGACTGATCATCCGTTGGGATCGGCTGCTCCGACTCCTGCCGCTCCGATGCAACTCCACGCGTCTGACCCAGTAACCGCTTCGACCGCCTTGGAGCCATCACTCTTTGCTGCATATCAGACCCTAGACAACTCGTCGAGTGCTGCCAGGGAGGCTCTTCGCCAGGTGAACCTTGTCATGGAGCAGGTGAAGGTGATGCACGAGGCTAGTCAGGTGGCTTACAACGCCAGCACTGCCCTGCAGACCAATGTTCAGGTCAGCGAACTCCGACTAAACTTTTGAATGTTGTTTTATATCCGATGACCCACTCGGGTGTGCCTTTGTTTAGAAATTTAGGAAATCTTCCAATTCAGTCGACTCGCGCTGAGTCTAAGTAAACTGTCTGGACCAGTGGGGGCACGCCTAGTGCACCCACTGGGTGTAGTCCCCGAGACCACGGTCGACTGCTGGCAGTCAACTGAGGTCTTAGAACCTTCTCTCTTTTTTTTATTTTTTTTGACTCACGCTGGGCAGACCCTGCTGAGTGTTGATCTTAACCAGTGGGGGCACGCTAAGTGCACCCACTGGGTGTAGTCCCCGAGAGTACTGTTGAATATTTGATTCGACAGTAGTCTTAGAGTAACTTTTCACTATCATTGTCTCTTATTTCTTTCGACTGACATATCTCACTCGCTCACTGCAGAGGTCTTGTGATCTTGGAGCTTGACTTTCTGAGTTAAAGAAGAAGCATATCATTGTTGAACTTGATCTTGAACTCGCAAAGAAGAACCTCAAGACTGCTCAACAAGAGACGGCCATCATGGGAGGTAAACATTCGACTGTCTTGCCTACATAGTAGCTCGCATCTTTCACTGCTTTTTCTTTCAGTCTCTTTGAACCGAGTGACTTCACACAAGCAGATGTGCGTAGTGAAAACCGTCAACTTCAGGCTCGTCTGAAGAGTGTTGTTTCTTTAGAGAGAATGAAGGAAGCTTTGGAGAAGAAGGACCAGGACCTTGCTGCTGCTCAGAAGGAAGCACGTGAGAAGACAACGCTTGCGGAACAGAAGCTGGCTTCAGTCTGCAAGTTGGAAGAGGAAAACACGAAGTTGAAGACCGCCATCTCAGAAGCCAATCGAGAAGTAGAGCAACTGAAGAAGGACAAGGAGAACCTGACCACTGAAGTTGGAAGCCTCAGAGCCAAGATAGGAAAGTTAGAGTCCTATCTGGGACAACTTGCTGCGAAACTAGTTCTGAAGCTTGAAGGTATGGTCACTCGACTGGTTAATTGCGTTGATTGAAGTATGTTGCAATATTGTCGACTCATTGTTTTTTCGCGATGGAACAGAACTTTGCCTGGACTTTGAAGTTGAAACTGGGCGGGTCGAGACAGGTCTCGACCCCATCAATTGTCCCGTGAAAGATGACATTGCCATGAACTTGCTGCGATTGGAATCACGCTTGGACGGCGTTGTTGCCTATCTGGCTCGGCTAAAGGCTGCGATGACCCAAGTGGACACCGAACTCTGGCCTCAGGCGGAACTTTCTCAAGACCTCGAGTCGCTGATGACTCGACTCAATCAGATTCCTAGCCGAGTGCAAGAGTGGAAGAAGTCTTCTGCTCGCTGTGGTGATGATGTCGCCTTGTCATTGGTTCGAGTGCACTGCAAGGAGGCTAAAGAAGACAAGCTGGCAGCCCTCAATGTAGTGAATACTAAGAAGCACTCCTTCCAGACCTTCATCGACACCTTCCTTGAGGCAGCCACTTGTATTGCCGACAGCATCGACCTTGACAGCTTCTGCGATCCAGCCAGCCCTTCTCCCGCCGAGTGACTGAAAAAACATTATGCTTCACCATCATTTGCCTCGGAATGCTGAGTGATTTTGTAATCGTTAAAACTCCTTCGGGCCTGACGCCCGAGTACTTTAATCTGCGGTTAGGAACCTTTGGGCTTATCTTTGAATATGTTATGTTTATCTTCGAGTGAAACTCGTTCTTCTCTCGGAATGGTTTTTGTACGCTCGATGCAGCTTCTGAGGAAGAATCTGCAGTCGACCTGTTGGACGAGCATTGAGCAGCATTGATCAGCTCATCAGCAAGGCACTCGGCAATGGTCTTGACGTTCCTGTAAGCAGTTTGCCTTGGTACTAGCCGTTGGATGGGCCTTTGACAGTGCCCACAATCTCCTCCTTCTTCTTGACGGTGCAGCCCCGGAGGGGGGGGGTCATGGTCAACCCGCACCACTCGGCGGGACCGGTCAACTCATGAAAGCAGCTCGTCTTGGCGCTTAGCTATTGGATGAGCCTTTGGCAGCATTGATCAGCTCATCAGCGAGGCATTCAGCAATGGTCTTGACGTTCCTGAAAGTGGCTCGCCTTGGCAACACGCTCAATCTCGTCCTTCTTCTTGATGGTGCAACTCTGAGGAGGGGGTCGTGGTCGACCCGCACCTCGCTGTCCTTGTGGATCAGGATGGAGCGTATGGCTAAGTCCCCGAGCGAGAAGATCAGTTTTCACTCGGAATGATTTTTCAAACTTAGGCGAGTACTGGACTGCAGCTAAGCCCCCGAGTGGGAGGATTGCTCACCACTCGGTAGGATTTTTCAAACTTAGGCGAGTACTGGACTGCAGCTAAGCCCCCGAGTGGGAGGATTGCTCACCACTCGGTAGGATTTTTCAAAGTACTGGACTGCAGCTAAGCCCCCGAGTGGGAGGATTGCTCACCACTCGATAGGATTTTTCAAACTTAGGCGAGTACTGGACTGCAGCTAAGCCCCTGAGTGGGAGGATTGCTCACCACTCGGTAGGATTTTTCAAACATAGGCGAGTACTGGACTGCAGCTAAGTCCCCGAGTGGGGAGGGGGTTGCTCTCACAATCTCGTCCTTCTTCTTGACGGTGCAGCCCCGGGGGGAGGTCGTGGTCGACCCGTACCGTTTGGTAGGACCTTTCAAACTTAGGCGAGTACTGGACTGCAGCTATGCCTCCGAGTGAGAGGCTGGCTCACCACTCGGTAGGATTTTCTAACACTTAGGCGAGCACTGGACTGCAGCTAAGCCTCCGAGTGAAAGGCTGGCTCTCCACTCGGTAGGATTTTTTTAACACTTAGGCAAGTACTGGACTGCAGCTAAGCCTCCGAGTGAAAGGCTGGCTCACCACTCGGTAGGATTTTTTTTAACACATAGGCGAAACGGATTCGCAGCTAAGCCTCCGAGTGAGAGGCTGGCTCACCACTCGGTAGAATTTTCTCTTCGAGTTAGGCGAAATGGATTCACAGCTAAGGCACCCACTGGGGGATTTTAGAACATGTAAAAATGAACAACAATCATTAGGAAGACTGTAAAATCATGTATTTTGATAATCAAACTAATAGGTACTTCTTATTACATCTCAACAGTCTGAATACTTTAAGAGTAAAAGGGGCGGAGCAGTTCCGCATTCCAAGCGCGTGGCTCATCTTTATTGTGCTCGACGTTGAAAAGACGATACGCTCCATTGTGGAGCACTTTGGTGATGACGAAAGGGCCTTTCCAAGCAGGAGCGAGCTTGTGTGGTTTCTACTGGTCCACTCGAAGAACCAAGTCTCCCTCCTGAAATGCTCAACCCCTTATGTTTTTGGCATGGAATCGACGCAGGTCTTGTTGATAAATGGTCGTCCGAATGAAGGCCATCTCTCTTTCTTCTTCCAGGAGATCGACTGCATCTTGCCGAGCCTGTTCTGCTTCCTCTTCTAAGAAGAGCTCGACTCGAGGCGCATTGTGGAGCAGATCACTCGGGAGTACGGCTTCGGCTCCGTAGACTAAGAAGAATGGAGTTCGATCAGTCGACCAATTGGGAGTTGTCCTCAATCCCCAAAGTACTGATGGAAGTTCATCGACCCAGGCCCCAGCTGCATGCTTGAGGTCACGCATCAGCCGGGGTTTCAGTCCTTTGAGAATCAATCCATTTGCTCTTTCAACCTGCCCATTCGACTGAGGATGGGCGACCGAAGCGTAATCGACCCTCGTGCCTTGGCAAGCACAAAAGGCTCTGAATTCGTCAGAGTCGAAGTTTGAACCATTGTCCGTGATGATGCTGTGCGGAACACCATATCTGAATATCAATTCTCTGATGAAACTCACAGCTGTACTTGCTTCAAGGTTTTTAATGGGCTTGGCTTCGATCCATTTGGTAAACTTGTCGACTGCCACCAGTACATGAGTAAAACCACTCCGGCCAGTCCTCAGAGGTCCAACCATGTCCAATCCCCAGACAGCGCAAGGCCAGACGAGTGGAATAGTCTTCAGAGCTGACGCAGGCTTATGGGACATGTTGGAGTAAAACTGACAGCCCTCACATTTGTCCACTATTTCTTTCGCCATCTCGTTCGCACGTGGCTAGTAAAATCCGGCTCGGTATGCTTTGGCCACGATGGTCCGAGAGGACGCATGGTGACCACAGGTCCCCGAGTGAATATCATTGAGGATCATGCGTGAGGATTTCTCTGAACAACTGGCCTTAGATCGTCGGACGATTTGTCGAGCCTCTTCTTCATCCTCTAGAAGTTCTTTCCTAAGAATGTATGCAACGTATGGCACTATCCAGTCGGGAGTGACGACCAAAACCTCCATGACTAAGTCGACCACGGCTGGGATTTCGACTTCAGTCGGATCTGTGGCGCTCTTAGGCTGTGGGGGCTCTTCAGTGAAAGGATTTTCCTGAACTGAAGGTGAATGAATGTGCTCCAAAAACACATTGCTGGGAATGGCCTCTCTCTTAGAACCTATCTTTGGCAATTCATCTGCAGCTTGATTTTTCAGTCGGGGTATATGGTGAAGCTCCAACCCTTCAAACTTCTTTTCCAGCTTTCTTACCGCATTGCAATAACTAGTCATGGCCAGGCTCCTGACATCCCACTCCTTCATCACTTGATTAACCACCAAATCCGAGTCGCCGTAGACCATAAGGCGACGGACAACGAGTGAAATGGCCATACGCAACCCGTACAAAAGTGCTTCATATTCAGCTTCGTTATTGGAAGAATCAAAATGAATCTGAAGAACATAGCTGAGCTTGTCTCCACAGGGGGATACCAATACTACCCCAGCGCCTGAACCATTCAGCATCTTGGAGCCATCGAAGAACATAGTCCAATGCTCTGATTGAACTTGGGTCGGCAGTTGCTGCTCAATCCACTCGGCAAGAAAATCTGCGATTGCTTGGGACTTGATAGCTTTCTTTGCCTCAAACTTGATATCCAATGGAAGGAGTTCAATCGCCCATTTTGCCACTCGACCAGTTGCATCTCTGTTGTTCAGAATTTCAGATAATGGTGCGTCGCTAACGACTGTAATGGAGTGATCAGAGAAATAATGTGCAACCTTCTTCATGGTCATGTAGATTCCATAGACAAGCTTCTGATAATGTGGATATCGTTGCTTGGATGGAGTCAAAACTTCAGAGAGATAATACACTGGGCGCTGAACCTTGTAAGCCTTTCCTTCTTCTTCTCGCTCAACTGTGAGTACTGTACTGATGACTTGTCCAGTGGCTGCAATATAAAGCATTAAAGGTTCTTTGCTGATCAGCGCGGCAAGCACCGGCTGGGTGGAAAGCAGGGTTTTGAGCTCTGCAAACGCTGCATCAGCTTCATCAGTCCACTCGAACTTATCTGATTTCTTCATCAATCGGTAAAGAGGTAAGGCCTTTTCACCGAGACGAGAAACGAATCGACTCAAGGCGGCCAAACAACCCGTAAGCTTCTGAACGGCATGCACACGCACAGGGCGTTTCATTCGGAGGATGGTATCAACTTTTTCTGGATTGGCGTCAATCCCTCGTTCGGGAACGAGAAACCGAGTAACTTTCCACCTGGAACTCCGAATGTGCACTTTGACGGATTAAGCTTGATATCATACCTTCTTAGGTTGGCAAAGGTTTCTGCAAGGTCGGTCAGTAGGTCGGAACCTTTGCGAGACTTGACCACAATGTCATCCATGTATGCTTCCACATTCCGACTGATTTGAGTGAGCAGGCACTTCTGAATCATTCTCATGAATGTGGCTCCGGCATTTTTAAGACCAAATGGCATGGTGACATAGCAAAAGCACCCGAATGGGGTGATGAAGGCTGTTTTTATTTCATCGGGACCATACAGTCGGATCTGATGATACCCGGAATATGCATCTAAAAAAGACAAGCGCTCACACCTCGCCGTCGAGTCAACAAACTGATCGATGCGGAGGAGAGGGAAATGATCTTTCAGGCAGGCCCGATTGATATGCTTGAAATCAATGCACATACGAAGTGAATCATCCTTCTTGGGGACCATGACTACGTTGGCAAGCCACTCGGAGTGGTAGATCTCACGGATGAACTCTGCTGCTAGGAGCCGAGCCACTTCTTCGCCAATTGCTTTTCTCTTATGTACGGCGGACCATCGAAGATGTTCTTTGACGGGTTTTACCTTGGGGTCGACACGCAAACGGCGCTCAGCCAGTACTCTGGGTACACCCGGCATGTCAGAAGGTTTCCATGCAAAGATGTCCGAGTTCTCACGGAGGAACTGGATGAGCGCTTCTTCCTATTTGCTGTCGAGTGTCGTTGATATATTAGTCGGTGCGGCATTGGGATCGGTCGGGTGAATATGAATCGGCTTCGTTTCACCAGACGACTGAAATGCAGAATCTGTGGTAGGCTTCTTAGCTCAGAGCAAATCACTCAGATCTGCATTCTTCTGATATTCTTGAAATTCAACTGCTTCCATTTGCGCATCGCCAATTTTGGAACTCTTCTGGAAGCATTCCTCCGCCTTCTGCCGATTGCCAGTAACTGTTATCACACCTCTGGGGCCAGGCATCTTCAACTTGAGGTACACGTAACATGGTCGAGCCATAAAATGTGCGTAGGCAGGCCTACCCAGAATGGCATGGTAAGCACTCTGGAAATCCACAACTTCAAATGTCAATTTTTCCTTACGGTAATTCTTGTAATCACCGAAAACCATGTCAAGGGCGATCTGACCGAGTGATTCGGCTTTCTTTCCAGGGATAACGCCATGAAAACTCATATTGCTCTCGCTAAGTTTGGACATCAGAATGCCCATCCCCTTCAAAGTTTCAGCACAAAGGATGTTTAGACCGCTTCCACTGTCCATTAGCACTTTGGTCAGTCGAGTGCCTTCGACCACAGGGTCGACCACCAACGCTTGCCTTCTAGGGGTGGCTATGCGAGTGGGGTGATCAGACTGGTCGAATGTGATGGCCGTCTGAGACCATTTCAGGTATGTGGTCGTCATCGCCGGACCGACCATATTCACTTCTCTGTTGATATCCGCTTATGTTATGCATTGCTTAAAATTACCTACTACTTTTATCGTCCTGTTCAGCTCTTGGACTCCAAGTCAGGTCCAAATTAATGTTCAAACTTGAGTTCTAAATTAGTTGTGGGGCACATATCGAGGCAGCAATGAATAGTTGTTGGATATCGGGGTCCGGCAAAACACTTAAGGTTCGAACTCTGGGGTGCGCGCGAAGATCTTCCCCCTACCAATCCACGTCCCAACGCCTTGCCGTGAATCTAAGCTACACGATGAACAACACAAGGGACACAAGGTTTATACTAGTTCGGGCCACCGTTGTGGTGTAATACCCTACTCTAGTGTGTGGTGTGGTGGATTGCCTCTGGGGCTGATGATGAACAGTACAGAGAAAGAACAGCCTCGCGAGAGGTGTTCTTGAGCTGGTGTGGTGTTCTACTTGGGATGGATCTTCCTGCCTCTAGATGAGATGATCCCTACTGTGGTGGCTAGCTCTATATATAGAGGCCGTGGTCCTCTTCGCAAATATTGAGCAGGAAGGGAGCCAACAACGGCCATTTTGAAGGGGAACAGCTAGTACAAGCTATCTTAACTTAGTTGGTCTTCGACTGCCAAAGGCACTAGCGATGACGCCATCTTGGGCTCCATAGTGACCTCCGTCCTGCCGCTCTGCTGGTCTTGGTCTCGTTGCACCGATATGGTAACCTTTGCTTGATGCCTCGGTACTCCGCGCCTGCGCTTGCCCCCTTTGCACCAAAGAGGAAACAAGGACACTGTGATAGCTGGCGACCGGGCAGGACTGCCGCTCTCAGGACCAAACTGGCTGAAGCGACGCAGCACGCGGAGGCCACCGCAGCCGCCCTGGTGCGGCGCAGGCTGAGCTGGCCTCCTCCCATGCTGAGCTGCTTCTTCTCCAAAGGAGGGTCGATGACGCCGAGGCCATTGCACGGCGGAAAAAAGACGAGATTCGCCAGCGGCAGACGCTGGAGCACATGCACGGTCCTATGCTCCAAACGCTCAGGGACAGGGCCAACACTGCCCTAGGAAATATCTGTGATGTGAATGCTTCGCAACCTCATGTGACCAACTATGCCGGCAATCTCCAGTTCTTCACCGACGTGGTGACGCATCTGGGGAAACGCTCTGAGAGGGCTCGTTAGCTTGTCGAGGAGAGGAGCCGCGGCCTGCTCGCGCGTGCATTCCCCCGTGTCTTCAGCCACCTTCAGGATAGGGATCCTCACTTTGACTTCGACGCTGTCATTGCTCCGGTGCCCGTGGCCATCCGAGGCGACCTGGCGCGGTGGGTGGAGGACAACATGGATGCACTTGTCCGGGCCTTCACCTCTGATGATGACGGGGTGGTAGTTGCTGCGGATGAAGGTGACGTGGTGAACGGTGGCGAAGATGGCGCCAACGACGACGATGGTGAAGCCAGCGACAGCGACAGTGGTGCCAGCGATGCTTCCGGAGACGGCCAAGAGGATGCGGTGAGCGACATGTCTGATTGATCCTGCGCCCCCTGCTGTTTATCCTGCGCGGAAAAAGCTCGGGCGTGGCCCTGAAGGTTGTAAGAGCATTTTGGGAGGGGAAACCCCTCATGTAAAAAGGATTGTTGTCCGCGCGTTGTTAAAGACGGCGCCGAATGGGCGCCCGCATGATGTTACGGGCCCTGTGATGAGTTGGTTGCTGTGATTTTACCTTTATCCTGGGCGAGCCTTGAGTAGGCTTGTGGTGACTCTCCGAGGGTCCTTCGGGAGACCTGTTGGCCTTGTGGCGAGAGCCTTGCGAGAGCGAGTGCCAGCCGCGGGACGGCATGCGCACGTGTGCTGAGCCCAGCCCCGCCCGCGAGGGGGCTCGCGAGGGGGAGGCGGCTAGTGCGAATTCCAACTTGGGCAGGAACCGGAATACGAGAAATCACGCGAACAAGACAAGACACCCCTCCCCGCATACGCAAACTCAAATTCAACTTCAACTTAAATCCGACACGAGAAAGCGCTACCACACAAAAGGAAGCGAAAAAACAAAAGGCCGCGTCTGGAACCTAGTCTAGTCTTCGACGTCTTCTTACCAGCGTGGAGCAAAGTGCTGCCACTGGGCGTCAGAGGGAGCCCCCGAGGCCCGAGGGCGGCTCTCCGGAGACTCCGGGGCATGTCCAGCCCCACTCATTATTATGTGAGAGTGTCACGGGCGGCGAGCTTCACAGGCACTTGCCCTTCTTCACAGGTACCGGGCCTGCTTCATATCGCCAGACGAGGGGCCCGCCTTGCGCCACCCTCGACCGCCATTGACGGCGACCAGAAACCAAGGACAACGCCAATGGGGTTAAGGGGACGCCAGCGGTTCCCCCGACGACCACGGGTCCTCTGCCAGGGGTAGGCCTTGTGGCACCTCCCCTGCAGAGGGCCTACCTCCGAGAAACAACTTGCTCCGCACACCGTGGGGAGGGGCCTGGCTCCCGGCCCCTCTCCTGCATCCCCCAGTGCACCCCTCCTGGCGGGAGGGAGGCTGCCGAGCTGGGGCAGCCTTCCGCTGCAGTGACCTGAACTTCCTGCGACCCATGGTTAGCATAAGCTTGCTCCTGAGGAATTAGCGGTACCCGATAGCTGCTGCTGCCGGCGCGGTTGGTGAGGCTTCCTTGAGGCTCCTGAAAGGGCTCGGCTTCTGGCATCTCTTCCTCCCAGCCTGGCCCGAGAAACAAGCCGTGGTCTTATTCCAGTGCGTATTCCCGATCCACCATGTGGGGCACGTAAGCCTCCGGGGTCGCCGCCCCAAAGACTTCGCCGTAGTGCCCCGCGCTCCATGCGGCTTGGCCCGAAGCACCATCTTGGGGGTGATAGGGTGGCAGCCCGCCCGAGCCATAGGCGGCGATGCGCAGGCCCTCGCTCACCAGGGGCGGTGCTGGTATAGCTTGATGCCCGACGCTGATGGTCGAGCTGGTGTTGACGAAGCCTTGGGGTACACTTGAAGGTGCGCGGGCGGGTGGGCCCGCCGTGCGATCCGCCCGGGGCCTGGGATGGAAGCTGGACGAAGAAAGGAGGCGCCCCTGAAGCACCGGCATCCAGGAGCTCGGCGACACACTCCAGCAGCACGTCATGGCCGCTTTCTTGCAGCCTGCACCGTAGCAGTTCTCGAGCCACCGTGAGCGCGGCCTTCATGTTCGCCTGCTCCCGTCGGGTGTGCGGCACTGTGGCCGTGGCATGGTTTGAGGCCCTTGCTGCTGATCACACTTGCCGCGGAGTGAGGGCAGGCGGCGCTTGACCGCGTCGCTCGCGCCCCGCAGCGTTCTGCGGAGTACGGGCTGCCTGAGGCGCGGGGTTGAGGTCACCTTGGGCAGGCGGCGCGGCGTGGGCAGGCCATGCCGCCCAGCGGTCGGCATTGACCGTCGGGTCGCCGGACATTGATGCGACGAAGCAATGGAATGCAGGTCGGCGGAAAGAGGATTTTGGTGCACCCCTACTTGGCGCGCCAAATGTCGGATATCGAGTTCCGGCAAAACCCTTAAGGTTCAAACTCTAGGGTGCGCGCGAAGATCTTCCCCCTACCAATCCATGTCCCAACGCCTCACCGTGAATCTAAGCTACACGATGAACAACACAAGGGACACAAGGTTTATACTAGTTCAGGCCACCATTGTGGTGTAATGCCCTACTCTAGTGTGTGGTGTGGTGGATTGCCTCTGGGCTGATGATGAACAGTACAGAGAAAGAACAGCCTCGCGAGAGGTGTTCTTGAGCTGGTGCGGTGTTCTACTTGGGATGGATCTTCCTGCCTCTAGATGAGATGATCCCTACTGTGGTGGCTAGCTCTGTATATAGAGGCCCTGGTCCTCTTCCCAAATATTGAGCGGGAAGGGAGCCAACAACGGCCATTTTGAAGGGGAACAACTAGTACAAGCTATCCTGACTAAAGTTGGTCTTCGACTGCCAAAGGCACTGGCAATGATGCCCTCTTGGGCTCCACGGTGACCTCCGTCCCGCCGCTCTGCTGGTCTTGGTCTCGTTGCACCGATATGGTAACCTTTGCTTGATGCCTCAGTACTCTGTGCCTGCGCTTGCCCCCTTTGCACCAAAGAGGAAACGAGGACACTGTGCTGGCTGGCACCCGCCTGGCGCCCACCTGGTCTTGATCGTCATGGCTTGCGTCATGAGCACCTCGCAAGGTACCCCTGCCATGATCTCTCCACCTCTCGCGAGCCTGCCTGGTGAGGCCGCCCCTGAGGAAGCCTTGCATCGCCCGCCCCGCGAGGCTTGACCCCTCGCGAGGGTCTTGAGCTTGGTTTGATGAAGACGGGCCGTACTGGGCCACTGCTTGAGCCACGCCGCAGGCAGGCAAGTCTGGGACCCCCGTTCCCAGAACGCCAACAATAGTATCTTTGTCTAATATCTGGTTCACCTAGTGTATGCCTATGTTGTTCATCTTGGCTGGGAAACATATAGTAAAGCAATCATCGTCTGTCTTTTTATTAAATTAAAGCAATCATCAGCCTGCTATCATGATTTTTGGATCCATCCACTGGTTGTTACCATCACTCTAAATTTCTGCATGCTCTCCTTACATAATCTCACCATATTTTTGCCGTATGCATGTCAGATATTGTACACAGTCATGCAAAACATGTAGAGAAAAAGAGAAGAGTTTTGCACGGCAATACAATGTCATGCAAACATCGCTCCATTGTGGGTTCAATGGCAAACCCTCCCCCCTCTCCAGATTGTAATCCAGAGGAAGATATCTGTTCTGAGGCGGATTCAGACGCAGCTGACCACTCCTATTTACCCCCGAAGGTGTTTGCTCTACCTTGGCATGATGATGTTAGTCATATCATGCATATGTTGCCTTGCAGTGCCTACTTTTGACATCATATATGTCATCTGCTTACTTTAGACATGTTCTGTAATGCCACCTGTTTAGTTTCTATATCATATATGGGAATTATGCAGTCTCATGTCTTTTAGCCAGCCATAATATATGTGAAATGTGCAATGCCGTCCAGTTTAACCAGGCATCATAAATTTGAATGATACCTTGCCCATCCTTTTCTTCATTACATTTCCATTTGTCAACAATGTTTGTACATTAAACTACTCTTCCTGTGAATCAGCCATTTGGGTGGGAGATGGAAAAATCTGGAGTGAAAACAAGGCCTTTAGAGCAGACAGTGCTACATGTCGAAGCAGATCTCTTGTTGGGTCCCGATAGCTCCTCGGAGATGGATTCAGAGACAGATGACCAGTCCTATTCCCCTATCGAGGTTTATGCTCTAACTTGCACGGTTATACTGCTCATATCATGCATATGGTGTCTTGCATTGCATAGTTTAGACATCATATACAAAATATTCAACACCATGTTCTTAGTTCAGACATCATATCGAATGCCCTCTATTTAGCATATAAATCTCATATGTGAATTAAATCATGCGATCCTGATTACTTAGATAACATGTAGGTGAATTAAGTCATGCGATCCTGTTAATTTATTCATCATATCTTTGAATTATGTTATGCTATGCTATCCAGTTTAGATAGACATCATATGTGTGAAATTATGTCATGCTATCCGTTTTAGTTAAACAATATACATGTCAACTATTTCATGCCCTCTTTTTTCCACACTATCTATTGCATCTGTCTCTCATACAATGTCTGTACATTCAACTATGTTTTCTGTTTATCAGCCATTTGAATTGGAGCGGGTAATGCCAGTATCTAGCGGAGTAAAAACACGGTCTTCAAATAAAACAGTGCTACCTCTTGGTGGAGGTAGCACCCCGGTTGTACATGCACGAGAACCAGCCCTACCACACATAACCCAAACTCTCACAGATTGTACCCCTATTGCAATGGACAGAGAACCAGCTTCACCCAATCTAACCCCAACCCCAGCAGATAGTAACCCAGTTCCTGTTGACACAGCACCATCACCACCACAGAGCTCCCAAACAAGAGCAGTTAGTAAGGCAGCTCCAGTGCCCAAAGGGCCAGTACTACCACGGCGAACCCCAACTTGTCGGCGTCCTGGGAACAGGGTTCCCCGGACTTGCCTGCCTGCGGCCTGCGGCGTGGCTCGAGTGGTGGCCCAGTATGGCCCATCTTCATCAACACAAACTCAAGACCCTCGCAAGGGGCCAAGCCTCACGGGGCTGACCTGTAAAAGGCTTCCTCAGGAGCGGCCTCGCCAGGCAGACTCGCGAGGAGGCAGAGAGATCAAGGCAAGGGTGCCTCGCGAGGTGCTCGTGACGCAAGCCGTGACGATCAAGACCAGGCGGGCGCCGGCCTGCGAAGTGTCCTTGTTTCCTCTTTGGTGCAAAGGGGGCAAGCACAGGCGTGGAGTACCGAGGCATCAAGCAAAGGTTACCATTTCGGTGCAACGAGACCAAGACCAGTAGAGCGGCAGGATAGAGGTCACCGTGGAGCCCAAGGCAGCGTCATCGCCATTGCCTTTGGCAGCCGAAGACCAACTTTAGTCAGGATAGCTTGTACTACATGTTCCCCTTAAAAATGGCCATTGTTGGCGCCCTTCTCACGCAATATTTGGGAAGAGGACCAGGGCCTATATATATAGAGCTAGCCACCACAGTAGTGGGCATCTCATAGAGTCCCCATCAGATCGAGAGTCGATCGAACTCTCCCAAGTAGTTCATCGCACCAGCCCAAGAACACCTCTCCCGAGGCTGTTCTTCCCCTTGTACTTTCATCATCAGCCCCTGTGGGAATCCACCACACCAGACACTGGAGTAGGGTCTTACACCACAACAGTGGCCCGAACCAGTATAAATCTTGTGTCCCTCGTGTTGTTCATCGTTTAGCTTAGATTCTCGCGAGGCGATCATACGTGGGTTGGTAGGGGGAAGATCTTCGTGCGCACCCCAGAGTTCGAACCTTAAGGGTCTGCCAGAACCCAACATCCGACATTTGGCGCGCAGGGTAGGGGTGCGCCGAAGCTCTCCCTTCCGCCGGCCTGCTCTCCATCAGCACCGCGCTCCGCCCTCATGGCGGGCAACGCGCGGCCTACTCCGGCTGTCGACGCCGGCGCGGGGACCGGGGGGCTCCGAGCCTTGGCCCCCGCCTTGCGACAAGTGCGGTGGCCGAACAAGTTCAAGCCAGACATGCCGCCACGCTACGACGACGCGGCCGATTCGCTGGCTTTCCTGCTGGCGTATGAGGAGGCCGTCCTCGAGGCTGGGGGCGACGACAGGGTCATGGCTAACTGGCTGCCCATGGCCCTCACTAGCGTCCCGCGCAGGTGGTTGCTCCACCTGCCAGCGGCTTCTGTGGCCTCCTGGGAGGAGTTGCGCAGCCTCTTCCTCGCGCATTATGCTGCGCCGGCGCCCCCGGTCGTCGCAGCTCTCCTGGGCGGCTCGCAGGCGCCCCCTTCGAGCCGCCACGTCGAGCCGTTCGTCCGCCAGATCGGTGCCGTCCTCAAGCGCCGTGAAGCCCCCCCGGGCTGGGTGGCACCCAAGGCCGATTTGACCTTCAGCTCGCACGATCACCCCTCCAACACCGCTTGTTCGGGCGCGCTCCCGATGCTATGCACCCCCACCATCTGCCAGGTGGCCGTCACTAGGACCCTCATCGACGGCGGGGCCGGCCTCAACGTGCTCTCGGTGGAGGCCTTCAGCCTCCTCCACGTGTCGCTGGGGCGACTCCAACCCAGCAAGCCCTTCCTAGGCGTCGGAGGTAGCCCCACCGACTCCCTGGGGCAGATCCGCCTCCCGGTGACCTTCGGCACCCACGACAACTTCCGCACGGAGCTGGTCAACTTCGACATCGCCCCCATCAGCCTCCCGTACAACACCATCCTCGACTACCCTGCCTTGGCCCAGTTCATGGCGGCGACTCACCCGGCCTACAACCTCATGAAGATGCCCGGGAGCAGCGGTGTCCTTACCGTGTCTGGAGGCGCGAAGGATGCACTGTAGGCGCTCAAGCTCGCTTTCAAGACGGCTGCAGTGGCGCGGCCCGCCAGCGCTGACACCCTCGAGCCCAAGGGGGCTGCGCCGGCCAAGAAGAAGCAGCTGTTCACCCAAGACAAGGCGGATACCAAGCATGTACCAGTCGACGAAGATGGATCCTCTGGCGCCACCTTCACCATAGGCGCCAATCTCAACCCTTAACAGGAGGAGGCCCTGGTGAAATTTCTGCGTGCAAACAAGGAGGTGTTTGCATGGGAACCTGATCAGCTAGCGGGAGTCCCAAAGAGGTGATTGAAGACCATCTGAACGTGTGCCCCAACGTGCGTCTCGTGAAGCAGAAGGCAAGGCGACAGTCCACCGAGAAGCAGGCCTTCATTGTCCAAGAAACCCGCAAGTTGGAGGTTGCAGGTGTCATTCACGAAGTTCGCTATCCTGAATGGCTGGCCAACCCTGTTGTTATGCCAAAAAGGGAGGAAAGGAGCGCATGTGCGTCGACTTCACCAAACTCAACAAGGCCTGCCCTCAGGATCCATTCCCGCTCCCTCGCATCAACCAAATCGTCGATTCCACCGCCGAGTGCGACCTGTTGTGCTTCCTGGATGCCTTCTCGGGCTACCACCAAATTAAGATGGCCGTAGAAGATGTGGAGAAAATGGCCTTCCTGACCCCGTGCGGAGTATATTGCTATACCTGCATGCCGTTCGGATTGCGCAACGCGGCGCGACCTTTCAGCGATTGATGCACATCGCCTTGGGCCGGCAGCTCGGAAGAAACGCCGAGGCCTACGTCGACGACATCCTGGTGAAGTCTGGGGAGGTGAAGACCCTGATACCGGACCTGGAAGAAACCTTCGCGAGCCTTCGCGAAGTGGACCTGCGGCTCAACCCGGGGAAGTGCGTGTTCGCAGTCCCTTCAGGCAAGCTTTTGGGATTCCTCGTGTCCCACAGAGGTATCGAGGCTAACCCAGAGAAGTTCATGGCAGTCGAAGACATGAGTCCGCCGAAGACCCTCAGAGAAATGCAGAAGCTCACCGGGCGAGTAACCGCGTTGGGACGCTTCATCTCCAAGCTGGGAGAATGAGCCCTGCCCTTCTTCAAGCTGATGAAGAAGAAGGGCCCGTTCAAATGGACTGAAGAGGCTGACAAGGCATTCCAAGATCTCAAGAAGTACCTGACCAGCCCTCCGGTGATGGTGGCTCCACGCCCTCAGGAGGCCTAGGTACTCTACCTTGCAGCCACGCCCTACTCCGCCAGCGCAGCCCTGGTGGCGGTTCGGGAGGAACGCCGGGTCAAGACCGCGTCGGTCACAACACCGGCCGTGGCAGCACAAGGCCAAGAAGACCTCGCGAAGACCACGGCCGCAGCAGATGAGAATCAGCCTCAGCAGGGGGACGCACCCAGGACGGAAGAGGCCCCGCCAAGCGACCAGGCGCTGGGGGCTCCGTCATCTCAGGAGGCGCCTCGACCACCGGAAGTCGCAGGCCACGTCAGCGCCCCCAACCTCGTCGAGCATACCGTGTACTTCGTTAGCACGGTGCTGCGGGACGCAAGGGCACGATACCCCATGCCTCAGAAACTCTTGCTCGCGTTACTAGTGGCCTCACTCAAGCTACGGCACTACTTTCAAGGTCACCCCATCAAGGTCCTCTCGGCATACCCCTTGGAAAGGGTGCTCAGGAGCCCCAACTCAGCTGGAAGGGTCACCGAATGGAACATCGAGTTGCAAGCATTTCAGTTGGAATTCAGCACAACCAGAGTCGTCAAAGGAGCCGCACTCGCAGATTTCGTGGCGGAATGGACAGAGGCGCCAGGGCTTGGAGTGGGCGAGGATCGGTCGCTTTCCCCAGGAAGTGAGGCACCGGACGACTGGGTCATGTACTTCGATGGAGCATTCTCGCGACATGGCGCAGGGGCTGGCGCAGTGCTCATATCCCCCACTCAGGACAAGCTTTATTATGCCGTGCAGCTCTGTTTCCAGCACGGAGAGAAGGTCTCCAACAACATAGCAGAATACGAGGGCCTGATAGCAGGCTTGAAAGCTGCAGCCGCCTTGGGGGTAAAGCGCCTCATCATCAAGGGCGATTCACAACTCCTCGTCAACTTCTCCAACAAGGTGTACGAGCCGAAGGACGAACACATGGAAGCATATCTTGCGGAGGTCCGCGGGGTGGAAAAGCAGTTTTTGGGGGTTATAGTTGCAGCATGTACCCCGTGGCACCAATCAAGAGGCTGATGACATCACCAGGAGGGCATCCAGGCGGCTGCCTCAGGAGCCCGGCGTCTTCGAGGAACGACTCTTCAAACCCTCAGCAGCACCATCATTATCAAGTACAACGCAGCCTTGGGAGGAGCTCCCTCAACCGCCTGCCTCGGGAGCTCCAGCCTGCGGCCCGACCTCCGGAGCGCGCCTGCTCCTGGCGCTGGAGCCTCAGGAGGGATGTTGGAACGCGGAATTCAAAGATTACCTGATGCAAGGGACTCTGCCAGAGAAGGAGGAGGACGCAAAATGCATGGCGCGGCAGGCCACGGCCTACTGCATCCAAGACGGAGAGCTCTACCGAAAGCGGCCGAATGATGTTTCCCTGCGTTGCATCTCCAGGGAGCAAGGGAAAGAGTTGCTGGCAGACATTCACGGTGGAGACTGTGGGCACCACCCGTCTTCACGGACCCTCATCGGCAAGGCGTTTCGGAGCGGGTTCTATTGGCCAACAGCACTCAACGATGCAATCGAGCTGGTGAAAGCTTGTGAAGCCTGTCAATTCCACGCCAAGCAGATTCATCAGCCGGCTCAGGGCCTGCAGACCACCCCCCTCTCATGGTCGTTCGCTGTTTGGGGACTGGACATCATGGGCCCGTTTCCCCGGGCGCCAGGGGGCTACCGCTACCTCTACGTTGCCATTGACAAGTTCATCACCAAGTGGGCAGAGGTGGAAGCTGTCTGCACCATCCCGGCTGGTTCAGCGGTCAGATTCATCAAGGGCCTCGTGAGCCAGTTTGGGGAGCCTAATCGCATTATCACCGACAACGGTTCGCAGTTCACCAGCAATCTCTTTAAAACATATTGTGCTAACCTTGGAACGCAGATATGCTACGCTTCGGTGGCACACCCTCGGAGCAACGGCCAGGCTGAACGTGCCAACGCGGAGGTCCTGAAAGGCCTCAAAACCAGGACCTTCAAGAGAAGCTGGAGGCCTGCGGTAGGGGCTGGTACGACGAGCTCCAGTCCGTGCTATGGTCCATCCGCACAACCGCTACCAAGTCGATCGGCGAAACCCCATTCTTCCTCGTCTACGGAGCTGAGGCGGTCCTCCCTCATGAGGTCAGGCATCGCTCTGCGCGGGTCCTGGCTTTCGACGAAGCATAGCAGGACACCATGCGGGGGATGGACCTCGTGCTGGGGGAGGAACACCGTCGGGAAGCTGCGCTTCGGGCAGCAAGATACCAACAGGCGTTGCGGCGGTACCACTGCCGCAACATCCGCCCCAGGACCCTTGAGGTAGGTGACCTCGTGCTCAGGCGGGTGCTCTCCAGGGAAGGGCTGCACAAGCTCTCGCCATGTGGGAGGGCCCGTTCAAGGTTTTTCATGTTTCCAGACCTGGCGCCGCGCGCTTGGAGACCCAGGAGGGGGTGCCCATCCCAAACACGTGGAACATCCAGCACCTCCGGAAGTTCTACCCTTGAAGAAAGGCCCAGTGCCTGTAAAGAAGGCCCGGTGCCTGTGAAGCTTGTCGTTCCAAGAAAGGCCCGGTGCCTGTGAAGAAGGCCAACGCCTGTGAAGCTCATCGCCCTGAGAAAGGCCCGGTGCCTGTGAAGAAGGCCAATGCCTGTGAAGCTCGCCGCCCGTGACACTCCCATGTAATAATGAGTTGGGGTTGTACACGCCCCGGAGTCTCCAGAGAGCGAGAGCATACGAGCGGAATACGATACTATCGAGCTTTCCGAAAGTGTGAGCTGAAATTCCAGGCCCTCAGGCCTCGGGGGCTCCCGCCCACGCCCAGTGGCAGCACTTAGCTCCGCGCTGGTGAGAAGACGTCGAAGACTAGATTAGGTGCCGGACGCGGCTTTTTCATTTGCTTTCTGCAGTTGGCTTGTTCATCCTTATTTGAAACTTTATTGGAGTTGCTTTTAGCGTTGTTGCCATCCCCGGCCCGTGATTCTCTATCTTTGTTGCTCGCTTGACTCATCTTCTCTTTCGCAAGCCTCGCGAGGGGGCTGCGCGGGCGCCCTCGCAAGTGCTTTCTGACCCCGTCTCGTGAGGCTCCCCTATTCAAGTTCACCGCGGGAGCACTTCTCCCGGTCCGTGCCCCACGGGCATCACGACATGAACGCAGGACCTGAGCCGGTTGCCCTCACGACCAGGTTCGAAAGTTATCCCCCCCAGCTAATTTTTGCAGGCCTCGAGACGCGCGACGAGGCCTCAGCCTCGGGAAACAAAGACTGCGGCAAGTCCCCCCGAGCTAAGTTGTTCATACACACAAGCACGCAACACCGAAACACAGCACGGGAATAATTGAAATAGCATAGTAGTTAATGGCAGCAGTCCAGCACGCCCCCACGGGGCCCCACACTACTCTCTCTTTGTACAGGAAAGGGAGAAAAGCAAAATAGACGCGGCTTGCCCGACGATGACTCATGGCGGGGGCTCGTACTGCCCTCCGGAGCTCAGTCAGACCCCTCCTCACGCTTCACCGAGGCGCGACGACGGGATGACCCACTACCCCCTCAAGGCGAGCGCAACGGCGCGGTGGCTGGTCACGGCCGCCGCTGGAGGAGCTGTCGTCTGAAGGGGAGCCGCCGAAGCTTGGCGAGCTACGAATGCCGTCGGCCACGCGCCCACCTTCGTCCTCATCTCGGCCATCGCCGAGGCTGAGCACCCGGTCGCCGTCATCATCTTTGGGGCAGCACCCAACGCGGCGGCCGTCTTCTCCAAACACCCTCACATAGAGGGTGGCGTCACCGTCAAACTTGAAATGCAGGGTGCACCGCTGGCCCAGGCCACGCGCGCGGGCAAATGTTTGCCAGCCACAGGCCAAAGCCACGTTCCCGGCGACGGAGATCTCCAGTGAGACCCAAGAGGCCTTGCTGCAGCAGCCGTCCGCTTGAAGCCAGAGGCCGCCAGGAGCGCCGGCCGGGATTTCGCCCGTGAAGAAGCGGGGAAGCTGGAGCCAGCTGCCGGTTGGGTCCGCCGACCACACGACGAACTCCGGCAGCACCTCAGCCGAGTGGAAGCGCGGCCAGGGTGGCCGCGCGGCCACGACGCGCCTCCCCTCACCCACCAGATGCCCGTCGCCACGCGGGAGATCATCGCCGCGACCACGGGGAGCCAATGTGGGAGTCGCAGGATGCTTGCGAGGACGACCTCGGCCGCGCTTGGGCGGAGGAGAGTCAGGCCCTTCCCGACGAGCCTTTCCTTTCTCCACGGCTGAGACCCTCTTCGGCGGCGCCATGGGGCACGGCGAGCAGCTGGGGTGGGGAGAAAGAAGAAGCAAGGAGGAAGATGTGCAGCGGGAGCCTGCGCCCACCCGCACTTATAGTCCAGAGGAGGCCAACCGTCGGCCTGCACGATCGCAGGTAATCATGACTCATTTTTGCATGCAGGGACTTGTCAGGTCGGGCAGTTGCCGAGGCAGCGTGGGGAAGCGGAGATGCCCACGTCCAATCAACCACCACGCAGCGCCCAAGGCCGCAGGCTGTTGGGTCCCGCGGCGCTCTGCACTTGCCCTTTCGCTTCTCTGCTAAGCTAATCCGAGCGCGCCTTGGGCCCGGGGGCTACTGTCGGCATCCTGGGAACGGGGGTCCCCAGACTTGCCTACCTGCGGCCTGCGGCGTGGCTCGAGTGGTGGCCCAGTACGGCCCATCTTCATCAACGCAAACTCAAGACCCTCGCGAGGGGCCAAGCCTCGCGGGGCGGACGACGCAAGGCTTCCTCAGGAGCGGCCTCGCCAGGCAGACTTGCGAGGAGGCGGAGAGATCAAGGCAAGGGTGCCTCGCAAGGTGCTCGTGAAGCAAGCCGTGACGATCAAGACCAGGCGGGCGCCGGCCTACGTAATGTCCTTGTTTCCTCTTTGGTGCAAAGGGGGCAAGTACAGGCGTGGAGTACCGAGGCATCAGGCAAAGGTTACCATTTCGGTGCAACGAGACCAAGACCAGCAGATCGGCAGGATGGAGGTCACTGTGGAGCCCAAGGCAGCGTCATCACCAGTGCCTTTGGCAGCCGAAGACCAACTTTAGTCAGGATACCTTGTACTAGATGTCGCCCTATGGCCGTTGTTGGCGCCCTTCCCGCTCAATATTTGGGAAGAGGACCAGGGACTCTATATATAGAGCTAGCCACCACAGTAGAGGGCATCTCATAGAGTCCCCATCCGATCGAGAGGCGATCGAACTCTCCCAAGTAGTTCATCGCACCGGCCCAAGAACACCTCTCGCGAGGCTGTTCTTCCCCTTGTACTGTTCATCATCAGCCCCTGAGGCAATCCACCACACCACACACTGGAGTAGGGCATTACACCACAACGGTGGCGCGAACCAGTATAAATCTTGTGTCCCTCGTTTTGTTCATCGTTTAGCTTACAATCTCGCGAGGCGATCAGACGTGGATTGGTAGGGGGAAGATCTTCGCGCGCACCCCAGAGTTCGAACCTTAAGGGTCTGCCGGAACCCAACATCCGACACAACTCCACCAGTTAGTACGCCTATTCCTGTGGAGGAAGCTCAACCAGCTAGTCGTAGTTTAGCATCTATCGCATTTGATGTTGTTAAATCCTATGTGCGTATCTTCCCATCTTGGAAATATTATACTGAAGATGAAGGAAAATGCTAGTTGCAGGTGTTTGTCCAGGAGTTATGTGTAAATAATGTTATTCATGGCAATTACTTTGCTTTGTCCCATACATCCTACCTCCATGATGGTTATGATACAGCAAATTTTCCCATTTTTCTCTATACAGAAGGACCGATTTGGAAATTCAGGATGAGGTAACCTGTGCTAATACCTTTGCTATCTTCAAGAATGCTTGGTGGCAGTATCGGAATTATCTGATGAAAACGTACTTCACTGGCAAAGAAACTCATCAAATTCCCTTACGTTCTCCTAAGACACATTTACTGGAGGATGACTGGGAACGCCTTGTTCTGTACTGGTCCTGAACCAAGAATGTGGTAAGGTCTATGAGCTCATTTTCTATTTTTGAGTACTATATTCTTGCGTCTTACTGTACTCTGTTCATGTAGAACAAGTGCCTAAACCTGAAGAACAACTGTTCTAATTTAAGATTCCATTGCTATCATAGTTCAAAAAGCGTTATGCGTTAATTGTGCGTTTTGCAACCGCCTTGTGCTTTACTGACCAAAGCGCATGCTTATGTGCAGTTATGCACAGATTAACTGTAGCTATGCGCAATGCATTTTGCCAACACCTAGATCCTAGGCGCGCTTAAGCGCTCGCTTAGGCACGCCTTTTTTAACTATGATTGCTATCGTGCATAGTGCTTTGCTCTTGTATCACTGTATTTACTCATACAAACTTATTTTTTAATTGAAGGATCCAATCGAAACTCCAATGGCACAGCAGGTATGTTCACGCATGTTTCTTTAACAGGTTTGGTCTTATCAATAGCTCTATTGATTTCAATTTCAATTGTGTATATAGTTGACTTTTCATATCATGCACATTACTAGCATCAGAACAGAGCAAATAGTGTTGTTGTACATGTAGACCCATGGTACCCATCTGAACTCTTGTTGTGCCGTGTAGTTTCCCACACTTTGTATTCTTTCGCTGCTGCTTTGTCTTGAACTGATATGATTTGAACCGTGTCTCTATTTTGATTTTCCAAGACAATGCAGTGACCATAGGACATAGATATATGTTTGTTTGATGCTTTTATTATGTACTAGTACTTGGCAATAGAAGACTTGGTAGTTTAATCCTGTCCACCTTACTAATGAACTGGTTCACCGAAATGAGTTTCATATACTAGTACATGCTAAACCTGTTATGTGTCTGCTTGTTTCTTCTTTTAGAATGCTGACAGAATATTGGGGAAGAGCGCCTTATTAAGCAATGGTAAAGGAAGTAATGCAAATAAGGTTCAGGATAGTGAGACATCCTTGTTGGTCTCCAACAAAGCTGATAAAACAGCTAAGGAAGACTATCTTGAAGACAGTGAGACAACCCCAAAGTCTTGTCTTGGTTTAGTGTTCGAGTTACTGGCCACTACCGCTTGCACAAGCTATTCAAACTCACTATCTGAATCAGTTCGGTTTCTTGAGTCCCAACTACAAGCTCAAAGACATCGATCAGCTGTGCTGCGACAAGAAGTGGAAGGACTACGAAAGTCCCTGGAGCATTCAAATGCATACTTTCTGGTGCAACAACAAGCGTTGGAGGATTTTAGCGCCAAACAGGACAAAGCTAATAAGCTTGCTAAGCTTATTGCCAGCATGGTGGATACCCAGGATGACGTTTCTTGAGCTCTTCTGAAGTTGTTTCAGTTATGCTCTTGTTTTGCTGCCGCGTTTGTTTGCACTGCTGGCAAATTTTGACGGCCAGTGTATGTAATATGGTGCTTTGTTCCCCATATTTGCACTGGTGGCGAACTTTGATGCCCAGTGGATGTAATATGTGTAATGGTGGTAATAGGCTAGCGTTAGTTGCTTGCTTATTTATTTCCTTATTGTCTTGTTTAGTTGTTTGCTTGTAGGCACTGCAGCTCTTTTTCCGTGTTTTTCTAGTGGCCACAATAACCTTTTTTGGTAACTAGGCCACAATAATCATGGCAACACATGGACTGTTGTAACCATGGGCCTCCTGCGGGCCGTATGATCCATGGGCCTTCTACGGGCAGTAGGATCCATTGGTCTTTTATACGGGCCTTAGGATCCATGGGCCTTCTACATGCCGTAGGATCCATGGGCCTTCTACGGGCCGTACGATCCATGGGCCTTCTACGGGCCGTACGATCCATGGGCCTTCTACGGGCCGTAGGACCCATTGGTCTTCTACGAGCCGTAGGATCCATGGGCGTTCTACAGGGCGTACAATCATTTCGCCAATCATGGGCCGTACAATTCGTGGACCATAACGGGCCGTTAATAGTTCGTCTTTGATAACTCTATGAAAACAGCCCAACGGGGTTTTTTACATGAAAAGGGCCCAACGTATTAACGGGCCACAAACGAGCCGACTGTAACGACGGGTTGAATTTGGCCCACAAGCAGAACATGACAGTAATGGGCCGTAAGTAACCGAATGCTGGAAATGAGCCCAAGAATAAATGGGCCCTGAGAAGGCCGAAAGATAACTTGGGCTGGAAACGGCCCGATGGAATAATGGGTCGTTAATGGGTATAAAGTGATACATTGTTCATTACGGGCCAGTTTCACCACGGGCCGTTAATGGGCCAAGAGTTACAAAGGGCCTCATATGGGCCGAAAGACGTCATGGGCCACACATGGGCCACAAGTAAAACGGGCTGGAATCATATTGGACGGCCCAGATGATGCTACTGGGCCAAATTCGAATAGGCCGTAACGGGCCCTGGGTTAGCGGGCTGTAAATGGGCTATACGTGAACAGGCAGTTAACAGGCTTTCCGTGGGCCGGCCCGCCACCTTTTTACCAAGTCAAACGGGCTGGCCTTTTCACAGGAATGGGCCTTCGTTGGGCCGTGCCACGTGTCGACGTATCATAGGCGCCTTCCATCCAATGAGTGGATGACATCTGTCCCAACGGTGAGCCCACACGTGTTTCCTCCAGCCAATGATGATTTTACACGTGGAAAATCCCCATTGGTCGGGGCTGTTAACGGGTTATCGGATCCAAAACCGGACCCGATAGCTTAACGGCTTTCCATGGTGGATGCCACGTGTCAGCCACCTTTAACGAAAGCACTTCTGTGACGCGTGATTTATCGTCATGATAACTTTGGTAACGTCCTGGAACACTTCTACGACAGCACAGGTATGACTATCTTGATTCTGTCATAAAATCGTCATGGATGTACATGCATGACAGAAAACGTGACCTACTGTGACAAACACGTATCATCACGGAAGTGTATTTTTTTGTAGTGCATACCTAACTCTACAGGCTGACAAAGCGCTTAAATGCTTGCTCGGAAAGCCTTGCCGAGCTATCTTGCCAGCTTCACGCCTGCTCGCTTGACACATTGCAGGACGGGTGTCGTCTGTAGGTATCTCCTGTAGAAAGAGGCTGCCATGGCAAATGGCTGCCACTTAGTCACTTTGCGGCTTGACACCTCACTGATCAATGACGTGCGTCGTGGTGAGGTGGTTTGATGAGGTGGTTCCGCCTCCCCGAGTCCCAGTAGGCCCTGCTGGGGCATCTTGGGGGTTTTCTTACGGGGGTGACCCTGTCCACGCTAGGCTTGCCTGCCCGGCAAGGCAGGCTTTACTCCTGGTGGTTTCTTACTCCTTTGGCTTGGTCTTGGTCCTCTTGATCTGCATGTTGGTCCTTTGAAGATCTTGGTCTCCTACACCTTGGCCTGATCTTGGCGCTGTAATCTTGCTCCCATGTCTATGCACAGTCTGGGCAATGGACCCAGGGTTTGTTGCACCGACACAAACCCAAAAGAAGAACGGAGAGGGAGTTAGGATCGGTCGTGGGGTTGCAAGGCTTGGCCAGGAGCAACACCATTGATGCGCTCACCTTTCCTTCTTTGGGATTGAAGAAAAAGGTGCAGGAACGAAGTATGTCTACCAGACGGGGGGTAAATGGGAGTTTTAAAATTTCTTCAGAAATCACAAAACTCCCGGAGCCCACCAGCGGAAATGAGAAACAAACTACAGCGAGCTAAAACTAAGTACCGAATGGAAACTGAAACATGCATCAATACAAATCACATGAGAGAAAAATAGATCGAATGTAAATATGGGTAGTAGAGGTACCCAGTGATGCTCGATGGCGATAGGGTATTTGTTCGACCAGTTCATCCTGCTCGACAAGGACCACGTCTGGTTGGAGGGGTTGTGACTTAACATGGAAGATACACTCTTTTCGCCCTAATCTCCTCGATAATTGGTTCCTCAACCAATGTCGATCACTCGTGGTAGATACTTGAGGCGATCTCCGAACCTTTACAGACTTCTTCTTCGAGAACCACAATCACTCTTGGTCTCTGAAGAAAATGATACCTAACCATCTAGAGAGTTTGCAGCTCTCAGGAGTAATGGGCGGAGTGTACTAGACTTAGATTCGAGTGACGCTAAACCACTATCTAATTCTTCGGCTCTAGGGTGTTTTCTCTCATTGGATTTTAAACTCATATTGCTCAGAGAGGGGGTTGCTCGACAATCTTCTCAGAATGAAACGGAGCAGCCGCCGGACAAAGCCGGCGCGGGGTGTCTATTTATAGGCGCAACCTTCCCTGATGGGAAATGACCATTTTGGACATGCCGTCCAGCCAATGGCCAACGGACACATTCACAACTGTCGGATTTTTGGAGCAACGGTAACATTACTTGAGGAATAAGTAATGCTAACTCCTCAGTCAGAGAAAAATCTCCCTTCAGTGAAATGCTCATGAGATGCTTATGCAATGCTCTTGAAATGCTCATACATGCATGCAACTTGGTCGGCGGCCCCCCAGCGCTTCGTTTATTTCACTGTTGCTCAGGGTCTGCGCCTAGCTTTGTACAAGTGGATACATGCAACTGAGGCAAGGCCTGTACAAAAGGGGGGTTGCCGGGCAGGGCCTGACAGCCACGCCTTACGGGTAGAACTTATGGAGATGCTCAATATTCCATGATTTTTGCAATTGAATGCCATCTCCGGTCTCCAGATGGACTGCACCAGGTCTGGTGACTCGAACTACCCGTTAAGGGCCTTCCCACTTCGGCGTCAACTTGTTTGTACCCTTGGCGGACAAAACGCGCCTATGGACAAGGTCGCCTTCCTCAAAACAACGGGCATGAACCCTGTGGCTGTGGTAGCGACGCAAGGCTTGCCAATAGAGTGCAACAAGCGTAGCAGCCCGGAGATGGTTCTCCTTGAGTAGCACAAGGTCGTCATGCCGGTGCTGATCTTGCGCTACTTCATCATAGGCAAGCACTCGAGGTGACCCATAAATGAGTTCCGTGGGGATAACTGCTTCTGCCCCATAGACTAGGGAGAAGGGAGTCTGCCCGGTAGCTCGATTTGGTGTCGTTCTGAGGGACGAGAGAACTACCGACCGCTCATCGATCCACCGCCTGCCGTGCTTCTGCAGCCTATCAAAGGTTCTTGTCTTGAGTCCTTGCAGCACTTCAGCGTTCGCCCTCTAAGCTTGCCCATTGCTCCTAGGATGTGCAACAGAGGCAAATGAGATCTTGCTTCCGACGGCATGAACATACTTCATGAAGGCGCGGCTCGTGAACTGGGTGACGTTGTCGGTAATGATCCTTGCCGGGACTCCAAAATGACACACCAATTCTTTCATGAACTTGATAGCTGACTGAGCAATCACCTTTCTCACGGCAGCTACTTCTGGCTACTTTGTAAACTTGTCGATAGCGAAGAACAAGAATTCAAAGCCCCCGGCAGCTCCCAGATCGAAAATGGCCATGATAAAGGGATTGTCTGAAGAGCTTGAGCAGGAAGGTGGATGTTCTTAGAATGGAATTGGCAGGCTTCACATTTGGTTACTAGCTCAACCACATCTTGCAGGGCTGTGGGCCAATAGAATCCTTGTCGGAATGCTTTCCCAACTAATGCCCTTGATCCAATGTGGAGCCGCACATGCCTTTGTGTATCTCAGCCAGCAGTTCCTTTCCTTCTTCCCGACAGATGCACTTCAATTTCACACCTTTGGGCCTCCTTCTGTATAGAGTGTGATCAACAAACTGATACATACTAGCCCTCTGAGCTACTCTTTCAGCTTCATCTTGGTCATCGGGAAGTTCTCCGGTTTGAAGGAAATGGACAATGTGCCTTGCCCAAGTTGGAGCCTGGGGCTCGGCAACAAGGACTAGCGGCACCTCCTCCATTGTGGGGGCACGGTCGTTGTTCACGGGGACCATAGGCCCGGTTGGAGGGTGCGGTCCGGCAAGTGATGAGGAGTTGTTTCCGGCAGGGTCCCTGCCAGGAGCCCTAGGAAGCTCTACCGGGAGAGGCTTACCGGAGTCCATATTTCTCCATTTCTGGGCAATTGTTGCTGGGGATACGGAGGGCTGAGTAAGATGGAGAACAAAAGTTCCTGGTTCCACAGGAAGCTTCTGTGTAGCACACTTTGACAGATCATCAGCTATGCTATTTTCTGCACGGGGTACGTGCTCTGTTTGCAATCCGTCAAAGCACTCCTCCAATCTTCTCACTTCCTCAACGTATGCCTTCATCAATGGACTTTGGTAATCCTTGTTGACTTTTCTCACCACAAGTTGTGAATCCCCTCGAACGATTAGCTTCTTGATTCCCAATTCTGAAGCAATCCTAAGCCCGGCAAGGAGCCCTTCATATTCTCCTTTATCGTTGGCCGCCTCTTCCCGGGCAAAGAGCATCTGGACGACATACTTCAAGTGCTCCCGAAGGCGGCAATGAGAAGCACGCTAGCCCTTGCACCTTGTAGGGAAAAGGCACCATCGAAATACACGATCCATTCTTGGGGCGCTTCCTTGCCGGGGGTAGCTGTTTCCAGCACTTCCTCATCAGGGGTTGGCATCCATTCTGCAATAAACTCTGCTAATGCCCTACTCTTAATTGTTGACGTGCTCTGAAACCTGACATGCTCTCAAACCTCAGGCCAAAGATGGATAACTCCAAAGCCCAGCGGGGCGGAGAATAACAAGTTGACCTAGGTTGGGTATTCCGCAACAAAAGTATAGCTGTGCTAGCCATTTTCACCTTGAAAAAAAATCTGGGCTGGATATTTGGTCGACATAAAATAATAGCCTGGGCTAGACGGGTCACAGCCCGCCCAGTTGATACCCTGCTCCCCTGAACAACAACAAAAACATCACTCAAGAAAAACTCCGCTTACACCTAAAAAGACTAATTCTGCTCGAGCTGCTGGGTCCCAACTGTCGGCCGCTCCTTGTGCAATTCTCTCGTTTATTGACTATATAGGTTGATGATGCTATGGGACCATGATGTCAGGAAACAAGGAGGAAGCAAAAAAATTATAAGGAGGAACTTGCGTACGTACGACTATGGCCCTAGTCGGTCCCTACTGTCATCCAGTCAAAAAAAGTCATCTCCTCAATCCTCATGTTCGTTGACCATGTTGACAATGCTCGGCGCCACGGCAAGCACAAAAACTCGAAGGACGACGGAGAGGGCCTAGCGGGCCCTACCGATGGTCTGATACAGCGCCCGCTGCTCATTCAGGAAGCCAGGATCATCGGACACCTATGAGCACCTTCGAGAGACTGAGACGACATGAAACGATATGGCCGCGCTTGGGAGCTCTGGTTTATTTCAAACCAGTATTAAGATACAAGTGTAATTTACTCATCATCAGAAACAACGTGTAAAATCCAGGGGTAATGAAACCGAGGGCCCGAGGTCTGTAACGAAAACTGGCGAGTTGCGTGCGTAATTTGAGAGACCATTGTATATTTTACTAGTCGAAATCACCCAACCAAGCGCTTCGCCCAAGACCATCTGCATTTATTTACAAGCGTTAGTTTTACAAGCGGTTTTGGTTGGGAAACGATGATCCCATCACGACCTAAGATGATGAGTTGGTCGGAAGATCATATGGTTTCACCTCTAACCTACTCGAGTTGTCGTATAGGCTATGAAAGAAACATAAGACAATGAACTTGTTAAGCACAGAAACAACAGAAGAGGATGATCTTATTAACATGCAAATCACAAGCATTAGATCAACAGGCAAACAATATGAAGCATTATTCTCAGGAGGAATGGTGAACAGCTCGTGATGCCGCATGCCACAGCATTCCAAGCTCAACTTTGCAGTCAAAGTCACAAGGCCTGGCATTACATAGACAACATTCAGAACAAACTCTTAAAATACCTTACGTAAGTCAACATTCATGTGACAATGCATCTCAACAGAGTAAATATTTACTTTTGAACTAAAGACAGGAATAGGAAAAAACGATCGACGTTGCTCACAGCAAAGGGCGTCTGTCGGTGTCAAAACCGGCCGATCTCGGGTAGGAGTCCCGAACTGTGCGTCTGAAGATCGATGGTAACAGGAGACAAGGGGACGAGATGTTTACCCCGGTTCGGGCCCTCTTAATGGAGGTAATACCCTACTTCCTGCTTGATTGACTTTGATGAGTATAGGGGTTACAAGAGTTGATCTACCTCGAGATCGTAATGGCTAAACCCTAGATCGTAATGGCAAATCACAAGCATTAGATCAACAGGCAAACAATATGAAGCATTATTCTCAGGAGGAATGGTGAACAGCTCGTGATGCCGCATGCCACAGCATTCCAAGCTCAACTTTGCAGTCAAAGTCACAAGGCCTGGCATTACATAGACAACATTCAGAACAAACTCTTAAAATACCTTACGTAAGTCAACATTCATGTGACAATGCATCTCAACAGAGTAAATATTTACTTTTGAACTAAAGACAGGAATAGGAAAAAACGATCGACGTTGCTCACAGCAAAGGACGTCTGTCGGTGTCAAAACCGGCCGATCTCGGGTAGGAGTCCCGAACTGTGCGTCTGAAGATCGATGGTAACAGGAGACAAGGGGACGAGATGTTTACCCCGGTTCGGGCCCTCTTAATGGAGGTAATACCCTACTTCCTGCTTGATTGACTTTGATGAGTATAGGGGTTACAAGAGTTGATCTACCTCGAGATCGTAATGGCTAAACCCTAGATGTCTAGCCTATGTAAATTCTAATAGCCTCCATGGACTAACCCCTCTGGTTTATATAGACACCAGAGGGGCCTAGGGTTGTATAGAGTCGGTTTACAGAGAAAGGAAACTACACATTCGGACTTCAAGCCTGCCATCCACGCAAAGGAGAGTCCCATCCAGACACGGGGAAGGGCCTTTTATCTTGTATCTTCATGGCCCATCATTCCGGCCCATGCTACACAGCCCGGACACACGAGGACCCCATAATCCAGGACTCCCTCAGTAGCCCCCAAACTTGCCTTCAATGACGATGTAGTATTCGGCTCATGTCTTCGGCATTGCAAGGCGGGTTCTTCATTATAATCCGGACCAATGACAATCCGGTGGTAACCTTGATGTCTTTTACGATTCCCCCCTGTCGACGCTTCGATTTTCGCATGCCGGGCGAATACGAATGGTCCATGATTTTTTGCAAATAAGTTGTTCACCACGTTCGGATGGCATCTATATAAGGAGCTATAGATTTACAAATGCCATCTCACATCGCGCAGAAGGAAAACGGCCAAGTTTGGCCATGAGCAAAGCCTTCCATCATGGCCAGCGCCCCAGGCTCCTCTTCGCCCCCATGGCCCTCAAGAGGGCGATTGGCAGAGTTGCTCCATGCCTCATCTTCAGCTAAGCCAGATCCAGACGCAGGGCTACCTCCCCCTCGCAGATCTAGTCTTTGTTCGAGCGGGATTATATTCAATAGGCAACGACGCGATGGCTGAGAACTTCCCCAACCCAAATAAGGAAGAGAGGGTGTGCTTCATCCCATTCCTATTGCGGGGCCTAAGATTTCCAATCCGTCCCTTTCTCCTGGGGTTATTGGAATTTTATGGCATCCAACTACACAACCTCACCCCAGGTTCGATTCTGCACATCTCAGGTTTTGTTGCCCTCTACGAGCTATTCTTAGGCATCGAGGCCCATTTTGAATTATGGAGGAAATTCTTTTGCCTCTTTCCCGCCACCGAGGAGGTAGACGGATCCGGATAGACGGATCCGGATACCTTGTAGGAGCAATTAAAGAGGTATACCCGCAGTGGTCTTTGGAATGGTTCTATATGGACGATGTTCCGCTGCCGGATCCAGTTAGGCGCGGCCTCCCTGAATTTTCCAGTGCTCCTTTAAAGAAGCGCCTCAACTGGCGCCCCCGAAGTCCCAAGGAAGAGGACAGTGCGGAGATAAAGAGGTTGGTCAGCAAGGTCAGGTTGCTTGCGCATATGGAACTCTCGATAGTTGAGGTCATGGCGATTGCAATAAAGAGGTGCGTTCAGCCTCTCCAATCCAGAGTAACTTCCTTATGGTGTTACAACGGAGAAGACGACGCATCCCGTTACAGACGGAAGGGTCCAGATACCCCAGCCGAACTGGCCACAATGTTGGCCGAGCTGTATAAGGGCGAAAAAGAAGATTTTCTCCAGTTAAACTGTCTAGAGGGTTATTCCATGTACACCCCTGTCGAATCGGTAAGATTTCGATCGTCTGTGCTTATTTTATTGCGTTTACACACACTAATCCAATTCGCCCTTTGTCGCTTTCAACAGTCATGGAGGAAGATGACCGAGGACGTCCACTGTCCTGCTCCCCAGCCAGAGGATCACAGTCATGATGAAGATCCTGGCTTTTGCGAGGATCCGGACATATATAGTGTTCGACGATGGGGTATTTTATCAGGCGAGCCTTGATGGTTCAGAAGTGGCTATCACCGCCGACTACCCTCGCCTTTATCCCTTCTACATCATGAGTATCCAGAGGATTCTTCAAAGGAGTCCTTATCCACATCCTTACCCGTTATACTGATCCAGATTTTAACAGGATCGGCACTCTAGGGACCATATCTCCTCAAGGGCGGCTGTCACATCCCTAGTTCTGGTATGCTCTGAGCTAGCTAGTCATGTGTTGCATCATGTTTAAATTCTTTTGAATTTGAAATGGGGATTGATCAAACCCTAGCACCAGATGAAATCAAATAGATTCAACATAAAATCATTTTCAATGAACCTGAAATGCCCTTCTAAAATGTCCATCACTTTTGCCTTGGGTTAGAACTTCTGCCAAAAATTGGTTCACATTTTTCTAGGACACATAAGGTCACTGGATTAAATCATTACCTATTTGCGTTTGGGCATTTAAATGCTATGAAATAATCTAAATGCCCAACTAATTCTGGAAATAAGTGAGGGCTGTTGGGAATAATCTAAACAGAGCCCACAGCTATTCTTAGGATTTTTGGAAGTTCCTAGCTATTTTTAATAAAGCCCAACAGATACAGAATAATAGAAAACAGAAACTAAAATAGGAGAAGCAGAGAGAGAGAGAAGAACTTACCTGGTACCCACCAAAGCCACCTGGCCGGCCCAGTTGGCCAGCCCAGCCCACCTGGCCTTCCCCCCTGTCGTCTTCCTCGTGACAGAAGGACGCCGGGTGTGTGCCCCGTGCGCGCGACCACGCGCCCCGGCCACCTCCTGCTTGCCGCTCCCCCTCGACGCTCTGGACGCCCTGGACGTCGACAAGCACCCCCGAACCCTCTCACTCTTCCCCGAGGCCCTCCTCCCCTCTGCTCCCTCTCTCTCGCCTGAACCCGAGCGCCGCCATCGCCACCGACGACTTTCGCCGCGGCCATAGCCATCGCCTCGCCTCTCCGTTGTGTCCAGACGCCCCGCAGACGTCCGTATCATCTCCACGCTGACGCATGCGAGCTCGGAGGCCTTGAATCGTCGCCATCGTCTTCGTCTTCAAGCTCGGGCACCGTCGACCGCCGCCACCGATTCGCCTGCTTCCGGCCTTCCCCGAGCACGCAGAGCCTACCCGTCGACGCGCTGTGAGATATCCGTCCTTTCTCCCTTGTTACCTCCGTCCCTTTCGACCCCTAGCATCAGCAACTGCCGTGGCCGAGCTTCCCCTACCACTGGCCCTGTTTCCGCCGTCACTGCAGTCGCTTGAGCTCGATTCGGAGCGCGTCACCGCGCTCAGGAAGCCACCAGGAGCCTAACGCACACGCTAACTCGCCCTCCCGTGCACTGCAGAAGTGCTCGCCGCCGTCAACTCCGGCCATCCCAGCTGCTGTCGTCACCACCACTAGATGCGCGAGAGCTCCAGCAAGCCGTAGCAGCAAACTGCGCTCAAAACAGAGCCCCATAGCGAAATCCCGACTCCCTCCGCCGCGGATTTGGTCGCCGGCGGCTAAACGCCGGCGGGTTGACCGGTTTGACCGGCGAGGTTGACCCCTTCTTGACCAGGTTTGACCGCCTGAGTCACTGACGTGTGGGGGCCACCTCACAAACTAATCTGGTTTAGTGCTAACTAACCTAAGTTGTTAGTTAGACACTGACACGTGGGCCAGGCCCTAATTAACTTGGTTTAGCATTTAACTTAGTGCTAATTAACTCGGTTAATTAGTGTTGTCACTGACCAGCGGGTCCCCCAGGTCAGGTTTGACCTGGGCTGGCGCCTTTGACCTACTGACGTCACCCCGACGTCATGCTGACGCAGTTATCCTTTTTTCTAGATTTAATTTTATACAGGAAATTCCGGAAAATAGTGCAGACTTCAAAAATTCAAAGTAATTAATCTGTAACTCCAAATGAAAAGATTTATATATGAAAAATGATCAGAAAAATCCAATCTTTCCATCGGTACTGGTTTCATGCATGTTAGAATACTTTAACCTTGCTGTTTAGGTGAAACAAGTTAATACACTAATATGACTTCATAAAATGGGTTTGCATTTGAATCTTTGGTTCAAATGGACTCATCTCAATCTGTTCTAGCTTGCATTTGCCCAAAACACATTCATATTGCCATGTCATAGCATGCATCATATTGTGCATTGCATTGATCGTGTTTCTACTCTGTTTGCCGGTGTTGTTCCCCCTCGGTAGACGTTGTTCCGACGCTGTGATCGTTGACACTGATGAAGACTCAATGCTATCTTCAGAAGTGCCAGGCAAGCAAAACCCCCTTGTTCATTCCGATACAATCCCACTCTCTCGCTCCTGCCCTCTTTTACTGCATTAGGACAACACCGATTCATCTGTTAAATGCTGCGGTAGTTGAACCCTTTTCCTCTGCATGACCTGTCATTGCCACAGTAAATAGATGAAACCCACTAGCATGAGTAGGAGTTGTTTGAGCCTTGATGTGCCTACTCATTCATGCTTGTTTGTCATGCCTGCTATTGCTTAGAGTTGTGTCAGGTCTAATTCATCGGCGATGAATCGGAGGTGGTGAACATGTCCTACGGTGTGTGAGCTAAATGTGTGAACATGATTTGGTAAAGGTAGCGGTGAGAGGCCATGTAGGAGTACATGGTGGGTTGTCTCATTGAAACCGTCCTCAGGAACTGAGTTCTGTGTTTGTGATCCATGAACAGCTACTACCACACATTGGGATCCTTAATTGACTCTCTCGGCTTCTTAACCACCCTTGTCCTCTGTCCAGGAGTTGCAAGTAGTTTCTGGTGTTTGTAGTATGCTGGAGGCCGTGCGCAGCGCTGACCCGAGGGGTGGGCTGTGATGCGGTAGGCACGTGGCATGGTGTACCGGGCGCCCGTTTGGTGTCTCGGGAACCCTGCACACATCGTTCGGGGCCGTATGTGGAAACCTCGGCCGGACTCCCTGCGGATGGAACCTGAATAGGCGATAAACCTGGACTAGAGACTTGAGTGTTTAGGTAGGCCGTGGCCGACACCCTCGCCAGGCTTCCGCTTGAAGGTTGCCGAGATACATGACGTGTACATGGCGGTAAGTGGCGAGAGCGTGTGTGAAGAAGTACAGCCCTGCAGGGTTAACATCATCTATTCGAATAGCCGTGTCCGTGGTAAAGGACTTCTGGGTTGCCTATAACAGTTCATAGACAAGTGAAAGTGGAAACTCTAAAACTCGCAAGATAAGCGTGAGTGCTATGGATGGCCTTCTCGTAGGGAGACGGGAGCGGATCCATAGTGGTGTATTGATATGGTGAATATGTGGACTCGTGTGCGCCACCTCAAAAGAGTTACTTGCAGTCGTAGTTCAGGATAGCCACCGAGTCAAAGCTGGCTTGCTGCAGTTAAACTCCACCACCCCTTTATTGATACCGATGCATATGTAGTTAGTTCTGATGTAAGTCTTGCTAGGTACATTTGTACTCACGTTTCCTTAATTTATGTTTTGCAGAGAGACTTCAGTCTCGCTAGTAGTTCCGCGTGGACTTTGACGTTTAGCTTGTTACCTAGTAGATAGTAGATAGTCAGGCTTCTCAGCCTTTTTCATTTATAGTTGTCTGTACTCAGACATGTTAAGCTTCCGCATGTGTTTGACTTTTATGCTCTGAATGCTGGGTCGAGAGACCCATGTTTGTAATATCTGGCTCTTCGGAGCCTAATGAATAAATACTCTGAGTCATAGAGTCTTGTTGTGATGCCATGTTGTATTTGCACATATCGAGCATATTGTGTGTATGATTAAAATGCTTGGTATGTGTGGGATCCGACAATCTAGTTGTTTATCCTTGGTAGCCTCTCTTATGGGGAAATGTAGTCTTATGCTTCCATGAGCCATAGTAGTCCGCTACAGCCCGGTTCACCGGAGTCCTGCTAGCCCAGCACTACTGTTCCGGAACACTTGACTGGCCGGCATGTGTTTCACTTCGTTCTTGTGTCTGTCCGTTCGGGGAAATGTCACGCGGTGACATCCGGAGTCCTGCCTAGCCTGCTACAGCCCGGGTTCCCGGAGTCCTGTTAGCCCAGTGCTACAGCATGGATTCACACGCTGCTGACCGACATGCTCGATGTTGATTCATGTATGCCTGTCCCCGTAAGTTAGTGCCGCTTTGGGTTCACGACTAGCCATGTCGGCCCGGGTTCTCTGTCATATGGATGCTAGCGACACTATCATATACGTGAGCCAAAAGGCGCAAACGGTCCCGGGCCATGGTAAGGCGACACCCGTGGGAATACCGTGCGTGAGGCCGCAAAGTGATATGAGGTGTTACAGGCTAGATCGGTGTGATTTAGAATCGGGGTCCCGACAGCGGCCCCTACACAAGGCCGTCGTTCGAAACAAAAAGGGACCGGGTGCACTACAGAGAACTGATAGGCTTCCAAGAGGTACTTATGCCTTAATGCATGCCTAGGCATGAGTCTGGATTATTTAAAGTCTCCCTTTTTATCCTTGACATCAGGAGGAGTACGCGGCAGAGGTGGGAAAACGCCTGATTAGCCAAATGTCCACTAATCTGGTGCCGGACTCGTCAACTAGGACGCGAGCCGACGCAATGCCCGTTCCGCCTCCTCAAGAGGATTTGGATGACGTATTAGTCATGAATTCATAGGTGGAGAGCGTGATGAATCACCGTCGATTAAAGGAGGCTATGCATGCTCCGTTCTTTTCTGAACAAGAGTTTGCCGCACTGAGTTCGGTCGATGCATATTTCCGAGCCGCCTGAGACGGACTTGCCGGACTCATTCAGCTATTCTCGAAGGATATAGAGGAAAATCTTGATGCAATCTGTATAGTCATATGCCAGTAGCCCCCGAGACTTAAAGCGGTGAAGCAAACCGATTTACGGATCGATAATTTTTGCAGGTTCTGAAAGAAAAGAACACTATGCTAGCGCAGGAGCTGAACACAAACCAGACGCAACTGAATGTGGTCACCGCCAAACTAGCGAAATTGAAAGAGACCGCAACGGGCGCATCTAGGGAGAAAAAGCTTGAGGAGGAAAAGGACAAACAGTCCAAAGAGATAGAGAGCTTGAAGGCCCAGCTATTGGCCGCTCAGAAGGAAAATGAAAAGTTGAAGGGCGGCATGTTCGGTATGTCTTCCCCTCTTATTCAGAGCTACCATAGGTGCTCATGTTTAATCCATAATGCGGAATACCATGACCTTGTTGCGGCAGGTTTGTTAACTGGTCGGCCAGAAGAGGCAGTATCCAGATTTCAAGGCGACGTGCTAAAGGAGTTGTCCGCCATGCATGCTCGGGCCCGGAAAGCCATGAGGAGTATGCTGAAGGCATTATGGCCATCTGATACCCCTCCAGAAAGTATGGAGGCTAGCAAACCTGTTCAAAGGTGCCCGACGCCGGTTCGAGCTATGGAAGACGTCTGCCTGCCGTGAAGGCGCACGAGAAGCCTGGGCCATGGTGAAGACACGCTTCACTAAACTAGACCCAATCATATAGCCCGAGTAGGACAACAGGGACCAGATGGGAAGGAAATCCCTTTAAATTTGGTCTATGATCAAGTAATGATTGCTGCGAAATATTTGCAGGAAGACTGTAGATTAGGCAGCCTTATAGACGGAATAGAGATGGAATAGGTTTTTGACTTAATGTATCAATTTACATTTATGATCAACCTTTGGTTAGATCCGAACGTGTGAAATGATTTTGTCATTGCAGGATTTCGGCTTTAACCTCCAGACCAAAATGGTGGAGTGTTTCCGGATACTTAAGACAAAAGGAAGTATCTATCCGAAAACTAGGCAACCCAGTCATTGTGCTTGAACAGACAAAAAATTGAAGTTCGGGATGTATGTTATATTACGTATGCAAGAAACATCTCCAAGGAAAATAGTTCCGTTAAGGGTTCATTTCCTTGGGTCGGCGTATTATGATTACATGTGTCGGGGTGTGTGCTCCGTAATGCGGAAAAACTGTCTCACAGTGTTTAAAATGGTTGCAATACAGCAACAATCTGTCGTTTTAGTGCCGACCAATTATTCCCTTAAGAACGCTAGCTTTCGGCTTCACCCGTCTGAGGTACATGTCCAGATAACCCGGTTGTAACAATCGTAGAGGTGCTCCATTTATGCCCTAGCCGAACAATCGGGAACGTAGGGCATAAGCACAGGAGCAAGGCAACCCAGCTTGGCAAAAACTTAAGTCATAGAGGTGCATAGAAAAAAGGATGTATATCCGCAAACGACACATATATTGTGAGCTCTAGGCTTGGTATAATAATAAGCTTCTACTTACAGAAGCCCCCTGTCATGGTGGGGTGTGTAATTTAAGAATTTCTACCCCTCAAGTGTTCGGCTTATCCGAACACACCATGGGAAACGTATAAAAATGTAAAGAGGAAAAAAATTGAAAAGGAGATAAAAGAACGAATAAGAAGCATGGCCGGACTTATGCGTAAAATCTTCGGAGCCGGGCAGCGTTTCAAGGGTTCGGCTCTAAGCGATTATCCAATGCATTAAGAAGGCGGTAGGCTTCTCCAGTGAGAACTTCATCTATAATGAAGGGACCTTCCCATTTTGTTTAAGTTTGTCCTTTTTCTTCTCTGGGAGGCGTAAAACAAGCTCAGGGACATTATAAGTCTTTGCCCGCACTTCTCTGCTTTGGTATCTTCGAGCTTGTTGTTGATAGAATGCGGAACGGGCATTTGCGACATCGCGCTCCTCCTCCAGGCCATCTTAGTCGTCTTGCCGATCGAGCTCGGCCTCTCTCTCTTCATACATGCGCACTCGAGGTGAGTCATGAATAATGTCGTAGGGCATGACAGCCTCTGCGTCGTACACCATGAAGAATGGTGTGTATCCGATCGTGTGGTTGGGCATGGTCCGTAGCCCCCAGAGTATGGAGTCGAGTTCCTCCACCCAGTGTTTATCCGACTCCTTTAGGGATCGCACTAGTTTGGGTTTGATGCCGCTCATTATCAGGCCATTAGCCCGTTCGACCTGACCAGTTTTTTAGGGTGATATACGGAGGCGTGATCGAGCTTGATGCACAGGTTAGGACACCAATTTTTCACCTCATCGGCTGTGAAGTTAGAGCCGTTGTCAGTAATAACGCTATGCGGGACACCATAGTGGTGTACGACACCGGATATAAAATCTATCACCGGTCCGACTTCAGCCGTTTTTACCGGTTTGGCCTACTTAGTGAATTTATCCACCATAACCAGTGAATATTTCTTCTTACGGCTTCCCCCTTTAAGGGGTCCGACCATGTCTAGCCCCCAGACCGTGAAAGGCCAGATAATAGGGATTGTTCTTAGGGCTATGGGCGGCATATGGCTTTGATTGGCAAAAAGCTGGCATCCGACACAGCGCTGTACAAGGGCATGTGCATCTGCTCGGGCCGTGGGCCAAAAGAAACCTATACGGAAGGCCTTGCTTACGAGGGCCCGAGATGCGGCGTGATGGCCACCGAGGCCAGCATGTATTTTGGCCAAGAGCTGCCGCCCCTCCTCTTCGGAGATACATCTTTGAAGAACTCCAGTAGTGCTTTTCTTGTAGAGTTCTCCTTCGTGAACTTTGTAGGCCTTAGAACGTTGAACTATGCAACGGGCCTTGTTCTGGTCATCAGGTAGCTCCTGCCTATTAAGGTAGGCTAAGAAGGATTCGGTCCATGGGGCCATTACCGCCATGATTACATGGGCAGAAGGCGTTGGTTTGGTGCTTGAGCCCCTGATGATATCGAAATCGTGTTCGGCATCCGGGGGTGTGATCGGCGCCGGACTGTCATTACCACTCTCGTCAGGCCATTCCATGGATGGCTTGAAAAGCCTTTCCACAAAGGTGTTAGGCAGGACGGGGTCGCATTTAGCGCCCATTCGAGCAAGGATGTTCGCTGCTTGATTACTGTCTCGAGCCACATGATGAAACTCGAGCCCCTCTAACCGAGCTGATATTTTGAGTACGGCGTTGCGGTAGGCCGCCATCTTTGGATCTTTTGCATCGAATCATTCATTTATTTGAGTAATCGCGAGATTCGAATCCCCACGCACCTAGAGGCGTTTTATGCCCATAGAAACGGACATCCAGACACCATGCAGTAGTGCCTCATATTCGGCCGCATTATTGGAGTCCGTATACATGATTTGTAATACATAACAGACTGTTTCCCTTGTAGGGGATGTTAGGATGACACCAGCCCCCAATCCGGCTAACATTCTGGAGCCGTCGAAGTACATCACCCAGTTGGAGTATGTGTTGTACTATTTAGGGAGTTCGGCTTCTGTCCATTCGGCGGCAAAGTCGGCCAACACCTGAGATTTAATAGCTTGGCGTGGCTTATATGTTATTTCAAATGGTAAGAGCTCAATAGCCCATTTGGCAATGTGGCCGGTGGCGTCTCGATTGTTTATGATGTCATTGAGTGGTACTTCGGAAGCCACTGTGATCAAGCACTCTTGAAAGTAGTGCCGCAGCTTCCGAGATGCCATGAAGACCGCATACGCTATCTTTTGATAGTGTGGGTATCGGGATTTGCATGGTGTAAGTTCCGCCGATACATAGTATACTGGTTTTTGGAGTGGGAATTTCTGTCCCTCTTCCTCTCGTTCGACGACGAGCACAACGCTCACCACCTGGTGAGTTGCAGATATGTACAGCACATAGGTTTGCCGATGTTTGGTGCGGCAAGGATTGGGTTGTTTGCAAACAAAGTTTTTATTTCTTCCAACCCGGCTGCTGCCGCATCCGTCCACTCTAAGTGGTCAGTACGTCGGAGCAGGCGATAAAGCGGCAGTGCCTTTTCTCCCAATCTGGAGATAAAGTGGCTGAAGGCTGCCAGCCACCCAGCTAGTTATTGGACCTGCTTTAGGTCTGTTGGCGTTGCCAATTGTGACAGGGCTCGGATTTTGGCTGGATTTGCTTCGGTTCCTCTATTGGAAACAATGAACCCGAGCAGCTTTCCGGCCGGAACGCCAAAAACACATTTTTCCGAATTGAGCCGTATGTCATATGTTCGGAGGTTGTCGAATGTATGGCTCAAGTCATCCACCAATGATTCAACATGTTTAGTTTTGATGACTACATCATCTACATATGCCTCCACCGTCTTGCCAATTTTTTTCAGGCATGTTTGAATCATGCGTTGGTAAGTGGCGCCGACATTTTTGAGTCTGAAAGGCATAGTGTTGAAGCAGAAATGCCCATACGGAGTAATGAATGTCGTTGCGGCCTGATCGGATTCGTTCATCTTAATTTGATGGTATCCAGAGTATGCGTCGAGGAAGCACAGTGAATCGTGTCTTGCAGTTGCGTCAATGATTTGGTTAATGCGGGGCTGCGGGAAGGGTCCTTAGGGCAGGCCTTGTTGAGGTCTTTGAAATCGACACAAAGGCGCCAGGATTTGTCCTTCTTTGGCACCATGACCAGGTTTGCTAGCCAGTCCGGGTGTTTGATTTCTTTGATGAACCCGGCTTCAAGTAGTTTGGCTAGCTCCTCCCCCATAGCTCATCGCTTGGGTTCGGAAAATTGCCGCAGCGTTTGCTTGACTCGTTTGAACCCCTTTATTATGTTGAGGCTATGTTCGGTCAATCTGCGTGGGATTCCTGGCATATCCGAAGGATGCCAGGCAAAGATGTCCCAATTCTCACGCAGGAACACTCTTAGAGCGGCGTCGATCGTTTGATCCAGCTATGCTCCAATGCCTGTTGTTTTATTAGGATCCGTTGGGTGTACTTAAAATTTGACTATTTCGTCTGCTGGCTTGAAGGAAGTGGATTTGGGTCTCTTGTCGAGGATTACATCGTCCTTGTCCACTATAGAGTGCAGAGTGGTTAGTTCCTCGGTCGCGAGGGCCTCGGATAGCGCCTCAAGGGCCAGGGATGCAGTTTTGTTTTCGGCGCGGAGTGCTATATCCGGATCACTAGTGATAGTGATAACTCTATTGGGCCCTGGCATTTTGAGCTTCATGTACCCGTAATGGGGTATGGCTTGAAAGCGTGTGAATGCGTCTCGCTCTAACAGGGCGTGATACCCACTATAGAAAGGTGCCACGTGGAAGAGCAACTCTTCGGACATGTAGTTCTCCGGTGTGCCGGATATGACATCGAGTTTGATCTTTCCCGAGCTTCGTGCTTCTCGACCGGGGACGATGTCTCGGAAAGTGGTGCCTCTTTGCTCAATGCGACTTTTGCCCATCTGCATTTTTTGGAGTGTATCTTCATAGATGAGGTTCAGTGCGCTGCCGTCGTCCATGAGCACTTTGGTGAGCCGAAAGCCATCCACTATTGGGTTTAAGACCAAGGCGGATGGTGCTTGGACTGGTCTGGCCCTTGGCTCGTCATCGGCGGTGAAAGTTATCGCCATGTCATTCCATGGATTTATTGCGGCTACCTGGTTGACCTCGACAAGGTCGCTTAATGCCCTTTTGCGCCGGTTGTTGGAAGAAAAGGTCTCTAAGATCATAAAAATGTTGAGATCGGCATCCTCCGAGGAGTGCCTCTCTGGAGTAATGTTGGTGAGGATGGCCTCGCCGCTCTTAGCCACCTGCCGGAGTACCCAACATGCCTGAAGGCTATGTGTTGGTTAGGTATTTGGCGTCGTATGTATCTGACAGGGCTTGTCGAGCAGGTCATCAAGGCAAGTTCTGTGTCCCATGAAGGGCTTGACTTTTTTGTCCATGATATGATGATCAGGTGCCCCGTAAGGGTGCGGCCTTTTTGTCCGTCCGGTGGGCTGCTTGAAGGCAGGCGGTTCCCACCGAGCTGTCTGGGCCTTCCAGGCGCTTTCCATTGTGCAGTACTTCTGTATGATGTGTGCCAAATCTACGAAGGGTAGTATGCGGTGGCGGTTGAGGGCGTTAAGGATTCCCTCATTCATACAGTTGCGGCAAAATACTGAAACCACGTCGTCGTCGCAGCAATCTTTGATCTTGTTTTTAAGAAGGAGGAATCTGGCCCAAAAGTGATGGACCATTTCCTCAGGTTGCTGCCGTACATACATTAGGTCGCATACATCTGGTGGACTTGAATTGCTTCGGGAATATTGCTTGTGGTGGGTGGGCGGGTTAAAATCTGAACCCTGACCCACTATTGCATCCGGAGTTTGAAGAATTGGCGAGGTCACCGACCCAGGATCCGGAGTGTCCTGGCGGCCTTTGGGCTCAACGCCCGGTTCTATCTTTGGAGGACATGAGGTCTCTTCCCGAAGATGGGTATCCAGCTCGCATGACTTGGAAATCTGAACATAGCTTGTTCCTAACTTAGGGGGAGAAGTATTCTCGGCCTATTCCTCCACGACCGCTACCAGATGGGTGATTGGGGGGGACCTGATTTCCCTCTGAATGGGTTTAAGCCCAATCCGATCATAGTCTGTTGCAACTCCCAGGGCGGCGATGCGGTCTAGTAGCTCATTTAAGGATGAGACATCTACTGGATCCATCTTTTCAGGATATTCAAGGCCGATGCGAAGATGATGTTTAGCAATTTCGGGGGCTACCTTTGGCTTAACGGCCGCACGAGCGCCCATGGTGAAACCGCCGAGCTGGAGGACCTGTCCCGGAGCTAGGTCCCCTCCAGAGGTAATCTTGTCGTTAATGACAAGGCGAGCTATCAATCCCGCCGTCGACGACACAGTGGAACTCTGAATGAAAGCACCAATGTCGGTGTCAAAACCGGCCGATCTTGGGTAGGGGGTCCCAAACTGTGTGTTTGAAGATCGATGGTAACAGGAGACAAGGGGACGCGATGTTTACCCAGGTTCAGGCCCTCTTAATGGAGGTAATACCCTACTTCCTGCTTGATTGACTTTGATGAGTATAGAGGTTACAAGAGTTGATCTACCTCGAGATCGTAATGGCTAAACCCTAGATGTCTAGCCTATGTAAATTCTGATAGCCTCTATGGACTAACCCCTCTAGTTTATATAGACACCGGAGGGGCCTAGGGTTGTACAGAGTCGGTTTACAGAGAAAGGAAACTACACATCCGGACGTCAATCTTGCCATCCACGCAAAGGAGAGTCCCATCCGGACATGGGGGAGGGCCTTCTATCTTGTATCTTCATGGTCCATCAGTCCGACCCATGCTACACAGCCCGGACACTCGAGGACCCCATAATCCAGGACTCGCTTAGCGTCCCACTCAAAGATATCAAATGCATGTCTTCTGGCTAACATCAATGAGCAAAAATTGACAAGGTTTTCCAATTCCAATATATTAAACTAGTGTCTTCTTGCTAACATCAATGATTAAACTTCGACAAGCTTTTCCCATTCAAAATATGTAATGCCTATGATTGTGGAATGGGCAGGGTTTGTCATCAGTTTGTCATCTGATAGTCCGGTGGCTCAAGGTGACGACGAATGATTAGAGAACCATTCGATGTATTGTGCATGATGAAGTATTACGGAGGACACTGTAACGCCCCGGATCCGATGCGCCAGGTGTCTGCCAGTTATTCGCTGTCGTTGCCATGTCTTCTGCTTGCGTGTTGCATTTTGCCATGTCATCATCTGCATTTCATATCATGTCATCATGTGCATCGCATTTGCATACGTGTTCGTCTCTTGCATCCGAGCATTTTCCCCGTTGTCCGTTTTGCAATCCGGCACTCCGTTGTCACCCGGTGCCCCCTCTTGTCTTCTTTTTGTGAGCAGGTGTCAAACTTTCTCGGAATGGACCGAGTCTTGTCAAGTGGCCTTGGTATACCATCGGTAGACCACCGGTCAAGTTTCGTTCCATTTGGAGGTCGTTTGGTACTCCAACGGTTAACCGGGCATCCGCAAAGTCCATTTGAGTGTCCAGCAGAAACCCCCCTTCAAATATTCCCAAAACCCCTCTAAGTCTCTGCCATGCTCTCGGTCGTTTGATCACGATCGCGTGGGCGAAAACCGCACCTCGTTTGGACTCTCCTAGCTCCCTCTACCTATATAAACACCCCCTCCCCCGAAATTCGCGGATGAATTCCACCCTAACCCTAGCTCCGCTCCCCTCGCGCCGCCGGACATGTCCGCGCCGCCGTCGGACACGTCCAGCCGCCGCCCTCCGCGAATCGCACGCCGCCACCTGTCCCTGGCCGCCGGCCCGTGCGAGCCCGTCGCGGGCCCGCCGAGCCCATCTAGCGCCGCCCCGAGCCCGCGCGTTCTCCGCCGCCGCGTCCATCTCCGGCCACCGGAGCTCCGCCGGACTCCGCCGCCCGCCATCCCTCCGCCGCCGCGGGTTCTGCCTCCCGTCGCCGCCGGGCTCCGCCCGCGCCGCCGTGCGCCCTCCGGCCGCCGCCTCCTCGCGCCGCACAGCTCCCTCTGCCGCCGGCGCCCGACCGCGCCTCTCCTCGCCGCCCGCCCCGCCGTCGGTGTGCCTCGCCTTCGCCTCTCCTCCGCCGCGCGCTCGCGAGCGCCTCCCCGTGCCACCTCACCGCCGCCGCCAGAGCGCGCCGCCCCTTCCTCTCTCCGGCGACTCGAGCCGGCGACCCCGAGCCCGATCTGCACTGCCGACCCGGCGTTGACTTCGTCCCCCCCCCCCCTCGAGGTCGAAATATTTCTAAGTCCCCAGTTCTTATCATTATGTGTGCATGTTCAACTGTGTGTAACTCCGTGCATGTCGAATTGTTCGTCTCGCGATGCTCTTCATTTTGTTCCATTGCACCTTGTTCATTTGAGTCCATCTTGATGCCCTAATCTTTGTTGGAAGAGGGCTAGTTGCTGTTATTCTCTGGTTCTTATCAGAACTTGGTGATTTGTCATTTTTGTATCATTTATTCTGTGCATCTTATGAGCATGAGCTCTACATGTGTTTTGAAGTATGCCATGCCATCTTTCCATTGGTGTAGTCCATGTATTTTTTTGATCTCTGTGGTAACTAGCACGAGCATGCAAAGTAGGTCCCGTAATATTTCTGATTTCAGGGACTTAGTGATTTCTCTAAGTCCTTGTCTGCTGTAATTTTGTTGCCATGTAAACTTGATGCTACAGAGAGATCCATGCATATTTTGGAGATATTCAGTAAGGATGTTTTGTAGCTATAGTTGTAATTGATCCATTAATGCAATTGTTTGCAATTATGGAGTGCCATAGCATGACTCAATCTTGCTCTACTTTTGCTATAAAATATTTCTGGCAGATTCTTAACATGATATGCAATTTTGCCAAGCTTATTGTAGTTGATCCATACATGCTATGCAATTGCTCTTGCCATGGTTAGCTTCATAAACATGCCATCTTATTGTAGGTGTGCTTGGTTTGTCATGCATTGCTCTGTAGTGAGTGCATCATGCTCACAAAGAGGCCTACATATTAATATTTCTGCCATGCTCTGTTTTCTGCTAAGTCTGAAACCTGATAACGGAACTTGCTATGTTTACGTGCTTGCCATCATATATTCTGGTCCTTTTTGGCTTATGGTCAGTAAGGGACTTTTGTTATATGCTTTGAGTGGATTCATTCCATGCCTTGTTTTGCCATGTTAAGTTCCTGTAGCATGTTGATTTCGTGCTCTGAACATTGCAACCTGATGCTGTTTCTGTCATGTCCAGTAATTATGCTAAGTCTGTGAATCTGTTATTATTTTGCAATCTTGCCATGTCCTTTTGAGCATGTTCTACTGATTTCTGGAGATAGCTCACTGTTCATGTTTTGTTGTGCTTTACCTGTACATCATGCCCATGTCTTTTGTTTTCATGTTAAGGTGCTGTAGCATATTGTTTTGATGCTTGCATTATGCCTAGTTGCTGTTTTGGACAGATTGTTGCTATGTATTGTTTGGAGTGTATGTGTTGCACCGTTGCTCCGTTTTGAGCATGCTCTATATGAAACTTGCTTAGATTTGCGTTTAGTTTCATATTACCATGTTGCATCCTTGTTTTGGGGTGTTTGCTTGATGTTTGTATGCATTTTGCATCAATGTCATGTTTAACTTGTTTTGCTCATATCTTCTAGACCGTAGCTCCGAATCTATTGAACTTTATATGTAACTTGACTAGAATTTCGTGTAGATCATCATGGTGCTCTTTAACTTGCTGTTTTACAACTTCAACTTAATGTTTATTCAGTTCTGGACCAATTTCGAAATTTGCATATGAGGACTTACCGGAATTGTTATAGGTTGTTTCCGGCCTCATTTAAACTTGCCTTGATGTGTTGTTCTTGTATGCATCATCTCTTGTCATGAGTAGCTCCATATATCCTTGTCATGCATCTTACTTGGTTGAGCATCATGCCTTGTTCTTGTGTGGTGTGTTTACCTGGTTGTGTGCTTCTTCTCGATAGTTCCCGTGTCGTTGCGATCGTGAGGATTCGTTCGTCTTCGTGGCTTCATCTTCTTCATGGATTCGTTCTTCTTCCTAGCCGGATTTCAGGCAAGATGACCGTCACCTTGGATCTCATTACTATTCATTGCTATGCTAGTTGCTTCGTTCTATCGCTTTGCTGCGCCACCTATTCACTTGTTCCTGAAGCCTCCCAAATTGCCATGAACCTCTAACCTTTGTCACCCTTCCTAGCAAACCGTTGTTTGGCTATGTTACCGCTTTGCTCAGCCCCTCTTATAGCGTTGCTAGTTGCAGGTGAAGATGAAGATTGCTCCATGTTGGATTATGTTTATGTTGGGATATCACAATATCTCTTATATTATTAATGCATCTATATATTTGGTAAAGGGTGGAAGGCTCGGCCTTATGCCTGGTGTTTCCACTCTTGCCGCCCTAGATTCCGTCATACCGGTGTTATGTTCCCGGATTTTGCATTCCTTACACGGTCGGGTGATTTATGGGACCCCCTTGACAGTTCGCTTTGAATAAAACTCTTCCAGCAAGGCCCAACCTTGGTTTTACCATTTGCTCAGCCTATTTCTTTTCCCTAGGGAGTCGCTCTCTCGAGGGTCATCTTATTTTACCCCCCGGGCCAGTGCTTCTCTAAGTGTTGGTCCGAACTAAGTAGACTGCGGGGCCACCTCGTGGAAACTCGAGGTCTGGTTTTACTCGTAGGATGTCTCATCCGGTGTTGCCCTGAGAACGAGATATGTGCAGCTCCTATCGGGATGTCGGCGCATCGGGCGGCTTTGCTGGTTTTGTTTTACCATTGTCGAAATGTCTTGTAACCGGGATTCCGAGACTGGTCGGGTCATCCCAGGAGAAGGAATATCCTTCGTTGACCGTGAGAGCTTATCATGGGCTAAGTTGGGACACCCCTGCAGGGTATTATCTTTCGGAAGCCGTGCCCGCGGTTATGTGGCAGATGGGAATTTGTTAATATCCGGTTGTAGATAACTTGACACTTGACCTTAATTAAAACGCATCAACCGCGTGTGTAGCCGTGATGGTCTCTTCTCGGCGGAGTCCGGGAAGTGAACACGGTTTCTGGGTTATGCTTGACGTAAGTAGGAGTTCAGGATCACTTCTTGATCATTGCTAGTTCACGACCGTTCCTTTGCTTCTCTTCTCGCTCTTTTTTGCGTAAGTTAGCCACCATACATGCTTAGTCGTTGCTGCAACCTCACCACTTTACCCCTTCCTTTCCCTTTATGCTTTGCTAGTCTTGATACCCATGGTAATGGGATTGCTGAGTCCTCGTGGCTCACAGATTACTACAACACCAGTTGCAGGTACAGGTTGTGTGATGATCATGACGCGAGAGCTATGTTTACTTGTTTTGGAGTTCTTCTTCTGCTTCTTCTTCGATCAGGGGATAGGTTCCAGGTCGACAGCCTGGGCTAGCTGGGTGGATGTCGTTTGAGTTTCTGTTTATGTTTCATCCGTAGTCGGATGTTGATCTTATGTATGTTGTATTGATGTATTCTTGCGACATTTGTATGCCTTGTATGTATCCCCAAATATTATGTAACATTGATGTAATGATATCCACCTTGCAAAAGCGTTTCAATATGCGGTTCTATCCTTGGTGGGGCCTTCGAGTCTCTTTAGGATAGTATCGCATATTGGGCGTGACAAGTTGGTATCAGTGCCTCGACCGACCCTAGGAGCCCCCCTTGTTTGATCGTGTAGTTTGGTCGTTGTTGAGTCTAGAAGAAAACTTTTTCTGAGTCTAGTTATATCGGAGAGTAGGAATTCTTTTTACTCCTCTGCCTCTTCGTCGCTCTGGTGAGAAATCTTGACGTAGGTGTTTTGAACTATTCCTCTTCCCCTTCAAATTTTCTTCAGGATCACGTGGTTAGTTTTCTTCGTTGTCCATCCTTTTTCTATCCGGCGCATTTCTCTTCGAGTGTTTTCGGTCCTCGTCATCTTTTGCGAGATCAGTCCTCAGTTATTTCTCTTCTGTCGTTTTCCCTGTCCGAAGTTGTCCTTGTTTTTCCCACCCGCCCACCCTTCTTCTTCTCAGAACCTGAGTTCGTAATCGAGTATCCATTCTACTCGTGCGAAAACTTTGCATTCTCCCCTCAATTATTTCAACCGGTGCTTTTCTCTTCAAAGCTATTAGTCGATTTCCCCTTCCAAGTTGCCGTTGTTTTTCCCGCCCTCCCACCCTTTTATTCCCGGAGTCTGATCTGCTATTCAGGCATCTATTTCATTCGTGCGGAGCCTCTTCAGTCTTCCGTCAATTATTTCAACTGGTGAATTTTTTTGCCTCGTTCGACATTCTTCATCTCTTTTCTTCTCCGGTGGATTCAATTCCAATTTTTCGGTAGTAACCATATTCTTTCCTCGGCTCAAATATGTTCCGTTGCTCGTTCCCCTCTCGTCATTTAATCGTTCCGGAGTGATGAAGACATCTCAGGAGATTCGTCTGTGTTCGAATTAATTCGAGGTTGTCACCTCATTCAAATATTTCTATTGTTTCGGGGCATCGTCTATCTGATCAACAATCCTTTTTCAACGGTATTTCTTTTCGGTGGGCCCTAACCCACAGGTCTTTTCCCAGGATCTTACCTGACTCTTCTAATTTTACCGGAGTTACTCTCAAATCCTTTCTGAAGTTTGACGTAAGTATGTATTTCATCAGTCAGACGCCTTCCAATTTCAAATTATTTTCACTGTTGACTCTACCTCTTCGATTTTCATTACCCCGGAGTATCTCAACAATTTTGGTGTTATTTCTCGTCGTCATTGTCAATTTTTGAGGACCGAAGAAGAATTTCTCTTAAATCTTGTTCGTTCTCCCGGAGATTCGCGGTGCTAGCTCGATATTAGCCTATCCAACTGTTTCTAGCCGTGCATTTATTTTCAACCATCCGGAGTTTCTCAGGAACTGTTTTTTCCGTCTCAGTTATCCGGAGGTCATCTTTTCGGTATATTTCGTCAATTCTAAGTTTTCTAATCCGTTCTCCAATTATTCTTTATTCATGCCCTTCGTTCGTTTACATATTCTTCCGGTGCTGCGTTCAAGTATGCTTCAACCAGCTCGCGATCTCTTCTTTTTTATTGCATCTTGTTTCCCTCACCTATATTCGTGCTTTTCCTATTTTTCCCGGTGAGTCATCCTCCTTCGTCAGTCAATTTTTAGAATTCTTACGGTGGTTCGTTCAAGATTCTTTCTGTTGTTATCTTACCAATCAATTAATTCGTTCTTTCCAAATCCTACCGGTGGTTCACGAAGATTTTCTCAAGTTTTGACGCTATATCTCCCTTTTAATCTTTCCAACGAGAAAAAGTAGTATGCGAAATCCGTTGTTTCTCATCAATTTAATTGATGAAGGATAAGCATAACGTAAATTCTTATTCTTATTTCATCGTCGCCAAGAAATTCCTTTTCTTCAGAGTTTATTCTTGATGAACAAATTCTAGTTCCAAGTGTTTTCATCTTTTTCTTTCCCGGAGTTCAAATTTCCTCAGCTTTTTCGTCGTAACCTCCATCTAAATCATCGCAAGGCTTTAATCTTATTTCTTTTCTTCCTTCAATTTTATCTCGTCATCCTTTTGGTATCGGAGTTTCTTCACGATGGTTCGGCATGATTTAATTCTTTTCTCAAGTGTTCTTCAAGATTCTTATCGAAGGAGCTCAAGTATTTTTCCTTTTTCCTTTCGAAGTGCAATTAAACCTCCGTATTCTTTTGAAGTGGAGTTTGGCATTGCTTCATTCTCTCTCAGCTATTCAATCTTTTCCGCTTGTGGTAGGTTACCACCTCATAATTTTGAGATGTTATACATAAGTCCACATCAAGCTTATTCTTTTGTTGTTGAATTTCCAACAACTCCATTCAATGTTTGCTTCGAAGGATGCTCTCCATTTCATTTGTGGCACAAGTTGTCATTTTCTTCCCCGTTCTTATCATTCCACTCTTTCAAGTCTTCCGGAGATTTTGTGTTGTTCCTCAACTCAAGTATCATCCCATTTCTTGAGCTCGTGCTGTCTAAATCCTTTCAGTCTTATTGGTTTCTTATCTAGTTCTAATCGGAGTGGTTTCAGAGTCTATCTGATTCCGTGAGCATTCGATTCTCGTCATTCTCGTCGTTCCTTTCTTCTCGAGTGCTCTCGATTCCTTGATTTCCTCTTGCGTTCTTATTCCTTTTTCTATCTTCTCCCAACCGGAGTGGTTTTGATTTCAGTCTTATTCCTTGAGCTTTTGCTTCTTATCGCACTCAACATTCCTCTTTTCTTCTCGAGTGTTTCTGACTTTGTTCACCCGCATTGTCTTGTTCTTGTTTTACCTCATCCTTTTTCTCTTCCGTCTCGGTCCTAAGATCTCGGGACGAGATCTCTTGTTAGTGGAGGAGTGTTGTAACGCCCCGGATCCGATGCGCCAGGTGTCTGCCAGTTATTCGCTGTCGTTGCCATGTCTTCTGCTTGCGTGTTGCATTTTGCCATGTCATCATCTGCATTTCATATCATGTCATCATGTGCATCGCATTTGCATACGTGTTCGTCTCTTGCATCCGAGCATTTTCCCCGTTGTCCGTTTTGCAATCCGGCACTCCGTTGTCACCCGGTGCCCCCTCTTGTCTTCTTTTTGTGAGCGGGTGTCAAACTTTCTCGGAATGGACCGAGTCTTGTCAAGTGGCCTTGGTATACTACCGGTAGACCACCGGTCAAGTTTCGTTCCATTTGGAGGTTGTTTGGTACTCCAACGGTTAACCGGGCATCCGCAAAGTCCATTTGAGTGTCCAGCAGAAACCCCCCTTCAAACATTCCCAAAACCCCTCTAAGTCTCTGCCATGCTCTCGGTCGTTTGATCACGATCGCGTGGGCGAAAACCGCACCACTTTACCCCTTCCTTTCCCTTTAAGCTTTGCTAGTCTTGATACCCATGGTAATGGGATTGCTGAGTCCTCGTGGCTCACTGATTACTACAACACCAGTTGCAGGTACAGGTTGTGTGATGATCATGACGCGAGAGCGATGTTTACTTGTTTTGGAGTTCTTCTTCTGCTTCTTCTTCGATCAGGGGATAGGTTCCAGGTTGGCAACCTGGGCTATCTGGGTGGATGTCGTTTGAGTTTCTGTTTATGTTTCATCCGTAGTCGGATGTTGATCTTATGTATGTTGTATTGATGTATTCTTGCGGCATTTGTATGCCTTGTATGTATCCCCAAATATTATGTAACGTTGATGTAATGATATCCACCTTGCAAAAGCGTTTCAATATGCGGTTCTATCCTTGGTGGGGCCTTCGAGTCTCTTTAGGATAGTATCGCATATTGGGCGTGACAGACACGAACCATCTGAACATTTTGTGCAGTTCCACTAAAATCAAGCTGAGCATCCTTGTGGATTTCGTATTTATATGCTTGCAAGAAAACAAAGACACGTCAGCACACACATGAATATTGGCCCCAGTGTCAACCCACCAATCGGTGGACTAACAAACTAAAAGTATGGTAAACAGATTACCATACCCAGATGTCCCATCATTGTTGCTTAGAGTGACATTGACAGACTTGGAGTCCTATCCTGGCTTCTTGTACTTGTTTGGGCACTTGTTTGCCCAGTGTTCCTCCAAACCACAAGTAAAGTAGCCATCTCTCTTTTTGTCTTTCTTCTTACCCGTCTTAATGGCCGACGTTGGCAGCTCCATTCAAACAGATAGTACGGTGGCTCAAGGTGACAACGAATGATTAGAGAACCATTCAATGTATTGTGCTTGATGAAGTATTATGTAGGACACAAACCATCTGAACATTTTGTGCAGTTCCACTAAAATCAAGCTCAACATCCCTGTCTGCATAAATACAGAAAAAGCGTGATGAATATAATAGTGGTACTAGTTGATTAAACATACGCTTACAACTATAATCATCTTCATTATCTTTAATAGGAAAAGATAGCAATACAAGAGCTTGAATTAAACATTTATTCAAAACAATACAACAATATAAGTAGCACAACATAACAAAGCACAATCATGTGGATGAAGAACGATAATGACCTCGTTTGTTATAGATGTGTCGGCAACTGACTTGGTCATACCTTTCCTTGTGGAGTGAATTTTGCACTCCACGTGTTGTTGAGTTGCCCATGCTCTCTGCAGACTAGTCATGTCACCAGCATCTACTAATACTCTGTAAAGCTTCTCGATCATTCCTTCTGCAATGTAGCGCAAACAGTGACTCCTTCTTTCTACAAAGTGGTAAGACCAACTGGACCCACTAATGCAGCAGTTTTCCATAGACACATTGGCTCTTTTTGTGCAGTTCAACTAAAATCAAAGTCAAAATAAAACCGAGCTTTAATTTTGATATCCCTGTAAGCAACAATAGGTATAAGGGAAACTATTACTGAGAAATAACGGTTGATGACTTGTACTCCTAGAAGAAAAACATCTACTGATCTACCTTATCTTAATGGGAAACAAAGTAGGAGAGTAGAAATTCTCAATCAGTGTGATTCATTCATATTAACTGAGATATTATCTTAACAATGCCTTGTTTCAACATGTATAAAGAACGACAAAGCACAAAAGTACCATTCCTAAAACAATGCGACTGATTCATTTTAGCAGAGATATTATCTTAACAATACCTTGGTTAAACATGTAGAAAGAACAACAAAGCTGGATAGTACCATTTGTAAAACACTGTAACTGATATATAATAACAGAGACATTATGCGAACAATACATTTCTTAAACATGTACTCTGGTCGATCCCTAATAGAAATGGTACTCCCGCCGATCCCTAACAAGTGGTGTAGTTTTGCACTAAGATTCAGTAGTTAATTCTGAGAGTGGCATTGCTTAATTTTACCAGCGGCATTAGATTAACAATACAAGCAGCACAACATCTCAAAGCACACTGCACAATCATGTGGACGAAGGCCTGTACTGACCTTTCATGAGACAGACAAGATAAAATACGAACCTACCAACACGAATAGGAAATCCAATCTCGTTTTGTGCAGTTGCACTGAAATCAAGCAAAGTTGCCGGTGTGACATTTAAGTTCGCTATAGCAACAACTTAAATAGATATCCCTATTTTAACAGAGGCAAAAAAGGAAACAAATACTGGGCAATAAAGGAGGATGAAACAAATGGCGACAAAAAGAAGCATCTAACTTATCTTGATGGAAAACAAAGTAGGACAGTAGCATTTCTAAAACGGTTGCATTGATTCATATTAACAGAGACATTCTCTTAAAACAACATTTGTTAAAAACGTATTTTACTTTTAACAGTGGCATTGCTTCAATTTACCAGCGGCATTCTTAGATTAACAACAGAAAAATAGTTGTATGGGACATGGGACATGCCAGCACCATGTGCGTCCACACATATAAATGGGTGATGCAGAGTATGTTGCCAGGTAGCATATCTGCATTGGTCCCATATTTGTTTTCTTTGAACCTTTTTCCTATGTGAGGGCAGCAAATCTAGTCTTGCACAAACTACCGACGCTCCAGTTTCTTTCCTTTTTCAACAAAGAGATCGGTTCCTTACAGATGTGTGTACTGGGTTACCCCCTTTTTCCCCTTTCGACCGACAAAGTGGCTGGATAGCCAGTCTATACTACTTTCCCTCCCTCCTTTCCTCATTGAACCACGTCCTAGATTCATGCTCCACCCCACCGCACCCTTCTTTCCTCTTTGAACCAAGACCTAGATTCGACTATAGAATCGAAAAAGATCTGCATGCAGCTAGAGCAATGACGTTTTCAAAGAGTGTTATACCTTAGGGTCGTCAGGATGTGGCTAGACGTGCGGCGGGAGGCTGGATCTGCCCACACTACGTATGACAGTGAGGAAGATGGGGTCAGTGGCCTCCCGCACAGGCGCTGGGTGAAAGAGAATAGCGTAGCTGGCAGTGGATTGCCTCCCTCGCCGAAGGCGATAGAGTGAATGCTGCACTTCCTCCCCTTCCCGGTGCGACGGGATCCGGACAGCTCCTTCACTAGCTGTGAGGGGGGAGAGAGACAGAGGACAACACAATCTTGTTTAGATCTGGTAAAGATGGTGAGAGACTGTGAATATAGCAAACCCTAGCAAAGGAACACTAAGCCTCCAGCGTGTATATATATGTAGTGCGGCGAGAGTGTGGAGAGGGCAAACCCTAGCGAACAAGCGCTGAGGCTCCAGCTTATATAGTACTACATATATAGTACGGACTGAGCTCCGGTGCCTTAACTGCACCTGTGTTTGGCTGTATGACAGGTGGGTCAGCCACAAGTTGGGCCCACCTGTCATACACCCAAAGGCAGGTGCACTAAGTCAATCAAGCTACGTCCATATAGTACTCGTGTATACTACTAATATATAATGGAGTGGTTTTCTTATTCTCTCCATAACAATCATTTTAAATTGTGTAAGTACGAAACAAAACTCTTTATTTAACGTACCAGTGAAGAAAACTACTACTTACGATGAACTAACGATCCACGCGTCCTGGTCGCACTTCCTGTCCTTCACGTGTGGTACACTACCCTCTGTTAAGTGAACAACCACACATGTGCCAAATTATCAGAAACGTGTGAGAGTGTGTTCAAATAAAGAATTTTAATTTCAATTATCGGAAAGGTCTGAGAGTATGTACAGTTTTCCCTCTCTCAATAATTATGGTATGTTGTGTTCGTCCTAAACTTGGTCAAACTTTACAAAGTTTGACTTCAATCAAAACTATTATGGACAGTAAATAAAAATGGAGGGCTACTACGTCGATCCGGGTTGTTAGTGCACACCATTTTTTTAATCAAAGGCTGACCACATATTTAGTTAATAGCTGGACTAATAAAATTACAGGGGAGCTGAAGATAAAGTTGTGAGAAGGCTTAGAAATCAATACAAAACTTATGCTCTTAGTACCAACGTCAATCCTTCTTCGAGGAAACATTTGGTTCATAGCCAATTGTGTGATAAAATTGCACCAACGTGAAAGACGAATGTGTCTCCAACGCAACCAAGGTGGACTGATGAAGGATATCATCTTTGTGGGCAACAAGCAAAGACCACTGATGGAAGACAGCTTGTTTTTCATTGAAAATCGATCAGCCTCACCAGCTGATGCAACCATGAGGCGCAACCATAAGCATTGATAGGTCATCGTGGTGATGCATCATCCATTTGGCATCAAGTTTGGGTAAGGCACCTATGAAGTTCGACAAATTCTCACCGTGGTCTGTTTCTTCTTAGTAATCAAGCTCGAGGAAGGAAGAACCACGTGGCAGAGGATAGTGAGGCGGACCAACAATGGCCATCCAATTTTTTGCAGTTCCACTAAAATTGAGGAAGACATGCCCAGGTATGGAGATACACATCGTTGTTTGCAAAAATATAAAAAAGGGGATATAGTGTTGTTACTTTGTTTTGGCAGTGGTACAAGATTAACAATGACATCTCAATTGTCAATAAGAATTAATGAAAAGTACACCAACAAACAGAAGCATCATGATTATGTTGATGGGAACTAAACCAGGATACCCGAGAAAAAAAGCATTTCTTCATTTAACTAGTGATAGTATTAGATTAGCAGCAGCAATAGGAGCATATGAACAATGACCGCACAACCACCATGTACTTTTTGTCGAAACAACATGTATACCTCCACCGAGGCATAAACCAGGACAACTTTTCGAGTGGCATTTCCTCTATAATAGTAGGCGATGTTGGACCAGCTGACGAACCCTAGCTACTGTACATGGCGGGCTGGGGAGTAGTCGCGTAGAAGAAAACCCGCATACAGCAACCTGGGGAGCTAGACTAGTACAAGAAGTTATACCACAGGTGCGCGAGATGTCGCTTAGGAGGGCAGGCTAGATCTGCCCACATGATGACAGCGAACAAGGGTGCGGAGGACCTTCGTCCGCGCCAGCGCTGGCTCTGAGAGGATGGTGCGCATCGGCTTCCTCCATCGCCGGCGGCGACAAGGTCAACGCTGCACCTCTCACCTCCCACAGCGGACGGGATTTGGCCGGATCTATGACCACCGGTGAGGAGAGAGATAGAGTGTACACTGTCATCTTGTTTTGATATGGAGAGGGTGAGAGAGCGAGACGCGAGAAACCCTATCAAACAAGAGGTTATATATACAATGGAGTAAAAAAATCTCCATAGCATTCGATCAAAAACACGGCCCCGCTTCCAGGTCGCGAGAGTCATCGCGCACACACGCATAGACATAGACATGCATGTCCGTGTTTATGTAAAATTCGGTTTCCATCTCTAATCATATTTTTCCAACTGGCACATTATTTACGTTGTTAATTATATACGCAACAATATTAACGTACAACATCTCTTGTTTGCGGGCGACCGGACCGATGCCATGCCCGCTCCTGACCAACCCGAACCCTCTTCATCACCCGCGTCTGCTTCCCGCCTGAAATGGTCAGTGCCGCATTCATGCCCAGCCAGAGCGGACGCGACCTCTCACTGGCGCCGGCATTGAAGCGGCGCGCTGGCCGAGAGAGCGTCGCCCGTGCCGCTTCCCGGGGCACGCGACTGCTCCGCGTTCAAAGGTCGCAATAGCCGGCCACAACATGCATGTAAAAAGTTCTTGGGAGTCCATGCTACAGCTAGCTGTCCTCCCCCAACTTGTCAATATCTTCCAGTATTGCTAGTACTCCATGGCGCAATCCATCGACAAGCAGGCAGGAAAGTTATCGTATACTCGGTTTGCGGTGAGTGGCATGCCGAGCGACCATGTGGGGTGGAGCCGTGGAGGAGAGTGAGACACAAACGCGACAGACGTGATTTAAACGTTGGTTTTGCTCAATGGCGCGATCCAACGAAACGAAACATTGGTTTCTCTCCGTTTCCATTTTTTCTTCGGAAAAACGAAAACTTTCCACTCCATTTTCATTCCTACTCCAAGGTTGCCCCGTTACAATACAACATTCCATCAAATACAAAGGAAAACTAACACGCATGCTGATGCATCTCAATGATTCACAGATCATAGCCAATATTTACTTCACAAGTGAAGACAAAAGTTGTGAGAGTGTGTACAAAAGAAAAACTACTGATGGGGTCACTACAACTTAAACCCTAAACCCTAAACATGATTTAATTTCCTGGCTAGGTAGAACCTGTCGAAGGAAAGACGGCTGGCACCCTCGGATCATACGATGCTTTTGTGCAATTCCACTAAAATCGAGCTGAGCATCCCTGATGGCAAAGATATTTAAGAAGTGTGATTAGAATAATAGTACTGGCACTAGTTCATGAGACATAAACTTATCACAAATAGAAGCCGGTAGAAGTAGAGAAAGAACGACATGGAGATGGAGCTACATGGGGAGCTGCGGCAGTGGAGCAAGCTGGCTCCAAAAGGAAGATGTACCTGGGACGTCGCGCTCTAGCTAGAAGGGCGGTTGGGAGGCGACATCAGCCCATACCACGGGGACCCCTGATTGGGACGCGCCGACTGTGGGTTTTCACCCTCGCCGATTTCGACGGCGTTTACGCAGAACATCGTTCCCTTCCCCCAGCGGCGGCATCAGGCCGGATCTCTAACAAACAGTGTGGCCACCGTTGTTCTATGCTTGTGAAGAGAGCAACCCAAGCAAGCAGGCATGTAGCTTAGGCTCCTGCTAGTGTATATACAATGGTTTTCTTTTTCTCTCCATATCAACCATTTTATATTGTGTACGTGTCATTGAAGAGTGAAATGATCGTTGCTTCTTCTGACTAACTTACTGAGTGATTTGACTGCTCCTTAGTGGCCCATACACGTACTCCCCCTACGTATGACTGTTCCTGAGTCTCACTTGTACTTATCTCTATTTTCTTGCATCACACGTAGACAGGATACGCATAAAGGAATTTTGTTACTGCACGTTGTTACGTAGTACTACTAGTACCTACTGCCTTCTTCCGGTTCACTACTGGCACTCTCTCCGTCCTGGCTTATTGGTCCCCTTTGTACTCAATTCGTGGGCTCATTTTCCTCAAGAAATTGTCTTTACCAACATATTAATATCGAGAATGCATGCGTGAACAACGAATGATTAAACCTTGCATGCAACGTTTCGACAAAGCATTGAGTTATGAAAATGTGAATGTAAGGGACTACAACCTCGTGCATGCATGCAACAGTCACACGTACACATGGACGCAAACGTGTGCGATGCCCTAATGCATGCATGTCCGAGCACACTACGGAACACACATGGTCACGCTCAAGTGCTCAACCTACACGTGCATGCACACACATACTCAGCCAGGGTGAGCTAGTGACCGTATAAACACCAGAAAATGTATATATTGAGCGCAATGAGCATATTCCACTAACCGTATTTTTACAAATATACAGTGACAGACATTGTATTTATCTCATTTGAAATTAAGCCATATTAACCGGAAAGGAGGCAGTATGGACTAGCATTACTTCGTTGTGTCCCGTCAACTTGCCGAACAAGGAGAAGCTTGCAGGACGTGAGAAGCTTGCGCGCGGTGGCTCGCAGGACAAGGAGAAACTTTTGACTAATGCAAGCTCTCCCTCGCTCAGGCGGTGGATGTGCAACAGTTAATTCGTTGTCAGATTGCCAGAAGCATACACTGTACAAGTACCATTATTCAATTTCCCGAAGAGGCGAACAACCAAGCGCAAATTTTACTAGTACTAGTACTACTACTATAGAGGTACGTACTACTACTAGGATCCGGATGGAGGACCGCCTGCACTCTTATTTTATTTTTAAATGTGATAAAGCAATCTTCAACACATTTGGTTCTCTTCGAGGTTTCTCGCATGTGATAATGGAAGTTGATTGCATGGAAGACTCGCCACAATTCTCGCTTAATTCTGGCTCATATCCTGTTACAAATAGGAGCGCTCGGTAATATTTTCTCTTTTTTTGTTATTCAACATGTAAACAGGTCAGCAAACCTTGCGGTGCATCTTTGTGCGAACCGTGCTTGCTGCACTTTGAATGTGACCGAGAGTTGTCTTGATGAAACACCTTGCTTCCTTCTTATTTTTGCGGGGTACCTCGCTTCCTAGTGACCAGTCTCTTGGCTGATCGTCCTAAGATTGCTTATATATGAATAAAGCTCTCTCATTTACCCGCCAAAAAGATTAAGCCATATTAAGCGGAAAGGAGGGAGTATGGACTAGCACTACTTTTTGGATTGTCTCGTCAACTCGCAAAACGAGAAGAAGCTTGCAAGACAAGGTGAAGCTCGCTTACGCCCACTCCGTCTACCTCAAGCCTAGTGGCTCGCAGGACGAGGAGAAGCTTTTGACTAATGCAACCTACCCTCGCCCAGGCGGTGGACATGCAGCAATTCATTCGGTGTCAGATTGCCAGAGGCATACATTGTAGTACCCAACATGCGGAGTACCATCATTGTTCGACTTCACGAAGAGGCGAAGAGCCAAGCGCAAGTTTTAGTAGTACGGGTAGTACTACTATTAGAACCGCATGGTGGAGCATCTGTACTCTTATTTTATTTTAATCTCTGATAAAGTACACATTTATTCGGGAGAAGTGCGGAAAACGGCAGCCCAATAGTAGTATTAAAAAACATCGAACATGTAATGATGATATCGATCAACCATGCTCGAATATATCTTGGCCTCCGTGGTAATGATGATATCGATCAACCATGCTCGAATATATCTTGGCCTCCGTGCGAGCCCGTCTGTGTGTTCTCGCTCCTCGTCTCTCTCAAGGAACGGCGGGTTGGCCATTTTGCCATCAATTGAGATCGGTTTGCTCACACCCCGGTCCCACATGTCAGTGATATGCCAAGAGGAAGTGCGTTGACCAACTGGCCATACGCGTACTTGGTTTTGCACCTTCATACTGCTCCTCCCTCCATTACAGTTTATAGGGCATGCTTCATTCTGATGCATTTCTCTCCATGCATTTCCACCACCAGAGAGACTTTAGATGCGTTTGGTTTAATTCTCAATTAATTAGGGCATGGTAACCACAATTTTCTCTCGATGTACTACGTGTGTACGCGGAGTCGAGTAAGTGCATGCATGTGTGTACCCGGGGTGGAAGCACTGCATGCATGTGTGTACGCATTATTTCCTCTAGTAATAGCCGCCGTGCTATAACTACCAATTCTATTTTTCATGCCAATTGCTAGTCGCCTTGGTCCCAGAGATTGTTTTTTTGAAGCGCGCTCTATAAACAGTGACGGAGGGAGTAATATGAGCGGATTCAAAGAAGAGTGTATTGATGGTTGCTTCTTCCAAGCAACTTACAGTGGGAAAGGTGGGGCTTATGATTTGACTGCTCATTACTCACTACTAGTGCGGCACAACGACCGGGCTGAGTCCCCCATGCGGTTGTGCACTACTCCCTCTGTTCTTAGATATACTACGGAGTATTTGTCTTTCTAGAGATTTCAACGAGTGACTACATACGAAGAAAAATGAGTGAATCTACACTCTAAAATATGTCCATTTGAAATTTGTAAAAAGACAAATATTTAGAAACTGAGGAAGTATAATTTTGTGCATGGCACATGGACCCGGATGCAGAAGAGGCTTCTGGCAATGCTATCAAGCTTGCAGCATTTGTTTACATAATTGACGTACTATACAAATAATTTTCTAGCGACATGAAATTGTACAACGCTCTGAGCTTTCAGCTTTTGTTTCGTGTGACTTTCCATCCATGCTCTTTCAGAAAAAATGAAAAACTAACTTCCATGCTAATGCATCTCAATGATTAGCATATCAGAGCTAATATTTACATCACAACTGAAGACAAAGTTGTGAGAAGGTGTTATATTAAAATTGATCCATGCTTTCATTGGCAGCAACTTCCCCCCAGTTCTGTCTAAATCAGCAAGGCATGTTGGGAAAAAAGTAGCTGTCTGGAGCTGAGCGTCCCTGTTCCAAAGATATTAAGTGTGATTACAATAATAGAGGACTGTTGATGAAACAATAAACACACAAATAGAAGCTTGTCACCTTTGCAGTCTCTCTTAATACTAACTAGTTGGAGAAGATTAAGCAAATAGTTGGAGAATATTAGGCTCGGAGTTGGATGAGGAGGATAGAGCAAAACCAATCTACCTTTGTGCAGTCGCACTGAAATGTAGAGACGTTGCCCGTGTGACATTTTAGTACAACTGCAGAAAACACTCTTAAGAAAAAAGTGATTTGTGCAGTTCACCAAAAGGTCGCAATAGCAATGAGGTGAAATGGATAGCCATGTTTGCAAAAAAGAGGTAGAAAGGAAACATTTACTGGACAATAACAGTTGATGACACATACGACGACAAAAAAGAAGCATATTCCTTGTCCTAAGGGAAAATAACAACACGGTTGTGTTTGTCTAAAACGGTGTGAGGACGAGATTGCAATATGGAAAGTACGCTGGACGAGCTACGTTTTGGGCAAAGAACTATGGAAGGTCCACATGCAAGATTTTCCACATGTAGCGACGTGGGAAGATGGGCAGTGGAGCAAGGCCGGAGGGGATACCTGGGGGTCGTCAGGATTTAACTAGGAGAGCGGCAGCGGGTGGGATCTTCCCATACTATGGCAGCGAGCAGGTGGCGTAGGACCTACCGTGCCGGAGCTTGGTCAGAGAGAACGGTGGGTACCGCAGATCGGGACGAGCTGCCTCGGCGCCATCGAACGAAGAAACGATGCACATCCTCCTTTTTCGCCGGCGGACAGGATGCGGCCGGATTAGTGACCAATGGCGAGAGAGAGAGAGGCCAACGCCTCCTTGTGTGAGATACTCTAAAGAGAGACAAACCCTGCCAGGCAGGCTCCATTGTATATAGCGGAGCGGACTACCTTTTTCTCCATAAAAATCGTTTTATATTCTGTGTATGTGCCATTGAGCGATATAACTTTATTTAATAATAATGCACCAACGCATCAAGTTGAACTTTGTTTCGTGCATGCGTGGTACACGACCTCTGTAGGTAAAAAACCACTACACGCGCTGAAATTAGCATGTGGGCTGCCATTTCGTACATAAATGAGCTCCACCGTGTACCCTTGTGGGTGTGGCTGGGCACGAAGCGTGAGTATGTGCACCTATCTCTTTGTGTATGTACACCACCTACGTGGGGTTGTGTGAGAGAAATACAAACGTAGAGATATAGTGTGTGGGTTCGTGAGTGTATTTTGGGGGGGGGGGTTGAGAAATAGGCAAGCAATATGTGTCAATGATATTTCAATCAAAAAATGTAACATATGCAATGTGTGTGAAATAGAGTCCTGGATATATCATATATATAGAAGGGGTGATCCACGAGAAGAGAGTGGAGGTATCATCGGCTTGAGGTATCCATAGAATCGAAGAGAGGGATAATGTGTGTATGTGTGTGTGCGCGCGATCGATAAAGAGTGCCATCAAATTTATGTGAGCCCACGTCATAGATATAGGGTGGCTGGCCTACTGGAACGTGAGAGGGGACATGTGCAGTTTGTCTCTGTGGCATGGATACCTACCTACATCGCTCGCGGTGTGTGGTGGGGTTGGGGGTGGGGGAGACCTAATTAACTATAGAGGTACAATGGCTGGTATATGTGTGGAGGAGGAGAGAGACCTACCTTATGTATTGAGGGAGATCGACCGACATCCATGCACATGTGTAGGAGAGGAATAAGGTTGGGAGAGATACAGAGCAAGAGTGTCGGAGGGGTTGGTGGTGGAGTTGCTTCTAACAAATGGTGGGAGAGGCTTGCTAGACAAATGGAGGGCACACTTTCAATAACAATAAGAGAGGGGATGGCTGCCTGTCTGTGCACGTGCGTGTGAGAGACAGGTCAGGAGGCATGCACGAATGATGAGGGGGGACGATATGGCTATGGTAAGTAGACGTAACTATAAAGGAAGATCAATCGTCCTTTGTCAGAGAAAGGAGAGACATAACTTGTGAGGTATGTCGATCGATGGGTGGGGGAAATAGTTAAAGTCGACCTAGGTATATGTAGGGAGATTGATCGGTATACATGCATGTATGTGTTAGAAGCAAATAAGGCCCAGAGAGAAGGATAGAGAGAGAGGGATGCAGCTAGGAGGTGGTGCGAGTGGCATACTGTATCGAGGGGGAAGGAGTGTGCGAGTGCGAGATCGATGAAAAAAGGGGTGGGAGTGAGGCATGGACGGTGAGAAGAGAAGAGGGAAAGCTTGTGTTTGTGGTAGGCACACTTGGCTAGAGAGGCATGGCGATCGATGTGTGCCATAAAGAAGGAGCTGGGGGGCCTACACACACCATGGATGAATGACCTAAAGTGAAAAGATGAATTTGCATGATGGAGCTAGAGAATGCTGAGGAAGGGCGAGAGGGATGTGGCCGTGTGCATGCATGAGAGAAAGTTAGCGCTAGCTAAAAAGATAAGAGGATTGTGTGGGTGTAAAAGACGAATAGAGATCATAATTCATTATAAAAAGTGAATTTGGATATTTGAAGAATTTATCATAATGTTTTAAACCGATGCATGCGTGAATATATATAAGGGTGATACACATGGTGTGGTTATGAACATGTTGTACTACATATACTATATTTTATCTCTACTCTTATAAAAGACAGAGTTGTCGATGATGGTGTGCCTGCCATCCTGCAATATAGGTCGTCTGATTTATATCTGACGGATAGGAAGGAAACTATGGCAATTTTGAAAAAAGATACCCACACCCCTCTCCACATTTGCAAATAAGGCCTCCCCTCGATCATCTTGATGTTCCATGGAACGCATGGGCATCTTGCTAGTACTACATATAATATATAGAACATTGATTATAATTTGGGATAATGTGTGGCTTTTGCAGCTCATGGCTAAATACTTGTCATAATGTAGGGGGCGAGGCACTATACTTTGTGTGATAAACACGGTGTGTGTATGGAACATGGTTTAGATTATGAATATCTAGTTAGTACATCAAATGTACTATTATTTGGAATCAACATCAAGTGTATTCAAAAAATTGTATTTGAGTTCATATAGTACACATAGTTCATATCTATCTCTATAGTAATCATGTGGTGTGTTGTTAAGGTAATACACGAATGATGGTTGAAGTTGGCAACAATCATGATTGTAGATTCTTATTCAAATAGAGAAACGAATTCAAATTTAGTTTGAATTGCAGCGCTAGTATAGACATTTGGAATGCACTAAAATGTTGGTATGACTAGGTTACATGCATTATACAGACAGCAAATTTTTAACTGGACATAACATGGATTCATAGCTTTGAATAGCATTTGTATAGTAAAACAGGACAAGACTCTCTTTGTGTGATGTGAATAGTTTTCTTTTTTTCATTTTTTCGTTGAGGGAAGTGTGAATTGATTTGGTCCGTACAAGTACAATATTACACGTTAGGCTTGTCCCTAAAATTCAATGCGCGCCTTGTTATATCCTGAAATTCAGATATCGTGCTCCCAAAACTCACGCCTTCACAACCCGCGCCTTGCTATCCTGAAATTACGACGTGCGCGAAAATTGCCTCCAGCTGCCAAATCCCGACACGTGAAATCCCCTTCTAACCCCGAGCCGAAAGGGCCACTAGTTTCGGTGGGGGTACTTTTGTAACACACCCTACATTTTCGACAAGCGCGTCCCTAAGTCATGGTTCCCCCTCCCATCGCCTCCTTTTCGCCATTCGAAATCCCACGCCGCCATAACCTCTCCGCTCCAGCCGCGAAACCCCACTCTACTCCGTTCGCCACCTCACCGCTGCCCAGCCGGAGCCTATTCCCCGACGAAGTCGTCCACCGCAACAGCTCGACGTCCCTCATCCACATCCTCGGATGAGGATCCGTCGTCCATGTCGTCGTCCTGCCGGTTCAGCCGCCCCGTCCTCCACCTCTAAGGAGTTGCTCCGACGATCGCCTCATCTATCGCGGCTGCTCCATCCCCACAATACCGCCTAAACCTGCTCCGCCGGAACCGCAGCATCCTCACCGACACCTCGGACGAAGCCGAGGCCTACTTGGCGCCACCAAAGAGGTTGTACACTCATCGCATCGCACCTTCTCCTTAACTTGACCTCCCGGCACCGATGGTGCTCCATCCCGCACCCCCATGGCGCCGCTACCTCAAAGCCGGAGCCGCAGGCGACATCTCCATGGCGACTCTCCCCCAGTGCGAGGCCCCTTCGGCGGCGGCGTCCATACCAGCCGGATCTGCTGCTGCTCCATCTCTCACTCGCTCGCTCGCTCGCGCTGCTGCTGCTACTTCGGCTCTCGCTCACTCGCGTTGTTGCTGCTGCTCCGGCTCTCGCTCACTCACGCTGTTGCTGCTGCTCCGGCTCTCGCTCACTCGCGCTGTTGCTGCTGCTCTGCTCTGATTTAGCTACACTTAATTTAGTCGACTGAATTAACTTTTGGGTCAGTCGATTTTCAGGGGGTGGGGGGCACGCCGGAGTTAAGGAAGAACCACCCACAGTGGGGAGGGGGCTCACCGGAGAGGTACCCCACTATCTATCTTAAGGTTCAGGGTGGGGCGATGGTCGCCGGGGGTGGGGGCGGGGTGGTGGCGTCGGAATCGCCGGAGAAAAAGCTCGACACGGGGGGGCTAGAGGGCTGGCCGGGGCGGTGGCGGACCGGTGGTGGGGAGTGGTTTTGGGCGGCGAGGCGGCGCGGGAGCGCCACCGGCCACGGGCGGCGGGGGCCGGTGGTTTGGCCGGTGGTGGCTGGCGGCTCAGGCGGGTGCAGGTTGAAGATGAACCACAGGCCCTCCCTAAACTACATGTGAAGTGCCTCTCTGCTACCATTGCGTTCAGTTTTGACAGTAACATTCAGATTCCACAGTAAATTTTATTTTCGACAGTTAAGTTCAGAGTCAATAGTTTTTACCTCATCCATAGTAGTCCGGTGGTTTTTGGTGATGTAAATTGTACATCTGCCATCTTTTGGCAATGTATTTTACATCATCTATTGGAGATGCTATTAGAATCCCACTTGAGATTAACGATGTTTGTCTTGTGCTGCTTCAGCCTCGATGTCTTACGGCTCGCCGGAGCTGCTCCAACGACGGAACTATCCATCACCACAGAGCAGTGCCCGGGACGCCGTCTACAGATTCCTCAGATCTTCCTCTACACTTCCAACAGCCACCTCTGCCTCAACTTCTTCAGCGACCAACCCAGTGATGCTGAGGTCGACATGGCAACGGCAAAGAGGTTGTACACTTGTCGCATCACTTATTACTCTACATTCATGTCGATCCATTAGGGCTATTTTGGTTCAATGGAAAAACACAGCAATAGGAAATTTTCCTATAACACTCTACTATTCAATTATTCATGCATTTTGTTGCAAGGAATGGAGCAAAATATCCACCTGGACCTACTTTTCAAAATCCTATGCATGAAAACAAGACCAAGTGCATTAGTGGCAGAATAACATTCTAACTGTACACACTTTCATATGGTTTCACTTTATTTTGGCCATGTTTCTTTGCATTCCTCTGCTCTTCAAATTCCTGTGAACCAAACACCCAATTTGACAAATATCATGTGCTCACAAATGCTCTGTTTCCCATGTGCATTCCTATCCTATTCCTGTGTTTTTCCTATCTGTTGGTGATATAGCTATTGGTATGACCCGCCCAGGAGGGGCCGGGTTATACATACAAATATTCTTGAAGACCAAGACCCAGGGTAGAGATGGCAGTTTAGTTAAGGGCCCAAAGCCCAGAGGCAACTTAAGGCCCGTAGTGATAAACCGCCATGTATGCGTGACTTGTATTGTAAGGCAAGAATAGTTAAGAGACCAAGCCGGACACTATTTATGTGCCGACCGGGACTCTGTAGGGCCGCTGGGCGTCGACCTCTGTATATAAAGGGACGACCCGGCGGCGGTTCAGGGCAAGTAACATCAGCTCGAGAACTAGGTCAAGCGATTCGCTCCCTGGTTATCGAGACATAAGCAATCCCACTCAAAACTGGATCGTAGGCTTTTACCTTCACCGTAAGGGGCCGAACCAGTATAAACCTCGTGTCCCTTGTCCCGATTGACCCCTTTAAGCTTCCTAGTTGCGATGGCTCCATGACTAAGTCCTTTCACTAGGACATCTGACGTGACAATTCCACGACAGTTGGCTCCCACCGTGGGGCCAGCGCACGGTGGATTTGAGTTCTTGAAGGGCAGCTTCAAAGGGCTCAAGGGATACGCTGTGGGCCGGATGACCAAGAGTCGTCGCGGCAAGCTCTACATCGATGACGCAGGCTGGGGCCCCGCCGCCGGCTCAATTGAGTACGGGTACCGGGTCCCCTTCGACAGAATTCACATCTTCATCGGCAAGATTGGCGAGTCGGGCCCTAAGCCGGACATCCGCACCGACCTCGTCGAGACGGCTCAGCGTGCGAGACCCACCCGGGCTCCGCCTGCTGTGAAGCGCGCCTTCATGGGATGCATCCACGGAGGGCTCTCTGAAGGATCTGCCACTGGCGGTGAGACAGCCATCTACTCTGATGGTGAATTATCCACAGGTGAGATAGATTCGTTGCATCAACTGCAAGACGGCGGGCTTGGGGGATGTTCCGATGGCAGCAGTATTCCGGATTTCCTCGAGCCACTAAGCAGGGTTGGAATCTTCATGGCCGACACACAACCTATCCAAGACTCCACAACTGCGGCAGCCATAACCTCCGGGTCAGTAGCAGCCGGGGCAGGAGGCCCTGCGCGCTCGCCGGCTCAGGTGCTGATAGATCTCACAGATAAGATGACCGCTCTGTTAACCACCGTGGTCAACCCGGCGGGTCAAGCTCAACATGATGCGGATGTGGCGCAGTTAAAGCTGGATATAGTGCAGGCTAAGGAAAACCTGGCAGCGAAAGATATCAGGATGACCGCAGAGCGGGCGGCTCTGGATGCTCAGGCTCAGCGGATTCAAGCGCAGTCTTTTCCGGCTCACGCAGGATCAGAACGCGTCCAATGAGGTCATGAGGAGAAGATACCAGAAGACTCAGTCTCGACTCCCTTCGGTTTATGATCCATGAAACCTCTTTCACACACCCGACGCAGGACCCAATAACCCGCCGTGGCTCCCCTCGCGTACTGAGGTAGACCGGGTTGCAACACCCGAGGTCGGCGCGCCGGTTCAGCCGCAGGTGATAGGGCCTCCCCGCAGGAATACTGCTCCACCTCAGTACGCACCGACACCACCGGGTCACTATTCCAACCCGTTGGAGAACATGATTGCGGCAGCGGCGGTTGAAACCCGCCGGGTTAGAGAACTTCTTCAGACGGCTTTAGCACAACAGGAGGCTACTCATACAGCCGGGACAGGATCCACTCAACCCCTCGTCCGAGCCGAAGCCCGAGTTATAGCAGGCACATGGACTCAGCGGCCGTTTCTAGCAACGTCCAGCGTCGTAATCAGCCAGGCGGGCATGACCCGGCATGCCATGGAGCCCTTAACTTAGTAGATCAAGACAGAATACATCAAGAGGCTGAGCGGGCGGCTCAGCAGGCGGCTGAGCAGGCGGCTCAGCTGACGGCTTACCAGCCGTATCCGGTTTATCCGACGACTTCTATCGAGGCAGGTGTGGCCACCAGGACCGGAGGTGTCCCCTGTCTGGTGCCGGCTCTATGTAATGAGAGTTTGCCCAAGGATTTTAAGGGACCTAGGAATGTGCCGAATTACACATCCGACTTACAGCCCGGGGCGTGGATTGAAAGTTACGAGATGGCTATGGAATTACTGGAGGTCAGTGATGCTGCGATGGCCAAGTACTTTACCATGATGTTGGATGGGACCGCCCGCACTTGGTTGAAAAGCCTACCGCCTAATTCAATCAGTTCATGGGCGGAGCTAAAAGCCCGGTTCGTCCAGAATTTCAAGGATACGTGCAAGCAGCCCATGTCAATCATGGATTTGACGAATTGCAAGCAGGAGGCGGGCGAGTCCACAACCCATTGGGTGCGCCGGGTTAAGGCCATAATACATTCGTCTGATAAGATGGATGCCGGCTCTGCAGTCTTAATGTTGGATAAAAATTGCCGTTTTTTGCCTCTGAAACAAAAACTAGGGCGGCTCAAGCATGATTGTAATGATATGGGCACGTTGATGGCGGCTCTGGTCAAGTACGCCGACTCTGATAGTACCAAGGATCCCGAGTCTGATGATGAAAAGACAAGGAAGGGAAAGAAGAATGGCAATGGCAAGGGCCCTCAGCATAACCCGGCAAATCAAGGAGGTAATAAACGTAAGGCTGATGGTAGTTTGGAGTTTGTGGCTAACGCTAATGCACAGGGTAATAACCAACGGCGTAAGGGGAGACCACCTCCCCGGTCTGGCGGGTCTGGCCCCACACTTGAGCAGTTACTGAATGAGCCCTGTTCAAGGCACGACACTCAGCAGAAGCTAGCTACTCATCTATGGAAGGACTATACGATCATGAAGGCTTTCAAAAATTCCAACATGTTCGATGGTAATAATGGGCAGGGTGGCGGCTCAGGTGGCGGCGGTTTCATGGCCCGGGCGGCGGTTCAAATTCCAACTTTCAAAATCCTCAAGGTTATCAAGGTGGTCATAACCAACAATCCGGCCAGGGCGGTCAGCAACAACAGCAAGGTGGATACCAGAGCCATACAAAGCAGCTGAATGGTGGGCAATATCATGTGTTTACCACCAGTTTGTGCAAACGAGACCAGAAGCTTCATAAGAGGACTGTGAACGCTATTGAGCCGGCAGTTCCTCGTTATTTGAGATGGTCTGAGCAGCCTATTCTATGGAGTAGGGAAGATCACCCTCCTCGGGTTAATAATCCGGGTCACCTAGCCTTGGTGGTGGCCCCTCAGGTTGGTGGATATAAGTTTGCCAAATTACTCATGGACGGAGGCAGCAGCATCAACATCCTCTATTATGAGACCTTCCGTCGCATGGGACTAACTGATAAAAGCCTTAAGCAGTCCAACACTGTTTTCCATGGCGTGGTGCCCGGCAAGTCGGCGTATCCAGTTGGTAAGATCGAACTAGAGGTGGCCTTTGGAGATGAATATGACTCCAGGGCTGAGAAATTGACTTTCGAGGTGGTCAAGATCAGAAGCCCGTATCATGCTCTGTTCGGGCGGTCGGCTTACGCCAAGTTCATGGCACGGCCGTGTTATGTGTATCTGCAGCTCAAGATGCCGGGTCACAAGGGTACCATCACGGTGCATGGGAGCCGGAAAATAGCCCTGGAATGTGAGGAAGGCGACGCCGCTTACGCTGAGTCAGTCTGTGCAACAGAAGAATTAAAGTTCTACCAGGACAATGTTGATCCGGCAGATATGACATCTTTGAAAAAGCCAACCACACAGCATGAGCCAGTCATGAAGTTTAAATCGGCCGATGATACTAAGCTTGTTGACTTTGTTCCAGGCGACTCATCCAAGCAGTTCAGTATCAGTGCTAATTTGGATCCCAAATAGGAAAGCGCGCTCATCGAGTTCATCCGTGAGAACCGGGACATCTTTGCATGGAAACGCTTTGACATGCCGGGTGTACCGAGAGAACTTGTTGAGCACATTCTTAATATTGATCCAAAGTTTAAGCCAGTCAAGCAGTTTCTTCGGCGGTTCAATAAGGAACGGCGCAAAGCCATTGGTGAGGAAGTAGCCCGGCTCTTAGCGGTTGGGCTCATTGTTGAAGTTTTTCATCCGGAGTGGTTGGCCAACCCGGTGCTTGTGCTCAAAAAGAACGGCACCTGGCGTGTGTGTGTGTGTGTATTACACGGATCTAAACAAGGCCTGTCCGGCTGATCCCTTTGCTCTCCCTCGTATTGATCAAATCATTGATGCTACGACGGGTTGTGAGCGTTTGAGTTTTCTGGATGCTTATTCTGGTTATCATCAGATCAAGATGGCAGTTAAGGACCAGGAGAAGACGGCATTCATTACTCTGTTTGGAGCCTTCTGCTATGTATCAATGACTTTTGGGCTCAAGAGTGCCCAGGCGACTTACCAGCGGTGTGTGCAGAATTGTCTTCATAATCAAATTGGGCGCAATGTTCATGCTTATGTGGACGACATAGTGGTGAAATCCAGAGAGAAGGAGACCTTGATAGATGATCTGAAGGAAACCTTTGACAATCTTTGGGTCTACAAGATGATGCTTAACCCGGCCAAGTGTGTTTTTGGTGTGCCTGCAGGCAAGCTTTTGGGTTTTCTGGTTTCTAACAGGGGCATCGAGGCTAACTCGGAGAAGATCAAGGCCATTGCCTCTCTGGCTAAACTGGCGTGTATCAATGATGTTCAGCGTTTGGCGGGTCGTATCGCTGCTTTAAAACGGTTCATAAGCCGGTTAGGTGAGAAGGCCATACCACTATATCAAATTATGAAGAAGACAGGTAACTTCGTCTGGAGTGACGCTGCCAACGCTGCTTTTGAAGATTTGAAGAGACAGCTGGCTGAGCCGCCGGTTCTTGCTGCTCCCATTGATAAGGAGCCCTTATTGTTATATGTGGCTGCTAACACGTGTGCCGTCAGCGTGGCCATTGTGGTGGAGCACAAGGAGGCTGGCAAGGAACACCCGTTTCGGCGGCCGGTTTACTACATCAGCGAGGTGCTTATTGAGTCCAAGCAACGGTATCCGCATTGGCAGAAGCTTGTTTATGGGGTGTTCATGGCAAGCCGGAAGCTTAAGCAATACTTCCTGGGCCACCCCATCACTGTGGTTAGTTTTGCTCCTTTGGGGGATATCATTCAAAACAGAGAGGCCACAGGACGGGTCGCCAAGTGGGCCATCGAACTTGGGCCTTCTTATGTTATGCATTGTTTAATATTACCTGCTACTTTATCATCTTGTTCACCTCTTAGACTCCAAGTTAGGTCCACATTAATGTCCAAACTTGAGTTCTAAATTAGTTGTGGGGCACATATCGAGGCAGCAATGAATAGTATCCCTGCCTAATACCTGGTTCACCTAGGGTATGCCTATGTTGTTCATCTTGGGTGGGAAACAAATAGTAAAGCAATCGTCATCTGTTTTTCTTAAATTAAAGCAATCATCAGGCTGCTATCATTATTTTTCGATCCATCCACTGGTTTTTACCATCACTCTAGATTTCTGCATGCTCTCCTTACATAATCTCACTATATTTTGTTTGTATGCATGTCAGATATTGTACACAGTCATGTTGAACATCTAGAGAAAAAGAGAATAGTTTTGCGTGATAATACAATGTCATGCAGACATCGCTCCATGGTGGGTTCAATGGAAAACCCTCCCCCCTGAGGGAGTCCTGGATTAAGGGGTCCTCGGACGGCCGGACTATTAACATGGGCCGGACTGTTGGGCTATGAAGATACATGATAGAAGACTTCCTCCCGTGTCCGGATGGGACTTCCTTGGCGTGGAAAGCAAGCTTGGCGATTCGGATATGTAGATTCCTTTCTCTGTAACCGACTTTGTACAACCCTAGTCCCCTCCGGGATCTATATAAATCGGAGGGTTTAGATCGGAGAGGCAATCATAATCATATAGGCTAGACTTCTAGGGTTTTATCCATTATGATCTCGTGGTAGATCAACTCTTGTAATACTCATATTCATCAAGATCAATCAAGCAGGAAGTAGGGTATTACCTCCATAGAGAGGGCCCGAACCTGGGTAAACATCTTGTACCCCGCCTCCCGTTACCATCCGACCTCAGACGCACAGTTCGGGACCCCCTACCCGAGATCCGCCGGTTTTGACACCGACATTGGTGCTTTCATTGAGAGTTCCGCTCCATCATCACCAAAAGGTTTGATGGCTCCTTCAATCATCTACAACAATGCAGTCCAGGGGGAGGTTTTCCTCCCCGGACAGATCTTCATATTCGGCGGCTTCGCACAGCGGGCCAACTCGCTTGGCCATCTAGAGCAGATCGACAGCTACGCCCCTGGCCATCGGGTCAGATTTGGAAGCTTGAATTACGTGGCCAATATCCGCGAAGACTTGATCTTCGACAGATTCGAGCCCATGAAGACTGCTCCCTGCCACCACAATGAACATGACCTAAATCTGTCATCGGACCGTGCTCGGGAGATAGCACCTGTAACTTCTCTGGCCCTAGATCCGGAGCAGATTACGCCTTCCAAGGATGGGATGCTCAACCCTGCCATGGAAGCCGCAGACTCAGTGGCGTTGGAGCCGCACACAGATCCAACCTTGAGCGGGGCCTGTGTCTTCAGAACCTTGGATCTGTATCCGGCCATAAGTTTCGAACCGCGTACATCCGCGCCCATCGAACCTGATCAGGCGCCGATCGTCGAGTTCAGCTCCACAGACATCCTCCGGCACTCACCTTTAGGCGATGTGCTAAACTCATTAAAAACCCTCTCCTTGTCAGGGGACTCTCAGCCAAACTATATCCGGCTTGAATTGGAAGTTGATGACGGAAAACTCCGCTTCCCACCCACCACCCACTTCATAGCCACTGTCGAAGACTTAACCGACATGCTCGACTACGACTCCGAAGACATCGATGGTATGGACGACGTTGCCGGAGAGGAGCAGGCACAAAAACCACCGCTTACAGGGCGCTAGACAGCCACCTCCTCGTTTGACGTATACATGGTGGATACACCCAAAGAGAACGACGGCGACAATGAAAATCCAGTCGAGGATAAGCCTCCTAAGATACAGCCAAAGCGCCGGCTCAGCGGCCCCGCTCTAAGCCATGCCGTGGTAAAAACAACAATACTGTCATAGGGGAAAACAATACTCCGGACGATGCCGAAGACAATGAAGACCCCATTGAGCCAACCTCCGAACAGGACGAACGGGAAGATGGGCGAGTTAGCCCTGACGAACATGCCATGAATGAAGACTCGAAGGACAGTAACTACCTTCCGCTCTCCGAGGACGAGGTGAGCCTTGGCGACGAAGACTTTATCGTGCCTGAGGAGCCCGTCGAACAGGAGGGCTTTAAGCGCCGGCTAATAGCCACTATAAGGAGCCTGAAAAAGAAGCAGCAGCAGCTTCAAGCTGATCAAGATCTGCTCAATGACGGATGGACTAATGTCCTGGAAGCCGAGGAATATGGCCTCGAACGCCCAACCAAAAGGTACCCGAAGCGCAAATTGCTACACCAATTCGACGACGAGGCGCTGGAGCCCGTCCTACCAGCGAATAAAGCGGCTGACCGGCCACCATGTGGCCGTGACAAAGCGGCAACTCGAGCCGAACACCAGCCCGCACTACCTCGCCGCAAAAACAAAAACACAACAGCTCGGGGATACACATATGACCTTCGGCATGACCTGGAAAATAGAGCAGGACAGGCCAGATCGATCTATGGATTGCGGGGGCGTGCCCCGATGCGCGATGATGGCCACCCAGCTGGATGTGACAAATATAACCACGTCCAGGCCGAAAACCATAGACGAATTCCATCCGAGCTACGGCACGACTTGGCCCGATATAGAGGTGCCGCACACCCCCTTTGCTTCACTGATGAAGTAATGGAACATGAATTCCCGGAAGTGTTTAAACCCGTGAACATCGAATCATATGATGGGACAACAGACCCCGCAGTGTGGATTGAGGATTTCCTTATCCATATTCATATGGCCCGAAGTGATGATCTTCATGCCATCAAATATCTCCCGCTAAAAATCAAGGGACCAGCTCGGCATTGGTTAAATGGTCTGCCCAAAAACTCCATTGGCAGCTGGGAAGACTTGGAAGATGCCTTCCTCGACAACTTCCAAGGTACATATGTCCGACCTCCAGATGCCGATGACTTAAGTCACATAGTTCAACAGCCCAGAGAGTCAGCCAGGAAATTCTGGACTAGGTTCTTAACTAAAAAGAACCAGATCGTCGACTGTCCGGATGCCGAAGCCCTAGCAGCCTTTAAGCACAACACCCGCGACGAATGGCTCGCCCGACACCTCGGCCAGGAAAAGTTGAAGTCCATGGCAGCCCTCATGGCACTCATGACCCGCTTCTGTGCGAGCGAAGATAGCTGGCTAGCCCGTAGCAATAACAATACAAGTAAACCTGGCACTTCTGAAGCCAGAAACAGCAACGTCAAGCCCCGATGCAACATACACAAGCATCGAAACAACGGTGACAACACCGAAGACACGGCGGTCAATACCGGATTCAGTGTCTCTAAGTCCGGTCAGTGGAAGAAGCCATACAAAAGAAACAATCCGGGCCCGTCCAGTTTGGACCACATACTCGATCGTCCATCTCAAATCCACGGCACCCCTGATAAACTAGCCAATCATAACAATAGAGAGTGTTGGGTTTTTAAACAGGCCGGCAAGTTAAATGCCGAGAACAAGGAGAACGGATCCCAAAGCAAGGACGATGACGAGGAGCCCCGGCCACCGAACACAGGGGGACAGAAGAAGTTTCCCCTCCAAGTTAAAACGGTGAACATGACATACGCTACCCATATCCCCAAGAGGGAGCGCACGCGCGCGCTCAGGGACGTCTACGCGATAGAGCCAGTCGCCCCAAAGTTCAACCCATGGTCATCCTGCCCGATCACCTTTGATCGCAGGGATCATCCAACCAGTATCCGTCATGGCGGTTCAGCCGCAGTGGTCCTCGACCCAATCATTGATGGGTTCCATCTGCCGCGAGTCCTCATGGACGGTGGCAGTAGCCTGAACCTGCTTTATCAAGATATAGTGCACAAAATGGGTATTGATCCCTCGAGGATCAAGCCCACAAAAACCACCTTTAAAGGTGTCATACCAGGTGTAAAGGCCCGCTGCACAGGCTCAATCACACTGGAAGTGGTCTTCGGATCCCCGGACAATTTCCGAAGCGAAGAGTTGATCTTCGATATCGTCCCCTTCCGCAGCGGCTATCACGCACTGCTTGGACGAACTGCATTCACTTGATTGAATGCGGTGCCACACTATGCTTATCTCAAGATCAAGATGCCCGGACCACGCGGTGTCATAACAGTCAATGGAAACACGGAACGCTCCCTCCGTACCGAGGAGCACACCGCTGCCCTCGCAGTAGAAGTACAGAGCGGCCTTTTTAGGCAGAACCTTAATTCGGAGGCCAAGCTCCCGGAGACCGTCAAATGAGTCTGAACTACCCTGCAGCAGGACAGTCCAGCCCGTCAAGAGCTTGACTAGCAATTCAGCCTCCGTCCCAGTCCCGACCAAGCGGCGACATTCGTACCACGCGTACATAACTACGCACTTAAAATACCATGGGCATAGATGGAGGCACAACTAGATCGTGGTCCATAGTATGGCTCAACCGCTCCTGGATCCGCATACTTTTACTTTTCCTTTTTCCTTTCAGGTCTCTTTTCTTTCCCAGGTAGTTCCTGGTGACCTGATCGACGGACCTATAGAGGGACGGATACACCAAGACGGCAAGAAGCATTGACGTACGGGGGAATTCCCAGATGGTTTCTTTAAATAATCGTTATGCCTGCCTTAAGGACCCGCACGCAGCTCTCCCTTGGTTGTGGCATGTTAAATAGCCCTTTTGCTTATCGCACTATTTGTACAAAATACGCTTTGACGTATTAATCAAACAACAATGGAAAATGGTTTGCGGCCCAATTTCTGTGGCATTAGCCTATTACTTCATTTTTCTTTTTCTTTTTTGATATTTTTATCAATTGCACCCGTACACTATGGTACGTCTCAATTCACCAGGGGCTTCATTATGCTCCATACTACGACAACAAAGTCCGAACACTTTTTATAGTACAGTTCGGCACCCCGAACTTATAGAGTTATATGCATCGGCTCTGAATCATGTCTTTGGTCAATAGTTGGGTTGCCCGACACCTGTGCTTGCTACCTTACGTTCCGCTATATCGGCTAGGGTAGTAAAGGGAGAACTACTGCGATTGTGTCCTGGTTCATCCGGATGAGCACCTCTGTAGAGAAAGCCGAAAACTGACTGTCATGATGCGGTGTGAGCCGGTCAGCTGTTCAAGAGGTTTTTAAATCTTTTGCGATTTTTTCCGAATTCTGCGGTGAATCGGTTTTTATCCGATCAGGAGTTGACAGCATCCCAAGTTCGGACTTCCGAGCACTAGGGGCTGTGCCTAAATTTCTATTGTCGAACTCCTATGGCTAAGTGAGGGTGATAAAGCCACATAGTCCGATTGCCTTGTTCGTTGCTCTAAACACCTCCTTTAAGGACCAAACTTTGGAGTAAAGAGTGTTTAGATTTATCCCAAACATCCCCGTACTATCTATGTGGGGGCGGAAGCCGACGACTGGCCAACTCTCAGATTTTACAATACCGCCGCACAGGAGGTAAAATTTTAAATAACAAGCATTATATTACATAACGATCTTGTTTCCTAGTACAGGAAGGGATGACATGAGCATATTCACTCAAAGATTACATCCTTAGCACATTGCTCCGCCACAAGGCGGGATCCCTCCATAACATTGTCAAAGTACAACTCGGGGGTGCGATGCTCCTTGCCCGCGGGCGGTCCATCAGTCACAAGCTTCGCAGCGTCCATCTTCACCCAATGCATCTTGACTCGGGCGAAGGCTATTCGCGCGCCTTCGATGCAGACATACCGCTTGATGGCATCCAGCCGAGGGCAGGCATTGACCAGCCGCTTCACGAACCCGAAATAGCTGCTGGGGATGGCTTCGGCAGGCCATAGCCGGATTATTAAATCCTTCATGGCTAGTTCGGCCGCCTTGTGCAGTTCGACCAGCTATTTCAACTGATCGCTAAAGGGCACCAGATGTTCTGGCGCAAGGTATTGCGACCAAAACAGCTTCTCCGTGGAGCTCCCCTCTTCGGCTCGGAAAAATTCCGCAGCGTCTAAAACGCTGCATGGCAGATCCGCAAACGCCCCTGGAGAACTCTAAATCCGGGTCAGTAAGAGGAACCTTTTCTTCACATATCTGCTCTACATAATAAAGGCCTTACCCGTCGTGATTTTTCTGGCCTCCTGGATTTCCTGAAGGGTGCCCTGGGCTTGAAATCGGGCATCGTGTGCGCTTCGGCAGGCCTTGGTGAGCTCGGACTCTTGATCCGTAAGGTTGCGCTCCAAGGACTTGCACTTCTTGACGGTGTCCTGGAGCTCCTGCTGGACCTCAATGACCCTGGCCTCGTGCTTCTCACGGGTGGCCTTTTCCTTGGCTGATTTCTCCTCGGCCTCGGCCAGCGCCTTCTTGAGGGTCTCCACCTCGGTCGCCGCTCCTAAAAAATTAAATGGCACTTTAGTCAGCACAAATCATTTATCTTCCCTGAATATATACAAGGTTATTGCATACCTTGACTATCTTCCAGCTGCTTTTTCATGCGGCCGAGCTTCTCCTCGGTCCGCTCCAGACTCTGCTTCAGTCCGGAGACTTCAGCAGTGTGAGAGGTCGCAGCCAGCAGCGACGCCTGCTTATTCACATAGACATTTAAGGTTAGTCTCCTGCAAAATTATTTGATCCTCTATTCGGCTTTTCTTTTTGAACATCGGACAGAGTATCAGGGGCTACTGCCTAGACTGTGACATTCTTTTTACAATTGCGTTGCTTACCTCAAAGCCTGTTAGAAGGCTTGTGCAGGCTTCGGTCAGTCCGCTCTTCACTACCTGGATCCTCTCAACCATCATACCCATAAGGATACGGTGGTCTTCAACAATGGAAGCGCCTCGCAGCGCTTCCAGCAAAGTATCCGGCGCCTCTGGATGGACAGAGGTCACCAATGGAATAGGCACACCCCCTTCTTTCGAAAGAGGCTGTTTGCCTGATTCCAGAGCTGTATGGGTCTCCGGAATTATATTCGGCTGGGGGCCGAATTGGATATGGCTCCCATCGCCAGTCTCCATGGGGATTTGCTCCTCCATGTGTCCGACGGCTGAGGCTTCACCCTCCGGCGCCGCCTTGACGGCCTCCTGAGGCTCTCCCTAGCCTAGGATCCTTCGGGACAACACCTCGTTGTTATCCATGGTCTTGGGGGAGGAGGCCGCCAGAAGCGTCCCGCTGTCCATTGCCTCCGGGTCCAGTGAACCCTCCGTAGTGGAGGATCGCTCAAGGTTGGACTGAGCCGGACTGTGAATATATGATTCAACACGTTAAAACAATGAAGAAGAGGGGCCGGATACATGATTGTGTCCGGGAACTCACGATTTGTCCAGGGGCTTATCCCTGGGGTGCCACTCCGAGCTGCTGTCGGTGGCCGCGGTGGAGCTGTCCGGAAGGGAAGCTTTCCCCTTCTTGGACGCCTCGGCCTCCAGACGCATGGAGGCCGGCCTATTCTTTCTCCCCCCTCAGGGGGAATGGATTTCTTCTTCTTCCTCCTCTTCCTCGTCGTCCTCGGCGGCGGAGGAGTGAGTCTCGGCGTCTTCGGACGCCACGTCTGAAGCACCGTTGCGACGGAGACCACCCCTGGTCCCCTTGGCCTTCTTCTTGGACATCTTCTCCGGCGCTTGATAGGGCGCCAGAACCAGCATCTTCGTGAGAAGTGGGATTTCTGGGTCTTCGGGTAGTGGAGCCAGACAATAAATCTGCTCCGCCTTCTTCGTCCAGCCCGTAGTAGAACATGAGTCCGCGGACGAACGGGTGGAGAGGGAATCCTAGCCCACGGTGGGAGATGAACACCACACTCTCATGGGGCTCATGGGTGGGTATAATCATTCCCTTGGCCGGAAGCCAATGGGTGATTTCCTTGGCCAAGTACCAGGCCTCCCGGAGCTTCGTAATGTCCTTCTCCTTGATGGAGCAGGCCATCCACTTGCCCTGCGCTCCAAATCCGGACATGGCTGGAGTGCTTTTTAGGGGCGGAGAAGATGAGGACTTGGGCACTGGAGCTCGGGAATGGGATGGGCAGAGAGAGAGAAGGCGTGGGTGAAAAAGGGTGAATCCTTATCCCTTTATAAAGGCAGTGAATATCATGTGCCTCCTCACTTGCCTTAAAACACGCCTATTCCCCAAGGGCCATGCAGGTGGCACGGTTGGGTTACCCATGCCCGTATTGATGAGAATCCCGTAATAAGGGGACACGATCTCTGCTTTGACAAGATGTGCCAATGAAACCGCATCTCGAAATATGAAGCGGCAGGCTAAAAATGGTTCGAATAATGACCGGGTGGTGACGTGATGTCACGCTACAAACAGTTGTTAGCAGATTGGACTCGTGAAATATTATACTCTCTATGGTTGTGTGTGGGATTTGTTTTGCAGAGCCGGACACTTTTTTGTGTTCGAAGACTATTTTGGATTATTCGGAGAAGGAACCCGCCCTGCAATGCCGAAGACAATCTGCACGCCAGACACCTCGTCATTGAAGCCTGGTTCAGGGGCTACTGAGGGAGTCCTGGATTAAGGGGTCCTCGGACGGCCGGACTATTAACATGGGCCGGACTGTTGGGCTATGAAGATACAAGATAGAAGACTTCCTCCCGTGTCCGGATGGGACTCTCCTTGGCGTGGAAAGAAAGCTTAGCGATTCGGATATATAGATTCCTTTCTCTGTAACCGACTTTGTACAACCCTAGTCCCCTCCGGTGTCTATATAAACCGAAGGGTTTAGTCCGTTGATGCAATCATAAGCATATAGGCTAGACTTCTAGGGTTTTAGACATTACGATCTCGTGGTAGATCAACTCTTGTAATACTCATATTCATCAAGATCAATCAAGCAGGAAGTAGGGTATTACCTCCATAGAGAGGGCCGGAACCTGGGTAAACATCGTGTCCCCCGCCTCCTGTTACCATCCAACCTCGGACGCACAGTTCGGGAGCCCCTACCCGAGATCCGCCGGTTTTGACATCGACACCCCCCTCTCCAGATTGTAATCCAGAAGAAGATATCTGTTCTGAGGCGGATTCAGACGCAGCTGACCACTCCTATTTACCCCTCAAGGTGTTTTCTCTAACTTGGCATGATGATGTTAGTCATATCATGCATATGTTGCCTTGCAGTGCTTACTTTCGACATCATACATGTCATCTGCTTAGTTTAGACATGTTCTGTAATGCCACTTGTTTAGTTTCTATATCATATATGGGAATTATGCAGTCTCATCTCTTTTAGCCAGCCATATATATTTGAATGATATCTTGCCCATCCTTTTCTTCATTACATTTCCATTTCTCGACAATGTTTGTACATTAAACTACTCTTCGTGTGAATCAGCCATTTGAGTGGGTGATGAAAAAATCTGGAGTGAAAACAAGGCCTTCAGAGCAGACAGTGCTACCTGTCGAAGCAGATCTCTTGCTGGGTCCCGATAGCTCCTCAGAGATGGATTCAGAGACAGATGACCAGTCCTATTCCCCCACCGAGGTGTATGCTCTAACTTGGCACGGTTATACTGCTCATATCATGCATATGGTGTCTTGCATTGCATAGTTTAGACATCATATACACAATATTCAACACCATGTTCTTAGTTCAGACATCATATATGCGAATGCCCTCTGTTTAGCATATAAATCACATATGTGAATTAAATCATGCGATCCTGATTACTTAGATAACATGTATGTGAATTATGTAATGCGATCATGTTTAGTTAGTCATCATATCTTTGAATTATGTTATGCTATGCTATCCAGTTTATATAGACATCATATATGTGAAATTATGTCATGCTATCCATTTTAGTTAAACAATATACATGTAAACTATTTCATGCCCTCTTTTTTCCACACTATCTATTGCATCTGTCTCTCATACCATGTCTGTACATTCAACTATGTTTCCTGTTTATCAACCATTTGAATAGGAGCGGGTGATGGTAGTATCTAGCGGAGTAAAAACATGGTCTTCAAATAAAATAGTGCTACCTCTTGGTGGAGATAGCACCCCGGTTGTACATGCACGAGAACCAGCCCTACCACACATAACCTAGACTCTCGCAGATTGTACCCCTACTGCGATGGACAGAGAACCAGCTTCACCCAATCTAACCCCAACCCCAACAGATAGTAACCCAGTTCCTGTTGACACAGCACCATCTCCACCATAGAGCTCCCAAACAAGAGTAGTAAGTAAGGCAGCTCCAGTGCCCAAAGCGCCAGTACTACCACAGCAAACCCTAACTCCACCTGTTAGTACACCTATTCCTGTGGAGGAAGCACAAACAGCCATTCATAGTTTAGCATCTATCACATTTGATGTTGTTAAATCCTATGTGCGTATCTTCCCATCATGGAAATATTATACTGAAGATGAAGGAAAATGCCAGTTGCAGGTGTTTGTCTAGGAGTTATGTGTAAGTAATGTTATTCATGGCAATTACTTTGCTTTGTCCCATACATTCTACCTCCATGATGGTTATAATACAGCAAATTTTCCCATTTTTCTCTATAGAGAAGGACCAATTTGAAAACTCAGGATGAGGTAACCTGTGCTAATACCTCTGCTATCTTCAAGAATGCTTGGTGGCAGTATCAGAATTACCTGAAGAAAACGTACTTCACTGGCAAAGAAACTCATCAAATTCCCTTACATTCTCCTGAGACACATTTACTGGACGATGACTGGGAATGCCTTGTTCTGTACTGGTCCCAAACCAAGAATGTGGTAAGGTCTATGAGCTCATTTTTTAAGTACTATATGCTTGCGTCTTACTGTACTCTGTTCATGTAGAACAAGTGCTTAAACCTGAAGAACAATTGTTCTCATTTAAGATTCCATTGCTATCGTGCATACTGCTTTGCTCTTGTATCACTGTATTTACTGATACAAACTTATTTTGAAATTGAACATCCAATTGAAACTCCAATGGCACAACAGGTATGTTTACGCATGTTTCTTTAATAGGTTTGCTTTTATAAATAACTTTATTGATTTCAATTGTGTATACAGTTGACTTCTCATGTCATGCACATTACTAGCATCACAACAGAGCCAATAGTGTTGTTGTACATGTAGACCCGTGGTACCCATTGTCGGATATCGGGTTCCGGCAAAACCCTTAAGGTTCGAACTCTGGGGTGCGCGCGAAGTTCTTCCCCCTGCCACTCCACGTCCCAACGCCTCGCTGAGAATCTAAGCTACACGATGAACGACACAAGGGACACAAGGTTTATACTGGTTCGGGACACCGTTGTGGTGTAATACCCTAATCCAGTGTGTGGTGTGGTGGATTGCCTCAGGGGTTGATGCTGAACAGTACAAAGGAAGAACAGCCTCGCGAGGGGTGTTCTTGTGGTGGTGTGCTTGGAGAGGAATTGCTCCGTCTCTGTTGGCTCTAGGTGAGATCTTCTCCCCCCTCCTCTTTCCTACTGTGGTGGCTATCTCTATATATAGAGGTCCTGGTCCTCTTCCCAAATATTGAGCGGGAAGGGCGCCAACAACGGCCATTTTGAAGGGGAACATCTAGTACAAGTTATCCTAACTAAAGTTGGTCTTCGGCTGCCAAAGGCACTGGCGATGACGCCGTCTTGGGCTCGACGGTGACGTCCGTCCTGCCACTCTCCTGGTCTTGGTCTCGTTGCACCGAAATGGTAACCTTTGCTTGATGCCTCAGTACTCCACGCTTGCACTTGCCCCTTTGCACCAAAGAGGAAACAAGGACACTGGGCAGGTCGGCGCCCACCTGGCGCCCGCCTGGTCTCGATTGTCATGGCTTGCGTCACGAGCACCTCGCGAGGTACACTTGCCTTGATCTCTCTGCCTCCTCGTGAGCCGGCCTGGTGAGGCCGTTGCTGAGGAAGCCTTGCGTCGTCCGCCCCGCGAGGCCTGGCCCCTCGCGAGGGTCTTGAGCTTGAGTTGATGAAGATGGGCTGTACTGGGCCACCACTTGAGCCACGCTGCAGGCCGCAGGTAGGCAAGTCTGGGGACCCCCGTTCCCAGAACGCCGACACCCATCTGAAATCTTGTTGTGCCGTGTAGTTTCCACGCTTTGTATTCTTTCAGTGCTGCTTTCTCTTGAACTGATATGATTTGAACCGTGTCTCTATTTTGATTTGGCAAGACAATGCAGTGACCATAGGACATAGATATATGTTTGTTTGATGCTTTTATAATGTACTACTTGGCAATAGAAGACTTGGTAGTTTAATCTTGTCCACCTTACTAATGAACTGGTTCACCGAAATGAGTTTCATATACTAGTACATGCTAAACCTGTTATGTGTCTGCTTGTTTCTTCTTTTAGAATGCTGACAGAATATTGGGGAAGAGTGCCTTAGCAATGGTAAAGGAAGTAATGCAGATAAGGTTCAGGATAGTGAGACATCCTTGTTGGTCTCCAACAAAGCTGATAAAACGGCTAAGGAAAACTATCTTGAAGACAGTGAAACAACCCCAAAGTCTTGTCTTGGTTTACTGTTAGAGTTACTGGCCACTACCACTTGCACAAGCTATTCAAACTCACTGTCTGAGTCGGTTCGGTTACTTGAGTCTCAACTACAAGCTGAAAGACATCGATCAGCTATGTTGTGACAAGAAGCGGAAGGACTGCAGAAGTCCTTGGAGCATTCAGATGCATACTTTCTGGTGCAACAGCAAGCATTGGAGGATTTTAACGCCAAACAGGACAAAGCTAATAAGCTTGCTAAGCCTATTGCCTGCATGGTGGATACCGAGGACAACGTTTCTTGAGCTCTTCTATATTTGTTTCAGTTATGGACTTGTTTTGCTGCCGCGTTTATTTGCACTGGTGGCCCATTTTGATGGCCAGTGTATGTAATATGCTGCTTTGTTCCCTATATTTGCACTGGTGGCAAACTTTGATGCCCAGTGGATGTAATATGTGTAATAGCTATAATAGGCTAGCATTAGTTGCTTGCTTATTTATTTCCTTATTGTCTTGTTTAGTTGTTTGCTTGTAGTCACTGCAGTTCTTTTTCTGCGTTTTTCTAGTGGCCACAATAACCTATTTTTGGTAACTAGGCCACAATAACCATGGCAACACACGGACTATTGTAACCATGGTCCTCCTGCGGGCTGTAGGATCCATGGGCCTTCTACGGGCCGTAGGATCCATGGGCTTCTATGGGCCGTAGGATCCATGTGCCTTCTACGGGTCGTATGATCCATGGGCCTTCTACGGGCCGTTGGATCCATGGGCCTTCTACGGGGCGTATAATCATTTTGCCAAACATGGGCTGTACTATTCATGGACCATAACGGGCCGTTACTAGGCCGTATTTGATAATGCTATGAAAACAGCCCAACGGGTTAACAGGCCACAAACGGGCCGAATGTAACAACGGGCTGAATTTGGCCCACAAACGGAACAGGCCAGTAACAGACCGTAACTAACCGAATTCTAGAAAGGAGCCCAAGAATAAATGGGCCCGTAGAAGGCCAAAAGTTAACACGGGCTAGAAACGGCCGACAGAATAATGGGCCGTTAATGGGTATAAAGTGATACACTGTTCATTATGGGCTAGTTTCATCTTATGCCTTTAATGGGCCCAGAGTTACAAAGGGCCTCATATGGGCTGAAAGACATCATGGGCCATACATGGGCCGGAAGTTACGATGGGCTGGAATCATATTGGACGGCCCAGATGAAGCTACTGGGCTTAATTCCGATAGGCCGTAACGGGCCGTGAGTTAGCGGGCCGTAAATGGGCTATATACGAACAGGCCGTTAACAGGCTTTCCGTGTGCCGGCCTATTACCTTTTGACCAAGTCAAATTGGCCGACCATTTCACCAGAATGGGCCTCTGTTGGGCCGTGCCATGTGTCGACGTATCATAGGCGCCTCCTGTCCAATGAGTGGATGACATTTGTCCCAACGGCGAGCCAACACGTGTTTCCTCCGGCCAATGAGAATTTTACACGTGGAAAATCCCCATTAGTCTAGGCTATTAAAGGGTTATCGGATCCAAAACCGGGCCCGATAGCTTAACGGCAACCTATTACGGTGGATTCCATGTGTCGGTTACCCTTGAGGAAAACACTTCCATGACGTGCCATTTATCATCATGGAAGTGGACACTTCTGTGATGATAATTTTGGTAATGTCATGGAATACTTCTACGACAGCACATGTATGACTATCTTGATTCTGTCATAAAATCGTCATGGATGTACATACATGACAGAAAACGTGACCCACTGTGACATACGCGTATCATCATGGAAGTGTATTTCTTTTGTAGTGCAACGCCAACAAAACAGAATCTGTCAAAAACAGAACTCTCTGTAGTAATATAAAAACTTTGAGTATGTCTATAACTCCAAAAATTCTGAATAGTTAGGATAACATAGGAAATTTGTATATCAATATTGTGTAAATAAATCAGGATTTTATTGCACTTCTGTGATTTTACAAAATTATGTTACTATCGCACAAAGTTTTCATTTTTCAACAAGATCAAATCAACTATCACCCAACATGACCCCAAAGGCTTTACTTGGCACAAACACTGATTGAAACATAAAAACACAATTGTAACAATAGCATAATTGTGCAGACAGTCAAGAACAGAAAGAAAAAGGCAAAAAAATATTTATTGGGTTGCCTCCCAAGAAGCGCTATCGTTTTATGCTCCTAGCTTGGCATAATGCATGGATTCAAGTGTTATCATCTTTAGTTCTAGATCTGTAAGATGCCCTCATGATTGATTCATATGGTGGCTTAATTCTTTTTCTAGGGAAATGTTCCATACCCTTCCTTAGTGGAAATTGAAATTTAACATTGCCTTCTTTCATATCAATCACGGCACCTATAGTGCGTAAAAACGGTCTACCAAATATAATTGGACAAGACGGATTGCAATAAATGTCAAGAAAAATAAAATATATGGGCACATAATTTCTATTTGCAATAATAAGAACATCATTAATTCTTCCCATAGGCTTTTTAATAGTAGAATCCGCCAAGTGCAAATTAAGAGAACGTTCTTCAATATCGGTAAGACCAAGCACATCACATAAAGATTTCGGTACTGTGGAAACACTAGCACCCAAATCACATAAAGCAAAACACTCATAATTTTTAATCTTGAATTTGATAGTAGGTTCCCATTCATCATGTAATTATCTTGGAATTGAAATCTTTAATTCCAACTTTTCTTCTAAAGCTTTCATCATGGCATCTACGATATGTTTAGTAAAAGCTTTATTTTTTTTCATAGGCATGAGTTGAATTTATCATGGATTGCAACAAAGAAATACAATCAATCAAAGATCAATTATCATAATTAAAGTCTTCGTAATCCAAAAGAGTGGGCACATCACTAGTTAAATTTTTTACCTCTCCAAGCCCACCTTTATCAATTTTTTCAACAAGATTTTCACCCTTCGAATTATCGGACGCCTTCTAGATAAAGTTGACTCTTCTTCGGTCCATTTATCGTTAATTATAATTTTACTAATCAAGGAATCAATAGAAGAAACACCAATCATTTTAAGATATTCATCAATTTTATGAAAGCAATCGGTAGAAAATGCTCTTTCTAAAAATTCTCTTCTAGCTCTAAGCATAGTGGTTCTTTTCTTACTTTCATCCATATAAACATATAAAGCTTTTATTGATTCCTCAATCTTTGGTACAAAAAATTTCAACTTGAGATTTTCTACGTCGTGAGAAATTCTATCAATGCTTCTAGACATGTCATCAATCTTATTCGACTTTACTTCTATCGTAGTATTAAAAGCTTTTTGAGCATCGATAAATTCTTTAATATTATTCTCAAGATCAGGGGTGTTCCTATTATTATTGTAATAAGGATTACCATAATTATTAGAGGAATTTTCTGGGAAAGGCCTAGGATTAAAATTACCTCTATAAGCATTGTTATTAAAATTGTTTCACGAGACAAAATTCACATCTACGAGATCACTATTTTGCTCAATCAAAGTAGACAAAGGCGTGTCATTAAGATCAATAGGAGCACTTTTATTAGCAACTAATTTCATAAGAGCATCAACTTTTTCACTCAAAGTAGAAATTTCTTCAATCGAATTAACTTTTTTACTAGTAGGTGCTCTTTCGCTATGCCATTGTGAATAATTAGCCATAATATTATCAAGCAATTTAGTAGCTTCAGCCAATGTAATTTCCATAAAAGTACCACCCGCGGTGGAATCTAAAAGATTTCTAGAAACAAAGTTCAATCCCGCATAAAATTTTGTATAATCATCTAAAGATTTAAACCATAAGTAGGGCAATTTTTAACATCAACTTCGTTATTTCCCAAGATTGTGCAGCATGTTTGTGCTCAGGTTGCTTAAAATTCATGATTTGAGTCCTAAGGGAAATAACTATTGCGGGCGGAAAATACTTAGTAATAAAAGCATCTTTGCACTTATCCGAAAAATTGATACTATTGCAAGGCAAAGAAGAAAACCAAAATTTTGCACGGTCCCGCAAAGGGAATGGAAATAATTTCAACTTCACAATATCATTGTCCACATATTTTTTCTTTTGCATATCACACAATTCTACGTACATGTTTAGATGGGACACGACATCCTCATTAGGAGTACTGGAAAATTGATCTTTCATGACAAGATTCTACAAAGCGGCATTAATATCACAAGACTCCGCACTAGTGGCGGGAGGAGCAATAGGAGTGCTAATAAAATTGTTCTTATTGGTAATGGAAAAATCACACAACTTGGTATTTTCTTGAGACATCACGACTACGCAAACAAGATTGCAAACAAAAACAGATCTGACAAGAAAACGACGAACAAAAAAGAGGGCGAATAAAATGGCAAATTTTGTGAAGTGGGGGACATGAAAATGAGAGGCAAATGGCAAATAATGTAAATTGCAAGGAGATGAGATTTCTGATTAGGAACCTGATAGATGTTGATGATGTCTCCCCGGCAACGGCACCAGACATTCCTTTTGATGTCGCTCAAACTATGTCGGTATTTCCCCAAAGAGGAAGGGATGATGCAGCACAGCTACGGTAGGTATTTCCCTCAGTTATGAAACCAATGTATCAATCCAGTAGGAGAACCAAGCAACACTAGGTAAATGGTACCTGCACACAAAGAAAAAATACTTGCAACCCGAAGCATATAAGGGTTGTCAATCCCTTCTTCGGGTAACGGCTCCAGAAATTGTAAAGTTGACGAGATAAAATTGTGATAGATTAGATAAATAGATCTCGATTAAACACAAAATAAAAGATGCAAATAAAAAATGCAGGAAGGTATTTTTGGGTTTTTGGAATAACGGATCATAAACTAAAAGTGGCAAATAATAGATCAGAAAGCAAATATGATAAAGAATAGACCCGGGGGCCGTAGATTTCACTAGTGGCTTCTCTCAAGAAATAGCACACAGCGGGTAAACAAATTAATGTTGGGCAATTGATAGAACCTCAAATAATTATGCCGATATCCAGGCAATGATCAATATATAGGCATCACTTCCAAGATTAGTAGACTGACTCCGGCCTGCATGTACTACTATTACTCCACACATCGACCGCTATCCAGCATGCATCTAGTGTATTAAGTTCATGGAGAAACGGAGTAATGCAATAAGAACGATGACACGATGTGGACGAGATCTATTCAGGAATATCCCCCATCTTGTTATCCTTAATAGCAATGATACATATGTGTCTTGCTGCCCCTTCTGTCACTAGGAAAGAACACCGCAAGATCGAACCCATCACAAAGCACCTCTTCCCATGGCAAGAAAAATCGATCTAGTTGGCCTAACTAAACCAAAGATTCGAAGAAGAAATATGAGGCTATAAATAATCATGCATATAAGAGATCAAGGAAGACTCAAATAATATTCATGGATAAAAGATCTGATCATAAACTCAAAGTTCATCAGATCCCAACAAACACAACGCAAAAAAGTTACATCAAATAGATCTCCAAGAGACCATTGTATTGAGAATCAAAATAGAGAGAGGAAGCCATCTAGCTACTTCCTACGGACCCGTAGGTCTATGATGAGCTATTCACGCATCATTGGGGAGGCACCAATGAGGATGATGAACCCCTCCGTGATGGTGTCTAGATTGGATCTCGTGGTTCTGGAACTTGCGGCGGCTGGAATTGTGTTTCATCGACTCCCCTAGGGTTTTTGGAATATTTGGGGATTTATAGGGCGAAGAGGTGGTGCGGGAGGCCACCAAGGTGGGCACAATGCAACAACGTACCAGGGCGCGCCTGGGCTCCGGGGCACGCCCTGGGGGGTTGTGCTCCCCTCAAGCCTCCCCTCTGGTACTTCTTTGGCCCATCTTGTGTCTTCTGGTCCGGAAAAATTCTCCAAAAAGTTTTGCTGCGTTTGGACTCCATTTCGTATTCATTTTCACTGCAGATCTTGCAAACAACAGTATCTAGATCCGAGTAAAACCCAATCTTCTGGTACGGAGGATAGTCAAAGCTTGAGTGATATCCATGTAAGATTCTTTGAGTTGTCTGACGACAAACTTGGAAGATGCAGTTTCCATCCGACTATAAGGTCATTGAGTTCAGCAGTGTGGTGGTTGATTTCAACAAAATTCTCTCTCATGTCTTGAACAAGATCTGTTGCTTGTGTAATGACTTCAGGAGGAATTGGCAAAGATGCCACTTCACCATGGAATAGATTTTCCACAAACTTGTCAAGCTGCTCCATGATGAACACATGATTGTAATAATGAGGAGCATCAGATCGGATATCAGACTGTGCAACTGGAGCAGTTTGCACAGGAACTTCCTCGGATGGAGGCATAGAAGCCAATGGTTGTATCAAGGTGGGAGCAAACTGAGCAGCCTTTTCCTTCGGTGCAGTATCTTGAGGAGAAGTTTGCTCGGTGGTAGGGGCCTTGGTTGGTTCCTTAGTTTTCTTCACTTAAGTTTTTGGAATTGGCTCGCCTGTGTTAGCAGTGCTGACGGGAGCATCAATTACCAAATCCTTCAAGTTAATTGCATTTGGATGAGGAGTTGTATCCACGTGATCTACGATAGTGACAATGGTAGGTGGAGTTTTCTAGCAATTTTCTTTCGTGGTCCGATAGGATCCTTTCAAACCCGAAGATCAGGCAGCACCGTAGAAGTTGTGATATTGACATGCTCGCTGAGAGTGGCATCAACTTCATCTCTAGTGAGCGGTGGATCATCTTCATCAAAGGAATTCCTTTCGACATTTTTCACAGTTGGTTCAGTCGGTCTCTTCTTCTGTGGGCTCTTGCGTCTTGCACTGGGATCATGTTTGTTTTTGGTTCGACCTTCCGATGTTCCTTCAACCTTTTTCTTCTCGACATCATCTTTCAGAAGATGATGATTTTCTTCTTCACAAGCCCTTTCCTTTTGTAGCGACCAGACCTCAGACGGTCTGATCTCTGTGCATCAGTGTCATCCCTGGATCAGTAATGCTGACACGCACAGTACTCGAAGGATTTATAACAGAGTAGCAATCACACACTTATTACATCGAATGTCTCAGAAGAGAACTTATTACAATAAATATGGCTTAAGGCCATCTAATAATGATAACAGCGGAAGGCTTGGAAGATAAGTGAGTCCATCAACTCCAACGGCATCACTGAGTATAAGACCACGACCTAAGGCACCTTACTCGTCGTTTGAAAAGTCTGCAACATGAAACGTTGCAGCCCGAAAACGGGTCAGCACATGGAATATACTGGCAATGTAACACATAGAGAATAATGAACAGAAGTATGCTATACTACATGCATATATGGCTGGTGGAAAGCTCTATGGTTACTGTTTTGCGAAAAGTCAATTTTTCCCTACTGCAAAGGAATAAGTTTTATTTAACTATCATGGTGGTTGTTAAACATTGAGAAGGATGACACCCTCTCAATCCCAATTAAACATCATCATTAAACCCAACAAAATTAATTAAAGTAAGGACATGGCGACTCCCACCTCCCCACCGCCACCCTAACCCTAGCCACCCCACATTGCCGGCGATCCCCACATCCCTCCGTGGGTTTTGCCATCTGATCGGCTCATCTTTCCCGGCGTCTCCTCCTCTCGCCTCTGGTTGTCTTCTTCCTCATGGCGGTTCACGCTGCGCTCTCCTTGGGATTGGATTTCTCCCCGGGGATGAAGTTGGCGTCCGAGATCCAACGCACCTTCAACAGATTGGTGCACCCAACAGAAGACACAGGCCATTTCATTATGGTCGTCTCTTTTGCACGACACACCTTCCGGCTTGATGAGGACACTGTGGGGTTCGCTCTTGAGGCGGCCATCGGAGGTTATTGCTCCCACCTCAAGGTATCTTTTCTTCACCATGGCGTCTACTCTTTCAACGTTTCTTGCAAGGAGGTGGGTTTTTTCATTCTGCACTAGCGGAGTTTTGTCTGCGATCAGTTCAAGTGTTTTTTCCACCTCTGGGGTCATGGTGGCCCGGATTGGCAGAAGGAATTTCGTCTTTGGCAATCTGAATGCCAAGAGGAATGGGTTTTAGTCAGCCCCTCTAAGAGGAGAGCTCGCATTGGTTTAGAGGCCATGAAATTTCCTCCGGCCAAATCTTCTCTCCGTGCTCGCGCGGCCAGATCTCTTCCCAAGAAACATGCTACGTTTGCAACGTTCATGCAGTACCCAGCGCGTAAGGGCTATAGCTATGGCCCGACTACCGATGAGGTGGCCACGGTCCGAGCAGCGGGCTACCGTGTCTCGTCTCATGAGGATGTGGATGATCTTTCTCCGGCGACCCCCCCCCCCCACCGCCGGCAAGGCTAGCGATTCAGTTTGGAACAATCCCGCCTTCCCCGGAGGGTTTATCTCCTGCCCGTTTAAACCCTGGAACCTCGGGTGGCCGTTTAGTCTTCTCATTGGAATGTTTGAATTCCATTGTACCCGCTCAACCGACTCTACCAGGCCATGTTCCTCAATTGGGCTCCAGGGTGCAGCCCATATGCCTGTCAGATGACAAGAGTGGCAGCCCATCACCTATGGCCTCTAGGGCTTCGTCCCCTGAGGATATCATCCGAGACCTGCAAAGTTTTGGTGTTATGATTGAAGATATGGCTGCGAGCTATTGGGACTGTCAGAATTGCTTGGCTATGCGCCACACATCAGAGACATGCACGAATCCGGTCCGGTGCCGTGATTGTTTTCGTTCGGGACACGTTAAAAAAAATTGCACCGGCAAGCCGCCTGACTTATCCGTCTGGGTGCCCAAAGTCCCATCGCCGGGTTTTGGGAAGCGGGACCGAACAGAGGATTCTCCCCCTGCCTCTCCAGTTTCTCGAGACCAAACGCCTCCGGAGAAAACCCCATCTGCTTCTCCGCCGCCACCATCGCCGCCGGACCGCCCTCACGAGCACGCCCACGCTTCCCCCAGCTCTGGTCCGGCTCCTGCTCTGCAGCCTTCAATGGCGGTGTTTGAGATTGACCCGCATCGCTTTATCCCTGCGGGCTTCGACATTGAAGATGGCGGAGCAGATCGTCTACCTCGCACCTTCTACACGCCGGCCGTCCCGCCGCCCCGAGCGCATGAGCAGTACATGGTGGCCATTGTGGAGCCGATCCCGCCTCCAGAGCTAGTTGGGGTCCGTTGTCAGCAGGTTCTTGATTTTCTAGTTCAAGTGATGCATGTTCCAGTTCTTTCTGCTCATACTTGGTATCAAGGAGTTGGTATGTTCGAGATGGAAGATCCAGTTGTCCAGGGCTCTTTTACTCTGCATCCACCGTTTCCCTTACGGATTGATGATGATGGCAACGAGTTTTTTGTCCGTTTTATTCCGCATAATCAGGGTGAATGTTTTCGAGCTATTCATGGTCAGCGGACGGGGTGGTTGATGTTCATCGGCATCCCTTTAGACTACAGGAATAAGCAGTGCATTGCTGATATGGTTGGCTCTTTTGGGAAGTTTTACTACTGGAATAGTACTGACCGGCGCAAGGTTCGTGCTTTGGTTCGTGCCTCGTTCCCCGACAATGCGCTAGTTCCTCGTTCGGTCACCTTTCGGGAATTTGCCAATTGGGGCGACGTCATGGTTTCTTGGTCTGCTGGTTGCTATATCCTGTCAGGGGAATTCGCTGGTGCCATGATCCCAGCGGATGAGGACCCAATGCCTCTAAATGGGAATCCCCACCCGTTGCCTGGAGTTCAAGTGCCGCAGCCATTTTGGGCAATGCCTCCATACTCTGCTTTGGGATGGAACGCTGTTCCTCTGGGCCCTCCTCAAGGGCAGAACGAGGGGGCGGGCTGGGCTGACAATGTGCCGCAAGGAGCAGGATGGGGCCCATGGGAGGAGCAGATTCAGCCTGACCATCAGCAGCAGCATCAAGAGGTCCAACCTGTCCAAGACCAGGATTCTATGATTCTGAACCCATCTGTGGATTCTTCTGATAATGAGGATATGGCTGAGGTCCAGCAGCCTCTTCACGCCCCACCAATTGTGCAGCTGGAGCCGATTCATCTTGGCCTGGTCCGGGTTTTTTATGGGCCAGTTCTGCCGTCGGCCATGATCTGGGAGAGATCTTCCAAGACTCTGTTACCTGAATTCTTCATCAAGGATATACCAGCTTGCCTCCCTAGTTCTTCTGCGCTCTTGCTACAAATCAAATTTGGGTCTGCTGATCTGCAAGCGAAGTACCAGCTTTTTTCTGCACCACCTGATGTCTCCGTTCCTGGACCCAGCTCCTCGGTGGTCATTGAGGAGTTGACACCTAAAGATCACTCGTGCTCCACTTACCAGGTCTCTCAAGAGGACTTTCAGTTTTCTTCGGTTACACCTTCTCCGCTGGGCAAGCGGCCACGTCAGTCTGCACGCTCAAGGCGCTCTATCACGCTTGTGGAGCCAGTTTTTGACTTCTCCACTCGACGCATGACGCGCAGTGCTGCCAAGAGGACAGGCATGAGGTCCGTCTCTGCCATTCCTCCGAGGTCTGCCCCCCAGCGTCGCCCGAAGGCCAAGAAGCTTCGACTTGACGATGAGCCCAACATGCTCCCTCTCCCACCTCCGACGCCTAATCCGATGCTGCAGGCCATTGGAGTGGCTTTGGGCACCGATCCAGCTGAGTTATCAGTGGAGAAGCTTATGGCTTCTCCCAATCCTGCTGAAGAAGGTGATGGTTCACATGATGCTTGACGGCCCACGAAGATTCCTGGCGAGTTGGGCGCTTTTGCTTTTGTGCCCATTTTTTGTTTTCAGTGACTATCTGCAACACTTGGTTACTGTTATTGCCACTTGTGTTTCGTTTATGTCCATGCTGTTAAGCAGCTGGATCTGCAACTATACCCCTGCGTTGTTTTTTTATGGATAATTGCTATTTTCGCAACTGGAAGGTGCTCTGTTGGAATGTGCGAGGGCTCAATTCTGAGGCTCGACAGCGTGATCTACGTGCCAAGATTGAGGAGAGCAGATGTTCTGTTATTTGTCTGTAAGAAACTAAATGTGCGAGCTTTGATTTCCGTACGATTAGATCCTTCTGCCCTAGGCGGTTTGATCAATTTGCGTTCTCCCCTTCTGTTGGAGCCTCTGGCGGGATCCTCGTTGTTTGGAACTCCTCGATCTTTCATGGTCAGCTTGTGGATATTCAGAGGTTTGATGTTATCGTCTCTTTCCAGTCGTTGCAGAATTCTGAAAAATGGACCCTAACCTCTGTCTATGGGCCATGTGAGGGCCAGCCTAGGGATGATTTTGTTAGTTGGCTTTATCACCTTCAAATCCCCCGGGACGAAAATTGGCTCTTGTTGGGGGACTTCAATTTCATCAGATCTTTGGAGAACCAAAACCTTCCGGGTGGTGATACCAATGATATCTTTCTATTCAACGAAATAATTGGTCACCTGGGTCTTTTGGAGCTGCCCTTGAAGGGCCGGAGCTTTACCTGGTCTAATATGCAGCAGAACCCCCTGCTTGAGCAACTCGATTGGTTCTTCACTACTGCTGATTGGATTTCACACTACCCAAACACCGTGGTTACCCCACTAGCCAGAACTTCCTCCGACCACGTGCCTTGTGTGGTGTCCATTGACACTACCATTCCTGCGGCCAAGATTTTTCGGTTTGAAAATTTCTGGTTGGATATGCCGGGGTTCATGGATTGTGTCTCCAAATCCTGGAATGCACCTGTTTTCTCTGATCTTTCTGCTTCCGCGGTTATCACAAGGAAATTTAAGCGACTGCGGTACGATTTGAAAATTTGGAGCAAAAAATTATCGTACATCAAAAAGCTTACTGTTGATTGTTCAAAGGTTATTCTGCACTTTGATCAGCTGGAGGAAGTGCGACCTTTAACATGGCCGGAATTCAACTTCCGGAAACTCGTGAAGTTTCAATATGAACATCTGTTGAAACTTCACTATATATATTGGAAGCAGCGGTGCACTATTAGGTACATCAAGGTTGGTGAGGAGAATTCAAATTTTTTTCATGCCATGGCCTCCGAGCGTATGAGGAGAAACTCAATCTCCAGTCTCAAAACCAGCTCCATGCTTGATCCAGTCACTGATCATGCTTAGATGGCGGGAATCCTTTGGGCCTCTTTCAAATCTAGGATGGGCCGGGCCCAAGGGATCTCTATGGGCTTTGATTTGAATCATTTAATCCAACCAATCCCGGGGCTGGAGGAGTTATCCTTGCCTTTTTCTTATGAAGAAATTCACAAAGTTTTGAAGGATTTGCCGGCGGATCGGGCACCTGGCCCAGATGGCTTTAATGGGATGTTTGTCAAGCGCTGTTGGCCTATAATTGAGGGGGATTTCTTGAGGATGATTCGGGCTTTTTATGAGGGGAAGCTTTCGTTGGAAAATATCAACTCCTCCCTCATTACGCTCATACCCAAAATCATGTCACCAGAAGGGCCGGATGATTTCCGGCCAATTTCCCTAACCAACACATGTCTTAAATTCCTCACAAAACTACTGGCTAACAGATTGCAGCGGGTGATCCTTAAGTGCATCCACAAAAATCAGTATGGGTTCCTCAAGGGTCGGTCGATTCAGGATTGTCTAGCCTGGAGCTTTGAGTATATTCATCAATGTAAGCAATCCAAGCGTCCAATTGTAATCCTTAAGTTGGACTTTGCTAAGGCCTTTGACACAGTTGAGCATGAGGTTATTCTTCAGATGTTGCAGCATAAAGGATTTGATGCCAAATGGGTTCTTTGGGTTAAACAGCTGTTATCTACAGGTTCTTCGTCTGTGCTGTTAAATGGCATTCCTGGAAAGCAATTCTTGTGTAAGTGTGGTGTCAGGCAGGGTGATCCACTCTCTCCTCTGTTGTTCGTCATCGCAGCCGACCTATTGCAATCTGTGGTCAATCAAATGCTCGCGTCTGGCACACTCTCTTTGCCTCTTCAGACACATGACAGGGATTTTCCCATCATTCAATATGCAGATGACACGATCCTATTTCTTGCGGCTAAGGATGATGAGCTTGTTGCCCTCAAGAATATGCTGCTTACATTTCAACAGTCCACTGGTTTAAAGGTTAACTTTGCTAAATCCTCAATGATCCCACTCAATATGACCACCGAGGAGGCTGACAGACAGACTGCTATTCTTGGTTGTAAAATTGGCCAGCTTCCATTTACTTATCTTGGATTGCCTTTGGGAACTACGAGGCCAAGGATCATTGACCTCATGCCCTTAGTTGACAGTCTCGAAAGGAGATTAACTGCAAGCTCTTCTATGCTGAATCAAGGTTCTCGATTACAACTCCTCACCTCTGTCCTGACCTCTCTGCCAATATACTTTCTGTGTAGCCTCAATATCCCAGCCGGGATCATTAAGCAACTGGACAGGATCTTCAGGCAATGCCTTTGGAGGGGTAATAGTGATGTTCCAAAACAGTCCCTGGCTGCTTGGGAGCTCGTTTGCAGGCCAAGAGATAAGGGTGGTTTGGGCATTATTAATCTGAACATCCAGAACAAAGGACTGCTTCTCAAGCATCTACACAAATTCTATAACAAGGTTTCTGTTCCTTGGGTGACCCTGATATGGAATAGTTACTATGATCATGGGGTCCCACAGGCAACAGCTACTGCTGGATCTTTCTGGTGGAGAGATATTCTGAAGCTGCATGAGGCTTACACTGCTATTGCTTCAGTTCACATCAACATGGGTGATTCTGCTCTTTTCTGGACTAATTCCTGGCACATTGGGGGCTCTGCTAGACCCCTCTGTTGGAGATTGCCAAGGTTGTTTTCTTTTGTCAATAATGACAGGATCTCTGTGAGGGAATTTCTCCAATCCCAGGATCTCTTTTCCATGTTTTATCTGCCTCTTTCTCAGGAAGCTGCTGCTGAGTTGCACATATTGGAAAATTGGATCATGCAGTTAGACAGAGACCCCACCATACATGATGTTTGGATATGGCCTGGTCAATCAGGAGGGTATACTGCAAAAAGTTTTTACAGGATCATGCACTCCCACTTGCCTACAATACAACCCTGTAAATGGCTTTGGCAGAGCAAATGCACCATGAAGATCAAGGTGTTTGGCTGGCTTTTGTTCTTTGACAGACTTAACACCAAGGATATGCTGGTTAGGAGACACTGGCGCTCGCATCAGGATGACAATCTTTGCCTCATCTGCAGTGAGTTGGCGTATGAGAATAGGATACATCTATTTTTTAACTGCACCTTCAGCTGTAGAATCTGGAACTATTTGGGTATTGATTGGTCTGGAGGTTCAGATATCCTGCAATGTCTCCTGCACGCCAGGTCTAACTTCACACACCCTTTCTTCGTTGAAGTTATACTCACAGCAGCCTGGAATATCTGGATTAGGCAAAATGGCAGAATTTTCAGACCTGAGAGAGCTACTTTCAGTGCTTGGAAGTGTAATTTCATCCATGATATTTCTTTGCTTGCTCACAGGGTGAAGGACTGTAACAAGCCAAAGCTTTTGGCTTGGATTGATTCTTTGTTGTAAAGCAAGTACAGTTAGTTAGCAAATAGGTAGACTCTTTCCCCTTTTGTTTTCCTTCTTTGTATAGTTTGTTTTACTTGTACAGTGGTTATTTATTTAATAAAGGACTGTGGGGCTTTGCCTCACAGTAAATATTCAAAAAAAAATTAATTGAAGTAACATGATGAGATTCACATGATAATCCAAGAACTAGATACTCAAGATGTCCATAACTGGGGACACGGCTAACCATGATTAGATTGTACACTATGCAGAGGTTTGTGCACTTTTCCCCGCAAGACTCGATCTCCTCCATTGGATTCTCGCACTACATGGTGTTTGAGAAACGGATGACCGAGACATAGTCTTTCAAAAGCGTTAGCACCTTACGATCGGGTAGACAGTTACACCTACTTTCTTCTACATCTGCTAGTCTACCACTGTAAGAGTTCACACAACTTAATCAACTATGCTAGAGCCCATAATAGCTTGCGACTGCACACGGAGGTTTCTAGTATGAATAATCTTATGATCCCTTTGAGCCTGGGTGGCGGTCCATAAAAAAATAGGCAATCGCTGGAATACCCAGGTGTCTTAGTCCACCCAGATGTGTGTTTAAGTTGCCACCTTAAGTAAACCATTAATTAACAATCTCACATCTGTCATGGATACACTCACCCAATCGACGTCTACTAGCATAGCATAGAAATATGAGCAAACGTAGAAGTAACTCCCAAGGGTTTGATAATAAAACAGGTAATAGGTACTACCTCATCTACTTCCCAAAACCCACATATTAATCAGATCCTAATCATGCAATGTTTGAGGGTTGAAAATAATGCATAAAAACTGGGTAGTAAAGAGGTATGATCAAAGTGTTACTTGCCTTGCTGATGGTCCGTGAAACCTAGAGATTCGAAGTAGCAAGCGGCGCACTCCAGGTATTCTATCGCAAACAAACAAGCATACAATAAGCACTCATCTAATGCACATAAAACTCAAATAAGAGATCTAACCAGAAAGTTCAACTTAAGAACTCCGGTTTGCAAAAAGAATCAAATCAAACGAAGCAACGAAAATCAAACGGCGAAAGAAACAAGCTTCGTTTACTAATCTGGTCCTAAGTCAAATTTTACAGAAGCAAAAACTTGTTTGAGTTGGTTAAACGGAAAGAGGGTTTCGAGATGAAACTCTAGGCGCTTGAATCGCCTGATTCCGACAAACGAGCGAAAAGAAAAACTAAAACGAAAATCGGATCAGAAATCGCGATCAGAAATAATCGCGGAAAATCCGAGAAAAAAGAAAAACGGACGAACAGGCTAACGAACGAACGTTCGCAGTCTGCAGTTAAACGGTGAAAACCGTTCGTTAAAACGAACGTACGGACGAACGTCCGCTAAATAAACTAAACCGAAAAAAACCAATCTATTCTAAAAAAACGAAAACTAGGGTTTTTCAAAAAAACGGATCGGGTTTTTTTTTAAACGGGGCGGCGGCGGGTGGCTACCTCGTCGGGCTCCGGCGAAGTCCGGCAGGCTCCGGGGGCTCCGGGCGGCGGCGGCGGGTGGCGGCGGCGCCGGCGGCGGCTTCGGCTTCGGGCGGCGGCGGCGGGAAGGCGGATCGGGAGGCGGGGCGGGTCGGGGTGAGGAGGGCGGCGGCTCTTTAAAGAGGGGGGTGGCTTGGGGGTGGGGGCAAGGCGGCGGCGGAGGAGTCCGGCTCGGACTCCTGTCCGGGTCGGCGGCGGCGGCGCGCGCGGTCTCCGCGCGGGAGACGGCGGCGAGGAGGCGGGCCGGCTCGGCTGGGCCTCGGCCCAGTCGGGCGCGCGACTTTTTTTTAAACAATTCCGCCGAGCAGTAAAAAATCCTAGAAAAATAAATAAAAAACTAAAAATGCCAAAACAAATTTTCACCGTCTAAATAAAATATTTAGAACGAGATGAACATTTTCTTGGCCCTAAAATGCCGTTTTGAAAAATGTGCAATTTTCCTAAATTCAAATAAAAAGCCAAAAACTCCAAATAAAATCTTATTTGATTTTATTATTCAATCTTCAATATTTCTTTATTTTGGGAAAGTCATTTTATTCCCTCTCTCATATTTTTATACTTTGAAATAATTGAAGATAAAATAAATAAAATCAAATGATCCTATTTTCAAAATTTGAGAAAACTCAATATGAAAATATCGAAATCCCCAACTCTCTCCGAGGGTCCTTGAGTTGCGTAGAATTTCTGGATCAAGCCAAAATGCAAATAAAATATGATATGCAATGATGATCTAATGTATAACATTCCAAATTGAAAATTTGGGATGTTACAAACCTACCCCCCTTAAGATGAATCTCGCCCTCGAGATTCGGGTTGGCTAGAAAATAGGTGAGGGTGGTCCTTCAGCAGATCTTCCTCTCGCTCCCAGGTGGCTTCATCCTCGCTATGGTGGCTCCACTGAACTTTCCAAAACTTGATAACCTTGCTGCGTGTGACTCGGCTGGCGTACTCAAGAATCTTAACTGGCTTCTCCTCATAGGTCAAATCACTATCCAATTTTATCGCTTCCAGCGGCACGGTATCTCTTAGTGGTATATCAGCCATCTCTGCGTGGCACTTCTTCAACTGGGAAACGTGGAACACATCGTGAACTCCTAACAATCCTTCGGGCAATTCCAACTTGTAGGCAACTTCTCCCATACGCTCCAAAACTTTGTATGGTCCTACAAAACATGGCGCTAACTTTCCCGTAACTCCAAAGCGCTTAACTCCTCGGAGTGGTGACACACGAAGATAAACTCGGTCTCCGACTTCGTAAACTATCTCCTTGCGTTTAGAATCTGCATAGCTCTTCTGCCTGGATTGGGCTACCTTGAGCCTATCGCGAATCAACTTCACCTTCTGTTCAGACTCCTTAATCAAATCTGGTCCAAACAACTGGCGATCTCCAACTTCATCCCACAACAATGGTGTTCTACACCTCCTTCTGTACAAAGCTTCGAAAGGGGCCATCTTCAGACTGGATTGATAACTGTTGTTGTAGGAAAACTCTGCATATGGCAAATTATCGTCCCAACTAGATCCATAATCTAGCGCACAAGCTCTCAACATGTCCTCCAAAATCTGATTGACTCTCTCGGTCTGTCCATCTGTCTATGGATGAAAGGCTATACTGAATTCTAGCCTGGTACCCAAAGTTTCGTGTAACTGATGCCAGAACTTTGAGGTAAACTGGGTTCCTCTGTCTGATACAATGCTCCTCAGAACTCCATGCAGACATAAGATCCTGGTCATGTATATCTTTGCCAACTTAGCACTGGTGTAAGTGGTCTTCACTGGGATGAAATGAGCTACCTTCGCCAAACGATCGACTACAACCCATATAGAGTCATAGCCTGAATGAGTCCTGGGCAATCCCGTGATAAAATCCATGCCTAACTTATCCCACTTCCATTCGGGTATCGGCAATGGCTGTAGCAATCCTGCTGGTTTCTGATGCTCTGCCTTCACTCTCTAACATACATCACAAACTGCTACGTACTTCGCAATATCCTTCTTCATTCCGGTCCACCAGAAAGTATCCTTCAAATCTAAATACATCTTGGTATTTCCTGGGTGAATCGAATACGGTGAATCATGGGCCTCTTGCAGAATCAACTTCCTGATCTCTGGGTCATTAGGCACATAAACGCGGTCCTCAAACCATAAGGTATCGTGCTCGTCCTCACGAAATCCCTTGGCTTTTCCTTTGCTCATCCTTTCCTTTATAGAGGCAATCTCCTTGTCAGTCTTCTGAGCTTCTCTGATCTTTTCCATCAAAGTAGATTGAATCTCTAATGCTGCAACAAAGCCTCTCGGAACTATCTCTAAACATAGCTCGCGAAGATCCTCGGCTAATTCCTTTGGTAACTCTCCGGTCATGAGTGTGTTGACATGGCTCTTGCGGCTCAACGCATCTGCTGCTACGTTAGCCTTTCCGGGGTGATAATGCAATCTCATATCATAATCCTTTATGAGCTCCAACCATCTCCTTTGCCTAAGATTCAACTCCTTCTGTGTGAATATGTATTTCAAACTCTTATGATCCGTGTACACCTCACAGTGGTTTCCGATGAGAAAATGTCTCCATGTCTTCAATGCATGTACTACGACTGCTAACTCCAAATCATGCGTAGCGTATTTTAACTCATGGGGCTTAAGCTGTCGTGAGGCATATGAAACAACTCTTCCTTCCTGCATAAGCACTGCTCCAAGTCCTCGACGAGAAGCATCGCAGTATACTTCATAATCCTTGCGCTGATCTGGCAGAATCAGCACTGGTGATGTAACCAAACGTTTCTTCAACTCCTGGAAACTAGCTTCACATTCCTCAGTCCAATTGAACTTGGTGTCTTTCTTCAACAGCTCCGTCATGGGCTTTGCAATCTTCGAGAAATTCTCAATGAATCTCCAGTAGTATCCTGCGAGTCCAAGAAAACTCCGGATCTCTCCAACTGATGTGGGTGATTCCCAGTTTGTCATAGTGACAACTTTGGTGGGGTCTACTGCTATTCCTTCTCCGGATATAACATGTCCGAGGAATCCAACTTCCTTCAACCAAAACTCACATTTGCTGAACTTGGCGTATAACTGATGTTCTCTGAGCTTCTCAAGTACCAAACATAAATGCTCTTTATGCTCCTCTTCATTCTTTGAGTAGACCAAAATATCATCAATGAACACTACGACGAACTTATCCAGAAACTCCATAAACACCTTGTTCATCAGGTTCATGAAATAGGCAGGTGCGTTAGTCAGACCAAATGACATAACGGTATACTCGTACAGCCCATACCTGGTGGTAAAAGTCGTCTTAGGTATATCCTTCTCTCGAATCTTCAACTGATGGTATCCTGATCGCAGGTCGATCTTGGAAAATACCTTAGCTCCTTGTAAACGGTCAAACAAATCATTGATCATCGGCAGTGGGTACTTGTTTTTGATGGTCACTTCATTCAATCCTTGATAATCAACAACCATCCTAACGATCCACCCTTCTTCTCCACTAGAAGCACTGGCGATCCCCAAGGTGAAGAACTTGGGCGAATATAGCCTTTATCCAGTAACTCCTTAATCTGCTTCTTAATCTCCTCCAAATCTTTTGCGGGCATCCTGTACGGTCTCTTAGATATTGGCCCTGTGCCTGGCAAAAGCTCAATTAAAAACTCAATGTCTCTATCCGGTGGCATGCCTAGCAACTCCTCTGGAAATACGTCAGGGAAATCCTTCACCACTGGTACTTCCTCCTGTACAACTCCTAATAAGGAATTCACCTGAGTCCTCTTCGGCACATGCCGTGATACATACTTAATCCTTCTTCCTTCTGGGGTGGTAAGCAAAATTATCTTACTGGCGCAATCGATGTTTCCTCCGTACATCGATAGCCAATCCATACCCAAAATCACATCCAAACCTTGCGACTCCAAGATTATTAAGTCTGAGGGGAAAACATGCCTACCTATGGCCAATGGCATCTGAAAACATCCTTGGCTTGCCATATACTCTGCTCCTGGTGAACTTACTAACATAGGTGTTCTAAGAAATTCGGTGGGCAGTTTATACTTATCCACAAATCCCCTTGATATGTATGAATGCGATGCGCCAGTATCAAAAAGAACGAGTGCAGTAAATGACTTAACCAAAAAACTTACCTATTACTGCATCTGGCTGGGCTTCAACCTCCTCCATGTTAACGTGGTTCACCTGTCCTCTGTTGAAAGGGTTGGGCTTCTTCCCAGAGCTTCCATTGCCATTTCCATTCTGGGCTTCAGGACATTCATTGGCATAATGTCCAGTCTTCTGACACTTATAGCAAGTGACTTGCCTCAGGTCTCTCTTGGCTGGGGTTGATGGGTTGGTACGGTTCTGGCCGTTGCTTCCTCCATTCCCGTTACCATTCTTGGGGCCATTATGATTGTGTGAACTACCTCCTCCATGGCTATGCTGAAAATGTCCTCCCGATTTTGGGGTAAAACGTGGCTTCTGCGGAGCTCCAGAATTGTACTTCCCTTGTCCATACTTCCTCTTGCGGCTTTCAATCTGCTGCTGCTTCCCTTCAATCATGAGAGCTCTATCTACCAACTCCTGGTAGTTGTTGAAGGTTGTTACCATCAACTGCATGCTCAGCTCATCATTCAGTCCTTCCAGAAACTTCTCCTGCTTGGCTGCATCTGTAGCAACGTCATCTGGGGCATAACGTGCTAACTTACTAAAGTCCTCCACATACTATCCTACAGTGCGTCCTCCTTGGCGTAGGTTGCGAAACTCACGCTTCTTCATAGCCATAGCTCCTGCTGAAACATGGGCAGTATGAAAAGCTTGCTGAAGCTGGTCCCATGTGACAGTGTCAATAGGGTGAGTGGCTGTGTAATTCTCCCACCATGATGCTGCGGGTCCATCAAGCTGATGTGCGGTAAAACGCACTCTTTCTGCATCTGTGCATCCTGCAGTGGTCAACTCCCTTCCAACTTTGCGGAGCCAATCATCTGCAACAATCGGCTCGGTGCTACTGGAATACACCGGCGGATTCAGTCTAAGGAAACGGGTTAAGTGATCAACAGGTGGTGGAGGTGGTGGAGGTGGTGGGTTGTTGTTGTTGTTGTTGTTGTTCCCCTGATTCTGATTCTGGACTAGTAACTGCATCAACGCATTCTGCTGCTGGATCAACTGAGTGAGCTCCGATGGGAAAGCAAATCCATTCTCACGTCTCGGAGGCATCTGAGGGTTTAGAAAAGATGAGAATTTAGAATAGAATGAGGTCTAGAGAAAAAACACTACCCATATGCACATGAGTCAGAAGCAAACAATATCACTCAAATCAATTTCAAACAAGGCATACAATCGATCTAACTATCGTCACAAGGTGCTCGGACTATATTATATACATGGCGGAATACTACTACTGATATGGTGGTCTACTAGAAATTTTGAACGGTCGAAGACTCCATGATATCTGCTCCAGCTTCATCAACAAAGTCATCTTCACTGGGGTCGGAGTCGGTGTCGTCGATGATGATGTAGTTATCTGGGCAAGTGCAATCATGGTCTTCTCCTCCTGGTGCTGGGTCTCCCATGAATACTTCGATCTTCTTTATCAGGTCGTCATTCTTCTCCAACAATGTGGCGATCTCCTCCTCATATCCATCGCGTGTAGACTTGAGTTCTTCCTCCAGCTCCGTAATCTTGGTCAATGCCTTCTTCAGGTCTGTCATGCCTGCGCACATTTGGTTCTCCTGGCGACGAATGTGTTGGTTTAACTCCTGGATGAAAGCTGCAATTGATCTATCCTTCTTGGTACTGATCATCTCCCATTGCTCATCTCGGCGCCCACAAATCTGGTAGATAGTATCCTTAAGCTCCTTGTGGTATACTTCTCCAATGCGTCCCATGGTGATGAGGGCTGCCATGCTCTTTCCTAGACTCCAGGTTGGTGCATCGAAGGAAAACTCTATGGGCTCAGTGACGGGCATGAACGTCCTTCCTGGAACTTGAACTTGAATCAACCATCGCTCCTCTTCTGGTAGTGTGGCGTTGTAGGTTCCAGTGAAGCTTGGAATTCCGATGTTCAGGTATCTAGTGACTTCCTTCAAGTGGCGTCCAAAAGGTGTATCCTCATCTGGTTGCATGAACTTGTTCCTTGCATCCGCCATCCTAAAAGAGTAGAAAATGGAGAGGAGTCAGAAATGAGAAGAGAGTAGTGATCTAGGGTTTAAGCTTAGTGGTCGTGTCCTACAGTCAGCGTGTGCTCTGATACCATCTTGTAGCGACCAGACCTTAGACGGTCTGATCTCTGTGCATCAGTGTCATCCCTGGATCAGTAATGCTGACACGCACAGTACTCGAAGGATTTATAACAGAGTAGCAATCACACACTTATTACATCGAATGTCTCAGAAGAGACCTTATTACAATAAATATGGCTTAAGGCCATCTAATAATGATAACAGCGGAAGGCTTGGAAGATAAGTGAGTCCATCAACTCCAACGGCATCACTGAGTATAAGACCACGACCTAAGGCACCTTACTCGTCGTCTGAAAAGTCTGCAACATGAAACGTTGCAGCCCGAAAACGGTCAGCACATGGAATATGCTGGCAATCTAACACATAGAGAATAATGAACAGAAGTATGCTATACTACATGCATATATGGCTGGTGGAAAGCTCTATGGTTACAGTTTTGCGAAAAGTCAATTTTTCCCTACTGCAAAGGAATAAGTTTTATTTAACTATCATGGTGGTTGTTAAACATTGAGAAGGATGACACCTTCTCAATCCCAATTAAACATCATCATTAAACCCAACAAAATTAATTAAAGTAACATGATGAGATTCACATGATAATCCAAGAACTAGATACTCAAGATGTCCATAACCGGGGACAGGCTAACCATGATTAGATTGTACACTCTGCAGAGGTTTGTGCACTCTTCCCCACAAGACTCGATCTCCTCCGTTGGGATTCTCGCACTACATGGTGTTTGAGAAACGGATGATCGAGACATAGTCTTTCAGAAGCGTTAGCACCTTACGATCGGGTAGACAGTTACACCTACTTTCCCCTACATCTGCTAGTGTACCACTGTAAGAGTTCACACAACTTAATCAACTATGCTAGAGCCCATAATAGCTTGCGGCTGCACACGAAAGTTTCTAGTATGAATAATCTTATGATCCCTTTGAGCCTGGGTGGCGGTCCATAAAAAAAACAGGCAATCGCTGGAATACCCAGGTGCCTCAATCCTCCCAGATGTGTGTTTAAGTTGCCACCTTAAGTAAACCATTAATTAACAATCTCACATCTATCATGGATAAACTCACCCAATCCACATCTACTAGCATAGCATAGCAATATGAGCAAACGTAAGAGGAACTCCCAAGGGTTTGATAATAAAACAGGTAATAGGTACTACCTCATCTACTTCCCAAAACCCACATATTAATCAGATCCTAATCATGCAATGTTTGAGGGTTGAAACTAATGCATAAAAACTGGGTAGTAAAGAGGTACTATCAAAGTGTTACTTGCCTTGCTGATGGTCCGTGAAACCTAGAGATTCGAAGTAGCAAGCGGCGCACTCCGGGTACTCTATCGCAAACAAACAAGCATACAATAAGCACTCATCTAATGCACAAGTAAAACTCAAATAAGAGATCTAACCAGAAAGTTCAACTTAAGAACTCCGGTTTGCAAAAAGAATCAAATCAAACGAAGCAACGAAAATCAAACGGCGAAAGAAACAAGCTTCGTTTACTAATCTGGTCCTAAGTCAAATTTTACAGAAGCAAAAACTTGTTTGAGTTGGTTAAACGGAAAGAGGGTTTCGAGACGAAAATCTAGGCGCTTGAATCACCTGATTCTGACAAACGAGCGAAAAGAAAAACTAAAACGAAAATCGGATCAGTAATCGCGATCAGAAATAATCGCGGAAAATCCGAGAAAAAAAGAACGGACGAACAGGCTAACGAACGAACGTTCGCTGTCTGCGGTTAAACGGTGAAAACCGTTCGTTAAAATGAACGTACGGACGAACGTCCGCTAAATAAACTGAACCGAACAAAACTGATCTATTCTAAAAAACGAAAACTAGGGTTTTTCAAAAAAAACAGATCGTTTTTTTAAACGGGGCGGCGGCGGGCGGCTACCTCGTCGGGCTCCGGCGAAGTCCGGCGGGGTCCGGGGGCTGCGGGGCTCCGGGCGGCGGCGGCGGGTGGCGGCGACGGGCGTCGGCGGCGGCGGCTTCGGCTTCGGGCGGCGGCGGCGCGAAGGCGGCGGCGGCGGCTCGGCGGATCGGGAGGCGGGGGGGTCGGGGTGAGGAGGGCGGCGACGGCGGCTATTTAAAGAGGGGGGTGGTGGCTTGGGGGAGGGGGCAAGGCGGCGGCGGAGGAGTCCGGGTCGGCGGCGGCGCGCGCGGTCTCCACGCGGGAGACGGCGGCGGGGAGGCGGGCCGGCTCGGCTGGGCCTCGGCCCAGTCGGGCGCGCGACTTTTTTTGTTAAAACAATTCCACCGAGCAGAAAACAAATCCAAGAAAAATAAATAAAAATCTAAAAATGTCAAAGGAAATTTTCACCATCTAAATAAAATATTTAGAACGAGATGAACATTTTCTTGGCCCTAAAACGCAGTTTTGAAAAACGTGCAATTTTCCTCAATTCAAATAAAAAGCCAAAAACTCCAAATAAAATCTTATTTGATTTTATTATTAAATCTTCAATATTTCTTTATTTTGGGAAAGTCATTTTATTCCCTCTCTCATATTTTTATACTTTGAAATAATTGAAGATAAAATAAATAAAATCAAATGATCCTATTTTCAAAATTTGAGAAAACTCAATATGAAAATATCGAAATCCCCAACTCTCTCCGAGGGTCCTTGAGTTGCGTAGAATTTCTGGATCAAGCCAAAATGCAAATAAAATATGATATGCAATGATGATCTAATGTATAACAATCCAAATTGAAAATTTGGGATGTTACACCTTTTCAGCCTTCTAGGCTCTTTTGAGGGCATTTTTCTGCCGCTTGGCAAGCTCATCAGGATAGGACGCGGGTGTACAAAGAGAGGACTTATGAGCATTTGGTGGTGGCGGCGGTCTCTCCTGGGGATCACTTGCACGAATGAGACCAATTTCACGGCAATCGCCCAGGGAGGATGGAATGCAAAGTTCTTCACACACCGAGGATGAATCATTTCATAGTTGAACCACTAGCAAACCCAGTGGCGTCGAATCCTTTTTAGACGCTTGTCTCTTTCTCGTTTTGATTCTTCTAGAATAGTTACATACTTATCATGAGAGATGTATTCAAATGAATTTGTGAATGGTTGCCTGCCACCCTTCTTTTTCTTCGGAGCATCTTCTTCTTGCTCGCCAGCACTCGGTTCATTTCTCTTTCTCTTGCCAGTTGGTGGGCCTCTCATTGGGACCTTTGCATTCGGAGCTTTTGACTCATCTGTTGTACCCAAGATAACCTCTTCTCCATCAGCCATGCTCATTGGTCGAGCAGAATCCTCAACAAATTGCATATACCTCTGAATAAGAATAGATGCGAGGGAAAAATGGAACAGGGTTACGAATGCTCACGGCGAGATTTTGGGAGTGAAAACGTTTTGAAGAAGAATTAGATGCAGACTTTGAGAAATGTTTTGAATGAAAGAAATGTACAGAACGGTCCAGTAGATCTAAAGAATATACTAGTCAGTGTGCTAGGCATTCCATTCGTACGAGACATAACACAAACCCTAGATAAAACATTTCGGATGCGAGGGACAACTACAAACCACATACACACAAAATACCTAAGCAGTAAAGATCTAAAATATTGGTAAAATCAGAAAAAAATTAACCATGGACGAACTCGAACGTGAAGAACAGAAGACCGAGTTCGCACTACACATACCCTAGATTGGTGATGTGCAGTAACTACGGTGGCGCGGGGAAGTAGATGTCCCACGGCGGCGAGGAAGGACTCCGGCGACAACTTTCCAGCAGCAAAGTGACGAAGAGATCGTCGGCGTCGAGCTCAAGGAGGAGCACTGCGGTAGGGCTTCGGAGGAGAAGGTGGCGAGGAGGAAGAGAAATGGATGAGGGAGCGGTAGCACTATGGTATTTATATTCGAGGGAAAATAACCGCAACGAGTGACTCTGATCCAACGTCCACTATCGAAATACTATTGCTATTCAACGAACAAGATATGCTGGCAGTTGATGGATAGCATGTGGCAACCATCATAAAAGATCATGGTCCTGACTTGGCGGGAATCCCCAAATTTTGGATAGCTTTCGCCAAAACAAATTAAAGTTCGGACCGAATATTTATCGTGGTCAAGGAAACCAGATAAAGTTTCGATACCAAATGAAATTGAGCATTCATAACGGAACAACATACATTCGAAGAGATAGAATGGAGGGAAAACAATGTCCTATGCATTTCACTCAGACAACAAAACACAAACACTTGAACGAAAAGCTATGAGTGAAATACATTCAGACAAAAACAAGATCCGTAAATCAAACAGAAACTTAACGAAAGAAAATTGTGGTGGCGTGGCCAACCGTATAAGAATTGTATGACCCCGAGCGTCTCAAAATTATAGTGGCACCCGGTTAGTATAGTTCTTCGTTAATGTATTTACTCTTAGAAAGAAAATTTCACTTTGTCAAAATTTTCGAAGTCTGCGAGTGTTGTGCACCCATTCCTTCTAAGATGTGGAAGTGTTGGCACGAGTGCCGAGTCCAGCTTACTGCAAGTTTGCAAAGTCCAGGATATTTAGTTCACACCACAGCGCAGAAAATCTTTTCTCATCGAGAGGCTTGGTGAAAATATTAGCGAGATTGTCTTCAGTATTGACGTGATTGATGACAATATCCTCTCGAGCAACATGATCGCGAATGAAGTGATGTCTAATGGCAATATGCTTGGTGCGAGAATGTTGCACTGAATTATGTGTAATTTTGATAGCACTCTCATTGTCACAATATAACAGAATCTTCTTGACCTTGATGCCATATTCCTTCAGAGTCTGCTTTATCCACAATAACTCTAAGTCCAACAAGCGCAAGCAGCAATATATTTGGCCTCAGCCGTAGAAAGATATACACAATCCTGCTTCCTTGATGACCAACATACCAAAGATCTACCGAGGAAATGGCATGTCCCTGAAGTAGATTTCCTGTCAACAAAGTCACCTGCGTAATCTGAGTCTGAATATCCAAGGAGATCAAACTATGCTCCCTTAGGATACCATTACCTAAAATGGGGGTGTGAGCCAAATATCTCAGAATACGCTTGACCACTTGGTGATGCGATTCTTTCGGTGCAGCTTGATAGTTGGCACACATGCAAACACTCAACGTAATATCAGGTCTAGAAGCACATAGGTAAAGAGAGAACCAATCATCGAACGATAAGCCTTCTGATCGTAATCCTTACCATATACATCTGCGTCCAGCTTACCATTCATGGGCATTGGTGTTTTTTAGCCATTCATTTTGGAATCTTGCATTTTGAACTTCTTCACACATTGTCTCCGATATTTCTCCTGAGATATAAAAATTCCATTTGCCTGTTGACGAATTTGCAGTCCAAGAAAGAACTTGAGTTCACCCATCATTGACATTTGATATTTCTCGGACATCATATTTCCAAACTATTAAGCTGCAAGCATTGTTAGTACAGCCAAAGATAATATCATCCACATAAATTTGACACACGAAAAGATCATTATCAAGAGCACAAGTGAAAAGTGTGGGATCAGTGGATCCTAGCTTGAACCCTTTATCGAGCAAAAACTTCTTCAAGGTGTCATACCAAGCTCGAGGGGCTTGCTTTAGCCCATATAGAGCCTTTTTCAACCTGAAAACTTTGTTAGGAAACTCAGGGTGTTCAAAGCCAGGTGGCTGTCTAACATATACTTCTTCATGAATTTCACCATTAAGGAAGGCACTTTTCACATCCATTTGATAAAGCAAGATATCATTGTAATTTGCATAAGAAAGAAGAATGCGAATTGCCCCAAGGCGTGCAATAGGAGCATATGTTTCACCGAATTCAATACCTTCTACCTGTGTATACCCTTGAGCGACAAGACGTGCTTTGTTTCTCACAACAATGCCATTCTCATCTTGCTTGTTCCGAAATATCCATTTGGTAATGATGATATTGTGCCTTTGAGGATTCGGTTTGTCAACCAACTCCCACACATCATTCAATTAAAATTGCACCAACACCTCTTGCATAACATTCATCCAATCTGGATCATTCATGGCTTCCTTATAGTTGGTATGTTCTGCCAATGAAACAAAGGAGAAACTGCCACAGTAGTTAGCCAAATGAGTGCATGAACGAGTTGCGGGTCGATAACCTAGATTCTCGAGTTCATCGAGAATCAATGAAGGATCAACTCGATTTGCCACTCAAGGGTGAGGGTTTTCATCTTGATGATCATTATTATTTTCATCAGCATCATTATTTGTATCACCATTCCCTTCATGATTGCCATTTTGATTGGCATTTGAATTTGAGTTGTCATTTGTATTTGGAGTGGCATTTCCTTCGGCAGTGGCTTGACGAGTTCTACTTTGAGTCGTGGGGCCATAATCATCATCGGAAGAGTCAGGAGCATTTCCTTCAACTGGTTTGATGCTCCCAATAGCCATTTGCTGAATAGCATCTGAAATTGGTGGTTCATCTATCACATTTAGCAGCTGCTCCTTTTGGGAGCCGTTAGATTCATCAAACCGCACATTTACAGTTTCCATAACTTTCCTTTGGTGACACTGGTACTCGTCGGTGCTATACAAACGGTTTTTAACCCCTTTCCGCGACGGCATTTGGAACTGTCGCCAAGTGAGTGTGGGCGATAGGGGGGTGCTTCCCACACGACCCAGAAACCGTCGGGGATAGGGAGCCAAGATGCATATACAGTACTCCTACTCGTTTTTGCTCGCATTACCAACGCAGTCGGTATTCTGTGGTGCTACGGTTATGATAGGCGACCCATCACAAATGGTTCACTATTATAGAATATGTATGATAAGCATACAATCACACACATTCGCTTGTCCCAAACCATATGCGATAACTAATTAAGAAGATGAGCTAATCATCGTACGAGTGTCGGATAGGATTATGAAACATCGTACTGTCGTAACATCGTCGTGCATGACAACTATCGCACACACTATTCTATGGTGCAACGTTTACGATGCATACTTCATCAGAAATAGTTCATGGTTGCGAATCGTGTACGATAAGGCAACTATCAGAAACGTTTAGTTTACCCACACAGTTTGTGATATTGTCTGACATCGAGCACGCTTTGCAAATGGCGACTTTGTGCATGCTTGCACACGTTTCCTCTCTGTGAACCGTCTCGGATTATGGTGTATATCACAAACGTTTGTGTTTTACCAACCGTGTGTGCCGTAATGACCTGGAGAGCGTAATTTCACCGTAATTTAATTGCTGCTATTTCAAATTGTACCGGATTTGAATTTGAATTTGAATGTATGATATAGCTTTATTCATATCCATCATGTTCAAACAACCAATGCATTATTCGATTCATAAGTACATATCAACAATTACTTAAGAACCAAATAAAGAATGATGGACCATAGTTGTATACTTGTACTATTAAAGAAGGTAAAGAAAGAGGCGAAATACATTCTGGTTGCTGAACAAGGTGAAGCGGAATGCCCATATTGTGCCCTCCTCCATGCAGAAGGCACGCACGACTCTAGTCCAACACCTTGTGATGGCCGACCGCCCATCCTTCACAGTCTTCATGAAAACATCTAGATAATCATCGTGTTCTGGTAGAAATACATTAACCTTTGCATGCCCACCAATCATGTAGTTTGAGAGGTAATCTGGAGTAAAATGCTTCGGGAACCACTGCAAAGGAAAAAAGATTCAGACATTGTCATCTAACACAACTCATTATGGTCAGTAAAAAGAAGGCTGCAGAGTTCTTACTTACCATCCTGCAGTTCGCTGTTGTATTGGATAAAGTGTAAACAAATAGTTTAATTGCCATCTTTTGACCCATTTTACTAACAATCTTTATCAGCTTCCTGATACGACTCCGTCGTATCTATAATTTTTTATTGTTCCATGCCAATATTATTCAACTTTCATATACTTTTGGCAACTTTTAATACTATTTTTGGGACTAACATATTGATCCAGTGCCTAGTGCCAGTTCTTGTTTGTTGCATGTTTTATGTTTCGCAGAATCCGCATATCAAACGGAGTCCAAACGGGATAAAAACGGACGGACATAATTTTTGGAATGTTTATGATTTTTGGGAAGAAAAACCAACACGAGACGGTGCCCAAGGGGGCCACAAGGCAGGGGGCGTGCCCCTGACCCTTGTGGGCACCCCGTAAGGCGGTTGACGCTCTTCTTTTGCCGCAAGAAAGCTAATTTTTGGAGAAAAATCTAGGCGAAAGTTTCAATCCAATCGGAGTTACGGATCTCCGGATATATAAGAAATGGTGGAAGGGTAGAATCTGAGAGCGTAGAAACAGAGAGAGACAGAGAGACAGATCCAATCTCTGAGGGGCTCTCGCCCCTCCCACGCCATGGGAGCCAAGGACCAGAGGGGAAACCCTTCTCCCATCTTGGGAGAAGGTCAAGGAAGAAGAAGAAGAAGGGGCTCTCTCCCCCTCGCTTCCGGTGGCGCTGGAACGCTGCCGGGGCCATCATCATCACAGCGATCTACACCAACACCTCTGCCATATTCACCAACATCTCCATCACCTTCCCCACTCCTATATTCAGCGGTACACTCTCCCGCAACCCGCTGTACCCTCTACTCGAACATGGTGCTTTATGCTTCATATTATTATCCAATGATGTGTTGCCATCCTATGATGTCTGAGTAGATTTTCGTTGTGAATTGCTATGATTGATTTAATTTGCTTGTGGTTATGTTGCTGTCCTATTGTGCCCTACGTGTCGCGCAAGCATGAGGGATTCCCGCTGTAGGGTGTTGCAATATGTTCATGATTCACTTATAGTGGGTTGCTTGAGTGACAGAAGCATAAACCCGAGTAAGGGGGTTGTGGCGTATGGGATAAAGGGGACTTGATGCTTTAATGCTATGGTTGGGTTTTACCTTAATGATCTTTAGTAGTTGCGGATGCTTGCTAGAGTTCCAATCATAAGTGCATATGATCCAAGAAGAGAAACTATGTTAGCTTATGCCTCTCCCACATAAAACTTGCTATCGGTCTAGTAAAGTAGTCAATTGCTTAGGGACAATTTCACAACTCCTACCACCACTTTTCCACACTCGCTATATTTACTTTATTGCTTCTTTATTTAAACAGCCCCTACTTTTTATTTACGTTCTCTTTATTATCTTGCAAACCTTTCCAACAACACCTACAAAATACTTCTAGTTTCATACTTGTTCTAGGTAAAGCGAACGTCAAGCGTACGTAGAGTTGTATCGGTGGTCGATAGAACTTGAGGGAATATTTGTTCTACCTTTCGCTCCTCGTTGGGTTCAACACTCTTACTTATCGAAAGAGGCTACAACTGATCCCCTACACTTGTGGGTTATCACTTCCTCACTTGATGTTGGTTCATCGATATCTCATTTCCCCATACGCAGAAAGGGTCGAAGCGTGGATCTTTACCAATGACATATGTACCTAAAAGCACCAAGTTAATATTAGAAGCTAAAAAGCAATTACACAATGATGTAGTACAACACTCTTTTACAATATCTTATAACATCCAATATACTCACATATTAGATGAATTAACATCTTATATTATGGGCCGGAAGGAGTTTATTGCATTCTTACAAATTATCAGCTGATTAACTGCCGATGTATCCATGGGTTACAGTTAGTTTGAGCTAATTCGGGCTCAAATAGCCCTAAAGTATATCTAAACATGAGGGCTAGTTTGAGCTAGTTGCATCTATAACCCACCCAAAAAAACTATCCAACCCAAGAGGTGCTAATTGGAGCTAGTTCTCCTAGTGCATTTATTGTCCATCTAACCCTGCCATCCAAACAACTCTTTGTGATGGAGTTAGTTCAGGGTTAGTCATGAGCTAGAAACTAACTCTAACCTCTAGCTAAGTTGAGTATCCAAACAGGGATGTGTTGTTGTTGTTATTGATGCTGCTACTCTTCTACGTATATCTAGACATCATCAGAACATTAATGTAACACTCTTCCTTGTTGTTATGTAGCCTAGAATTGCATATTTAGACATTAAGTACAGTGCATGTTGCTATGTAGCCTATGATTACATATGGCCCTAGTTAACCTAACGATAAATGGGTTGCAGATATATTCAGTTAAAAGTCCGATTCATCGATTAGTCCCTTATCAGCCCCCGGCCTATATGGTACCAGCTACTGATATCCTGAACAGTGAGCATATATAAGCCATGGGATGAAACTAACCTCGATCAAAAATAGCAGTCATTCCCAAAATTGTCCTATGTAGGTACATCGAGAAGCGTGTTAAGAACAATAGGCTAAACATCAACCAAAATTGTCCATGGCAGACAAAATAATCTCCAAAAGATAGCTTCAGTGTGCAGGTTTAAGCACGCTAGTAAAGCAAAACAAGTGGAAAGGTGTGTTAACTGCAACAGGCCTAACATTTAACAACAAGCAAACATAGTCATTCAAACTGGTATTGTGCCGGTCTAAGTACACCGGTTATTGTTAAAAAAATGGAAAGGCGTGCTAACTACAAGATGCAGCGACCAAATGTAGTCATTCATAGTAGTATTGTTGAAATTGGTACTGATGAAATTGAACTGCACAGTTCATACTTGCACATATAGAACATCACATTGTGAATAAACGGAATAAACAAGGCATACTACGAACAACCAAAGATAGAATTTGAAACTGGATATATGCTAACTACAAACAACCGAACAGTCAAAAAACTTTAGAAGAGTCATATGCTAGCTATAACATGCTTAACAACAAGCAAATATATGCATTCCTATCGGTATGTTTAAAACTGGATTGATGAAATGTGCTGCATAGTAAATAATTGCACATGTAGAGCATCACATTGTGAACAACTAAAATAAACAAGGCATATTGCAAACAACTAGATATAGCAATTAAAACTGGACATATTCTCACTACACTACAAAAGGGACTCGACAAAACAAATCATGGTTTTCCCCCTGTGAAGAGGCACAACAAAACAAATCATGGGTTTCCTCACTTGTCACACATGGGCTCGTTCCCGTGGGAAGAGCACGGACCCTGGATGCGCTCCATGTTGTCACAGATGGGCTCATTCCCCTTGGAAGAGAACGGCTGTAGGGTGGCCTCCCTGATGTCGCAGACGGGCGCTTTCCCCTTGGAAGAGTGGATGGGCTCTTTCCCCTTGGAAGAGTCGGAGAGGGTGCCCTCCTCGTGGTCGCCGTCGATGAGGTCTGACTTGGAAGCTGTGGATCCCAAGCCAGCGTCGTAGAATGTGTCCTTCAAAAATGAGAAAAGTGGCTCGATGGAGATGTAGCATGGCAAATTCTTGACAGTGAGCCAGAGGAGATCAGCGGCGGGGCCATGGATGAGATCGACGGCGGTTGAACCCGAGGGGTTGGGGATGGGCCACTTAACTTGTGGCATAGCCCGCCTCAGGCCATCGCTGTCGATGACCTCGATGTCGTAGCCGGCATCCACGACATGCCCGCATAATCTAGCCCACTGATTGAGTGTCTACGGCCAGTAATGGTCGTCAGCTTCCTCGGCGACGTCGGGCGAAGAGACCGCGATACACCTTGTAAGTGCATCTAGTGCCCCTTAGTGATTTTCGTGTATTGAAGACTTATAGGTTAAGGGACTAATATGTTTGTGAGTGTACACAGGCTCTATAAGTTAATGAGGAGTTTGATATTTACAGTGAAAGTCGACCCCTAAAAATGAATGTCTTCGGTTGAATACTTTGGTTCTCCTGAAGACTTTGAAAGTGAAGAAATTTGTGTGACCTTGAAGACTTCAATATTCATGCGAGGAATCTGAAGCTTGAAGACTTTTGTTTTCGTAGTTTCATTTTCTCTTTCTTGAGTCATAGGAAACACCGTACTGTTAAAGGGGGTCGAGGTAATACTAAGGAAACTGATTTCCATGTGATGCTCATCTCAAAATCCTACACCTACCCAATCCTTCGAGTGAAGCCATTGGAAATCTCATATCAGTTCAGTCAATTTCTTCAGTGACAGAGACGAAGATCTTCTGATCTCTGAGGAATTTGTTCTGACTGAGGAGTTAGGTATTTGCCAATGCGGATTGCCTACACAGTGAGGAACATGATAGCCCTGAGGAATTCGAACCTCAAATCCGACCGTTGCTGTGCCACACGCCAGCTGTTCAAAATATCCTACCACCTACGGTCATATCAGACAAGGGCATTTATGTCTTATCATGTCGGGCTGCTCCCTAGGCTATAAATAGTCGCCCCCTACAACCAATAGCTGGTTGGCTGCTCCGAAAGAAACTGACACTTGTCATTTGAGAGCATCCCATCCTCCGAGGACTTTGAGCGAAAATCATCAAGTGAGGAAAACCCAAATCCCAAACCCAAACCTACAAACCCCAAAGTGATTGGGCATCACTGACGAGATTGTTCCTGTGTGGAACCGACGCTTGTTACCTTTGAGGACTGTGTATCCTCCAGACGGTTAGGCATCATGGTCTGAGCATCCAAGAGGAATTGTGGATTGCCGAGTGACCAAGTGTGTGAAGGTTTGGAAGTCACCTATGAAGACTTACCATTACTGTTGGGCGAGGTCTGTGTGATCTTAGCTCAAGGACAATACGGTGAGGATTGTGTGTCCGGGACTGTGTGTCCTCGAGTTTAAATACTCAGCCGCTCCAACCAGACGTACAACTTTCACAATAGTTGGAACTGGTCTACCAAATCATTGTCTTCACCAAGCCAACTGGTTCTATTTCCTCAACCCTTTCATTTCCTCAGTTATGTGTTGATGAACCTGATCATTACTGTTTGAAGACTTTGACTGAAGACTTTCTCTAATTCCTCCATCCTATTTCTTCAGTCAGTTTTGTCTTCATCCTGCTTATCCTGTGTTTATGCTTTATGTACTCTGTGTTTGTCTTTCATTTCATCATGATGACCATGCTATTGCTCTGTTATCCTTATACCTGAGTACTTATTCCGCTGCAAGTAGTTCTTCGCCTAGAAATTTCCTCACCCTGAAATTCCTCAGTGATGAATTCATAAAAATCGCCTATTCACCCCCCCTCTAGTCGACGTAACGCACTTTCAATTGGTATCAGAGCAAGGTACTCCCTTGTTCTGTGTGATTTTGTTTTAACCACCTGGAGTTTTAGTTATGTCGACTGCAGGTATGATCAAGGTCTCGGCTAGGTGTCCTACCTTTGATGGAATGGACTACCCCTACTGGAAGAACATGATGTGTATGCATCTTGAGGCAATTGATAACGATCTCTGGTACGTTGTGGAAAATGTCATTCACTCAGTCACTCCGTCTCTGAATGCTATTGATGTGAAGAGATTCAAGAAACTCGATTCTCAAGCAAAGAATATCATATGTGGCCATCTGAGCAAAGGTCAGTATGACAGAGTGAGTGCACTGGAAACTGCTAAGCTGATTTGGGACAGGTTGTCCAAGGTCAATGAAGCAGTCTCAACTCAACGTGACTCCCGAGTTGATGTTCTTCGCAATCTCTTCAACCGCTTCAAAAGACTTGACAACGAAAATGTTCAGCAAACCTTCGATCGCCTCACTGACATCTCAAATGAGCTTCAAGCACTTGGTGCCACTGACATCACCGACCATGAGGTGGTGAAGAAATTGCTGAGATCGCTTCATACCTCATTCGATACCCTCGCACTGATGATTCAAGAATGAGCAGATTACAAGTCACTTGATCCCGCTGATATCCTCGAGAGGCTAAATACTCATGAGTTCCAGCTTGCTGAGAAGAGAGATCTTTATGAACCGAGCTACGGAAGATCATGTGCACTGAAGGCCAAGGCAGTATTTGAGTCCTAAGCTGAGGATTCTGGTAGCAGCCTTGGTGATCCTGAAGAATTGAGCCAGGAGCTAGCAATGCTCGTGAGGAAATTCCTGAAGTTCTCTTGCCGCGGCCGTTTTGGAAAGTCTTCAAGAAATGATGATTCCTCGTCCCGTGACTACAAAAAGAGAACTTGCCACAAATGCAAGAAACCTGGTCACTACATGTGTGATTGTCCTCTGTGGGAAAGGGAATCAAAGAAGAAGAAGTACAAAGATGACGATTCTGATGACTCAAAAAATAAGAAGGAATCTTCAAAGTCTTCATCATCAAAATCCTCAAAGTCTTCATCTCACAAGAAGAGCAGTTCCAAGAAGGCCTGGGCATTCATTGGCAAGGAAATGGACTCTGAAGCTGAATCTGAGGAAAATGTGGAAGAGGAGGAATCTGAGGAATCTGACTCTGGTGTGGCTAGCCTAGCCCTCGCTACTGCTTACATCAGCAAGTCCATCTTCAACACTGAAGAAAACGACTTCCCCGACTCCGCTGACAAGAGCGTCGATGACTATGCTCCCACCTATTGCTTCATGGCAAAAGGTGCCAAGGTATCGAACATTCCCCCTCTGACTCTAGCGAGGATGAATCTGATGACAATCTCAAGCCTAGCTATTCAAAACTTGCTAAAATTGCTGTTAAACAACAGAAGGCTTTAGAAAAGATTCAAAATCAACTAGACATGTTGTGGAATTGTCACGTCAGATGTCCTCTTACTAGGACTTAGTCGTGGAGCCATCGCAGCTAGGAAGCTTAAAGGGGTTAAACGGGACAAGGAACACGAGGGTTATACTGGTTCGGCCCCTTACGGTGAAGGTAAAAGCCTACGTCCAGTCGAGGTTGTATTGCTTGGGGTTTCGACGACCAGGAGCTAAACCGCCCTGCCTGGTTATCGATCTGATCTTTCTTGTCCCTGATCCGCCGCCGGGTCGTCCCTTTATATAGAGAGGTTGACGCCCAGCGGCTCTCAGAGTCCCGGCCGGCTCATAACAGTGTCCGGCTCGGACTCCTAACTATTCTTGCCTTACACTACAAGTCTTGCCATAACGGCAGTTTATAACTACGGGCCTTAAGCCGCCTCCGGGTCTTAAGCCCATTATTGGCCAGCCGTCTTCAAGCTTGGTACCGGGCTTCGCGTGATGACCATTATGACATAACCCGTCCCCTCCTGGGTGGGTGACTCTAATGGTTATATCCTCAACATTAGGCCCCAGATTGATTTGAACCGGTTCATGTCAATCTTCAATCCCTTTGAAAGAAAATCTTCCGGCTTATATCTGTGCAAAGGTTATAACCCGCCGTGACGTCATCTTCTGGATTCCTGGTAACCCGCCATGACGTCATTCTCCATTAAGCTCATTTCTTTATTCCGTTATATCCCAACGGATCTTATCTTTAATGGCCATCCCGAAAATCGAGGCGCTTCTATGGCGAGATACTCACGCCGTGACCTCCTCGTTTCTCGCGCCCACTTATGAGCCTCACCTTATAAATAGCCCGGCCCATGAGCCTCCAGTTACTTGTCGCCTCCATCGTCTTCCTCCTCTCGCTACTGTGCTGCCGCTCGAGTTCCACCGCCGTCGCCGCGGATCTCCTCGTCGTCACCAACTCAGGCCGCTGCATCAACCTGACGTGACCAGAAAAACGCGACGAACCACCGCAGTAACTCCGCATCTGTAAGCTTTCTCCTCCCCGTTCCTCATATCCACATTAGCGATCTTCAAGTTCGTCGGTGTTCGTTGCCATTCATCACGAACTCTTGATAGATTCCACTATTACCACCCTTTCTTGATCTTTAGACTGTACAAAACTGTTGCGGTAGCTGTTTCGCACCCATTCCCAATGTACATAGATCCCTTTTCATTGCATAGAAGCTCCGTTCGAACCTATGAACTTCTTCTGTGTCTGTTCTAGGTCTAGAAATTTTCCCTCTCCAGTCGATCGTTTGATCCAGAATAGTTACTGGGATGTGTGAAACTTGTTTGCGCCACACTTAGTCAAAAATTGCATCTGTTTAGCTATGGCGGCTCATATCGCCGACTTAAAAGAGGCCACATGCTGTAAAATTTCCGGCTCATTTATAATAAAGCTTTAGACAACTTGAATTACTTACGATGCCCTCAGCGGCTTAAATAACCCAACGCAATTAGCCATATGTCATTAGGCCCCTTCATAAGCCGCCATTTTGAGTGTCAAACTGTAAACTTCTTCCGGCTTATAGTTGAACCGGACATTTGTTTTTGTCATAGGCTTTGTCTTTCACAATGCCGCCCAAGGCTCCCAAGGCACCCATTACGTGCAATTGGATGAGATCCAACGTTACTGATGACACGTTAGCTGATTTCGTGAAGACGGGTTACCTGCCCAAGAAGGAGGTCATGTCTTATCGTGCCCCTGACCCGTCGGAGGAGAGACCTCAACCTAGAGACGGCGAGGTGGTGATATTTGCTGATCACATGAGCCGGGGCTTCGCACCGCCCGGCTCACAATTCTTTAGGGATGTTCTGAACTTCTTCGATCTGCGGCCGCAAGACATAGGACCCAATTCCGTGTCAAATATCTGCAACTTTCAAGTATTCTGCGAAGTATATCTTGGAGAAGAGCCCAGCCTACTGCTCTTTAGAGAGCTGTTTTATCTGAACCGCCAGAATGAGTGCGCCAACGGGCCGAGTCTGGAACTTGGTGGAATCTCCATTCAACGCCGGAGAGATTGCCTCTTTCCTTACGCTGAGCCGTCAAGCCATCCAAAGGACTGGAACCAGACATGGTTCTACTGCCAGGATACTTCTCCGGCTGACGAGAGCCCTCTGCCCGGCTTTCGTGCCCTGCGTCTGGAGCCCAATCACCCCCTACCAGACAAGCTATCTCAAGCGGAGCGTCAACCTCTGATCCCCACCATCAATAAGATTAAGGATCTTCTGGGAAATGGCCTCAACGGCATTGATCTGGTCCGGGTCTGGATCTCTTGGCGGGTGATCCCCTTGAGCCGCCGCCCCGGCTTAATGTGTGATTACACGGGCCGGAAAGATGACCCTCTGCAGCACAGCTCCCACGATCTACCTGAGGACACCGTGGAGGACATGACCAAGTCTCTCTTGAATGAGAGCTTAGCCGACTGCGGGAGGACCGGCTTAAGCCCCTTCTGCAAGACTAACCCGGCTCCAGCGGTAAGCCACTGACTTGAACACCTTACTTTCCCTTTGGATAGTTTTCATCTGAACCTTAAGAAGTCTTTATGATATTTTTCAGGCTAATGATAAGTTCTGGAAGGTCAAGTATGACCATGAGGCAGCTAAAAAGGCCAAAAAGGCTAAGAAAGCCGCCAGGAGAGCCGCTCCCCGTAAAAAGGGAAGCAAGCCTACTGCCTCAGAGCTGCTTCAGTTGGATGACAGCTCCGAGTCAGAGGTAACCCTTGATTCTTTAGGCTCTTCTTTGTTTCTGCTTTTCGTCTGTCTCTTAACCACCTTATTGACTTGATTATCCGCAGGATGATACCGGAGCGAGTAACCCGGTAACTGAAGAGGTAACTATACTTTCCTTCGACTCGGACCCCTTGCCAAGGCTGAAAGTCCGAAGAGTAACCCGGAAAGTAAGATTTTCGCATCCTTTAGCTTATCAAGATCCTCAATTTCTTTTGAAGCAACAGATTCATGAGAGCCGGAGGCAAACCCGGGCCAGCAAGGATGCAGACCTCTCCTCCGGCTTACCCGAGGCATCAAGAAAACGCCGGACTGAGGTTATCTCCAACTTATACCCTTCTCATCCTTTAGCGGGTGTCACTCGTCAACCGCTCAATTCGCCTGATTCAAATTATCAGGAAACTTTACCTTCCTCTGGTGATTCCATGCAATCCACCCTGCCGGCTTTCAAGACCGCACCCGGGTAATGATGATCATCTCATTATTCTTATCTTATTTATGTTTTTGTACTAACCTTTTGTCCTTTCAGTGCTCAAGCCAAGCTCAGCAAGAGGGCGAAGAAGAATAAACCGGTCGAAGAGCCAGTCCTGACTGAACCGGAGACTTCAGCTCAAGAGCCGCCAGCTGCCTCTGCTCCTGAAGCCACCGCTCCAACCGACGAGCCAGTCATGGAGACTTCTGCTAACCCGGAGATCCCCAGCTCAGCTCAACCGGCCGATGACCCGGATGTGGTGATTACCCGGACTGAATACGTTGAGCCGGGAAGACCCACTGTGTTGGCCAGATGCTCTGCCAAGGAAGAGCTGCTAGAGCGTCGCCGGGCTAGACTGGAGATTACTGATTATACTAACTTGAGCATTGGAGACATTGTCTCTGGTTACATTGGTCAGGTGCACAACAGCCGGGATCTGGAGATTGATATGGTGAAGCAGATCCAACAAAAATCTGAGGTACAAATTTCTTGCTTACTCCATAGTCAGTCTTACTATGTTAGCCCCCAAGTCCATTACTTATGATAGAATATGTTGTAGACTTAACTTCCGGCTTACTTTCATGAACCGGCAACTTGTAAATAGAATCTTTCAACATGCATTAGCCCCCAAGTGCCAAGTGTCTTTGCTTGCAAAGTGCTTGGGACTTTAATGTTGGATAATCATTACTCATACTATAACCCGGAATTTGTACAGGCTGCTGGCAAAAAATTTGAAGCTGAAATCTCTGAGCTGAAGAACCGCCTGAAGACTCAGGAAATTGAGACCCGGAAGGCCAACGCCAAATTCGAGTTCAGTGTTGCTGCACAAGAGAAGCTGAAGAAGAAGTTTGAAACTGAAAGGAAGACTTGGGCCGAGGAAAAAGCTGCTTTGGTCAGCCGGGCCGAACAGGCGGAGGCTGCTTTGACGGAGAGAACCGCCGAACTCTCCGGCTTAAAACGCCATGTGTCACAGATGGTCGCCGCAATCTTCGGTAAGTCATTCTGTGAGCTTTCAACAAGTTTACCTTCTTTATGTCTCATAAATCCCATCATTGCTAGCGGCTTACCTGACTTTGTTAAACAGGTCCCAGAAGCGCCAACCTCAATCAGAATGTGCTGACCAAGCTGAAGGCCGTGTACACCTTGGTGGAGCAACTCTACACCGGGTCACAGCGTGCTTTGGCCGTTGTGGCCCTGTCCAATGAGGTTCCGACTCACCTGGCGGACGTACTTCGGCGGCTTGCCGTTCTTCCTCAGCGCTTCCAAGAGCTACGACGGGCCTCTGCAAGAGCCGGAGCCATAGCTGCTCTGAGCCGGGCCAAGGCTTTCCTCCCAGAGCTAGACCCGGCGGAGATCGCACTTGGATACCCCTGTCTGAAGGAAGACGGTACTCCCTTTGATCAACAAGACTTTGCTGCCTGTGTGAAGAGTGTGCGCCCGGTGGCTACCTTGATTGGGAACGACACCGACCTTACCAAGTATCAGTCGGGCTATGACTCGGAGAATCAGAGGATCCCCACTCCACGCTACGAAGCAATCAGCTTGATCCCTCCGGCTCGTAAGCATACCTTCGCCCCAGAAGTTGACCCGGCCGGGTTAATTGACGAGGAGGCTCAATTTGAAGCTTTGAGCGGCATTGACTGGAAATCGTCAACCTTCCAGGTCATAGGAACAGCCGGAGGAGCGCAGAGGGATGAGCCGGAAGCTTCGACCCAGCAAGCATCTTGACTCTTAGGCGGCTCATGGTTACGCCTTTAAAACAATGCCTCACCTTTTGGACTCGTGAAGTCTTGTAATAGAGTAGGACAAACACCTAACTTTGCCGTGCCATCGTGCATGTGTTGAATGCTTATCTCTATTTAAGCTGCTTCTTCATATTCCTCCGGGTTATAATTGATCATTTATTTTCCTTAAGTTTGAAGGACTGTCTTTAATCATCCTGCATAGAAAACAAACCACAAGTCTCCGGGCGGCTTACCACACTGAGAATCATAGACCGTATATATAACCCGGAATATGAACCAAAGTCACCAAAGACTGGCCCTCAATTATATTCTCGATGTAACCATAATAACATGCTTACAAGCCTTCAAGTATACTTCCGGTTCATGTAACCCGAATAATAAGGTTAAGATCGCAACTCCGGTTTACCAACACTGATAATGCTTATTTGTGTGTTACTAACATCGTGAATCAAGGTTAAGTCGGCGGGGTAAGAACCGCCCTTGCACACTGTTGATACAACCAGAAGAACTTGTTGCAAATCAGAAAACCAAAACTTAGGGGCTTCCGGTTCGAATACGACGAGAGACCCGTCCCAAAGGGGTTAAGCTAAGATTCGAATGCGATCATATAGCCCCCAGTGGGTTTGGCGTTGCCGATCAAGAGGGTACCGACAGTTGTGTTCTCTTTGGTTCGAATATGACCCATGTTTGAACAGGAAGCCCCCAAATGACCTTAAGAATTGTTTAACGACGCTGATTCGAATACGATCCACGTCGGTTCCCAAAGGGGGTTGAGCTATGATTCAAATATGACCAAAGAAAACTCCCCAATGAGCTCGGCAATTTGCCAATCAAGTGGGTATCGACAGCTATGTTCTCTTTGGTTCGAATACGACCTATGTTTGAACAGGAAGCCCCCAGGTGACCATGTTGTTTACGGTTAGATTCGAATACGATCATAAACCGGATCCACCTCCAAATGACCATGTGATGTTTGTAATGGAAATAACACGTTTACCTTTGGAGAAGAAAAAAGGACAGAGGTCCTGCTTTATTTATCATAATATATACATGGCTATAGAAATATGTACATTATGAGAGCCGGCGGCTCAAGTGTAATAAGGGCGAAGCTGAGCTATGTTCCACGGCCGACGGGTCTCTTCCTCCGACTTGCGTTAATCTTTGTGCTCCCAAACGTCGATAAGGTAGTATGACCCGTTATGCAAGTTCTTGCTGACCACAAAGGGCCCTTCCCAAGGCGGGGATAACTTGTGTGCATCTGTTTGATCTTGGATGAGCCGGAGCACCAGATCACCTTCCTGGAAGACCTGGGACTTAATCCGGCGACTGTGATAACGGCGCAGGTCTTGTTGGTAAATCGCCGAACGAGCTGCTGCCACATCACGCTGTTCGTCCAACAAGTCAAGAGCATCTTGGCGCGCCCGCTCATTATCCACCTCAACATAAGCCGCCACTCGAGGTGAGTCATGACGGATGTCACTAGGGAGGACTGCTTCCGCTCCATAAACCATGAAGAAAGGCGTGTAACCCGTAGATCTGTTAGGAGTAGTATTGATGCTCCATAACACGGAGGGTAACTCCTCTACCCAACAACCCGGCGTCCGTTGCAAAGGGACCAAAAGCCGGGGCTTAATACCCTTCAAAATCTCCTGATTAGCTCTCTCAGCTTGACCATTGGATTGAGGGTGAGCCACTGATGAAACATCAAGTCGAATATGCTCTCGTTGACAAAACTCCTCCATGGCGCCTTTAGACAGATTGGTCCCATTGTCAGTTATAATGCTGTGTGGAAAGCCAAAGCGAAATATCACCCTTTTCATGAACTGAACCGCCGTGGCCGCGTCACACTTGCTAATGGGCTCTGCCTCAACCCACTTTGTAAACTTGTCAACTGCCACCAAGAGGTGGGTCTTCTTATCCTTGGATCTTTTAAAGGGCCCAACCATATCAAGCCCCCAGACCGCAAATGGCCAAGTAATTGGAATCATCCTGAGCTCTTGAGCCGGCATATGAGCCCGTCGCACCTTTGACAACCGTCGCATTTACTGACCAAGTCCTCCGCATCAGCATGAGCTGTCAGCCAGTAAAAACCATGACGAAAAGCCTTGGCCACAAGGGATTTTGAGCCGGCATGATGGCCACAATCCCCTTCCTGAATCTCACGTAAGATTTCTTGACCCTCCTCAGGGGAAACACAACGCTGGAACGTGCCAGTAACACTGCGGCAATGCAGCTCACCATTGATAATGACCATTGACTTAGACCGCCGGGTTATTTGTCTGGCCAAAGTTTCATCCTCAGGCAAATCTCCCCGAGTCATGTAAGCCAAATATGGCACTGTCCAGTCTGGGTGATGTGGAGAACCGCCACCAACTGTGCCTCCGGGTCAGGGACAGCCAAGTCTTCCTCTGTAGGTAACTTGACAGAAGGGTTATGTAAGATGTCCAGGAAAGTATTAGGCGGCACCGGCTTTCACTGAGAGCCTAGCTGGCTTAATGCATCAGCCGCCTCGTTCTTCCTGCGATCGATGTGCTCTACTTGGTAACCCTGAAAGTGACCAGCAATGGCATCAACTTCACGGCGGTAAGCCGCCATGAGAGGGTCCTTGGAATCCCACTTTCCTGATACTTGTTGAGCCACTAGGTCTGAGTCGCCGAAGCACCTTACCCGGCTCAAGCTCATCTCCTTAGCCATCCGAAGACCATGGAGCAAAGCCTCATACTCGGCCGCATTGTTAGTACAAGGAAACATCAACCGTAGCACATAATGAAACTTTTCACCTTTAGGGGAAGCCAATACAACTCCAGCCCCCGAGCCCTCCAATTGCCTAGACCCATCGAAGTGAATAGTCCAATATGTATTATCCGGCTTTTCTTCAGGCACCTGTAGCTCTGTCCAATCGTTGATGAAATCCACCAAAGCTTGAGATTTAATAGCAGTGTGTGGTATGTACTTCAGACCATGAGGCCCAAGCTCAATAGCCCACTTAGCCACTCTTCCCGTGGCTTCTCTGTTTTGGATGATATCTCCAAGGGGAGCAGAACTAACCACAGTGATGGGGTGACCCTGGAAATAATGCTTAAGCTTCCGGCTTGCCATGAATACACCATAAACAAGCTTCTGCCAATGCGGATACCGCTGTTTGGACTCGATGAGCACTTCACTGACGTAGTAAACCGGCCGCTGAACCGGATACTCCTTACCCTCTTCCTTGCGCTCCACCACCACAGCCACACTGACGGCTCGTGTGTTAGCAGCTACATACAGTAATAAGGGATCTTTATCCACCGGAGCAGCAAGAATCGGGGGCTCAGCCAGCTGTCTCTTCAAATCCTCAAAGGCAGCATTAGCAGCATCATTCCAGATAAAGTCATCAGTTTTCTTCATCAACTGGTACAGTGGCATGGCCTTTTCACCCAAACAGCTTATAAACTGGCTCAAACCAGCGATACGACCCGCCAGACGCTGGACGTCGTTTATACACGCCGGCTTAGCCAGAGAGGTGATTGCCTTGATCTTTTCCGGGTTAGCTTCAATGCCTCTGTGAGAAACCAGAAAACCTAAGAGCTTGCCGGCAGGAACACCAAAAACACACTTGGCCGGGTTAAGCATCATCTTGTAAACCCAGAGATTATCAAAGGTTTCTCTCAAATCATCTATCAAGGTCTCCTTCTCCCTGGACTTAACCACGATATCATCCACATAGGCATGAACATTGCGCCAAATCTGGTTATGAAGACAATTCTGTACGCAACGCTGATAAGTCGCCTGTGCACTCTTGAGTCCAAAAGGCATAGACACATAACAGAAGGCTCCAAAGGGAGTAATGAACGCCATCTTCTCCAGGTCCTTAACTGCCATTTTAATCTGATGGTATCCAGATTAAGCATCCAAGAAACTTAAGCGCTCACAACCCGCCGTAGCATCAATGATTTGATCAATACGGGGGAGGGCAAAAGGATCAGCCGGACATGCCTTGTTTAAGTCCGTGTAGTCCACACACATCCGCCAGGTGCCATTCTTCTTGAGCACGAGCACCGGGTTAGCTAACCACTCTGGATGAAAGACTTCAACAATAAACCCGGCCGCCAAGAGCCGGGCCACCTCTTCACCAATGGCTTTCCGCCTCTCCTCATTAAACCGCCGAAGGAATTGCCTGACCGGCTTAAATTTCGGATCAACATTGAGAGTGTGCTCAGCGAGTTCCCTAGGTACACCTGGCATGTCAGAAGGTTTCCATGCAAAAATGTCCCTATTCTCACGGATGAACTCGATGAGCGTGCTTTCCTATTTTGGATCCAGATTGGCACTGATGCTAAACTGCTGAGATGAGTCACCTGGAACGAAATCAACAAGTTTAGTCTCATCAGCTGACTTAAATTTCATTGCCGGCTCATGCTCCGTGGTCGGCTTTTTCAGAGATGTCATATCTGATGGGTCAACATTGTCCTTGTAAAACTTCAACTCCTCTGTTGCACAAACAGATTCTGCATAAGCCGCGTCACCTTCCTCACACTCCAAGGCTATCTTGCGGCTGCCATGAACCGTAATGGTCCCATTGTGACCCGGCATCTTGAGCTGCAAATATACGTAACACGGCCGTGCCATGAATTTGGCGTAAGCCGGCCGCCCAAATATAGCATGATATGGACTTCTTATCTTAACCACCTCAAAGGTTAATTTCTCCACCCTGTAGTTGTACTCATCTCCAAAAGCCACTTCCAGCTCAATCTTACCCACTGGATACGCCGACTTACCAGGCACCACGCCATGGAAAATAGTGTTGGACTGGCTGAGATTCTTATCAACCAACCCCATACGACGGAAGGTCTCATAATAGAGGATGTTGATGCTGCTGCCTCCATCCATGAGCACCTTAGTGAACTTATATCCTCCCACCTAAGGAGCCACCACCAAGGCCAGGTGGCCCGGATTATCAACCCGGGGGGGTGATCCTCCCTACTCCACACAATAGGCTGCTCAGACCATCTTAAATAGCGTGGAACCGCCGGCTCAACAACATTCACAGCCCTCTTATGAAGCTTCTAATCTCGCTTACACAGACTGGTGGTAAACACATGATACTGTCCACCATTGAGCTGCTTTGGATTGGTCTGGTATCCCCCCTGCTGCTGTTGACGACCCTGGCCGGACTGCTGATTAAAGCCCCCTTGAACATTCTGAGGATTAGAATTTGAGCCGCCGCCCAGGCCATGAAAGCCGCCTGCGCCTGAGCCGCCACCCGAGCCATCGTTGCTATTAAAGGCATTGGAATTCTTAAAGGCTTTCATGATTGCAAAGTCTTTCCATAGGTGAGTAGCTGGCTTCTCCCTAGAGCCGTGCCTTGGACAAGGCTCATTCAACAACTGCTCAAGCGTTGGGCCTGACCCGCCGGCCCGGGGAGGTGGCCTCCCCTTGCATCGCTGGTTGTTACCCTGTGAGCTGGTGTTGGCCACAAACTCTAGGCTGCCGTTGGCCTTACGCTTGCCACCTCCTTGGTTCGCCGGGTTATGCTGAGGACCCTTGCCATTGCCGTTCTTCTTTCCCTTCCCTGTCCTTTCATCATCTGACGCAGGGTCCTTGGTACTATCAGAATCAGCGTACTTGACGAGAGCTGCCATCAGCGTGCCCATATCATTGCAATCGCGCTTGAGCCGCCCTAGTTTCATCTTCAGGGGCAGGAAACGACAATTCTGCTCCAACATCAAGACTGCAGAGCCAGCATCCATCTTATCAGATGAATGTATTATCTCTTTGACCCGGCGAACCCAATGGGTTGTGGACTCCCCCACCTGCTGTTTACAGTTAGTCAAATCCACAATTGACATAGACTGCCTACAGGTATCTTTGAAGTTTTGGATGAACCGGGCTTTCAACTCAGCCCAAGACCCGATGGAATTCGGTGGCAGCCCTTTCAACCAAGTGCGGGCAGTCCCATCTAACATCATGGTGAAGTACTTGGCCATTGCCGCTTCGCTGACCTCCAGCAACTTCATGGCCATCTCATAACTCTCGATCCAGGCTCCGGGTTGTAAATCAGCTGTGTAGTTAGGCACCTTCCTTGTCCCTTTGAAATCCTTGGGCAGGCGTTCGTTACGGAGAGCTGGCACCAGGCAAGGAACACCTCCGGTCCTTGTAGGTATACCCACATCGACGGAAGCCGTCGGGTAAGCCGGGGGCGGCTGGTAAGCCGTCAACTGAGGCACCTGCTCCGCCTCTTGCCGTGCTCTGTCTTGTTCTACCGCATGAAAAGCTCCATTATGAGCCGGGCCGTGGCCAGGAGGCAGGTCATGGTGTCGGACATTGCTTGAACCGGTCGCTGAAACCATGTGCCTGCTATAACTCGGGCTCCGGCCTGGACGAGGGGTTGAATGAATCCTGTCCCGGCTATAAGAATATGCCTCTTGCTGCGCCAGAGCCGTCTGAAGGAGTTCTCTGACCCGGCGAGTTTCAACCGCCGTTGGAGAGTCACCGTCAATTGGGAGAGCCGCCAGCCGCGCCGCTGCGGCGACCATGTTTTCCAACGGGTTGGCATAATGACCCGGGGGTATTGGTACGTACTGAGGCGGGGTAGGGTTCACCCGGGGAGGCCCCATCACTTGGGGTTGAATTGGTGTTCCAGTCCCGGGCGCTATGATCTCTGGCGGGTTGCTAGGCCCTGCACCAGGCGTGTTGAAGAGGTTTCGAGGATCGTAAACTGGAGGGAGTCGAGATTGGGCCTTGTGATGCCTCCTTCTCATGACCTCATTGGACGCGTTCTGATCCATCGTGAGCCGGAAAGATTGTGCCTGAATCAGCTGAGTCTGGGCGTCGAGAGCCGCCCTCTCTGCAGCCATTCTGATCCCTTCCGCCGCCAGATCCTCCTTGGCTTTTACTAGATCCACTTTAACTGTGCCACCTCCGCGTCATGCTGAGCTTGATCCGCCGGGGCAACCGTAGCGGTCAAGAGGGCCGTCATCTTGTCCGTGAGATCCATCAGCACCTGAGCCGGCGAGGGCACCGGGTTTCCTGACCCGGCGGCGGGGTTTTGAACTGGCTGTGCACCGGCCATGAAGATTCCAACCCGGCTCGGCGGCTCAAAAGGGTCCGGAATACTGTCGCCACCGGAACAGCCCCTGAGCCTGCCATCCTGAAGTTGATATAACGAGTTTGACTCATCCGTAGCCGACTCGCCGTCAGAGCCGGCGGCCGTCTCATCACGAGATCCAGATCCTTCATAGAGTCCTCCATGGACACATCCCATGAAAGCATGCTTCCAGGCAGGTAGGGCCCGGGCGGGTCGTGCACGCTGAGCCGTCTCGACGAGATCGGTGCAGAGATCCGGCTTAGGGCCCGGCTCACCAATCTTGCCAATGAAGACGTGGATTCCGCCGAAGGGGACCCGGTACCCGTACTCGATTGAACTGGCGTGGGGCCCCAGGTTGCATTGTCGATGTAGAGCTTGTCGCGACGACTCCTAGTCATCCGGCCCACAGCGTATCCCTTGAGCCCTTCGAAGCTGCCCTTCAAGAACTCAAATCCACCGTGCGCTGGCCCCACGGTGGGCGCCAACTGTCGTGGAATTGTCACGTCAGATGTCCTCTTGCTAGGACTTAGTCGTGGAGCCATCGCAGCTAGGAAGCTTAAAGGGGTTAAACAGGACAAGGAACACGAGGGTTATACTAGTTCGGCCCCTTACGGTGAAGGTAAAAGCCTACGTCCAGTCGAGGTTGTATTGCTTGGGGTTTCGACGACCAGGAGCTAAACCGCCCTGCCTGGTTATCGATCTGATCTTTCTCGTCCTTGAACCGCCGCCGGGTCGTCCCTTTATATAGAGAGGTTGACGCCTAGCGGCTCTCAGAGTCCCGGCCAGCTCATAACAGTGTCCGGCTCGGACTCCTAACTATTCTTGCCTTACACTACAAGTCTTGCCATAACGGCAGTTTATAACTACGGGCCTTAAGCCGCCTCCGGGTCTTAAGCCCATTATTGGCCCGCCGTCTTCAAGCTTGGTACCGGGCTTCGTGTGATGACCATTATGACGTAACCCGGCCCCTCCTGGGCGGGTGACTCTAATGGTTATATCCTCAACAAGACAGAAGCGATGACCTGTTGGGTGAGGAATTGAATCGAACTAAGACTCTGACAGATAATCTTGAGATACTTCAAACTCGGTTTGACAACCTTCAAAATCATCATAACACTCTTTTATCTGATCATAAAAAGCTCTCTTATGAATTTCTTCAGAGAAAGAAAGATCTTGAGAAGTTAAAAGCGAGTTATGAAGATCTTTAGAAGGAAAACGATTCATTGCTTGCTCAACAGATCAGTTCCGCTCAGGAAGAATTTATTCCACCATGTCTGAAATGCATTGAGCGTGAATCTGCTAATTCATCACCTGAATGTTCAAATGCTTCTATTGCTGCAAATTCTTCAACTGTCTCTGTGGTTACAAATTCCTCATCTGAGGATACCACATGTATCACTGACGATAATGCAGGGCTGAAGGAATTGTATGTGACAGGCATTTACAAAAGCCTCAAAGGGCATCAGACTCTATGTGATGTGCTCAAAAAGCAGATCTTGAACAGGAACCCTGGGAAAGAGGGTATTGCCTTTGATAGGAAACTCAATGCTGATGGGACCTACTGGAAACCTGAGCAGTATCCCAAAACCTCATGGGTTGCTGCGAAAGGACCTCCTCTAGATCCATGCACTTTATCTGGCTTTACCTCTGATTCTTCATATTCCTCTGATGAGTCATTTGACTCCAACTATAAACTATTTAAGAATCAGAACGGTGAAGTATTTGCTCAATATGTTGGAACTAACTGCAGGAATGGTCCCCCTATGAAGAAAATCTGGGTTCCTAAAAGATGCCTTGAAAATCTTCAAGGGAATGTCATCATGACACCACAAATGAAGGATAGGAACCCCCAGATCAAATTCTTCATATGGACCAAATTCTTCTTATGGATCCAAGTCCTCATATGGATCAAATTCCTCACATGGATCAAAATCCTCATATGAACATCATCATGCTAACACTTCTGTTTCGCAGGGAAAGTCTAAAGGCTTGATTATGTGCATTATTCTGCAAATCATTATGTTCATAAGTCCTCGAAGAATTTCTCTGGTTATGCATATGCTTATCCTAACCACTCTTCTGTGAAACGAAGTGCACTGGCTTCAATGCCATCATTTTCTTATGGAGCTCGCAGAATGATGAACTCTTTGCCACCCCTCCAGATGTGGGTGGTGAAGAAAAAGAACTAATCTCTTATGCAGGGTCAGGTCTCCAGACGAACTTACTCGTCTGAACAATTTGCTGGAGACCTGAATGTGCTTGAAAGGACGCAAGCTAATCATGAAGAAATGAATCATTCATTTCACACGTCCTCATATTGTTATATCTGTTGCTGTTGATGAAATTGATATCATATTCTTCATTGATGAAGTATATGGGTTCGTAAGTTGCACTAATTCATCTGCAGGATGAACAACCCAAAGCTACTGAGTGGGTCCTCGACAGTGGATGTACAAATCACATGACTGGTGACAGGAGCTTGTTGATGGACACTGATTTGTCACCATCTCATCTGAAGCATATCACCTACGCTGACAAAGGCAAAAGCAAGGCATTGGGTCTAGGTAAGGTTGCAATCTCAAAGGATAAACACATGGACAAGGTCATGCTTGTTGAGTCCTTAGGATTCAATCTTATGTCTGTCTTAATGCTTTGTGATCTTGATATGGTTGTTGTCTTCAGCAAATATTGTTGCCTTGTACTAATGGAATTCGACAACTCGAAAGTCTTCGAAGGCTTTAGGAAAGGAGACTTGTATATTGTTGATTTCTCTGCAGGACCACAGCCTGCCACATGTCTACTTGCAAAAGCTTCAGAATGCTGGTTATGGCATCGACGACTTGGTCATGCTGGGATGAGGAACTTACATACACTCGCGAAGAAGAAGCACGTCATTGGCATCGAGGGTGTCAAATACCTCAAAGATCATATTTGTGGGGCTTGTGAGGCTGGAAAGATCACCAGAGCCAAGCATCCCTCGAAGACTATCATGACCACTTCTCGTCCCTTTGAATTACTTCATATGGATCTCTTCGGCCCTACTCATTATGCCATGTTCTCTAGTTCTGCATCATTATATGGCTTTGTCATAGTTGATGACTGTTCTCGTTACACATGGGTGCATATCATCACTTACAAAAATGAAGTGCAGGAAGTCTTCAGACGATTTTCCTCAAGGGCTTCCACTAACTTCGGTGTGAAGATCAAGCATATCAGAGGTGATAATGGAACCGAGTTCAAGAACACTGGCCTCGATGAATATCTCGATATGCTTGGTATTACTCACGAATTATATGCTCCTTATACTCCTCAGCAGAATGGCGTCGTGGAGTGCAAGAACAGGATTCTTTTTGAGATGGCTCGCACCATGCTTGATGAATAAAAGACACCTCAACGCTTCTGGCCTGAAGCAATTGATACTGCGTGCCACATCATCAACAGGGTATATCTTCACAAATTCTTCAAAAAGACCTCATATGAACTCCTCACTGACAAGAAACGCAATGTAAGTTATTTCAAAGTCTTCGGTGCTAAATGCTGGATTAGAGATCCTCACCATCACTCTAAATTTGCACCAAAAGCGCATGAGGGTTTTATGCTTGGTTACGGAGAGGACTCGCACACCTACAGAGTCTTCAACATCAATCATCACAAGGTTGTTGAAACTGTAGATGTGCGGTTCGATGAGACTAATGGCTCGCAAAGAGAGCACCTACCTCCTGTGCTAGATGAAATGTCACCTGAGGAATCTATCAAGTTCAAAGCTACTGAGCATGTCATCCCTACCGAAGAATCTGTTGAAGAAGTCATTCCTGATCGTGAAGAAAATCACGCTGGTGCTGCTGAAGAAATTGGTCCTGAAGAAACTGCTGGGCCTAGGCAAATTTTGTCAACCCGCACATCCTCATGTTGGAAATGAAGTGCAGATTGAGAAGATCATCGATGACATCAACGCACCAGGTCCCCTCACGTGCTCAAAAGCTTCACATTTATCTAACTTTTGTGGGCATTTTGCATTTGTCTCTATCACAGAGCCCACTAAAGTTGATGAAGCATTCATGGAATCTGAGTGGATTCAAGCCATGCAAGATGAATTGCATCAATTCGAGCTCAACAATGTGTGGGAGCTTGTCAAGCGACCAGACCCACGCAAGCACAACATCATCGGTACCAAATGGATCTACCGCAACAAACAAGATGAAAATGGCCTTGTGGTGAGGAATAAGGCTTGTCTTGTAGCTCAAGTCTACACGCAGGTTGAAGGAATTGATTTCGATGAAACTTTTGCACATGTTGCTAGACTTGAGGCTATTCGCATATTGCTTGCTTATGCTAACCATCATAATATCATCTTACATCAAATGGATGTGAAAAGTGCATTCCTCAATGGTAAGCTTGAGGAAGAAGTATATGTTGCTCAACCACCAGGTTTTGAGGATCCAAAATTCCCAGATCACGTCTACAGACTCAACAAGGCCCTCTATGGCCTCAAGCAAGCACCTCGGGCATGGTATGACACATTGAAGGAATTCCTCATGAAGAAAGGCTTCAAACCCGGTTCACTTGACCCAACTATTTTCACCAAAACATATGATGATGAATTATTCGTGTACCAAATATATGTTGATGATATTATCTTTGGTTGTACTAACCAACATTACAGTGATGAATTTGCCTATATGATGAGTGAAGAATATCAAATTTCTATAATGGGAGAATTGAAATTCTTCTTAGGTCTTCAGATTCGCCAACAATACAATGGCATATTCATACCTCAGGAGAAATACCTCAAGGATGTGTTGAGGAAATTCGGCATGCAAGAGTGCAAAGGTGTCAAAATTCCTATGCCCACAAATGGCCATCTATGCACTTATGAAAATGGTAAAGACTTCGATCAAAAGGTATACCGCTCCATGATTGGATCTTTATTGTACCTATGTGCATCTAGGCCGGATATTATGCTTAGTGTTTGCATGTGTGCTCGATTTCAAGCTACGCTGAAGGAATCACACCATAAGGCTGTGAAGCATATCCTTCGATATCTAGCTCACACACCAACACTTGGATTATGGTATCCCAAGGTCTCTTCCTTTGATCTCATTGGATATTCAGACTCTGACTATGCTGGTGATCGGGTGGACCGCAAGTCAACGTCAGGCACATGTCATTTCCTCGGACGATCCTTGGTATGTTGGTCCTCGAAGAAGCAGAACTGCTTATCACTCTCCACTGCAGAAGCTGAGTACATTGCTGCTGGATCTTGCTGTGCTCAATTACTATGGATGAAGCAAACCCACAAGGACTATGGCATCAATGTGAAGAATGTGCCACTCTACTGCGACAATGAGAGTGCCATCAAGATTTCTCACAACCCAGTTCAGCACTCGAAGACAAAGCACATCCAGATTCGTCATCATTTTCTTCGTGACCATGTGTTGAAGGGCGACATCTCCATCGACCATGCAAATATTGAAGATTAGTTGGCCGATATCTTCACAAAGCCCTTGGATGAGAAGAGATTTAGCAAGTTGCAGTGTGAGCTAAATATCCTAGGATCTTCGAATGTTCTTTGAAAAGGACACACATCCTAACACTTATGCTGACTTGATGACTTAGATGTGCAACACACGAAGTAACGTTTTTCTTCAATCAATGAAGACTAACCCTCTCAGTGTGAAGAAATTAATGAAGAAATTGATTCTCAGAACCCTATGAGAGTTGTACGCGGTGTCTGAAATCAGCTTCTTATACGGTGGGTTACGCCACCAACCATAGTTGAAAATCTTCAATTTGAGTTCTTCTTCATTTTTTGAAATTCCTCAGTTTTTTCGAATTCTTCAACTTTGCATTGTCTTCACTCTTTCCGTCGTTATTCTTCATTCAGTATATAATATGATATATATGTGTGTGTGTGTATGAGTTTATGTCCTTAATAGCATTCACTTATTGCTAATTCTTCAAGTTGCTTTTTCTACTAAGTGAATGTGATCGGATCCTTATCCCCCTCTATGCTAAACTCAACCCAGTCTGTTCACAAATTCTTCATGTGCGTTCTATTTGAAACTCGTTCAAATTCTTCACTGTGTCCTTGTCAGCCGAAGAAATTGCGAACGACACATTAAAATATTCTTATCTGAATTTCGGCTTTTCCCGCTCAAATCGTTACACATTCCATGGAATAGTTATCTATTAACCCACGATCTCACACGATCGCCACCTCTCAGTACGTGGGTGACACATGTCGCACGAATGAGAAGGGTCAGGGGCACGTTCGTCCAAATTCTTCGGACGAACGGTTTTTCACCTCAGCTATAAATACCCCCTTCCCTTCCTCATTTTGTTTTTACTCCGCTCGACCTCACTCCCTCGCTCGAGCTTCTCAAAACCTAGCGCCGCTGCTACCTCCATTGTCGTCGGTGAAGAAGAGCTTCACTGCCTCGACCTCGTCGCCATCGTACTCGCGCCGGCCGCGGAAATCTTCTCTCCGCCGCCGCTGTAGACGTCTTCCTCCGCCAAGTTAGGGCATGGAAGATCCGAGCCGACGAACTTCCAAATCTACACTTCCTGTTCGTCGTGTTCTTCATCAAGGGTAATTAAAAGTTACTTTTACTGCATTATTCTACTGATGATTTTCACCAAATCTTCAAAAGGTGTTTATTCTTCAACCTCCACACTCTAAACACCTAGCACAAATCTTCAGTTCTTGATATGTTTCTCTAAGTGACGTTTTTTTCATGATTCCTCAATTGTGTCAATCTCACGATTCGCACAACTCTGGAACCTAAGTCAAAGAACGCTTAGTGAAATTCTTCAAGACACATCGGGTCAATTTCCTCAAACTTGTTCTGTTTTACAAAAACTTCTGAGAACACATATGACCTCTCCAAATTCTTTGCACCTATACTCTGTTCACAGGTACACATGTCTGCTGCTGAATCACTAGGTTCTCATCAACTTAACTCATTTGCAGCGTTCCTTGAAGAAAAGCTGCATACTTGCTCAGAGAACTCAATTGTTCAAATTCCACAGCTGAAGAAAATGGCAGATGGTAAAAGGCCTCAGAAAGGAGGAAAGAAGCTTGAAGTCAATACTGCCTTTGAGATCCCTGATGACATCTATGCAGGGTACTGCACGCCTGATGAGGCAACTCATGGCAAGGAGATGGAGAATGCGCGCAAAGTGCGCATACAGAGGATTGAAAGAAGATGGGCAAGAGAATGGAGGGAGTACAGATATGTCACACCTAAATACATGAAGAAATTCGCTCTTAACCCTCCATGCTCAAGACCTCCTCTGGCACCTAGCCAAAGAGCTGATCCAACAAGCCTTAAACGTGGTGAGGATTATGCTGATGAATGGGCCAGGCAGCAAGCTAAGTTGGCCAAGCAGGCCAAAGAAGCAGTGAAGAAATATAATGAGGATTCTGCTGCTGCCGCTGCCGCTGCTGAGGCTTCTTCAAGCAAGAAGGCTATGCCAAAGAAGCTAGCCAACAAACCAACTTCCTCAGCAATGCCCTCACGGCCAAGTTCTTCTTCAATGCCCTCATGGCCAAGCTCCTTGTGCCACCAAGGCAAATTCCTCAAGCTGCCCCAGTTCCTCAAGATGCACAAATTCCTCGGGCTTCAAAACCCTCAGCTCCTCCGGCAAAGTCCTCAGCACCTGTGCATCTCGCCACGTGTCAAAGGACCACTGGCATATTAATTGCCTCAGGAGCTTCAGCAAGTTCTTCAGCTCACCCTTCATCAACTGGTCCCACACTGCTGAAGACCAAGGCCACTGCTGGACGAGGCACTAGACCAAGTCCTCACAAGAAGCAGGTGGTCTTTCAAACTCCATCTGATGATGAGGCTGACAATGATGAATTAGCTGATATCATCAAGGACAGATAGTAGCGGGCCGCTAGAGCCAAAGGAATTGTTGTGCCCCTTCTACTGGATCCAAAGAAGATCCTGGATTTCATCGATCTTTGGCACAAAGATCCAAATGCTCCAATGCCAGAGCTAGGCCTCACTCCTGGACAAAGTCGCATGGTGACGGCATTCATAGCTGAAGAAAAATGGAAATATGATCAAGCCAGAGTGGCTAAGAAAGCGCAGTACAAGAAGCAGCGCTATCTAAAGGACAATGTCCTCACCCTATAGCCTGAACAACTCCTCGCTCTACAAGCTGATATCAAAAAGCTCAGCGATGAATTTGATTCCTACAAGGCAGAATGGCTAGGAGCCAAAGTCTGATTCGTCAAGATGGCGAAGAAATTCACTTCAAGTGCTGCTGCTCCTGTGCACATTGAAGTCACTCCAGCTGAAGCATCTGCTCAAGCCACTGAAGGAAATGACAGCACCGCTGATGAAAATCAGGATGCTGATGAAACTGCAAGTACCAGGGCTGCTGAAGAAATTCCAGCCTCTGAAGAAACTGCCAGGGCAACCACTAGTGTTGCGCCTGAAGAATCTGCCAGGCCAGCTGAAGCATCTGTTGCTGCGCCTGAAGAAATTGCTCAAGACAGGCCAACTGCATCAGTTGTGCCTGAAGAAATTGATCCTACTCCCACTGCTCCGCCTGCACCAACACCAAGCCCAATTCTTCCTTCTGCTCTGGAAGTGAAGAAAACCAAAGCAGCAGAGCGAGCTGCTCTGAAGAAGAGGAAAGCATCAGCTACCTCAGAATCTTCTGCACCCAAGAAGGCGAAGATTTTGACAAGTTCAATTGACAATCCCATTGATGTTGTTCCTCTTTCAAGCATGCCATCAAAGGAAATTGTTCCTTATGGTGAAGAATATCAGATTCCTGAAGAATCTGCTGAAGAAGATCCCTCTGCTGCTTCCACAGAGCAGATGGATGAAGAAATTGAAGCTGATGTTATCACTTCAACTCCTCAGGTATCATCGCCAACGCCTCAGTTCATTGCTGAAGAGGCTGGCGTTGAAGAAATGGAAGTGGATGAGGATGTGGACATTGGCTCAACCACTCCAGTGATGAACGATGATTTTTGGGATAGTCAACACCCCAACTCTCCTCTGTTCACACCAGTACAGCAAATTCCTCAGTCCCCAGCACCAACAGAAGTTCTGATGGGCTCTGAAGAAATCCATAATGCCCCTTCCATTCATGAAGAAATTCCAGCCACTAGTGCTGATGAAAATGCTGCTGGAGAAATGGAGGCCCAGGCTGCAAATGTAGCAGAAACTAAAATTCCTTAGCCCGTGGCTCCAGAAATTGAGATTCCAGAGGTTATTCTTCAAATCACTGACACTCCTCAGCCACAGCCGAAGAATCCATTCTTCAAAACTCAAAAGTTCAAGGCTGATGCCTTCTTCAATGAGCATGTATTCTTCACTGATTACAATCCTATGATTCTTCTCGTCTGAGGAGGAAGCGCTTCTGGACAGCCAGTCAAGCAAATTTCTGTTCTTCGGTGCTTTTCAACAAGGATAAAGTCTTCGACCATGAGCATATTCCTCACTTGGATATGGAATCACTGCCTTGCTTCACGCCAGTCCTCGCTGCCATTCATGATGCTGGCCTGCTCAATTTCTGCACTGACATTTGTGATTGGAATGAAGAACTCATTCTTCAATTCTATGCGACGCTGCACATCACCGGCAATGCTGAAGATGTGAACTCATGGGTATTGGACTGGATGACCGAAAATACACACTATAAGGCACCGGCCACTGAATTGCTTCGTGCCATGCCAGTCAGTCCTCCCCCAGAAGGTGCACGTCTCATCTACTCTGAAACCGAGATGTCAGATCACTTCATGCAAGTGTTGATGAAGCCATTGAATCCTGGTCAAGCCTCAAGGACAAAATTCCTTGTGAAGGAATTGCAATATGTGCCAAGGACTGTCTACCGCATCCTGACGAAGACATTGAGTCCTATCAAAGGCCACGACTCGAATGATGAAGAAGTCGTTGGCATCATGAAGAATCTTCTTTTCAATATCATGCACGGTATTCCTGCGAACTACCATGATTTCTTCATGAGGACTTTGGCAAACGTTGCAATGTCCCCATTTGAGTTGAAGCCTTACGCTCCTTGGATTATGAGATTCATCAGATCAAGGTCTTCACTCAACTACAAAGCTGATACACTCAACCATGGCAGCTACTTGCCCCCTATTGAAGTCCTCAAGCGGACATTTTCCTCAGCTGATGAAAAGGGCAAGGCCACTGCTATAATCGATGAGGGCATTCGACGATTAGATGAACAGTTTCGCAAAGCTGCTTCATATTCCACCAATGATGACTCTGCTACTCATGATTCTGCCGCTAATGCCTCAAAGCAAAGTCCTCAGGCAACAGCCCCAAGGGTGATGACTGATCGTGAGCTTCTCCTCAGTCTTCATCAAAAGCTGGATAGCAATTACAAATGGGTAAAACGTCAGTTTGGTTCAATTCTTCACAACATGACTGCCACATATAATTCAGTGAAGAAGAACCATTACTACCTCAATGGAGTTTTTGATCGCACCTGGGCTATACTGTCTCACATTTATGGTGTTGAAGATCTCAAGCAGATGGACTTCAAGAAGGACTTCTGCTGGTTCAAGCCTCCTCTGAAGAAATGCAAGAAGGTTGACGTTCCTCCTTTGGTTCCCAGCTCATATTCCTCGTCTCGAGATACTGATGAAAATGAAGATCTGGACGACACTGCGGCAGGCCATACTCCAACAACCGACCCCAACAACGCTGACACTCCTTCATCGACTTCTTGATGAAATTCTTCAGGGGCGTTAGTCCTCACTTTTCGTCCCTTTTGGTCATTTGATGACAAAGGGGGAGAAATTTGAGTTAGTCTTCAAGCGGGTCTATATATATGGGCGTGTTTTTTGTTAAGTTGCAACTCTCGCTCTTCTGAAGCTTTTGTTGTATGAGTTGTAAACTTAAGTTCGATGGTGACCTGATACTTTTGCTTTGTTTTCTGCATGCTATTTCCTCATTAATGTTATGCACGCATGCTGAATTACATCAGTCACCATATTTCATCATGCATTTCAAATTCTTCATTCGATATGTTAAATGTGTGTATGAATTACAAGATATAGGGGGAGATCTCCATGATTCTACTCTTCAACTGTGCATTGCTTCAAAAGCAAATTCCTCACTATGCACAACCTCAGGGGGAGTTCTTCTATATCTTGCAATCAAATTCCTCAATATTGAGTACTTACAATTCATATGTTTATCCCCGTTGAAAACTTAACCAATATTGTCATCAATCACCAAAAAGGGGGAGATTGTAAGTGCATCTAGTGCCCCTTAGGTATTTTGGTGTATTGAAGACATATAGGTTAAGGGACTAATATGTTTGTGAGTGTACACAGGCTCTATAAGTCAATGAGGAGTTTGATATTTACAGTGAAAGTCGACCCCTAAAAATGAATGTCTTCGGCTGAAGACTTTGGTTCTCCTGAAGGCTTTGAAAGTGAAGAAATTGGTGTGACCTTGAAGACTTCGATATTCATGCGAGGAATCTGAAGCGTGAAGACTTTTGTTTTCGTAGTTTCATTTTCTCTTTCTTGAGTAATAGGAAACACCGTACTGTTAAAGGGGGTCGAGGTAATACTAAGGAAACTGATTTCCATGTGATGCTCATCTCAAAATCCTACACCTACCCAATCCTTCGAGTGAAGCCATTGGAAATCTCATATCAGTTCAGTCAATTTCTTCAGTGATAGAGACGAAGATCTTCTGGTCTCTGAGGAATTTGTTCTGACTAAGGAGTTAGGTATTCGCCAGTGCGGATTGCCTACACAGTGAGGAACATGATAGCCCTGAGGAATTCGAACCTCAAATCCGACCGTTGCCGTGCCACGCGCCGGCTGTCCAAAATATCCTACCACCTAACAGTCATATCAGACAAGGGCATTTATGTATTATCATGTCGGGTTGCTCCCTAGGCTATAAATAGCCGCCCCCTACAACCACTAGCTGGTTGGCTGCTCCGAGAGAAACTGACACTTGTCATTTGAGAGCGTCCCATCCTACGAGGACTTTGAGCGAAAATCATCAAGTGAAGAAAAAGCCAAATCCCAAACCCAAACCTACAAAACCCAAAGTGATAGAGCATCACTGAAGAGATTGTTCCTGTGTGGAACCGACGCTTGTTACCTTTGAGGACTGTGTATCCTCCAGCCGGTTAGGCGTCATGGTCTGAGCATCCAAGAGGAATTGTGGATTGCCGAGTGGCCATGTCTGTGAAGGTTTGGAAGTCACCTTTGAAGACTTACCACTACTGTTGGGCGAGGTCTGTGCGATCTTAGCTCAAGGAGAATACGGTGAGGACTGTGTGTCCTCAAGTTTAAATACTCAGCCGCTCCAACCAGACGTACAATTGTCACAGCAGTTGGAACTGGTCTAGCAAATCATTGTCTTCACCAAGCCAATTGGTTCTATTTCCTCAATCCTTTCATTTCCTCAGTTATGTGTTGATGAACCTGATCATTACAGTTTGAAGACTTTGACTAAAGACTTTCTCTAATTCGTCAATCCTATTTCTTCAGTCAGTTTTGTCTTCATCCTGCTTATCCTGTGTTTACGCTTTCTGTACTCTGTGTTTGTCTTTCATTTCATCATGATGACCATGTTGTTGCTCTGTTATCCTTATACCCGAGTACTTATTCAGCTGCAAGTAGTTCTTCGCTTAGGAATTTCCTCACCCTTAAATGCCTCAGTGAAGAATTCATAAAAATCGCCTATTCAACCCCCCCCCTCTAGTCGACGTAACGCACTTTCACACCTATTTTGGGCCAGTCGCTCCTCGAGCTCCGCGGGAAGCGTAGCCAGGCTTAGGATGCGACACTCTGGAGTGGGGGATGAGAATCTGTGGGAAAGGGGGCATTTGGCAGGCATCATCTAAGTGTTGGGATCTACGGTTGGGTGCTTCGACTGCAAATAAAAATTTCCTACGCGCAGAACAAGCAAGAACATGCTACGGTAGATGGATCACACAACATTACCACTAGACGCGCAGTGCCATGCAGCGGAAGAAGAGTTGGGGCAGCTTGTCCGCGTGGATCGTCTCCTCCTTGTCCGATCTACCTTGAACAGCCGGTCGTCGGATCCCACGTACAGGTTCACCGGAGCGGCGAAAGTGCAACGCCTGTAACAGTATCCGCGCGTGCAGGAGGAACGTCGTGCGGCGGACTGCTAGGTCCGATCACACAACCGGCAGTGAGTGGAGGTGTCTATTCGCAACACATGCAAACTCTAGTGCCAGTGCCGAAGCGATCAACCCATGAGTGTGCCGCACCTCCACTTTATATAGGCATCTGTCGCGGGCTCAACACTTGGGCCTCGCACTGAACCTAAAGCCCAAAATCTGTTCGGCCGGATCCGAGTCCGAGTAGGATCGCATCTAACTCGTGGAGTCTGATCCGGCCTCACATGTTCCTTCTCTTAAGCGCGCGACCCCTTAGGTTCAAGTCGGCTTGGTCGCAGGTCGGATCACCTCAGACCTGCTCGGCTGGTAGTGGCCTCTAGCAAGGCGTGCCAACCACCAAGTAGACCATGAATCTGGTTAGGCGAACTTGTACATCATACTTCTGTTCCTTTTGCCACGCGATATATGTTGTCAAGCTCAAGGCGAGTCTGTCATCCTTGTGCTAACCCGACCTCTTTCTCGTTCCAGTGATGCCGACCACATACCGGATTATCTCATAATCCATGTCGCATGGCCATGCTTATCTTGGTCGGATCACATGAGGGGCCCAAAGTATATCTCTCCTGGCCGGAGGGGCAAATCCCATCTTGCTCGACCACATCTCGCAGCATGGGTCTGGACAAGCCCAAAACCTACCTTTGTAACTACCCAGTCACGGAGTAGCGTTTGGTCGGCCCAAAGCAGATCTGTCACCATCCCGAGTACATGCGCCAGCTCAGGTCTTAGGATATAGGACGTATGTTGTACTAGAGACTCACAGATGACATATCGCTGCGTCTCATAGTTAGGTCTGTCCGACTCACACCTTATCTCGACTCGGATCCGACTACGTCAAATCCGACCAGATCCTTCCGAGTCCATATTATCCGGTTAGCATCCAATGCTCCATGGCCAGTGAGACCAAGCCATCGACCGTGTCATATGCTAGTCTAGTCGGCTGCCCGTCTGCACAACCCTTTCGACTAGGGACCTTTTAGGACAGTCACCATACAATGCATAGTCCCACAAACATGTCACATACTTGCTGATACACATCATTGATAATGTCCAAGGACTATCTTTATTCATAAACACATAGGAAATATCATCATACATGATTGCCTCTAGGGCATATCTCCAACAGTCTCCCACTTGCACTAGAGTCAATCAAATAGACATCGAATGGCCATAACTCTAACGTGCCCCTCATGATTGGGTTGTGGAAGCGGCGTAGTCAATGGATCTGCAACCTTTGCATCCGTGTGAATTTTGCATAACTCTACATCACCATTCTTTACGATCTTTCGTATCAGGTGATATTTCCGATCTATGTGTCTAACCTTGTGGTGATTCCTCGGCTCCTTGGCTTGTGCGATGGCACCAGAATTATCACAATAAAGGTCCAACGGTTTTACCGAGGCTGGGAAAATACCAAGATCATCCAGAAAGTTCCTGATCCAAACACCTTCCTTTGCAGCTTCACAAGCCGCAATGTATTCGGCTTTTGTGGTAGAATCGGCCAACGTATCTTGCTTGGAACTCATCCAGCTCAGTGCTCCTCCGTTCATGACGTACACGAATCCAGACTGTGATCGACAATCATCTCTGTCGGTTTGGAAACTAGCATCGGCGTAACCCCTTACAACAAGCACTTCCTCACCTCCATAAACAAGAAACATCTCTTTACCCCAATGACTCTCACCTAGGTTATCCTGATATCTACTTGTTAGGCTTATTGCAAAAGCAACATCAGGCCTTGTACATATCATGGCATACATGATGGATCCGATAGCCGAGGCATACGGAATCCTACTCATCCTGCTTCACTCATCAGATGTCGAAGGACTCTGAGTCTCACTTAGCCTTATACCATGTGAGAGTGGCAAGAACCCTTTCTTCGCCTCACTCATGTTGAACCGCTTCAACACTTTATCTATGTACGTGCTCTGGCTTAAGTCGAGCAGCCTCCTCGATCTATCTCTATAGACCTTAATGCCTAAAATATACACTGCCTCACCAAGGTCCTTCATCGAAAACTTGCCATTCAATAACTCCTTGACCGAGTTCAGCATCGAAACATCGTTCCCGATCAACAATATGTCATCCACATACAAGACTAAAAACACTATCGAGCTCCCACTTAACTTCTTGTATAAACAAGTGTCCTCTTCGCTTTTGATGAAACCGAGACCAGTGACGACCTCATCAAAACAAATGTTCCAACTCCGAGATGCTTGCCTCAACCCATAAATGGATCTCTTGAGCTTGCATACCTTACTAGCGCTAGTCGGATCAACAAAACCCTCGGGTTGTATCATATACACGTCCTTGGTTAAATTTCCGTGAAGGAAAGCCGTTTTGACATCCATCTGCCATATCTCGTAATTGAAATATGCAACTTTAGCTAGTACGATCCTCACCGACTTCAGCATTGCTACCGGCGAGTAAGTCTCGTCGTAGTCAATTCCTTAAACTTGTCCATAACCTTTAGTGACAAGCCGAGCTTTGTGGATCTGAACATTTCCATCCACATCGGTTTTCTTCTTGAAGACCCATTTGCAACCAATGGCTGTTACGCCAGGCGGCAGATCAACCAAGTCCCAAACTTGATTCTCATCCATGGACTTTAACTCGGATCTCATGGCCTCCAGCCATGCCTCGGAATCTGGGCTCACCATCGCTTCCGCATACATGGTCGACTCGTCGCTTTCTAGCAACAATACATCACGCACTCTGCGCCATCTTTCCGACCTCCGTGGTTCCGGTGCCGCTTCCACTACGGGTTCCCTGACTGACTCCGGTAAGATCTCAACACCAGCCGCGCCGTCCCCGAGTGGCCCTTGAATTTCTTCGAGTCGAACCATCCTCCCACTGGCCTCCCGACTGAGAAACTCTTTCTTAAGGAAAACCCAGTTCCGAGCAACAAACACTTTGTTCTCTTCCCGGTTGTAGAAGCTATATCCCAAGGTTTCCCACGGATATCCCATGAATATGCATTTATCCGACTTGGGTGTAAGCTTGTCTGCCATAAGTCGCTTGACAAATACTTCACAACCCCAAATCTTTAGAAAAGACAAACTGGGACTCTTCCCAGTCCACATCTCATGTGGTGTCTTGTCTACGGATTTTGATGGTACCCTGTTAAGTGCGAAAGCTGCAGTTTCTAGAGCGTATCCCCAGAATGACAAGGGTAAATCCGATTTGCTCATCATAGACCGGACCATGTCCAACAAGGTCCTATTACTCCGTTCCGACACGCCGTTTCTCTGTGGCGTACCCGGAGGTGTGAGCTGAGGTACTATACCTCGGTTTTTTAGATGATCATTAAACACCTGGCTCATGTACTCACCTCCACGATTAGATTGTAGAAGCTTTATAGTCTTGCCGAGCTGATTCTCAACCTCGTTCTAATACTCTTTGAACTTTTCAAAAGTTTCCGACTTGTGCCTCATCAAATAGATATATCCATATCTACTCAAGTCATCGGTAAAAGTCACGAAGTGCTGATAGCCACCTCTGACAGTTGTGCTCATTGGATCACACACATCACTGTGTATTAGTTCCACCAGCTCGGACGCTCTCTCGTAACTCTCTGCGAAAGGAGACTTAGTCATCTTGCCTAGCAAGAATGATTCACATGTCTCAAACGACTCAAAGTCGACGAAGTTAGGAGCCCATCATCATGGAGCTTCTTCATGTGTTTCAGACTAATGTGCCCAAGCCGGCAATGCCAGAAGTATGTCGGATTTATCTCATTAGGCTTATGCCTCTTGACATTCACGTTATAGACCGATTCCTGTTCTAGATTGAATATAAATAGCCCATCAACTACGGGTGCCGTGGAACATACCATTCAAATAAAATGAACAACCATTGTCCTTTAAATTGAATTCATAACCCTAACTCATCAAGCATGAGGCAGAAATAATGTTCCGACTAAGTGCAGGAATGTAATAAAAATTATTCAATTCCAAAATAAATCCAGAAGGAAGCTGGAACTGCATCGTGCCAACCTCCAACGCAGCAACTCTTGCTTTGTTGCCGACCCTGATGCCAATCTCCCCTTGTGTCACACGCCTAGTTCTTACCAGCACCTGCATCGAGTTGCAAATATGAACAACTGATCCGGTATCAAATACCCAAGAGCTACTAGGTATGTCAGCAAGGTAAATGTCTATGACATATGTAACAAATGTACCTTTGCCTGAAGTAGCATTTCCAGCCTTCTTGCCATGCTCAGAAAGCCACTTGCTACAGTTCCTCTTCCAGTGATCGGTTTCCTTGAAATGATAGCAAATGGTCTTCGAGTCCGGTGCAGACTTCGGCGTAGCGGCGGAGGTTACCGTCTCCGTGCCCTTTTCCTTAGCTTTTTTCTTGGACCAACTCTTCTTGAACTTGGCCGATTTCTACACCATCAACACTTGATGCGTGCCTTTCTTAATATCCTACTCTGCCACTTTGAGCATCCCATGCAATTCAGTGAGCTTCTTATCCATGCCATGCATATGATAGTTCGAGATGAACGTCCCATAGTTGGGCAGAAGAGAACCCATAATTGCATCAGTAGCCAGCTCATCCAAGAGCGGGAAGCCCAACCGATCCAAAGCTTGCACATATCCGATCATATTGATCACATGTGGGCTCAGTGGATCACCTTCCTTCAGCTTGCAATCCATCAAGGATCGCCAGACGTTGAACCTTTCGGTCCTAGCCTGTGTCTGAAACATCCTCTTGAGACTCTCGATCATATCGTAAGCCTCAACATTTTTGAAATGTTGTTGCAAATCGGGCTCCATACAAGCCAACATCAGACAACTGATCTCCGTTGATTCACTAACGAGTTTTTGGTAGGCATTCTTGGTTGTGGCATTAGCATTATCGGCAGGTTCCTCTGGAAGTAGATCCTCTAGAACATGTTCCTTTTTATCGTGCTTGAGAACAATTCTCACATTTCTATACCAGGTGGTAAAGTTTGTTCCATTTAGTTTATCCTTTCCTAGAATTAATTTCAATGAAAAGTTGGGTTGAGCAGGTGGTGCCATTGATCTACAACAGAAAATATGCAATCACTAAGCAATGTGTTTATGTAGAGTAATTCGAGCCTTAAATATAAATACTCCCACTGAAGTTGGCATCCCTTCGCAAACTCTCAGTGATTCAGGATCCGACTAGCACATGCGACTAGTGAGCTTTAGCATCACTGCTAGATAACATGCCTATCCGGTAAGCAACTCCTTGCTAATCGTATCTCTATACGACTCCTGTCGGTCGGGAAGGTATCTCATACCCCGGCCCCCCAACCTTCTTTGCCACAGGCCCAAAACCGTTTTGATAGCCTTGTCAAGTTAACCTGATGCAGTGCATGCCCATGTCCGACACGAACCCTTCAATTCAAGGACACCTAGCAGCACCCCAATTTTATGAGCCCACTACTAGACGTACTTGACGTGCGAAGGTACAACATCAGGAATGGCAAATTGCTTGATATTAACAAGGGATCTTTCTACCATTCTAATATGCATAGAAAACAAGAAGCATAACAGTCACAAATAAGCATATATTGTGAAATAGTATGGCTCCTTCATGGATGTTCTTCTAGGTCGGCTCCGACACCGATGACCATCTAGGAAGTCCATCTTGTTTGTCACGCCGGGACACCAAGCCATCAACCTGATCTCTATTATCCAACTATTACAACTAGTAATGAATTTTACATAGAGTCACAAGTCGATACGTAGGTCGTTATACAATATAATGACAGCACTTTGGCTCCTGCCGACTGACAAACATGACACGCATGCCATGTATAATTTACGCACATGCATCACATACACATGAGCCATACTATTCACATCAAACCCTGCAAAATAAAGTTATGCATAGAATCGCATTCTACCGGTTTGAGTGATCGTGTACGAAATACAAGGTGCTACGCACACGGCGGTAGCGGGCGGGGTTCGAAGCGGCAGTGCCCGACGTTTTCAGAAATCACAGATCACATCTGCACTCCGATCATACCAAACTTTCTGATCTGACCGATCTTATCGATCATCGCGAATCCGATTCGGATTTACGTTTCGCTGTTAACCCCGATGGCGGATACCGACCGGTAGGGGTAGGCTGTGTCATAACCTCATAGATTTCGATCATAACAAAACATAGCCACATCGATCCCCATGTGCAGTTGATCTCATCAATCGTGCACACAGCCGATCTTATCAACGACAACAGATCTCATCTGCCGCCCCCACATATCTAATATGCATACGATCTAAATCCAAATCCTATAGCAGAGGCTCTGATACCACTGTTGGGATCTACGATAGGGCGTCGACGGCAAATAAAAATTTCCTACACGCAGAACAACCAAGAACATGCTACGGAAGATGGATCATAGATCATTACCACTAGACGCGAAGTGTCATGCAGCGGAAGAAGAGTTGGGGCAGCACGTCCGCGTGGATCGTCTCCTCCTCGTCCGATCCACCTCGAGCAGCCGGTCGTCGGATCCCACGTATAGGTTCGCCGGAGCGGCGCAAGTGCACCGCCTCTAACGGTATCCGCGCGTGCAGGAGGAATGTCGTGCGGCGGATTGCTAGGTCTAATCACACAACCGGCAGCAAGTGGAGGTGTCTATTCACAACACATGCAAACCCTAGTGATAGCGCTGAAGCGATCAACCCATGAGTGTGCCGCACCTCCACTTTATATATGCGTCTGTCGCGGGCTCAACACTTCGGCCTCGCACGGACCCTAAAGCCCAAAATCTATTCGACCGGGATCCGAGTCCGAGTAGGATAACATCTAACTCGTGGAGTCTGATCCGGCCTCACGGGTTCCTTCTCTTAAGCGCGTGACCCCTTAGGTTCAAGTCGGTGTGGTCACATGTCGGATCACCTTCGACCTGCTCGGCTGGTAGCGGCCTATATCAAGGCGTGCCAACCACCAAGTAGACAATGAAGCTGGTAAGGCGAACATGTACATCATACTTCTGTTCCTTTTGCCACGCGATATATTTTGTCGGGCTCAAGGCGGGTCTGTCATCCTTGTGCTAGCCCGACCTCTTTCTCGTTCTAGTGATGGCGACCACAAACCGGATTATCTCATAATCCATGTTGCATGGCCATGCTTATCTTGGTTGGATCACACGAGGGGCCCAGAGTATATCTCTCCTGGCCGGAGGGGCAAATCCCATCTTGCTCGACCACGTCTCGCAGCATGGGTCTGGACAAGCCCGAAACCTACCTTTGTAACTACCCAGTCATGGAGTAGCGTTTGGTCGGCCCAAAGCAGGTCTCTCACCATCCCGAGTACATGCACCAGCTCAGGTCTTAGGACATAGGACATATGTTGTACTAGAGACTCACATATGACATATCGCTACGTCTCATAGTTGGGTCTGTCCGACTCGAACCTTATCTCGACTCTGATCTGACTATGTCAAATCTGACCAGATCCTTCCAAGTCCATATTATCCGGTTAGCATCAAATGCTCCAGGGCCAGTGAGACCAAGCCATCGACCGTGTCATATGCTAGTCTAGTTGGCTGCGCGTCCACATAGCCCTTTTGACTAGGGACCTTTTAGGACAGTCACCATACAATGCATAGTCCCACAAACAAGTCACATACTTGCTGATACACATCCTTGATAATGTCCAAGGACTATCTTTATTCATTAACACATAGTAAACATCATCATACATGATTGCCTCTAGGGCATATCTCCAACACTAAGAAACTCAGGGCGGCCTAGGTATGGAGATCGGTGGTAAGCTGCACGGGAAACTGGCAGATATTGACAATGGAGGCTTTGCGGCGACGGCGGGGACCTTGCTAGGGTTTCGAGCGAGGGAGGGGGGGTGTGCGCGCGCACGCCCGAGGAGGTTTCTGTGTGTGTGTGTGTGTGGGTGTGTGTGTGTGTGTGTGGGTGTGTGTGTGTGTGTGTGTGTGGAGGGGGCGGGGTGTGTTTGAGGAAATGACGCGGGTACTGAAAATTTTACTACGCGGGAGTCAAACGCGGGAGTGAAATTTTGATGATGGTGCATCGCACACGGTCCGGAGATATCAACCATGTGTTATGAAACATAAAAACCCACGAGGCGGGCAAATATTTTCGAGGGATGGAGGCGGGATTGGGAACAATAAACATCACACACGGTCGAAACACAATAACCATGTGTAATCAAATAGAAAAAAGCTGCAGGAGGGTAGATATTTTTGAGAGGGGAAGCCTCGTGGAGCCCAATGCACACGGTTAGTGTTGGGGATACAACTATTGAATATAACCCGCCCAGGAGGGTCTGGATCATGCCGCACGCAGCTTAACAATGAAGAAGCCTGACAAGGACCAAGGGACGAGAAGATGGCGGTTCATGAAGCAGGCTTACTGAAGGCCCAAGTCCCAGAGTCGACTTAGGGCCCAATGAGATGAGCCGCCATATGTTTATCTTGTATTGTAAGGCAAGCTTAGTAGAAACCGAACCGGTCACGTTTGTGTGAGCCGGTCGGACTCTGTAAGCCACCGGGCATCAACCTGTATATGAAGGGGTGAACCGGTGGTGGGTTAACTCAAGAGACAACTCGTCGAGAATTAGGTCAAGCGTATTCGCTCCCTGGTAATCAAAAACTAAGCAATACAACCTAAAGCAGGAGTAGGCTTTTACTTCGTTGAGAGGGGTCGTACCTGGGTAAACTCTCTGTGTCCTTTGTCCCGTTTAACCCCTTCAAGTTAACCTAGCTGTGATGGCTCCACACCTAAGTCCTTTTGCTAGGGAATCTACTGTGTTAAGTCCACGACAGTTGGCAGCGTACGGTGGTTTCGAGTTCTTGAAGGGAAACTTCGCAGGGATCAAGGGATACGCCGTCGGCCGGATGACTAAAAGCCACCGCGGCAAGCTCTACATCGACGACGCAGGCTGGGGCCCCGAGGCCGGCTCAATCAAGTACGGGTACCGACTACCCTTCGGCGGAATGCACGTCTTCATCGGCAAGATCGGCGAGTCGAAGCCTGAGCCGGACACCTGCATCGACATCGTCGAGACGGCTCAGCGCGCATGACCCGCCTAGGTTCATGCCGCCGTGAAGCACGCCTTTGTTGGTTTCATACATGGGGCGGATCTTGAGGAAGGATCTGTGCCCAGGGGAGAGACGGTAATCTATTCTGATGGTGAGTCTTCAACTGGTGAGACCGATTCAATGTATCAACTATAGGATGGCAGGCTTGGGGGCTGTTCCGGTGGCGACAGTATTCTGGACCCCTATGAGCCGCCGAACAAGGTTGCGATCTTCATGGCCGACACCCAACCAATGCTCGGTTCTACGACTGCTGCGGCTATGACCTCCAGTTCAACGACTGCGGCGACAGCCGGGGCGAATGGTGTTGCGCGCCCGCCGTCTCAAGTGTTATCTGAGCTCTTGGAGGCTTTGGCGACCTTATTGGTTGAAGAGGTGACGCAAGAAAATCAGGCACAACATAAGGTGGATGTTGCGAAACTGCGAGATGAGATAGCTCAAGCCAAGGAGGAGTTTAATACTAAGAATGCTAGGATGGCAATAGAACGAGCCGCTTTGGATGCTACAGCACAACGGAGTCAGGCAGAGTCATTCCGGCTTACCCTAGACCAGAGCGCTTCAAACGCCGTCATGAGAAGGAGGCACCAGACCCGTTTACCCACAGAGTTTGAGGCTAGGAACCTTTTCAACACACCTGGGTCAGGAACCAATGACCCGCCGTGGTAAACCGGATTGTTGATGCACCCGTGACTGGAGCGACGGTTCAACCACGTGTTGCAGGCCTGCCTCGTTTGAATTCGACCCCGCCTCAACATATGATTGCGGCAGCTACGCGATTGGCGGCTCTCCCTGTTAAAGGCGAGTCTCCAGCCGTGCTGGAGATACGGAGGGCCGGAGAGCTTCTTGAGACAGTGGTGGCTCAACAGGCGACTTATTCATATAGTCGTGAACGGATTCACTCAACCCCTCGTCCAAGCCAGAGTTATAGCAGGAATATTGATTCGCCAGCGGTTTCAAGTAGTGAGCGGCACCAGCCCCGTAGGCATGACCCGCCGCGTGCTAGAAACATTGCTGAGGCTTTGGTGGATCAGGGCAGGGCACGTCGGGAGGCTGAGCTGGCGGCTCATCAACAATCTTTGGCTTACCCAACGATATCTGTAGAGGCAGGAGTGACCTCTAGGACCCTTGGTGTGCCATGTTTAGCATCGGCTCTACGTAATGAGCGCTTGCCCAAGGATTTTAAGGGCCCCCGTAAGGTGCCTAATTATACGGTGGATCAGCCCCCGGAAGCCTGGATTGAGAGCTATGAGATGGCCAAGGATATGTTGGACGTCAGTGATGCGGCATGTGCTAAATATTTCACCATGATGTTGTATGGACCGACACGTACTTGGCTGAAAGGATTGCCTCCTAATTCAATTAGATCATGAGCTGAATTGAAAACGCGTTTTATCCAGAATTTCAAAGACACGTGCAAGAAGCCTATGTCGATTCTTGATTTAGACTCTTGTGTCCAGGGTGAGGGCGAGTCAACAACCAATTGGGTGTGTCGGATCTCCGCCGTTATCCATTCATCGGATAGTATCAACGCCGGTTCAGCCGTCCTAATGTTGGAAAAGAATTGTCGATTCCTTTCCCTTAAGCAGAAACTGGGCCAGCTTAAGCGCCACTGTAATGATATGGGAGAGCTCATGGCGGCTCTCGTTAAATATGTCGACTCTGATAGTACTAAAGACCCCGAGTCTGATGAGGAGAAGGCTGGCAAGGGGGAGAAGAGTGGCAACTCGAAGGGACAGCAACATAATACGGCGGGTCAAGGTGGCAACGGTAAGCGCAAAGCCGACGACGGTTTAGACTTTGTGGCTAACACCAATACGCAGAATAATAATCAGCATCGTAAGGGGAAGTCGTCAGTGCCCCGGTTTGGTGGACCAAAGTTCAACCTTGAGGCGATGATGAATCAGCCCTACCCGAAGCATGGTATGCAAGAGAAGCCAGCCAGTCATCTGTGGAAAGATTGCTTCATCATGAGGGAGTAAAGAAATTCCATTTTTTTCCAGAATAATCATGGCCCACATGGCGGCTCAGGATCTGCCTCTCACGAACCTGGGGGCAGCGGCTCAAGATCTGATTTTCAGGGCCAAGGCAATCAAGGTGGTTTTAATCAGCAATCCGGTCAAGGGAAGCAGCAGCAGCAGCAGTCTGGTTATCAGAGCAATCCAAAGCAGCTGAATAGTGGTTAGTATCACGTGTTTAACACAAGCTTGTGCAAACGAGATCAGAAGATTCATCAGCGGGCGGTGAACGCAGTTAAGCCGGCAGTCCCTCGATACTTGTGATGGTCTGAACATCCTATTGTATGGAGCCGTGAGGATCACCCGCCTTGGGTCGACAATCCGGGTCAATTGGCTTTGGTGGTTGCTCCTCAGGTTGGAGGATACAAGTTTACAAAGGTGCTTATGGATGGAGGCATCAGTATCAATATCATTTATTATGATACTTTTTGCCGTATGAATTTGACTAACAAAGATCTTAAGCCATCTTCTATAGTTTTTCATGGAGTGGTGCCCGGTAAGTCGGCAGACCCGATGGGTAAGATAGCTTTGGAAGTAGCTTTTGGAGACGATCATGATTTCAGAGCTGAAACATTACTTTTGAAGTGGTCAAGATCAAGACCCTTATCACGCCCTGTTTGGACTGCTGGCTTATGCTAAATTTATGGCACGGCCTTGTTATGTTTATCTGCGGCTTAAAATGTTGGGTCGTAAGGGTACCATCACGGTACATGGTAACAGGAAGATAGCCTTGGAGTGTGAAGAGGGTGATGCTGCCTACGCTGAGTCTGTTTGTGCAACAGAGGAGTTGAAGTTCTACAAAGATAATGTTGACCTGGCGGATATGACACCTTTGAAAAGGCCAACTACAGAGCATGACCCCTTGTTGAAGTTTAAGTCGGCAGACAACACTAAGCAGGTTAACTTTGTTCCTAGCGACTCATCCAAGCAGTTCACTATCAGTGCTAATATGGATCCAAAATAGGAAAGCGTGCTCATCAAGTTCATCCGTGAGAACCGGGACATCTTTGCATGGAAGCCTTCACACATGCCAGGTGTACCGAGAGAACTCGCTGAGCACACTCTTAATGTTGATCCAAAGTTTTAGCCGGTCAAGCAATTCCTTTGTCGCTTTAATGAAGAGAGGCGCAAGGCCATTGGTGAAGAAGTGGCCCGGCTCTTGGCGGCTAGGTTTATCATTGAAGTTTTTCATCCGGAGTGGTTGGCTAACCCGGTGCTAGTGCTTAAGAAGAACGACACTTGGCGTATGTTTGTGGATTATATAGACATTAACAAAGCATGTCCAGCTGATCCTTTTGCTCTCCCTCGTATTGATCAGATCATTGATGCTACGGCGGGTTGTGAGCGTTTGAGTTTTCTAGATGCTTACTCTGGTTATCATCAGATCAAGATGGCAGTTAAGGACCAGGAGAAGACAACCTTTATCACTCCTTTTCGAGCCTTCTGCTATCTGTCTATGCCTTTTGGACTCAAGAGTGCCTAGGCGACTTAGCAGTGTTGTGTTCAGAATTGCCTCCACAACCAGACTGGGCGCAATGTTCATGCTTATGTGGATGATATTTTTGTGAAATCCAGGAAGAAGGAAACCTTGTTAGAGGATTTGAAGGAGACCTTCTCCGGGTCTACAAAATGATGCTTAACCCGGCCAAGTGTGTTTTTGGCGTGCCAGCCGGTAAGCTATTGGGCTTTTTGGTTTCTAAGAGAGGCATTGAAGCTAACCCGAAGAAAATCAAGGCTATAACTTCTTTGGCTAAACCGGCATGTATTAATGACGTCCAACGTTTAGCTGGTCGTATTGCGGCTTTGAGTCGGTTTATAAGCCGTATGGGAGAGAAGGCTATCCCTCTGTATCAGATGATGAAGCATATCACTTTTTATGGAGTGACGCTGCTAATCAGGCTTTTGAGGCACTGAAAAAGCAGTTGGCTGAGCCGCCAATCCTTGCATCTCCTATTGATAAGGATCCCTTGCTGTTATATGTGGCTGCTAACAGTAGAGCTGTTAGTGTGGCAGTTGTTGTGGAAAGGAAGGAATCGGGTAAGGAATATCTGGTTCAGCAGCCGGTTTACTATGTCAGTGAGGTACTCATTGAATCCAAGCAGAGATACCCACATTGGCAGAAGTTGGTTTATGACATGTTCATGGCTAGTCGTTAGTTGAAACAATATTTCCTTGGCCATCCCATCATTGTGGTCAGTTCTGCTCCTTTAGGGGATATTATTCAAAACAGAGAAGCCACAGGCTGGGTGGCCAAGTGGGCCATTGAGCTTGGACCCCATGGTTTGAAATATATGCCTCGGACAGCCATCAAGTCTCAAGCACTTGTGGATTTTATCAATGATTGGACAGAGTTGCAGATGCCTGAGGAAAAGCCTGATAACACATATTGGACTATTCATTTTGATGGGTCTAGGCAGTTGGAAGGCTCGGGGGCTGGAGTTTTTTTGACTTCTCCACGAGGGATAAATTTTGTTATGTTTTAAGGTTGATGTTCCCTTGTACTAACAATGCAGCTGAGTATGAGGCCTTTCTCCATGGTCTTTGGATGGCTAAAGAGATGAATCTAAGCCTGGTAAGGAGCTTTGGCGACTTAGTTTTGGTGGCTCAGCAAGTCTCCGGAACCTGGGATTCCAAAGACCCACTCATGGCGGCTTATCGCTGAGAGGTTGATGCTATTGCTGGTCATTTCAAGGGTTATCAAGTGGAACATGTTGATCGCAGGAAAAATGAGGCGACTGATGCTTTAAGCCGGCTGGGATCCCAGCGTAAGCCGGTACCTCCTAATGTTTTCCTTGATATTTTGAATAACCCTTTAGTTAAATTCCCTACGGAAGAGGATCTTACTATCCCTGACCCGGAGGCGTAGTTGGTGGCGGCTCTCCATGTTATTCCTGATTGGACAGTCCCATATTTGGCTTATATGACCCAGGGTGAGTTGCCTGAAGATGAAACTTTGGCCAGACAGATAACCCGGCGGTCTAAGTCAACGACTATTGTCAAGGGCGAGCTGCACCGATGCAATGTCAAAGGGGTGTTTCAGCGTTGTATATCTCGTGAGGAGGGCCGTGAGATTCTACGAGAGATTCATGAAGGAGATTGTGGCCATCATGTCGGTTCTAAGCTCTCGTGGCAAAAGATTTTCGTCATGGGTTTTATTGGCTGACGGCTCATGTGATGCAGAGGATCTGGTAAGCAAATGTGATGCCTGACAGAAATTTTCCAAATGAGCTCATGTGCTGGCTCAAGAGTTGAGGATGATTCCAATTGCTTGGCCATTTGCAGTTTGGGGGCTGGATATGGTTGGGCATTTTAAAAGATCCAAGGACAACAAGACTCACCTCTTGGTGGCAGTTGAAAAGTTTACAAAGTGGGTTGAGGCAGAGCCGGTCAACAAGTGTGATGTGGCAATGGCGGTTCAATTCATCAAAAAGGTGATTTTCCGTTTTGGTTACTAATAGAGGCGGGGTGTCCCGATGTTTCGAGAGATAGCTATCATTTTCTTTGGGAGTTGACCTTGACGATCCGACTATGAACGTGCGAGACGTCGCGCCTTAGAAATCGCTAAACCAACTTCCGAGGGGTTATTGACCATGCCGAAGCACGATCAACCTGACCACCATGGTCTATTTCCTGCAAGCAAATGAAGAACAAGAAAGAAACTAAGATTGCAATCTGGATATTGCGAATATAAGATGAAAGCTTTATTGATCAAGGTGGGGTTCTATGACGTCTTTGTCTGGTCGTTGAACACAAACGAAGTACGCGAAGTTGCAGCTATGGCGAACTTTTAATCTAAACAAAACCCAAAGTCTAAACGATGCCCTAAGGGCTGTATATATGGAGGAAAGAGGGGGGAATTTCGTGGCCCTTGGAGGAGGGGTCCGAAACCAACCCTAACTCTTGTTTCCCCACACATACGGACTCTAAAAATAGCCTATAATCAAGTATTTAGAAATTACATGGGCCTGGCCCAAAAATAAGGTGACGCAACACCTAGAATAGCCTTTCGGCGAAATTTATGAAGTGACATCTTGTATATTTCATCCAAGGCTTCATGCACTCATTATGGTGGCTTCAAAGTCCTGGAATCATCACTTGTAACTCTGTTCCTGTTCCCCTTGCGCATGACATCATCTCCATGCTTGAACTTGCTCCAAGGTTCATCTTTCTTGTCCAAGCTAGGCCCTTCATTTGTAAGCAAAACAAATGTATCCAATCTAGGCAGCATCATATTCTCATGAACATTAGAATCGTTGCCAAGAATTAAAGTACCTGCTAAATCAATTGGTGTGCGCGAGCTCCAGTAATTGGTCCAGTATGAATAGCAGCAGGGGCTGTGGGTGTAACAATGGTATTGATGTCCTCATCATCCTCCCCTTCTTGAAATGAAGTCGTCCTCGACGGAAGCTCATCTTCCTCACCCAAATAAGGCTTCAAATATGCAATGTTAAAAGTGGGACTAACCCCAAAATCTGTAGGCAGCTCAAGTTTATATGCATTATCATTTATTTTCTCTAACACCTAAAAGGGACCATCAGCACGTGGCATTAGCTTTGATTTGCGCAAATTAGAAAATCTATCGTTACGCAAATTTAACCAAACAAGATCTCCAGGTGCAAACACAACATGTATTCTACCCTTATCTCCAGCAAGTTTATATTTAGCATTCATACGCTCAATGTTTTCCTTAGTTAACTCATGCATTTTTAAAATCAATTCAGCACGTTGTTTAGCATCAAAATTAACCTTCTCCGAAGATGGAAGAGGCAACAAATCAATAGGTGCACGAGGTAGGAAACCATACACAATTTCAAAAGGGCACATCTTAGTAGTAGATTGCAATGAACAATTATAAGCAAATTCAATATGAGGCAAGCATTCTTCCCACATTTTCTTATTATTCTTCAAAACAGCCCTAAGCATAGTAGACAATGTTCTGTTGACTACTTCAGTTTGTCCATCAGTTTGGGGGTGACAAGTAGTACTAAAAAGCAGTTTAGTCCCCAAGTTAGCCCATAAACATCTCCAAAAGTGGCTAAGAAATTTAGTATCACGATCTGAAACAAAAGTATTTGGCACAACATGCAAGCGAATAATTTCACGAAAGAACAAATCAGCAACATTAACAGCATCATCGCTTTTATGACATGGTATAAAGTGTGCCATTTTCGAGAATCTATCCATGACAACAAATATGCTATCCATCCCCTTCTTTGTTCGAGGTAAACCTAAAACAATGTCCATAGATATATCCTCCCAAGGAACACTAGGTACAGGTAAAGGCATATATAAACCATGAGGATTGAGTCGTGACTTAGCTTTTTGACATGTAGTGCAGTGAGCAACAAAACACTCAACATCCCGTCTCATATTTGGCCAAAAGAAATGTGTAGCAAGTACGTCCTCCGTCTTCTTCATGCCAAAGTGTCCCATTAATCCTCCTCCATGCGCCTCCTGCAACAACAAAAGATGAACGGAGCTAGCTGGAATGCATAGCTTGTTAGCGCAGAACACAAATCCATCATTAACGACGAACTTGTTCCATGTTCTTCCTTCTTTACAATTCTGCATTACATCTTTAAAATCAGCATCATGCACATATTGATCTTTGATGGTCTCCAAACCTAATATTTTAAAGTCAAGTTGTGAAAGGAGAGTAACGATGAGACAATGCATCAGCAATAACATTTTCTTTACCCTTCTTGTGTTTAATGACATAAGGGAAAGTCTCAATGAACTCAACCCATTTAGCATGTCTACGATTCAGTTTAGCTTGACTTTTAATATGTTTCAAAGATTCATGATCAGAATGTGTAGCGACCACGATCCCAATGGACCGAAGTCTCTGTGCTTCAGTGTCATCCCTGGATCGGTAATGCTGACACACACAGTACTCGGAATTATAACAGAGTTCAATCACACACTTATTACATTGAGTCCTCATAAAGAGTATGATTACAAAAATATATGGCTGACGGCCATCTAAACTAATTAACTGTGGAAGCTTCGAAGGTAAATGAGTCCATCAACTCCAACGGCATAGCTGAGTGCACGACAACGACCTATCGCACCTTATTCGTCATCTGAGTAGTCTGCAACATGAGACGTTGTAGCCGTGTAAGTCAGCACATTGAATATGATGGCAGAGTTACACTGTAAAGCAATGAATGCAAGAACTATATCTAAATGCAATATTTGGCTGGTGGAGGCTCTAAGTTTATGATTTTGCATAAAGCTAGTTTTTCCCTACAACAAAGGAATAAATTTTATTTAAACTACTCCCAAGTTGTTCCAATATTTGAGAAGGTTCCCCCAACTCACAATCCCAATTAAACAAGCATCATCATTAAACCCAATTCAATTTATTAAAGAATGATGAGATCCACAATAATATCCAATTCCAGATACTCAAGCTGTCCATAACTGGGGACACGGCTAACCATGATTAGTTTATACACTCTGCAGAGGTTGCGCACTTTTCCCCACAAGACTCGACCGCATCCATGATCGGAAGATCGAGACATATTCTTTCTGAAGCATTAACTCTCTACTCAGGGCATGTCGGTACACCTACTTTCCCTCTACATCTGCTAGTCCACCTCTTTGAGATCTCATACAGCTTACTCAACTATGCCAGAGCCCATAATGGCTTGTGGCTGCACATGGAAGTTTCTAGTCATGAAATATCATATGATCCCTTTGAGCCTGGGTGGCGAACCGAGGAAAAATCATACGGGTACCCCTGGATTTCCCTTAATGGACAACACTGGGTTCCCCAGGTGCCCCAACCAGTCCACCCAGATGTGTATTAAAGTTGTCACCTTAATGTTATCCAAGATTAACAACTCTCATAACTTCCATGCGAATCACGATCCAATCCCTGTCTACGAGCATGGCTAAGCAATAATGAAGTATAATATATATTCCCGGGGTGATAAAGGTATTAGGTTCCTACCTCATAACACTACAACCAAACCACATGTTCCCAATCCTACTCATGCAAATATTTGAGGAGCAAAACTAATGCATAGTAAAAACTGGGTATAGAAAAGTATGATCAAAGTATAACTTGCCTTGCTGACAATCTGCAAACTCTAGTGATTCGTACTAACAAGCTTCGCACTCCGGGTAATCTAGCATAGAAAAACAGTAGCATACATGCAATCACTCAAACGAAACAGAAGGAAATCGAGAAAAGATCCAAATCAAACATGAAACAAGCAAACGGCTAAACTAAACATAACACAAAACCTAACAGCATTATTTTCATGTGGAAGAGATCTTAACAGTAGGTATATGTTATTGGCTATGATTTGCAAAAAGAAACAACTCAAACGGACAAACGAAACTCAAGATACGAACGAAACAAGATCGTTTACTAATCTGAACTAAACTCAAATTTTAAATTGTCAAAATCATGTTCAAGTTGGTCAATTGGAAAGAACAGATCGTTACGAAGATTTAGGCGTTGGTTTCATCAAATTCGGACAAACGAGCAAGAAGTTACGCTAGTATTAAGATCAGGGGATAAATCGCGATAAAACTTATTCGTGGATAGGTCCCTGGCCGAAAATAAAACTAAAAAGAAAAATCTACCGAGTGAACGTTCGTTAACAGAACTTAACAAACGAAACCGTTCGTTAAACAATCTATACGAATGAATGTTCGTTAATTAGATTAACCTAAAAAAACTGATCTAAACTACTGAACCGACTAAACCAGAAAAAAAAGGGGATTAAAACCGAACGATTTTACTGTTTAGTCGAGATTGACCGGCGGCGACGGCGTGGATCGGCAGCGGCGGCGGCGGCGTGCGGCGACGCGGGTGTGGTCGTGTGGCGGCAACGGCGCTCGGCGGTGCGGGAGGCGGGGCGAGGCGATGAGGAGAGGGGGCGGCGACGCGGCTATTTAAAGGCCTCGGGGGGTGGGGGGTTCCGACTTCCGGAGGGGTCCGGCTGTGGCGGGCGATGCCCGGACTCTTCCGAGTCTGGCGGCACTACGGCTCGCGGGCGGGGAATGCGGTGCGCGCGCGGATGGGCCGGCTGGATTTCGGCCTAGTTGGCCCGGGAAGTTTTTTTTTAAATAATTTGGCCACAGAGAAAAATCCTAATAAAATTTAAAAAAATTCTAAAAATTCTAGAAAAAATTTTGACCGTCCAAACCTAATATTTAGGCCGAGATGAAAATTTTTCTGGACTAAAATACAAGTTTATCTCTAATTCAAATAAAATAGCAAATAAAATAATAATTTGATTTTAAAATTCTTTCTCCAATATTTCTCTGCTGTTGAAGAAGTCGTATTATCTTCTCTCATTTATTTTTATTGTTAGAAATAATTGGAGAGACAATTATTAAAATCAAATTGATCCTCTTTTCAAATTTGAAACAAATTCAAATATGAATTTTTGTGAAACCTCCAACTCTCTCCTTGGGTCCTTGACTTGCTTAAGATTTCTAGGATCACAACCAAATGCAAATAAATTGTGATATGCATATGATGATCTATGTATAGCATCCAAATTGAAAATTGGGATGTTACAAACCTACCCCCCTTAAGATGAATCTCGCCCTCGAGATTCGGGTTGGTCAGCAAAAAGGTTTGGGTGGTCCTTGCGAAGATCTTCTTCTCGCTCCCAGGTGGCTTCCTCTTCGGTATGGTGGATCCACTGAACTTTGCAAAACTTGATAACCTTGCTACGAGTAACTCGACTGGAAAACTCGAGAATCTTGACTCGCTTCTCTTCATAGGTCAGATCACTATCCAACTGAATTGCTTCCAGTGGCACTGTATCTCTTAGAGGAATATCGGCCATCTCCGCGTGACACTTCTTCAGCTGGGAAACGTGTAACACATCATGAACTCCTGACAATCCTTCGGGCAATTCCAACTTGTACGCAACTTCTCCCATGCGTTCCAAAACTCTGTAGGGTCCCACAAAACATGGTGCTAGCTTTCCCTTGACTCCAAAACGTTTAACTCCTCGAAGTGGGGACCCACGAAGATATGCTCTGTCTCCGACTTTGTAGACTATCTCCTTGCATTTAGTATCCGCATAATTCTTCTGCCTAGACTGGGCTACCTTGAGCCTATCTCGAATCAACTTAACCTTCTCCTCAGAATCTCTGAATAAGTCTAGTCTGAACAACTGTCGATCTCCAACTTCATCCCATGATAACGGTGTCCTGCACCTCCTTCCGTATAAAGCTTCGAAAGGGTCCATCTTCAAACTGGCTTGATAACTGTTATTGTAGGAGAACTCTGCATAGGGCAAATTGTCATCCCAACTAGATCCATAATCTAGCGCACAAGCTCTCAACATGTCTCCAGAATCTGATTGACTCTCTCGGTCTGTCCATCTGTCTGTGGATGAAAGGCTGTACTGAACTCTAGCCTGGTACCCAAAGTTTCATGCAACTGATTCCAAAACTTTGAAGTAAACTGTGTTCCTCTATCTGATACGATGGTCCTCGGAACTCCATGCAAACATACAATCCTGGTCATGTATATCTTCACCAACTTAGCACTCGTATAAGTTGTCTTCACCGGGATGAAATGGGCTACTTTCATCAAGCGATCAACTACAACCCAGATAGAGTCATAGACTGAACGACTCCTGGGTAATCCAGTGATAAAATCCTTGCCAAGTTTATCCCACTTCCATTCGGGTATCGGCAACGGCTGTAGCAATACTGCGGGTTTCTGATGCTCTGCCTTGACTCTCTGACATACATCGCATACTGCTACATACTCGGCAATATCCTTCTTCATTCCTATCCACAAGAAACTTTCTTTCAAATCAGATACATCTTGGTGTTGCCTAGGTGAATCGAGTAAGGCGAATCATGGGCCTCCTGAAGAATCAACTTCCTGATCTCAGGGTCATTAGGCACATAAATACGATCCTCAAACCATAAGGTGTCATGCTCATCCTCACGAAATCCTTTAGCCTTACCTTTAGTCATCCTTTCCTTTATCTCGGCAATCTCCTTGTCCGTCTTCTGGGCTTCTCTGATCTTACCCAACAAACTGGACTGAATTTCCAATGCTGCAACATAACCTCTCGGAACTATCTCCAAGCGTAGCTCTCGAAGGTCATCTGCTAACTCCTTAGGCAATCCTTCTTTTACGAGCGTGTTAACATAACTCTTGCGGCTCAACGCGTCTGCTACGACATTGGCCTTTCCTGGATGATAATGCAATCTCATGGCATAATCCTTTATTAGCTCCAACCATCTCCTTTGCCTGAGATTTAACTCCTTCTGCATGAAGATGTACTTCGAACTCTTATGATCCGTGTATACATCACAACGGTTTCCGATGACAAAGTGTCTCCATGTCTTGAGCGCATGCGCTACGGTTGCTAACTCCAAATCTTGTGTAGGATAATTCAACTCATGAGGTCGAAGCTGTCGTGAGGCATATGAAACAACTCTTCCCTCCTGCATAAGCACACCTCCAAGTCCTCGACGGGAAGCGTCACAATACACTTGTAAATCCTTGCGTTGGTCTAGGAGAATCATCACACGGGCTGTAACCAAACATTTCTTCAACTCCTGAAAACTGGCTTCACAATCCTCAGTCCATTTAAACTTGGTGTCCTTCTTCAATAACTCCGTCATGGGCTTTGCAATGTTGGAGAAATTCTCAATAAACCTCCGGTAATAACCTGCGAGTCCAAGAAAACTTCTGATCTCTCCCAATGAGGTGGATGCCAACCATTTAGTGAAAGATGCAACCTTGATTGGGTCTACTGCTATTCCTTCTCCGGATATAACATGTCCGAGAAATCCAACTTCCTTCAACCAAAACTCACATTTGCTAAACTTGGCATACAACTGATGTTCTCTGAGCTTTTCGAGAACCAAACGCAAATGCTCGTTATGCTCTTCTTCATTCTTCGAGTAGACCAAAATGTCATCAATGAACACCACGATGAACTTATCCAAAAACTCCATGAACACCTTGTTCATCATGCTCATAAAATAGGTAGGGGCATTAGTCAAACCAAATGACATAACTGTATACTCATATAGCCCATACCTCGTGGTAAAAACTGTCTTAGGTATATCCTGCTCTTGGATCTTCAACTGGTGATAACCTGATCGAAGATCGATCTTGGAGAAAACTTTAGCTCCTTGCAACTGGTCAAACAAATCATTGATCATCGGCAGAGGGTATTCGTTCTTGATCGTCACCTCATTCAGCGCACGATAATCAACAACCATCCTCAAAGATCCATCTTTCTTCCCCACTAGAAGCACTGGGGCTCCCCAAGGTGATGAACTTGGTCGAATGTAACCTTTCTCCAGTAACTCCTTTATCTATTTCTTAATTTCCTCTAGATCCTTTGCGGGCATCCGATACGGTCCCTTGGATATTGGTCCAGTGCCTGGCAATAGCTCAATCAAAAACTCAATGTCTCGATCTGGTGGCATGCCTGGTAACGCTTCCGGAAATACGTCAGGATAATCCTTCACCACTGGTACTTCCTCCTGAACAATTCCTGTTAAGGAATTCACCTGAGTCCTCCTCGGTGCATGCCTGGATACATACTTGATCCTCTTTCCTTCCGGGGTGGTGAGAAGAATTGATTTACTGGCGCAATCTATGTTTCCCTCAAACTTGGATAGCCAATTCATGCCTAGTATCACATCCAATCCTTGTGACTCCAGGACAATCAGGTCGGTGGGGAAAACATGTCTACCTATGGTTACTGGCAACTGATAGCGTCCCCTACTAGCCATATACTCCGCTCTTGGGGAACTTACTAACATAGGTGACTTAAGGGCTACTGTTGGCAGCTTATACTTATCCACAAATCCCCTTGATATGAATGAATGTGATGCACCAGTATCTAAAAGAACAAGTGATGTAAATGCATTAATCAGAAACTTACCGACAATGCGTCGGGCTGATCCTCAATCTCCTCCACACTGACGTGGTTCACCTGACCATTGGTGAAGGGGTTGGGCTTCTTTGCAGAACCTCCATTGTTGTTTCCATTATTGGCTTCAGGACAATCATTGGCATAATGTCCGGTCTTCTGGCACTTGAAACAAGTAATGTGGCTCAGATCCCTCTTGGCTGGTGTTGCAGGGTAGGAACGGTTCTAACTGCTGCTTCCTCCATTCCCATTGCCCTTCCTGGGGCCACTGTGGTTGTGCGAACTTGCTCCATTGTGCGTGTGTCCTCCATGGTTATGAGTATGTCCTCCCGAGTACGGGGAATAGCCGGGCTTCTGTTGAGCTCCAGAGGTATTCCTCCCCTGTCCATACTTCCTCTTGCGATTGTCAATCTATTGTTGCTTGCCTTCTATCATGAGCGCCCTGTCTACCAACTCCTGGTAGTTGTTGAATGTTGCCACCATCAACTGCATGCTTAGCTCCTCATTGAGTCCCTCAAGAAACTTCTCCTGCTTCGCGGCATTTGTGGCCACATCATCTGGGGCATAATGGGCTAACTTGCTAAACTCATCCACATATTGTCCCACTGTACGACCTCCTTGGCACAAGTTGCGAAACTCAAGCTTCTTCATGCTCATAGCTCCTGCTGAAACATGGGCAGTGTGGAAAGCCTGCTGAAACTGATCCCATGTAACTGTATCAATGGGGTAAGTGGTGGTGAAATTCTCCCACCAAGATGCTCCGGGTCCATCAAGCTGATGTGCGGCAAAGCGCGCACTCTCCGCACCTGTGCATCCTGAAGTGGTCAGCTCTCTTCCAATCTTGCGGAGCCAGTCATCTGCAACAATCGACTCGGTGCTACCAGAGAACACCGGCAGATTCAACCTCAGAAACCGGGCTAGGTTGTCAACAGGGGGTGGTGGTGGTGGATTGTTGTTGTTGTTGTTTCCTTGGTTCTGGTTCTGAACTAGCATCTCCATCAAGGCATTTTGCTGCTGGATCAACTGAGTGAGCTCCGGTGGGAACACGAATCCATTGTCATGTCTCGAAGTCATCAGATGGGTTAGAAGGGGTGAGAAAACAGAATAGAAATAGGTCTAAGAGAGATTCACTACCCATATGCTCATGAGACAAACACAATCAATTCACTTCATTCAGTAGCACACAAGGTTCACACAAACTATCTAAACTACGATTACAAACTCGATCGATGCTACTACTTGGAAGAATACTACTAGTAACATGGTGGTCGTCTAGAAATTTTGATCAGAGGAAGACTCCATGATATCTGCTCCAGCTTCGTCAACGTAGTCGTCATCACTGTCATCATTTGCATCGCTGTCTGTGTCGGTGTCGTCCAAGATGATGTAGTCCTCCGAACGGATCTCCTTTGCTGGTTCTCGCTTATGACTCTCCACTGGTAGTTCTAACTTCCTCTTTAGATCTTCATGCTTCTCCAGTAGTACAGCAATTTCTTCCTCACATCCATCATGTGTAAACTTGAGTTCCTCTTCTAGCTCGTTGTTCTTCCTCATCAGCTTCTTGATCTTCTTCATGTTGAAACATAGTTGATTCTCTTGTCAACGAATATGATCACCCATCTCCTGAATGTAAGCTGCAATTGATCCATCCTTCCTGGTACGAATCATCTCCCATTCTTCGTCTTGGTGGCCACATATTTGGTACATAGTGTTTTCCAGCTCCTTGTGATACACCTCACATATGCGTCCAAAAGTGATATGGGCTGCCATGCTCTTTCCTAGACTCCAGCTTGGTGCATCCAGGTAGAAATCAATAAGCTCCGTTGTTGGCGCGAATGTCCTCCCAGGTACCCAGACTTTGATCTTCCAGCGCTCCTCTTCTGGGAAAGTCGTAGAGGAAGTCCCAGTGAAGCTTGGTAGTCCGATGTTCAGGTACTTAGTGACTTCCTTCAAGTGTCGTCCGAAAGGGGTGTCATCATCCGGCTGAGTGAACTTGTTCCTGGGGTCCGCCATCTATAGAGTAGAAATAGAGGAGAATTAGAAATGAGCAAAGAAGATAATTCATGTGGCTTATTCTAGTGGTCGCGTCCTACAGTCAGCGTGTGCTCTGATACCATCTGGTAGCGACCACGATCCCAATGGACCGAAGTCTCTGTGCTTCAGTGTCATCCCAATGGATCAGTAATGCTGACACACACAGTACTCAAGGAATTATAACAGAGTTCAATCACACACTTATTACATCGAGTCCTCATAAAGAGTATGATTACAAAAATATATGGTTGAAGGCCGTCTAAACTAATTAACTGCGGAAGCTTCGGAGGTAAATGAGTCCATCAACTCCAGCGGCATAGCTGAGTGCACGACAACGACCTATCGCACCTTATTCGTCGTCTGAGTAGTCTGCAACATGAGACGTTGCAGCCGTGTAGGTCAGCACATTGAATATGCTGGCAGAGTTACACTGTAAAGCAATGAATGCAAGAACTATATCTACATGCAATGTTTGGTTGGTTGAGGCTCTAAGTTTATGATTTTGCATAAAGCTAGTTTTTCCCTACAACAAAGGAATAAATTTTATTTAAACTACTCCCAAGTTGTTCCAATATTTGAGAAGGTTCCCCCAACTCAAAACCCCAATTAAACAAGTATCATCATTAAACCCAATTCAATTTATTAAAGAATGATGAGATCCACAGTAATATCCAATTCCAGATACTCAAGATGTCCATAACCGGGAACACGGCTAACCATGATTAGTTTATACACTCTGCAGAGGTTGCGCACTTTTCCCCACAAGACTCGACCGCATCCATGATCATAAGATCGAGACATACTCTTTCTGAAGCATTAACTCTCTACTCCAGGCAGACCGGTACACCTACTTTCCCTCTACATCTGCTAGTCCACCACTTTGAGAGCTCATACAACTTACTCAACTATGCCAGAGCCCATAATGGCTTGTGGCTGCACACGGAAGTTTCTAGTCATGGAATATCATATGATCTCTTTGAGCCTGGGTGGCGAACCGAGGAAAAATCACACGGGTACCCAGGGATTTCCCTTAATGGACAACACTGGGTTCCCCAGGTGCCCCAACCAATCCACCCAGATGTGTATTAACGTTGCCACCTTAATGTTATCCAAGATTAACAACTCTCATAACTTCCATGTGAATCACGATACAGTCCCCGTCTACGACCATGGTTAAGAAATAATAAGGCATAACGTATATTCCCGGGTGATCAGAGGTATTAGGTTCCTACCTCATAACACTACAACCAAACCACATGTTCCCAATCCTACTCATGCAAACATTTGAGGAGCAAAACTAATGCATAGTAAAAACTAGGTATATAAAAGTATGATCAAAGTGTAACTTGCCTTGCCGACGATATGCAAACTCTAGTGATTCGTAGTAACAAGCTTCGCACTCAGGGTAATCTAGCGTAGACAAACAGTAGCATACATAAGCAATCACTCATACGAAACAGAAAGAAATCGAGAAAATATCCAAATCAAACACGAAACAAGCAAACGGCTAAACAAAACAGAACACAAAACCTAACAGCATTATTCTCATGTGTATTAGATCTTAGCAGTAGGTACATGTGATTAGCTACGATTTGCAAAAAGAAACAACTCAAACGGAGAAACGAAACTAGAGATACGAACGAAACAAGATCGTTTACTAATCTGAACTAAACTCAAATTTTAAAATTTCAAAATCATGTTCAAGTTGGTTAACTGGAAAGAACAGATCGTTGCAAAGATTTAGGCGTTGGTTTCATCTAATTCGGACAAACGAGCAAAAAGTTACGCTAGTATTAAGATCAGGGGCTAAATCGCGATAAAACTTATTCGCGGATAGGTCCCTGGCCGAAAATAAAACTAAAAAGAAAAATCTACCGAGTGAACGTTTGTTAACAGAACTAAATGAACGAAACCGTTCGTTAAACGATCTAAACGAACGAACGTTCGTTAATTTGATTAACCTAAAAAAATACCGATCTAAACTACTGAACCGACTAAACCCAAAAAAACGGATTAAAACCGAACGTTTTAACGTTTAGTCGAGATTGACCGGCGGCGACGGCGTGGATCGGCGGCGGCGGCGGCGCCGGCTGCGGCGTGTGGCGGCGCGGGCGTCGGCGGTGACAGCGAGCGACAGTGGCGGTGCTCGGCGGTGCGGCGGCATCGGCTGCGGGAGGCGGGGCGACGCCATGAGGAGAGGGGACAGCGGCGCTGCTATTTAAAGGCCTCGGGGGGTTCCGACTTGGGGTGGGGTCCGGCGGCGGCGGGCGATGCCCGGACTCCTCTGAGTCTGGCGATAGTACGGCTCGCGGGGGGGGGGGGGGGGGGGGGAGGCGGTGCGCGCGCGGATGGGCCGGCTGGGTTTCGGCCCAGTCGGTCCGGGATTTTTTTTAAATAATTTGGCCGCAGAGAAAAATCCTAATAAAATATAAAAAAATTCTAAAAATTCCAGAAACAATTTTCACCGTCCAAACCTAATATTTAGGACGAGATGAACATTTTTCTGGACTAAAATGCAATTTCGAAAAATGCAAGTTTTTCTCTAATTCAAATAAAATAAAATATTAATTTGATTTAAAATTCTTTCTCGAATATTTCTCTGTTGTTGAAGAACTCATATTATCTTCTCTCATTTATTTTTATTGTTAGAAATAATTGGAGAGAAAATTATTAAAATCAAATTGATCCTCTTTTCAAATTTGAAATAAATTCAAATATGAATTTTTGTGAAACCTCCAACTCTCTCCTTGGGTCCTTGAGTTGCTTAAGATTTCTAGGATCACAACCAAATGCAAATAAATTATGATATGCATGTGATGATCTATGTATAACATCTAAATTGAAAATTGGGATGTTACGGAATGTATAACAAATTCCTTGGGGCATAAATAATGTTGTCATGTTTCTAAAGGCCGAACAAGAGCATATAATTCTTTATCATACTAGTAAACGTGCACGTGCAACGCACGTAACATAATCTATAATAAAATACATATTTTGAATGTTATTTTTTATTTCGCGAGTTTTTTTACTAAGCCATTTAATGTGTTTCATGCCCAGTGACGTGAGAGCGCGTGTAACACACGATCCATACACATGTATTCACACAAAAATTTCACTATCACATAAATATATTATAATTAATTATAAATATTTTAAAAATAATGGCTAAGCAACAAAGACCACAAGATGATCTGCATGTTCACGAAAATTTGGTATGCTCAATAACAAATATCAATATTAATCCTAATGATTTTATAGAACTATCAAAATTATCATGAATGAACATTTTTAAACCCTAAATATCGCCAAACCGTACACGTCTAACGCTAAATATGAAACAAATGACGAAATGGTTTATCAATAAACAAAATGAATTAGACAAAGTCTGATGCTATATCTATACATTTTTCTGAGACAAGGCGCTATATCTATACTTATTATTATTTGACCAAATAAGCTAAGAAAGCCAACTAAAAAATATTTTAAAAAAGAACAAAAGAATTGGAAACGCCCGGCCCAGTGATATTCTGGTCGACTCGCTTTGCCTATGAAAAAGTTTTCTCTCCTCGCCTCGTCACCTACCTTCCCCACCCCCTATCCTTCACCGTCTCCCCATTCAACACAGCTCACTCTCTTCCTCTCAGGTCTCGCACTCCCCCGCTCTTCTCAGCCCCTCCTCGTCGAATCGGTCGAGGACTCGTCTCCACCGGATCGGCGGGCATGGCAATTGCGCGTTGGAATCGCCGCGCCCGGCGCCTTCCTCTCCGTCTCGCTCGTCCGGCGCTTGGAGCCTCCGCTCGTTCGCGGCTTCCACCGACCTATGCGGCTGCGCTGCGCCCTACCCTGCCCAGGTGCTGGAGGGGCGTGTGGTGATTGCAGCCGTCACCAGTGGCTGCACCAGGAGGTCTCCACTCTTCATCGCCTGCTCCGGCCAGATCCAGTTGAACTTGCTCGGTTATCCACCGCTTCACGTGCATATGGGTGTAGGAGGCGACGACCCAACCTGCCCGGTAGCTCAACAGTGCCTCCCTGCCCATGTTCTTCGGCAGCAACAGTCTCCCTTATGCGGTAATAAATCTAAAGCCATGCCCTTTTCCTTTACATGAATAACAAACCTCCGTTTATGTCCTGCCTGATATGTGTGGTGCGCTGCTGCTGTGCGGTTGCTGGCTGTGCTGCTATGTGTGGGTCCCTCTAGTTGTTTGGCTTCCACAAAATGTCAACATGTTTCATATTTCCACTAACAATTCCACATTGTCATATAATGATTTACCTCCATCTTGGTCCCCTCAATATGCACTACCGAAGCACTCGAGAATCCTTTATTCACCTTGTCGACGCCTTGCTTTTGTATTTGTTTTGCATAATTATATGGATGAGTTTGGTGGCATGAGTGTACGCTATTGAAGCTTTCCCATTAATCTATTGTTTCTCAGGTTTGTGCATTCCAAGCCTGCCTTAGGACACCCCTTGTGATAGTATGCCTAAGATAAAGACAAGCTGTGTTGAATATACTGAAGGGTGGGTGCTTATTGAACCCATAATCCATGAGCTGGATGGCAAAATTAGAGAAGGTATGCATGTTATTAAGCATGCCATCTATCGCTGCGACCTTTTCAGATGTCCATTGATATTTCATACTACAAGATGAGAACTAATATGATCTGCACACACAGCTTGAAAACGATACACATGACGGGAATAAAAAGTGCGTAGCACTCTGGCCAATTTTTCGCATTTCTCATCCAAGAAGCCGTTACATATTATGTATAATGATCTTTTCTATAGAAGAAGGAAGGATATATCAAAGGAGCTGAATGATCGTTTCTACCAGGGTTATGCAGACCGTAATCTGATTGCAAAGTGGAAAAAGTATCAAGAGAAGCATAGTAAGATAATAAAGGTTGTTTGTAGATTTTGAGTCTGACATCATAGTTTTCCATCAAGGTGAGTAATTTCAGCCAGCTCCCTAGGGTCTAATATAAGATGCATTATAGCGATACTTTAGCATATAATGTAGTACTCCCTCCGTTCCTAAATATAAGTCTTTGTAGAGATTACACTATGGACCACATACGGATGTATATAGATGCATTTAGAGTTTACGTTCACTCATTTTGCTCCGTATGTAGTCCATAGTGACTCTACAAAGACTTCTATTTAGGAACGGAGGGAGTATATGGATAATACATAAGCATGCAGTACAAGGGCATTTTAACCTTGGGTCATGGCCAGGGGTGTATGTGCTACATTTGCTCATCACTAAGTAGTGTTGTTTCTGCCTGTTTCTTTTCACGGGCTTGACGACGTCTTTTAAGAATACCATCTCTATTGCGTGCATAATACTCTTTGTTCCTCTGCCTCTTTAATTCTTTAGGGTCTGTATAAATAAGTACTGCAAGTTAGCACACAAGCAAGAGCAAAAATAGTAGCAGAAAGTAGGATCTGGTCGATGATAGTCACCCAATGATTGGTTGTTGCTTGTATCCTGAAATGGGGTGCTTGGGTCTGTATAATACATAGCGCAAGTCAGAACACAAGTAACAGCAGAAACAGTAGAACAGAGTAGGAAGTGGTTGCTGATAGTTACCCAATGTTTGGTTGTTGCTTATATCTTGAAATGGGGTGCTCGGTCCCGCACGATTGGGAGATGACATACCATCGCCTTCATGTGAATATTCATGTCATCAAATTATTAGAAGCATGTATATTGTGCATATAATCATGAACATCAACATCAGAAGCAAGTTTTCTATTACTGACTGCAAGAAGATAAGCAATATTTGTTTTGTCTGTGTAAAAATACTACACAGTCCTTTTTGTCGATATATTCTGTGTCAACAGAGTTGTACAATAGGTTGCATGTTTCAGTCAGTTAGAAGATTGCAATAGCCGAAACACTAACCATTTTCCACATAGAAATCAGTAATTAGAGATGTAAATTGGATCATTCTAATGTAGACTGGTGCGATGTATCTTTCCTATGCCCTAGGTATGGTAGAATGGTGTGCACTTGCAGGGCATGTAATGTTTGATCTGTTCTATAAAGATAGGCAATGGAGTATAACTGTTCTGAAAATTGTAATCTTGAGTGCAGGGAAGAATTACAGCTGGTCCAGGGGCCGTGCAGGGCGGGGGTGGGGGCGGTCGTGCGGGTGCCGGGCGGGCTCCTGGTCACTGGAGATCTGGCGGACTTCTGCCACGCTGCGAGGGGGCAGGGCGGCCTCCTGGGCGCCCGCTACGTTGATCCTGCAGGGAGGCGGCTGGGCGGTGGAGTGGCGCGAGGTCGTCGTGCGGGAGAAGATGTTGGTGTGATGGTGACGAAGGCAGGGACGCTCCTGGGAGATTGGGCGAGGGGAATCAATTCCTTCCTTTAGTCTGCGATTAGATTTGCGTGATTTTTGGGAGACGCGGGACCGGTAGTTGGAGGGATGGTGGAGCACGGCCAGTCATTGTAAATTGCCAAGTCCACACCGTAAATCTATTAGATGAATGATGGCTGTTACATGCAGATTCGTGGGACTAATCCGGCGGTGGTGAATGGGTCGTCCGGTGTGTAGGGGTAATTGCGGGGTGCACTTAAGAAAATTCATGTTGGATTGTTTAATAGTAGTGAAGAAGTAGAATAATTTAGACCAGGCCCATTCAATTTTTTAAAAAAGTATGCAACAGGTTTGCCATCTTGTAATAACACACCTCTTAAGACAATTCCACTAGCATCACATTCAAGCTCAAAAGTCTTATTAAAATTAGGAAGTTGGAGTAAAGGAGCATGTGTCAACTTATCTTTCAATACTGTGAACGATTCTTCCTGTGCGGTATCCCAAACAAAAGGCACATCCTTCTTTGTAAGATCATTGAGAGGTGCAGCAATGGTGCTGAAATCTCTCACAAAACACCTATAGAATCTAGCGAGGCCAAGAAAACTCCTCACTTGTGTGACCGTTTTGGGTTGCGGCTAACTCTCAATAGCTTTAATCTGGGCTTTATCATCTTCAATTCCCTGTGGAGTAACAACATAGCCAAGAAAATATACTCGGTCGGTGCAAAAGGTGCACTTCCCAAGGTTACCAAACAAATGTACATCACGTAAAGCAATAAAAATAGCACGTAAATGTTCCAAATGTTCCTCCAAAGATCTGCTATAAATCAGTATATCATCAAAATAGACTACCTCAAATCGTCCAATGAAAGCACGTAAAACTTCGTTCATTAATCTCATGAAAGTACTAGGTGCATTAGTTAACCCAAAAGGCATGACTAACCCCTCATATAATCCAAACTTAGTTTTAAATGTTGTTTTCCATTGATCCCCTAATTTCATACGAATTTGATGGTATCCACTATGCAAATCAACTTTGGATAGTATTGTAGAGCCACTCAATTCATCAAGCATATCATCTAGCCTAGGAATAAGATGACGATAACAAATAGTAATATTATTAATGCCTCTACAATCAACACACATACGCGATGTACCATCCTTTTTGGCACTAGAATAATAGGAACAACACAATGACTAAGGGATTCACGTATATAACCTTTGTCGAGTAGCTCCTGGACTTGACACATAATCTCCTTCGTCTCCTCTGGTTTGGTACGGTATGGTGCACGGTTGGGTAGCGATGCACCGGGAATTAAGTCAATCCGATGCTCAATCCCTCAAATAGGCGGTAATCCCGGTGGCACGTCTTGTGGAAAGACGTTAGCGAACTCCTGCAAAATGTTAGTAACAGTAGGAGGCAAAGAGGAAGGCATGTCCTCAACTGAAAATAATGCCTCTTTGCACACAAAAGCATAGCAAACAGATTTGCTAAAATCGAGCACATCAATATCAGATTTGATGGCAAGTAAACATGCACTTGTCGGCATTCTGGGAACGGGGGTCCCCAGACTTGCCTGCCTGCGGCCTGCAGCGTGGCTCACCAGCGGCCCAGTACGGCCCATCTTCATCAACCCAAGTTCAAGACCCTCGCGAGGGGCCAAGCCTCGCGGGGCGGACGACGCAAGGCCTCCTCAGGGGCGGCCTCACCAGGTAGGCTCGCGAGGAGGCGGAGAGATCAAGGCGAGGGGTACCTCGCGAGGTGCTCATGACGCAAGCCATGACAATCAAGACCAGGCGGCGCCAGCCTGCGCAGTGTCCTTGTTTCCTCTTTGGTGCAAAGGGGGCAAGCGCAGGCGCGGAGTACCGAGGCATCAAGCAAAGGTCTCCGTATCGGTGCAACGAGACCAAGATCAGCAGAGCGGCAGGACGGAGGTCACCGTGGAGCCCAAGACGGCGTCATCGCCTGTGCCTTTGGCAGTCGAAGACCACCTTTAGTCAGGATAACTTGTACTAGCTGTCCCCTTTCAAAGTGGCCGTTGTTGGCTCCCTTCCCGCTCGATATTTGGGAAGAGGACCAGGGCCTCTATAAATAGAGATAGCCACCACAGTAGGAGGGGATCGAATCCTTCCCAAGTAGAACACCCACCACCACAAGAGCACCTCTCCTCGCGAGGCTGTTCTTCCTCTGTACTGTTCATCATCAGCCCAAGAGGCAATCCACCACACCACACACTGGATTAGGGTATTACACCACAACGGTGGCCCAAACCAGTATAAACCTTGTGTCTCTTGTGTTGTTCATCGTGCTAGCTTAGAATCGCGGCGAGGTTTTGGGCGTGATTCGGTAGGGAGAAGATCTTCGTGCGCACCCCAGAGTTCAAACCTTAAGGGTTTTGCCGGAACCCGATGTCCGACATTTGGCGCGCCAGGTAGGGGTGCGCCGGAGCTCTCCCTTTCGTCGGCTCGCTCTCCACCAACACTGCGCTTCGCCCTCATGGCGGACAACGCGCCACCGGCTCCGGCGGCCGACGTCAGCGCTGGGGCCAGGGGGCTCCGAGCCTTGGCCCCCGCCTTGCGGCAGGTGCAGTGGCCGCACAAGTTCAAGCCAGAGATGCCGCCGTGCTACGACGGCGCGACGGATCCGTTGGCTTTCCTGCTGGCATACGGGGAGGCCGTCCTCAAGGCCGGAGGAGACGACAAGGTCATGGCCAACAGGTTTCCCATGGCCCTCACTGGCGTCCCGCGCGTTTGGCTGCTCAACCTGCCAACATCTTCTGTGGCCTCCTGGGAGGAGTTGCGCAACCTCTTCCTCATCCAGTACGCTGCGCCGGTGCCCCCAAGACGCAGCTCCCCTTGGCGGCTCACAGGCGCCGCCCTCAGACCGCCACGCCAAGCCATTCTTCCGCCAGATCGTCGCCGCCCTCGCGCGGCAAGGAACTCCTTCGGGATGGGAGGCACCCAAAGCCGACCTGACCTTCAACTCGGACGATCACCCCGTCAACACCGCCTGCTCGGGTGCGCTCCCGATGCTTTGCACGCCCACCATCTGCCAGGTGGCCGTCACCAGGACCCTCATCGACGGCGGCGCCTATTGGAAATATGCCCTAGAGGCAATAATAAAATGGTTATTATTGTATTTCCTTGTTCATGATAATTGTCTATTGTTCATGCTATAATTGTATTAACTGGAAACCGTAATACATGTGTGAATACATAGACCACAACATGTCCCTAGTAAGCCTCTAGTTGACTAGCTCGTTGATCAATAGATGGTTATGGTTTCCTGACCATGGACATTGGACGTCATTGATAACGGGATCACATCATTAGGAGAATGATGTGATGGACAAGACCCAATCCTAAGCATAGCACAAGATCGTGCAGTTCGTTTGCTAAGAGCTTTTCTAATGTCAAGTATCATTTCCTATGAGATTGTGCAACTCCTGGATACCGTAGGAATGCTTTGGGTGTACCAAACGTCACAACGTAACTGGGTGGCTATAAAGGTGCATTACAGGTATCTCCGAAAGTGTCTGTTGGGTTGGCACGAATCGAGACTGGGATTTGTCACTCCGTATGACGGAGAGGTATCTCTGGGCCCACTCGGTAATGCATCATCATAATGAGCTCAATGTGACTAATGAGTTAGCCACGGGATCATGCGTTACGGAACGAGTAAAGAGACTTGCCGGTAACGAGATTGAACAAGGTATAGGGATACCGACGATCGAATCTCGGGCAAGTAACATACCGATAGACAAAGGGAATTGTATACGGGATTGATTGAATCCCCGACATCGTGGTTCATCCGATGAGATCATCGTGGAACATGTGGGAGCCAATATGGGTATCCAGATCCCGCTATTGGTTATTGGCCGGAGAGGTGTCTCGGTCATGTCTGCATGGTTCCTGAACCCGTAGGGTCTACACACTTAAGGTTCGGTGACGCTAGAGTTGTTATGGGAAATAGTATGTGGTTACCGAAGGTTGTTCGGAGTCCCGGATGAGATCCCGGACGTCCCGAGGAGTTCTGGAATGGTCCGGAGGTGAAGATCGGTATATTGGACGAAGGGTATTGGAGTCCGAAATTGTTCCGGGGGTACCAGGCTATGGCCAGCATGTCCGAAAGGGGTTTCGGAGGCCCCGGCAAGCGTTGGGGGGCCTTATGGGCCAAGGAGGAGGGGCAAACCAGCCCACTAAGGGGCTGTGCGCCCCTCCCAACCCCTCTCACGTAACCAGGAGAGGTGGGGGCACCACCCCTAGGGCAGCCGCCCCTCCCGGCTTGGGGGGCAAGTTTCCTAGGGGGTGGGGGCGCCCAAACCCATCTAGGGTTTTCCCTGGCCGCCGCCTCCTCCTCTAGATCCATCTAGAGGGGCCGGCCCCCTCTCCCCTTCCCCCTATATATAGTGAGGGGGTGGGAGGGCAGCCATAACCTTCCCCTGGCGTAGCCCCTCCCTCCTCCAACTCTTCTTCCTCCTCCGTAGTGCTTGGCGAAGCCCTGCAGGAATACCACGAGCTCCACCACCACGCCGTCGTGCTGCCGGAGCTCTCCCTCAACTTCTCCTCTCCCCTTGCTGGATCAAGAAGGAGGAGACGTCCCCGGGCTGTACGTGTGTTGAACGCGGAGGCGCCGTCCGTTCGGCGCTAGATCGGATCTTCCGCGATTTGAATCGCCGCGAGTACGACTCCATCAACCGCGTTCTTGTAACGCTTCCGCTTAGCGATCTTCAAGGGTATGAGGATGCACTCCCTCTCTCTCGTTGCTAGCATCTCCTAGATTGATCTTGGTGACACGTAGGAAAATTTTGAATTATTACTACGTTCCCCAACAGTGGCATCATGAGCCAGGTCTATGCGCAGATTCTATGCACGAGTAGAACACAAAGTAGTTGTGGGCGATGATTTGTTCAATTTGCTTGCCGTTACTAGTCTTATCTTGATTCGGCGGCATTGTGGGATGAAGCTGCTCGGACCGACCTTACACGTACTCTTACGTGAGACAGGTTCCACCGACTGACATGCACTTGATGCATAAGGTGGCTAGCGGGTGTCTGTCTCTCCCACTTTAGTCGGATCGGATTCGATGAAGAGGGTCCTTATGAAGGGTAAATAGCAATTGGCATATCACCGTTGTGGCTTTTGCGTAGGTAAGAAACGTTCTTGCTAGAAACCCATAGCAGCCACGTAAAACATGCAACAACAATTAGAGGATGTTTAACTTGTTTTTGCAGGGTATGCTATGTGATGTGATATGGCCAAAAGGATGTGATGAATTATATATATGTGATGTATGAGACTGATCATGTTTTTGTAATAGGAATCACGACTTGCATGTCGATGAGTATGACAACCGATAGGAGCCATAGGAGTTGTCTTAATTTATTGTATGACCTGCGTGTCAATGAAAAACGCCATGTAATTACTTTACTTTATTGCTAACCGTTAGCCATAGTAGTAGAAGTAATAGTTGGCGAGACAACTTCATGAAGACACGATGATGGAGATCATGGTGTCATGCCGGTGACGAAGGTGATCATGCCGCGCCTCGAAGATGGAGATCAAAGGCGCAAGATGATATTGGCCATATCATGTCACTTTATGATTTGCATGTGATGTTTGTCATGTTTACATCTTATTTGCTTAGAACGACGGTAGCATAAATAAGATGATCCCTCACTAAAATTTTAAGAGATGTGTTCCCCCTAACTGTGCACCGTTGCGAAGGTTCGTTGTTTCGAAGCACCACGTGATGATCGGGTGTGATAGATTCTAACATTCGCATACAACGGCTGTAAGCCAGATTTACACATGCGAAACACTTAGGTTGACTTGACGAGCCTAGCATGTACAGACATGGCCTCGGAACACAAGAGACCGAAAGGTCGAACATGAGTCGTATAGTAGATACGATCAACATGGAGATGTTCACCGTTGATGACTAGTCCGTCTCACGTGATGATCGGACACGGTCTAGTCGATTCGGATCATGTATCACTTAGATGACTACAGGGATGTCTATCTAAGTGGGAGTTCATTAAATAATTTGATTAGATGAACTTAATTATCATGAACATAGTCAAAAGGTCTTTGCAAATTATGTCGTAGCTCATGCTTTGGTTCTACTGTTTTAGATATGTTCCTAGTGAAAATTTAGTTGAGAGTTGACAGTAGCAATTATGCGGACTGGGTCCGTAAACTGAGGATTGTCCTCATTGCTGCGCAGAAGGATTATGTCCTTAATGCACCACTCAGTGTGCTGAACCTCGAGCGTCGGTTGTGGATGTTGCGAACATCTGACATACACGTTTTGATGACTACGTGATAGTTCAGTGCGTAATGCTAACGGTTTAAAATTGTGGCACCAAAGACGTTTTGAAACGTCGCAGAACATATGAGATGTTCCAAAGACTGAAATTGGGATTTCAGACTAGTGCCCACGTCAAGAGGTATGAGACCTCTGACAACTTTCTTAAGCCTGCAAACTAAGGGAGAAAAGCTCAATCGTTGAGCATGTGCTCAGATTGTCTGAGTACTACAATCGCTTGAATTGAGTGGGAGTTAATCTTCCAGATGAGATAGTGATGGTTCTCCATAGTCACTGCCACCAAGCTATTAGAGCTTCGTGATGAACTATAACATATCAGGGATAGACATGATGATCCTTGAGCAACTCGCGATGTTTGACACCGCGAAAGTAGAAATCAAGTAGGAGCATCAATTGTTGATGGTTAGTAAAACCACTAGTTGCAAGAAGGGCAAGGGAAAGAAGGGATACTTCATGAAACGGCAAATCAGTTGCTACTCTAGTGAAGAAAGCCAAGGTTGAACCCAAACCCGAGACTAAGTGCTTCTGTAATGAGGGGAACGGTCACTGAAGCAGAACTACCCTAGATACTTGGTAGATGAGAAGGCAGGCAAGGTCGACAGAAGTATATTGGATATACATTATATTAATGTGTACTTTACTAGTACTCCTAGTAGCACCAGGGTATTAGATACCGGTTCGGTTGCTAAGTGTTGGTAACTCGAAATAAAAGGCTACGGAATAAACGGAGACTAGCTAAAGGTGAGATGACGATATGTGTTGGAAGGGGTTCCGAGGTTGATGTGATCAAACATCGCACGCTCCCTCTACCATCGAGATTGGTGTTAAACCTAAATAATTGTTATTTGGTGTTTGCGTTGAGCATAGACATGATTGGATTATGTTTATCGCAATACGGTAATTCATTTAAGGAGAATAATGGTTACTCTGTTTATTTGAATAATACCTTCAATGGTCTTGCACCTAAAATGAATGGTTTATTGAATCTCGATCGTAGTGATACAGATGTTCATGCCAAAAGATATAAGATAGTAATGATAGTACCACATACTTGTGTCACTGCCACTTGAGTCATATTGGTATTAAACGCATGAAGAAGCTCCATGTTGATGGATCTTTGGACTCACTCGTTTTTGAAAAGATTGAGACATGCGAACCATGTCTATTGGTATATATGCATGAAGAAACTCCATACAGATGGATCGTTTGGACTCACTTGATTTTGAATCACTTGAGACATGCAAATCATACCACATGGGCAAGATGACTGAAAGGCCTCGTTTTCAGTGAGATGAAACAAGAAAGCAACTTGTTGGAAGTAATACATTTTGATGTGTGCAGTCCAATGAGTGCTGAGGCACGCAGTGGATATCGTTGTGTTCTTACTTCGCAGATGATTTGAGTAGATGCTGAGTATATTTACTTGATGAAACACAAGTCTGAATTATTGAAAGGTTCAAGTAAATTCAGAGTGAAGTTGAAGATCGCCGTGACAAGAGGATAAAATGTCTGTGATATGATCATAGAGATGAATATCTGAGTTACGAGTTTGGCACACAATTAAGACACCGTGGAAATTGTTTCACAACTAATACTGCCTGGAACACCATAGTGTGATGGTGTGTCCGAACATCATAACTGCACCCTATTGGATATGGTGCATACCATGATGTATCTTATTGAATTACCGCTATCGTTTATGGGCTAGGCATTAGAGACATCCACATTCACTTTAAATAGGGCACCACGCAATTCCGTTGAGACGACACCGTATGAACTATGGTTTAGAGAAACCTAAGCTGTCGTTTCTTAAAAGTTTGGGGCTGCGACGCTTATGTGAAAAAGTTTCAGGCTGATAAGCTCGAACCCAAAGCGGATAAATGCATCTTCATAGAATACCCAAAACAGTTGGGTATACCTCCTATTTCAGATCTGGAAGCAAAAGTGATTGTTTCTAGAAACGGGTCCTTTCTCGAGGAAAAGTTTCTCTCAAAAGAATTGAGTGGGAGGATGGTGGAGACTTGATGAGGTTATTGAACCATGACTTCAACTAGTGTGTAGCAGGGCACAGGATGTTGTTCCTGTGGCACCTACACCAATTGAAGTGGAAGCTTATGATAGTGATCATGAAACTTCGGATCAAGTCACTACCAAACCTCGTAGGACGACAAGGATGCGCACTACTTCAGAGTGGTACGTAATCCTGTCTTGGAAGTCATGTTGCTAGACAACAATGAACCTACGAGCTATGGAGAAGCGATGGTGGGCCCAGATTCCGACGAATGGCTCGAGGCCATAAAATCCGAGAGAGTATCCATGTATAAAAACAAAGTATAGACTTTGGAAGAACTACTTGATGGTTGTAAGGCTGTTGGGTGCAGATGGATTTTAAAAGGAAGACGGACAATGATGGTAAGTGTCACCATTAAGAAAGCTCGACTTGTCGTTAAGATGTTTTCCGACAAGTTCAAAGAGTTGACTATGATGAGATTTTCTCACTCGTAGCGATGCTAAGAGTCTGTTGGAGTTATATTAGCAGTTACTGCATTATTTATGAAATCTTGCAGATAGGATGTCAAAACATTGTTTCCTCGACGATTTTCTTGAGGAAAGGTTGTATGTGATACAACCAGAAGGTTTTGTCAATCCTGAAAGATGCTAACAAGTATGCAAAGCTCCAGCAATCCTTCTGAGGACTGGAGTAAGCATCTCGGAGTTGGAATATACGCTTTGATGAGATGATCAAAGATTTTGGGTTTATACAAAGTTTATGAGAAACTTGTATTTCCAAAGAAGTGAGTGGGAGCACTATAGATTTTTGATGAGTATATGTTGTTAACATATTGTTGATCAGAAATGATGTAGAATTTTTGGAAAGCATACAGGGTTATTTGAAAAGTGTTTTTCAACGGAAAACCTGGATTAAGCTACTTGAACATTGAGCATCAAGATCTATAAGGATAGATCAAAAAATGCTTAATAGTACTTTCAAATGAATACATACCGTGATAAGATTTTGAAGGAGTTCAAAATAGATCAGCAAAGAAGGAGTTCTTGGCTGTGTTACAAGGTGTGAGTATTGAGTAAAACTCAAGACCTGACCACGGCAGAAGAGAGAGAAAGGACGAAGGTCGTCACCTATGCTTTAGACGTAGGCTCTACAGTATGCTATGCTGTGTACCGCACCTGAAGTGTGCCTTGCCATGAATTAGTCAAGGGGTACAAGAGTGATCCAGGAATGGATCACATGACAGCGGTCGAACTTATCCTTAGTAATTAGTGTACTAAGGAATTTTCTCGATTATGGAGGTGGTAAAAGAGTTCGTCGTAAGGGGGTTACGTCGATGCAAACTTTGACACTAATCCGGATGACTCTGAGTCGTAAACTGGATTCGTATAGTAGAGCAGTTATTTGGAATAGCTCCAAGTAGCGCGTGGTAGCTGCATCTACAAGATGACATAGAGATTTGTAAAGCACACACAGATCTGAAAGGTTCAGACCCATTGACTAATAACCTCTCTCACAAGCGAGATATGAACAAACCCCATGGGTGTTGGATTCATTACAATCACATAGTGATGTGAACTAGATTATTGACTCTAGTGCAAGTGGGAGACTGTTGGAAATATGCCCTAGAGGCAATAATAAAATGGTTATTATTGTATTTCCCTGTTCATGATAATTGTCTATTGTTCATGCTATAATTGTATTAACTGGAAACCGTAATACATGTGTGAATACATAGACCACAACATGTCCCTAGTAAGCCTCTAGTTGACTAGCTCGTTGATCAATAGATGGTTATGGTTTCCTGACCATGGACATTGGATGTCATTGATAACGGGATCACATCATTAGGAGAATGATGTGATGGACAAGACCCAATCCTAAGCATAGCACAAGATCGTGTAGTTCGTTTGCTAAGAGCTTTTCTAATGTCAAGTATCATTTCCTATGAGATTGTGCAACTCCCGGATACCGTAGGAATGCTTTGGGTGTACCAAACGTCACAACGTAACTGGGTGGCTATAAAGGTGCATTACAGGTATCTCCGAAAGTGTCTGTTGGGTTGGCACGAATCAAGACTGGGATTTGTCACTTCGTATGATGGAGAGGTATCTCTGGGCCCACTCGGTAATGCATCATCATAATGAGCTCAATGTGACTAATGAGTTAGCCACGGGATCATGCGTTACGGAACGAGTAAAGAGACTTGCCGGTAACGAGATTGAACAAGGTATAGGGATAACGACGATCGAATCTCGGGCAAGTAACATACCGATAGACAAAGGGAATTGTATACGGGATTGATTGAATCCCCGACATCGTGGTTCATCCGATGAGATCATCGTGGAACATGTGGGAGCCAATATGGGTATCCAGATCCCGCTATTGGTTATTGGCCGGAGAGGTGTCTCGGTCATGTCTGCATGGTTCCCGAACCCGTAGGGTCTACACACTTAAGGTTCGGTGACGCTAGAGTTGTTATGGGAAATAGTATGTGGTTACCGAAGGTTGTTCGGAGTCCCGGATGAGATCCCGGACGTCACGAGGAGTTCCGGAATGGTCCGGAGGTGAAGATCGGTATATTGGACGAAGGGTATTGGAGTCCGGAATTGTTCCGGGGGTACCAGGCTATGGCCAGCATGTCCGAAAGGGGTTTCGGAGGCCCTGGCAAGCGTTGGGGGGCCTTATGGGCCAAGGGGAAGGGGCAAACCAGCCCACTAAGGGGCTGTGCGCCCCTCCCAACCCCTCTCACGTAACCAGGACAGGTGGGGGCGCCACCCCTAGGGCAGCCGCCCCTCCCGGCTTGGGGGGCAAGTTTCCTAGGGGGTGGGGGCGCCCAAACCCATCTAGGGTTTCCCCTGGCCGCCGCCTCCTCCTCTAGATCCATCTAGAGGGGCCGGCCCCCTCTCCCCTTCCCCCTATATATAGTGAGGGGGTGGGAGGGCAGCCATAACCTTCCCCTGGCGCAGCCCCTCCCTCCTCCAACTCTTCCTCCTCCTCCGTAGTGCTTGGCGAAGCCCTGCAGGAATACCACGAGCTCCACCACCACGCCGTCGTGCTGCCGGAGCTCTCCCTCAACTTCTCCTCTCCCCTTGCTGGATCAAGAAGGAGGAGACGTCCCCGGGCTGTACGTGTGTTGAACGCGGAGGCGCCGTCCGTTCGGCGCTAGATCGGATCTTCCGCGATTTGAATCGCCGCGAGTACGACTCCATCAACCGCGTTCTTGTAACGCTTCCGCTTAGCGATCTTCAAGGGTATGAAGATGCACTCCCTCTCTCTCGTTGCTAGCATCTCCTAGATTGATCTTGGTGACACGTAGGAAATTTTTGAATTATTACTACGTTCCCCAACAGCGCCGGCCTCAACGTGCTCTCGATGGAGGCCTTCAGCCTCCTCCATGTACCGCTGGAACGGCTCCGACCCAGCAAGCCCTTTTCAGGCATCGGAGGCGGTTCCTCCAGGTCCCTGGGGCAGATCCACCTCCCTGTGACCTTCGGCACCCACGACAACTTCCGCACGGAGCTGGTCAACTTCGACATTGCCCACATCGGCCTCCCGTACAACGCCATCCTCGGATACCCCGCCTTGGCCCAGTTCATGGCAGCGACCCATCCGGCCTACAACATCATGAAGATGCCCGGGAGCAGCGGCGTCCTTACCGTGGCTGGGGATACCAAGGATGCTCTGCTGGCTGTCAAGCTCGCCCTCAAGACAGTCACAGCAGCACAGCCTACCGGCACCGACACCACCAAGGCCAAGGGGGCTGCGCCGACGAAGAAGAAGCAGCTGTTCACCCAGGACAAGGCGGAGACCAAGCAGGTACCAGTTGATGAGGACGGGTCCTCCGGCGCCACCTTCACCATAGGTGCCAATCTCGACCCTGACCAAGAGGAGGCACTGGTGAAATTCCTGCGCTCGAACAAGGAGGTGTTCGCGTGGGAACCCAAGCGGTTAGCGGGGGTCCCAAGGCAGGTGATTGAGCATCACCTGAATGTGTGCCCCAATGTACGCCCCGTGAAGCAGAAAGCAAGGTGGCAGTCCACCGCGAAGCAGGCCTTCATCATCCAAGAAACCCGCAAGCTGGAGGCGGCAGGTGTTATTCGCGAGGTTCGCTACCCGAATGGCTGGCGAACCCTGTTGTTGTGCTGAAAAAGGGAGGAAAGGAGCGCATGTGTGTCGACTTCACCAACCTCAACAAGGCCTGCCCTCAAGATCCGTTCCCACTCCCTCGCATCGACCAAATTGTCGACTCCACCGCCGAGTGCGACCTGCTGTGTTTCCTGGATGCATTTTCGGGCTATCACCAGATCAAGATGGCGGTAGAAGACGTGGAGAAGACGGCCTTCCGGACCCCATGTGGGGTATACTGCTATACCTGCATGCCGTTCGGGTTGCGCTACGCGGGCGCAACCTTCCAGCGGCTGATGCAAATCGCCTTAGGCCGGCAGCTCGGGAGAAACACCGAGGATTACGTCGACAACATTGTGGTGAAGTCTCGGGAGGCGAAGACCTTGATCCAGGACCTGGAAGAGACCTTCGCGAGCCTCCGCGAAGTGGACCTGCGACTCAACCCGGAGAAATGCGTGTTTGGCGTTCCTTCCGGCAAGCTTCTGGGCTTCCTCGTGTCCCACAGAGGGATCGAGGCCAACCCGGAGAAGGTGAAGGCAATCGAAGACATGAGTCCACCGCAAACCCTCAGAGAAATGCAGAAGCTCGCCGGACGCGTAACTGCATTAGGACGCTTCATCGCCAAGCTGGGGGAGCGCGCCCTGCCTTTCTTCAAGCTGATGAAGAAGAAGGGCCCGTTCGAATGGACATAGGAGGCCGACCAAGCGTTTCCAGACCTCAAGAAGTACCTGACCAGCCCTCCTGTGATGGTGGCACCGCGCCCTCTCGAGCCCCTGGTGCTCTACCTCGCCGCCACACCCTACTCCACCAGTGCAGCTCTAGTGGCGGTTCGGGAAGAGCGCCAGACCAAGGCTGCGTCACGACCGGCCACGGCCCCGGCCGCGGCAGCACAAGACCAAGAAGGCCTCGCGAAGACCACGGCCTCGGCAGATGGAGACCAGCCACAACAGGAAGACGCCCCTAGGGCCAAAGAGGCCTCACCAAGTAGCCGGGTGCCGGGGGCTCCGTCGTCTCAGGAGGCGCCTAACCCTCCGGAGGGCACGGACCTCGTCAGCACACCCACCCTCATCGAGCATCCGGTGTACTTCGTCAGCACAGTGTTGCGGGACGCGAGGGCACGGTACCCCATGCCTCAGAAGCTCTTGCTCGCACTATTGGTGGCCTCGCGAAAACTACGGCACTACTTTCAAGGTCACCCTATCAAGGTCGTCTCTGCCTACCCATTGGAGAGGGTACTCAGGAGCCCCAACTCCGCTGGAAGGGTCACCAAATGGAACATTGAGTTGCAAGCGTTTCAGTTGGAATTCAGCACAACCAGGGTTGTCAAGGGGGCCGCACTTGCAGATTTTGTGGCAGAATGGACAGAGGCGCCAGGGCTCGAGGCAGGCGAGGATCGACCACTTTCCCTTGGAAGTGAGGCACCAGATGGCTGGGTCATGTACTTCGATGGAGCATTCTCACGGCACGGCGCGGGGGCTGGTGCAGCGCTTATATCCCCCACTCAGGACAAGCTCTATTATGTCGTGCAGCTCTATTTCCAGCATGGCGAGAAGGTCTCCAACAACATAGCAGAATACGAGGGCCTCATAGCAGGCTTGAAAGCTGCAGCAGCATTGGGGGTGAAGCGCCTCATCATCAAGGGTGATTCACAACTCCTCGTCAACTTCTCCAACAAGGTGTACGAGCCGAAGGACGAGCACATGGAAGCCTATCTTGCGAAGGTGCGCAGAATGGAAAAGCAGTTTTGGGGGCCGGAGTTGCAGCATGTGCCCCGCGGCACCAACCAAGAGGCTGATGACATCGCCAGGAGGGCATCTAGGCGGCTGCCTCAGGAGCCTGGTGTTTTCGAGGAACGACTCTTCAAGCCATCGGCACCGCCGTCACTGTCAAGCACAGCGCAGCCTCAGAAGGAACTTCCTCAGCCACCTGCCATAGGAGCCCCAGCCCGTGGCCCGACCTCGGGAGCACGCTTACTCCTGGCGCTGGAGCCTCGGGAGGGATGCTGGACTACAGAATTCAAGGACTACCTGGTGCAAGGGACGATGCCAGAGAAATAGGAGGACGCTGAACGCGTGGCACGGCAGGCCACGACCTACTGCATCCAAGACGGTGAGCTCTACAGTAAGCGGCCAAATGACGTTTCCCTACGTTGCATCTCCAGGGAACAGGGGAAGGAATTGCTGGCCGACATACATGGTGGAGATTGCTGACATCACTCATCATCACGGACCCTCGTCGGCAAAGCATTTCGCAGCGGGTTCTACTGGCCCACAGCACTCAACAACGCGGTCGAGCTGGTGAAGGCCTGCGAAGCCTGCCAATTCCATGCCAAGCAGATCCATCAGCCGGCTTAGGGCCTGCAGACCATCCCACTCTCGTGGCCGTTCGCGGTCTGGGGGCTGGATATCTTGGGCCCGTTCCCTCGGGCGCCTGGGGGCTACCGCTACCTCTACGTCGCCATCGACAAGTTCACCAAGTGGGCGGAGGTGGAAGCCGTCTGCACCATCCCAGCTGGTTCGGCGGTCAAGTTCATCGAGGGCCTCGTGAGCCGATTCGGGGTCCCTAATCGCATCATCACTGCCAACGGTTCACAGTCACTAGCAATCTCTTCAAAACATATTGTGCTAACCCTGGAACGCAGATATGCTACGCTTCGGTGGCACACCCCCGGAGTAACGGCCAGGCCGAGCGCGCCAACGCAGAGGTCCTGAAGGGCCTCAAAACCAGGACCTTCAAAAAGAAGCTAGAGGCCTGCGGCAGGGGCTGGTATGACGAGCTCCAGTCCGTGCTGTGGTCCATCCACACTACCGCCACCAAGTCGACTGGCAAGACCCCGTTCTTCCTCGTCTACGGAGCAGAGGCGGTCCTCCCTCACGAGGTCAGGCGTCGCTCCGCGCGGGTCCTAGCGTTGATGAAGCGCAACAGGACGCCATGCGGGGGATGGACCTCGTGCTGGGGGAGGAGCGCCGTCGAGAAGCCGCACTACGAGCAGCAAGATACCAGCAGGCGCTGAGGCGGCATCATTGCCGCAACATCCGCCCCAGGACTCTCGAGGTAGGTGACCTCGTACTTAGGCGGGTGCTCTCCAGGGAAGGGCTGCATAAGCTCTTGCCCATGTGGGAGGGCCCATTCAAGGTTGTCCATGTTTCCTGGCCTGGCACCGCGCGTCTGGAGACTCAGGAAGGGGTGCCCATCCCAAACGCTTGGAACATTCAGCACCTCCGGAAGTTCTACCCTTGAAGAAAGGCCCATTGCCTGCAAAGAAGGACCGGTGCCTGTGAAGCTCGCCGCCCAAAGAAAGGCCCAGTGCCTGCGAAGAAGGCCCGGTGCCTGTGAAGCTCGCCGCCCAAAGAAAGGCCCAGTGCCTGTGAAGAAGGCCCGGTGCCTGTGAAGCTCGCCGCCCAAAGAAAGGCCCAGTGCTTGCGAAGAAGGCCCGGTGCCTGTGAAGCTCGCTGATGACCCACAAGTATAGGAGATCTATCGTAGTCCTTTCGATAAGTAAGAGTGTCGAACCCAACGAGAAGCAGAAGGAAATGACAAGCGGTTTTCAGTAAGGTATTCTTTGCAAGCACTGAAATTGTAGGTAACAGATAGTTTTGTGATAAGATAATTTGTAACGGGTAACAAGCAATGAAAGTAAATAAAGTGCAGCAAGGTGGCTCAATCCTTTTTGTAGCAAAGGACAAGCCTGGACAATTTCTTATAATGAGAAAAGCGCTCCCGAGGACACATGGGAATTATCGTCAAGCTAGTTTTCATCACGCTCATATGATCCGCGTTCGGTATTTTGATAATTTGATATGTGGGTGGACCGGTGCTTGGGTACTGCCCTTTCTTGGACAAGCATCCCACCTATGATTAACCCCTATTGCAAGCATCCGCGACTACAAAAGAGGTATTAAGGTAAACCTAACCATAGCATGAAACTAGTGGACCCAAATCAGCCCCTTACGAAGCAACGCATAAACTAGGGTTTAAGCTTCTGTCACTCTAGCAACCCATCATCTACTTATTACTTCCCAATGCCTTCCTCTAGGCCCAAATAATGGTGAAGTGTCTTGTAGTCGACGTTCACATAACACCACTAGAGGAGAGACAACATACATCTCATCAAAATATCGAACGAATACCAAATTCACGTGACTACTAATAGCAATACTTCACCCATGTCCTCAGGAACAAACGTAACTACTCACAAAGCATATTCATGTTCATGATCAGAGGAGTATTAATATGCATTAAGGATCTGAACATATGATCTTCCACCAAGTAAACCAATTAGCATCATCTACAAGGCGTAATCAACACTACTAGCAACCCACAGGTACCAATTTGTGGTTTTGATACAAGATTGGATACAAGAGATGAACTAGGGTTTTGAGAGGAGATGGTGCTGGTGAAGATGTTGATGGAGATTAACCCCCTCCCGATGAGAGGATCGTTGGTGATGACGATGGTGATGATTTCCCCCTCCCGGAGGGAAGTTTCCCCGGCAGAACAGCTCCGCCGGAGCCCTAGATTGGTTCCGCCAAGGTTCCGCCTTGTGGCGGCGGAGTTTCGTCCTGTAAGCTTTCTTATGATTTTTCCTAGGGTAAAAGCCTTCATATAGCAGAAGATGGGCACCGGAGGGCCACCAGGGGCCCAGGAGATAGGGGGCGCGCCCAGTAGGGGGGGCGCCCCCCACCCTCCTGGCCAGGGTGTGGGCCTCCTCTGGTATTTTCTTCGCTCAATAATTCTTATTAATTCCAAAAATGACTTCCGTGGAGTTTCAGGATTTTTGGAGCTGTGCAGAATAGGTTTCCAATATTTGCTCCTTTTCCAGCCAGAATCCCAGCTGCCGGCATTCTCCCTCTTCATGATAAACCTTGTAAAATAAGAGAGAATAGCCATAAGTATTGTGACATAATGTGTAATAACAGCCCATAATGCAATAAATATCGATATAAAAGCATGATGCAAAATGGACGTATCAACTCCCCCAAGCTTAGACCTCGCTTGTCCTCAAGCGGAAGCCGAAATCGAAAAATATGCCCACATGTTTAGAGATAGAGGTTGTCGAATATCGGGTTCCGGCAAAACCCTTAAGGTTCGAACTCTGGGGTGCGCGCGAAGATCTTCCCCCTACCGATCCACGTCCCAACGCCTCGCTGTGAATCTAAGCTACATGATGAGCAACACAAGGGACACAAGGTTTATACTGGTTCGGGCCACCGTTGTGGTGTAATACCCTAATCCAGTGTGTGGTGTGGTGGATTGCCTCAGGGGCTGATGATGAACAGTACGGAGGAAGAACAGCCTCGCGAGAGGTGTTCTAGGGCTAGTGCGGTGCACTACTTAGGTGAGTTCGATCGCCTCTAGATCTGATGAGAACTCGATCCCATCCCCCCTCTACTGTGGTGGCTATCTCTATTTATAGAGGCCCTGGTCCTCTTCCCAAATATTGAGCGGGAAGGGAACAACAACGGCCATTTTGAAGGGGAACATCTAGTACAAGTTATCCTGACTAAAGTTGGTCTTCGGCTGCCAAAGGCACTGGCGATGACGCCATCTTGGGCTCCACGGTGACCTCCGTCTTGCTGCTCTGCTGGTCTTGGTCTCGTCGCATCGAAACGGTAACCTTTGCTTGACACCTCCGTACTCCGCACCTGCGCTTGCCCCCTTGGCACCAAAGAGGAAACAAGGACACTGCGCAGGCTGGCGCCCGCCTGGTCTCGATCGTCACGGCTTGCGTCACGAGCACCTCGCGAGGTACTCCTGCCTTGATCTCTCTGCCTCCCCGCGAGCCTGCCTGGTGAGGACATCCCTGAGGAAGTCTTGCATCGTCCGCCCCGCGAGGCTTGGCCCCTCGCGAGGGTCTTGAACTTGGGTTGATGAAGACGGGCTGTACTGGGCCACTACTTGAGCCACGCCGCAGGCCGCAGGCAGGCAAGTCTGGGGACCCCCATTCCTAGAACGCCGATAGTAGCCCCCGGGGCCCAAGGCGCGCTTGGACTCGGCTTAGCAGCAAAGCAAAAGGGCAAGTGTGGAGCACCGCGGGCCCCAACAGCCTGCGGCCTTGGTCGCCGCGTGGCGCTTGATTGGACGTGGACGTCTCTGCTTCCCCACGCTCCCCCAATATGCGCCTGGCTAGGCGGCCACGAGATTGCACACAGTTATTCCCTCCTTGCTACCCGCGAGCTTCCTGTTCCCCTTTCTTCCTTGAACCTTTGCTTCCACCTCCAATCTGACTTGAGCTCTGCCCCTTTCTGTTGCCATGGCGCCAACAAAAAGGGAAAAAGGGAAGAAGCCCGCACCTTCGGCCAGCTCGCCTCCGGCAATCGCGCCCACTGTCAGCCGGTCGCTGATACTTAATCCGGAGGCCTTGGACAAGGTCCGCTCCGCCCTCGCCTCCAGCTTCAACGAGTGCAGAAGGACGACGGCTTGGCCTGCGTCCCATGCCTCCTTTGACAGGATCGTCACAGAGGTTCGATTCTTTGCCGACACCCTGTGGGCTGGCCTGATTCCTCCCTTCTCCGCCTTCTTCAATGCGATGCTTTCCCACTACCAGATCCATATGATGCATCTTGACCCCCAATCTATTACTCTTCTTGCTGTCTTCGCCTTCGTCTGCGAAGCTATGGTGGGAATTGCCCCTTCTGTTGCCTTCTTGCGCCACTTCTTCTCTCTGCGCCTGACCGATCCTTCACAGTGCTCGGGGTGTGTGAGCTTCCAGGCCGTGCCGCAGACGGCCGCCTCGGAGATTGATTTTGGTCTTCCACCTTCTATGAGCGGGTTCCGGGAGCGGTGGCTGTACATGGACGTCGGGGTGCCCAGCCCCCATCTCGCGCATCCAACATTGCCTGCTATCCCCAATCTAGGCTGGGGTCACGAGAGGCTCGCAAGCCCCCAGCTTGCCTTCATCTGGCGCCGATTCGAGAGGTTGAGGAAGCTTGGCGTGACTGCGCCCAAGGTGGTGAAGGAGTTCCTCCAGTGTCGCATCGCCCCTCTTCAGCGCCACTCTCGACCGATGTGGACCCTGACTGGGTATCAAGACCGCATGAGGCTTCAGGAGAGGGATCTTGCGCCTGAAACGCTGAGGAAGGTGCTGAAGGTACTGACAGGCGACCCCTCTCCAGGCGACATCCGGCATGGAGGCGGCCTCCTGTATCTTTGCTCGGGCCGGGCCGAGTTCGCGAGGCAGATGCCCCACTTCGACGAATGGGGGTTGCGCCCAGCTGATCTCGTGGGGCCCCGCAAAAATCCAGTTGCCGTGGCTCCTCCCCCCGTCGCCCACGTTGATCTTGCCTCAGAGGATGGTGCAGGGAGGCAAGCATTGCCGGAGGCTGGGGGATCTGGTGTCGAGATGCCGATGTCGCACGGGGCTCCCGTGGCGTCATCCTCCGGAGCTGGCGAAACCTGTCCCGAGGTGGTAGTTGATGAGGGGACGCAACCTGCGGCTCCCGAGGCCGAAACTCCCGAGGCCTCGGCAGGCCACCAAGAGGTGGTACCTGATCACTCCTCCCAGCCTGGCGCCCTTGATGCCAGTCCCCTTGGTGCTTCTTCATCCATGCCACACACCGGCCCTCACGTCGAGAGCTTGGGTCGGTTCTGCATAGACTTCGACGCCCTCCGCAAGAGGAAGGAGGCTTCGGGTGGCAGTGATCGCCCCTACCGCCCGTTGAAGCACAGGAAGTACTTCGCCATGGACGAGTAAGTTCCTCCTTCTTGTAACTCCTTGTTCGTTGTTCCCTTCGCTGACTATGGCCTTTCAGGGTCCCTCCTGCCGAGCCTGCGGAGCCGGCCAAGAAGCCACCTCCTCAGGTTTCCTCTTCATCGCTGACCTTGAGCGTCCCGAGCCTGTGCGCCACCCCCGACATGAGTTCGGCTGGAGAGGTGGGTCGACCCGCAGTGTGCCTTGAGCCTGTGCGCTCGCCGTCCTTCCTTGGTGAGCTTGCCCGGGGCACAACCAGCTTGCCCCGGGCTCCTCCCCTCATCATGGACGGCGAGTGGTTGAAGTAGATCTTCGGCTCCCCTTCTGGGGATGGATCAGTGCCGGGCTGGGTCCCTCGTGGGGCCCGTCCGGCGGTCGTGGGGGCGCCAGCAGCCCTGTCGAGAGGGGGCGAACCACTTCAGGGCCTTCCGCCGACGTCGACGGTGGAGGACGATGTTGACGACGTGCTCAAGCGTGCGCGGGAGCGCAGCGCCATTCACCGAGAGTTTCTCCGGAAGGCGACGGACGCGATGAGCCAGCTCGATGGAGAGCTTGCGGATGCAGACGTGCGTCTTGAAGCCGAAGGTCTGCGGCTGGTCGAGGAGCAGCGCAAGCTGAAGGTGGCCGTCAGTCTTGCGCACCACCAGCGTGATCTTAACAACGCAAAGGCTGAAGCATCTCTTGTGGCCTCGCGAAAGGCCTGCTCCCGAGCCATTGAGGAGGCTCAAGAGGCTGACCGACGACGCGAGATCGCGGAGGAGCAAGTGTGGGAGCTCCAAGCCTGGTGCAATTCCCTGGAGCAGCAAGTGGAGCTGCACCAAGCTGCCCTTGCATCGCTGAAGGGGACGCCCGTCGAAGAGGAGGAGCTCCGGAAGCGTGAGGAAGCACTAACGCTGGAAGCTGTCGAGCGCAACCTCGATCTTGAACGGTTGGAGATGAGGGAGCACCAGGTTACCCAGGCAGAGGACGATGTTTTCGCGCGGGAGGTCCGGATCCAAGAAGAGATCGACCGCCGCGCGGCAGAAGCTCGCGCGGGTCTTGAGCGTGAGTATGACGAGAGGTTGGAGCTGATCAAGGCCGAGGCTGCGGGCAGGACTGCCGCTCTTAGGACCAAGCTGACTGAAGCGACACAGCATGCTGAGGCCATCGCGGCCGCCCTAGGCGCCGTGCAGGCTGAGTTGGCCTCCTCCCGCGCCGAGCTGCTCCTTCTCCAATGGAGGGTCGATGACGCCGAGTCCGTTTCGCGGCGGAACGAAGATGATAATCGTCAGCGGCAGACGCTGGAGCACATGCACGGCCCCATGCTCCGAACGCTCAGGGAAAAGGCAAATACGGCCCTGGGCAATATATGTGACGCGACCGCAGAGCAGCCTCATGCGACCAACTACGCCGGTAACCTCCAGTTCTTCACTGACGTGGTGACGCATCTGGAGAATCGCTCTGAGAGGGCTCGTCAGCTCGTCGAGGAGAGGAGCTGCGGCCTGCTTGCGCGTGCGTTCTCCTGCGTCTTCAGCCATCTTCAGAACATCGACCCCCACTTTGACTTCGACGCCGCCATCGCCCCGGTGCCCGAGGCCATCCGAGGCGACCTTGCGCGGTGGGTGGAGGACAATGTGGATGCACTTGTCCGTGCCTTCACCTCTGATGATGACGGGGTGGTAGTTGTTGTGGATGAGAGTGACGTGGTGAACGGCGGCGAAGATGGCGCCAATGACGGTGATGGTGAAGCAAGCGACAACGACAGTGGCGCCAGCGGCACTTCCGGAGACGACCAAGGGGATGCGGTGAGCGACATGTCTGATTGATCCTGCGCCCCTCTGCTGTCTACCCTGCGCGGAAAGAGCTCGGGTGTGGCCCTAAAGGTTGTAAGAGCATTTTGGGAGGGGGAGCCCCTCATGTAAAAAGGATTGTCGTCCATGCGTTGTTAAAGACGGCGCCGAATGGGCGCCCGTATGATGTTACGGGCCCTGCGATGAGTTGGTTCCTGTGATTTTACCTTTGTCCTGGGCGAGCCTCGAGCAGGCTTGTGGTGACTCTTCGCGGGTCCTTCGGGAGACCTGTTGGCCATGTGGCGAGAGCCTTGCGAGAGCAAGTGCCGGCTGCGGGACGGCATGCGTGCGCGTGCTGAGTCCAGCCCCGCCCGCGAGAGGCTCGCGAGGGGGAGGCAGCTAGTGCGAATTCCAACTTGAGCAGAAACTGGAACACGAGAAAGCGCGCGAACAAAACAAGTCACCCCTCCCCGCATACGCAAACACAAACTCAACTTCAACTTAAATCTGAGGCGAGAAAGTTCGACCACACAAATGGAAGCAAAAACAAAAGGCCGCGTCCGGCGCCTAGTCTAGTCTTCGACGTCTTCTCACCAGCGTGGAGCTAAGTGCTACCACTGGGCGTGGGAGGGAGCCCCCGAGGCCCGAGGGCGGCTCTCCGGAGACTCCGGGGCGTGTACAGCCCCAACTCATTATTACGTGAGAGTGTCACGGGCGGCGAGCTTCACAGGCACTGGGCCTTCTTCACAGGTACCGGCCTTGCTTCATATTGCCAGATGAGGGCCCCGCCTTGTGCCACCCTCGACCACCATCGACGGCGACCGGAAACCAAGGACGACGCCAATGGGGTAAAGGGGACGCCAGCGGTTCCCCCGACGACCACGGGTCCTCTGCCGGGGGCAGGCCTTGCGGCACCTCCCCAGCATAGGGCCTACCTCCGAGAAACACCTTGCTCCATGCGCCGTGGGGAGGGGCCTGGCTCCCGGCCCCTCTCCTGCAGCCCCTAGCGCCCTCCTCCTGAAGGGAGGGAGGCTACCGCACTGGGGCAGCCTTCCGGTGTAGTGACTTGGACTTCCTGCGACCCATGGTTAGCATAAGCTTGCTCCTGAGGAATTAGCGGTACCCGATGGCTGCTACTGCCGGCGTGGTTGTCGAGGCTTCCTTGAGGCTCCTGAAAGGGCTCGGCTTCTGGCGTCTCTTCCTCCTAGCCTGGCCCGAGGAACGAGCCGTGGTCTTCTTCCAGTGCATATTCCCGATCCACCATGTGGGGCACGTAAGCCTCCAGGGTCGCCTCGCCGTAGCGCCCCACGCTCCACGTGGCTTGGCTTGAAGCACCATCTTGGGGGTGGTAGTGTGGCGGCCCGCCCGGGCCGTAGGCGGCTATGCGCATGTCCTTGCTTACTAGGGGCGGTGCTGGTACAGCTTGTCGCCCGGCGCTGATGGCCAAGCTGGTGTTAATGAAGCCTTGAGGTACGCCTGAGGGTGCATGGGCGCGGATGGGCCCGCCGTGTGATCCGCCCAGGGCCTGGGGTGGAAGCTGGATGCAGAAAGGGGGCGCCCCTGAAGCAGCGGCATCCAGGAGCTCGGCGACGCGCTCCAGTAGCACGTCATGGCCGCTTTCTTGTAGCCTGCACCGTAGCAGTTCTCGAGCCACCGTGAGCGCGGCCTTCATATTCGCCTGCTCCCGTCGGGGTGTGCGGTGCTGTGGCCGCGGCGTGGTTTGAGGCCCTTGCTGATCGTACCTGCCGCGGGGTGAGGGCAGGCGGCGCTTGACCGTGTCGCCCGCGCCCCGCAGCGTTCTGCGGAGCGCGGGCTGCCTGAGGCGCGGGGTTGAGGTCACCTTGGGCAGGCGGCGCGGCGTGGGCAAGCCATGCTGCCCAACGGTCGGCGTTGGCCGTCGGGTCGCCGGACATGGATGCGACGAAGCGGTGGAACGCAGGACGGCGGAAGAGAGATTCCGGCACACCCCTACCCGGTGCGCCAAATGTCGGATATCGGGTTCCGGCAAAACCCTTAAGGTTCGAACTCTGGGGTGCGCGTGAAGATCTTCCCCCTACCGATCCAGGTCCCAACGCCTCGCTGTGAATCTAAGCTACACGATGAGCAGCACAAGGGACACAAGGTTTATACTGGTTCGGGCCACCATTGTGGTGTAATACCCTAATCCAGTGTGTGGTGTGGTGGATTGCCTCAGGGGCTGATGATGAACAGTACAGAGGAAGAACAGCCTCGCGAGAGGTGTTCTAGGGTTGGTGCGGTGTACTACTTAGGTGAGTTCGATCGCCTCTAGATCTGATGAGAACTCGATCCCATCCCCCTCTACTGCGGTGGATATCTGTATTTATAGAGGCCTTGGTCCTCTTCCCAAATATTGAGCGGGAAGGGAGCCAACAATGGCCATTTTGAAGGGGAACATCTAGTACAAGTTATACTGACTAAAGTTGGTCTTCGGCTGCCAAAGGCACTGGCGATGACGCCATCTTGGGCTCCACGGTGACCTCCATCCTGCCGCTCTGCTGGTCTTGGTCTCGTTGCACCGAAACGGTAACCTTTGCTTGACGCCTCGGTACTCCGCGCCTGCGCTTGCCCCCTTGGCACCAAAGAGGAAACGAGGACACTGCGCAGGCTGGCGCCCGCCTGGTCTTGATCGTCACGGCTAGCATCACGAGCACCCCGTGAGGTACTCCTGCCTTGATCTCTCCGCCTCCTCGCGAGCCTGCCTGGTGAGGCTATCCCCGAGGAAGTCTTGCATCATCCGCCCCGTGAGGCTTGGCCCCTCGCGACGGTCTTGAACTTGGGTTGATGAAGACGGGCCGTACAGGGCCACTACTTGAGCCACGCCGCAGGCCACAGGCAGGCAAGTCTGGGGACCCCCGTTCCCAGAATGCCGACAGAGGTGTCGATAAAAATAAAATACGGACATGAGGGCATCATGATCATTCTTATAACAACAACATATATAAATTTTGTCATATGATTTCTCATACTCAAGTAACAATCTATTCACAATGTCATGTATGGATCATAAACTTCATTGAGAACTAACAAACTATAATCTCAGTCATTGAAGCAATTGCAATTTTTCATAACATCAGAAAGAGTCAAGAATAGAGCTTTTCAGCAAGTCCACATACTCAAGTATCATATAGTCTTCTACAATTTCTAACACTCACACAATACTTATGGTTATGGAGTTTTAATCGGACACTGAGAAAGATAGGGGCTTATAGTTTCGCCTCCCAACGTATTCACCTTTGGGTGATGTCAACAATAATAGTTCATGCTAACTTACATCCAATTGGATATATATACCAAGATCTTACCAACACGAGGTGCTTGCCAAAGGATAAAATGAAAAAGGGAAAGGTGAAGATCACCTTGACTCTTGCAAAAAGTAAAAGACATAAAGTAAAAGATTGGCCCTTCGCAGAGGGAATCAGAGGTTGTCATGTACTTTTAGGGTTGGATGCACAAAATCTTAATGCAAAAGAACGTCACTTTATATTGCCACTTGTGATATGAACCTTTATTATGCAGTCCGTTGCTTTTGTTACTTCCATATCACACGACCGTCTAAAGCTTATTTCTCCGCACTAATAAGTCATACATATTTAGAGAGCGATTTTTATTGCTTGCAACATGACAACTTACTTGAAGGATCTTACTCAACCATAGGTAGGTATGGTGGACTCTCATGGCAAAACTGGGTTTAAGGATACTTGGAAGCACAAGCAGTATCTCTACTTGGTGCAAGGAATTTTGGCTAGCATGAGGGGGAGAGGCAAGCCCAACATGTTGGGAAGATCAATGACAATATACTTTAACTGAGATGTGAGAAAACATAAACCATTACGTTGTCTTCCTTGTACAACATCAACTCTTTAGCATGTCATACTTAATGAGCGCTCACAATCACAAAAGATGTCCACGATAGTATATTTATATGTGAAAACCTCTCTTTCCTTATTACTTCCTATTAATTGCAACGATGACCAAAACTATGTTTGTCAACTCTCAACAACTTTTATGCCTCATACTCTTTATATGTGAAGTCATTACTATCCATAAGATCAATATGAACTCTTTTATTTCTTTTTTATTCTTTCTATTTTCTCAAGATCATAGCAAGATAGCAAAGCCCTTGACTCAACACTAATCTTTATTATAAATAGCTCACGAACTTGATTACATAAAGAGATCACAAAGCAAAACTCAAAACTACTTCATACCAAAACTTCAATCTACTAGATCAAGATATTACCAAAAGGATCGAACTAAGTAAAACGGTAAAGATAGGAGTGTGATGGTGATACAATACCGGGGCACCTCCCCCACGCTTCGCAGTTGCCAAGGGGAGTGCCCATACCCATGTGATTATGTCCTCGGAGGTGATGAAGGCGTGGTTGACGATGTAGGCTTGTTCCTCAATTTACGCTTGAGGACAACATTTTGCTCCTTTAGATCATCAATCTCCTGCTCAAGACTTAATATCCTCCTACATAGTTCCTGTTTGTTTTCCTGCAAGAGACGAAAAGGGATAAACTCGATCTTTTGCTTCTTTGCTCTATCAGGGAGGCTTGACTTTTTAAACTCCACATGCATGTCCCCAGGTTGAGTTAATGGGGCTTCATCTTCGTCCGAGCTCATCTCTTCTTTCCCTTAGGCTCATAGTCTTCCTCTTCCTCAGTGGTCCAGCCCCCATGTTCCAAGTCCCCGTAGACCTTAGGGTCTGCAAGGAAGTCAGCCACATAGCTTTATCCCTCCGAATCCTGGGATGGCATATTGCTCTAACCTGCGGCAGAAACAGCTCGAAACGAAAACATAAGATTTTTGTGTGATACGGTGGTCAAAACCTTCGGGAGATTATATAATGAATTTTTACCGACCAAGAGAAGTAACGTGCAAGAAAACGGAGTCCGGGAGGCACACGAGGAGCCCACGAGACAGGGGGGCGTGCCCAGTAAGGGTGGGCGCGCCCTCCACCCTCGTGGAGGCCTCGTGTCCTTCCCGGATTACTTCTTTCTTTCCAAAATTCTTAAATATTCCAAAACGGAGAAAAATTGCCATTAGAATTGTTTTGGAATCGGTTTACTTACCGTACCACATACCTATTCCTTTTCGGAGTCTGAAACGCTTTGGAAAGTGTCCCTTATGTATTCCTCCGGGGTTACGGTTTCAATAATATTAGTTTCAACATTGATAGATTACCTGAGATATAATGTTTGATTCTTTGACCGTTCACCACCTCGGACTTGTGCCTTCGAAGTTGATGATTTTTATGGCACCGGAACGATTGACCTCCTCGATAACGTAAGGACCTTCCCATTTAGAGAGAAGTTTTCCTGCAAAAAATCTTAAACGAGAGTTGAATAGCAACACATAATCACCTACGTTAAATTCTCGCTTTTGTATTCTTTTGTCATGCCATCTTTTAACTTTTTCTTTGAGCAGTTTGGCATTCTCATAGGCTTGGGTTCTCCATTCATCAAGTGAGCTAATATCAAATAACCTCTTCTCACCAGCAAGTTTGAAGTCATAGTTGAGCTCTTTAATAGCCCAATATGCTTTATGTTCAAGTTCAAGAGGTAAGTGACATGCTTTTTCCATAAACCATCTTATACGGAGACATACCCATAGGATTTTTATATGCAGTTCTATAGGCCCATAATGCATCATCAAGTTTCTTGGACCAATTCTTTCTAGACCTGTTCACAGTCTTTTGCAAAATTAATTTGAGCTCTCTATTGCTCAACTCTACTTGACCACTATATTGTGGGTGATAAGGAGATGCAATTCTATGATTAACATCATAATTAGCAAGCATCTTACGGAAAGCACCATGAATAAAATGTGAACCACCATCAGTCATAAGATATCTAGGGACTCCAAACCTCGGAAAAATAACTTCTTTAAGCATCTTAATAGAGGTGTTATGATCAGCACTACTAGTTGGAATAGCTTCTACCCACTTAGTAACGTAATCAACAACAACTAAAATATGTGTATATCCATTAGAGGCAGGAAAAGGTCCCATATAATCAAAGCCCCAAACATCAAATGGTTATATAACAAGAGAATAATTCATAGGCATTTCTTGACGTCTACTAATATTACCTATTCTATGACATTCATCACAAGACAAGACAAACTTACGAGCATCTTTGAATAGAGTAGGCCAATAAAAACCGGATTGCAATACCTTATGTGCAGTTCTATCTCCAGCGTGGTGCCCTCCATATGGTTCGGAGTGACACTTGTGTAGGATCTGTTCCTGTTCATGCTCAGGTACACAACGTCTAATAACACCATCTACTCCTTCTTTATAAAGGCGTGGGTCATCCCAGAAGTAATGTCTTAAATCATAAAAGAACTTTTTCTTTTGCTGGTATGTGAAACTAGGTGGTATGAATTTAGCAACAATGTAATTAGCATAATCAGCATACCATGGAGCAGTACGAGAAGCATTGATGACCGCTAATTGTTCATCAGGAAAGCTATCATCAATAGGTAGTGGGTCATCAAGAACATTCTCTAACCTAGACAAGTTGTCTGCAACGGGGTTCTCAGCTCCTTTTCTAACAATAATATGCAAATCAAATTCTTGGAGCAAGAGAACCCATCTAATAAGTCTAGGCTTAGCATCTTTCTTTTCCATAAGATATTTGATAGCAGCATGATTAGTGTGAATAGTAACTTTAGAATCAACAATGTAAGGTCTGAACTTATCACATGCAAATACGACTGCTAAGAATTCTTTTTCAGTAGTAGCATAATTTCTTTGGGCAGTGTCAAGAGTTTTACTAGCATACTGGATAACATTCAATTTTTTCAACTCTTTGCCCTAGAAAAGCACCTACAGCATAATCACTAGCATCACACATAATTTCAAAGGGTAAATTCCAATCAGGTGGCTGAACAATAGGTGCAGTGATCAAAGCTTTCTTAAGTATTTCAAATGCTTCTACACAATCATCATCAAAGACAAAAGGAATATCTTTTTGCAATAAATTAGTCAGAGGCCTAGAGATTTTAGAAAAGTCCTTAATGAACCTCCTATAAAAACCGGCATGACCAAGGAAACTTCTTATACCTTTAATGTCCTTGGGATATGGCATCTTTTCAATAGCATCAACTTTAGCCTTATCAACTTCAATACCTCTTTCAGAAATTTTATGCCCCAAGACAATGCCTTCATTAACCATAAAGTGGCACTTTTCCCAATTCAAGACGAGACTAGTGTCTTCACATCTCTGCAAAACTCGATCAAGGTTGCTCAAGCAATCATCAAAAGAGGATCCATAAACGGAGAAGTCATCCATGAATACCTCACAAATCTTTTCACAAAAGTCAGAGAATATAGCCATCATGCATCTTTGAAAGGTAGTAGGTGCATTAGATAAACCAAAAGGCATATGTCTATAAGCAAAAGTACCGAAAGGGCAAGTAAAAGTAGTTTTTGATTGATCCTTCGCTGACACAGGTATTTGAGAGAAACCAGAATAACCATCTAGAAAGCAGAAATGTGTATGTTTGGATAGTCTTTCGAGCATTTGATCAATAAAAGGTAAAGGGTAATGATCTTTCTTAGTAGCTTTATTTAATTTACGGAAATCAATTACCATCCTATAACCTATAATAATTCTTTGCGGGATCAATTCATCTTTATCATTAGGAACGACAGTAATACCTCCCTATTTAGGAACACAATGGACAGGACTTACCCAATCACTATCTGCAATGGGATAAATTATACCTGCCTCAAGGAGCTTTAGTATCTCCTTTCTTACCACTTCTTTCATTTTAGGATTTAACCGTCGTTGAGGATCTCTAACTAGTTTGGCATCTCTCTCCACTTTTATTTTGTGTTGGCGTAGAGTGGGACTAATGCCCTTAAGATCATCCAGAGTATATCCAATAGCAGCACGGTGCTTCTTCAGAATTTTCAATAATCTTTCCACTTCCTGCTCTGAAAGGTTAGCACTAATAATAATAGGATATATCTTCTTTTCATCAAGATAAGCATATTTAAGAGTATCAGGTAAAGGTTTAAGCTCAAACACGGGATCATCCTTGGGTGGAGGGGGGTCCCCTAGGATTTCAACAGGTAGGTTGTGTTTCAGAATAGGACCCTGTTGAAGGAATACTTTATCTATTTCCCTTCTTTCATCCATAAACATATCATTTTGATGGTCTAGCAAATATTGTTCTAATGGATCAGTAGGAGGCACGGCAATAGAAGCAAGACCAATAATCTCATCCTTACTAGGTGATTCTTTATCACGGGGTTGTTTACGAAACTTAGCAAAATTAAACTCATGAGACATATCCCCTAAGCCAATTGTAACAATATCCTTTTCACAATCAATCCTAGCATTAACAGTATTCAAGAAGGGTCTACCAAATATAATGGGACAAAAGTCATCTTGTGGGGAACCAAGAACAAGAAAATCAGCAGGATATTTAACTTTCCCACACAAGACTTCAACATCTCTAACAATACCAAATGGCTTAATAGTATCCCTATTGGCAAGCTTAATGGTAACATCAATATCTTCCATTTCAGCGGGTGCAATATCATGCATAATTTCTTTATATAAGTCAAAGGGTATTGCACTAGCACCCATATCACATAAGCCATGATAATAATGACCTCCTATTTTAACAGAAATAACAGGCATGCCTACAACAGGTCTATGTATCTTAGCATCTGGTCTAGCAATATTAGCAGTTTCACCACAGAAATAAATAACATACCCATCTAAATTATCATCCAAGAGATCTGTAACTATAGCAATACTAGGTTCAACTTTAATTTGCTCAGGGGGTGTATAAGTTCTAGTATTACTCTTACGAACAACAGTTGAAGTTTTAGCATGATCCTTTATCCTAACAGGAAAAGGTGGTTTCTCAACATAAGTAGTCGGAACAACAGGATCATTATAAGTGATAGTCTTTTCTTCAACTGTAATAGGTGCGACTACCTTTACTTCAGTAGGAGGATTATATTTAAACCACTTCTCCTTAGGGAGATCAACGTGAGCAGCAAAAGATTCACAAAAAGCAGCTACTATCTCAGAGCCAAGTTCATATTTAGCGCTAAATCCATGAAAAGCATCAGTATCCATAAAAGATTTAACACAATCAAACTTAGGTGTTATACCTGACTCCTTACCATCGTCGGAACCCCAATCTTCAGAGTTGCGTTTAATTCTTTCCAATAAATCCCACTTGAATTCAGTAGTCTTCAGCATATAAGAACCAGCACAGGAAGTATCAAGCATTGTGCGATCATTGAGAGAAAGTCGAGCAAAAAAATTTTGAATAATCATTTCTCTTGAAAGCTCATGATTGGGGCATGAATATAACATTGACTTAAGCCTCCCCCAAGCTTGAGTGATGCTTTCTCCTTCGCGAGGCTAGAAATTATATATGTAATTACGATCACGATGAACAAGATGCATAGGATAGAACTTCTGGTGAAATTCCAACTTCAATCGTTTATAGTTCCAAGATCCAGTATCATCACATAGCCTATACCATTTTAATGCATCTCCCTTCAAAGATAAAGGGAAGACCTTCCTTTTGAAAACATCATCGGGAATACCTGCAAGCTTAAATAATCCACAAACTTCATCCACAAAGATAAGGTGTAAATCGGGATGCAATGTTCCATCTCGTGTAAAAGGATTAGCTAGCAGTTTCTCTATCATACCTGAAGGAATCTCAAAGTAACAGATAGTTTTGTCATAAGATAATTTGTAACGGGTAACAAGCAATGAAAGTAAATAAAGTGCAGCAAGGTGGCCCAATCCTTTTTGTAGCAAAGGACAAGCCTGGACAATTTCTTATAATGAGAAAAGCTCTCCCGAGGACACATGGGGTCAAGCTAGTTTTCATCATGCTCATATGATTCGCGTTCGGTACTTTGATAATTTGATATGTGGGTGGACCGGTGCTTGGGTACTGCCCTTTCTTGGACAAGCATCCCACTTATGATTAACCCCTATTGCAAGCATCCGCAACTACAAAAGAAGTATTAAGGTAAACCTAACAATATCATGAAACTAGTGGATCCAAATCAGCCCCTTACGAAGCAACGCATAAACTAGGGTTTAAGCTTCTGTCACTCTAGCAACCCATCTTCTACTTATTACTTCCCAATGCCTTCCTCTAGGCCCAAATAATGGTGAAGTGTCATGTATTCGACCTTCACATAACACCACTAGAGGAGAGACAACATACATCTCATCAAAATATCGAACAAATACCAAATTCACATGACTACTAATAGCAAGACTTCACCATGTCCTCAGGAACAAACGTAACTACTCACAAAGCATATTCATGTTCATGATCAGAGGAGTATTAATATGCATTAAGGATCTGAACATATGATCTTCCACCAAGTAAACCAATTAGCATCAACTACAAGGCGTAATCAACACTACTAGCAACCCACAGGTACCAATTTGTGGTTTTGATACAAGATTGGATACAAGAGATGAACTAGGGTTTTGAGAGGAGATGGCGCTGGTGAAGATATTGATGGAGATTGACCCCCTCCCGATGAGAGGATCGTTGGTGATGACGATGGTGATGATTTTCCCCTCCCGGAGGGAAGTTTCCCCGGCAGAACAGCTCCGCCGGAGCCCTAGATTGGTTCCGCCAAGGTTCCGCCTCGTGGCGGCGGAGTTTCGTCCCGTAAGCTTGCTTATGATTTATTCCAGGGTAAAAGACTTCATATAGGAGAAGATGGGCACCGGAGGGCCACCAGGGGGCCCAAGAGATAGGGGGCACGCCCAGTAGGGGGGCACGGCCCCCACCCTCCTGGCCAAGGTGTGGGCACCCTCTGGTATTTTCTTCGCTCAATAATTCTTATTAATTCCAAAAATGACTTCCGTGGAGTTTCAGGATTTTTGAAGCTGTGCAGAATAGGTTTCCAATATTTGCTCCTTTTCCAGCCAGAATCCCAGCTGCCGGCATTCTCCCTCTTCATGATAAACCTTGTAAAATAAGAGAGAATAGCCATAAGTATTGTGACATAATGTGTAATAACAGCCCATAATGTAATAAATATCGATATAAAAGCATGATGCAAAATGGACGTATCACTCGCCGCCCGTGACACTCTCACGTAATAATGAGTTGGGGATGTACACGCCCCGGAGTCTCCGGAGTGCCGCCCTCGGGCCTCGGGGGCTCCCGCCCACGCCCAGTGGCAGCACTTAGCTCCGCGCCGGTGAGAAGACATCGAAGACTAGACTAGGTGCCGGACGCGGCTTTTCATTTGCTTTCCGTAGTTGGCTTGTTCTCCCTTGTTTGAACCTTTATTGAAGTTGCTTCGGCGTTGTTTGCTATCTTTTGCCCCTGTTCTCTGTTTTCGGCTTTTGTCTAGCTCGCTCTCTCTCTCGCAAGCCTCGCGAGGGGGCTGCGCGGGCGCCCTCGTGAGCCCTTTCTCGCCTGATTTTCGCGAGGCTCCCTCGTTCAAGTTCACCGCAGGAGCACCCCTCCCGGTCCATGCCCCTCGGGCATCGCGACTCAGAGCACCGGGCCATAGCCGGCAATCCTCGTGACTAAGGTTCGGAAACGATTCTCCCAACTGATTTTTGCAGCTCTTAAGGCGCCCGGCGAGGCCTCAAGCAGGCACCTCGCGAAGCGGAAACTACTGCAAACATCGCGAGCTAAGTTGTTCCTACGCGCAGGCACGTAACCGCGACACCATAACACGGCACAGGGACAATAAATGTAGCGCGATAATTAAAGGATCATAGTCTATTACACGCCCACACGGGGCTCCATACTTCTCTCTCTCAATGCAGGAAAAGGAGAAAAACAAACTAAAAACGGCGCGCGCCTTACGACAGCTCGCGAGGAGGGATCCGCACCGTCCTCCCGAGCTCAATCAGACTCCGCCTCGCGCTTCACCGGGACGCGGCGACGGGACGACCCGCTACCACCCTCGAAGCAGGCGCAGCGACGTGGTGGCTGGTCGCGGCCACCGCTGGAGGAGCTGTCGCCGGAGGAGGAGCCGCTAAAGCTCGGCAAGCTACGGTCGCCACCGGGAGCGGGTCCGCCTTCGCCCCTGTCGCCGTCATCGTCTTCAAGGCAGCACCCAGCACGGCGGCCATCTTCTCCGAACACCCTCATGAAGAGGGTCGCGTCACCGTCGTACTTGAAGTGGAGGGTACACCGCCGTCCCAGGCCACGCGCGTGGGCAAACGTCTGCCATCCCCGGGCCAGGGCCACGTTCCCGGCGGCGGAGATCTCCACCGTGACCCAGGAGGCCCTACCGCAGCAGTCGTCCGCCTGCAGCGAGAGCCCGCCGGGGCCCGTGACTGGCAGTTCGCCGGCGAAGAAGCGAGGGAGCTGGAGCCAGTTGCCGGCCGGGTTGTCCGACCACACAACAAACTCCGACAGCACCTCCACCGAATGGAAGCGCGGCCGGGGAGGCCGCGCAGCGACGGCACGCCTTCCTCCACCGACTAGGCTGCCTCGATATGGGCGGCCACCACCGCGACCACGAGGAGCCGCGACGGGAGTCGCGGGACGCTTGCAGGGGCGGCCGCGGCCGCGCTTGGGCGGAGGAGAGCCAGCTCCTTCCTGGCGAGCCTTCCCCTTCTCCGCGGCCGAGAACCTCTTCACGGGCGCCATGGATGCTGCAAGCAACCAGAGCGAGGAGGGAGAAGAAGCAGGTGGGGCAAGAGGGGATGTGCAACGGGGGCCTTCGCCCCTCCCCATTTATAGCCCAAGGAAGGCCAACCGCCGGCCTCCACCATCACAGGTAATGATGACTCTTTTTGCATGCATCAGGGACTCGTCAAATCGGGCAATTGCCGAGGCAGCGTGGGGAAGCGGAGACGCCCAAGTCCAATCAACCGCCACGCGGCGACCAAGGCTGCAGGCTGTGGGGTCCCGCGGCGATCCGCACTTGCCCTTTGGCTTCGCTGCTAAGCCAAATCCGAGCACGCCTTGGGCCCAGGGGCTACTGTCGGCGTTCTAGGAACGGGGGTCCCCAGACTTGCCTGCCTGCGGCCTGCAGCGTGGCTCACCAGCGGCCCAGTACGTCCCGTCTTCATCAAGCCAAGTTCAAGATCCTCGCGAGGGGCCAAGCCTCGCGGGGCGGACGACGCAAGGCCTCCTCAGGGGTGGCCTCACCAGGCAGGCTCGCGAGGAGGCAGAGAGATCAAGGCAAGGGGTACCTCGCGAGGTGCTCATGACGCAAGCCATGACGATCAAGACCAGGTGGGCGCCAGGCGGGCGCCAGCCTGCGCAATGTCTTCGTTTCCTCTTTGGTGCAAAGGGGGCAAGCGCAGGCGTGGAGTACCGAGGCATCAAGCAAAGGTTTCCGTATCGGTGCAAGGAGACCAAGACCAGCAGAGCGGCAGGGCGGAGGTCACCGTGGAGCCCAAGACGGCGTCATCGCCAGTGCCTTTGGCAGTCGAAGACCACCTTTAGTCAGGATAGCTTGTACTAGCTGTCCCCTTTCAAAGTGGCCGTTGTTGGCTCCCTTCTCGCTCGATATTTGGGAAGAGGACCAGAGTCTCTACAAATAGAGATAGTCACCATAGTAGGAGGGGATCGAATCCTTCCCAAGTAGAACACCCACCACCACAAGAGCACCTCTCCTCGCGAGGCTGTTCTTCCCCTGTACTGTTCATCATCAGCCCAAGAGGCAATCCACCACACCACACACTGGATTAGGGTATTACACCACAACGGTGGCCCGAACCAGTATAAACCTTGTGTCTCTTGTGTTGTTCATCGTGCTAGCTTAGAATCGCGGCGAGATTTTGGGCATGATTCGGTAGGGAGAAGATCTTCGTGCGCACCCCAGATTTCGAACCTTAAGGGTTTTGTCGGAACCCGATATCCGACATCACTTTTCAATTTAAGTTCAGAAGCAACACTAGATGGTTTATTATTAGGCTTCATGTGTTGCTCAAATTCTTTTGCCACAATCTGATTTTCACTCTTATTTTTCTTTGTTTTGCTTTATTAGCTCTATTAATATCATCTTTCAAAATGGAATCAGGAGACATATGAAGCAAAGTAATATGTTTATCCTTATGAACAAGAGCATACTGATTGTTTCTACCATGGTGTACAATTTTTTTATCAAATTGCCATGGTCTACCAAGTAATAAGGAACATGCTTGCATGGGTACCACATCACAATCAACATAATCAGCATATGTAGAGATACTAAAATGCACACGAATAGTACGTGTTACCTTAACCTTGCCGCTGTTGTTGAACCATTGGATGTAGTAAGGATGTGGATGTGGTCTTGTGGTGAGAGATAGCTTCTCCACCATCTCCATGCTAGCCAAGTTGTTACAGCTCCCTCCATCTATGATGACGCAAACAGAACGTTCCTTCACAACTCCCTTTGTATGGAACAAATTATGCCTCTGATTTTGCTCAGCTTGTGTAACCTGCACACTCAAAGCACGTTGAACAACTAAACATTCATACATGTCAGCATCTTCTGCAGCCATGTATTGCATCTCATGATCAGAATCATCTCCACTGTGCTCTTCACTTGTAATAAGAGCCAAAGTCTCCTCATCATAGTCACTAGCGGACTCACACCCACCATCCTCAGTAAAAATCATCACACGCCTAAATGGGCATTCTCTCGCATAATGACCTCCACCCTTGCAACGACGACAAATAATATCATGTGTTTGTTCTGTTGATGCCATGGATAAAGAAGAGCTCTGTGCAGGCCCAAAAGGTGTGCTCTTGGTAGATAGTGGTGGTTGTGCCTGCTTTCTTGTATCACGGTTGGAGGTGGTAGCTGACGGAGGTGCCGGTGCAGCAGAACGTGTGGAAGTAGAGGATGCATGCGGTGTCCATGATGAAGGTCGACATGCAGAAAAGTTAGTTCGCGCCAATGCATGTCGATCCTGCACTTCACGTTCAGCTTTGCAAGCAAGATGGAATAAACGAGTGATATTATTATATTCCTTATACTCTAGAATGGTCTGAATCTCTTTATTTAATCCAGCCATAAAACATGCAAGCATAGCTTCATTATCCTCAACAATACCACATCTAATCATTCCAGTTTGTAATTCCTGATAATATTCTTCTACATAATTTTTTCCTTGTCTTAAACGCTGCAATTTTTGAAGTAATTCACGTTGATAATATGGTGGAACCCAACAAGTACGCATTGCAGTTTTCAAAGCAGCCCAAATAGTTGGAATAGGATATAATCTTCAATGTCCAGACCACCAAACACATGCAAGACTAGTAAGGCACAAACATCAGCAGGAACAAGTCTCTCCTGAGGATATTGTAAACATGTAAAGCGTTGTTCAGTTTCTAACTCCCAAGTAAGATATATATCAGGAACATATCTACCCTCAAACGGTGGAATATTCAATTTTAGTTTAGGAATATGGTCACGATCTCGTACCTCAAGTGGTGGTGCAGCCCTACCATTGCGATGATATGCATGAGGACGACCTGGTGGTGGTGGTGCTGGTGGTTGCACGTAGTTCTAATTTTGATCAACCTCATCCTCGTTATGGTCCTCCACCTGTGCAGTAGCAGTAGGAGCTACAGAAGCATCAACAGTAGGTACATCGGCACCAGAATTTTGACCAGGCTCAACGGGAACGCGCAATGCTCGTCCCACTTGATTTGGAAGGCTATGTTGTTGTTGTTGTTGATGTAGAGGTGCGACAGGAGCAGCAGGTGGTGGTTGTGGAAGACACGTGAGTACTTCATCGAACTTGGCATCCAACTTGGTGTCAATTGTCTTCTCAATGTCATCAATCCTGTCTAGTGCCTTTCCGAAGGTAGCCATGACGTCTTCCACATGTTGACTCAACATTTGGTCAAATTTATCACAAAGCTCCTTCTTCGTCATGTTCTCCCAGTCAATCTCGTCGGCTTGTGATCCTGCCATGGTTAGCAGCAATAGAAACACACAAGAATATGATCCTACAGACTACTAACAAGTGGTGGTGGTGGGTGCCACAAATCCGTCAAGCAAATCTCAAATTCTTACCAGTTCTTACCCAGCAACAGGCGGTGATCGGCAACCGCTGTGGTCAAAACTCTCAAAGCTTGGATAGAGCGATTACCAGGGAGAGTCAAACGCACGACGTAGATGTATGTGGAGCTGGGAAGGCTTATAATATGGTAGCAACAAGGGTCAGCAATAATCAATCCAGAGATGCAAAGTTGAATAAACGCTCAGCGACGGTACTGTGCTGGTCCTAGGCTAGACCATACTAGAGACGCGAGCCTAGAACACTAAAAAAATCACTGCGCGGCACAAAAACAAGGGAAAAGCGCACTTTGAAAAAAACACTCTTTTTTTTTGCAAAAAATCACTATATTGGCGAGTGTCTCAAAACTCTTCCCAAGTCAAACTAACAGGATAGGCATGAAATTTCTTTGACTAATATTTTTTCCGGAAATCAGGGCAGCGACGCCAAAAGATTGCGACAAAAAATCACTATGATGGCGAGTGTCTCAAAAGACTCAGAAAAGCCTAAAAACAGGATAGGGAAAAAATATTTTCGGCTGCCAAAATTTTGGCCTAAAAACTGCCCGGGGGTCTTTTTTTCGAAACCTACTTAGGCAAGGAAACACGAATCGAAAAATAGATGGATCTTGAAAGCAAACCTAATATGAAAAGAACTCGGATTGGTGGTGGATATATGATGGTAAGATATGGCAACGGTGGTGGTATATGGCAGTAGTGGTGGTATATGCTAGCGGTGGTGGTATATGGATACAGATTGGTGGTGATATATGGATACGTATTGGTGATGGTATATGGATACGAATCGGTGGCGGATAAGTGGTGGTGGTAGATGGCAGGGGCGACGATGATGGTGCGGCGGCGGCGTGACAACTTCTGACCAGAACTCGAAACTCTAAAAGACTAGACGCTAAGACCAGCAACTAGACACGATGATGCAACCGCAAATTCAACAAAGCAAAAACCCTAAAAAGATTATGCAAAGGCTCAGATTGGTTCGTATATGATGAACTAACCCTAATTTTCTGTGTGGCTTTTTCGTGGACTGTAGGTATGAAGAACAAACTTGATCTAAACTATGAAAAACTGTAAAATCTCACCGAGCAACCTGGAAATCTGATACCTCTTGATAGAGGCGAGGGTGTCCCGATGTTTCGATGAGATAGCTATCATTTTCTATGGGAGTTGACCTTGTCGATCCGACTACGAAAGTGCGAGACATCGCGCCTTAGCAATCGCTAAACCAACTTCCGAGGGGTTATTGACCACGCCGAAGCATGATCAACCTGACCACGAGGGTCTATTTCCTGCAAGGAAACGAAGAACAAGCAAGAAACTAAGATTGCAATCTATATATTGCAAATATAAGATGAAAGCTTTATTGATCAAGGTGGGGTTCTGTGATGTCTTTTTCTGGTCGTTGAACACAAATGAAGTACGCGAAGTTGCAGCTATGGCAAACTTTTAATCTAAACAAAACCCAAAGTCTAAACGATGCCCTAAGGGCTGTATATATGGAGGAAAGGGGGGGGGGGATTTCGTGGCCCTTGGAGGAGGGGTCCTAAACCAACGCTAACTCTTGTTTCCCCACACATACGGACTCTAAAAACAACCTATATTCAAGTATTTCGAAATTACATGGGCCTAGCCCAAAAATAAGGTGACGTAGCACCTAGAATAGCCTCTAGACGAAATTTATGAAGTGGCATCTTGTATATTTCGTCCAATGCTTCATGCACTCATTATGGTGGCTTCAAAGTCCTGGAATCATCACTTGTAACTCCGTTCTTGTTCCCCTTGCGCATGCCATCATCTCCATGCTTGAACTTGCTCCAAGGTTCATCTTTCTTGTCCAAGCTAGGCCCTTCATTTGTAAGCAAACCAAATGTATCCAATTTAGGCAGCATCATATTCTCATGAACATTAGAATCATTACCAAGAAATGGATGTTACCTGGTAATTCAATTGGCATGCGCGAGCTCTAGTAATTGGTCCAGTATGTATAGCAGCAAGGGATGTGGGTGTAACAATGGTATTGATGTCCTCATCAGTTACCCTCACAGCATCATAACTGATAATGGCACTAACTTGTCTAATGGTGCTATGAAATAATTTTATCAACGTGAACATATTCGGCTTGATGTTTCATTTGTGGCCCACCCACAGTCCAATGGTCAAGCTGAAAGAGCCAATCAAGAAATCTTGAGAGGCATAAAACCCCGGCTTATGGTCCATTTGCAGAGGATGCCGGGTTGTTGGGTTGAGGAGTTACCTTCAGTGCTTTGGAGTATCAATACTACCCCCAACAGATCTACGGGTTGCACGCCTTTCTTCATGGTTTACGAAGCAGAGGCGGTTCTTCCCAGTGACATCCGTCACGACTCGCCCCGCGTGGCGGCTTATGTTGAAGCTGATAATGAAAAGGCACGATAGGATGCTCTTGACCTCCTGGATGAGGACCGTGACCTTGCGGCGGCTCGTTCAGCAATCTACTAGCAAGATCTGTGTCGATATCATAGTCACCGGGTTAAAACCCGGACCTTTGAAGAAGGCGACTTAGTGCTCCGGCTCATCCAGGATCAAACAGATATGCATAAGTTATCCCCACCTTGGGAAGGGCCTTTTGTGGTCAGCAAAAATCTGAACAACGGATCATACTACCTCATCGATGTTCGAGACCACAAGGACTCACGTAAGTCGGAGGAGGAGACCCGTCGGCCGTGGAATATTGCTCATCTTCGGCCTTATTACACCTGAGCCACTGGCTCTTGTGATGTACATACTTCTACCAATGTATATATTATAATTAGTATAATAAAGCCAGCATCCCTAATAATTCAGGTCCTCTGTCATTTCATTTATGAGTATCTGAGTCTTTATTGTCAATTCATAAGATCACTTGGGGGCTTCCTGCTCACTGAGCATAGCTATGACTACCCTCTTGATCCAGCTTGCACGCCTTGTTGCAAATAACATGGGGGCTTCCTGCTCATTTAGCATAGCTTTGACTACCCTTTGATCCAGCTTATATGCCTTGTTGAAATGACTTGGGGGCTTTCTGCCTAAGTTAAACGGTTACCAAAGAGAACTTGCTATCAAACATATGTAACCTGCCTTGATGGCTTGTTAATAGATCGCTTGGGGGCTTCCTGTTCAATGAACATAGCTATATATTTACCCTTTTGATCGCCTTGGACGCCAGGTGTATTCACGAAAACTCCGAGTTATCCTGCCTTTGTATGTCTGCCGCTCCGACCAAGTAATCCTGGAATGACCCGCCGTACTCTTGACAGTCAATCTTTTTAAAGACCCTGAACTTGTCAAAGTTAAAATGGCGGTTGGTCGTGTGAGGCCTGGCTTATAGGTTTGAATAAAGTATTAGCTCAGTGGTCGGGCGACCCTTGAATAGCACTTGTTATTGAGGTTTGGTAGCCTATGACAGCCTTGTTTTTTCTGGTTTGTTGTTTCATTTGAACATTATTTGAGTTCATCTAATTTTACCATATTGACATATGGTTTAAAACGATTCAGGCCATGTAGCCTTAATCCTTATGGCTCATATTTGAGAGTATCTAAGGTTTTTGATAACCCGTCCTGGCTTTGGATGATAAGTCGTCAGTATGCTTTGATTATGCACTTGGAGCTCTGCTCTCTAAAATTTTCTAGGTTGATACCCTTGCTGCATATGGCGTGGTAAGCTGGCGGTATGAACAAATATAACAGGTATGTTATTTGTTTATTCTATGAATATGCGAGGTTTTGATAACCCGCCCTGGTTATGGACTATACAGTCACCAGCGACTTTTATATTGGACATCATGATCCGCCCTGGGGTAAACCGCCAGGTCATATGTTATCTGCTTGTGTGCAGGGAGTATGATGAATATGACTCGTCTGACTGATAATATTAAGAGCAGAAATGGCAGATCTTTCCATATCAAGATCGGCGGTTTAAAATGTTATGACAAATAAACATGCACGATGGCATGGCAGATCATGGTTTTCAACTGGCCTATTACAAGGCGTCATATGGCCCAAAAGAATAAGTTTTTTTGTTGTGCACAACTGCTATATGGCAAGTCGACAGCCGGGTCGTGGTTCACTGTCCCTGGTCTTGGCGTGTTGAAGGTCCCGGGTCTTCCTGTACCGGTTCTTCTTCTTCTTCATCCATTGGCTGGAAGTCAGATGTGGCCCAGTTGATCCCAGTCAAAACTCTAAATACAGCTTCATCATCTATACGGCTTGACGGGTCAATATCAGGAGTGAAGGTACGCTTACGTGTTGGCGGGATAAGGTCCACGGTTTCATGAACCGGTGCCTTCACTTTAGCATTTTCAGCATCATGAAATTATGATACTTGGAGAGATCAGTTTCCTCGGCCAATTTGCTTGCCAAAGGACGCATCTCCCTTACTATACTGGTGAAGTTGTCGGCACTGAAGGGAGACCCATCTTCTTTTAAGCTAGGGCAGCCGGTGGCTAGCTCTTCCGGGTTAAGTTCTACTTGCCATGCTTTTGCCCGGCTCAGTGCGGTGATGGCACCGGCTCTGGCGGCTGATCGCTTTAATTCTTCAACCCTTTGTGGCAGCACGGACAACTTTTCCAACACTTCCTTGATGAGGGAAGGTGGTTGTTTCTTATGGGAGGCAGCATAAATAACCCGTTGAGCACAAGTGTACAACTGCTCCAAAAGGGTATATACAACTTTAAGCCTTATGCGCATGTCTTGACCTAGCTTGGAGCTTCTAGAGCCTGCATTACCAAAGATATTTGTAAACTGGCTCAATGGTTGTTCAATACTAATGATGCAAGATTAAAGTACAATATTACTTACCAAAGATGGTCGTTGTCATGCTGTTGATTTGATACTTTAAACCGGACAACTCATCAGTTACCGGTTTAAGGGCAACTTTGGCATCTTCTGCTCTTTTCAATAGAGCCGCTTTCTCGGAGTCCCAGCTGGTTCTCTCAGTGCTAAAATCTTTTTTCAACTTCTCAATATTTTCTAAGGAGGTTGTCAGTTCTTCCTTGGCCATTGAAGTTTCTGCTTGTTGGGATTGGATATTTTGCCTCAGATCCACCACTTGAGATTCTTTCATGTTCAATTCAGCCTACAAGATAAGGTGAGTCAGCAGCAGTATATGGTTATGATAATCACTTTATTTGAAGTCCCAAGCACAATACAAGTATTTTACTTGGAACTTGGGGGCTAATGTACATTGCTCTTTTGAAGACAAATCTCTAAATGACCCGGCTAAAGTTCTTCAACTGCAGCCAGTTCAGGGGGGGCTACATATTTGGATTTTATTCGTAATTATGGTGATAAGTACCGGCTTAGCCATGCTGATTAAGCCGGCCCTTGGGGGCTACATGTGAGAAATTGAGCACTACTATTTGAAGTCCCGGTTTAACTTGTCAGTTTAAGCCGGCCCTTAGGAGCTACATATGCGAAGTTAAGAACTTCAAATTAAAGTCCCGGTTTCAGCTATGTAGCTTAAGTCGGCCCTTGGGGGCTACTCGTTTTGATTCTGCACCTACAGAATGCTATGACAAGATTGATGAGGCTATCTAAAGTCTACAACATATTCAATTCTATCATATCCAGTAGACTTGGCGGCTGGTAGAGATATACTTATATGGAAAAGATTGTAGTGATTACCTCAAAACGCTCCTTCATGAGGTTGACCATGCCGGCCTCAAAGTCACAGCTTGAGTGAAGGCGGTTTAGATATCCTGAATGAATCTCTTGAGCACTAAACTGGGCATAGCTTTCCAAGTCCAATTTCAACTTGCCCTTATGAACAGCTGGAATTTCTTCTTTGGCGATGTGCTTGGATAAGACGGTGGGGTTGCCTAGCTATCCCAGTAACTATTACGTCTCTAGTTTCTTGAGCCGGCTGAGCGGGACTGGGCGGTTTAGCATTCTCTGGGTCAACATTCATGGATGCCATGGTGACAGGGCGCTCTTCTGGCGGCGGATCATCCATGGCTGCTTCAGAAGTTTGGTGAAAAGACTTAGACATTGTCTGTTTCTCCGGGTCAGCAACCTTGGGATCTTTGGCTGGTTTATTAACTTTCAGCTTCTTGATGGGTTTGTCCATAACACTGAAAGTAAAACACATGATGAGATTAGTATACCAATTGAATAAGGTATTAAAGCAAGAAGGTTTAAGTGTTCTCACCCAGGAACATTCTTCAATAGAGGAACCCGAGTCCGAGTGGAATCACTAGATGAAGAGTGAGAGGTTCCCTGATAGTTTGAATCAGAAGGGTTAAGAGGTTGTCGAATAAGACCCGCCTTGGGAAAAGCTAAGTCAGAAATCTATGAAACCTCTGGACGGCGCTTGCGAGGAGCCGGCGTGTTGGGTAAGCCGGAGGAGAGAATCCCACCGCCGATGTTCCGGGTTGTGCGGTGAGCTTCATGCTGCTGCTTCTTCAAAAGAAAGTTGGGATCCAAATAAGCTAAAGGGTGAGAAAACCTTACTTTCCGGCTTGCTTGTCGAACTTTCTGTCTTGGCAAATGTTCTGAGCCAGAGGAGAGTATAATTACCTCTTCATCGTCTGCACGGCTGGCCACCGCATCATCCTGATAGTGATCATTATCAATAAGATGTACAAAAATGAGCCAAGTGAGTCAAGTTTTAACTCCGACTCATCATTATCATTGAAGTCAAATAACTTGGAGGGGTTGGTCTTCTTCTTGGCAGGCTTTTTAGGAGCCTTATTCTTTGTCTGGGTCTTCTTCGCCGATTTTTCCTGAAGTTTCTTCTTCCAGAAAGAAGAGTCGGCCCGTAAAAATCACATGGCTAAGAAAATAATTCAAGGGAAGATGATTAAATTGGAAATGGTTTAAATACATACAGCCGATGGCTTGTTGAGAACACAGAAAGGATTGAACCCTGTTTTGCTACAATCTGCCAAGCTCTCGTTCAGCAGGGATTTGGGATGTCTTCATCAGTTAGCTCTATCTGGCAGTGGCGTTGGGGATCTTTGACATCTCTAGTGTACTCGCACATTAAGCCGGATCAGCGGCTTAATGGCAGAATTCTCCATGCGACCCATCAGCGAACCAAATCGATGCCAGTCAAACCATTAGCCATTAAAGCTCTAATCTTTGAAAAGATGGGCATATACTTGGCACGTTCGCTTGTACTGATCCATTCCGGGAGGTGGTGCCTGTTTCTAAGCCGGTTTTTATGGAAGCCTGGCTAGGGATTTTCACCCTCTGGAGATGTATCTTGATAGTAGAACCACGTCTGATTTCAGTCTTTTGGATGACTGGGAAGCTTGGCAGTAGGAAATGTAGCTTCTTTCCGCCTCTGAATCGAAATGCCATCTACTTCTAGGCTGGGCCCGTCCGTGAACTCGGTCTGCCGGTTCAAATAATAGAATTCCCTGAACAACTGTCACGCCCAATATGCGACCCTATCTAAGAGGAACTCGAAGGTCCCACCATGGATAGACCCGCATATTGAAACGCTTTTACAAGGTGGATATCATTACATCAACATTACATCATAGATGGGGATACATACAAAAGGCATACAATGCCACATGAATACAACAACACATCATACAGAATAGCAACATCCGTCTACGGATGAAACACAAACAGAAGCTCAAAAGACATCCACCCTGCTAGCCCAGGCTGCCGACCTGGAACCTATCCCCTGATCAAAGAAGAAGCAGAAGAAGAACTCCAAAACAAGTAGCATCGCTCTCACGTCATGATCATCGCAAAACCTGTACCTGCAACTGGTGTTGTAGTAATCTGTGAGCCACGAGGACTCAGCAATCCCATTACCATGGGTATCAAGACTAGCAAAGCTTAATGGGTAAGGAAGGGGTAAAGTGGTGAGGTTGCAGCAGCGACTAAGCAAGATATGGTGGCTAACTTACACAAATAAGAGCGAGAAGAGAAGCAACGGAACGGTCGTGAAGCTAGCAATGATCAAGAAGTGATCCTGAACCCCTACTTACGTCAAACATAACCCAGAAACCGTGTTCACTTCTCGGACTCCGCCGAAAAGAGACCATCACGGTTACACACGCGGTTGATGCGTTTTAGTTAAGTCAAGTGTCAAGTTCTCTACAACCGGACATTAACAAATTCCATCTGCCACATAACCGCGGGCACGGCTCTCGAAAGATAATACCCTGTAGGGGTGTCCCAACTTAGCCCATTATAAGCTCTCACGGTCAACGAAGGATATTCCTTCTCCCGGGAAGACCCGATCAGTCTCGGAATCCTGGTTACAAGACATTTCGACAATGTTAAAACAAGACCAGCAAAGCCGCCCGATGTGCCGACAATCCCGATAGGAGCTGCACATATCTCGTTCTCAGGGCAACACTGGATGAGACTAGCTACTAGTAAAACCAGCCCTCAAGTTTCCCCAAGGTGGCCCCGCAGGCAGCTCGGTTTGGACCAACACTTAGAGAAGCATTGGCCCGGGGGGGCTGAAATAAAGATGACCCTCGGGTTGGCCGACCCAAGGGAAGGGTAATAGGTGAGGCAAATGGTAAAACCAAGGTTGGGCCTTGCTGGAAGAGTTTTATTCAAAGCGAACTGTCAAGGGGGTCCCATAAATCACCCAACCGCGTAAGGGACGCAAAATCAAGGAACATAACACCGGTATGACGGAAATTAGGACGGCAAGAGTGGAACAAAACACCAGGCATAAGGCCAAGCCTTCCACCCTTTACCAAATATATAGATGCGTTAATTTAATAAGAGATATTGTGATATCCCAACAAAGTTCATGATATCCATGTTCCAACATGGAACAAACTTCATCTTCACCTGCAGCTAGCAACGCTATAAGAGGGGCTGAGCAAAGTGGTAACATAGCCAAACAACGGTTTGCTAGGAAGGGTGACAAAGGTTAGAGGTTCATGGCAATTTGGGAAGCTTGATAAGCAAGTGGTAGGTAACACAGCATAGCGATAGAACGAAGCAACTAGCATAGCAATTATAGTAATGAGATCCAAGGTGATGGTCATCTTGCCTGAAATCCCACTAGGAAGGAGAACGAGTCCATGAAGAAGATGAAACCACGAAGACGAACCAAGCGTAGACGAACGAATCCTCACGATCGCAACGAAACGGGAACTATCGAGAAGAAGCACACAACATGGTAAACACCCCACACATGAACAAGGCATGATGCTCAACCAAGTATGATGAATGACAAGGCTATATGATGCTACTCATGGCAAGAGATGATGCATACAAGAGCACACAACCAAGCAAGTTTAAATGAGGCCGGATACAACATATAACAATTCCGGTAAGTCCTCATATGCAAATTTAGAAAGTGGTCCAGATCTGAATAAACCTTATGTTCAAGTTTTTAAACAGCAAGTTAAGATGCACCAAGATGATCTACACGAAATTCTAGTCAAGTTACATATAAGGTTCATTTAGTTCGGAGCTACGGCCTAGAAGATATGGGCAAAACAAGCTAAACATGGCATTGATGTAAAATGCATCCAAACATCAAGCAAACAGCTCAAAACAAGGATGAAACATGATAAGATGAAACTACATGCAATTCTAAGCAAGTTTCATATAGAGTATGCTCAAAACGGAGCAACGGTGCAACACATACACTCCAAACAATATATAGCAACAATCTGTCCATAACAGCAATTAGGCATCTTGCAAGCACCAAAACAATATGCTACAACACCCCATCATGAAAACAAAAGGCATGGACATGATTTACAGGTAAAGAATTACAAAACATGAACACTGAGCTATCTCCAGAAATCACTAGAACATGCTCAAAAGGACATGGCAAGACTGCAAATAATAACAGATTCACAGACTTAGCAGAAAAAACACTGGGCATGACAGAAATAACATCAGGTTGCAATGTTTAGAGCTATCAAACAACATGTTACAGCAAGCTATCATGGCAAACTAGAGCATGGAATGCTAGTACTAAAGACAAAGAACACAACTCCCTTACTGAACTCCAAAGATCAACATAAAACATGGTAGCATACATGCAAACATGGCAAATGATATGACAGATTCAGACAGTGAATAACAGCACATGGCAGGAACAACAATAATTAGGCATGTTGGTGAGCTTGTACCACTCACTACAGAGCATTACATGGCATGGCAAGGAGACCAACAGTAAGAGGGCACAATTATGAAGCTAAGCATGGCAAGAGCAAGACCATAGGGTACATGGATCACTAGCAAAACACATGGCAAAACTGAACTTCATGTTAACAGGCTAACAGAAACATTATTTAGCAATTTGAGAGCATAATATGTACAACAAAACATCCTTAGTGAACATATCCATATTATGCATAGAACTCATGGTAGCAGCAGGTTTACATAGCAACAAAATATAACACACTCAGACTTAGCAGAAATGACTTAAGTCACAGAAATCAGCAACATCACGGAGGCTACTTTGCATGCTTGTGCTAGTCACCACATAGATCACAAAAATACAAGACAAGCACCACTGTAAAGATGGCATGATGTAGATCAAAACACATGTAGATCTCATGCTCATAGGATGCACACACAAAATGCAACGAAAAAGACAAATCACCAAGTTCTGATAACAGACAGCAGTTAACATCATATAGCACTTTTGCAACGATGATTAGGGCATCCAGATGATCTCAAACAAGCATCGCACAATGGAACAAAATGAAGAGAAACTCACAGTGAACACTTTGATATATTAAAAGCACAAATCAGAGCACCGAGCACGAAGTTACAACAGGTCAAAGATGCACACATAATATGAGTTTTCAGGGACTTAGACGAAAATCACCTCACGGGTAAAGGGACGGGACGGTCCCGGGACGAGGAGATCCGGGACGGGCGCAGCGTTTGGTTCGGGACCGGGTGGATCTCATCCCACCCGGCCGGATCTAGGACGGGGCGGCCGCCGGCGGGCTTCTCCGGCGAGGAGGCGGCAGCCGGAGGTGAGGGCGCGAGGTGGGAGGCGCGGGGAGTCGGGGCCGGCCGGATCCGGGTGGCGGCTCGCCGGATCCGCGGCGAGGCGGCGGCGTACGGCGCGGGAGGTGGAGCCGGCGAGTCCGGCGGGCGGCGGAGCGGGGCGCCGGCGCTCCGGCGACGGGGAAGGCGGGCGGCGGAGGAGCGCGCGGGCGGCGGAGGCGCGGCCGGGCTCGGGGGCCCGTCCCGGGCCTGGCGGGCCAGCGGCGCGGGGGCTGCGGGCGCGCCACGTGGCAGGCCCCCATTGGCTGCGGGCGGAGGCGGCGATGCGTGCGGCGCGGACGGACATGTCCGGTGGCAGCGGAGGGCGATTTTTAGGGTTTGGACTGCGGAATTTCGGGGGGAGGCACATATATATAGGTAGAGGGAGCTAGAAGAGTCCAAATGAGGTGCGGTTTTCGCCCACACGATCATGATCGAACGACCGAGAGCATGGATGGGGTTTTTCTGGGTTATTGGGATGATTTGGAGGGGTGTTGGGCTGCACAAAAGAGAGGGGTTTCGGGCTACGCGGTTAACCGTTGGGGCATCAAACGACCTCCAAATGGAACGAAATTTGACGGGCGGTCTGCCGGTGCTATACCAAGGCCACTCGGCAAACGTCGGCCCATTCCGAGAACATTTTTCTCCCCCTCACGAAACAAGGTCTGAGAGGGGCGACGGGTGCGTGCGAGAGTGAAAGGGCTCGGAACGGACAACGGAGAGAACCGGGAAACCCGAACAGATGCAAGTTTTGAAAAACATGCAGATGAAATGCAGATGATGACATGGCAGAATGCAACACGCAAGCAAACGACATGGCGACGACGGCGAATAAACGGAAGACACCTGGCGCATCGAATCCGGGGCGTTACAACAGCTCTATAGTGGGCTCCTGTTGAAGGTATACTTCACAAAACACTTGGAAATTACAAATGTTTGAAACGGAATTGGGCCTGATGTCTTGAGGATGGAGTTTGAAGAAATGCAGCACGTCATGGAATTTTTTTGAGCCGGGTGGGGTAAACCCCCGGAGCATGTGACCAGTAAAGATGATGACTTCGCCCTCTTTGGGTTTAGGGATGGTTTCTGTTCCTGGGCCCTTTAGTGAATGATAACTTTTGCGGCTGGGACGCTCACTTGCACAAGTTCAACAAATGTTTGCTCGGTGACCCGGGAGGCGACCCAGTTGCATGAGGTTACAATTATGGTCATTGTTGACGAAAGCCTACAAAAGAAGATAATACCAGTTTAAGATTATGCTGTTAAGCCAGCCTATTATCAAGGAGTAAGTATGTTATGCAAGGTCGGTTCATAGGCAGAAGGATAAGTGCTATAAATATTAACATGGTTCTACCGGAAGACAATGCCGGGTTATACGGATTGTGAACAGATACTGGCGGCTTAAAAGGGGACTAGTGGTATATGGTGGGTTACAGTTTATCATTTAAGCCGCCCGAACAGTTGCCATATTTCAGATCTATAAGTGAGGATTTGCTAAGTCTTGGAAAAACAGATTCCATAGATTGATGCTGTGATTTTGGTCTGCAGTAGTGCAGAAAAAGAAATAAAATCTAAACCTAAGGTGGCGGTAGCAGAACAACTCTTATGCGTAGATCCGATTTTTGTATAGAGGGAGGATCTTCTTCGATTGAAAAAGAATGCTAACGGTTACCACACAAATTTGGTACCGTATTCAGATCAACTACGCGACTGAGAAAGAAAAATGAGGAACGGTGAAGAACGCCGATGAACGACGAAAACCCTAATGCAGATCTGCTATAGGGAAAGTGAGTACTTACTAAGGTTGAGGAACAGCGGAGGCGTGCCGCAGTGCTCTGCTCTGATCAGGTCGATGCAGCAGCTGGAGTTGAGGACGCTAGATGGAGGCGGCAGCGGCGGAGCTTGAGTTGGCCGAGGCGTCGCGAGGAAGAAGACGGAGACGAGGGGGCAAGGTAAAAATGAAAAGGAGGACCCCCTATCCCTGTTTATAAGGAGATGGATAAATGGCATGCACGGGAATCGAGGAGGCCGAAAAAATGATTATGTGGCTACACGGACGCCTCGATTTTTGGGAGGTCCATTAAAGATAAAGATCTGTTGAGATGTTCTGGGCTTCGCGCGAAGTTAATGTGAGATGATGTCATGGCGGGTTAGCGCAATTCTGAGATGTGACATCATGGAGGGTTGCAATGAATTGGTAAAAATTGACGATGGAAGATTCTACTGAGTCAAGTACTGAAGATTGATGTGAACAAGTTCAAATCAACCCGGGGCCTAATGTTGGGGATATAACTATTGATTATAACCCTCCCAGGAGGGGCCGGGTCATGCAGCAGGCGGCTTAACAATGAAGAAGCCTGACGAGGCCCAAGAGGGCGAGAAGATGGCGGTTCATGAAGCAGGCTTACTGAAGGCCCAAGATCCAGAGGCGACTTAGGGCCCAAAGAGATGAGCCGCCATATGTTTATCTTATATTGTAAGGTGTGACACCCAAGTTTTTATTTGGATTTTTCAAAAGATTTTATTTGACTTGAAGGGAGTGATTTAATTTTTTTTTCTTCAAGAGAACTCTCACTCTCAAATATTTTTCTTTATGGCAAATTTTTTATTTGAATTCACCCAAGATCCTCCTTTGGTCTTGGAGGTTCTTGCTTTTCATTGGACTCAAGACAAAATGTTTTTCATTTGAGAAAATAACCTTTGAAATATTTTTGAGGATGCACTATGGCTGGAAAGTCCTTTGCCACTTTCAACTATTCCTTCTTGCCATGGCATAAGTGCAAATCCTCTCTCCTAACCTTTCCCTCACCTCTGGATCATGATTTGCATCAAATCCAGCAAGTTGAACCCCCCCATGTATTTGTTTTCCATTCAAATTCTATTCAAATAAATTTCTGTCTTCTCTTATAGCACTTGGAGATTTACAAAGGAACTCCTTTTTCTGTTTGGACTTTTACCACCAAACTTCTTTCTCCTCCTAGTCCTTTGAACCCTCAACCTAGAACCATGAAGATCCACTGGTCTCCAGTTCAAAATTTTCAAACTACATCAGCTGCAAGTTTGGACCAGATTTGGCAAATTTGGTGAAATTCATTCAAAACCTTCTCCAAAAACTCCAAGTAAATTCATGCAGCCCCTGGGTGCTTTGAGTGATCATCTCACCAAGTTACAGCTCCAGAAAAATTTATCTCTTTACCAAAACCTACTGTCGAACACCTGCAATGCTTGGTCACTGTCAAGATTCAGTAAGTTCAGAGTTCAGTCAAGTGGCTGCTGTCGTTTTCTTCAGAAACGGGCGTCGATCTCGCCAGTACCCTCCCGTCGCCTTGCTCCTCGTCCTCGCCCTCTCGTTCCTGCACCGCGCGAGTGCCTGGCATCTTGCGGGCGTCGGCGACGAGCAGCAGAAGGTGCGCCGCCCCGTGACCGACGCCGGCGGCGGCTTTGCGGACGCCAACGGGAGACACGGCGCCGCCGACTCCACCCAGCGCCGCCCAAACCACCGGAGCCCGCCGCGTGGCCATCCACTCCCCCGAATGCGCTGCCGCTCTCGTCGTGAACCCCAGGGCGCGGAGCGCGCTCTCTGCCGCCGTTGAGCCCGTGCGGTCACCTCACCGTGGACCGACGCCATTACGCCAGGGCCAGCTCCGTTTAGCTGCAAAACGAGTCCCGTAACATCCACTGATGCTGCTCGACCGCTCAAACCCCCTGCCAACCCACTGCTCCGTCGTAATCGCTCGCCGGAGATTCTCCGTTCACGGCCACCCCGTCGATCTGCCTATAAATAGGGGCCCCGAGCTTCAACTCGAGCACCCACCAGCCCTACACTTCCCCTAGAGCACGCCCAGCCACTGGAAGAGCCACGAGGGGGTCTCCTTCCTCGACTCCGGCCGCCGCGATCCGCCACGGGATCCAGCCCGATTCGCCCCCCGTGTGTGCTCCGCAGCCCCCATTCTCTTGCCAGTAGCTTCTCCTTGCATCACCCGTTCTGACCCGCGCCTCAATTCGTACTTTGCAGCCCTCCACCGGAGTTCCCCAACCTCACCCGAACCGCCGTCCGCCGGAGATAGTGTCGCCGTCGACGTGGTGCTCCCCGTTGGACGAGTCCACCACCCACCGACGCGGAAGAAGACACTGAAGCTCTTGGTACCCTCCGTTTCTCCTAACTCGCCGTGGTTCGACGCCGGCGTCCACCGCCGTCTTCGGGCGCCGGCGAGCTTTCAAACCTGACATGCGGGCCCCGCGTGTCAGCCTCTGTTTTATTTCCCCGAACCGTTTTCTGTTGGCGCCTTCGGGCAAAATACGTTTTCTCCTTGCGCTTGCGCATTCCCAGCCGAAGCGTTTTCTGTTTTCTCAGTTAAAACCCTGGAACTTTTCTGTTTCATTACAGAAAGGTCCCTGGACAGAAACCTTTATAACTTTTTAATGAAAAGGTATTTTTGAGTGATTCTTTTTCTGTCAATCTCCAAATTTTGTCTAGTTTTTTATGGGATTTATTTGAAAAATATTTGGCAAAGTTTCTGTGCATGTGTTGGTTTTCACGTTAGTACCCCGTTTCGTGATTGCCGTAGGTTCCGGGAGAGGGGACGGAGCCGCGAACTTCGCCGAGCTAGACTCCGACTTCTCCGAACCAGGCAAGCATGTTTGAACATTTGATATGGCAGATGTTTTGCATGTTCATGTGAAAGTTTGTGCGTGGCATGTGAGTGTCGATAAATACCCCGTTGCTTGTAAGGCAACGACCCGGTTGTTCCGAAGTTGCGATGACCTCTGATGAGAGGTGGCCTAATCATGTAGTGACATGAAGGGCAGCAAGGTGGTACTGTTGTAGCATGCCAGCCTTGCGTCATCCGACTCTTTTCGACGTTAACATGGTTGGAGCCACGTTATCGATCTTTTCCCGCATGTTCCAAAGTTGCGATGACCTCTGATGAGAGGTGGCCTAATCATGTGGTGACATGAAGGGCAGCAGGGTGGTACTGTTGTAGCATGCCAGCCTTGTGTCATCCGACTTTTCCGACGTTAACATGGTTGGAGCCGTGTTATCGTCCCTTCCCCTTTCCGTGCTACCACATGTCTCATTGCCAGGATACGGTTTAGTAAGTTGGTAACCTCTTTCCGTGTACACACCAAACAGAGAGGCCGGGATGATGGTACCTTGGCCCAGGATTAAAGCCAGTCATTCGGTCAGGGGGCATGGGTGTTTCCGGTTGGGACCGAGAGGGGGGGCACCCCCTTATAGCGCGCGTATAGAAATTTGATCCCATGCTACGCGAGGTTGTAGCCTCCCCGACTCAGGGTTTTTCCTGAATGTTGCCGAGGGTGATCCCTGGCTTCGGATGGTTAAATTGGGTGTGTACTGGTTAGACGTGTTCCTTCCAGAACACCGTAGACGGAACTAGTTCCCGTGACTACTGAAATCCGTTGGCTGTGGTTAAGTACAAACTCTGCAGAGTCAATTCTTTACAAATCATCGTATCCATGATCAGTAATGTAGACTTTATATCCAAATCTATCCGTGTGAAAACTTGCCCCCGGTGAACAAGCTCAAGTGGTAAATTCAATTTCATTGTTATCCCTGTGGATGGACTAGCATTATATTTGTCTCGTGCTTGTGATAAATTATATTCCTGAACTATTGTATTGTTGTGTTACAATATAAGCCCTTTATGAGACGTCGCGCAGACGTCCGACTGCGGCATGCACTGTCTTTACTTTCTGTTATAAGCCCTTTATGTGGTGTCGCCCCGATGCCCGACTGTGGCATTATTGTTCTGCATTTTCCGCTCGAGGAGTCTTTCAGACACTCGTTTGGCACCTGTATTATTATTCCGCATTTTCCGCTCGAGGAGTCTTTCAGACACTCGTTTGGCACCTGTATTATAATTCCGCATTTTCCGCTCGAGGAGTCTTTCAGACACTCGTTTGGCACCTGTATTATCGTTCCGCATTTTCCGCTCGAGGAGTCTTTCAGACACTCGTTTGGCACCTGTATTATTATTCCGCATTTTCCTCTCGAGGAGTCTTTCAGACACTCGTTTGGCACCAGTATTACTATTCTGCAGTTTCCGCTCGAGGCGTCATTCAGACCCTCGCTTGGCACCCAGTATTTATTATCTCTGTGTCTGATCGCACTGGTTAACTTTTTCATGTGCTCCATGTTTGCATTTGTTATACCTTATGTCCGAACTGTCTTGCGAGTACTTTCATAGTACTCACCTGGCTTGTTGATTTGGCCAGATGTTGACGAAGGCGATCTCTTGGATGAAGAGTTTGATAGCGCGTCCGACGCCTAGAGGAGTCCCAGTCAGTCCTGCGCGATCCCGGATATTGGTCACTTGTATCGTTTACGCTTCCGCCACCCGCAATAAGTCTTCTCGGGCCTCACTCCGACGCTCGAAGAGTTGTAGTATTCTGGAATCATGTCACTCGCTTCGCGATGATATTTCCACCACCATTATTATCGTGAGTTAGAAGTTTGCCACCCTATCCGCCGTATTGTTTTATTGGCATGCATGTAATAAATTGTTGGGCAGTCTCTGCTCAACTTTGTATTATATTTAGTACTCCTGGTATTTTTCTTCTGTGACCAATGTATTGTCTATCAGTGAGAAGGAATTCTTCCTCGCTGGTCCGTAGCAGGGATTGGTTTCTCAATAATTATTTTATTGAAAAACCGGCCGTGACAAGCTTGGTATCAGAGCCAGGCTGACTGTAGGAAGCCACTAGGTGCGATCGCTAATCGGTTATTAGCGTCTTTAGTGCTTCTTCAGCATTTTGCAATTGTAGCTATTTTCTGTTGGTCATCATAAAATTTATGACATGACTACTCAGAATTTTTGCCTACTTTTGTAGATGGCTGGCAGCGGCTGTGAGAATCGAGTGTTCACCAACGTGCCTGAGGGGTTTGTCAAGCTCCTCGTCTCCATCACCAAGCTCGCGATCGGGCCAGCAGCTCGCCCGGAGTTCACCCTCTATCAGCACAAGCTCAGTGACGACGTGTCTATGCACCAGGCTGTGGTGCAATTCAGGGGAGGACGATCTGCTGCTCGCCATTTCTGTTTTACGGGAAGGGCCATGCCTACGGAGAGGCATGCCATGCAGATGGCTGCCCGTGAGGCGATAGCTCGCCTTCGGGACATCCTTCCTACGATGAAGACTCGTCGCTACCGCCACCTCCCATGCCATGTGCCTTACACCAGCCACTATGCGTTCGCCTGCCATCGGGGAGAGCGAGATGAAGCCATCGAGATGGTTGTGGAGTATCTCAAGGCTCTGGAGGAGTCTTTCGACAACCTCGTAGATGATCTTGTGGCTGCCCGCATGGACTTAGTCCGGGGCGGTCCTGCCAGCAGGAAGGAGCTTCTCCACACGGCGCCGCCTCTGACATTCGTCTCGTCTTCAGCCTCGTATGCACCGGCCGTTTTGGCCACCGCTCGCCGTCTGCCTACCACTGAGGAGTTCGACCGAGTCATCGCTCCTACTCCAGTCAGAGCCGCACCGCCTGCCGCACGCGCTCCACCACCAGTCGCCCCCGCACCATCACCGCAGCGCAGCGTCGCACGCCAGGAACCAGCTAGAGAGGAGGAGGTTGATTCTCCTGGACCGCTGAGCCTTGCCATCGGCAAGGGGAAGGAGATCTTCACCATCTCCGACTGAGAGCACCGAGTAGCCGCGTGTTATGCCTGCTTGTATGATGTGTTGTTTTTATCTGTACGCTAGTTTGTATTGGTGTGTTTGCTGCCTTCCGGAGTAGTACGCTAGTTTTTAATAACATGTCAGGATTGTGTACGCGCATCCTGAGTGCTGTATCTTGTGTTTGCTTTCGCATGTAAGATTTGTGTTGAGCACTTCTTCTCCGTGAAAATCATTTGTGTTTCTTGAAAACCTTGAAGCCTTTTTGATTATTGCCTTTGCAAGGGTTTTCCTGCGCTACACGGTTTTTCTCATGGGTTTTGCAAATGATACCCCAGACTGGAAAAATGTCTCGCCCTTGGACTCGCTCTATGCCCAATCAGCCAGAAGAGGTTTACGGAACACAGACCAGCAACAATTTCACTCAGGGTCAGTCCAGCCAACAGGACAACAAAGCGGCACTATCTCAAGTATGCCGTCTCTTCGAGCAAAGCCAGCAACAGCACCAGGAGATGATGAACCATGTCATCAATATGGGAAACCACCGTGAACCCTATCAACCACATTCCAAGTTATCTGAGTTACAGAAGACTCGCCCCTCAACTTTTGCTCACACCGACAGGCCACTGGAAGCCGATGATTGGCTTCGCGAGATTGAAAGGAAACTAATTATCGCTCAATGCTCAGATCATGAGAAGGTGCTTTATGCGCCACACTACCTTACTGGAGCAGCCGCAGCATGGTGGGAAAACTTCCTACACATGCACCCCAGGGAACACAACATCACCTGGGAAGAATTCAAGGAAGGCTTCCATGGGGCACACATTCCCAGGAGCATCCTAAAGATCAAGAAGAGAGAGTTTGATGACCTGAAGCAAAGAGGCATGACCGTCACAGAATACAACGGCCAGTTTACCCAACTGTCTTGTTATGCCTACGACGAGCACATGACAGAAAACAAGAAGATGGAAAAATTCTTGGACGGCCTGGCACCAGCATTAAGATGCCAACTGATTGTACACACCTTTCCGGATTTTAAGACGCTGGTGGACAAGGCCATCACCCTGGAGAATGAGCGCCGTAGTCTGGAAGATATCCGCAAGCGGAAGAGGGACAAGACGACTCTTGCCCGCAGCAACCGAGGCAAGACTGAGGTCCCAAGGACAGACACGAGGAGATCCACGACTACTGAGCCAAGACCCGTCAGACAATTTCATGCCAGAGACAAGGAGTTCACATACCGTCCAGGGGTCACCTGCTATGCTTGTGGTCAACGAGGGCATTATGCTAAACAGTGCCCGAAGCCAAGAGACTCGGCACCCAAGCCAAACAATGGTGGAAACAATCCAGCCCCCAAGCGCAACAACTTCAATCCCAGCAACAACCACAGGAAGGGTCACTTGAACCATGTGACCAGGGAAGAAGCGCAGAATGCCCCAGACATCGTGCTCGGTACGTTCCCTGTCAACACAGTACCTGCCACGGTTCTGTTTGATTCTGGAGCTTCCCATTCGTTCGTTTCGAAGAGTTTTGTTTCGCAACATGGTTTTCCGATACTCCCCTTGGAAAAATCTATGATCATCAAGTCCCCCGGAAATAAGCAAATTGCTCAGGGTTACTACCAAGGAGTGGTCATTGAGTTCGAAGGACTACCATTCCACGCGAATCTCATCGTGTTGGAAAGCAAAGGACTGGATGTCATTTTAGGAATGGACTGGTTGACCACCAACAAAGGATTCATCGACTGTTTCAATCGGACAGTGATTCTCACTCACCATCACGACAAGACTATAAGAGTTTCCGCTCAAGAAAGGCCCCGATCACCGAAACCAAAACTGAACAAGATGGACATCGCAGAATTAAGAAAAGTGCCAATGGTATGCGAGTTCCCTGATGTGTTCCCGGAAGAACTACCAGGTATGCCACCAGACCGAGAGATCGAATTCAGCATTGAATTAGCACCTGGCACCGCTCCCATTTATAAGAAGCCGTATAGAATGGCACCCTCAGAATTGGTGGAGTTGAAGAAGCAGATAAAGGAATTACTGAACAGGGGTTTATACGAGCCAACTCCTCACCATGGGGTTCACCCGTATTGTTCGCCAAGAAGAAGGATGGGACACTGAGACTATGCATAGACTATCGAGCCCTCAATATGGTCACCATCAAAAACAAATACCCGATGCCACGGATAAATGATTTGTTTGACCAGCTCGCACAAGCTAAAGTATTTTCAAAGATTGATTTGAGATCAGGATACCATCAACTGAAGGTACGAACAGAGGATATCCCCAAGACAGCATTCACTTCCAGATATGGGTTATACGAGTTTACGGTGATGCCGTTTGGACTAACAAACGCCCCCGCATATTTCGTCCACCTCATGAACAAAGTATTCATGAAATTCATGGACAAATTTGTGGTGGTATTCATTGACGACATTCTAGTTTACTCAAGGACACCAGATGAACATACTGAGCACCTCAGGATTGTTTTGGGAGAATTGAGGAAACATCAGTTGTACGCCAAATTTAGCAAATGCGAATTTTGGCTAAGACAAGTTGGTTTCTTGGGCCATATTTTGAACCAAGAAGGCGTGGCCGTAGACCCAGAAAAAGTCAAGGCCATACTAGACTGGAAGCCACCCGCGAATGTTACAGATGTGCGGAGTTTCCTAGGGATGGCCGGGTATTACAGGAGGTTTATTGAAGGATTCTCCACTGTGGCAAAACCTATAACACAGTTACTCAAGAAGGACAAGAAATTCGTATGGACGGAAGCATGTGAGCAGAGCTTCCAAGAACTCAAGAAGAAGCTAACAACCGCACCAGTCTTAACCGTACCAGACATACACAAGAGCTTTGAGGTGTATTGTGACGCGTCCCGAAAAGGTCTCGGATGTGTGCTAATGCAGGATGGCAAAGTTGTCGCATATGCCTCCAGACAGCTGCGAAAACATGAGGAAAATTACCCAACACATGACTTGGAGCTAGCAGAGGTCATACATGCACTCAAGGAGTGGAGGCACTTTCTGTTGGGAAATCGCAGTGAAATATATACAGACCATAAGAGCCTCAAATATATTTTCACACAGCCAGATCTAAATTTACGCCAACGACGCTGGTTGGAACTGGTCAAAGACTATGACGTCGGCATCCACTACCACCCAGGAAAAGCAAATGTAGTGGCCGATGCCCTTAGTCGAAACCCCAGCCCGAACAGTGACGGTCAGCAAAACTTGAGGCCTGAGTTTCAGCGAGAGTTCACTCGGCTCAACATGATGTTAGTCTCTGAGGGCACCATATCGAACCTGGAGATACAACCCACCCTAGTGGAACAAATCAAGAAGGCTCAACAGGGACATCCCAGTATCGAAGGCATAAGAAGAAAATGAACCGTAGTAAGACTTCAGAATTCGTCACGGACAGTGAAGGAACATTATGGTACCGGGACAGGCTTTGCGTACCCAACATTGAGGAACTCAAGCAACAGATCTTGACGGAAAGCCACACCGCTCCATACTCGATACATCCTGGAGGAACCAAAATGTACAAGGACATCCAGGAAAGATTTTGGTGGCACGGTATGAAAAGAGATATAGCCACATTCATTGCTTGTTGCGATTCATGTCAGCGCATCAAGGCCGAGCACCAAAAGCCAGCAGGGCTACTCCAGCCTAACAGGATACCGGAGTGGAAATGGGATGAAATCGGAATGGACTTCATTGTCGGATTGCCCCGATCACAGCGTGGAAATGACGCCATCTGGGTCATCACAGACCGACTAACCAAGGTTGCACACTTCATTCCCGTGAAGACTACCTACTCCACTCAAAGACTGGCAAAGCTCTATCTGTCTCGTGTGGTTTGCTTGCACGGAGTCCCAAAGACTATAATATCTGACCGAGGCACGCAATTCATCTCCAAATTTTGGGAACACCTACAACAAGCTCTCGGCACACAACTGGCTTTTAGTACAGCATACCACCCTCAGACAGATGGACAAACAGAACGTGTAAACCAAATCCTAGAGGATATGCTAAGAGCCTGTGTGCTCACCTATGGATCCAGTTGGGAAGAGAGTTTGCCGTATGCCGAATTTGCGTACAACAACAGTTACCAAACCAGTTTGCAAATGGCACCCTTTGAAGCATTGTACGGACGGAGGTGTCGTACCCCATTGAATTGGTCAGAAACAGGTGACAGCCGTATCTTCGGCCCAGATATGCTTAAGGAGGCCGAGGAAAAAGTTAAACAAATCAGGGACAGACTCAAGACAGCACAGAGCCGACAAAAGAGCTACTATGATCAGAAGCATCGTGAGGTCAGCTTTGAACCTGGTGATTCCGTATACCTCCGAGTATCTCCTATGAGGGGTCTGCAACGGTTCAAAATAAAGGGGAAACTAGCCCCAAGATTTATTGGACCATTTTGTGTAAAGGCACGAAGAGGCACAGTAGCCTACCAACTAGACCTCCCCAAGGAGCTGTCAGACGTCCATGACGTATTCCACGTCTCGCAGTTGAGGAAATGTGTGAGTAACCCGGAGAAACATGTACCTCATGAGGACATTGATATGCAAGCAGATCTCACCTACAGAGAAAGGCCAGTAAAGATTTTAGAAGAGTCTGAACGGAGGACCCGTCAGAAAACGACAAAGTTTTTCAGGGTCCAGTGGAGCAACCACACTGAGGATGAAGCCACATGGGAAAGGGAAGATTTCCTCCGAGCAGAGTATCCATATCTATTTGAGGATCAGCAGAAATCTCGAGGACGAGATTTTTCCTAAGGGGGTAGGTGTTGTGACACCCAAGTTTTTATTTGGATTTTTCAAAAGATTTTATTTGACTTGAAGGGAGTGATTTAAAATTTTTTCTTCAAGAGAACTCTCACTCTCAAATATTTTTCTTTATGGCAAAAATTTTATTTGAATTCACCCAAGATCCTCCTTTGGTCTTGGAGGTTCTTGCTTTTCATTGGACTCAAGACAAAATGTTTTTCATTTGAGAAAATAACCTTTGAAATATTTTTGAGGATGCACTATGGCTGGAAAGTCCTTTGCCACTTTCAACTATTCCTTCTTGCCATGGCATAAGTGCAAATCCTCTCTCCTAACCTTTCCCTCACCTCTGGATCATGATTTGCATCAAATCCAGCAAGTTGAACCCCCCCATGTATTTGTTTTCCATTCAAATTCTATTCAAATAAATTTCTGTCTTCTCTTATAGCACTTGGAGATTTACAAAGGAACTCCTTTTTCTGTTTGGACTTTTACCACCAAACTTCTTTCCCCTCCTAGTCCTTTGAACCCTCAACCTAGAACCATGAAGATCCACTGGTCTCCAGTTCAAAATTTTCAAACTACATCAGCTGCAAGTTTGGACCAGATTTGGCAAATTTGGTGAAATTCATTCAAAACCTTCTCCAAAAATTCCAAGTAAATTCATGCAGCCCCTGGGTGCTTTGAGTGATCATCTCACCAAGTTACAGCTCCAGAAAAATTTATCTCTTTACCAAAACCTACTGTCGAACACCTGCAATGCTTGGTCACTGTCAAGATTCAGTAAGTTCAGAGTTCAGTCAAGTGGCTGCTGTCGTTTTCTTCAGAAACGGGCGTCGATCTCGCCAGTACCCTCCCGTCGCCTTGCTCCTCGTCCTCGCCCTCTCGTTCCTGCACCGCGCGAGTGCCTGGCATCTTGCGGGCGTCGGCGACGAGCAGCAGAAGGTGCGCCGCCCCGTGACCGACGCCGGCGGCGGCTTTGCGGACGCCAACGGGAGACACGGCGCCGCCGACTCCACCCAGCGCCGCCCAAACCACCGGAGCCCGCCGCGTGGCCATCCACTCCCCCGAATGCGCTGCCGCTCTCGTCGTGAACCCCAGGGCGCGGAGCGCGCTCTCTGCCGCCGTTGAGCCCGTGCGGTCACCTCACCGTGGACCGACGCCATTACGCCAGGGCCAGCTCCGTTTAGCTGCAAAACGAGTCCCGTAACATCCACTGATGCTGCTCGACCGCTCAAACCCCCTGCCAACCCACTGCTCCGTCGTAATCGCTCGCCGGAGATTCTCCGTTCACGGCCACCCCGTCGATCTGCCTATAAATAGGGGCCCCGAGCTTCAACTCGAGCACCCACCAGCCCTACACTTCCCCTAGAGCACGCCCAGCCACTGGAAGAGCCACGAGGGGGTCTCCTTCCTCGACTCCGGCCGCCGCGATCCGCCACGGGATCCAGCCCGATTCGCCCCCGTGTGTGCTCCGCAGCCCCCATTCTCTTGCCAGTAGCTTCTCCTTGCATCACCCGTTCTGACCCGCGCCTCAATTCGTACTTTGCAGCCCTCCACCGGAGTTCCCCAACCTCACCCGAACCGCCGTCCGCCGGAGATAGTGTCGCCGTCGACGTGGTGCTCCCCGTTGGACGAGTCCACCACCCACCAACGCGGAAGAAGACACTGAAGCTCTTGGTACCCTCCGTTTCTCCTAACTCGCCGTGGTTCGACGCCGGCGTCCACCGCCGTCTTCGGGCGCCGGCGAGCTTTCAAACCTGACATGCGGGCCCCGCGTGTCAGCCTCTGTTTTATTTCCCCGAACCGTTTTCTGTTGGCGCGTTCGGGCAAAATACGTTTTCTCCTTGTGCTTGCGCATTCCCAGCCGAAGCGTTTTCTGTTTTCTCAGTTAAAACCCTGGAACTTTTCTGTTTCATTACAGAAAGGTCCCTGGACAGAAACCTTTATAACTTTTTAATGAAAAGGTATTTTTGAGTGATTCTTTTTCTGTCAATCTCCAAATTTTGTCTAGTTTTTTATGGGATTTATTTGAAAAATATTTGGCAAAGTTTCTGTGCATGTGTTGGTTTTCACGTTAGTACCCCGTTTCGTGATTGCCGTAGGTTCCGGGAGAGGGGACGGAGCCGCGAACTTCGCCGAGCTAGACTCCGACTTCTCCGAACCAGGCAAGCATGTTTGAACATTTGATATGGCAGATGTTTTGCATGTTCATGTGAAAGTTTGTGCGTGGCATGTGAGTGTCGATAAATACCCCGTTGCTTGTAAGGCAACGACCCGGTTGTTCCGAAGTTGCGATGACCTCTGATGAGAGGTGGCCTAATCATGTAGTGACATGAAGGGCAGCAAGGTGGTACTGTTGTAGCATGCCAGCCTTGCGTCATCCGACTCTTTTCGACGTTAACGTGGTTGGAGCCACGTTATCGATCTTTTCCCGCATGTTCCAAAGTTGCGATGACCTCTGATGAGAGGTGGCCTAATCATGTGGTGACATGAAGGGCAGCAGGGTGGTACTGTTGTAGCATGCCAGCCTTGTGTCATCCGACTTTTCCGACGTTAACATGGTTGGAGCCGTGTTATCGTCCCTTCCCCTTTCCGTGCTACCACATGTCTCATTGCCAGGATACGGTTTAGTAAGTTGGTAACCTCTTTCCGTGTACACACCAAACAGAGAGGCCGGGATGATGGTACCTTGGCCCAGGATTAAAGCCAGTCATTCGGTCAGGGGGCATGGGTGTTTCCGGTTGGGACCGAGAGGGGGGGCACCCCCTTATAGCGCGCGTATAGAAATTTGATCCCATGCTACGCGAGGTTGTAGCCTCCCCGACTCAGGGTTTTTCCTGAATGTTGCCGAGGGTGATCCCTGGCTTCGGATGGTTAAATTGGGTGTGTACTGGTTAGACGTGTTCCTTCCAGAACACCGTAGACGGAACTAGTTCCCGTGACTACTGAAATCCATTGGCTGTGGTTAAGTACAAACTCTGCAGAGTCAATTCTTTCCAAATCATCGTATCCATGATCAGTAATGTAGACTTTATATCCAAATCTATCCGTGTGAAAACTTGCCCCCGGTGAACAAGCTCAAGTGGTAAATTCAATTTCATTGTTATCCCTGTGGATGGACTAGCATTATATTTGTCTCGTGCTTGTGATAAATTATATTCCCGAACTATTGTATTGTTGTGTTACAATATAAGCCCTTTATGAGACGTCGCGCAGACGTCCGACTGCGGCATGCACTGTCTTTACTTTCTGTTATAAGCCCTTTATGTGGTGTCGCCCCGACGCCCGACTGTGGCATTATTGTTCTGCATTTTCCGCTCGAGGAGTCTTTCAGACACTCGTTTGGCACCTGTATTATTATTCCGCATTTTCCGCTCGAGGAGTCTTTCAGACACTCGTTTGGCACCTGTATTATTATTCCGCATTTTCCGCTCGAGGAGTCTTTCAGACACTCGTTTGGCACCTGTATTATTATTCCGCATTTTCCGCTCGAGGAGTTTTTCAGACACTCGTTTGGCACCTGTATTATTATTCCGCATTTTCCTCTCGAGGAGTCTTTCAGACACTCGTTTGGCACCAGTATTACTATTCTGCAGTTTCCGCTCGAGGCGTCATTCAGACCCTCGCTTGGCACCCAGTATTTATTATCTCTGTGTCTGATCGCACTGGTTAACTTTTTCATGTGCTCCATGTTTGCATTTGTTATACCTTATGTCCGAACTGTCTTGCGAGTACTTTCATAGTACTCACCTGGCTTGTTATTTGGCCAGATGTTGACGAAGGCGATCTCTTGGATGAAGAGTTTGATAGCGCGTCCGACGCCTAGAGGAGTCCCAGTCAGTCCTGCGCGATCCCGGATATTGGTCACTTGTATCGTTTACGCTTCCGCCACCCGCAATAAGTCTTCTCGGGCCTCACTCCGACGCTCGAAGAGTTGTAGTATTCTGGAATCATGTCACTCGCTTCGCGATGATATTTCCACCACCGTTATTATCGTGAGTTAGAAGTTTGCCACCCTATCCGCCGTATTGTTTTATCGGCGTGCATGTAATAAATTGTTGGGCAGTCTCTGCTCAACTTTGTATTATATTTAGTACTCCTGGTATTTTTCTTCTGTGACCAATGTATTGTCTATCAGTGAGAAGGAATTCTTCCTCGCTGGTCCGTAGCAGGGATTGGTTTCTCAATAATTATTTTATTGAAAAACCGGTCGTGACATAAGGCAAGCTTAGTAGAAACCGAACATGTCACGTTTGTGTGAGCCGGCCGAACTCTGTAAGCCGCCGGGCATCAACCTGTATATAAAGGGTGACCCACCGGCGGTTTAACTCAAGAGACAACTCGTCGAGAACTAGGTCAAGCGTATTCACTCCCTAGTAATCGAAAACCAAGCAATACAACCTAAAGCAGGAGTAGGCTTTTACCTCGTTGAGAGGGGCCGAACCTGGGTAAACTCTCTCTGTCCTTTGTCTTGTTTAACCCCTTCAAGTTAACCTAGCTGCAATTGCTCCACACCTAAGTCCTTTTGCTAGGGCATCTGCCGTGTTAAGTCCACTACAGTTAGTTTGAGTGAACCGTGTCTGTTGCGTCATCCGACTTGTCTAATGTTCATAAATTTGGCGAAAAATGACGCGGGAGAGGGTCAGAACACGAACACACTTGCATGTGGACCAAATTTATGTGTGAAAAGGGTGGTTTGATTTTCAAATACCAAATGCAACTTCGATGTGGCACCTATCTCGCAAAGTGCACGGTATTGCTTTCCCCCACCCCCCCTCGTGTCGGCATGAAGGGAATCCTAAGCTATGAATGCATGCCCCTCCCCCCAATCGAGGTTCACCTAGCAAAGTGCGAAGTAGCTAGCAGCCCCCTCCCTTGTGTCGGCACGAAGGAAATCCTAAGCTATGAATGCATGCCCCCCAACCGAGGTTCACCTAGCAAAGTGCGAAGTAGCTAGCAGCCCCCCCCTCATGTCGGCACGAAGGGAATCCTAAGATATGAATGCATGCCCCCCCAACCGAGGTTCACCTAGCAAAGTGCAAAGTAGCAGCAACCCCCCCCCCCCCACACAAACACTTTCAGTCGGCGGGCCAGAGAGGCATCTCACCAAGATGGATCGTAAAACGGACCAAGAATAATCCACCTTGGTCATACAACCTCTCTCTTGTTGTTGGTCAAAGTGATGGCCGTCCATGCGACCCCGGAGATGGGCTAGCTCGCCAATAATCATGCAAGTAGCTAGTCCCCGAAGGAAACCACTGCATGCGTGTGGCTCAAACATATGTATGGAGAGGTGTGTTTTTTAGTACGCAATGGAACAACTTTGATGTGGCACCATGATTTCGAACTAGAAATCCCCACACTGAGTGAGGGTTAGGTTGACGATGCATATGTATGTTACACCACACTTCATGCCTACGACGGGGATTCATGCATGCATGCGTGCATAGTATATGCGCTCAAACTTAATTAGGTCTGAATCTCACCATGACCTATACTACGATAACACGAACCGAATGAAGAATCCGCCATGGTAACCGATCTGGTTGTCGGTCAAGGTGATCATGGATGTCCACGCGGGCCCAGAATATATAGGCTTCTCGTCGATAACCATGCGAGGGAGTGTACCGTTCGAAGGCAACCACTACATGCATATGTATGGAGGTGATGCGTGCATGCATGTTTGAATACCATTTCACAACATTGATGTGGCGCGTGCGTTGAAAATCGTACACTCCCCACACAGAGCGAGATCGGTTCATGACGTGTCATTGTACTAGCCACTTTGACTCGATGGGAGGGATTCATGCGTACACATGCATGTGTGTGTGCTCAAACTGTATCATGCACGTCATCCCAAAGCATGACCTATATATACCGTATTACAAGCAAAAAATAATAATCCACTCCGAAGTCAAATTAACCTCTCACGTTGTTAGGCAAAAAGTAGTGATGGACCAAGCGGGCCAATAGATGGAAAGCATCGATATAGCTGATAACCGCTTAAGTGGGTGCCAGAGGACAACCACCATCACTTTGCATGTGGGCCAAACATATATCACTACTGCAGAATGCTGCTAACGCGACACTACGATCAGAGACCCTTCGAGAAACTGTGTGCGATGCAATAATCACAAACAGTGGTGTCAGAGAACCGTGAAAAATGTCCAAACCATTTGTGATGACAGATGCATCAAACACGGTTCAGATTTTAGTTGCGTGTGCGATTCAGGGCATACGGTTCTTCAATTAATTGTTTGCGATGAGGTGGAACAAAAGAAACGGGCAGCTAGATGAAGGCGTGTGCGATACACAACATATGGTTCACTAGGATGAACTGTTCGTGATTAGGCAACACAAAATAAACGGTCAGGCAGATGAAGGTGTGTGCGATATACGACATGCGGTTCACTCAGATGAACTGTTTGCGTTGAGACAAGAGAACAGAAATGGTTCAATATAACAAGATGTGTGTGATACGTGGAAAACAGGTCTGTAATCAGAAATGTGTGCGAAGACCGATAATAACATAGACGATTGCTTCTAATAAGACGTATGTGATATGCTCTGTCTACACAACATGTATTGGCCATTGGGGGACAGGCGGTCATCCGGATACGCCATAAGGATGCGAAGAGGCATCCTATATCAGCAAGGACTAGCTGTTCCACCAGTAGCTCGTCTAAGAGAACTCTCAAGTTAAGTGTGCTCAGGCTGGATCAGCCATGGGATGGGTGACTGGTTGGGAAGTTGTGTTGATGTTAAATTAACTGATAGGATGGGTCATATTGGTCAAATGACCCATTCCCTCAGCTAATTTAACCTCGAGGTCCTTGTTTTTTATTTTTATTTTATTTTTTAACATATATTAAAGAAGGTATACCGCATTACTTTTTAACAATGTGTATACGTGGCATACAGTTGATCCATCCGACCTGTTTGTGATGGAATAAGCCGTGTGTGTTGTGAGCAAACGCTTGCTAGCGTACAACCGTTTGCTATTGATGAATTCATCACCGACGGGTCCCCTAGTGTGGTCCGTGTTCATCTCATCATTACCTACTTGTGCTAGCTCGATGTTCCTTTATATTGTAAGTTTCCATTAATTGATGGTGTTCTATGAACACACCACCGTTTCCCGCCATTTCCTCACCTGTTTCCCGCCACCCAGCGATATTGCACATAAACCTAGGCGCGGCGCGACGCACGGAGGCAACAAGCGCGGCCTGTAGCACATCCACCTTTTCCAAGCATGCCAACGCACCAAAGAGCTACCTCTGCCATCAACCTTGTCAACAAGGAAAACCAGAAGGCGCCACGGCCCGTCGATGCCGCGGCGCTCCTCGACAATGCAATGGACAATGCCGTGATGCGCGTCATCGCCAGGCTTGAGCAGACCTTTGGCGCATGGCGCTTCAGTGCCGCGGATCAAGATAGGCATGTCAGCGCCGAGAGGCTGCAGCTCGCCGCACAACATGATCGATGGCGCGTCGCAGATCAAGCTAGGTCTGTCCGCGCCGATAGGTTGCGTCTCGCCGCACGGCGAGAGGTGCAGCGCGCCGCACAGCAAGAGTGGATCCATCGGCGCTTGCCTGCTGTCGACAGGGCATCGCAACTGGGTACATGTCCCATCAGTACCCTCATTCCTCGCTAAGAGTGGGCACAGGCCCTCTGCACCGTACTTGCACCAGAGGCCGGCCGCGCCGTACTTGCACCGGACGCCCGCCGCGCCATTCGCATGGGTCGCGCCGTTCGCGTCCGCGGCCCGCTCGATGCCAACGCGCTGGTCGGTAGGCTCGACGGCCTCCTTGGCCCAGGTGTCCACCTGGGCGCAGTAGAGGAACATGGCCGTCATGTCCTCGAGGTGGGATCTCCGATGAAATAGCCAACTTGGAGCTCGAGATCGCGCTCTAGATGTACCGCGAGCATGTCGACCCCTTGGACGAACGCCTGCACGAGTTCAGGCAGAGCCAAAAGCTACCGTAGGCAAGGGCTGCTGGTCATGGTCTCATGGACGCGTTTTATTTTGTTGAGTCGTTTCGACGTGGATAGCTATGTATTCATAGCAATCATACTATTGCTCTGTTTCAATGTCTGTACTCTGTTTTCCATTCTTATATGTTCGGTTTCAATGTGTGTTTATACGCTTTCCATTCTATATATGTCGATGATAACAGATAGATTCAAATTAGTATACAAAAACAGACAGAAAATGGAATTCATAATATATATATATATATATAATATTAATTGTTCATTAGTTCATCACAAAATATATATAATATCATCACATATACATGATGATACTTAACTACTAGGTACAATGCTTAAAATTGAAATGAACAATACTAAAACTAATATTCCCTCTTGGGGCCAGTATTCCTGCAGCCCCTCGCCAGCATCTCCCTGGTGCGCGGCGTCTTCCCAGAGCGGAGGCAGTACTCCGCCTCGCAGCGCTTGACATGCCAATCTGCCTCCTGCAGGCGGACGCGCGCGAATGATCTTGCCATTTCACTGGGCCCCCACCAGAGCTCCTCGTCGGTGGCACGCTGGAGCTTATCGGCCCAGCTCCACGCAGCGACGAGGCGCCTAGCGCCTGTGGCCTTCCTCGCGAAGTACTCGTCTTCGTACACCTCCTCCGCACGACGACGCGCCCGCCCCCAAAGCTTCGCCGCCTCCTTTTTCCAGGAGGCATCACGGGCTTCACAGGACGCCTGGTACCTGGCATCCTCCTCCGCCATCTCCTTCTTGAAAGCCACTTGCCTGGCTTTCTCAGCCGGTGGCAGCGACTTCCAAAGAAAAAGATCGTACCGGTCCCAAAACCAATCCAAAGTTGGGGGGTTCGGCGCAACCTCGTCCGGCGGCGCGTACGTGTCCTCGTTGCTGCTCTTCAAGTGAGCCTCCTCGGGGGGTGGCGACTCCTCGTCGGTGCCTGGGCAGACCGGTGGCGTCGTGGCAGAGATTTAAGATAGATAGAGAGAGAGAGGGTGATCAAGGGGAGGATCTAGATAAGAATGCAGGCGGGACAACGTGAGCAAGGTAGTATTTATTGGTGGCCAGAATCTAGATCATCGAGAATAGTACACGCGTCGGTCGCTGGAATTTACGAGTACTGTAGTGTGAATTACACACGATTCCCGCAGCAAAATCCATGTGTGAATACAATAGCCGACGATTCCCAATGCAGAACCGTGTCTGATTAATAAAGCCCTCCACACACCTTCCAAAACTCGAGGTGCGAAATAGAGTGCTAATCGTGTGGGGCCAGTTGTCTTGCCAGATTTTAGATTTTGTTTTTGAACACCAGATATTTACATCGTCTGATGATTTTTGAACTCACACACAAGTACACAAATATGATTTTTCAAACCATTATGGTTAGCCGTTGCATGTAGATGTAGTTCAAATTTGAATTATGGTCATTAAATGGCTAGGAAATCACTTAAATGTTTTCAGAAGGTTAAATGACCCCTGAAATTTCCAAATTTTCACATGACAGTTAGTATCAGTGCACATTACACGTAGAAAAAAATTGAAGGCCGTAAGAGGAAGCTATATGCAGTTCGTTATCAAACATGCATTGTTCCCTCTCGGAACCACGAGCCTTCTAGTGAGTTGCTCCGGTTTGTGAGGGGTGTGTGTCCAAACTTTCGTCAAGCAAGCCAATTTTTGTACCACATCATCTTGGTGGCATGACATTACATCAAGCAAGGTTTCATGTTTTTCTGATCCTTTTTTAATTTTTTGGAATAACAATGCCATGGCACTCCATACATGTACATGCATGTGTCCATGCCATGAGACCAATATGTTTGAAAATTCCTTCTACTTTACTACACATGGAATTAACTCGCACACAAGTACACAAATATGATTTTTCAAACCATTATGTTTGCCGTTGCATGTACATCTAGTTCAAATTTGAATTATGTACGATCATTAAATGGCAAGGAAATCACTTAAATCTCTTTAAAAGGTCAAATGACCCTGAAATTTTCCAATTTTTCACACGATAGTTAGTATCAGTGCACATTACACATAGAAATGTTTTGAAGGCCGTAAGAGGAAGCTATCCGCCGTTCGTCATCAAACATGCATTGTTCCCTCTCGGAACCACGAGCCTTCTAGTGAGTTGCTCCGGTTCGTGAGGGGTGTGTATCCAAACTTCCGTCAAGCAAGCCAATTTTTGTACCACACAATCTTGGTGGCATGACATTACATCAAGCAAGGTTTCATGTTTTTCTGATCATTTTTTAATTTTTTGGAATAACAATGCAATGGCACTCCATGCATGTGTCCATGTCGTAAGACCAATATGTTTGAAAATTCCTTCTAATTTACAGCACATGGAATTAACTCGCACACCAGTACACAAATATGATTTTTCAAACCGTTATGGTTAGCCGTTGCATGTACATCTAGTTCAAATTTGAATTACATACGGTCATTAAATGGCTAGGAAATCACTTAAATCTCTTTAAAAGGTCAAATGACCCCTGAAATTTTCCAATTTTTCACTTGACAGTTAGTATCAGTGCACATTACATGTAGAAAAATTTGAAGGCCGGAAGAGGAAGCTATCCGCCATTCGTCATCAAACATGCATTATTCCCTCTCGGAACCACAAGCCTTCTAGTGAGTTGCTCCGGTTTGTGAGGGGTGTGTGTCCAAACTTTCGTCAAGCAAGCCAATTTTTGTACCACATCATCTTGGTGGCATGACATTACATCAAGCAAGGTTTCATGTTTTTCTGATCTTTGTTTAATTGTTTGGAATAACAATGTCGTGGCACTCCATGCGTGTTACATGCATGTGTCCATGCCGTGAGACCAATATGTTTGAAAATTTCTTCTAATTTACTACACATGGAATTAACTCGCACACAAGTACACAAATATGATTTTTCAAACCGTTATGGTTAGCCGTTGCATGTACATCTAGTTCAAATTTGAATTACGCACGGTCATTAAATGGCTAGGAAATCACTTAAATCACTTTAAAAGGTCAAATGACCCCTGAAATTTTCCAAATTTGCACATGACAGTTAGTATCAGTGCACATTACACGTAGAAACTTTTTGAAGGCCGTAAGAGGAAGCTATCCACCGTTCGTCATCAAACATGCATTGTTCCCTCTCGGAACCACGAGCCTTCGAGTGAGTTGCTCCGGTTTGTGAGGGGTGTGTCTCCAAACTTTCGTCAAGCAAGCCAATTTTTGTACCACAACATCTTGGTGGCATGACATTACATCAAGCAAGGTTTCATGTTTTTCTGATCATTTTTTTGGAATAGCAATGCCATGGCACTCCATGCATGTGTCCATGCAGTGAGACCAATATGTTTGAAAATTCCTTCTAATTTACTGCACATGGAATTAACTCGCACACAAGTACTCAAATATGATTTTTCAAACCATTATGTTTGCCGTTGCATGTACATCTAGTTCAAATTTGAATTATGTACGGTCATTAAATGGCTAGGAAATCACTTAAATCTCTTTAAAAGGTCAAATGACCCCTGAAATTTTCCAATTTTTCACATGACAGTTAGTATCAGTGCACATTACACGTAGAAAAATTTTGAAGGCCGTAAGAGGAAGCTATCCGCCGTTCGTCAGCAAACTTGCATTGTTTCCTATCGGAACCACGAGCCTTCTAGTGAGTTCCTCCGTTTTGTAAGGGGTGTGTGTCCAAACTTTCGTCAAGCAAGCCAATTTTTGTACCACATCATCTTGGTGGCATGACATTACATCAAGCAAGGTTGCATGTTTTTCTGATATTTTTTTAATTTTTTGGAATAACAATGCCATGGCACTCCATGCATGTACATGCATGTGTCCATGCCATGAGACCAATATGTTTGAAAATTCCTTCTAATTTACTGCACATGGAATTAACTCGCACACAATTACACAAATATGATTTTTCAAACCGTTATGGTTAGCCCTTGCATGTACATCTAGTTCAAATCTGAATTACGTACGGCCATTAAATGGCTAGGAAATCACTTAAATCTCTTTAAAAGGTCAAGTGACCCTTGAAATTTTCTAAATTTTCACATGACCGTTAGTATCAGTGCACATTACATGAAGAAAACTTTGAAGGCCGTAAAAGGAAGCTATCTGCCGTTCGTCAGCAAACATGCATTGTTCCCTCTCGGAAGAATGAGCCTTCTAGTGAGTTGCTCTGGTTTTTGAGGGGTGTGTGTCCACTTTCGTCAAATAGGCAAATTTTTGTACCACATCATCTTGGTGGTATGACATTACCTCAAGCAAGGTTTCATATTTTTAATTTTTTGGAATTTAAATGCCATGGCACTCCATGCTTAATTGTGTCATAGCCGTTAGACCAATATGTTTGAAAATTCCTTCCAATTTACTGCACGTGGAACTAAATCGCACACAATACACAAAATATGACTTTCCAAACCGTTTTGGTTAGCTGCTGCATGTACATGCAGTTCAAATTTTAAATTACGGTCATTAAATGGCTAGAAAATCACTTAAATGTCTTAAAAGGTCAAATGACCCCTGAAATTTTCCAAAATTTTACATGATAGTTGTATTATTACTACAAATTTTCTCGTACATTTAAAACACCATCCGTTGCCACTTTACTCCAAATTCGTCTTTCACAGCTAATAATAAATATCTACAACATCACACACAGTTGTTTTGTAGGAATCGTTTGCGATGAAAAAAATTGGGTCTATTTAAGTCTTCCTCCTTAAGCTTCGCCGGCTCGTCTGCTCCAGTGCCGGCAACCCCCGAATCCACAAATCCCGATCCCCATTCCTGCACCCCCTTTTTGCAAAGATGACGCCGTGGAAACGCTTCATGAAGGCCCGTACGATGGCGGCGTCCCCCTTGAGCGCCGCCGCCTGCCGAGAGCGCGGCCGCCTACACCGAGAGTGCTGCCGCATCTGCAATGAGCGCGGCTACTTCCACCGATAGGGCGTCTGCGGCAGCCGACAGGGCAGCTGCAGCAGCCGAGACGGCTGCAAACGCCAAGAGCGCTCGAGCTGCCGTCTGTGCCGCCGATGTTGCCCTAGCCCGGGTCGAGGGCATCCACGCCAAGATATTCCAGGCCACCTCGGAATCCAGCATGCAACCCACATCCGAGAAGGCGGCGGTGGCCACGGAGCACCTGCTTCCTGATGAGGTCATCGAGTGGGAGCTGGAGATGCAGGAGGCGACAGAGAGCGAGGAGCGCCGGGAGGAGGAGTTGCGTGTGGCCCAGGTCGAGGTAGAGAAGAGTCTGTCCGTCGAGGAATCGGTGGTGGAGTACCAACGTGAGCTCTGGCGCAGCCACTACTACGAGTACTACAACCTTGAGGGCGGCGCCAAGGATGAAGACAAGGACGCGGTCGACTTCAGCAGGGGGCGCGGAGTCCACCAACGGCGGCATGTCGCCAGGACAAGTCATCGACATCTCATCTCATACCGGCGATGCATTGGCCGGTGCGGCGGTGGATTTGTTAAAATTATCCGTACTTAGGCTTTGTTTTTAATGCTGGTCTTTTGTTAGAGCAATGTTTAGGTGAACTGTCTCTGTTTAATTACTAAAATTGCACAATTCAATAAGTCTGGTCTGTGTGCTGTACGATGTTTTGTGTGCCCAAATTAGCAAGCGATGTTAAATTATGCAATGACGAACGTGGGGAAATTTCCACCAAAATTTCAATTTTCAAACTCATCCCATGTGCGTTAAGCAGAAGAATCATTTGCGAAGCACACTATCGTTCAAAGTGAATGGTGTCCGGCGGCACCGCGTGCAAAGTTTCCCTCCACATTTCGAAATTTTTGGCCTACCGCCGAAATATCTACCCTCCCCCCTCCCCATACCCTTTTCTCCCCGACCACAAGTCACATTTCCCCTGTTTCCCCCTTCCTTCCTTCCTAAGCTATAGCCGCTTCCTCGCTTGCTTCCTCACTCTTGCCGTCTCGCATCCTACCGCCGGGGTCGCCATCGTCATCTTCAAAGACCTCTCCAGCGGTTCCTCATCCTCCGACGACTCCACCACCCGGGTATGCCTCTCTTCTCTCTCTCGGGGCTATGACTTTGAATGAAGGATTTTTACCCGGCGGTCGATTTGAGTCATTTCTTCCTCTTGTAGTTCCCTAGGACCTTCAGTTGCAATGAATGGAGTGGGGTGGCTGAAGATCTGTCTGCTCGTTGTCACCATCAATCTCCATGCGTGAAGCTAGTTGCGTTTGAATCTGTGGACAGTGGGAGGAAGTTTCTGGCATGTGCAGAGAAGGTTAGATCCTCTTTTGTTGTTACAAATCATTTGTTAGATGTGATTCAGACACTGTCACGGTCCCAACCCATTCATACCACACCTTCAACCAAACGCATCCTAAGCCAGTGTCACGGTTTGTACCTAGTATCTAAAAAATGTTGCCATCTCATCAGCGGTGCCATTAGAAAATTATTTGGCACCGCTTCAGCAGTTTGTGGAGCCAACTTGTCCACAAATCCGAGCAGCCAAGTAGTAAAATACTAAATATTTATGCCACGAAGGAACTGGGCATCGGAGCAACTAGGTGCTCCAGAGTTCGGGTCCCTGATTTTTTTCCGCTGCATCGGCTCGCCAGTGCAGGGCACCGGTGCGAGATGTAGCAATAGTTGTCTTTACACCAGTTTTGGCATAATAGTGGACGCCTTAGTCATATTAGTTCTATGTTACTAAATTTGTGCATGTACACACCTGTTAGTATCAATTTGTTGTCATCCAAACACTGTCGCTATGCTGTTGCGGTTATATTTACCTTCCTCCTAAAATGTTCAATTTGTTATTTATAGTACATGAGTAAGAACTTGTAGCGTTGTTGTAGTTAATTATAGCTTCTGATGTTTCATAATTTGGTTGTTGTCTCAGTAGCAATTAATTCATTTGCACAATGATCTCTTTAAGAAGATATGTCATAATTAATCTGTTTCTTCAGTTTTTCAAAATAAGTATTTGGTGATTTTCTATGTTGCTATAAACCCATTTCCCCTACAATTGTTACTCCTCTAGTTTTAAATATTATAGGATGAACGGAAGTGTTCTTACTTGGAGTGGGTTGATCAAGAGTGGCCACAGTCTTTGAAGATGTGCCTTGCAAAGCTTTGGAGCATGTATGAGGAAGAGAACAGAGGTAGGCTTAGAGAAAGTGTTGTCAACGCTGAAGAATATTTGAAGATGCGGGATAAAAAGAGGAAGGTGGAGAATGAGCTCAGATTTTTTAAATCAGACTTTGCTAAGATGGTGTTGGCGAAGGAGGAGGCACTTTCCCAGTTGGCCAGTGCAAAACAGGTTCTTACTGAACTCAAAGCAGAGGTGGATAAGATGAGCCTGGATGATCTCGATTAGGGAAATGAATATATTTTTCTAATATTGTTCTTATGAAGCTGAACTAGATATATGTTGTATTGTGCTGTTTTCAGGTAGCTATTGTACTGTGATGTTAAAATATATTTATGTGCGTGATATGAAATTGGCAAACAACTGTTCGATATGAAAGGTGAATTTGCGTAATACTGGAATTATCAATTGTAAACTAATAAACCTGCTAAATGGGTCATGGAACTTTGCAAACGGTTCTAGCAGTAAAAACGCTTGTGATGGATAGCCCAATGCCACACAGTTTTCTTCATCAAATCGTGTGTGATGTAGTCGATAAAAGCAAATGGTTAACCAAGGCAGAGCGTGTGTCAAACGGTTCTAGCAGTAAAAACGCTTGTGATGGATAGCCCAATGCCACACAATTTTCTTCATCAAATCGTGTGTCATGTATTCAATAAAAGCAAACGGTTAACCAAGGTAGAGCGTGTGTGATAGTTACACGTATCACACACAAGCCTATACATAAACCTGTGTGGGATGTACATACGAACGGAAACGTTTTCCTTGGATTGACTGTGTGGGATGTACATAAGAACGGAAATTTATTCCTTGGATTGACTGTGTGATATACATACCTACGGAAATGTTTTTCTGGGATTCACCGTGTGGGATGTACATACCTACGAAAATGTTTTCTGGGATTCACCGTCTGGGATGTACATACCTACGGAAATGATTAGGTTTCCGTGGGTCACCCGATCTCACATGAACTCATTTGGTGTCCCAGGAGGGCCTATCCCCGGCGGTTTCTGGGTCGTGTGGGAAGGACCCCCTAATCACCCACACTCACTAGGTGACGGTTCCAAATGTCGTCGCGGAAAGGGGTTTTAAACCATTTGTATAGCACCGACGCGTACCAGTGCATATGTTGAATACCCAAAATGCACAACTTTGTTGTGCCACATGCCTCAAAAACCGTAAACCATGCACCCACGCTGAGCGAGGTTCATGAAGCGTACTACATATGATGGTCCCCTTCCCCCCTCTTCAACGCATACTATATGCTCCTACCGTAATACGTACAACCCAAAAAGAATCCTCATTGATGGTGAAATTAATTAACCTCTCCCGATGTAGGTCAAAGTGATGCATGCATGCATCGACGATGGACTCATGGGCCCATAGATGGAAGCGTCACATGTGAGCGTCCTAGCTAGGATAACCACCGCCTGCATGAATGTGGCCAAAAGAGGTGTTGTGTGATGTTTGAATAGCCAATTTCACAATTTTGATGCGGCACGTGCCTCGAAAACCGAAAAGTCCCGACACTGAGTGAGGTGTACTTGTTCACGGACGCGTACGTATAGTATATATGCTAGTCTCCTCCCACCTCTTCGACGCATACTATATACCAACATAACACAAACAAAAAAGATTCTACCTTGCTGGTCAAATTGACCTCACTGCCGGCTGTTCGTCAAAGTGATGGACGACGACCTCGCGGGCCCACAGAAAGCGTCACACACGAGTATCGAGTGTTGTGTAGGACAACCATCGACTGCATGTGGCCAAAACATGTATGTATGAAAGGGTTGTGTAACATTTTAAATAACGAATTCACGACTCTAATGTGGCACCGACCTGCCTAACAAAACGGTCAACCCACACGGTGGCTCACAACTCGTAGTGTACTGCGAGCCACCCGCCACCCCCAGACGCACACACCCGCACACATACCGCGAATCCACTGCAACTACGATGCATGTTAAGTTAATTATCCCATGGTGAACATATGTTATCAAAGGAGGGACGTTTTAATTTTGAAAAAAAACAGAGATCATTAAGACATTTTAGTACATTAACTGATTGATTAATCTATGGGTATAATGTGCAAAAATCAAATTTGAGCTACATGCACACATGACAGTGCGCCTAAATGGATTGCAAAAACACATGTGTCTCACTGGGTGCATGCTTACTACCCGTGCAACAAATTTCAAACATTGAGAATCTTGATTTTTAAATTCTAGTACATCTAAAACTTATTTGAAGTTCATGAAACTTATCGTGTTGTCATATGGACACCAATACAAAGTGGCATTGTACTTTTTGGGGTCAAATTTGAGACCAGTTTTGATGCAATCTTTATCTAATTACAAACGGGAGATTATTAATAATTGCGAACCAATATCCCAAACGGATTATTTATTCGAACCGTGAGCGTTAGACCAACAATAGATACGTGCCATGCTTCGGTTAAGCAATAAAGCGGCATCATTAATCATCCAAATACAAAAACAATATACGTGCCGCCACGCGACCCGTGTGCCGTGCGAGCAGGCGAGAGTTGACGGGACGCATGCGAGCAGTCCGCCGCGCAGGCAGACCAGGAGGCATGCGTTGTGTGAATTAATGGAGGCTGTCGCGGGATATCCGCGGCCACCTATGGGACCGGGTGGCCCCTTGATGGTTCGGCAGGGGGATGTCGCATTGCACATAGAGCAGATCAGCGCACGGCAGCACGGCAGAGAGCACACAAGCAATTTACCCAGGTTCGGGCCACCGCGAGGCGTAAGACCCTACTCCTGCTTTGATGGATTGATGGTGGAATGAGCGTGGTGGTGTGTAGTACACTTGCCCGGCAGGGTTTGCCTCGGGGCCGCTGCGACTACGCGCGTGTGGTGGCTTGGGTTCATCAACTTTCCAACCCTTCCTACGAGTGCCATGGGCCTCCTTTTATAGATTAAGGGGTCACAACAATGGCAAAGTGTTCTTTATCCACTTATATGATAGCGAACAGTGCTATCATACCTAACTCTGCAGGCTGATAGGATGCATTAAATGCACCGCTTAGTGTCACATCACTGGTCGCCTGGCAAGGCTTGCCGGGTTATCTTGCCAGCTCCGCGCTTGTTCCCTTGACACGTCGCAGGACGGGTGTCACATGTGGGTTTCTTCTGTAGGGAATGGCCACCATGTGGCGAATAGCTGCCACTTAATCATCTTGCGGCTTGACACCACACTGATTGACGATGTGGGTCGTGCTTGAGTGGTTGGTGGAGTGGTTCTGCCCCGCGAGCCCCGGCAGACCTTGCCAGGGTGCCTTGGTTGCCTGCCTTTGGCGGTGGCCTCGCCCCTTGCCGGGCTCGCCTGCCCGGCAAGGGAGGTCCTTCTCTTGCCGATATCTTGCTCATCTGGCTTGATCTTGGTCTCTCTAGACTGCGTGTTGGTTCCTTAAATCTCTTGGTTTCTTGTATTCTAGCTCGGGTTGGTGCTTCAATCTTGTTCTTGTGCCTGTGCACAGTCTGGGTAACAGACCCAGGGTTTGTTGCACCGATAGAAGCCTCCGGGCCTGCCCCAAACGTGCTGCTGAGCATCGTCGGGGTAGGGCCTAATAAGTGCACAGGCAGGGTTGCTAAAGGGGTTGGCCCCTTGAGTTTTCTGTTACTGCTTCATTAGCCTTGATCCCGGGCCAGTTTCTGGTTTCCCCGTGCGTGGTGTAAAGCCAATAGTGGTGGGGCCACTCTAGTGATGCCCCGTGAATGACTTTGACGCACGGGGTAGAAACTGCCAATTTACTCTTCCCACAGTGCGCCCTTATCCTTGGCCACGTATGCTGCATGCATCACGCGTGGTAGGTGGCGGAGGCACGTGGCACGGGAGAGTATGTTGGAAAGGGCCCATCCGTCTTGAATTGGAGGAGGAGGGCGGTGGTCGCCCGTTGATGGAGCAACCCTTCTCCTTGCCCTGCCTATAAAAGGGAGGGGCAGAGGAGGGTGGAGTCACCCACCTTCATAGTCCTCCTCTGCTCATCTTCTGTTTCTGCTGGTCATGTTGAAGAAGGAAGCCTGGGGCCAGCCCCAGAGCTCTGGCTCGGGGCATTTGTTGCCTCATGCTGGCGGTGATGCCCGGGGAGTAAGCCTGGTCCATGGCGTGGTGAGCCTTTTGGTATCTTCAAGACTCAGCCAGGAGGCGGGGCTGGAGATCGTTGGTAATCCCAGCATTTCCCCTCCCGGAGGTCTTGGGGCTGGTGACCAGGGGGCCGTCGAGGTGCTCCGCACGTCTTCCTCCTTCGCAGCCTTGCCACTCTCGATCTTGTCAGGCTGGGGTTGCTAGCTCCTGACAAGGATCAGGGTGGCGTTGTGCCGGCGTGCCGCCTGTCCTCCTTTCTTCCCACCGCAATACCTGGGATAAGAGGGACTGGGAGAGGAGTTTACAGAGCACTTAACTTTTTTCAATCTTAAATCTACCGGCACTTGCCAAATTTAGGTCAAATAATGTAACCCTTCCATCCATGTTTGTGTTCTGTAATGCTTGTACTTGTATCTGCATGTCAATGAAAGAGATAAACCTTGCAGGGAACCCGTGCATGTATATGTCCATGCAGAGGTGGAATGCCTCTTTATTGTAATTAAACAAGCTTTCCCCGACAAGATATCCTGCCGGCACCCTTCTCGTCTGCCGGAGAACCATGTCTACAGGGGAACAGACTGAGGTGCCAGCCCCCTGCCCACTCCCTTTTCATCAAGGGCCACTGCGGCCATTCAGGCCGAAGCAACATTCGAGCCAAGGATGGGAGCACCCTAGTTCCAAGAGAGCGGCGAGGTTTCTCTATGCACAAGTTATAGCTTACAGAACATTAATGGATAAAAGGTAGAACTTATCTGTTTTGGCTCGCCGTGGATCGCTGTGCAATCTTCTCGTCCCTTGTCGGAGTCAAGTTCATGGCAGGAACCTGGAACTCCATGTAGATGAGAATGAATGCAGGATGCAATCCTATCTACATGCATATGCAAATGCTCATGAAATGCTTATGCAGTGATCTGGGTGTGCTCGTGCATGCATGCGATCTTGATCGGGGGCCCCCCACAGCGCTTCTTTATTTTCTCTTGCACGGGGTCATCGCCCCGGCTTTGTACAAGGGGTTACATGCAACTGAGGCAAGGCATGTACAAAAGGGTGCTCGGCAGTGCCCGGCAGCCTCGCTCCTTACGGGTAGTACTTACGAAGATGCTCAATATTCCATTAGTTTTGCAACTGAGTGCCATCCCCGGTCTCCACACGAGTTGCGCCAGGTCTGGTGACTCGTACCACCCGGTAAGGGCCTTCCCACTTCGGTGACAGCTTGTCTGTACCCTTGGCGGACAAAATGCGCCTAAGGACAAGGTCACCTTCCTCAAAACACCAGGCATGAACCCTGCGGCTATGATAGCGACGCAGGGCTTGCTGGTAGCATGCAGCATGCGTAGCAGCCCGGAGACGATTTTCCTCGAGTAGCACGGCGTCGTCATGCCGGTGTTGATCTTGCGCTACTTCATCATAGCAAGCACTCGAGGGGACCCGTAAATGAGTTCCGTGGGGATAACTGCTTCGGCCCAGTAGACGAGGGAGAAGGGAGTATGCCCGGTAGCTTGGTTAGGTGTCGTTCTGAGGGACGAGAGAACTACCGGCAGCTCCTCGATCCACCGCCTGTCGGGCTTCTGTAGCGTATCAAAAGTTCGTGTCTTGAGTGCCCGAAGCACTTCGGCGTTCGCCCTCTCAGCTTGTCCATTGCTCCGGGGGTGTGCCACAGAAGCGAATGAGATCTTGCATCCGAGGGTATGAACATATTGCATGAAGGCGTGGCTCGTGAACTGGGTGCCGTTGTCAGTGATGATCCTTGCCGGAACTCCGAAATGACACACCAATTCTTTCAAGAACTTGATAGCTGACTGAGCAGTATCCTTTCTCACGGCAGTCACTTTCGGCCACTTTGTAAACTTGTCGATGGAAACGAACAAGAATTCAAAGCCCCCGATTGCTCGGGGGAAACGGGCCGAGGATATCGAGCCACTAGACCGGAAATGGCCATGATAGAGGGATTGTCTGAAGAGCTTGGGCAGGCAGGTGTATTTTCTTGGAATGGAACTGGCAGGTTTCACCTTTCGTGACTAACTCAACCGCATCTTGGAGGGATGTGAGCCAATAGAATCCTTGTCGGAATGCTTTCCCAACTAATGCACTTGATCCAATGTGGGATCCGCACATTCCTCTGTGAATCTCAGCTAGCAGTTCCTTTCATCCTCCCGGCAAACACACTTCAATTTCACACCATTGGGCCTCCTTCTATATAGAGTGTCATCGACAAACTGATACATACTGGCCCTCCGGGCTACTCTTTCAGCTTCATCTTGGTTGCCGGGGAGTTCTCCGGTTTGGAGGAAGTGGACAATGTGCCTTGTCCAAGTTGGAGCCTGGGGCTCAACAACGAGGACTAGCGGCACCTCCTCCACTGTGGGAGCACCAGCCTCGTTCGCGGGATCCATAGGCCCGGTTGGAGGGGGTGGTCCGGCAGGCTGTGAGGAGCTGTTTCCGGCAGGGTCTGTGCCGGGAGCGGATGGCTTTGCCGGGAGAGGCTTACCGTAGTCCAACTTTCTCTTCTTCCGGGCCATTGTGGCTGGTGATACGGAGGGTTGAGAGAGATGGAGAACAAAAGTTCCTGGTTCCATAGGATGCTTCTGTGCAACACACTTTGACTGGTGATCAGCTATGTTGTTTTCCGCACGGGGTATCTGCTCTGTTTGCAACCCGTCAAAGTGCTCCTCCAATCTCCTCACTTCCTCGACGTATGCTTCCATCAATGGGCTTTGATAATCCTTGTTGACTTGTCTCACCATGAGCTATGAGTCTCCTCGAATGATCAACTTCTTAATTCCCAATTCTGCTGCAATCCTGAGCCCGACAAGGAGCCCTTCATACTTAGATGTATTGTTAGTGGCTTCTTCCCGGGCAAAGTGCATCTGGACGACATAGTTCAAGTGCTCCCCGGAGGGGGCAACGAGAAGTACGCTAGCCCCTGCACCTTGTAGGGAAAAGGCACCATCAAAATACATGATCCATTCTTGGGGTGATTCCTTGCCGAGAATGGCTGTCTCTATTATTTCCTCATCAGGGGTTGGCTTCCATTCTGCAATAAACTCTACCAATGCCCTGCTTTGAATAGTTGAAGTGCTCTCAAACTTCAAATCGAAGCTGGACAACTCCAAATCCCATTCCACTATCCTGCCAGTTGCCTCAGGGTTTCGGAGTATCCTTTGTAACTGAAAACGAGTAACAACCGTGATCTCATGGGCATGGAAGTAGTGGTGCAGTTTCCTTGAGGCCATAATGAGACCAAAGATCAACTTTTGCACACCATAGTACCTCGATCTAGCCCCCTGTAACAAGGAGCCGACGAAGTACACTGGGCGATGCACCATCTTCTTCCTTGCCGTGTCCCTGGGGTTGTTTTCGTTGCCGTGCTCATTGCTATCTTGACCCTTCTCTGATTCTGCTTTTCTCTGTCCAGTTTCTGCCTCATCCACCTCTTGATGTGCTACCAAGGTTGCACTGACCACCTGGTTGGTTGCCGCCAAGTATAGCAACAATGGTTCTTGGGGTTTGGGCGCAACCAAGGTGGGTATGGATGACAGGTATGCCTTTAACTCTTGCAGTGATGCATCTGCTTCCGGGGTCCACTTCATAGGCCCTGCCTTCTTCAAAACCTTGAAGAACGGCAGGGCACGCTCGGCAGACTTGGAGATGAATCTGCTTAGCGCAGCAATGCTTCCCATCAAGCGCCTCACATCCTTAACTATCCTTGGTGCTTGGATCTGCTCAATGGCCTTGATCTTGTCGGGGTTGGCTTCGATCCCCCAATGGGACACGAAGAATCCAAGTAGCTTGCCGGAGGGAACACCAAATACACACTTCTCCGGATTGAGCTTCAGATTGATCTTGTGTAGATTAGCAAATGTCTCTTCCAAATCCTGGATAAGGGCGGCCTTATCCTTGGTTTTGACCAAGAAATCATCCATATAGGCTTCTATATTTCTGTGCAACTATGGCTCAAAACCAATCTGGACTGCCCTTGCAAAAGTGGACCTGGAACTCTTCAATCCGAACGGCATGCGAACAAAGCAAAAGGTACCATACGGAGTGATGAACAATGTATTCTCTTCATTTTCCTTGGACATGAAGATCTGATGATATCCGGAGCATGCGTCCAAAAAGGAGAACAAATCACATCATGAAGTAGAATCCATGATCTGGTCGATGTGCGGCAAGGGAAATGGGTCCTTCGGGCAAGCCTTGTTGAGGTCTGTGAAATCAATGCAAAGCATCCACTTCCCATTAGCCTTCCAGACCACTACTGGATTTGCCAACCATGTAGGATGCAGTACCCCTCTGACCAAACCTGCTGCCTCCAATTTCTTGATCTCTTCGGCAATGAATTGCTGCCTCTCCAAGGCATACTTCCGTACTTTCTACTTGACAGGTCGGGCGTGTGGGTAGACAGCAAGGTGGTGATCAATTACCTCCCTGGTAACACAGGGGATATCAATTGGTTGCCAAGCAAACACATCGATATTTGCCCGCAGGAAGGCAACAAGCTCTCTTTCCTATTTGTCATCGAGGGTGGCGCTAATAGTGAAAGTACCATCAACACCAGTCAACCCTACCAGGACCCTCTTCACTTGGCGTGCAGTAACCTTGGATCTCTTGCTGTTGGGACACTCCGGCACGTCGTCAACAGGTGCCGTGCACTCGGAGGGGGCACGCTTCCCGGACTCCTTGCCGGAGGTCCTACAATCCTTCCTCTTTCCTCTACTTTCCTTGGCGGGAACTATCTTTGTTGCTGCTTCCACTGCAACTGCATTCCGGTACATCTTGTCCACACAAATAATTGCATCCTTCTCATCTGATGGGATAGTGAGGACCCCCAGTGGCCTAGGAATTTTCAAGGTGTTGTAAGCATAGTGAGATGCTTCCATGAACTTGGCCAGGGCTGGTCGTCCAAGAATCCCATTGTACGGCGGGGGGAGATCAACCACATCAAACACATTCTTCTCAGTCCGATAGTTCAGTTCTCCCCCAAACGTCACCGGCAATGTAATCTTCCCCTTAGGAATGCTCCTGCCGGGATTAACTCCTTGAAACGTGCCGGTGACCTCTAGCTCTTCTTCTCCTATTTGAAGCTTGCCGATAACTGCTGGGGAAATCAGACTCAACCTGGCCCCGCCGTCCACTAGCATCTTTGTAACCTTGAGGTTACGAATTGTTGGGGAGACCAACAACGGCAAACACCCTACCGTAGTGGTGCGACCAGGGTGATCCTCTTCGTAAAAGATGATGGGTGTGCGGGACCATTTGAGTTGTTTCCAGGACTCTGGCGCTGGTTCCACAACATTGACCTCCCGTGCTCATCGCTTGAGTTGGCGATGAGAGGTGTGCAAAGATGCACCCCCATCAATGCATAGGGCGTTAGTGGCCTTCTGAAATTCCTGCTCACTAGTTTCCTCTTCATCCCCTCCATCACTGGCATCATCACATATTTCCTTCTCTTGGCCCCTAGCGGGCTTTCCTTGGTTCCGAAAGGGTCTGCCGGGGTGATTTGCTTCACCACCCCGGCCCTTACCGCCTGCAACATTCTGACCTTTTTCCTTATCACGCTTATCATACTCTGCCCTCTGTTTCTTCGCAAGCTGCTCAACCTGATAACACTCCTGAAGGTCATGGCCTTTGGTCCGGTGGATCTTGTAGTACGGCCCATCGCCTTTCCCAACTTGTTCGGCGACAGCGGCTTCCCGGCAGGCAGCGCACGCGGCAGCTTCCTTGCCCGGGGCCTCAACCTTGGCCTTCTTGCCGGTAGTAGGCATGCCCGATCCTTCCACAGTCACTACTGCCTTATCCCTCGGCTTCTTATTGCGCTTCTTCCCCTTTTTCTGACTAGCTGATTCATCCTCATCTTCTGAATCAACATTAATGCAATCTTTCTCTCTGGGCAACTTCCTTCCTTCTTCCATCTGGGCAAATTTCTCCACCAGCGTATATAGTTTTTTCACAGTCTTGGGCAACCGCACGTTCATTTTGGAACGAATGCGGCGGTTGCGCACATTGGACTGGAAACCTGCTATAACGGCTGCCGGATGGATATTTGGAATATTTCTATGAACTTTACTGAATCTCTGCAAATACTTACAAAGGGTTTCTCCTTCCTTCTGCTGGAGAAGCTGCAGGTCGCTGGGCCTGCCGGGCTCTTGGTGACCACCGGTGAAGGCACCGATGAACTCATGGCACAGGTCCGCCCATGACGAAAGGGAGTTCTTCGGTAGGTGCATCAGCAAGAGACTTGAGGACCAAAGGGAAGTAGTTGGCGAACACCTTCTCGTCTCTTCCCCCAGCAGCATGAATAGCGATGGTGTAGATGCTCAGAAACTCTGCCAGGTTCAGCCTCCCATCGTACTTCTCAGGTATCTCTGGCTTGAACATGCGAATGGACGGCCAACGGACTTGCCGCAGCTTGATACGTCCATTTTGCATCATGCTTTTATATAAATATTTATTGCATTATGATTGTTGTTACACATTATGTCACAATACTTATGGCTATTCTCTCCTATTTTACAAGGTTTACCATGAAGAGGGGGAATGCCGGCAGCTGGAATTCTGGCTGGAAAAGGAGCAATATTGGAAACCTATTCTGCACAGCTCCAAAAATCCCGAAACTCCACAGAAGTCACTTTTGGAATTAATAAGAATTATTGAGCGAAGAAAACACCAGAGGCGGCCCGCACCCTGTCCAGGAGGGTGGGGGCGCGCACACCCCTACTGGGCGCGTCCCTGTCTCCTAGGCCCCCTGGTGGCCCTCCGGTGCCCATCTTCTGCTATATGAAGGCTTTTACCCTGGAAAAAATCATAAGCAAGCTTACGGGACGAAACTCCGCCGCCACGAGGCGGAACCTTGGCGGAACCAATCTAGGGCTCCGGCGGAGCTGTTTTGCCAGGGAAACTTCCCTCCGGGAGGGGGAAATCATCACCATCGTCATCACCAACGATCCTCTCATCGGGAGGGGTTCAATCTCCATCAACATCTTCACCAGCACCATCTCCTCTCAAAACCCTAGTTCATCTCTTGTATCCAATCTTGTATCAAAACCACAAATTGGTACCTGTGGGTTGCTAGTAGTGTTGATTACTCCTTGTAGTTGATGCTAATTGGTTTACTTGGTGGAAGATCATATGTTCAGATCCTTAATGCATATTAATACTCCTCTGATCATGAACATGAATATGCTTTGTGAGTAGTTACGTTTGTTCCTGAGGACATGGGTGAAGTCTTGCTATTAGTAGTCATGTGAATTTGGTATTCGTTCGATATTTTGATGAGATGTATGTTGTCTCTCCTTTAGTGGTGTTATGTGAACGTCCTGACACTTCACCATTATTTGGGCCTAGAGGAAGGCATTGGGAAGTAATAAGTAGATGATGGGTTGCTAGAGTGACAGAAGCTTAAACCCTAGTTTATGCGTTGCTTCGTAAGGGGCTGATTTGGATCCACTAGTTTCATGCTATGGTTAGGTTTACCTTAATACTTCTTTTGTAGTTGCGGATGCTTGCAATAGGGGTTAATCATAAGTGGGATGCTTGTCCAAGAAAGGGCAGTACCCAAGCACTGGTCCACCCACATATCAAATTATCAAAGTACCGAACGCGAATCATATGAGCGTGATGAAAACTAGCTTGGCGATAATTCCCATGTGTCCTCGGGAGCGCTTTTCTCATTATAAGAGATTGTCCAGGCTTGTCCTTTGCTACAAAAAGGATTGGGCCACCTTGCTGCACTTTATTTACTTTCATTGCTTGTTACCCCTTACAAATTACCTTATCACAAAACTATCTGTTACCTACAATTTCAGTGCTTGCAGAGAATACCTTACTGAAAACCGCTTGTCATTTCCTTCTGCTCCTCGTTGGGTTCGACACTCTTACTTATCGAAAGGACTACGATAGATCCCCTATACTTGTGGGTCATCAAGACTCTTTTTTGGCGCCGTTGCTGGGGAGTGAAGCGCCTTTGGTGAGTGGAACTTGGTAAGGAAACATTTATATAGTGTGCTGAAATTTTCTGTCACTTGCTACTATGGAAACTAATCCTTTGAGGGGCTTGTTTGGGGTATCTTCATCCCGACCAGTAGAGCAAAGAGTTGCTCCTCAACCTACTAAACCTACTGAAAATGTTTACTTTGAGATTCCTTCGGGTATGATAGAGAAACTGCTAGCTAATCCCTTTGCAGGAGATGGAACATTGCATCCCGATTTACACCTTATCTTTGTGGATGAAGTTTGTGGATTATTTAAGCTTGCAGGTATTCCCGATGATGTTGTCAAAAGGAAGGTCTTCCCTTTATCTTTGAAGGGGGATGCATTGAGATGGTATAGGCTATGTGATGATACGGGATCTTGGAATTATAAATGATTGAAGTTGGATTTTCACCAGAAGTTCTATCCTATGCATCTTGTTCATCATGATCGTAATTACATATATAATTTCTGGCCTCGCGAAGGAGAAAGCATCTCTCAAGTGTGGGGGAGGCTTAAGTCAATGTTATATTCATGCCCCAATCATGAGCTCTCAAGAGAAATGATTATTCAAAACTTTTATGCTCGGCTTTCTCCCAATGATCGCACCATGCTCGATACTTCCTGTGCTGGTTCTTATATTGTCGGTGTACAAAAGTAGGGGCTCTCCTTTTGACCCCTTTACTTGTGCACCGGTAGTCGGAGCCACGCGCCATGGCCGCACATGGCAGGGCAGAGGAGGGAAGCCAGAAGGAAGCCGAAGGCTCGAGATAAACAAGGCAACATCAAGGACCAATGCCACAAAGTGCAGACGGGCGAAGCTGGTTTCCCCGGCAAGGCCCTTGCCAGGGCAGCCTCTGCAGCCCCGGCAAGCCCCTTGCTGGGGCAACTCGCCCACACAAGTGGAGCGAGCCACCCTCGAGCCCACGGTTTCCAATATCAACAACCACGTTGGACCAGGGCTCGGGAGGCACCCCCATGGTGGCATGCAGATCTTTGTGAAGACAAAGAATACCCAAGATCAGATGAGGATTGGAGGGGAACACTCCCCGTCAAGATCCTTGCCGAAGAAACCCACAAGACCCCCGACAAGGTCCTTGCCGGGGACGCCAGCGCGCCACGGTAGGACCCTTGCCAGGCCACCCGGCAAGACCCTTGCCGGGCCACCCGACAAGACCCTTGCCAGAGGCAACAGCAAGGCCACTGCCAGGCCCGCACCAACCAACTCCCCGCCGCCGTTCGCATGCAGCTGCCAGCCCAACCAGCTGGGCAGGCACCTGCGTGGCAACATGCAGCTTCCAGGCCAACTCAGCGCACACCTGCGTGGTGGAATGCAGATCTTCGTGGAGGCTCCACCACCGCGCCACCTCAGCTGCTTGCCTGCCTACATGGCACCGCATGCATCGCTGGCCAGGGCGCGTGTCGAAGCGAGGAGGAGCAGTGACGGACGGGACGGGCCTCGCTCCCGTCCCCGATAAAGTGAAGGGACACCTAAGCCATGCATTAAATGCGTCTTGTCCTATAATACGAGCGATAAGCTCGCGGCACTGTAGGCCTTTCCACCTCCTGTGTGCCACTGTGGCAGCCCCTTTCGCCTATAAAAGGAGGCCCAAGGCAGACAGGAAAAGGATTCGGCTCTTTCGAACCACGCAGCACCCGTAGCTAGCTCGTGAGCTCAAGAACACTCAATACATCCACCAAGCAGGACTAGGGTTTTACGCATCCTCGCGGCCCGAACCTGGGTAAACGATCGTCATGCCAATTGCTAATCCTGCTCTTCTCACAACCCCGCGCCCCGCAACCGTAGTAGGGATTCTTGTGATCCCATAGGTGTCGTTTCCCACCGACATCTTTAGCGCGCCAGGTAGGGGGCGCAATTGTGAGAATCCGGTCTAGCAGTTGACTTAGTTGTTCTTCATCGCCATGGCTCGTAAGAAGAAGACGACCACGTTGATCGGTTCGTCCGGGACTGGATTGCCAGTACCGGTGCGGACCAGTAGCGGGCCGGTCGCGGAGAGAACCCGTGGCGAGGCCCGCGAACATCCACATCACCCTGGCGGTCCAGGCCTGGCGAGCGGCGTCGTTCGCACGCGAGGCGACGAGCCACCAGTCGCGGGCTCCAGAGACGGAGTCGGGCCCCCCGCAGGCGGCGTGGGGCCCTCCAGGGGCGCCGTCATCCTGCCAAACGGCGGTGCGGCGGCCTCCAAGACGCCAACACCGGCGCCCGCGACGCACTCTTCTCAGGTTGTGCGTGACGAGCAGCGCCGCCCTGCTGGCGACCCTGGGCGCCGTCCTGGGAAGAGTCCCATGCGCCCTTCATATGATGAGGAAGGCCAGCATGCGCGCCGAGGTGCTGACGGAGATGGCGAACAGCTGCGAGGCTGTGACGCGGCTCCTTCTAACACGGTTAGAAGTCAAGGCACGTCGCGGTCCACACAGCTTTCGCCGCCACCCACACCAGCAGAAGCCCTAGCACGCGCGCAGCTACTCCTCAATTTTCCTCCCGCCGCGGAGAAGCTCGACGAATGGAGGGCCACCATCCGGGGTCTCATCGGCATCGCCAACAACGATGAGTTGCGGCCGGCGGGACCCGTAGGCCGTCGCTCCGTCGGGCCACCGCGTGCCAGCGGAGGCCGGGCCGGAGGCGATGCGGCCATGGTGCACTCCCCTCCTCCATCCCGACCACCGCGGGTGTCGGTCCGTCGCGACGATGCTCGTGATGATATCTCCATAGCGTCGTCCAACCCGCGAACCCACCGCGACCAACGCCAGGTTCTTCGGGAGCGAGTTCATGAAGACGCTCGAACCACCATCGAGCACCGGCGTGACGCGCGCCACCAGTCAGACAGGCGGGCAGGGCCCACTATGGACCACCCAGCACCGGGAGGCTACGGTGGCCTACCTTACGAGGTAGGTTGTCCGGCCTTCACCCATGAGCTGCGGCAGTTCCAGTGGCCCTCCCACCGCATGTTCAAGCCCGACGTTGGCGAAAAGTACAACGGCAAGACTCAGCCATCGGAGTTCCTCAGCATCTACACCATCGCGATGCAAGCTGCTGGGGCCCGCAACGACAAGGTGCTTGCCAATTACTTTCCCTTGGCACTCAAGCCCAATGTTATGTCATGGTTGATGCACTTGCCGGTAGACTCCATTTCTTCTTGGGCGGATCTGTGTCATCAGTTTGTTGGCGCCTTTACCGGAGGCCACCAAGCTCATGGCCAGGCGAGTGATCTGCATATCATCCCCCAGAAGGAAGGAGAAAACTTGCACAAGTACATCCAAAGGTTCAGCCGAGTGCAGTACAACATCCCCGACGTTCATCCTGCCGCAGTGATTAGTGCATTCCATCAGAATGTGCATAATCGTAAGATGCGTGAAGAGCTGGCGATGAACAAGGTCAGGGTTGTAGCTGAAATTTATGTTCTGGCCGATCGGTGCGCTCGCGCTGAAGAGGGAAGAAGTACCCCGGCGAAGACGCCGACGCGGAAACCGACTCCACGGATGATACCGCCACCCCGGCGAAGAAGGGCCGGCGCCGTAACAGGAAGCGCAGGAGCAAGACCGTGCTTGCCGTCGAGGGGTTCGACGATACCGGCGCCACCAAGAAACCCAAGGCAAGTGACCCCGGCAAGGAGGTTGCCGGGTGTGCTGCTTGCCGGGCCTTGGTGGCTGCCGATAAGCCAGGGGGCTCCGACAAGCAGTATTGCAAGATCCACCGCACCAAAGGCCACGATCTCCGGAACTGCCGGCAAGTAGAGCTACTCGCTGAGAAGCAGAAAGCCGAGTACGAACGGCGGTACAAGAAGAAAGGCCAGGAGGGTGCCGAAGGATCCGGCAAGAAACGTGGCGGCCAAGGGGGCCGCCACGGCAAGGACAGTCAGCAGGAGAGGCCCGCCCGGGGCCGACAAGAAGCAGGAAGACGATGATCATGACGAGGACAATGAGTCCGGCGACCACGAGTTTCAGAAAGCCACAGAAGCCATGTGCGTCCACGGTGGCGCCTCGCTGCACACATCCCACCGCCAGCTCAAGCAGTGGGCCCGTGAGATCACAACGGTGGAGCCGTCAGTCGACGCATGGAAGCCGCTGAGGTGGTCCATTACGCCTATCATCTTCGACACCGAGGACCACCCTGACCGCACTACTGCGGTCAGGTGCTTGCCGTTGTTGGTCTCACCAACAATCCGCAACCTCAAGGTAACAAAGATGCTGGTTGATGGCGGGGCTGGTCTGAACTTGATCTCGCCTGTTGTGATCAAAAGGCTGCAAATCCCTGATGGAGACCTCGAGGAGACGGGCACGTTCCAAGGGGTCAACCCGAGGAGGAGCCAGCCGAAAGGAAAGATCATGCTGCCCGTGACGTTCGGAGGTGAGCTGAACCACAGGACGGGGAGGATTATCTTTGATGTAGCCGAGATCCCCTTGCCCTACAACGGGATCCTCGGCCGCCCGGCACTAGCCAAGTTCATGGTGGCTTCACATTACGCCTACAACATGCTGAAGATGCCCGGGCCGATGAACATCATCACCGTCCCCTCCGACAAGAAAGATGCGTTGATTTGTGCCGACCAACTCTATCGGGAAGCAGTTGCAGCAGCTGCCGCCAAGGCACCTGCTCCTGCCGACAGAGCCCCGGGAGGGAAGAAGGCCGGCGAGACCCCTCGCACCTACTCCGACAAGCGCACCTCTTCGGGGTGTTGCGCTCCCGTTGAGGACATGCCAGAGAGCTCCGCCGGCAAGAGCAAGAAGTCCAGAGCTGCACCACCAGAGACCAAGAAGGTGTCCGTCAGGGAGGACGGCACGGGGGAGATTTTACCATAAGCTCCACCCTCGACAGCAAATAGGAAAGCGAGCTCGTCACTTTCCTGCGGGCAAATGTCGATGTGTTTGCATGGCAAGCCTCCGATATCCCCGGCCTTCCCAGGGAAGTGATTGAGCACCATCTTGCTGTCTGTCCTCATGCACGGCCCGTCAAGCAGAAGGTCAGGAAGCAAGCTCTAGAAAGGCAGGAGTTCATCACGGAGGAGATCAGAAAACTAGAGGCGGCAGGCTTGGTAAGAGGAGTACTCCATCCGACGTGGTTGGCCAATCCAGTAGTGGTGCGCAAGGCAAACGGGAAGTGGAGACTGTGTATTGATTACACAGACATCAATAAGGCTTGTCCAAAGGATCCCTTCCTGTTACCGCGCATTGACCAGATTGTTGACTCCACGGCTGGGTGTGACCTGTTATCATTCCTCGACGCCTACTCGGGATACCACCAGATCTTCATGACGAAAGAGGATGAGGAGAAGACCACATTCATCACCCCATGTGGTATGTATTGCTTTTTACGGATGCCTTTCGGGTTGAAGAGTGCTGGCTCAACCTTTGCAAGAGCTGTCGAAATTGGTTTTGAGCCCCAGCTACATAGAAATATGGAAGCTTATATGGATGACATAGTGGTCAAAACCAAGGACAAAGCAACACTTGTGCAAGATCTGGAGGAAACATTTGCAAACCTGTGCAAGATCAACCTCAAATTGAACCCTGAGAAGTGTGTCTTCGGTGTCCCGTCTGGCAAGCTTCTCGGATTCTTTGTGTCCCAACGCGGGATTGAAGCAAACCCAGATAAGATCAAGGCCATTGAGCAGATTGAGGCACCCAAACGGATCAAGGATGTGCGTCGGCTCACTGGCTGCGTTGCCGCCATGAGCCGATTCATCTCCAAGTCCGCGGAGCGTGCCCTTCCTTTTTTCAAGATCTTGAAGAAAACGGGGCCAGTGGAGTGGACCCCGGAGGCCGAGGCAGTGCTGTAGGATTTGAAGAAATACCTCTCCTCTACCCAAGTGCTGGTTGCGCCCAAACCACAAGAACCGTTGCTGTTGTATCTAGCGGCAACAAATCAGGTGGTTAGCGCCGCACTAGTGGCGCAGAGAGAGGTCGACGAGGAGGCAGCGGCGACGGCAGAGTCAATAGATGGCAAGCCGGAACCCTCTCCGACAGGGCTCGATCCCGGCAAGACTGAGTCCCCGGCAGAGGCTGACGCCAGTGCGACAGGGCCCACGCGACCGGGTGAAGAGACGCAGAAGAAGGAAGTGGTGCAGCACCCAGTTTACTTCGTCAGCTCCCTCTTGCAGGGGGCTAGGTCGAGGTACTCGGGTGTGCAGAAGTTGCTCTTCGGCCTCCTTATGGCCTCGAGGAAGCTGCGTCATTACTTCCAAGCGCACGAAATCACTGTGGTCACCCGCCTCCCGTTGCAACGGATACTGCATAACCTAGATGCAACGGGGAGGATCGTGGAATGGGCCCTGGAGCTGTCAAGTTTCAGTTTAAAGTTTGAAAGTACCTCGACGATTCAGAGCAGAGTCTTGGTGGAGTTTGTTGCAGAATGGACCTCGACGCCCGACGAAGAGGAACAGGAGACCACTCTCCCCGACAAGGAAACGAGCCGCAATTGGATCATGTACTTTGATGGGGCTTTCTCACTGCAAGGCGCCGGTGCCGGTGTGCTGCTTGTCGCACCCATCGGAGAGCACCTCAAGTATGTCATCCAAATGCAGTTTCCCCAGGAGATGTCAACCAACAACACCGCCGAGTACGAGGGTTTGCTTGCCGGTCTCAGGATCGCGGCAGACCTCAGAGCTAAAAAGCTCATCGTCAGGGGCGACTCGCAGCTCATTGTCAGGCAAATCAACAAAGATTACCAAAGCCCGTTGATGGAAGCTTACATGGATGAAGTGAGGAAACTAGAAGAGCGCTTTGACGGTATACAAGCGGAGCACGTCCCTCGGACGGAGAACGACATCGCCGACTACCTGTCAAAGTGTGCTGCCCTCAAGCTACCTGTGGAACCAGGTACTTTTGTGCTTCAGTTAACTCAACCATCCGTCGAACCGTCAACCGGGCAGAACAAGCGGAGGAAGCTAGGCTCCGGCAAGTACTTCCCCACCGAGCTCCCCGGAGCCGCTGGCGAAGATGTTGTCGCGGATGCCGGTCCTGCCATGGGGCAACTGACTCCGGCAGGGCCTCAGGTCATGGCCGTAGAGACAGCCGCTCCCGTGGCAGAAGAGATGCCTTTGGTCCTTCTCGCCGAGCCACAGGCTCCGGCATGGGGTCAGGACCCCGATTCTAAATCACACCGATCTAGCCTGTAACACCTCATATCACTTTGCGGCCTCACGCACGGTATTCCCACGGGTGTCGTCTTACCATGGCCCGGGACCGTTTGCGCCTTTTGGCTCACGTATATGATAGTGTCGCTAGCATCCATATGACAGAGAACCCGGGCCGACATGACTAGTCGTGAACCCAAAGTGGCACTAACTTACGGGGATAGGCATACATGAATCAACATCGAGCATGTCGGTCAGCAGCGTGTGAATCCGGGCTGTAGCACTGGGCTAACAGGACTCCGGGAACCCGGGCTGTAGCAGGCTAGACAGGACTCCGGATGTCACCGCGTGACATTTCCCCGGAGGGACAGACACAGGAACGAAGTGAATCACATGCCGGCCAGTCAAGTGTCCGGAGCAGTAGTGCTGGGCTAGCAGGACTCCGGGGAACCGGGCTGTAGCGGACTACTATGGCTCATGGAAGCACAAGACTACATTTCCCCATAAGAGAGGCTACCAAGGATAAACAACTAGATTGTCGGATCCCACATATACCAAGCATTTCAATCACACACACAATATGCTCGATATGTGCAAATACAACATGGCATCACAACAAGACTCTACGACTCAGAGAATTTATTCATTAGGCTCCGAGGAGCGAGATATTACAAACATGGGTCTCATGACCCAACATTCAGAGCATACAAGTCAAAGCACATGCGGAAGCTTAACATGTCTGAGTACAGACATCTACAAATGAAAAAGGCTGAGAAGCCTGACTATCTACAAGATCCTGCCGAGGGCGTAAGATCGTAGCTGACGTAACAAGCTAAACGTCGAAGTCCACGCGGAACTACTAGCGAGACTGAAGTCTCTCTGCAAAACATAAATTAAGCAAACGTGAGTACAAATGTACCCACCAAGACTTACATCAGAACTATCTACATATGCATCGGTATCAACAAAGGGGTGGTGGAGTTTAACTACAGCAAGCCAGCTTGACTCGGTGGCTATCCTAAACTACGACTGCAAGTAACTCTTTGGAGGTGGCACACACGAGTCCACATATTCACCATATCAATACACCACTATGGATCCGCTCCCGTCTCCCTACGAGAAGGCCATCCATAGCACTCACGCTTATCTTGCGAGTTTTAGATTATCCACTTTCACTTGTCTATGAACTGTTATAGGCAACCCAGAAGTCCTTTACCGCGGACACGACTATTCGAATAGATGATGTTAACCCTGCAGGGGTGTACTTCTTCATACATGTTTCCACCACTTAGCGTCTGCACACGACATGTGCTCGGCAGACTTCAAGCGAAAGCCGGTGTGGGTGTAGACCACGACCTACCTAAACACTCAAGTCTCTAGTCCAGGTTTATCGCCTATTCAGGTTCCATTCGCATGGAGTCCGGCCGAGGTTTCCACATACGGCCCCGAACGATGTGTACAGGGTTCCGCGACACCAAACGGGCGCCCGGCATACCCGGCCACGTGCCTACCGCCTCACCGCCCACCCCTCGGGTCAGCGCTGCGCACGGCCTCCAGCATACTACAAACACCAGAAACTACTTGCAACTCCTGGACAGAGGACTAGGGTGGTTAAGAAGTCGAGCGGGGTCATATTTCAGGGCCCAATGCATGGTAGTAGCTGTTTCATGGATCACAAACACAGAACTCAGTTCCCGAGGACGGCTTCAATGAGACAACCCACCATGTACTCCTACATGGCCTCTCACCGATACCTTTACCAAATCGTGTTTACACACTTAGCTCTCAATAGTAGGACATGTTCACAGACCTCCGATTCATCCTCGATGAATCAGACCTGACACAACTCTAAGCAATAGCAGGCATGACAAACAAGCATGAATGAGTAGGCACATTAGGGCTCAAGCAACTCCTACTCATGCTAGTGGGTTTCATCTATTTACTGTAGCAATGACAGGTCATGCAGAGGAAAGGGGTTCAACTACCGCATCATGTAATAGTTGAATTGTTGTTGTCCTAATGCAGTAAAAGAGAGCAGGAGCGAGAGAGTGGGATTGTATCGGAATGAACAAGGGGGTTTTGCTTGCCTGGCACTTCTGAAGATAATATAGTTCTTCATCGGTGTCATCGAACTCATCGTCGGAACCATGACTATCGAGAGGGGACAAATACCGGCAACACAGAGAAAACACAATCAATGCAATGCAACAATATGATGCATGAATATGACATGGCAAAATGAGTGTGTTTTGGCTAATGCAACTTAGAACAGATTAAATGAAGTTGGTTTCAACGAAGGCTTCAAATTCAAACTCCATATTTGCTTATTTAAATGCCAATTATGCAAATTGCCATATACATCAACTTTAGGTTGTTCAAACATGCATGAACATGGTACAGATGGATAGATTGGATTTTTCTGATCATTTTTCATATATAATTTGTTTGATTTGGAGTTACGATTAATTTCTATGAATTTTTGAAGTTAGCATTATTTTCTGAAATTTCCAGAATAAGAATAAATCCAGAAAATAATTAACTGCGTCAGCACTACGTCACTGTGACGTCAGCGGTCAACAGGCGTCGACCAGGTCAAACTTGACCAGTGGGACCCACTGGTCAGTGACCCAGTCAACTAACTAAGTTAGTTAGCCCTAACTAACTGGGCACGGCCCACTAGTCAGTGACTGTAGTAACTAACCTAACTAGTTCATTAGTGCTAACTAGAGTAATTAGTCGGGCAGGCCCGCAAGTCAGTGAGAGAGAGGGGGATGTCAAACCAAGCAGTGGGGTCAACCCACGCCGGTCAACGGGTCAGCGGTCGCCGGCGTTTAGCCGCCGGCGAGTCCAGACGCGGCGGTGCGCTGCGGGATTCACCTATAGAGCGCCGTTTTGCGCGTGGAGCACAGCAACGGGATGCGGACGCTCGTTCGCATCCAACCGTGGTGGTGGCGCAACCGGGGAGTGGCTGCAGTGGCGCTGACGACGAGCTCGGCGGCGGCCGAGGCTCGGTCGAGCTCGGGCTCGTTGCTGCAGTGGCCTAGGCGGGGCAGCGCTAGCACCTACGGCTCCTACGCGATGTGGGGACTGCAATGGGCACAAGCCCGGGACCAAATGGTCACCGGAGCATCACCGGCGACGAGCGCGGCGGCGGCGCGTGCGGGTGAGCGCGGTGCAGTCGCTACGGCACCCGGGAAAAGAAAAGAAGAGGAGGGAGGGTCTGTGGCTCACAACGGTCACGACGAGCGGGTCAGCGAGGTCGGGGAGGCAGCGAGGCGAGTGCGGGGGCACCGGCGATCTCGGCGGCCGAGGTTGAAGAAGACGGCGTTGGCAGCGTTTTAGGGCTTCTGGCGTCGCGCGGCTCGGTGAGGAGGAAGAGGAGGTCGGGGCGGAGCACGGGGACATGTCGGAGAGGCGCGTGGAAGGCGGTGGCCACGACTACGGCGGTCGGCGATGGCGAGCATGCTCGGCTGTGGTGGGGGAACGGTGAGAGTGAGGCGTTGGGGGCGAATGGAGGGGTCCAGGGGGTCAGGGCGACGACGTGGAGGTCGTCCAGACGTCCAGGGGCGCGGGCGGCAAGCAGGTGGCGCCGTGGCGAGCTCGCGCACGCCGGCGTCACCTCCCTGCCTGCCTGGCTGGGACGAAGCACCTGGCTGGCACGGGCCAGCACAGTGCTGGGCCGCCAGGTGGGCTGCGGGTAAGCTTTCTTCTCTCTCTCTGCTTTTCCTATTTTAGTTTCTGTTTTCTATTATTCTGTAGTCTTTAGGGCTTTATTAAAAATACTTAAACAGATCCAAAAATCATCAAACTGCTCAATGCCACTGTTTGGAATATAACCAACAGCAAACATTTTAGTTTATGATTATTTGAGCATTTAAAATATTTAATAGCATTTAAATGCCCAAATGCAAATAGAGTATGATTTAATCCAGAGCCCAAATATGTCATGGAAAAATGTGCAACACCTCTGGTTATTGCTTCTAGCATTTTCCAGAAATGATGAACATTTTTGAAAGCCATTTGGATTTACTGGAAATATTTTGGTTGAACCTAGTGAATTCCTTTAATGCTAGGGTTTAGGCAATCCCCATTTCAAGTTTATTTCAAAGTTTAAACATGATGCACACATGAAGTTAGCCTAGTGCAATGCCAGAAGCTAGGGATGTGACAACTCACCCCTACTAAACAAGAATCTCGTCCCGAGATTCAGGTGTAGGGTAAGATGAAGTGGGGGGCGCAACTAACACAATCTTCACGATCCAGATGTCTTTCTCGAGGATGTTGATTCATTGCATCACCTTGATCTCGACGTCTTGCTTGAGAACTACATCCAACATGACGATGAGTAGAAAGGGGAAATTTTAGAAGAACCGATCTTCCTGAGATTCGAGCAACTTAGGATCATCTTAATGATCACAAGATCAATTCACGGAATGAGACATAGAAACATCTCTGGAGCTGAGAGGCAAAACATGCATCAGGAGGGGCGGAAGAAACAATTTGACGAGGGTTTCAAAGTAGCGAGGAAAATTGCCATGATTCCATAATGGGGCACCTTGGGGAAGGTGACTCGTAGAATTATTCCCTCAAGTGACAAAAGAATTACTTTTGATACAAAGATCGTTGAAACTCTTTATACCAGCCTAAGGCAATCGCAACCGATTGTGTGAACGAATTCGAAAGAATGGCATACTCATACCAGAATGAATGATGTGGACTACCTTGTTGAAGACAACACCATGGATGATTTTGCTTATCATCGGGGATGGATGGGACCCATAGTAGGACCACTTTTGAAGGTGATCCTGACCAGAAATTACTGAGAAGGGTAGTCCATGGTTGAATGGCACAATGGCGGTGCAAGCTAGGAACAAAATACTAATGCTGGGAATGATTCTAGTAACTGGGAGAAACTCAATAGTAGAGAGTGATTCCACTGTTAGAAAGATTATGGCATAATCGAAGAAACTGAGAGCGGATCCGAATTAATGCCAACGATAAATCCTAGTGCTTGCGCGTGCTCTCGAGATCTTGAGCATTTCCATATTCATCAAGGTTTTACCAATAACCGTGTCAAGGATCCTGGCAACACATCATACTACCATGATGAATAGTGATGGACGATGCAGATGCAAAGGGAGATAACACCTTCTCAGATTTCTCCTTAGCGAGGCCAAGGAAACAAAATCTGATGATCGACCGAGAGACATTTAGCACTCCGCTTCTAATGTTCTCCTTGATGTACTAGCGTATCCCATTCATAGATATGGTTTGATATCTAGAACATCAAGTAAAGGTCGGACTTCGGAAACACAAAAATCCATAAGGAACATCTAGGGAGTAAATCCTACGAAATCCTTATGGGGAGGTGGCCAACTTCCTCAATCAAGATACTACAATAATAGGCCTTCCGGCTGGGTGTGTTGGCCACGACATCCACTTTCCGGGTTACAGAGAGACCAATATTATAGTTCTTGGGAAACGCTCCAACCATCATATCTGCCTGAGATTCAGATCTGGTTGGTGTCAGAATATTCCAGACTCATCAAGTCTAGAAAGGAAAATGAAAGTTTGCAACACAAATCGACGAGAAGACGTTGCAAGATTCTCGGGAAATGGACTACGATAGCAAGCTCCAAAACATGAGCTGGTTCTGCTAAAAACATGTGAACACGTTGTCCCAGACAAGCATGATCACATGGTAGTCTTATAATAAAACACTACCGAGTTCAGGAGGGGAACCATCATCGCAGATAATGAAGTTCTTAATTAAGCCCGGGTTAGCTCTTAAAAGGAACTCCTTCTCCTGGAACAAATCATTCAGTGGCTTGGTGTGCTAGGAATACATATAGAGTGAACGTTGCAAGTCTTCAAACCACATAATACTTCGCACGTATGCATGACTGATTTGGAATAATTCCAAAGGAAGCAACATTGACTTACTCGAATTCACGGTGGCAACTTGCATCAAATGCACATGGATTAAAGGAAGTCACTTCTTTCATCCAACATATGCTTCATGGGCTAGCATGAAGAAATGCTTTCAAAAATTTCCAACAATAGCTCAATGTTCAACATGAATCATGGAGGAGACAAGATGCTGCTGATGGGCTCAACAGCAACTCATCGGAATTTCCATATCACTGGATTTCCACCATTATGCGAATGATGTGATAGTATTGGTCAGACCAAAAGATGTAATGGTGTATGCTCGAGGAATCAACCACGAGTAAGACAACATTACGAATATCATTGGTTCTAACTTGATTGACGATAGCCCACACTCAAATCAAGGTTTGGACAAGACAATAGATTCAACAACCGATCACAAGGAACAGTCGATGAAGATATCATCTTTCTTCAACACACACGCACAAGGATATCCCTTTGGAATGAACTGAGGCGGACAAACTTCTATCTTCCAACTCTCCAAGTTGTTGTTTAGCTTAACCAACTAGCTCAGGGTATCCGACACAGATTCTTGGAGAAGGGTTGATTTATAAGAAAACCAACTTGATCACGAACTCAACATAGCGGTCAGGTGACAACCAGGTAATACTTCCGAGAAGATCTTCAGAAAATCACGAACCACCGATATGTTACTAAGTTCGAGAACAATCTTGCCTTTCAGGACAAGACGATATGATCGAAAGAGCAAGGAAATTCACATAATCCAAACTCATTGATCGAAGAGTGCACCAGGAAAATGGACTAGGTAGCACGATCAATCTTAGGAAGATGACTCAGTGCACATCACGCTAAGAATGAGAGTATTGTCCATTAACTACCAAGCAACAAGTTGCTTGGAGTATTGATTTCACACATCATAGTTCACCTATCGGCATTCCGGTTGTGACAACACGGAACCGAGGAATGAGCAATGATGGCGAGAGGTATTACTGCAACAAGAATTCATAAGAGTTGGTGCAATTCTTATGACATTCTTGACATAAGACGGTAATACTTCAGGGTAGAACAAAATCAAAAGCTGGGTTGGCATTTTGATCTGCGGGGCACAACTATTTTGACCCAATCCTGGATATGGATGAGGTACTGGAGTTTGTTTCTCCTAGTCATTCTGAATAGAATGGCTTGACGGACCACAAGAATAATAAGCATCGATAACACAAATGCACAATTACTCCTGACTATCAATTGATAGACGAAGGTCGGAATACGACTGAAGAGGGACAACTCAAAGGAACATATATCTTTCTGAGATGTGGATGCATAGATTAGTATGTCGGGCAAGCTCAACATTTCTTCCGGATAACCCATGCAGAACCGTAGAACTGGCAGATTCACAATATAATGGAGAACTCATCAAAAGCACTCTGGTTGTGATCTTTTGGTTCAAAAGAACTTCTGCCATAAGTAGTTCATGGTATTTGGAAGAAGGAAATACCACGGACCTCGAGGACTATCGCAAAGGTTGCTAATATCCTAAAGGAACTAGCAAACACTACCAACATGAATAAGTAGGGTGAATCTCGGGTTCAAGAACCCAGGAATAGAATGCCTACTACTAAATGGCATCACGGGATGCTTTCGAGAATAATGGCCAGAATCATCACACTGGGGATGCAAAGCATTTCTAGATTACTAAGTGGTCCTCTAAGACACCTAGGGTCATAATAATAACTCCAACATATACGACGAGATAACGGAGTACCTCAACTCGACGATTAGTGTGGTTAATCTGGCCCAAAGGAACATCGAGAACGGGCGGGAAGGATTTGCAAATGCATCAGACTATTTAGGAACCTGGGATGACTCGGACAGCATAACGGCTGTAAATGCTCAAAAAGTTTTGGGACATCCTGCAAATTGGTGGCATAACCACTTAACATCACAATATCAAGGTTATGAGACCAGCTATGAACATACGAAAGTAGTAGGAACTGATCTGAGGCTTAAATCGGTCAATCCTATAAGTCTACTGATTAGTAACACGTGATCCTGATAGATTGACGAGAAGCCTAGTTCTTAATCCCCGTAGAAGGGAAGAGGATGACTCAGATCAGAAGGCATAAGGTAAAGGAGTAAAAAGAGCCTTACGTTCCCATCCACAATCAATTCCCTTATATAACTAAAGAATTTCTAGACTCAACTTCGACCAGTTTGGCTTGGTAATCCTACAGGCAGTTAGGCTCTGATACCAAAGCTGTCAGGACCCCGATTCTAAATCACACCGATCTAGCCTGTAACACCTCATATCACTTTGCGGCCTCACGCACGGTATTCCCACGGGTGTCGTCTAACCATGGCCCGGGACCGTTTGCGCCTTTTGGCTCACGTATATGATAGTGTCGCTAGCATCCATATGACAGAGAACCCGGGCCGACATGACTAGTCGTGAACCCAAAGTGGCACTAACTTACGGGGACAGGCATACATGAATCAACATCGAGCATGTCGGTCAGCAGCGTGTGAATCCGGGCTGTAGCACTGGGCTAACAGGACTCTGGGAACCCGGGCTGTAGCAGGCTAGACAGGACTCCGGATGTCACCGCGTGACATTTCCCCGAAGGGACAGACAGAGGAACGAAGTGAATCACATGCCGGCCAGTCAAGTGTCCGGAGCAGTAGTGTTGGGCTAGCAGGACTCCGGTGAACCGGGCTGTAACGGACTACTATGGCTCATGGAAGTACAAGACTACATTTCCCCATAAGAGAGGCTACCCAGGATAAACAACTAGATTGTCGGATCCCACATATACCAAGCATTTCAATCACACACACAATATGCTCGATATGTGCAAATACAACATGGCATCACAACAAGACTCTATGACTCAGAGAATTTATTCATTAGGCTCCGAGGAGCGAGATATTACAAACATGGGTCTCATGACCCAACATTCAGAGCATACAAGTCAAAGCACATGCGGAAGCTTAACATGTCTGAGTACAGACATCTATAAATGAAAAAGGCTGAGAAGCCTGACTATCTACAAGATCCTGCCGAGGGCGCAAGATCGTAGCTGAGGTAACAAGCTAAATGTCGAAGTCCACGCGGAACTACTAGCGAGACTGAAGTCTCTCTGCAAAACGTAAATTAAGCAAACGTGAGTACAAATGTACCCAGCAAGACTTACATCAGAACTATCTACATATGCATCGGTATCAACAAAGGGGGTGGTGGAGTTTAACTGCAGCAAGCCAGCTTGACTCGGTGGCTATCCTCAACTACGATTGCAAGTAACTCTTTGGAGGTGGCGCACACGAGTCCACATATTCACCATATCAATACACCACTATGGATCCGCTCCCGTCTCCCTATGAGAAGGCCATACATAGCACTCACGCTTATCTTGCGAGTTTTAGAGTATCCACTTTCACTTGTCTATGAACTGTTATAGGCAACCCAGAAGTCCTTTACCGCGGACACGGCTATTCGAATAGATGATGTTAACCCTGCAGGGGTGTACTTATTCATACAAGTTTCCACCACTTAGCGTCTGCACACGACATGTGCTCGGCAGACTTCAAGCGAAAGGCGACGTGGGTGTAGACCACGACCTACCTAAACACTCAAGTCTCTAGTCCAGGTTTATCGCCTATTCAGTTTCCATCCGCAGGGAGTCTGGCCGAGGTTTCCACATATGGCCCCAAACGATGTGTACAGGGTTCCGCGACACCAAACGGGCGCCCGGCATACCCGGCCACGTGCCTACCGCATCACAGCCCACCCCTCGGGTCAGCGCTGCGCACGGCCTCCAGCATACTAACTACTTGCAACTCCTGGACAGAGGACTAGGGTGGTTAAGAAGTCGAGCGGGGTCATATTTCAGGGCCAATGCATGGTAGTAGCTGTTTCATGGATCACAAACACAGAACTCAGTTCCTGAGGATGGCTTCAATGAGACAACCCACCATGTACTCCTACATGGCCTCTCACCGATACCTTTACCAAATCATGTTTACACACTTAGATCTCAACAGTAGGACATGTTCACACACCTCCGATTCATCCCCGATGAATCAGACCTGACACAACTCTAAGCAATAGCAGGCATGACAAACAAGCATGAATGAGTAGGCACATCAGGGCTCAAGCAACTCCTACTCATGCTAGTGGGTTTCATCTATTTACTGTGGCAATGACAGGTCATGCAGAGGAAAGGGGTTCAACTACCGCAACATGTAATAGTTGAATCGTTGTTGTCCTAATGCAGTAAAAGAGAGCAGGAGCGAGAGAGTGGGATTGTATCGGAATGAACAAGGGGGTTTTGCTTGCCTAGCACTTCTGAAGATAATATAGTTCTTCATCGGTGTCATCGAACTCATCGTCGGAACCATGTCTAACAAGAGGGGACAAATACCGGCAACACAAGGAAAACACAATCAATGCAATGCAACAATATGATGCATGAATATGACATGGCAAAATGAGTGTGTTTTGGCTAATGCAACTTAGAATAGATTAAATGAAGTTGGTTTGAACCAAGGGTTCAAATTCAAACTCCATATGTGCTTATTTAAATGCCAATTATGCAAATTGCCATATACAGCAACTTCAGGTTGTTCAAACATGCATGAGCATGGTACAGATGGATAGATTGGATTTTTTCTGATCGTTTTTCATATATAATTTGTTTGATTTGGAGTTATGGATTAATTTCTATGAATTTTTGAAGTTAGCATTATTTTCTGAAATTTCCTGAATAAGAATAAATCCAGAAAATAATTAACTGCGTCAGCACTACGTCACTGTGACGTCAGCGGTCAACAGGCGTCGACCAGGTCAAACCTGACTAGTGGGACCCACTGGTCAGTGACCCAGTCAACTAACTAAGTTAGTTAGCCCTAACTAACTGGGCAGGGCCCACTAGTGAGTGACTGTAGTAACTAACCTGAATAGTTCATTAGTGCTAACTAGAGTAATTAGTCGGGCGGGCCCGCAAGTTAGTGAGAGAGAGGGGGAAGTCAAATCGGGCAGTGGGGTCAAACCACGCCGGTCAACGGGTCAGCGGTCGCCGGCGTTTAGCCGCAGGCGAGTCCAAACATGGCGGCGCGCTGCGCGATTCGCCTACAGAGCACTGTTTGGCGCGCGGAGCACAGCGACGGCATGCGGACGCTCGTCCGCATCCAACCGTGGTGGTGGCGCGGCCGGGGAGTGGCCGGAGTGGCACCGGCGATGAGCTCGGCGGCGGCCGAGGCTCGGTCGAGCTCGGGCTCGTTGCTGCAGTGGCCTAGGCGGGGCGGCACTAGCACCTACGGCTCCTACGCGATGCGGGGTGTGCAATGGGCACAAGCCCCGGACCAAATGCTCACCAGAGCATCACCGGCGACGAGCGCGGCGGCGGCGCGTGCGGGTGAGCGCGGTGCAGTCGCTACGGCACACGGGAAAAGAAAAGAAGAGGGGGGAGGGTCTGTGGCTCACAGCGGTCACGACGAGCAGGTCAGCGAGGTCGGGGAGGCAGCGAGGCGAGCGTGGGGTCGCCGGCGATCTCGGCGGCCGAGGTTGTAGAAGACGGCGTTGGCAGCATTTTATGGCTTCCGGCGTCGCGCGGCTCGGTGAGGAGGAAGAGGAGGTCGGGGCGGAGCACGGGGACACGTCGGGGAGGCGCGTGGAAGGCGGTGGCCACGACTACGGCTGTCGGCGGTGGCGAGCACGCTCGGCTGTGGTGGGGGAATGGTGAGAGAGAGGCGTTGGGGGCGAATGGAGGGGTCCAGGGGGTCGGGGCGACGACGTGGAGGTCGTCCAGTCATCCAGGGGCGCGGGCGGCAAGCAGGTGGCGCCGTGGCGAGCTCGCGCACGCCGGCGTCACCTCCCTGCCTGCCTGGTGGGGACGAAGCAGCTGGCTAGCACGGGCCAGCACAGTGCTGGGCCGCCAGGTGGGCTGCAGGTAAGCTTTCTTCTCTCTCTGCTTTTCCTATTTTAGTTTCTGTTTTCTATTATTCTGTAGTCTTTAGGGCTTTATTAAAAATACTTAAACAGATCCAAAAATCATCAAACTGCTCAATGCCACTGTTTGGAATATAACCAACAGCAAACATTTTAGTTTATGATTATTTGAGCATTTAAAATATTTAATAGCATTTAAATGCCCAAATGCAAATAGAGTATGATTTAATCCAGAGCCCAAATATGTCATGGAAAAATGTGCAACACCTCTGGTTATTGCTTCTAGCATTTTCCAGAAATGATGAACATTTTTGAAAGCCATTTGGATTTACTGGAAATATTTTGGTTGAACCTAGTGAATTCCTTTAATGCTAGGGTTTAGGCAATCCCCATTTCAAGTTTATTTCAAAGTTTAAACATGATGCACACATGAAGTTAGCCTAGTGCAATGCCAGAAGCTAGGGATGTGACACATGGGCGCATCACACCGTCCGATTCCTCCAGAAAGGAGAGCTTCCTGAGGAGCAGGAAGAGGCAGAAAGAGTAGCCAGCCGGTCTGCTCTGTACCAATTCGTTGATAACGTATTGTACAGGAAAAGACCGGATGGGGTGAAATTGAAGTGCATCTCCCGGGAGGAAGGACTAAATCTGTTGGCAGAGATACATGGAGGCATATGTGGCTCCCACATAGGGTCGAGGGCTCTTGCCGGCAAGGCTTTCCGGCAAGGTTTCTTCTGGCCCACCGCCCTCCAGGATGCGACGGCACTAGTAACCAAGTGTGAAGCGTGCCAGTTCCATTCGAAGAAGCTTCATCAACCAGCCCAAGCCCTTCAAACTATCCCTCTCTCCTGGCCCTTCTCGGTCTGGGGGCTCGACATATTGGGCCCCTTCCCCCGTGCTGTCGGGGGCTTTGAGTACTTGTACGTTGCAATCGACAAGTTCACAAAGTGGCCAGAGGTGGAAGCAGTGAGGAAGGTGACAGCGCAGTCAGCCATCAAGTTCTTCAAGGGCCTAGTGTGCCGTTTTGGGGTACCCAACAGGATCATCACCGACAACGGCACACAGTTCACAAGCCATGCCTTCATGCAATACATTGAGGATCTCGGCAGCAGGGTCTGTTTTGCTTCCCTGGCACATCCACGGAGTAACGGCCAAGCGGAGAGAGCAAATGCTGAAGTTCTCCGAGGCTTAAGAACGAAGACTTTTGACAGGCTGCGCAAGAGTGGAAGACGCTGGATTGATGAGTTGCCGACGGTTCTTTGGTCGATCAGAACGACGCCAAATCGAGCCACCGGCCAGACACCCTTTGCCCTGGTCTACGGGGCAGAAGCAGTTCTACCCACGGAACTCATATACGGGTCACCTCGAGTGCTCGCTTATGATGAGCTTGAGCAAGAGCGATTGCGGCAAGATGACGCGACGCTCCTTGAGGAAGATCGTCTCCGGGCGGCTGTGAGAGCAGCACGCTACCAGCAAGCCTTGCGCCGCTACCATAGCCGCAAGGTTCATGCTCGTAGCCTTGAGGAAGGTGACCATGTTCTTCGGCACGTTCAGTCGGCCAAGAATTCCAACAAGTTGACGCCGAAGTGGGAAGGCCCTTATCGGGTAACACGAGTCACCAGGCCCGGCGCAGTCCGGCTAGAGACCGAAGATGCCATTCCAGTGAGCAACTCCTGGAACATCGAGCATCTCCGCAAGTTTTACCCATAAGGCGCGGCTGCCGGGCCTCCCGGTAAGCCACCCTTTTGTACAAGCCTTGCCGGCAAGGCATGTAACCCTTTGTACAGAGCTAGGCGCAGACCCTGAGCATAAATAAACGAAGCGCTGGCGCCCTAAGTCATAGCATGCATGCTAGGTCGAGGCTCTTCCTCGGTTAGGGTTGATAGTGCTTGGCGGCGGCTAACCCCTAGCTTAGAGGTCGAGTGCGCGTCTCTCTGTTCTTCTCTGTCTTCTTTGGTTCGCAGGGCACATAAGTATTCTTGCCGAGCTATTTTGGAAGAAAGGGGACGGACCGGCGTCCGGGCCCCGGCAAGCCAAAGTTGCCGGGGGCTGCAAGAACAAGGATCCATCCGCAGCAAGCCAAGGTTGCCGGGGGCTGCAGATCCAGATAAGTCTTCTATCCTCTATCATGCATTTCGTTGTGGACTGGGATATGTGAAACGTCATTTTATCCCTAGGCTACCGTGCTCCCCTCTTTCCGTACCCTAGGACTATCTCCTGGGGCCGAATCTGGTCGTAGTCGCGGCAGCAAGGAAATGAAATGAGGAGCCTAAGCCCACCTCATCCCTGCCTCCGCCAAGGGCGTGAGAAAGGTCGAGCGAAGTGGGGGGACGGCAAGGCCTGTTGCCGGGCAAGAAAACGTTTATCTTAAAAAAATAACGAGGATTCGCTCCTTGTCGTGGGTTCCACCCGCGAACGAAAAACCCGGCAAACATCCCTTTTTCATTAAAAATCATCCCGTACAGGTACAGTTCATACGAAATGAAAACATGAGCAAGGGGATTACAAGTTCTAAAGTTAACGAAGGCCCGAAGGCTTACAAGACTAAAAAGAGATAAGGTGCCCGTAATCCCTTTCTTGTCCCTCTCCTCAGGAAATGAAACGAGAAAGAAGAATGGCAAAAGGGGCGCCTAGGCGAGCTACGAGCGGCAGAAAGCACCGAGAAAATATCTCGGTGGCCGTCCAAAGGCTGGATGGTGATGGCGGCGCCGGAGGAAGAGCTCAAAGACGAGGTGGCAGGACGTCGACACGCGACGAAGGCGTCGGTGCCCACGTACTCCGACTTGACGGCCTTGCCGCCCGCCCTCTTCCTCTTCTGCAGCCTCCCAACGCCAGCCGCCCAAGGAGACGACCCCGAGAAGTTCAAGGAGCCGGCGACACGGATGATGGGGTCGCCGGTGCCGCCCGGAGCGGCGCCCGACGCCTAGTCGGACCTGTCATCCTGCCGCCCGCTACCCTCCTCGTCGTTGTCGTTGTCTTCCTCGCCACTCTCGCTCGAGGAGGAATCTTCATCGTCAGAAGAGCTCTCCACGCAGCACCTTATGCGAGTCCCGAAGTGCCCGAAGATCTTGACGGAGAGGAGGCACTCTCCATTAGTTTGAAATGGAGAGTGAGCCCCTCCGTCAAGCTGTGGATGCGAGCGAAAGTTTTCCACCCTCAGCGAAGATACATGACGTGAGGGGCGGGGAACTCGACGTCGGCCCATGTGCCGCTGTTCCCACAACCCCTCATATGCAGCCGCAACGCCGCGGCGGATCCAGCTCCATCTCCCGTGCAAATGGAGTCAGGAGGCGAAGACGACGGCGCGGCGGCTGGCACAGCCTGATGAAGAATTCGCAAGGGTTGTCCCCGACGTGGCCCTCTACCGGAGGAGTTGCCGCTGGCGGAGGCGAGGCCGATCTGCCACCCCGTCCTCCTCTCCCTCGAGCGCCACGACGGCCTCGACCTCGCCCCCTCCCCCTCCCTCTAACTGCCGACACCGCCGCTACGAGGTCTTGGGGGGAGCGATGCGTTGTCTCGCCGAGACCCTCGCCGCCACCGATGAAGCGTCGCCACGCCCCCTCGCCATGACAGAAGAAAGGAGGAAGCGGGAATGGGGAGAGGCAGATGACGAAGAATTGAGAGGCGCCGTTCCTCCCGCTAACCTCTTTATAAAGGGGCGGGGCGAGGCACGGCCGCCCCCTCTCAGCCAATCCGGCCCGTTGAAGTGACAGCAAGCGGGGCCGTCGACCGCCCTCGCCGCTCCATTGAAGGCGCGTGGGAATTGACCCATGCGCGCACGACTTCCCGCATCCCGCGCGCCTGTCATTCACTCTGCATCATGCATGCAGCAAACATGGCGCGAGGGATGGGTGCAGTGGGACGCGTGGAGCGACGGTTCCCAAGTGAGGGCAGTAAATGAGCAGCGGCCCTGCGGTCTCAAAGAGACACGCAAGCCGCCTCTTTACCGTCCACCACAAGATGACGCCAGCATGCTTCCATCACGCAAGCGCGCGCGACCCCCACGTCGCGCGTTCAACGCGGCTCGTGGGGAAGCGCAGCAGACAGAACAGTTACCATGGTAAAATCCGCCCCGCCTGCCCGCGCACCGTTCTGGGCCTGGCCCAACAACGTGCCGCGCTTATGTATGGCCCAGGCCCGGGGGCTCCTGTCGGTGTACAAAAGTAGGGGCTCTCCTTTTGACCCCTTTACTTGTGCACGGGCAGTAGGAGCCACGCGCCACGGCCGCACATGGCAGGGCAGAGGAGGGAAGCCGGAAGGAAGCCGAAGGCTCGAGATGAACAACGCAACATCAAGGACCAAGGCCACAAAGTGCAGACGGGCGAAGCAGGTTTCCCGGGCAAGGCCCTTGCCGGGGCAGCCTCTTGCCCCGGCAAGCCCCTTGCTGGGGCAACTCGCCCACACCAGCGGAGCGAGCCTCCCTCGAGCCCACGGTTTCCAATATCAACAACCACGTTGGACCAGGGCTCGGGAGGCACCCCCATGGTGGCATGCAGATCTTTGTGAGGACAAAGAATACCCAAGATTAGATGAGGATTGGAGGGCAACACTCCCCGTCAAGATCCTTGCCGAATAAACCCACAAGACCCCTGGCAAGGTCCTTGCCGGGGACGCCAGCGCGCCACGGCAGGACCCTTGCCGGGCCACCCGGCAAGACCCTTGCCGGGCCACCCGACAAGACCCTTGCCAGAGGCAACAGCAAGGCCACTGCCAGGCCTGCACCAACCAACTCCCCGCCGCCATTCGCATGCAGCTGCCAGCCCAACCAGCTGGGCAGGCACCTGCGTGGCAACATGCAGCTTCCAGGCCAACTCAGCGCACACCTGCGTGGCGGCATGCAGATCTTCGTGGAGGCTCCACCACCGCGCCACCTCAGCTGCTTGCCTGCCTACATGGCACTGCATGCATCGCTGGCCAGGGTGCGTGTCGAAGCGAGGAGGAGCGGCGACGGACGGGACGGGCCTCGCTCCTGTCCCCGATAAAGTGAAGGGACACCTAAGTCACGCATTAAATGCGTCTTGTCCTATAATACGAGCGATATGCTCGCGGCACTGTAGGCCTTTCCACCTCTTGTGTGCCACTTTGGCAGCCCCTTTCGCCTATGAAAGGAGGCCCAAGGCAGACAGGAAAAGGATTCGGCTCTTTCGAACCACGCAGCACCTGTACCTAGCTCGAGAGCTCAAGAACACTCAATGCATCCACCAAGCAGGACTAGGGTTTTACGCATCCTCGCGGCCTGAACCTGGGTAAACGATCCTCGTGCCAATTGCTAATCCTGCTCTTCTCACAACCCCGCGCCCCGCAACCGTAGTAGGGATTCTTGTGATCCCATAGGTGTCATTTCCCACCGACATATATGCTGAAGACTACTGAATTCAAGTGGAACTTATTGGAAAGAATTAAACGCAACTCTGAAGATTAGGGTTCCGACGATGGTAAGGAGTCAGGTATAACACCTAAGTTTGATTGTGTTAAATCTTTTATGGATACCGATGCTTTTCGTGGATTTAGCACTAAGTATGGACTTGACTCTGAGATAGTAGCTGCTTTTTGTGAAACTTTTGCTACTCACGTTGATCTCCCTAAGGAGAAGTGGTTTAAATATAATCCTCCCATTGAAGTAAAAGTAGTTGCACCTATTACAGTTGAAGAAAAGACTATCACTTATAATGATCCTATTGTCCCTACTAGTTATGTTGAGAAACCACCTTTTCCTGTTAGGATGAAGGATCATGCTAAAACTTCAACTGTTGTTCATAAAAGTAATACTAGAACTTATACACCTCCTGAGCAAATCAAAGTTGAACCTAGTATTGCTATGATTAAGGATCTCTTGGATGATAATTTAGATGGGCATGTTATTTACTTCTGTGAACAGGCTGCTAATATTGCTAGACCAGATGCTAAGATACATAGACCTGTTGTAGGCATGCCTGTTATTTCTGTTAAAATAGGAGATCATTGTTATCATGGCTTATGTGATATGGGTGCTAGTGTTAGTGCAATACCCTTTGACTTATATACAGAAATTATGCATGATATTGCACCTGCTGAAATAGAAGATATTGATGTTACTATTAAACTTGCCAATAGGGACACCATTAAGCCAGTTGCGATTGTTAGAGATGTTGAAGTCTTGTGTGGGAAGGTTAAATATCCTGCTGGTGTTCTTGTTCTTGGTTCCCCACAAGATGAATTTTGTCCCATTATTTTCGGTAGACCCTTCTTGAATACTGTTAATGCTAGGATTGATTGCAAAAAGGATGTTGTTACAATTGGCTTAGGGGATATGTCTCATGAGTTTAATTTTGCTAAGTTTCGTAGACAACCCCGTGATAAAGAATCACCTAGTAAGGATGAGATTATTAGTCTTGCTTCTATTGTCGTGCCTCCTACTGATCCGTTAGAACAATATTTGCTAGACCATGAAAATGATATGTTTATGAATGAAAGAAGGGAAATAGATGAAGTGTTCCTTCAATAGGGTCCTATTCTGAAACACAACTTGCCTGTTGAAATTCTAGGGGATCCCCCTCCACCCAAGGGTGATCCCGTGTTTGAGCTCAAACCATTACCTGATAATCTTAAGTATGCTTATCTTGATGAAAAGAAAATATATCCTGTTATTATTAGTGCTAAACTTTCAGAGCAAGAAGAAGAAAGATTATTGAAAACTCTGAAGCACCGTGCTGCTATTGGATATACTCTGGATGATCTTAAGGGATTAGTCCCACTCTATGCCAACACAAAATTAAAGTGGAGAAAGATGCCAAACCAGTTAGAGATCCTCAACGACGATTAAATCCTAAGATGAAAGAAGTGGTGAGAAAGGAGATACTAAAGCTCCTTGAGGCAGGTATAATTTATCCCGTTGCTGATAGTGAATGGGTAAGTCCTGTCCATTGTGTTCCTAAAAAGGGAGGTATTACTGTCGTTCCTAATGATAAAGATGAATTGATCCCACAAAGAATTGTTATAGGTTATAGGGTGGTAATTGATTTCCGTAAATTAAATAAAGCTACTAAGAAAGATCATTACCCTTTACCTTTTATTGATCAAATGCTAGAAAGACTATCCAAACATACACATTTCTGCATTCTAGATGGTTATTCTGGTTTCTCTCAAATACCTGTGTCAGCGAAGGATCAATCAAAAACTACTTTTACTTGCCCTTTCGGTACTTTTGCTTATAGACGTATGCCTTTTGGTTTATGTAATGCACCTGCTACCTTTCAAAGATGCATGATGGCTATATTCTCTGACTTTTGTGAAAAGATTTGTGAGGTATTCATGGATGACTTCTCCGTTTATGGATCCTCTTTTGATGATTGCTTGAGAAACCTTGATCGAGTTTTGAAGATATGTGAAGACACTAGTCTCGTCTTGAATTGGGAAAAGTGCCACTTTATGGTTAATGAAGGCATTGTCTTGGGGCATAAGATTTCCGAGAGAGGTATTGAAGTTGATAAAGCTAAAGTTGATGCTATTGAAAAGATGCCATGTCCCAAGGACATAAAAGGTATAAGAAGTTTCCTTGGTCATGCCAGTTTTTATAGGAGGTTCATTAAAGACTTTTCTAAAATCTCTAGGCCTCTGACTAATTTATTGCAAAAATATATTCCTTTTGTCTTTGATGATGATTGTGTAGAAGCATTTGAAATACTTAAGAAAGCTTTGATCACTGCTGTAACACCCCGGATGTAACTTTCCATATTTGTAACTCCGACTCTTGCCATTTTCGGCTATGTGTTATGATATTCCCTCCGTGGTCGGGTTTTGTCTTTCGTTTTGCATTTTGTTCATGTCATGCATATCATATCATGTCATCATGTGCATTGCATTTGCATACGTGTTCGTCTCATGCATCCGAGCATTTTCCCCGTTGTCCGTTTTGCAATCCGGCGCTCCCATCTCCTCCGGCGCACCCCTCTTGTTTTCTTTCGTGAGCGGGTGTCAAACATTCTCGGAATGGACCGAGGCTTGTCAAGTGGCCCTAGTATACCACCGGGAGACCACCGGTCAAGTTTCGTTCCATTTGGAGGTCGTTTGGTACTCCAACGGTTAACCGGGCATCCGCAAAGTCCATTTGTGTGTTGCAGCAAAACCCCCCTAAAAACCAGCCAAAAACCCACCAAATTCTCTTCCATACTGTAGGTCGTTCGATCACGATCGTGTGGGCGAAAACCGCACCTCATTTGGACTCTCCTAGCTCCCTCTACCTATTTATATGTGACCCTCCCGAAAAACATTCGCAGTCCCCGAAACCCTAACTTCCCCCGCCGCCACCGGACATGTCCGGCGCCCTCCGGACATCTCCCCGCCGCCGCGCCCGGCGAACCAGCGCCCGCCACGTGGCGCTCACCGCCGCCAGCCGCCGCCGGCCCGCGCAGCCCGTCGCGAGCCCGCGGGCCCGTTCGCCGCCTCCCACCCGCGGATCCCCGAGCCGCCGCCCGAGCCCGCGGCTCCGCCCCTCGCCCGGCGACCGCCGCCCGCCGGCGCGCCTCTCCCTCCGCCGCCGACCTCGGCCGCCACCGCCGGCGCGCCTCTCCGTCGCCGCGCGCCCGCGCGCCCCTCGCCGTCGCGCGATCCCCGGCGCTGCCCCGCCGCCCGAGCTCCTCCTCGCCTCTCCCTCTGCCGCCCCGCCGGCGTCCCCGCGCCTAACTCCGGCCGGCGAGCCCCGAGCTCCTTCGATCGGATCTGAGACTACTGTACGGTTGACTTTTCCCGAACCCTAAAATTTACCCAAGTCTTTGCATTTTCACATGATATGCCCCTGTTCAACATTGCATAACTCTCTACACATAGCTCCGTTTCGCACGTGTAATATGTCGAATTGTTCGCCTCATGATGCTCTAAATTTTGTTAAATTGCACCATGTTCATTAGAGGCCATCTTGATGCCCAAATCTCTGTTGCAAGAGTGCTAGTTGCTGTTATCTGCTGGTTCTTATCAGAACTTGGAGATTTGTCATTTTTGTATCATTTAATCTGTGCATCTTTTGGGCATGAGCTCTACATGTGTTTTGTTGTATGCCATGCTATCTTTCCAGTGGTGTATGCCATGTATTTTTGTGATCTCTGTGGTGACTAGCACAAGCATGCAAACTAGGGCCCGTAATGTTACTGATTTCAGGGACTTCGTAATTTCTCCAAGTCTGTCTGCTGTTATTTTGTTGTCATGTAAACTTGATGCTACAGAGAGATCCATGCATATTTTGGAGATGTTCAGTAAGGATGTTTTGTAGATATTGTTGTAATTGATCCATTCCTGCCATTGTTTGCAATTATGGAGTACCATAGCATGACTCAATCGTGCTCTACTTTTGCTATAAAATATTTCTGGCAGATTGTTTACCTGTTATTCAATTTTGCCAAGCTTGTTGTAGTTGATCCATACATGCTATGCTTATGCTCTTGCCATGGATAGCTTCATAAACATGCCATCTTGCTGTAGGTATGCTTGTTTTGTCATGCATTGCTTTGTGCTGAGTGCATCAAGCTCACCAAGATGCCCTCATATCATTATTTCTGCCATGCTCTGTTTTCTGCTAAGTCTGAAACCTGATAACGAAACTTGCTATGTTTACAAGGTTGCCATCACATCTTCTGATCCTTTTTGTCTTATGGTCAGTAAGGGACTTTTGTCATATGCATTGAGTAAAATACTTCCATGCCTTGTTTTGCCATGTTAAGTTCCTGTAGCATGTTGATTTCGTGCTCTGAACATTGCTACCTGATGCTGTTTATGCCATGTCCAGTAATTTCACCAAGTCTGTGAACCTGATATCTTTTGCACTTTTGTCATGCTTGTTTGAGGCTGTTATGTTGTGATCTAGCTGTATCTCAATGTTGATCTTTTGTCAAGCATCTCCTGTAGATTACTGCCATAGGCTTTGTTACTATGTTGGAGTGCTGTAGCATTGTTGCTTGGTGCATTTTAAGTGCTATCATGCTGTTAATCGCAGATTCGTGTCATTCTTGTTTTGCTTGCCATTTGCAAACCGTGCATCCGTTTCCGGTGATCTTTATATCGATTTCGACCGAAATCATCTCATCTTTCAAGTGGCATGCTTGGTTTGCCAAGTTACTGCCTTGTTCATCATTTTCCTCCCGGAGCACGCATATGCATCGGATATCATATCTCGCATATCATACATGTTTTGCATCATGTTGCTTGTGCATTTCTCGTGATTGATTGTGGTTCCGTTTGCTTGTGTTCTTGTCTTGGGTAGAGCCGGGAGACGAGTTCGTGAACGAGGAACCTGTTGAGTACGCTTACGAGGATCAAGCTTTCGACAACTCTGAGAACCTTGCAGGCAAGATGACCACCCCTCGAAATCACTTCTATCTTTGCTTTGCTAGTTGTTCGTTCTATTGCCATGTTGCGCTACCTATAATTTGCTATATCATGCCTCCCATTTTGCCATGTCAGCCCCTAACCATCTTTATGAATGCAAACCGTTGTTTGGCTAAGTTACCGCTTTTGCTCAGCCCTTCTTATAGCGTTGCTAGTTGCAGGTGAAGTTGAAGCTGGTTCCATCTTGGAACATAGATATGTTGGGATATCACAATATCTCTTATTATATTAATGCATCTATATATATTTGGTAAAGGGTGGAAGGCTCGGCCTTATGCCTGGTGTTTTGTTCCACTCTTGCCGCCCTAGTTTCTGTTATACCGGGATTATGTTCCTTGAGTTTGCGTTCCTTACACGGTTGGGTGATTTATGGGACCCCCTTGACAGTTTGCCTTGAATAAAACTCCTCCAGCAAGGCCCAACCTTGGTTTTACCATTTGCCACCTAAGCCTTTTCCCCTGGGTTTTCGCGAGCCCGAGGGTCATCTTTATTTTAACCCCCCGGGCCAGTGCTCCTTCGAGTGTTGGTCCGAACCGAGCAGCCTGCGGGGCCACCACGGGGAAACTCGAGGTCTGGTTTTACTCGTAGCTTGACTTATCCTGTGTGCCCTGAGAACGAGATATGTGCAGCTCCTATCGGGATTTGTCGGCACATCGGGCGGCTTTGCTGGTCTTGTTTTACCATTGTCGGAATGTCTTGTAAACCGGGATTCCGAGACTGATCGGGTCTTTCCGGGAGAAGGTTTATCCTTCGTTGACCGTGAGAGCTTATGATGGGCTAAGTTGGGACACCCCTGCAGGGTATTATCTTTCGAAAGCCGTGCCCGCGGTTATGAGGCAGATGGGAATTTGTTAATGTCCGGTTGTAGAGAACTTGTCACTTGACCCAGTTAAAATACATCAACCGTGTGTGTAGCCGTGATGGTCTCTTCTCGGCGGAGTCCGGGATGTGAACACGGTTTGAGTTATGATTGACGTAAGTAGGAGTTCAGGATCACTTCTTGGTCATTGCTAGATGACGGCCGTTCCGTTGCTTCTCTTCTCGCTCTCATTTGCGCAAGTTAGCCACCATATATGCTTATTGCCGCTGCAGCTCCACCTCATTGCACCATCCTTTCCTATAAGCTTAAATAGTCTTGATCTCGCGGGTGTGAGATTGCTGAGTCCCCGTGACTCACAGATTCTACCAAAACAGTTGCAGGTGCCGACGATGCCAGTGCAGATGATGGGGTCGATCTCAAGTGGGAGTTCGATGAGGAACGTGGTCGTTACTATGTGTCTTTTCCTGATGATCAGTAGTGGAGCCCAGTTGGGACGATCGGGGATCTAGCATTTGGGGTTGTCTTATTTTCATCTGGATTTTGACCGTAGTCGGTCTATATGTATGTATTTTGGATGATGTATGATTTATATTTATGAATTGTGTGAAGTGGCGATTGTAAGCCAACTCTTTATCCCATTCTTGTTCATTACATGGGATTGTGTGAAGATGACCCTTCTTGCGACAAAACCACAATGCGGTTATGCCTCTAAGTCGTGCCTCGACACGTGGGAGATATAGCCGCATCGTGGGCGTTACAACTGCACCTATTGCTCAGCCACCTGATTGGAATTTACCCTTTGAAATTATGTGTGGTGCTAGTGATTATGCTGTAGGTGTTGTTCTAGGGCAAAGAGTTGATAAGACATTGAATGTTATTCAGTATGCTAGTAAAACTCTTGATACTGCCCAGAGAAATTATGCTACTACTGAAAAAGAGTTCTTAGCAGTCGTATTTGCATGTGATAAGTTCAGACCTTACATTGTTGATTCCAAAGTTACTATTCACACTGATCATGCTGCTATTAAATATCTTATGGAAAAGAAAGATGCTAAGCCTAGACTTATTAGATGGGTTCTCTTGCTCCAAGAATTTGATTTGCATATTATTGATAGAAAGGGAGCTGAGAACCCCATTGCAGACAACTTGTCTAGGCTAGAGAATGTTCTTGATGACCCACTACCTATTGATGATAGCTTTCCTGATGAACAATTAGCGGTCATTAATGCTTCTTGTACTGCTCCTTGGTATGCTGATTATGCTAATTACATTGTTGCTAAATTTATACCACCTAGTTTCACATACCAGCAAAATAAAAAGTTCTTTTATGATTTAAGACATTACTTCTGGGATGACCCACACCTTTATAAAGAAGGAGTAGATGGTGTTATTAGACATTGTGTACCTGAGCATGAACAGGAACAGATCCTACGCAAGTGTCACTCTGAACCATATGGAGGACACCACGCTGGAGATAGAACTGCACATAAGGTATTGCAATCCGGTTTTTATTGGCCTACTCTCTTCAAAGATGCTCGTAAGTTTGTCTTGTCTTGTGATGAATGTCAAAGAATTGGTAATATTAGTAGACGTCAAGAAATGCCTATGAATTATTCTCTTGTTATTGAACCATTTGATGTTTGGGGCTTTGATTATATGGGACCTTTTCCTGCCTCTAATGGTTACACACATATTTTAGTTGCTGTTGATTACGTTACTAAGTGGGTAGAAGCTATTCCAACTAGTAGTGTTGATCATAACACCTCTATTAAGATGCTTAAAGAAGTTATTTTTCTGAGGTTTGGAGTCCCTAGATATCTTATGACTGATGGTGGTTCACATTTTATTCATGGTGCTTTCCGTAAGATGCTTGCTAAGTACGATGTTAACCATAGAATTGCATCTCCTTATCACCCGCAGTTTAGTGGTCAAGTAGAGTTGAGCAATAGAGAGCTCAAATTAATTTTGCAAAAGACTGTGAATAGATCTAGAAAGAATTGGACCAAGAAACTTGATGATGCATTATGGGCCTATAGAACTGCATATAAAAATCCTATATGTATGTCTCCGTATAAGATGGTTTATGGTAAAGCATGTCACTTACCTCTTGAACATGGACACAAAGCATATTGGACTATTAAAGAGCTCAACTATGACTTCAAACTTGCCGGTGAGAAGAGGTTATTTGACATTAGCTCACTTGATGAATGGAGAACCCAAGCCTATGAGAATGCCAAGCTGTTCAAAGAAAAAGTTAAAAGATGGCATGACAAAAGAATACAAAAGCGTGAGTTTAACATAGGCGATTATGTGTTGCCATTCAACTCGCGTTTAAGATTTTTTGCAGGAAAACTTCTCTCTAAATGGGAAGGTCCTTACGTTATCGAGGAGGTCTATTGTTCGGTGCCATAAAAATCAACAACTTCGAAGGCACAAGTCCGAGGGTGGTGAACGGTCAAAGATTCAAACATTATATCTCAGGTAATCCTATCAATGTTGAAACTAATATTATTGAGACCGTAACCCCGGAAGAATACATAAGGGACACTTTCCAGAACGTTTCAGACTCCGAAAAGGAATAGGTATGTGGTACGGTAAGTAAACCGACTCCAAAACAATTCTAATGGCAATTTTTCTCCGTTTTGGAATATTTAAGAATTTTGGAAAGAAAGAAGTAATCCGGGAAGGACAAGAGGCCTCCACGAGGGTGGAGGGCGCGCCCACCCTTACTGGGCACGCCCCCCTGTCTCGTGGGCACCTCGTGTGCCTCCCGGACTCCGTTTTCTTGCACGTTGCGTATTTTCGTCGGTAAAAATTCATTATATAATCTCCCGAAGGGTTTAACCAACGTATCACACAAATATCCTCTGTTTTCGTTTTGAGCTGTTTCTGTCGTAGATTTAGGGCAAGATGTCTTCTCAAGAGTCAGTCGGGGAGAGCCGGGTGTCTCACCCGACGCCAGGTCCAGGAGCAAACAGTGATGCTTATCACTTTGAGCCATCAACGGAGGATGAGATGGAGGCCAACTTGAAAAGGATAGATGCCATGGAGGAGGATCAAGAAGTTACCTCCCGCTTCCAAGCAGGATTCATGATGGGGAACTGCAGAGCTCGGCTATTCCAAATTCGGTCATCCCTTGCAATGTTAAATTTCTTTCTTATGAAAATATGAAAAAGAGTTGCACTTGTTCTCCAGAAGCTATGCAGAATCCTTGGGTAAAAGGAGCTTTAGCCGTCACGGGCAAGCTCCGCAAGGAAAATATGGACCTCAAACAACAAGTCAATAAGCTCGAGGAGGAGAATCGTATCCTGAGGGGCATCATCGCCAAGAAGATCACAACACCAACTATGAAGAAGGAGACATAATTGCATGGGTATGGGCACTCCCCTTGGCAACTGCCAAGCTTGGGGGAGGTGCCCCGGTATCGTATCACCATCACACTCCTATCTTTACCGTTTTACTTAGTTCGATCCTTTTAGTAATATCTTGATCTAGTAGATTGAAATTTTGGTATCAAGTAGTTTTGAGTTTTGCATTGTGGTCTCTTTATGTAATCGAGTCCGTGAGCTATCTATAATAAAGAGTAGTGTTGATTCAAGGGCTTTGCTATCTTGATATGATCTTGAGAAAGTAGAAGAATAAAAAGAAATAAAAGAGTTCATATTGATCTTATGGATAGTAATGACTTCACATATAAAAAGTATGAGGCATAAAAGTTGTTGAGAGTTGACAAACGTAGTTTTGGTCATCGTTAATAGGAAGTAATAAGGAAAGAGAGGTTTTCACATATAAATATACTATCTTGGACATCTTTTATGATTGTGAGCACTCATTAAGTATGACATGCTAAAGAGTTGATGTTGGACAAGGAAGACAACGTAATGGTTTATGTTTTCTCACATCTCGGTTAAAGTATATTGTCATTGATCTTCCCAACATGTTGAGCTTGTCTTTCCCCCTCATGCTAGCCAAAAATTCCTTGCACCAAGTAGAGATACTACTTGTGCTTCCAAATATCCTTAAACCCAGTTTTGCCATGAGAGTCCACCATACCTACCTATGGATTGAGTAAGATCCTTCAAGTAAGTTGTCATGTTGCAAGCAATAAAAATTGCTCTCTAAATATGTATGACTTATTAGTGCGGAGAAAATAAGCTTTATACGATCATGTGATATGGAAGTAATAAAAGCGACAGACTGCATAATAAAGGTTCATATCACAAGTGGCAATATAAAGTGACGTTCTTTTGCATTAAGATTTTGTGCATCGACCCTAAAAGCACATGACAACCTCTGCTTCCCTCTGCGAAGGGCCTATCTTTTACTTTATGTCTTTACTTTATGCAAGAGTCAAGGTGATCTTCACCTTTCCCTTTTTCATTTAATCCTTTGGCAAGCACCTCGTGTTGGAAAGATCCTGATATATATATCCAATTGGATGTAAGTTAGCATGAACTATTATTGTTGACATCACCCAAAGGTGAATACGTTGGGAGGCAACATTATAAGCCCCTATCTTTCTCAGTGTCCGATTGAAACTCCATAACCACAAGTATTGCGTGAGTGTTAGCAATTGTAGAAGACTATATGATAGTTGAGTATGTGGACATGCTGAAAAGCTCTATTCTTGACTCTTTCTAATGTTATGATAAATTGCAATTGCTTCAATGACTGAGATTATAGTTTGTTAGTTCCCAATGAAGTTTATGAACCATACTTGACATTGTGAATCGATTGTCACTTGAGCATAAGAAATCATATGACAAAATCTATATATGTTGCTGTTATAAGAATGATCATGATGCCCTTATCTCCGTATTTTATTTTTATCGACACCTCTATCTCTAAACATGTGGACATATTTTTCGATTTCGGCTTCCGCTTGAGGACAAGCGAGGTCTAAGCTTGGGGGAGTTGATACGTCCATTTTGCATCATGCTTTTATATCAATATTTATTGCATTATGGGCTGTTATTACACATTATGTCACAATACTTATGGCTATTCTCTCTTATTTTACAAGGTTTACCATGAAGAGGGGGAATGTCGGCAGCTGGAATTCTGGCTGGAAAAGGAGCAAATATTGGAAACCTATTCTGCACAGCTCCAAAAATCCTGAAACTCCACGGAAGTCACTTTTGGAATTAATATGAATTATTGAGCGAAGAAAACACCAGAGGGGGCCCACACCCTGGCCAGGAGGGTGGGGGCGCCCCCACCCCTACTGGGCACGCCCCCTGTCTCCTGGGCCCCCTGGTGGCCCTCCGGTGCCCATCTTCTGCTATATGAAGTCTTTTACCCTGGAAAAAATCATAAGCAAGCTTACGGGAAGAAACTCCGCCGCCACGAGGCGGAACCTTGGCGGGACCAATCTAGGGCTCCGGCGGAGCTGTTTTGCCAGGGAAATTTCCCTCCGGGAGGGGGAAATCATCACCATCGTCATCACCAATGAGCCTCTCATCAGGAGGGGGTCAATCTCCATCAATATCTTCACCAGCACCATCTCCTCTCAAAACCCTAGTTCATCTCTTGTATCCAATCTTGTATCAAAACCACAAATTGGTACCTGTGGGTTGCTAGTAGTGTTGATTACTCCTTGTAGTTGATGCTAATTGGTTTACTTGGTGGAAGATCATATGTTCAGATCCTTAATGCATATTAATACTCCTCTGATCATGAACATGAATATGCTTTGTGAGTAGTTACGTTTGTTCCTGAGGACATGGGTGAAGTCTTGCTATTAGTAGTCATGTGAATTTGGTATTCGTTCGATATTTTGATGAGATGTATGTTGTCTCTCCTCTAGTGGTGTTATGTGAACGTCAACTACATGACACTTCACCATTATTTGGGCCTAGAGGAAGGCATTGGGAAGTAATAAGTAGATGATGGGTTGGTAGAGTGACAGAAGCTTAAACCCTAGTTTATGTGTTGCTTCGTAAGGGGATGATTTGGATCCACTAGTTTCATGTGGTTAGGTTTACCTTAATACTTCTTTTGTAGTTGCGGATGCTTGCAATAGGGGTTAATCATAAGTGGGATGCTTGTCCAAGAAAGGGCTGTACCCAAGCACCTGTCCACCCACATATCAAATTATCAAAGTACCGAACACGAATCATATGAGCGTGATGAAAACTAGGTTGACGATAATTCCCATGTGTCCTCGGGAGCGCTTTTCTCATTATAAGAAATTGTCTAGTCTTGTCCTTTGCTAAAAAAAGGATTGGGCCACCTTGCTGCACTTTATTTACTTTCATTGCTTGTTACCCGTTACAAATTATCTTATCACAAAACTATCTGTTACCTACAATTTCAGTGTTTGCAGAGAATACCTTACTGAAAACCGCTTGTCATTTCCTTCGGCTCCTCATTGGGTTCGACACTCTTACTTATCGAAAGGACTACGATAGATCCCCTATACTTGTGGGTCATCACAGCTCACGTGTAAAGGCAGGGCAGCCGACCTCGAAAGGTAGGCACCCGCCAACACCGGGCGCAGGCTCATCGACGTGGAGGCCGTCGCACCCGTCGGTCTGGTGGGGGTCGTTGTGGCGCTGTTCGGCGATGACACGCGCGTCTCCCCGCCGCCTGTCTTTCGGGGTTCAACATTGGCCTGGACGTGCTCGAGGGTCAGAAGAGGCCATCGAGACATCATCGGGAACCTGATCCTGCTGCGCCCTCGTCGACTGCCATGGTGGGGACTGAACCCTGGGGACGACCCCCTCCCTATGGCCTGTAGTGCGGGCGGTGGCTGTCGCTTGGGGAGGTTGCAATGGGCAAGCTCGTCGTGAGCCCCCAGCTTCGGTAAAAATCGAGCAGGCTTTGGATGGTGGCGCACCATTCATCCATCTGCTCGGCTGCTGGCGCGAACCTCAGTAATAGCTGAGCTCACGCCATAGCCTCTGTGGCTCTGCTTGGCATGGATGTCGATGACGTCAACCGCACCATACCCTAGCTCCTGACGATGTCAGCGGCGGCGGCGGCGGCGGCGCGCCCACGCTGCTGTGGGACAACCATCGGGGCAGCTGGGTCGCACGGCGGTGGTGCTCGAAGATAAGTGGCTTTGTTGAGCGTAGCGGTCTGCTTGGCACGTTCGGGAGGAGGCGCATGCGCCGCGGTCGCTCCCGTGGTGGGGGCGACCGGAGGGCGATGGCTCGCCCCGGACCGAGCGCCATTGCTGTGGCTGTGCTCGTCGGTGGGAGGATGGGGCGCGGACGGAGTGACCCCCTCGCCCGCACCTGGTAGAGCCTGACCGTCGAGACATTGCTGATGTTGCTTTTCTCCGGTGGCTCCGGCCCCTGTGTCAGCCACGGGGGAGGTGGTAATGGTGCCACCTGCTCCAACCAAGTCCCCAGCAGCGTCCATGTCCTCGCGCGCCCCCGTATTCCCTGCGGCATTAGAGGCCGCGGGCGGTGGAGCCTTCGAGGTGGATGGATGAGCTGCGGCACCAGATTTCTTCTTGAGCTCCATGGTCGATGGCGCGATCGATGATGAAGATGGTGATGAAGATGACGCGCTGCACACACTTTCAGGTTCGCGCAAGCGACCCCCCTACCTGGCGCACCAAAGATGTCGTGGGATATCCGCAGCCACCTATGGGACCGGGTGGCCCCTTGCTGGTTCGGCACGGGGACGTCGCGTTGCACAAAGAGCAGATTAGCGCACGACAGCACGGCAGAGAGCACACAAGCAATTTACCCAGGTTCGGGCCGCCGCAAGGCGTAAGACCCTACTCCTGCTTTGATGGATTGATGGTGGAATGAGCATGGTGGTGCATAGTACACATGCCCCGCAGGGTTTGCTCGGGGCTGCGACTACGCGCGTGTGGTGGCTTGGGTTCATCAACTTTCCAACCTTTCCTATGAGTGCCATGGGCCTCCTTTTATAGATTAAGGGGTCACCACAATGGCAAAGTGGTCATTATCCATTGATATGATAGAGAAAAGTGCTATCATACCTAACTCTGCGGGCTGACAGGGTGTATTAAATGCACCGCTTAGTGTCACATCACTAGTCGCCCGGCAAGGCTTGCTGGGCTATCTTGCCAGCTCTGTGCTTGTTCCCTTGACACGTCGCAGGACGGGTGTCACCTGTGGGTTTCTTCTGTAGGGAATGGCCGCCATGTGGCGAATGGCTGCCACTTAATCATCTTGCGGCTTGACACCGCACTGATTGACGATGTGGGTCGTGCTTGAGTGGTTGGTGGAGTGGTTCTGCCCCGCGATCCCCGGCAGACCTTGCCTGGGTGCCTTGGTTGCCTGCCTCTGGCGGTGGCCACGCCCCTTGCCGGGCTCGCCTACCCGGCAAGGGAGGTCCTTCTCTTGCCGATATCTTGCTCCTCTGGCTTGATCTTGGTCTCTCTGGACTAAATGTTGGTTCTTCAAATCTCTTGGTTTCTTGTATTCTAGCTCGGGTTGGTGCTTCAATCTTGTTCTTGTGCCTGCAGACAATCTGGGCAACTGACCCAGGGTTTGTTGCACTGACAGAGGCGTGCTCGCTGTGAAGTGTCATCGGGAGGCGTGCGAGTAGCTGTGTGAAATGACGGTAGGCATGCCAGCAGTCCGGTGTGCAGGCTCACCGGGAGGCGATCCAACGGTTTGACCGCCGCCCGCCTCTCTCCCACTACTCCATATTAATGGTGCTCCCGAGTGGCCGCACCCCCATCCTCGCCACAGACACAATCCTCTATCTCCGCTTGCATCCTCGACGCCGGTCTCAGTCCTCAAAGCCGTTAGTGTATGAGGATGCCACCGAAGCGCCCCATCATAGGGAGTGGCGATGTCGGGGCTGCTAAAGCACCAGAGCAGGGCGTGGAGATGGAGACAGAGGTTGCCGTCACCGCCGGTGAGTTATCGCTGCACCCTGACGTCATTGATGGCGTCGAGCTTCCACAGTCGAAGGTGGAGTTCCACACCGACTCTGGTGACGACTCGGGCGACGACCCCGACGACCACTCCGACGACGATGGACAACTAGTTAGTCATCTATACCCATTAATGTGTCAAATAGATCCTAGGGTTTCTCTGGTTACTCTTGCCTCCCGCTTTTTGGAATAGAAATCCTATGGTTATGTTCTCCCAATCCATGAAATCTGAGTAAGTTTTGCTAGATCCGTGTAGTGTACTGATTGTTTGAATGGTACAAGTGATAAGTAATTAGTTGTTTCATCTGTGGAAATGATTTCTGCTAGTAATCCGACTAGGGTTTGTGTTCGTGCTAATAATTCCTAGCCAGGACTTGACAATTGATTTTGAATGACCTACATATGTTTGTGCCATTATTTTCTTCAAGATTGGTCTGTACATAGACAAATGTGCGTAAAAATTGAACCATAATCTCTGGATATGCATAAAAATAGACATAAATTCCTAGTCCTACTTCACGCCATGTAAAAATTGATTTGATGCCAAATTTGTTTTACTATTTGTATAGGTGATGTCTGACGATGTGGACAGCGAGGATGAAGATGTCCAGAGGAGGTACAAGAGGCAAATCCTGAGGGAGCTTTATGCGGGAATGCATAACAGGTGTATTAGGACCTGGGACGGTGGTTATCGATGCCCAGTTTGCTACCACAAGCTTCATGACGCATATCAAAGTGTTCTGGTGCATGCAAGAGGACAGGTCGTTGGCTCCTTCAAGCAGAAGTATTCTCCTAAGGTGGCGCACGAGGCGTACGCCGAGTGCCTTGAGAAGCTTCAGGATCGTGCCGGCATGTGATGAGATGTGGGACCGGACTATGTACGCTTGAGCAATGCTTAATGACGGTTGAACTATGTACTTATGGTTGAACTATCCTTGTGTACGTCTACGCTTATTATCTATGTCTCAGTATGTTTAATCTATATTTACTTATGTCTAACTGTGGGATATGGATGCAATCAGTTCGGTTGATGGAATCTACCTTCGTCCTTGTTTATTGGTCCCCTTTGTAATTTGTGTTAAATGTTGACCAAAGGTTTCACTGACAAAATGTTAGTGCAGGTCAGCAAAAATTATATCGTTGGATGCATATTTGAACATAGTGTTCAATGATATAATTTTTGGTGACATGCATAAACATTTCTTAGTTAAATATTTGGTCGAAATTTGGTAAAAATTACAAAGGGGACCAATAAACCAGGACGGAGTTAGTACGTCAATCACACACGGTTCCCAAAATTGGAACCATGTGCAATGACCTTCATTTTGCCTGTTGCGTCAATCACACGGTTCCCAAAATTGGAACCTTGTGCAATGATTTTCATTTTGCCTGTTGCGTCAATCACACATGGTTGTCTCTAGCAAACCGTTGCCTCTGAAATTCTTTGTGGGACAGAAAACCCTCACCACCCAATTCAAAAAAGAAAAAAGAAAACCCTCACCATCCCCACGTCACGAAAACCCTCACCCTGCCCGCCACCCCCTGCGGTCCCCATTCACACCTGCACAAGTTCCTCCGCATCTATGCGTCGCACTGCCTATCACGGCGGTAACCACTTAGCTCGACGCCTGCCGCCGCCGCCAGGCTGCCGGCAAACCCCACCGCATTTCTCCACTTCTGCTTGTCGCCGCCTATCGCCATTGACTTTCTTGATGCTGCACGTGGTCGACCCAGCTTCGCTCAGTTGGGAAATCTGCCGTACTGAGGGTTCTTTCTCATGGACAACAAGGTAACTAATTTAATGAGATATTATATCATCTCTTATCCCTGTTCATCTGCCTCATTTAATCACCTGGCCGAAATCGCCGAATTCATTTTTATTCGAGCTGATTTGAGGGTTTTCTTTCATTCATAGAGTGTACAGTGTGCCAACACATCAAGACTTTGCGGCCTCCACCAGACATTCCATCTCACCGTACCAGATGACTTGAGGATGCACGTGGTATGTTCAATCTCACCCTAAATCGGTTGGCATGGCCTACTTTCCTGAACATATTCTAAATATTGCTGCATTTGGATAAAAAGTGCCACATGCACCATATACGTCAAAGGGGATTTCCATGACATCATGTTTACCCTATCTTTTATTTTCTGAACATCTTTCTATATTAGGCAAATTATATGATGTATTGTTCTTTCGATTACTCTCATATTTCCATGACATCATGTTTACCCTATCTGTTTAATTATAGATTTTTGTCCTTCGATTTCGACTGCTGTACCGTTCTTTCAGTTTGGGCCCATATTTGCATGTTACCATAATTTCTTCAACAATCCTACCATTTTCTGCAGCGCGTCCCTTGCTATACAACAGAATCTGTACTGCACAATCTTTCCCTTTACATAAATCAAGACTGCAGGGATGTCATACTGCACACAAACAATGGATTTACAATCATTGCTACTTTAAGCCTTGATGAACGTGGTGACTCCTATTTTGGCACTGGCTTTTGGAAAGAAATTTCTAAGTTTTATGAACTGAAAGCTGGCACTAGAATTGCACTGCACATAAAAGGGCCTGGTCATGAGATATATGCTAACTTCCCCGAGGATATCATCCATCAAGACTTTGTTCGAAGTAAGCTTTCTTTTCAACTATCTGCATGTTGACTTACCCAACAATAGCAAATGAATTGTGTAGTATTTAAGCAACCAATTGTTATTCCCTTTTCTTACTATATTCCTACCTAATAACTTTTAGTTACCAATACACTTTTCTATTTCCCTGTTTTAACTAAATATTCCATGTACTCCCATTTCTATCAGAAAGCGCCGCTGACAAGGAGACTCTGGAGGTGGAGAACGGGGCTGCCAATAAGCGGAGGCGGGGCGAGCTAGAACTGCAAGCGACTCCAGCAGGCCTAGACTTCATCAGCAGCCTCCTCGATGATATGTTGACAGTCATCATCTCCCTCCTCCCAATCAAATATGGGGCACGGACAACCGTCCTTTCCCGGCGGTGGCGCCCCCTATGGACCTCCAGCCCTCTCGACCTCATCGACACCTACGAGCTCTGCCATGGCTATCGCAAAAGCTTGGATGCGTTCTCCAAGATCCTCGGCAGTCACCTTGGCCCAACCAGAGGCCTGAGCATGGGCAAGTTCCGTTCCAATGGCAAGGACCGAGCCAAAGCTTGATGACTGGTTCTGATCCCGCGCCCTAGATCAGCTCGAGGTGCTCACTTTTGATGATGGGCATGTGCACTCGCTGCCAACGTCCGCGCTCCACCTGCGCCCACGCTGCGCGTTGCCAAGTTCAGGAACTGCCATCCCCCCTTAATGGCGCGCCCGCTCTTATTCTACCATGACTGAAGCACCTCGAGCTCATCGTCGTCTGCCTCTCAAACGGCGACATGGAGCGCCTGCTCCATGGCTGTACTGCACTCGAGTACATTCATCTTCAGGCGATCAATGGGTTGAGTACCTTCCACATCACCTCCATGACTCTCTGGACTATTTATGTGTGTCGATGGTGCGACAAGAAGACATCACAAGATATGTACCACGATATGGTCACTAAGGACACACCTGCACTTGAGAGATTACTTGTAGTTGATCAAGAAGGTCCAACAAGAATCAATGTCATTTCTGCGCCGAAATTGATTGTGGTGGGCTACTCGTCTGACAAATACTCCGAACTTGTTATTGGATCCACACCCATTCAGGTACAATAGCCGCCTTCTACCTCTCCTTCTACAAATTAACATTATTTCTAATTTTGAAGATGTTTGTTCGTCTGTCATTTAGAAAATGATTCCGACAAGCTTGACCCCGAAACTGCGCACAATGAAGGTCTTGGCACTAGAATCTGTCGGCCCCAACCTGGAGCAAGTTGTCAGTTTCCTGAGATGCTTTCCGTGCCTGGAGAAGCTATATATCAAGGTGATGTTCCTTTCCTGTTAAATGTTAACCATAAGGGAGTTCAATTTGTGACACCTTTTTCCAAGTTTACAATGACAATGTACTACGGTTTTTGAATGATTCTTTTGGAGGATTTTAGTACATACATGTCCCCCCCCCCCATATTGGTTGCTTGATCCATATGGTTACAATCCATATGCATTTCTCCTTTGGATTCATCTGTACTAGTTTTCTTAGGGAACTTTTCATCCACTCCAACCTCTTGTGAAGATCGAAGATGCCATGTTAATGCCCATGTTAATCATGTCAGATCGAAGATGGCATGTTAGTGCATTTTACAGATCCTGCAAACCAAATAGGCATGTAGTAGTGTTCAAAACTACATGTACACACTAATACGTTTTTCCTCTTTTGCAGATAAGATTAGGCCCAGTGGTGGATAATGTGATACAATATAACAATCACGTCAAATGCCTAGATCTGCATCTCTCAGAAATTACTTTGAACTCCTACCGAGGGACCTTACCGGAGATTATATTCGCCAGGTTTTTTTTTTGTATAGCAAGGGTGCTGAAGCTAATGATGTTTGCCTTACATTTATTTCATAAAAATGAGTGGTTATTTGATCAGCGCTGGCGCCTGCGGTAGAATGGGACAGGCTCCAAAAATGCTGAATTTCATTTTGGAACTTCAGATGCTAGAGTAATCGAAAGTCATCGTGTCAACTCCATACATGACTTCTCAGCGGCTGACCCCTTTGCAAAAATTGTGAGGTTTCAAAACCAGACATAGAAGTGGTAATATTACTTTGAACCTCTCTGATATCCATGTTCAGCAGATCAGCACGAGCGTTTGCAGCTGATGAGCTGAATTTCATTGCTAGTATCAGTTTGAACCTTGTACTCTTCGAATTTGAGCCATATAACTCTGGAATTTGAACCTTATAATATTTCAAGCTTTTGTGGTACAATCGTTGAAATGGCATCGTATGAGACTTGTATATTGGTAGCACAATTTTGACCTTAATATGCAATGGTCACTACAAAAAAATACACTTCTGTGATGATACGTGTTTGTCACAGTAGGTCACGTTTTCTGTCATGCATGTACATCCATGATGATTTTATGATAGAATCAAGATAGTCATACCTGTGATGTCGTAGAAGTGTTCCATGACATTACCAAAATTATCATCACAGAAGTGTCCACTTCCATGACGATAAATCGCGCGTCACAGAAGTGCTTTCGTCAAGGGTGACTGACACGTGGCATCCACCATAACGGAACGCCGTTAAGCTATCGGGTCCGGTTTTGGATCCGATAACCCGTTAACACCCCGGACCAATGGGGATTTTCCACGCGTAAAATCATCATTGGCTAGAGGAAACACGTGCCGGCTCATCGTTTGGACAGATGTCATCCACTCATTGGACCGAAGGCGCCTATGATACGTCGACACGTGGCACAGCCCAACAGAGGCCCATTCCTGTGAAAAGGCCGGCCCGTTTGACTTGCTCAAAAGGTGGCGGGCCGGCCCACGGAAAGCCTGTTAACGGCCTGTTCACATATAGCCCATTTACAGCCCACTAACCCAGGGCCCATTACGACCCACCCGAATTAGGCCCAGTAGCGTCATTTGGGCCGTCCAATATGATTCTAGCCTATTTTAACTTTCGGCCCATGTATGGCCCATGACGTGTTTCGGCCCATATGAGGCCCTTTGTAACTCTTGGCCCATTAATGGCCCGTGGTGAAACTGAGCCGTAATGAACAGTGTATCACTTTATACCCATTAACGGCCCATTATTCCATTGGGCTGTTTCTAGCCCATGTTATCTTTCGGCCTTCTCAGGGCCCATTTATTCTTGGGCTCATTTCCAGCATTCAGTTACTTATGGCCCATTACTGCCATTTTCTGCTTGCGGGCCAAATTCAGCCTGTTGTTACAGTCCGCTCGTTTGTGGCCCGTTAATACATTGGGCCGTTTTCATAGCGTCATCAAATACAGCCTATTAACGACGGCCCGTTATGGTCAGCCCATGAACGGAAGATTCCAACTCTAGCATGTTTACGGCCATAATGCGGTTTGTTATTGGCCCATGTTTGGCCAATCGATCGTACGGCCCGTATAAGGCCCATTGATGATATGACCCGTAGAAGGCCCATTGTGTCTATGGCCCGTAGAAGGCCCATTGTTTCTACGGCCCGTAGAAGGCCCATTGTTTCTGCGGCCCGTAGGAGGCCTAGTGTCACTACAGTAAATATGTAGCCCATGGTTATTGTGGCCTAGTTTTAAAAATAGGTTATTGCGGCCACTAGCAAACCGTGGAAAAAAGAACTGCACTGACTACAAGCAAACAAATAAACAAGACAACAAGGAAATAAATAAGCAAGCAACTTACGCTAGGCTATCACGGCTATTATACATATTACATCCACTGGGCATCAAAGTTCGCCACCAGTGCAAATATAGGGAACAAAGCAGCATATAAACCTCGCAGCAAAACAAGTCCCGAACTAAAACCACTTCAGAAGAGCTCAAGAATCAATATCCTAGGTACCCATAATGCTGGCAAGATGCTTAGCAAGCTTATTAACTTTCTCTTGTTTGGCGCTTAAATCCTCCAGCGCTTGCTGTTGCACAAGAAAGTATGCATCTGAATTCTACAGGGACTTCCTCAGTCCTTCGGCTTCTTGCCGCAGCACAGCTGACTGATGCCTTTCAGCTTGTAGCTGAGACTGAAGAAGCCGAAGTGATTCAGGCAGCGAGTTCGAAGAGCTTGTGCCAGCGGTACTGGCAAGTAACTCGAACACTACATCAACGTAGGACTGTGGGGTTTTCTCACTGTCTACAAGATCGTTTTTATCACCTTTCTTGGAGACCAACAGGGTTGTCTCACTATCTTGAACCTTACCTGCATCACTTTCTCTACCATTGCATAGTGGGGTGCTCTTCTCCAATATTTTGTTTGCATACTACAAAAGAAACAAGCAGACACATCACAGGTTTAGCATGTATACAAAACTCATTTTGGTAAACCGGTTCAGTAGTAAGGTGGACAGGATAACAGCATGAAACAAACATATATCTATGTACTATGGTCACTGTATTGTCCATATCATTCTAGTTTATGTTGCCTAATCAAGATAGAGACACAGTTCAACTCATATATTTTTAAGACACAACAGCATAGACAGAATATAAGTGTGAGAAACTACACAGCATTGACAACACTTGTAATGTGCATCACATGAGAACATAACTGTTTATACAACTGAAACTGAAATCAACATAGAGCAAGAAGTTATAACAACAATCCAGTTAAAGAAATAGGTTTAAAACATACCTGTTGCACCATTGGAGTTTCAATTGGATCCTTCAAATTCGAAAGTAGTTGGTATGAGTAAATACAGTGATGCAACAGCAAAGGAGTATGGACCATAGCTACGGAATCTGACCTAAGAACAGTTGCTCTTCTGGTTTAAACTTGGAGTTTGGGTTAGCTGTGGTGGTCTTCGTGCTTTGGGCACTGCAGTTGCTTTACAAACTGCTCGTGTGGGGGTACTCTGTGGTGGACATGGTGCTTTGTCAACTAGAAGTGGGTTACTATCCGCTGGGGTTGCGGTTAGATGGGTTGTAGCTGGTTCTCTGCCCAACGGTGTAAGTGTGCAATCTGGAAGAGTCTCGATTATGTGTGGTGGGGCTAGTTTGTGGGCCAGTACAACCATGGTTCTATTTGCATCGACGGGTAGCACTGTCTTTTGTGAAGAACGGGTTTTTGCTCCCTTAGATGCTGCCATCACCCCCTCCAATTCAAATGGCCGATAAACAAGAAAAGAAATTGAACGTACAGACATTGTATGATAGACAGATGTGGTAATTCACATATATGTTGTCTAACCAAACAGGACAGCATGACACAATTTCACATATATGATGCCTAACTAAACAGGATAGCATGACACAGTTTCAGATATATGATGGATAACTTAACAGGATATAATGGCATAATTCAACATATGATGAGTATCTAAACAGGATGACATGACAAAACTATATGATGTCTTTCTAAAATAAGTTGGGATGAAATAATTCACATACATGTTGTCTAAGTATACAGGATGGCATGATATAATTGACATAATTGATTCATATACTAAGCAGCTGGCACTCGCATGTATGATCTCTAAACTAAGCCGATGGAATTCAATATTGTGCATATGATGTCTAAACTAAGCAATGCAAGACATTATATGCATGACATGAGAAATATAAACATTGCAACTTCGAGCATACACCTCAGGTGGGATATAGGACTGGTCATTTGTCTCTGAGTCCTCCTCTGAGGAGCTCCCTGTAACCATCGAGATATATGCTTCAACAGGTACCATTGGCTGCTCTGAAGACCTTGTTTTCACTCCAGATTTTTTCCATAACCGGCTCAAATGGCTGATACACATGAAGAGTAGTTCAATATACACAGATTGTCGACAAATGAAATATGTAATGAAAAAAAGATGGCATGAGATAATTCACATATATGATGCCTGGCTACATGGCGGTGCATAATTCACATATATGATAACTGGCTGAAAAATATGGCATTGCATAATTCACATATCTGATATAGAAAGCAAATAGGAGGCATTCACACAAAGCATGTCTAATCTAAGCAGATGGCATGGCAATGCAAGACACCATATGCATGATATGAGCAATATAACCCTGCCAAGTTAGAGCATGCACCTCGGGGGGGATACGACTGGTCATCTGTCTCTGCATCCTCCTCTAAGGAGCTATCTATAACCAGCAAGAAATCTGCATCGACAGGTAGCACTGACTGCTCAGAAGACCTTGTTTTCACTCCAGATTTTCCCATGGCCGACTCAAATGTCTGATGCACAGGAAGAGTAGATGAATGTATAAACATTGTTGACAAATGGAATACATTATGAAAAACAAATATGGCACGATACAATTCACATATACGATGACTGGCTAAACAGGATGGCATTGCATGATTCACGTATATGATGCCTGGCTAAAGAAGATGGCATTGCATAATTCCCATATACTCCCTCCATTCCTAAATATTGTCTTTTTACAGATTTCAAATGGACTACCACATACGAATGTATATAGACATATTTTAGAATGTAGATTCACTCATTTTGCTCCGTATGTAGTCACTTGTTGAAATCTCTAAAAAGACAACTATTTAGGAACGGTGGGAGTATGATATAGAAACCAAACAAGTGGCATTCACACAAAGCAAATCTAAACTAAGATAGGACATATAAGATGTATAATGTAAGCAATGCGAGGCGCCATATGCATGATATGACCAACATCAGCATGCCAGGTTAGAGCAAACACCTCAGGTGGTAAACAGGAGTGGTTGGCTCCCTCCCCCATCTGAACAGTTATCTTCCTCTGGAATACAATCTGGAATGGCGGGAGGGGGCCCACTTCGCCCACCATGGACCGGCATCTGCATGACATTATATTCCCACGCAACGGTCTTCTCTTTTTCTCTACATGTTCAGTAAGATTGTGTACAATATTTGACATGCATAATAAAAAAATAGTTAGATTTTGTAAGGCCTAAGGGGTGCATGCAAAAATCAAGACTGATGGTAGCAAACGAGTGGATGGATCCAAAACTAATGATAGTTGGTAGATTATAGCTTCAGTTTAAAAAGATAGACAATGGATCATCTATTGTTTGTTGCCCACCCAACATGAACCACATAGAAGACCCTAGATGAACAAAATAGTAGACATATACTATTCGTTGCTGCCTCGATATGAGACCCACGGGCATTTTAAAACTCAAGTTTGGACGATAAAGTAGCAGGTAATAATAACCAATGTATAATGTAAGCAAACACGAAAGACTGCGACCTCTCTTCCGGAACTCTGTAGTCCTCAGGTTCATCTGCTCAGTCGATGATGGTAATGCAGTTGGCGTGGCTACCGGCAACGGGGAAGATGGTCTGATGTGGCGAAAGAAAGTCTGCAGGGGGAATCTCTGCTGAAGTGAACGCTTCTGTCGATGGTGCACCTCAAGTGGGGTGGATGACGACACGGCAGGAGCAGAACATAACACACAGAGTTTTCTTTGACGCCTATCTGAAAATGAAGTAAATCTGTAAGGGCTCCTTAGAATTGGAGGAATCTATAAACGCAGGGAAAAGAAAAACACAGGAATAGGATAGGAATGCACGTGCAAAGCAGAGCATTTGGAAACATAGGATTTCAGTCAACCAGGGTGTTTGGTTCACATGAATTGGAAGAACACGGGAATGGAGAAACATGGTCTAAAGTCAAACCACGTGAAAATGAAAAAATAAGAATCTTATTATGCTAGTAATGCAATTAGTTCTGTTCTTCATGCATATTAATTTGAAAAGGACGTCCAAATGAATATTAAAATTCCTACATTTTTTCTTTGAAGGAGACACCAAAGGAAAAAATCCTCCAGTTTTGCTTTGCTCCACTCCTTCTAACCAAATGCACGAATAGTAGTACCATAGTAGTTCCATAGCAAAGGATCCCTGAGGGATCGACATGAATGCAGAGTAACAAAGTGATGCGACGAGTGTACAACCTCTTTGGCATAGCCTTGTGGACCTCAGCATCATTAGGTTGGACGTGGAGGATGGTGATGCTGGTGTGACTGTCGGAGTCGGGCAAGAAGATCTGAGGCCTCTGGAAATGGCGCCGAGGGTACTGCTCCGCTGTGATGGATGGTTCCATCGTTGGAGCAGCTCCGGTGAGGTGTACGGCGGTGAGGCTGAAGCAGGACAAGACAGATAATGTTAATCTGAAGTGGGACTCTAATATCATCTGCAATATATGATGTAAAATACATCACCAAAAAGTGCTAGATGTAAAACGCATCAGCCGTGCCACGGCCGCTCTGACAGATGCTGTAAGTACTGTTCACTCTGGAATTAACTGAAGAAACTAAACTTTATAGTCGAAACTGAATTTTACTGTCAAAACTGATTGAACTAGTAGCAGAGCATTGCAATAGATGTTTAGAGCGTTCGAGCACTAGTAGCAGAGAAGCAGTGATCTAAATCAGCAGACGCTCGAGCAGGGAACACACTAGCAGGGAGCAAGTCATGCAGTAGCACCGCGAGCGAGTGCTAAAGCAGCAGACGCTCGAGCAGGGAACGCACTACCAGGGAGCAAGTCATGTAGTAGCACCGCGCGTGAGTGCTAAAGCAGCAACCCTTGTAGTTGCCGGAGGTCGTGCAGCAGCAGCAGCAGCAGCAGCGCGAGCGAGAGCAAGAGCAGAGCAGAAGCATGAACTAGAGCAAGAGCGGAGCAGCAGAGCGACCGACAGCAATAGCAGAGCAGTAGCACGAATGAAAGCAAGAGCAATGCAACAGCACGACCAACAGCAAGAACAGAGCCACAACGCGAGCGAGAGCCAGAGCAGCAGCATCAGTAGCGCGAGCGAGAGCCGGAGCAGCTGCAGCTAGTGCCGGTGTGGAAGTCGCCGTCGAGGAAGCAACAACATGGGGGAGAGACGCCATGGATGAAGTGGTCGGCGACGGCGTCGTCGATGGAGACCCGCCATGGCTGCTCGGTATCGAGCACCGACAGCCCCGTGAGATCGAATAAAAGATAAAATGCAGCGGTGAGTGCAGAACCTCCTTGGTGGTGCTGAGTTGGCCTCGGCTTCATAGGAGGAATTGGTGAGGGTGCTGCGGTTCCGGTGGGGCAGGTCAAGACGGCGCTGTGGGGATGGAGGTGTCGCGATAGACGAGGCAAACGTCGGGGTTGCTCCTTGGAGGTGCAGGACGGGGCGGCTGATCTGGCGAGACGACAAGATCGACGATGGATCCTCATCCGGTGCGGTGAATGAGGGACGGCGAGCTGTTGCGGTGGACGACGTAGTCGGGGAAGAGTCTCCGGCTGGGCGGCGGTCGGGAGGCCGACGGAGGAGCATGGGGTTTCGCGGGTTTTGGCGGCCTCAGTGTACGAATGGGGGAACGAAGGGGAAGGGAGGGGCCATGGCTTAGGGACGCGTTTGTCTGAAATGTAGTGTAAGTTACCAGCGTACCCCCACCGATTTTGACACCGCGACGTCGAGCTTCATTTCCGGGGGGGGGGGGGGGATTTCACGTGTCTGGGCTACGGGACCGATTTCGGATGAGGGAGTTTTCCCTCGTGTCGAAATTCTGGGATAACAAGGCGCGGCGCGGGTTGAAGAGGTAGGAGTTTCAAAGCAGGTGAGACAAAAGATACTAGAGCTTGAAAATTTCGGGATAACAAGGTGCGGATTTCTTGTTCGGCAGAACAAACTTAACATGTACAAAAAAATAATTCATACAAGACACAAGAGAGTCATGTCCCCTTTTACTATATTGCTATAAATGCAATTGAAAAAACTACAAGAAAAATGTAAAAAAAATCGGGAGAACAAGATTACCCTGTACAGTACCAAATTGATTTGCACTTCCCTCAACAACAACAAAAACAAATCAATTCCCACCAAAAGAAAGAGTAATGTCCCTTTTTATATGATTAAAAATGCCAGGATCTTGAATTTCAATTTTTGAATCCACGTTATGTTGAATTCGAATATATCGTTAGGTGACCTTGCGGTTTATAATTGATGTAGTCGTACATTTTGATCTTCCATCATATATGAACATTTTAATCCACCCTGTGAACATATATATTGTCGTCTACCATATGGACTAAATTTGAATCAATTTTCCTTATTTGAATATGATTGTTGTCAAGTTATACAATCATTTAAATATTATCTTGATACCAAAAAACATGCATATAGCAGTAATCATATTTCACTATGAACTACATGTACCATACGATCTCCAATTCAAATATTTGTATCCATTTTATGTTGAATTCAAATCATAGTACATTGGTCTAGGTAGCGAGATGTTCGGGATAATCTCAACCCTGTTTTCATATGTATAATTTTTGGCTGAATTGGGACAAGTTTTGGTATAAGCTTCTTGCAAAACCGGAGATTCTCTCAACAAGCCTCGTGTTCCGGGAGGGAACGTGTCACCTTTGTGTGCGAAACGATATACGCTGCCTCCCCCCTGATTTTCTTTACAGAGACAACATAGAACTATATGAGTGCCCTGTTAAATTTTGGAATTATTCCGGGTTCATTTGGCCTTTTTATACATTAATTGAGTTTCTGGACTTTTAATGTGCATAATCCAAATTTGAACTGCAGGCACATGTTGCGGTGCAGCAAAGTTGGTTGAAAAATCACATGTGTGTCCTTGGTTGAATTTGTAGGTCCCATGCAAGAAATGAGAATGAAATTCAAACATCTGGGCGTCGTGACTCTGCCGAGAACATCGAGAAACTTGGATTTTAAATTCATGTAAATGCAAAACTCGCCTAGAAATAATGAAACTTGGCATGGTGTCATGTCATGGCACTAACATGTTGTGGTAAAAAATTGGGCCGATTTGGAACAAGTTTTGGTATAGGGGCCATTTGGATTATGCCCACACCAGTCCGACCAAAACGACAGCATGCCAAAATTTTGGCGAAGGAAATAGCCACCGGGAACTCGCCCACACGCTAGTGCGGAATCACAACGGCTGGCCAAAAAGTTGGCTGTGTGCCAAAAACTTGGCTGCAATCCAAACACTGGCCCAACCTATGGTCAACGACCAAAATTTTGGAAGGGCAGCTTGGGGCTGCCATCCAAACAGCCCCATAAGCTTCTTGCAAACCGAAGCTTCTCTCAAGAAGGCTCGTGGTTCTGAGAGGGAACGTGCCACCTTTGAGCGCGAAATGATATACGCTGCCCCCCTTGAGTTTCTTTACAAAGGCAACATAGAACTACATGAGTGCCCTGTTAAATTTTGGAATTATTCCGGGTTCGTTTGTCCTTTTTATACATTAATTGAGTTTCTGATCATTTAATGTGCATAATTCAAATTTGAACTACAAGCACATGCTCCCGTGCACCAGCGTTGGTTGAAAAAACACATCTGTGTCCTCACGTGAATTCCTAGGTCACATGCAAGAAATGGGAATAAAATTCAAACATCTGGGCATCGTGTCTCGGCCGAGAACATTGAGAAACTTGGTTTTAAAATTCTTGTAAATCCAAAACACGTCTGAAAATCATGAAACTTGGCATGGTGTCATGTCATTGTACTACCATGCTGTGGTAAAAAAATTGGCTGAATAGGAACAAATTTTGCTATAAGCTTCTTGCAAACCGAAGCTTCTCTCAAGAAGGCTCGTGGTTCATAGAGGGAACGTGCCACCTTTGAGTGCGAAACGATATACGCTACCCCCCTTGAGTTTCTTTACAAAGGCAACATAGAACTACATGAGTGCCCTCTTAAATTTTGGAATTATTCCGGGTTCGTTTGGCCTTTTTTATACATTCATTGAGTTTCTAGTCATTTAATGTGCATAATTCAAATTTGAACTACAAGCACAAGCTCCCGTGCACCAAAGTTGGTTGAAAAATCACATCTGTGTCCTCAGGTGAATTTCTAGGTCCCATGCAAGAAATGGGAATAAAATTCAAACATCTGGGCATCGTGGCTCGGCCGAGAACATTGAGAAACTTGGTTTTAAAATTCTTGTAAATCCAAAACATGCCTAAAAATCATGAAACTTGGCATGGTGTCATGTCATGGTACTACCATGCTGTGGTAAAAAATTGGCCAAGCAGGAACAAATTTTGGTATAAGCTTCTTGCAAACCGGAGCTTCTCTCAAGAAGGCTTGTGGTTCTAAGAGGGAACGTGTCACCTTTGTGTGCATATTTCAAATTTGAAATACAAGCACATGCTCTAGTGCACCAAAGTTGGTTGAAAAATCATATGTGTGTCCTCGGGTAAATTTCTAGGTCCCATGCAAGAAATGGGAATGAAATTCAAAATTCTGGGCGTCGTGGCTGGGTTGGAAACATTGAGAAACTTAGTTTTTTAATTCCTATAAATCCAAAACACGCATGAAAATAATGAAACTTGGCTTGGTGCCATGACATGGCACCAACATGCCATGGTAATTTTGTTGTCCGGTTTGCGAAGGCGCACACATTAACAATCAAAAAAGTCATTTTGGAACAAGTGATGTCACGTTACAATCGGAAACACAAGTATTATTGAAACCGTGGGCGTTCTATTTACAATTTACGTGCCGCGTCCCCTTTTTTATTAGCTAGGAGGCGCCGTGGAGGGTAGCTATTTGAGTACGAGAGGCGTGCGATCAGACCCCTGCACGTGCTTATCGGGAGGAGAGCCCTTTGACCTCCATCTGCCGTCCACCTCTCTCCCAAGGTCTCCATTAATGGCGCCCGAGCCTCTACTTAATGGCGTGGCTATGCCTCACTCGACTGAGATTTAAGAGAGAAAAAAGAAAATTTGAAAGCACGGATCTTGATGTAAGATCCGACTGACCTATATAGCATCTACTGCGACTTATAGCAAGACTGATGAATATATAAGGACGACAACAATGGATAATAATTGTCTTAGTCCCTCCATTCCTAAATATTTGTCTTTCTAGACATTTCAAATGAACTGCCACATACGGATGTATGTAGACATATTTTAGAGTGTAGATTCACTCATTTTGCTCCGTATGTAGTCACTTGTTGAAATGTCTAGAAAGACAAATATTTAGGAACGGAGGGAGTACATAATTAGGAAGATAATTAAAAAGCCACATGCGGCTACGCGTGAAATACACAAGGGCAAAACAAGAAGGAAGACAATGATCTGGCTCGCTGATCTCTACTTTCTTGATGCGTTGCTGCAGGCCGCGGGAACTAGTCTCCACGGCGAGCGGTGATGAGCTCTTTCGTGTCCTCAAGACGCTGCTTGAGAGCATCCACGGATTCCTCCACCAGCCTTTGGCGCTTGATGCGGAGCATGTCATTCTCGTCCATAAGTTTCTTGACGATGACGCCGGTCCTCTTCAACAAGGAACTGGTCTCCTCCTGCTAGTTTGCACTTCGGACGATTTTCTCCCTCAGCAGGTCGCGCTCGGCCCAGAGCCTCTCATTGCCCTCTGTACGATCGAAAGTATGTCTAGAGGGGGGGTGATTAGACTACTTAACCAAATAAAAACATAACCTCTTCCCAATTTTAGTTCTTGGCAGATTTTATCAACTTAGCACAAGTCAAGCAATCTTAACACAATTCATGCAAGCATGCAAAGAGTATATAAGCAGCGGAAAGTAAAGCATGCACCTTGCAAGAATGTAAAGGGATGGGATTGGAGTGTGCAAACGCAATTGGAGACACGGATGTTTTTGGCGTGGTTCCGATAGGTGGTGCTATCGTACATCCATGTTGATGGAGACTTCAACCCACAAAGGGTAACGGCTGCGCGAGTCCATGAAGGGCTCCACCCACGAAGGGTCCATGAAGAATCAACCTTGTCTATCCCACCAAGGCCATCGCCCTCGAAGGACTTGCCTCACTAGGGTAGATCTTCACAAAGTAGGCGATCTCCTTGCCCTTACAAACTCCTTGGTTCAACTCCACAATCTTGTCGAAGGCTCCCAAGTGACACCTAACCAATCTAGGAGACACCACTCTCCAAAAGGTAATAGATGGTGTGTTGATGATGAACTCCTTGCTCTTGTGCTTCAAATGATAGTCTCCCCAACACTCAACTCACTCTCATAGGATTGGATTTGGTGGAAAGATGATTTGAGTGGAAAGCAACTTGGGGAAGGCTAGAGATCAAGATTCATATGGTTGGATTGGAATATCTTGGTCTCAACGCATGAGTAGGTGGCTCTCTCTCAAAAAATGAGTAGTGAAAGTGTAGGCACGTTCTGATGGCTTCCCTTCACGAATGATGAGAGGGTGGAGGGGTATATATAGCCTCCACACAAAATCTAACCTTTACACACAATATACCAAACTCGGTGGGACCGAATCAGAAAACTCGGTCGGACCGATCCAGTACATAATGTGACCGTTAGGCAATTTCGATGGGACCGACATGTCATTAGGGTTAGGGCATAACGTAATCTCGGTTTGACCGATTGCACAAACTCGGTTGGACCGAGTTTGGTAATAAGTTGACCGGAGAGTTGGTTAGGCAAACTTGGTGGGACCGATTCGCTCGTCTCGGTGGGACCGAAGCGTTACGAAAAGGAAACAGAGAGTTTGCATTGCAGACTCGGTGGGACCGATCGCTCATCTCGGTTAGACTGAAACGTTACGAAGGGAAACAGAGAGTTTGCAACCCCATCTCGGTGAGACCGAGATCCCTATCGGTGAGACCGAAGTGATTAGGGTTTCTGGCAGTGGCTATGTCAAATGAAATTGGTGGCGCCGGATGGATCAAATCGGTTGGGCCGAGTTTGACTTCAACCCACAAAGGGTAACGGCTGCGCGAGTCCATGAGGGGCTCCACCCACGAAGGGTCCATGAAGAAGCAACCTTGTCTATCCCACCAAGGCCATCGCCCTCGAAGGACTTGCCTCACTAGGGTAGATCTTCACAAAGTAGGCGATCTCCTTGCCCTTACAAACCCCTTGGTTCAACTCCACAATCTTGTCGAAGGCTCCCAAGTGACACCTAACCAATCTAGGAGACACCACTCTCCAAAAGGTAATAGATGGTGTGTTGATGATGAACTCCTTGCTCTTGTGCTTCAAATGATAGTCTCCCCAACACTCAACTCACTCTCATAGGATTGGATTTGGTGGAAAGATGATTTGAGTGGAAAGCAACTTGGGGAAGGCTAGAGATCAAGATTCGTATGGTTGGATTGGAATATCTTGGTCTCAACACATGAGTAAGTGGCTCTCTCTCAAAAAATGAGTAGTGGAAGTGTAGGCACGTTCTGATGGCTTCCCTTCACAAATGACGAGAGGGTGGAGGGGTATATATAGCCTCCACACAAAATCTAACCGTTACACACAATATACCGAACTCAGTGGGACCAAATCAGAAAACTCGGTTGGACCGATCCAGTACATAATGTGACCGTTAGGCTATTTCGGTGGGAACGACATGTCAACTCGGTGGGACCGATGTCATTGGGGTTAGGGCATAACATAATCTCGGTTTGACCGATTGCACAAACTCGGTTGGACCGACTTTGGTAATAAGCTAACCAGAGAGTCGGTCATGCAAACTCGGTGGGACCGATTCGCTCGTCTCGGTGGGACCGAAGCGTTACGAAAAGGAAACAGAGATTTTGCATTGCAGACTCGGTGGGACCGATCGCTCATCTCGGTTAGACCGAAATTTTACGAAGGGAAACAGAGAGTTTGCAACCCCATCTCGGTGAGACCGAGATCCCTATCGGTGAGACCGAAGTGACTAGGGTTTCTGGCAGTGGCTATGTCAAATGAACTCGGTGGCGCCGGATGGATCAAATCGGTGGGTCCGAGTTTGACTTTTGGTTTGGGACATATGTGGATATGAGAAAGTGGTTCAGGGCTTTGGAGCATATCACGAAGCATTTTGAGCAAGCAAGCCATTAAGCAACACCTCATCCCCTTTTAATAGTATTGGCTTTCCTATAGACTCAGTGTGATCTTGGATCACTAAAAATAGAAAATGTAGAGTCTTGGACTTTAGAGCTTGAGCCAATCTTTTGTCCTTAACATTTTGAGGGGTCCACAATCCTAATCCATGCCATGCTAATCATTAAACTTTCCTGAAATATTTATCTTGAAATGGCATTAGTTCAATGAGCTATATGTTTTTAATCATTACCAAAACCACCCAGGGATAGTTGCACTTTCAATCTCCCCCCTTTTTCGTAATTGATGACAACATATAGATCAAAGCTTCGACAAATGATAATAGGATTGAAATACATCGTCGCTTTGAGAAGTATGTGACAAGCAAGAGCTCCCCCTAAATTTGTGCATTATTTAAAATTTGCTTTGGACTGCAAATGCACAATGTGTTAGGATCATGGGCCACTCTTCCATGTCGCATACATCTTGGTGGAGCGCTCAAAATGATGATAATTGAAAACATGCACTTATCACCAAGCAAAGTGAATGATCATAAATGGATATAAGGGATAATATCATTCAAGCACACATTAAGGTAGCATATGATCAAACACATGATCATCCAAGTATCTCACAAAATACATAATGTATCAAGCAAACAAACAATAAAGTATCAAGCAAATAAAGTGCAAAGAGAGACAAAAACAACACACACTCTCTCTCTCTCTCTCTCGAAGACTATGATCTATACATATTTCTCCCCCTTTGGCAACAAGTTACCAAAAAGTTACAAATATGCATAGTGCTATGCGTCTCTCAGGCTTGGTCTTCATGAGGTGGTGTAGAGATGACTCCAAGGACAAAGGCTTCTGTTGATGTAGCTGGAGCTGGTGGAGTGGCTGCTGGAGGTGGCACTGAAGCTGTGGCTGCTGGTGCAGATGTAGTGGCTCTAGTATCAGGAACAGGAACTGCAACAGACCTCTGACCTCTTGGCACTCTTGTGAAAGCATCTGTAGCAGGCTTGCCTTTCTTCTCCTCTACTTCCTCCTGGAGTTCCTCAACTATTGACTGAATCTCAGTTACTTTGACATCAAGATCATAGAATTTGTGTTCAATGATCCTCTCCAAACTCTCCTGATTTTGAGTCAGGGTGGCCAAGCCCTTCTCAATCCTCAAGGTGGATTGGATCAGATATCCAAGTTGATCTTGTTTACTCTTTAAGAACACTTGAGATGCCTCTTCTGCACTTGGCATCTTTGCAGCTTTCTCTGCCCTTGCCTTCTCTCTCTTCTCATGTGCTTGCACTGAGGAAGGATCTTCCTCATCCATGACAACAGTGTTATCCTCAAAATCTGGCTTGAGAGGTAAATGCTCATTGTCCAACAAATAAGTGCATGTGCCTATCTTGGAATTGATGAGCACCTGAATTTTTGGAGCATACCCACAAGACCTCTTCTGATCTGCAGTTGTCCTCTTGATTGTTTCCACAATCAGACTCATCACTTTGAACTTCTAAGGAACATCAAATATGTGCAGCAAGTTGATGGAATGTCCTCTTATCATTCTGTGACCTCCAGACTTGGGCAAAAGAGTATGCCTCAAGATGGTATTGATTGTAGGCAGGCCTGACAATAAGTGCTTCACTAAACCAAGCTTGTGAGTTTCTAGGTCTGCATCAGGAATTTCCTTGTACGTACTTGCCATTGAGTTGTGGTCTTTCTTCTTCTTGGCATACACATCCAAGTCATTCTCATGAGCTTCTGGGGCATTTATCAATCTGGCCCATTCATCAACAGTGGATTGGTACCTAGTACCTTCTGACATCCATACAATTCTGCCATCAGGATAGAAGTGAGCAGTGGAGTAAAATTGCATGATCAGCTCATCATTCCACTTAGTGAGCTTCTGGCCAACAAACTTGTCCACTTCACAAGCCTTGAAGCTATCATACACACCTGGGAAGTGATCTTCATTTTCTCTAATGTATGTCCAGCCAACCCATCTCATGTCACATACTATTGGCTTCTTGTCAAGCAGAATAGTCTCATAGAAATCTTGTTGTTCCTTAGTGTGGAACCTGTAATCCACAGCAGTTCTCCTTCTTACAGCATATGGGTCATTTTTCCTCCAAAGTCTCAGACCTGCATCCTTCCTGATGCTCATGTCCTCTGCCACAGGATGTGTATCATTGTGGTCTGGAATCTTTGGTTTGAGCTTCCTTAGCACTTGGGCTTCAGCTTCTTCTTCTTCAACTTCAGGCACTGGGGCCTTGTTCTTCTCCTCAGCTGGAATGTTTCTTGTACTCCTCTTGGGTGCAGTCTTGGTGGCTGGAGCAGCAGCTTTGGGAGCAGGTTTGGGCTTAGCAGCAGCCCCTGACTTAATTGCATCTCCCATTAGCCTTTGTGCCTTAGGTGCTGGAGCAGCATCCTCTTCCTCTTCCTCTTCAGAATCCCTCATCATAGAGGGCTTGCCAATGATCCTGGTAGTGGTCTTCTTGACCCTCTCTTTCCTCTTCATCCCTTCTGCAACAGTCTCTTTGGGTTCAGATCCCAAAGTTTCTTGAGTGGAGGCTCTGGACTTAGACATAGGAACTCTCCTTGCTGGTGCTTTCTTGTTCAATCCTGGCTTGGTTGAAGCAGCAGTACCATATTCTTTCTTCAGCACTTTCTTCTTTGAAGTGGCCTCATCCTCAGCTGCAACATAATCTTCATCTTCTGAATATGAAGTTCTCTTCTTTCTTGCTCTAGTAGCTGCCTTGGGCAAGTTACTAGGTGTGCTCCTACTGCCCTCATCCTAGCTGCTGGAGGGACTAGTGCCCTCATTCAACTGCTCTTGTTGTTCAGATCTGTTCTGGCTGTCACTCTAGTCAGACATCTTGCAGGCAAACTGCCAACAGACCCTGTGAATAGGTTGTAGATGAGGTAGAGTAGGTGAGCATCACAAAGTACAGAGGTTTTGCAAAACAAATTGAGTCAAAAACCTAGTTTTAGTTCTCTACAGAAATGATCTCGGAGCTACCGAATTGACAAACTCGGTGATACTGAAGCAATACTTGGAACCTAAACTTGTGAACTCGATCAGACCGAGTCACAGTTTGGTGGCACCGAGATTGCTAGGGTTTTATAGAATCTTGAACTCGGTCACACCGACTTGCAATTTTCGGTCAGACCGAAAAGCGCATGTGCAATGGCCTAAGACGAATCGGTGAGAGCGATTTCTATGTTCGGTCGGTCCGAGATGAGTTCTGCGGAGAGCTAACCCTAAAATTTTCAAATCAAACTAGCCCTAAGGAAGATTTAGCTCGATAGATCAATCTCATTCGTGGCAAGAACCATGGCATTGTCCTTGTGCTAGGAATCAGAGTTAAAAAGACAGCACGAGGGGTCGAACACGTACCCTAGAATGGTGGGTGTTCGATACGGCAGCGACGGTGGAGCAGAATCCATCGACGGTGGTAGAATCCAACGGCGGGTGGTCGCTGGCAGCGAGGAGGCGATCCGGAGACTCGAGGAGGCAGAGCAGGACACGCGCGGGCTGAGGGGATTTGAATTAATTTCCAAAATCTCACCCGTGGGTATTTATATCCCGACCCTGTCGGTGTGACCGAGTGGAACAACTCGGTGGCACCGAGATTGCAAAATCGCAAGCGGTTGCTGCAACTGGGTGTGACCGAAGTGTTCAAATCGGTTGCACCGAGATGAAAACCTAGATCAACTTAGTGAACTCGGTTTGACCGAAATGGATATCTCGGTCTGACCGAAATGCACAAAGAGGTTTTGGAAGTTTAAGTCTATGACAAATCGGGGACTCCGAGTGCTCCTCACACAGAGTGGTTCGAATCTGACTTGATCAAACTTTGTGATGGAGCATGAATAGAGTTTGAGACGAGAAAAGAATAGATAGCTAGAGAAGGTTCTTAGGCATTCTTGTCCATCCACTTGGCAAAGGAGAAAAAGAAACCAAACAAACAAAACAACAAGTGGATGTCCTCGAATGAGTAGAATATGCAAACGACATGCTCACACAATAAAATGTCAAATGAAATATGTGACAAAGCATGCACAACCAATTCTAGCATCTATCAACCAATTGGCGATGACTAGGTCATCTATATATGAGTATATTGACTTAGGAGTCAAATGAGAACATTTGATCATAGGTCATACTCATCGTTTAAGCACAAGTGGGGTTATCACTTTTACATAAAGCATCGGTGTGTTCACACCATTAGAGTTGCTTTAGCTCAATTCTTTAGAGTAAAGCTCCCCTAGATGTGAGGTCCCCCCTTAAGAGGGATGAATTAACTTGGGTTTTGTCGATGATGACTTCATGTAGGTGTTGAAGATGTGGATGCTCAATGTTGTTGTAGATCATTTGGAGCAGTCCATTGGAGTGAGTTGCACTTTCAATACCTACACGGGTTAGTCCCACAAGGAACAAACAAGGATATTCATAGACATAGAGTGATGCACACACAATATGATGTCCATGAAAGCATTAGGTTACCTTGTCCCTTGTCTTACCAACAAGAGGGATTGTGACTCCTTGAACTAGTGCAAGATGTGGAAGTAGATTGCACTTGTCCATGCCAAAATGATATGAGTGAAGTATATTGGCGGAGTCACCCTCAAGAACTCTCTAGTCCTTCTTCTTTGGGATCCACATCATCTTGATGGGAATCCTTGGGGTTGTAGTGGAACTTGATGAAGTAGAACTTGATGTAGTCTTGGGAACCCACTTGACCAAGGCCTTGGGAGCTTCTTCAAATGCATCAATCTCCTCTTGAAGCTTGTCCTTGCCTTTTTGCTTGTGGTCTTGTGGTGGAAGATCATCTTGAGCTTGTGTTCCTTGAAAAGAAGTAGGGTCATACTTCTCTTGTTCGGGAACAAACATTGTCTTGGGGTATTGATCTTCTTCCCACTCAAGTCCACTGGCATTGAACTTTCGTTCGAAACCAACACCTTGATTCTTCCGGTGCCTTCCTTGCTTGCGTACAATTTCCTCAAATTGCTTACTTCCGGCAAGGCTCTTGTAGATACCTTTCTCTATAATTCCCTTCAATAAGCTATTTTCTTGCTCAAGTGTGACTTGGCTAAGAGAATCATTAGTGGAATCAAGATAACTACTAGAAGCAACACCATTGGATTTAGCATGATTATTGTTACTACTAGAAGAATAATCTTTCTTACTCTTGTTGCTAGACTTTACTTGTGGCGTGTAAGTAGATAAGAGTAAACGCTTGGCAATCTAAGAAGAACTTTTCTTGCGAAGATCATCATTGATTGCCTTTAAAAACTCATGTTCTTGCTCAAGATTGAGCTTTTCAAAGCGTAACTTCTCATGAGTCTTTAAAAGTTCTCGATGATCTCCCAAGGTAGTTTCATGATCTAACTTAAGAGTGTTTGGTTCTTTAGTTAGACACCTAATCTTCTCCTTATCATTGCCATTCGTTTTATCTTGATTAGCATGATAAATTGACGTTTCATCATAGTATTCATCACTAGAGTTGTCAACAAGTAAATCATCATCACCTAACCAGTCATCTTCATCACTATTGAAATCAACATACTTAGGGTGTGATACCTTTGGGCCTTTAGCCATGAAGCATCTTCCAATTCCTTCATTTGGTGAGTCAAATATGTTGTAGGAGTTGGTTGTCACAAGTGCTAGACTGGCAACACCTTCATCTTGAGTATATTCGGAGTCGGAGTGATAGCTTCTCTCGGAGTGATGGTCGGAGTCGGAGCCGGACACCCATTCACCAACATGAGCTTGATGTCTTCACTTTGTGTAGCTCTTTGATGATTTCTCCTTCCTTTTCGAATCCTTTCTACTCCGGGAGGTTCTTTGTTCATAACGATCATCTCTACTCCTTCTATCTCTTGGTGGTGATTCTTCTCTTCTACTTCTTCTTTTAGGTGAATCTTCTCTCCTTTTATAAGGAGCCGTACACTCATTGGAGTAGTGTCTGGGTCTTCCACAATTGTAGCAATTACGTTCACGTCTCGAAGATCTTTTGTCATTGTAGGACCTTGACTTGGAGCTTCTTTCCTTGCTTCTACTCTTGTAGAACTTGTTGAAGTTTTTCACCATTAGGCTCAATTCCTCATTGAAGGTTTGTTTCTCACTTGACGATGTAGGAGCATCACATGAGGCTTTGTAAGCACCACTTGACTTGTTGTGAAGCTCTTCCTTATCCTTAAGGGGCATCTCATTAGCAACAATTCTTCCAATGACTTCCATTGGCTTGAGATCTTTGTAATTGGGCATCATTTGGATCAATGTGCACACGGTATCATATTTTCCATCCAAGGCTCTTAGGATCTTCTTGATGATGAATTTATCGGTCATCTCTTCACTTCCTAAGCCGACAATCTCATTTGCGATGAGAGCAAGCCTAGAGTACATTTCAGCGACACCTTCACCATCCTTCATTTTGAACTTGTCAAGTTTACTTTGAAGTACATCCAATTTGGATTCCTTGACGGAGTCGGTACCTTCGTGCAAATCAATTAAAGTATCCCAAATTTCCTTTGCATTCTCAAGGCGGCTGATTTTGTTGAATTCTTCGGGACACAATCCGTTGAAGAGGATATCACAAGCTTGAGCGTTGTATTGCAGCATCTTCAATTCTTCCGCGGTAGTTCACGGTTCGGTTCTCTCCCATCGAAGAATTCACCTTGCAAGCCAATACACACAATAGCCCAAACGGCGGGGTTATGTCCAAGAATATGCATTTTCATCTTATGCTTCCAACTAGCAAAATTGGTACCATCAAAGTAAGGACCTCTACGGTAGTAATTTCCCTTGCTAGACGCCATACACTCCTAGGTTGTGAAACAAGGCTATGATCACCAAAAGCTATGGAAATCAAGGCAAATGGAGACCAAAGCTCTGATACCAATTGTAGGATCGAAAGTATGTGTAGAGGGGGGGTGATTAGACTACTTGACCAAATAAAAACTTAACCTTTTCCCAATTTTAGTTCTTGGCAGATTTTATCAACTTAGCACAAGTCAAGCAATCCTAACACAATTCATGCAAGCATGCAAAGAGTATATAAGCAGCGGAAAGTAAAGCATGCAACTTGCAAGAATGTAAAGGGATGGGATTGGAGTGTGCAAACGCAATTGGAGACACGGATGTTTTTGGCGTGGTTCCGATAGGTGGTGCTATCGTACATCCATGTTGATGGAGACTTCAACCCACAAAGGGTAACGGCTGCGCGAGTCCATGAGGGGCTCCACCCACGAAGGGTCCATGAAGAAGTAACCTTGTCTATCCCACCAAGGCCATCGCCCTCGAAGGACTTGCCTCACTAGGGTAGATCTTCACAAAGTAGGCGATCTCCTTGCCCTTACAAACTCCTTGGTTCAACTCCACAATCTTGTCGAAGGCTCCCAAGTGACACCTAACCAATCTAGGAGACACCACTCTCCAAAAGGTAATAGATGGTGTGTTGATGATGAACTCCTTGCTCTTGTGCTTCAAATGATAGTCTCCCCAACACTCAACTCACTCTCATAGGATTGGATTTGGTGGAAAGATGATTTGAGTGGAAAGCAACTTGGGGAAGGCTAGAGATCAAGATTCATATGGTTGGATTGGAATATCTTGGTCTCAACGCATGAGTAGGTGGCTCTCTCTCAAAAAATGAGTAGTGAAAGTGTAGGCACGTTCTGATGGCTTCCCTTCACGAATGATGAGAGGGTGGAGGGGTATATATAGCCTCCACACAAAATCTAACCTTTACACACAATATACCAAACTCGGTGGGACCGAATCAGAAAAATCGGTCGGACCAATCCAGTACATAATGTGACCGTTAGGCAATTTCGATGGGACCGACATGTCATTAGGGTTAGGGCATAACGTAATCTCGGTTTGACCGATTGCACAAACTCGGTTGGACCGACTTTGGTAATAAGCTGACCGGAGAGTTGGTTAGGCAAACTTGGTGGGACCGATTCGCTCGTCTCGGTGGGACCGAAGCGTTACGAAAAGGAAACAGAGAGTTTGCATTGCAGACTCGGTGGGACCGATCGCTCATCTCGGTTAGACTGAAACGTTACGAAGGGAAACAGAGAGTTTGCAACCCCATCTCGGTGAGACCGAGATCCCTATCGGTGAGACCGAAGTGACTAGGGTTTCTGGCAGTGGCTATGTCAAACGAAATCATTGGCGCCGGATGGATCAAATCGGTTGGGCCTAGTTTGACTTTTGGTTTGGGACATATGTGGATATGAGAAAGTGGTTGAGGGCTTTGGAGCATATCACTAAGCATTTTGAGCAAGCAAGCCATTAAGCAACACCTCATCCCCATTTAATAGTATTGGCTTTCCTATAGACTCAATGTGATCTTGGATCACTAAAAATAGAAAATGTAGAGTCTTGGACTTTAGAGCTTGAGCCAATCTTTTGTCCTTTGCATTTTGAGGGGTCAACATCCTAATCCATGCCATGCCAATCACTGAACTTTCCTGAAATATTTATCTTGAAATGGCATTAGTTCAATGAGCTATATGTTGTTAATCATTACCAAAACCACCCTGGGATAGTTGCACTTTCACCCTCCGTTAGTTGTCGTATGATGCCGGTAGCCTGTTCAAACGAGGCTTTCATGTCGTCCTGCAACCTCGCCCAGTCGGAGATCTAATCCATCTGGCTATAGACGATCGCATGCATGCGCCTGTAAGAGTCGTCGCCTGCCCACGAGACATTTTCCTAGGACGCCGCGGTGCGGCGGGACATCTCTGCTACATTGGCGGGGCAGCGGGACATCTCTGCTGCTTCCGCGGCACGGCCGGACCAGTCTGCCGACGGGACCTCCGTGCTGCTTCGGCGGCGCGGCAGGACCTCTGTGCTGCTACTTCTGCGCGGCGGGACATGTCGGCTACTTTCGCAGTGAGGCGGGACATCTCTCGTGCTTCCGCTTCCATGCTCGCCTCTCCCTAGAGGTAATCTCTTGATCCAGAACTCACGCTGGCCATGGCAGACGCAAGGGAAGGATGCTGAATGACTTGTTTGTTTTTGTGGATGAGGAGTTGAGGAGGAATGTGCAGTCATCTTGGCATAGTAGTAGTTATAACCGAGTACTAATACGCTCCTACATTGGAAACCGTTTAGGTTGTGATCGGTGTGAACAGGTTTGCAATTAAATATAGCGTGGTAGTAGTGTAATTTCGAATGTGACGAGACGCAAGCTCAAAATTTATTGACGGTTCTAGTTTCGAAGTGCGGCACTATTCCCGGATGGCGTAATGTGGGCACGTGTTCTCGGCCGTGGTGTAGCATATGACATGGTAGTTCTTTTTCTACTGCTGTGTACGTGCAATAAGTGGCACCGTCGGATACATATCTTACGGTTATTGGGGCGTTCGACAGGAATAGCCGCGTGGCGAGCTATAGACTAGTCTTTTTTTCAGACGCATTACACCTATCTCCCGGGACTTCTCGCACGCACCATCTCTAGCTCCCTAGGTCGATGCCACCCACATACACTTGTACTCTGAATTTAGTATGTTATACCGGAAGAGAAGAGGTGCACGCACACACTCATCCTCTCTCACACACGCATCTGTAGCTACGAATTGTAGTGTTCTCAACCATCCGATTGGCTCTATCATAGGTTTCATGTTGCTCCTTGGCCTTGAGATTGAGAAGTTTAAAACGCGGAGGCTAAGCTGGAGGCGCGAGGTTTTGGTTAATGTGCAGGCCGCACACGGCACCAACGAGACACGAGCTTCGCCTACCTGGTGCGCAGTCCGGTGAGTTGTCCAACACAACCAGGCCCTGCTTGGTATCCGTGCCTCGACTTATGCGCAGAGAAATTAGGGTCGGAGGGAGTACTAATAGTAGTAGTAGTACTTTGATGTGTCGCGTCAACTCGCACAAGTATGAAACACTTTGTGAACAAACAAACATATAAACTCCCTCCGTCCGAAAATACTTGTCATAAAAATGGATAAAAAGGGACATATCTAGAACTAAAATACATCTAGATACATCTCCTTTTATCCATTTTGATGACAAGTAGTACTTCTTACCCAAAGGAACTTTATATCCAACAGACACAAAATATCCGTTCGACTGTTGGAAATTACTGATCTGATGTTGAAGTAATTGTTGCATCGCCACCAAAACCCACCATCTCTTAAGCAAAAGTAGACCGAGCTAATCCCTATATTAGCATATTACTAAGATAAACAGAACGCACTGTAGAAACATTTAGGACGTGAGCTTGTCAATCTGAATGTGGAGGGACACCAGCTTAGCCCCGGCGAGCAGCTTGGGCGGAACTGTGAAGAAGGTCAGCTCCTGCACGGCGACGTCGCCGGGATCCTTGCTGCTTGTCACCTCCATTTCCACCTTGACGGCGTCGGTCGTGCCTTCGGGCTCCCCCGGCGGGCCATTCGCCCACAGCTTGGCCACGTAGTGCGGCAGTGGGGACGCCCCTTCTCTGATGCACACAACCGACACGGTGATAGGCGCGCCGATGTCGAACACGCCGCCGACCAAGAAAAACGCGTGGTCGTCCTCCTCTGCGAATAGCAAGAGCCGTGGCTCCGACAGTGGCACTTGCAGCTGGAGCACCTTGCCGTACTAGATCCTATGCATGGGCGTGGGATGCGTGGTACTGATGTGGTGGTAGAGCGCCAGCGGAGGGCCTTCGTAGCCGCAGACGGGCACGGGGCATTTGCAGGGCGCGAGCGGACACACGCTCTGGTGATCGGGGAGCTTGTGGTAAGTGACGTAGAGCCCACAACCTTCGTGTGGGCACTCCACCCTCACCGACAAAAGGATGGCGTCCAACTCGTGTTCCGCACGTCGAAGCCAGAGCCACGCTCGCACTTCTGGAACTGCTGTTCGTTCCCGGGCGCTCGACGCGGCAATCCGCGCAGGCCAGGTGCCCTCCCTTGCACTACACAAATCAATCGAACATCACATCAATCAAGAAACCTACACCTTGCTCGATCAGCCGAACGGACGAGGTGTATTCGAACCTCATACACTACAGGCTTCAAGGGGCGGAGGCACAAGGGGCAGTGGATCAAGGTGAGGTCCATCGAGACCATAGGGAGCTCCATCGTCGGGTCCTGATCCGTCTGCATGATCTCGCCCTCCTCGTGCACAACCATCTCTCGCTTTAGGGTCGGGGCATTACAAAGCTTTACCGTCACATATTCATACTACTGCAAGGTGCATTAAATCAACACATGCAAGTATCAAAAGGAGAGTCATGGCATGCATGCATGCATTGTAATTAATGCATTGGTAAACGCAAATTATTGAAATATATCGAGTGCCGTGCTTTCATGTGTCGCGTCAACTCGTACAACAACGAGAAGTTTGATTATCCTCTCCCTCGCGGACTGCACCTGCCTTTGGTTGTATGACAGGTTGGCCACCCACCTATTGGGCTCACTTGTCGTACACGCAAAGGCAGGAGCACTAAGTCAATGAAGTTGTGTCCCTCCCTCGCCCATGAGCGTGGTGGCTGGCAGGACTAGGAGAAGCTTTCGCTACACGCTCTCCCTCCCGCACACGGTGGACATGCAGCAGTTCAATCGGTGTCAGATGGCTAGAAGCGTACTGTAGTACTCCATCATTGTTCGACTCCCCAAAGAGGCGAAGAGCCAAGCGCAGCCCGGACGCTCGCGTGGCATTTTCATGTGTAGAGTAGTCTAGGATAGCATGTACCGTGCCTGTAAGCTTAAAATCGTTGGGGTCGGCTCCATGCTATGTGGCCGTCTCGAAGTTTTTTTAATTAAAATAGACTTCTGGCCCTACCTGTCATCCTGGTGATTGTAGTTTGCACGCTCATCTGGTCAAGAGAGGAATATATATTTTAATTTGTGGTGGGTAAATGTTAAAGGTTCTAGCAAATATATTGTACACTGCGGGTCTTTCAACCAAGTTTAGAGGCAAGCTTGTGGGGCCAGTGCTATGATGTGTCGCGTCAACTCGTACAATGAGGAGAAGCTTGATTTTACTACTACACGCCTTCTCCCTCGCCCATGCGCGCGGTTGCTCGCAGACGAGGACAGGCTTTCCCTCCCGCTCCCGGTGGACGGACATGCAGCAGTGGATTCGATACTATAGAAGCAGTAGTAGTAACATCATTGTTCGTCTTCTCGAAGAGGCGAAGAGCCAAGCGCAACCCGAACGTGGCCGTTGCGATCCTTGGAGCACGCATATAGCCAGGCTCTTGCATGCGACAAAATTGCTATGTGAGCCCACTATTGTAGTACGTACTTGCTAGTATAGCCCTGTAAACCAGAAAGGAGTATTTGCCTTTCTAGAGATTTCAACAAGTGACTAGACTACACCGAGACGGAGTACATATGGAGAAAAATGAGTGAATCTGCACCGTAAATAAATACGTAGTTCTCTCATTTTCCTCTCTGTGGTGCACAATATTGAGTAATTGACTAGTCTCTTTTTGACACGCATTTACATTTTTTAACACAGTACAGACGCAAGCGCTCATATACACGCGCATACACTCACCCCTATGAACGCACACACGCACACCCTACCCCTATGAGGCTAGTTCCAATGCATTGGTGCTTACATGAGGTGCTAATAAGCACATTAAAAACTTTAGCAACTAAAGTCCCAATGCATAGGTGCTTAACTTGTTGGTGCTAAGCATCCTTCATTTAATGATTTTGCAACTAAAGTTATTCATGCATTGGCGGGATCCTTCCAATTTAAGTGTTTTCCGTAGGTTCTCGCGCTTGGCATTGTTTCTTCCTGGGATCACCACACTCATCTCTCTCCTCTTAACCTTGCCACATCAGACTTTTTGCCTACATGGCAGCCTTATCACTTGTACAAGGTGGAGCATTGGGAGGGGCGTGAGCACCTCCGAAAGACTGAGCCGGCACTATCATCTTGAAATTTACGAAGTCACCACAGGCACCTCGTCGTCGACGGGAATGCTCTTGACACGCGATAGACGCGAGCGGCAGTCGCCTCCACAGGTGCTAGAATGCCAAGGAGGGAGAGGGTAGCGGTTCCCGAGATGTTGAACGGTCAATGATGCATCCTCAATTACATGCAGAGGGAATTAATTGGAGAAGCAGAATAGAGCCAGCACGATGTGAATGCAACAAAGTTTGGACTCTCATATAAAGGTGCTCCACCACTCCAATCCATCTACTCCTAGTCTCTGCGCAACACTGCTCACTCCAATCCAAAACCAAGTGACCAGAAGCCATAAGCACCTATGGAGGCGATGGACGCGAGCGGCAGTCGGCTGTGCCAAATCATCCAAGGCGCCGGCCTGCGGCCCTGCACCGCTCAGCGTTTCCAGACGGTGCTAGCGACCGCCAGCATCGTAGCCCTCGCCGACGCCGGCTTCGCCTCTCGCATGGACGACATGATGGTCAACTCCATCCGCAAGTTCACCGCCGTCAAGAAGCGCGCGGACGACCTTGCCATACCGCTCCAGCCCGCGTGCCCAGGCTCCTCATTGCCTGCTACCCTCATCGACCTCCATGGTGACAAACTCTTTCAAGCCCTGGTGGCCCTGCAGGTGCCGGAGGTCGCGACGAAGAATGTGCACCTCGAGGCCGCGCTCGCCGCGCAGCGCCTCGCCATGCAAGACGCCATCGACCTGCACATCCACGTCTATGAGGAAATCGTCTACATAGGCCACTACAAAGCAAGAGAGGACAGAAATATGTTGGCCTTCTTCTAGCGGCTGGAATCTTTGGACGCCATTGTTCAGAAGCACGTCGACCTGGCCATGAAAGCCGCTGCTACTTACCCGCCGTTCGGTGGGCCGGCACCCTGAGTCGAGGCGGTGGACGTCGTCGATGGATGCATCTCTTATTCTTGCCTCCTATAACCAGCACTGCATCTCCTTGTGGCCTTAATGTTTTATTAGTATAGTACTCCCTCTGTTCCCAAATATAAGTCTTTCTAAAGATTTCAGCAAGTGACTACATACAGAGCAAAATGAGTGAATCTACACTCTAAAATATGTATACATACATCCGTATGATGTATTCCATTTTAAATAGTATCTAAAAAGGCTTATATTTAGGAACGGAGGGAGTATATGACATTTTTATTACAGTCGTAACGTTTTCACTGTGAGGTGGGGCCGCAGTTGAGCAAACCCACCCCGCCCACCGGGCGTCGGCCGAGTTTAGAATTAGAAGAGAGAAACAAGGGAGGAGAGCTAGCTGTAGCATGGATGTTGTTGTCAGATGGGACTCATGTTGATAGAATAGGAGTACTTAGCACTCGTACCTCTTTTTTAGGGGAAAAATAGTCGTATGTCTAGTACCACTAGTTGGGTGCGTGCGACCTATAGCTGTCATCACTTTAGGTCTCCTTTTCGAACCGTAGCTATGCTTCACAGTACATATTTTTCACGCATTTATCCTCCTATATGTACTCCTAGGCTATTGTGCTCCATTTCGCCGACATGTAGAGCATCTGGGTCGTAGTGCATGCACGACTCGAAGCATATGATGGGGTACTTTACATTTCAGACCTCACGAATTACATGCAAACCCCCCGCAGAAGAATAAATAAATAAATGAATTATTACATTAAACCAGATTATTTTCGTAGAAACCGGAGCACGTTCATTAAATTTTGGACATAACATGTTTATAAAAAATGACCGGACCTAAACCAATCTAAGGGCCTCTTTTATTTTTCCCGCAAAAAAGGGCCTCATTGATTCGCAAGATACTGAAAACACAGGAATGGGGAAAGTATGATGGCGATGAACCGAGACAAGGAGAACTCTAACTCAGTTAGAGGTTAGAGTTAGATTCTAACCCTGAACTAACTCTAAACCAAAGAGGTGTATGGATGGTAGGGTTAGATTGACAATAAATGCTCTTTCTCAATCATTTGACTACTTTGGACCCTATTTCCTGCAGGATTTGGTGTGGACGGCTCTTGTGTGGCCTCCTCCCACTCACAATTGACATAAACGAACCATCTTTACAAATCAAGCATGCAAAACATGATAAATTTTACTTTGTCCATACAAATGAGATATCCCACTTAAACATACAAGTCGTTAATCAAGCTTCACAAAAAAATTACACTCCATGAAACAAAGCACGAGCTAACTGATCACGGAAGTCATTCACGATAGGGAGGGAGCCCGGAGCCCCTCACGCACCCAGGGAGGAGCCCAAAACCCGGGAACCCCTCCGACGCTGGCGCTTGCGAGTTAAGGTCGACACCGGCATGGGTAGCAGGGCCGCTTGCCCCCGACTGCAAACTTAATCTTTGGGCCTCTAGAAATAATGCAAGCCTGAAACTGAAATACCTAGAAAGGTGAACTGAATCTTTGGGCCTGTAGAAATAATGCAAGCCTGAAACTGAAATACCTAGAAAGCTGAACTGAATCTTTGCGCCTCTAGAAATAATGCAAGACTGAAACTGAAATACCCAGAAAGGTGGACTGAATCTTTGGGCCTCTAGAAATAATGCAAGCCTGAAACTGAAATACCTAGAAAGCTGAACTGAATCTTTGGGCCTCTAGAAAGATTTATTACCTCCTCAAGCAGCATCAAACAATTCCATGCGTGCACCACAAATCTGTACCAAGTTTGATCAGGATATACTTTTCCAAATCAGAATTAGCGCTAGAGCGAGCAAGATCAATGATATGGTTGTGACACAAAGAGGGAACGAATAAACTCACCCCTCTCGCAACCTCCCTCGTACATGCGCCGCCTCCACGCACGACAGAGGGAGAAAAATGACCGGTGAAGGGGGAGTGGGGCAACCTTCGAAGGCCGAAGGGAGAGGGCGGCCGGAGTAGGGCGGCGGACGCCGGAGGGAGAGGGCGGTCGGAGGAGAGAGAGGGCGAGCGGCAGAGCAGTGCTTGGGCGGGCGGCCCAATGGGGAACAGAGAGGAGTCGTGCGAGGGCGGAGTGATCTGGTGCGGGCAAGGGAGATTTTTTTAGTTCTCTTTTAGTGGGTAACTAACCCAATTAGAACCTCTTCACCAGGCTAGTTTTTTTAGGTGTGTTAGAGCAAACTAGCTCAAACTAACCCCTCCTGTATCGATAATTTGAGGCTATTTCAACCCAAACTAGCTCTAACTAAGGGATCCAAACAAAGAGGAGTAGTATTGTACATGCTACAGTCTGGACCGTAGCACATTGTTTTTTATGGCCATATCACCACATTGTTTTCTACTGCTGGTTCACTTGGCTACCGTGGTTCGCACTGCTGGTTCACTGGGCTACCGTGGTTCGCACTGCTGGTTCACTGGGGTGCCGTGGTTCGCACTCCTCCGATGTGAGTAGTAGTAGTAGTATATACCACATCATTCTTTGCTCCTTCTTACTGCTTACTTTGCTGACATGTGGGAGAGCCAGCATCCGGGTCGACGTGTCATGCACCAGATTAGAGTGCGGAACGGAAGGGGGCCATCACCCGGTCATAGCGCGTGTAATTCATGACTATAGTGAGTAGTCATATCACAAGTCTTTCCAGCAGTAACGCGTCGTCCAGTCGCACAGCCCGACATTTCCAGCAGTAAGTTTGAATCCGCCACTCCCTCACCCTCATCGCCTCTCTGTCAAACCGCCTACCCGAAAACTGCCACGGGAACTGCCCGGGAAAAGCCCCGCCCTCAACTTTTAACTACGCGAAAATAGTTCGCGCTTGTTCATTCTGTATAAATACTAGTACTGTATGTTTATTCACCCGTGGGGTTGTTCAATGAATGGAGGGACGGGGAGCACAAGTGAACAATACTAGTACTACTAGTAGTAAGTAGGAGTCGTACAGTTAGTCACCTTAAATAGAGAGTTTCTTTTCTTTAATGCCACGTACACAAATTGAAACGCTTGTTGTGGAGAGAAAAAGATAATCACTCCACTATATATGTACGCAGGGGCCAGAGCACTTGGTTTACTAGGGTTGCTCTCTTAATTCTCTCATCCTCTCCAGATCTAAACAAGACAGCGGTTTCTTCGTGGGGTCACCACACTCATCTCCCTCCTCTTAACCTTGCCATATCAGAATTTTTGCCTACATGGCAGCCTTAGCACCTGTACAAGGTGAAGCATTGGGAGGGGCGTGAGCACCTCCGAAAGACTGAGCCGGCACTATCATCTTGAAATTTACAAAGTCACCACAGGCACCTCGTCATCGACGGGAACGTCTCCTGACACGCGATAGACGCGAGCGGCAGTCGCCTCCATAGGTGCTTGAATGCCAAGGAGGGAGAGGGTAGCGGTTCCCGAGACATTGAATGGTCAATGATGCATCCTCAATTACATGGAGAGGGAATTAATTGGAGAAGCAGAATAGAGCCAGCACGATGTGAATGCAACAAAGTTTGGACTCTCATATAAAGGCGCCCCACCACTCCAATCCATCTACTCCTAGTCTCTGCGCAACACTGCTCACTCCAATCCAAGACCAACTGACCAGAAGCCACAAGCACCTATGGAGGTGATGGACGCGAGCGGCAGTCGGTTGTGTCAAATCATCCAAGGCGCCGGCCTGCGGCCCCGCACCGTGCAGCGTTTCCAGACGGTGCTAGCGACCGCCGGCATCATAGCCCTCGCCGATGCCGGCTTTGCCTCTCGCATGGACGACATGATGGTCAACTCCATCCGCAAGTTCACCGCCGTCAAGAAGCGCGCGGACGACCTTGCCATACTGCTCCAGCCCGCGCGCCCAGGCTCCTCATTGCCTGCCACCCTCATCGACCTCCATGGTGACAAACTCTTTCAAGACCTGGTGGCCCTGCAGGTGCTGGAGGTCACGATGAAGAATGTGCACCTCAAGGCCGCGCTTGCCGCGCAGTGCCTCGCCATGCAAGAAACCATCGAACTGCACATCCACGTCTACGAGGAAATCGTCTACATAGGCCACTACAAGGCAAGCGAGGACAGAAAGACGTTGGCCTTCTTCTAGCGGCTGGAATCTTTGGACGCCATTGTTCAGAAGCACGTCGACCTGGCCACGAAAGCCGCTACTACTTACCTGCCGTTCGGTGGGCCGTCACCCTGAGTCGAGGAGGTGGACGTCATCGATGGATGCATCTCTTATTCTTGCCTCCTGTAACCAGCACTGCATCGCCTCGTGGCCTTAATGTTTTATTAGTATAGTACTCCCTCCGTTCCCAAATATAAGTCTTTCTAAAGATTCCATCAAGTGACTACATACAGAGCAAAATGAGTGAATCTACACTCTAAATATGTCTACATACATTAGTATGTTGCATTCCATTTTAAATAGTATCTAAAAAGGCTTATATTTAGGAACGGAGGGAGTATATGGCATTTTTATTCCAGTCGTAATGTTTTCACTGTGAGGTGGGGCCGCAGTTGAGCAAACCCACCCCGCCCACCGGGCGTCGGCCGATTTTAGAATTAGAAGAGAGAAACGACTGAGGAGAGCTAGCGGTAGCATTGACGCTGTTGTCAGATGGGACTCGTGTTGGTAGAATAGGAGTACTTAGCACTCGTACCTCTTTTTTTAGGGAAAATAGTCGTATGTCTAGTACCTCTTTAGGTCTCCTTTTCGAACCGCAGCTACGCTTCATAGTACATATTTTTTCACGCATTTATCCTCCTATATGTACTCCTAGGCTATTTCCACGTGCTCCCTTTCGCCGACATGTGGGACTTAGAGCATCTGGGTCATAGTGCATGCACGACTCGGAGCATATGACGGGGTACTTTACATTTCAGACCTCACGAATTACATGAAAACCCCCCGCAGAACAATAAATAAATGATTGAATTATTACATGAAACTGGATTATTTTCGTAGAAACTGGAGCACGTTCATTAAATTTTGGACATAACATGTTTATAAAAAATGACCGGACCTAAACCAGTCTAAGGGCCTCTTTGATTTTTCCCGCAAAAAAAGGGCCTCATTGATTCGCAAGATACTGAAAACACAGGAATGGGGAAAGTATGATGACGATGAACCGAGACAAGGAGAACTCTAACTCAGTTAGAGGTTAGAGTTAGATTCTAACCCTGAACTAACCCTGAACTAAGTCTAAACCAAAGAGGTGTATGGATGGCGGGGTTAGATTGACAATAAATGCTCTTTCTCAATCATTTGACTACTTTGGGCCCTATTTCCTGCCAGATTTGGTGTGGCCGGCTCTTGTGTGGCCTCCTCCCACTCACAATTGACATAAACGAACCATCTTTACAAATCAAGCATGCAAAACATGGTAAATTTTACTTGTCCGTACAAATGAGATATCCCACTTGAACATACAAGTAGTCAATCAAGCTTCATAAAAAAATACACTCCATGAAACAAAGCACTAGCTAACTGATCACGGAAGTCATTCACGATAGGGAGGGAGCCCGGAGCCCCTCACGCACCCAGGGAGGAGCCCAAGCCCCGGGAACCCCTCCTACGCTGGTGCTGGCGAGCTGAGGTCAACACCGGCATGGGTAGCAGGGCCGCTTGCCCCCGACTGCGAACTTAATCTTTGGGCCTCTAGAAATAATGCAAGCCTAAAACTAAAATACCTAGAAAGGTGAACTGAATCTTTGGGCCTCTAGAAATAATGCAAGCCTGAAACTAAAATACCTAGAAAGGTGAACTGAATCTTTGGGCCTCTAGAAATAATGCAAGCTTGACACTGAAATACCTAGAAAGGTGGACTGAATCTTTGGTCCTCTAGAAATAATGCAAGCCTAAAACTGAAATACCTAGAAAGCTGAACTGAATCTTTGGGCCTCTAGAAAGATTTATTACCTCCTCAAGCAGCATCTAACAATTCCATGCGTGCACCACAAATCTATACCAAGTTTGATCAGGATCTACTTTTCCAAATCAGAATTAGCGCTAGAGCAGGCAAGATCAATGATATGGTTGTGACACAAAGAAGGAACGAATAAACTCACCCCTCTCGCGACCTCCCTGGTAGATGCGCCGCCTCCGCGCACGACAGAGGGAGAAAAATGACCGGTGAAGGGGGAGCGGGGCGAACTTCGAAGGCCGGAGGGAGAGGGCGGCCGGAGTAGGGCGGCGGACGCCGGAGGGAGAGGGCGGCCAGAGGAGAGAGAGGGCGAGCGGCAGAGCGGTGCTTGGGCGGGCGGCCCGATGGGGAACAGAGAGGAGTCGTGCGAGGGGGGGAGTGATCTGGTGCGGGCAGGGGAGATTTTTTTAGTTCTCATTTAGTGGGCCCGAGGATAACTAACCCAATTAGAACCTCTTCACCGGGCTAGTTTTTTTAGCTGGCTTAGAGCAAACTAACTCAAACTAACCCCTCCTGTATCGATAATTTGAGGCTATTTCAACCCAAACTAGCTCTAACTGAGGGATCCAAACAAAGAGGAGTAGTACTGTACATGCTACAGTCTGGACCGTAGCACATTGTTTTTATGGCCATATCACCACATTGTTTTCTATTGCTGGTTCATTGGGCTACCGTGGTTCGCACTGCTGGTTCACTAGGCTACCGTGGTTCGCACTGCTGGTTCACTGGGCTGCCGTGGTTCGCACTCCTCCGACGTGAGTAGTAGTAGTAGTATATACCGCATCATTCTTTGCTCCTTCTTACTACGTACTTCTCCGACATGTGGGAGATCCAGCATCCGGGTCGACGTGTCATGCACCAGATTAGAGTGCGGAACGAAGGGGGGCATCACCCGGTCATAGCGCCAGTAATTCATGACCATAGTGAGTAGTCATATCACAAGTCTTTCTAGCACTAACGCGCCGTCAAATCGTACAGCCCGACCTTTCCAGCACTAAGTTTGAATCCGCCACTCCCTCGCCCTCATCGCCTCTCTGTCAAACCGCCCACCCGAAAACTACCGCGGGAACTGCCCGGGAAAAGCCCGACCCTCAACTTTTAACTACGCGAAAATAGTTCGCGCTTGTTCATTCTATATAAATACTAGTATTATATGTTTATTCACCCGTGGGTTGTTCAATGAATGGAGGGACGGGGAGCACAAGTGAACAATACTAGTACTACTAGTAGTAAGTAGGAGTCGTACAGTTAGTCACCTTAAACAGAGAGTTTCTTTTCTTTAATGCCACGTACACAAGTTGAAATGCTTGTTGTGGAGAGAAAAAGATAATCACTCCACTATATATGTACGCAGGGGCCTGAGCGCTTGGTTTACTAGGGTTGCTCTCTTCATTCTCTCATCCTCTCCAGATCGAAACAAGACAGCAGTAGCAACATTTTCTCTCTGCTCACTGCTGGTCACAGATCCGGCCGGATCCCTTCAGTCGGTGTGTGTAGAGGACTAAAAGGTGCATCGTTCACGCGGTCATCACCGCCGAGGGAGGAAACCCACAGCTGCAGGCGAGGCCCGTTCCTCTGCCCGTGCCGTTCTCTCCGACACAGCGCCAGCTCGGGAGGTCCTCCAACCCTTCTTCGTCCGTGCCGTATTGTGCGCAGATCGGACCTGCCGCCGCCGACATCCCGACGAACCTCAGGTACAAGTTCTTCGAAAGCGGCCTTGATCTACTGCCCCAGCTCCCAACGTGTCTGCATGTGCATCTTTTTCTACTTCCATCAGCTCTTCCAAATCCACCTAAATTTTTAGTATTATTAGAGGTAAAGCTACTTCTTGCATCCGAATCTAGGACTTGGTTCAAACAACAAAGAAAGGGGGGATAGTAGCATGAATCTAGGACTTGATTCAAAGAGGAAATAACAGGGGGAAAGTAGTAGAGACCGGATACCCAACTGGTCTCTTGGTTGAAAAGGGAGATAATGGGAAAACTCAGTACAAACTGGATAAGGAATAGATCTATTATTGGTTGGAAAAAGGATAGAAAGTGGTGGCTGGTGGACAAATCAACAGAGTATGTCCAGGATTAGATTTGCTACCCTCACATAGTAAAAGGTCTCCAGGTTTAGATTTGCTGCTCTCACATAGTAAAAGGTCTCCAGGATTAGATTTGCTGCCCTCACATAGTAAAAGTTCTCCAGGATTAGATTTGCTGCCCTCACAGAGCATGAACAAACTCGGCATCACCACTTTATGCCTCCTTGTCGGTACATTGTGCTGATGCGTCCACTGTCGCATGTCCTTATACCAACCTTTTGTTGTTGTTAATGTAAGAGCGCATGTAAAATGAAGCGATCACACTGTTACCTTAAGGACATGTCTAACCAGTGTTATTGTTAATCTAATGCCTCCAGTGATATGATGCAATTAAACTGTGTTAACAAATGGTACTCCTGTTGTTTTCCCCAGTATGATAAGTAAGTTGCTTCTTTATGCTGCTGAGTGACATGGTGTCCCCACGGTCCCATGCCCTTAAACCAACTCCTTAGCTGCTGTTGATTTACTGTATCTGGTAAACAAGCAATGCCACCATTAAAGTAATCCCATATTTGACGAATGTCATAGTTGATCGTAATGCTTCCAGTAACATGAAGCATTGCTGACGTTTTAAAATTTCTACTGTCCTTGCATGATTGCCATGAACATAATTAATATGCTTCTTTTCATTTCGTGCATGTTTCATATATTCTTATTGACCAGCAACTGTTTACTTTCTATCTTTTTGTGCAGATAGGGATATCCATTTCACCTGTTGCTATTGTGACCTTTTGGTGAACTGCACAAAACACTTTTTTTGGAATGAGTGTCTTGTGCAGTTCAACTAAAATGTCACGTGGGCAACATCTCTCAATTTTGGTGGAACTGCACAAAATGGTGATTGGAGTTTCCAAAATCTCCATCAAATTCTGCTGGTAATCTCGTGCAACATTTTGTTAGCTTTTGCAAGATGATCCGTCACTCTCACCACAATGGCACTTTATTTTAGTGGAACTGCACAAAAGGATAAGCAAATTATAGTTGCACCTTACATGAGCAGGACAGCCAACCTCAATGTTGCTGAATTTTAGTGCAACTACAAAAGAAGAACCTGCCAGCTCACGAGAGCAAGTACTTCTTGCTAGCTGAATGATGCAATCTTTGCTTCATTTCAGGCGAACTGCAGAAAAAGGTGCATGAATTGAATCATGGAACTCCAGGCTGGCCTCATCCGAGTGGAGTTGCAGGTTCACCACATCGAGTCGTGGCGGCATAGGGCCCCTCACACCGGTTGCTTCAACTAGTGCCACTATTATAGTAATCATGCTCTTTCTTATCTGTGCAAACAGGAATACTGTACTACAGATGTAGTGATGGTCAAGAGCATTCGCCAAGTTCTTGGATTGTGACACGGCTAGCCAAGATGGATTTAATCCTGATATTCACTTTATCAAAACGCTCTAATGGGTTGGTTCTGAATCTTGCAAGCTGGGAATCAATGAGATGTGTAGGCATCTTTGTTGTACTTATTATTTGAATCTTACTTGTTGGTTCTGAATCTTGCAAGCTGGTAAACACGGCATGATGATGCAGAGGACATCAACCATAACAAACTGTTCAAATTTGGTAGTATTTTCTGTGTGAAAGTGAGGGAAATGTGCTGATCATGTGCGTCCTTAGAATAATAATTCTAATTGTTGTGCATGTTGATCCTATGGCACTGATAGAACGAGCCAATGCATTGCTTGTTTTAAGAATATATTTTAATTAAAGCTAATTAAATTTAAGTAAAGTGGCCACTAACACTTGTTATTATAGTACCAATACAGACCACTCGTGAACCGACGTGTGTGGCCAGAATAGGTTTCTTAATGGAGGCATTTGAATGCGCCGAGGGTGCATATTCTGCCGGGCATGCAGCCGGCGAAGGAGGGGTAGTAACTGTTGTCGCCTATACACACTCAGTTTACTGTTGAATCCAGTTCCCCAAGAGCTGAAAAACGTACTGCTGCTGCCGCCTACTCACTCATTCACTTGATGAGACTCCAATGGCGATCCGAGGGGTGAGCCTGCTGGATATGGACTTCAGCAAGGAGTTCACCTTTGAGTTCTCCGTTCAGTCCCATGGCGGCACCAAGTTGAATATGATGTACACCAACGATCCAGACTCGGTGAAGCTCTGCCTCGCCGAGTTCAAGCAGTACCTACAGGACGAGAAAGCACAAGGTCGCAGGCCTTGTGCCCATCCATTCGTCTACTGACTGGGACCAGCAGATCGTGGTCGCCCAGGTATGCGTGCGAGACGAGGTTCTCGTCTACCACTACTGTAGGGCCATTAGAGGTTCTGGAGCATTCGCCCGTTTCATCGGCAGCGCCGACTGCACCTTTGCTACGGTGGAGAGAAGCAAGAACGCGACGATTCGGCCATCTGGTGCAACAAGCTTGTCGACATCCAGAAGCAATACAAGATCATCGGCAACGGGTAGGAGAAGGACTCCGTGGTTGACCTCACCGAGACCATCATCAACCCCTCCTACGCCAACATGAAAGAAGACAATGATACCAAGGAGCTCCACCGGCCACCCTGCATCCGAACAAGACAACCCTCGTACTCCCCTCCGCCTGCATCTTCCCCCGCTCAGGTTCGTTCGGTCCGCGGTCTCGACGTCGTCCTCCGCCTTGGTGCTCTCGCCACGGCACCGCCGTCTGTTGTTCCCAACATGGTCACTAAAACAAGAGGAATCGGGAGACAACTGTTCGTCGAGAGGCCGACAGTCCCGGGCCCACCAGGTCCATGGCCTAGGTTTTGTTGTTTAACATGGGCAGCCCACGACATGTTTCAACGTTTTTTGGATCAAGCGGCCTCTGGGCCTCCCAACCTAGCTTGTCTATAACATCAGCAGCCCAAGTTATGTTTGTTTTTTCAAGACGACGCACAGCTCCGTTCTATTTTTCTATAAGAATGCAAAACTGAACCTATGTTTTCCCTTCAATAATAGTATATATATATATATATATATATATATATATATATATATCTTATTTTATTACATATATATATAATAGAAACAACATAAGGTTCCGTTAAACCTGTCGTTCGTCCAACCATTTTATAGACCTTCCCACTTCCTTTATTTTTTGTTTTCATTAATCCTATATCTGAATTTTCTTCCACTTTCTTTTTCGATGTAAACTGAGTTTTCTCCCAGTACTTTTCCCTAGAACCAACTCAATTGTCCCATGTCTAGCCTAAAAATAGTAATACCCCACGTCCTATTAACTCATCAAATTAAAATGATATTTTATTTCATAAATTCAAAGTTCTTACAAAATAATAATTATTATTATTTATATATAACTTGGCAAGTTAACTCCTAGTGATTGCGTACACAAGCTTGCAAAGATTTTACTGACCCAATGTAGTAATAGACATGCAATCATGTGTTTACGTTTTTATTTCTCCGTCGAGCCCAACATGATATTTTCACCCAGCCCAGCAAGTCCGCGGATTTCGAGAAAAATGCAAATGGGCTTTAAATTCTACCATATATATAAACGGGTTGCATAGATGCTACATCATTGTTTCACCTAGCCCACCAAATGGACTAAAAAAACAAATGGACTGGCTGACATGTGGGCCAGTAGGTCGAAGCCTAAGCAAGGCGTCGGATTTACATCCAACGGCCGACATTCTTCTTCAATCTCTCGTCTTCTTCCCCCAGCGCTCCCGGGACCGCCTGCTCTAGCCTCCAGCGTCCAGCGGCGTTGTTTTGCGTGCCTCACAGCGAAACGCTACCCTGCCGACGGCCAAGCCATCCCTCCACTCCACACCTCCTGTTATTCTCTGCCGAGTGTAGTCCCACCCCGCACCTGAACCAGTCAAGTTTCCCACTCCTCTCCGTCTGCGACTCCACTGTCGCGTCTTCCCCATCTCCGGGTCGTTCCAGTCAGGGGCCTCGCCGTCGTCCACCGCCTCGCTGCGGTCGGCGCGGCGTGGTCAACAAACGAGAGTCATCGGAAGAGGACTGTACGTGAGAGCCTAACGGCTGGGACCCACGAGGTCCATGGTCGCACGGAAGGAAAGTTCCTCCTGATTAGGCTGTTTCCTCCCCCTGAAAGTTGGGACCCACCGGCTGTATCTTCGCATGGAAGGAAGTGCCTCTTTGTTATGCGAAAAAACTATTCCTCCCGATGACAGCTGGGACCCGGCAGATTTGGTGGCTGACATGTGGGCCTACTAAGCACACGTGTATGCAGGGCTTTGTCAACTTAATCAACAAATGATTCTAGCAGCTGGACCGTTGGATGTTAATCCAACAACCGTGCTCCTTCTTCAACCTTTGTTCTTGCTCCTGTCTCCCGTGGGTGGCAGTGCTTCTGCGCACCCGAACCAGTCAAGTTTCCCACTCCTCTCCATCTGCGATTCCACTGTCGCGTCTTCCCCATCTCCGGGTCGTTCCAGTCTGGGGCCTCTCCGTCGTCCATCAACCTTGGTGCGCTCGGCACGGTGTGGTCAACCTGGTCAACAAACGAGAGTCATCGGAAGATGACTGTACGTGAGAGGCTGACAGTGGAGACGCACCACGCCCATGGACGCATGCATGCAACTGCATCCTTTTTACCCTGAAAAATAATGTTTTCTCCCCCTGACTGCTGGGACCTACCAGCTACATCTTCGCACGCAAGGAAGTGCGTCCATATTACGGGCAAAAAAACAATTCGCCTCTGACTGCTGGGACCCACCAGCTACTGTCGGCGTTCTGGGAACGGGGGTCCCAAGACTTGCCTGCCTGCGGCCTGCGGCGTGGCTCAAGTGGTGGTCCAGTACGGCCCATCTATATCATCTCAAGCTCAAGACCCTCGCGAGGGGCCAAGCCTCGCGGGGCGGACGACGCAAGGCTTCCTCAGGAACGGCCTCACCAGGACGGCTCGTGAGGAGGCGGAGAGATCAAGGCAAGCGTACCTCGCGAGTTGCTCATGACGCAAGCCATGACGATCGAGACCAGGCGGGCGCCGGCCTGCGCAGTGTCCTTGTTTCCTCTTTGGTCCAAAGGGGGCAAGCGCAGGCGTGGAGTACCGAGGCATCAAGAAAAGGTTACTGTTTCGGTGCAACGAGACCAAGACCAGCAGAGCGGCATGACGGAGGTCACCGTGGAGCCCAGACGGCGTCATCGCCAGTGCCTTTGGCAGCCGAAGACCAACTTTAGTCAGGATAACTTGTACTAGATGTTCCCCTTCAAAATGGTCGTTGTTGGCACCCTTCCCGCTCAATACCTGGGAAGAGGACCAGGGCCTCTATATATAGAGATAGCCACCACAGTAGAGGGCATCGAGTTCTCATCAGATCCAGAGGCGATCGAACTCACCCAAGTAGTTCACCGCACCAGCCCAAGAACACCTCTCGCAAGGCTATTCTTCCTTTGTACTGTTCATCATCAGCCCCTGAGGCAATCCACCACACCACACACTGGATTAGGGTATTACACCACAACGGTGGCCTGAATCAGTATAAACCTTGTGTCCCTTGTGTTGTTCATCGTGTAGCTAGATTCTCAGTGCGGCGTTGGGACGTGGATCGGTAGGGGGAAGATCTTCGCGCGCACCCCAGAGTTCGAACCTTAAGGGTTTTGCCAGAACCCGATATCCGACATTTGGCACGCCAGGTAGGGGTGAGCCGGAGCTCTCTCTTCCGTCGACCCGCTCTTCATCAACACCGCGCTTCGCCCTCATGGCGGACAACGCGCCGCCCGCCCCGGCTACCGACGCCGACACTGGGGCTAGGGGGCTCCGAGCCTTGGCCCCCGCCTTGCGACAGGTGCGGTGGCCGAACAAGTTCAAGCCAGAGATGCCGCCGCGCTAGGACGACGCGATGGACCCGCTAGCTTTCCTGCTGGCGTATGAGGAGGCCGTCCTCAAGGTTGGGGGCGATGACAGGGTCATGGCTAACTGGCTTCCCATGGCCCTCACCGGCGTTCCGCGCATGTGGCTGCTCCACCTGCCAACGGCTTCGGTGGCTTCCTGGGAGGAGTTGCGCAGTCTCTTCCTCGCCCATTATGCTGCGCCGGCGCCCCCGGTCGTCGCAGCTATCCTGGGCGGCTCTCAAGCGCCACCCTTGATCCATCACGTCAAGCCATTCGTCCGCCAGATCGGTGCCACCCTCACGCGCCGCGAAGCCCCTCCGGGTTGGGTGGCACCCAAGGCCGACCTGACCTTCAGCTTGGACGATCACCCCACCAACACCGCATGCTCGGGTGCGCTCCCGATGTTGTGCACTCCCACCATCTGCCAGGTGGCCATCACCAGGACCCTCATCGACGGCGGTACCAGCCTCAACGTGCTCTCAGTGGAGGCCTTCAGCCTCCTCCACGTGCCCCTGGAGCGACTCCGACCCAGCAAGTCCTTCTCGGGCGTCGGAGGCAGTTCCACCGGCTCCCTGGGGCAGATCCGCCTCCCGGTGACCTTAGGCACCCACGACAACTTCCGCACAGAGCTGGTCGACTTCGACATCGCCCCCATCGGCCTCCCGTACAACGCCATCCTCGGCTACCCTGCCTTGGCCCAGCTCATGGCAGAGACTCACCCGGCCTACAACCTCATGAAGATGCCCGGGAGCAGCGGCGTCCTCACCGTAGCTGGAGATACAAAGGATGCTCTGCAGGCGCTCAAGCTCGCCTTCAAGGTGGCTGCGGTGGCGTAGCCCACCAGCGCCGACACCCTCATGGCCAAGGGGGCTGCGCCAACCAAGAAGAAGCAGCTGTTCACCCAAGATAAGGCGGAGACTAAGCAGGTACCAGTCGATGAGGATGGATCCTCTGGCGCCACCTTCACCATAGGCGCCAACCTCAACCCCGAGCAAGAGGAGGCTCTAGTGAAATTCTTGCGTGCAAACAAGGAGGTGTTCGCGTGGGAACCCAAGCAGCTAGCGGGAGTCCCAAGGCAGGTGATCGAGCACCACCTGAACGTGTGCCCCAATGTGCGCCCCGTGAAGCAGAAAGCAAGGCGGCAGTCCACCGAGAAGCAGGCCTTCATCGTCCAAGAAACCCGCAAGCTAGAAGCTACGGGAGTCATTCGCGAGGTTCGCTATCCGGAATGGCTGGCCAACCCTGTTGTTGTGCCGAAGAAGGGAGGAAAGGAGCGCATGTGCGTCGACTTCACCAACCTCAACAAGGCCTGCCCTCAAGATCCATTCCCGCTCCCCCGCATCGACCAAATCGTCGACTCCACCGCTGAGTGCGACCTGTTGTGCTTTCTGGATGCCTTCTCGGGCTATCACCAGATCAAGATGGTGGTAGAAGATGTGGAGAAAACGGCCTTCCTGACCCCGTGCGGGGTGTACTGCTACACCTGCATGCCGTTTGGATTGCACAACGCAGGCGCAACATTTCAGCGACTGATGCATATCGCCTTGGGCCGGCAGCTTGGGAGGAACGCCGAGGCCTACGTCGACGACATCGTGGTGAAGTCTCGGGAGGCCAAGACCCTGATACAGGACCTGGAAGAAACCTTCGCGAGCCTTCGTGAAGTGGACCTGTGGCTCAACCCGGAGAAGTGCGTGTTCGGTGTTCCTTCTGGCAAGCTTCTGGGCTTCCTCGTGTCCCACAGAGGTATCAAGGCTAACCCAGAGAAGGTCAAGGCAATCGACGACATGAGTCCGCCGCAAACCCTCAGGGAAATGCAGAAGCTCGCCGGGCGAGTAACCGCATTAGGACGCTTCATCTCCAAGCTGGGGGAACGAGCCCTGCCCTTCTTCAATCTGATGAAGAAGAAGGGTCCGTTCGAATGGACTCAAGAGGCTGACGAAGCGTTCCAGGATCTCAAGAAGTACCTGACCAGGTGATGGTGGCCCCACGCCCTCAGGAGCCCTTGGTGCTCTACCTCGCCGCCACACCCTACTCCGCCAGCGCAGCTCTGGTGGCAGTTCGGGAGGAGCGCCGGGTCAAGGCCGCATCGGCCGCAACCCCGACCGCGGCAGCTCAAGGCCAGGAAGGCCTTGCGAGGGCCACGACCTCGGCAGATGGAGACCAGCCTCAACAGGAAGACGCCTCTGGGGCTGAGGGGACCTCACCAAGCAGTCAGGAGCCGGGGGCTCAAACGCCTCAGGAGGCGCTCGACTCTCCGAAGGGTGCGGGCTCCGTCGGCACGCCCACCCTTGTCGAGCATCCCATGTACTTCATCAGCACGGTGCTACGGGATGCAAGGGCACGGTACCCCATGCCCCAAAAGCTCTTGCTTGCGCTATTGGTGGCCTCTCGGAAGCTGCGGCACTACTTCCAAGGTCACCCCATCAAGGTTGTCTCAGCCTACCCGTTGGAGAGGGTGCTCAGGAGTCCTAACTCCGCTGGAAGGGTCGCTGAATGGAACATCGAGCTGCAAGCGTTTCAGTTAGAATTCAGCACGACCAGAGTCGTCAAAGGAGCTGCACTTGCAGATTTTGTGGCAGAATGGACAAAGGCGCCAAGGCTCGAAGTAGGAGAAGATCAGTCGCTTTCCCCGGGAAGCGAGGCACCAGACGGCCGGGTTATGCACTTCGATGGAGCATTCTCACGACATGGCACATGGGTAGGCGCACTGCTTATATCCCCCACTCAGGACAAGCTCTACTACGCCGTGCAGCTCTGTTTCTAGCAGGGCAAAAAGGTTTCCAACAACATAGCAGAATATGAGGGCCTCATAGCAGGCTTAAAGGCAGCGGCCGCACTGGGGGTGAAGCGCCTCATCATCAAGGGTGACTCGCAGCTCCTCGTCAACTTCTCCAACAAAGTATACGAGCCCAAGGACGAACACATGGAGGCGTATCTTGCGGAAGTGCGCAAGATGGAAAAGCAGTTTTTGGGGCTGGAGCTGCAGCATGAGCCTCGCGGCACCAATCATGAGGCCGATGACATCGCCAAGAGGGCATCGAGGCGGCTGCCTCAGGAGCCTGGCGTTTTTGAGGAACGACTCTTCAAGCCCTCGGCGGCACCGTCACTATCAAGCACATCGCAACCTCGGGAGGAGCTCCCTCAACCGCCTGCCTCAGGAGCCCCGGCCTGTGGCCCGACCTCAGGAGCACGCTTGCTTCTGGCGCTGGAGCCTCAGGAAGGATGCTGGACTGCGGAGCTCAAGGATTACCTGATGCAAGGGACTCTACCAGAGAAAGAAGAGGACGCGGAACGCGTGGCCCGACAGGCCACGGCCTACTGCATCCAAGACGGAGAGCTGTACCGGAAACGGCCCAGCGGTGTTTCCCTGTGTTGCATCTCCAGAGAACAGAGGAAGGAGTTGCTAGCAGACATTCACGGTGGAGACTGTGGGCACCACTCGTCATCGCGGACCCTCGTCGGCAAGGCATTTTGCAGCGGGTTTTATTGGCCTACAGCACTCAACTATGCAGTCGAGCTGGTGAAGGCTTGCGAAGCCTGTCAATTCCACGCCAAGCAGATTCATCAGCCAGCTCAGGGCCTGCAGACCGTTCCACTCTCATGGCCGTTCGCAGTGTGAGGGCTAGACATTTTGGGCCCGTTTCCTCGGGCGCCAGGGGGCTATCGCTACCTCTACGTCGCCATTGACAAGTTCACCAAGTGGGCTGAGGTGGAAGCTGTCCGCACCATCCCAGCTGGCTCCACAGTCAAGTTCATCAAGGGCCTCGTGAGCCGATTCGGGGTGCCTAATCGCATCATCACCGACAACGGTTCGCAGTTCACCAGCAATCTCTTTAAAACATATTGTGCTAACCTTGGAACGCAGATATGCTACGCCTCAGTGGCACACCCTCGAAGCAACGGCCAGGCTGAATGCGCCAACGCAGAGGTCCTGAAAGGCCTCAAGACCAGGACCTTCAAAAAGAAGCTGGAGGCATGCGGCAGGGGCTGGTACGACGAGCTCTAGTCCGTGCTATGGTCTATCCGCACTACCGCCACCAAGTCGACCGGCGAAACCCCGTTCTTCCTCGTCTACGGAGCGGAAGCGGTCCTCCCTCACGAGGTCAGGCGTCGCTCCGCACGGGTCCTGGCGTTTGATGAAGCGCAGCAGGACGCCATGCGGGGGATGGATCTCGTGCTGGGGGACGAATACCGTCGGGAGGCCTCGCTACGAGTGGCAAGATACCAGCAGGCGCTGCGGTGGTACCACTGCCGCAACATCCACCCCAGAACTCTCCAGGTAGGTGACCTCGTGCTCAGGCGAGTGCTCTCCAGGGAAGGGCTGCACAAGCTCTCGCCCATATGGGAGGGCCCGTTCAAGGTTGTTCATGTTTCCAAACCTGGCGCCGCGCGCTTGGAGACCCAGGAAGGGGTGCCCATTCAGAACGCGTGGAACATTCAGCACCTCCGGAGATTCTACCCTTGAAGTAAGGCCCAGTGCCTGTAAAGAAGGCCCGGTGCCTGTGAAGAAGGGCCCAGTGCCTGCAAAGAAGGCCCGGTGCCTGTGAAGCTCGTCGCCCCGAGAAAAGGCCCGGTGCCTATGAAGAAGGCCAATGCCTGTGAAGCTCGCCGCCCGTGACACTCTCACGTAATAATGAGCTGGGGCTGTACACGCCCCGGAGTCTCCGGAGTGCCGCCCTTGGGCCTCGGGGGCTCCCGCCCACGCCCAGTGGCAGCACTTAGCTCTGCGCTGGTGAGAAGACGTCGAAGACTAGATTAGGTGCCGGACGCGGCTTTTCATTTGCTTTCCGCAGTTGGCTTGTTCACCCTTGTTTGAAACTTTATTGGAGCTGCTTTTAGTGTTGTTTACCGTCCCCGGCCCATGATTCTTTGTCTTTGTTTTTCGCCTGACTCGTCCTCTCTTTCACAAGCCTCGCGACGGGGCTGCGCGGGCGCCCTCGCGAGTACCTTCTTGCCTAATTTCGTGAGGCCTCCTCACTCAAGTTCACAGCGGGAGCACCCCTCCCAGTCCATGCCCCACGGGCATCGCGACGCGAACACAGGACCTAAGTCGGTCACCCTCACGACAAAGGTTCAAAATCTATCCTCCCGGCTAAATTTTGCAGGCTTCAAGACGCTCGGCGAGGCCTCAGGCAGGTACCTCGCGAGGCGAAAACGGCAGCGAGCCCCTCGAGCTAAGTTGTTCCTACGCACAAGCACGCAGCCGCAACACCACAACACAGCATGGGAATAATAGAAATAGCATAATAATTAAGGGCAATATTCCAGCACGCCCCCACGGGGTCCATACTTCTCTCTCTCTCTACCCAGGAAAGGAGATAAACAAAATGGACGCGGCATGCCCGGCGACCGCTCGTGAGGGGGGACTCACGCCGCCCTCCTGAGCTCAATCAGACTCCTCCTCACGCTTCACCGAGGCACGACGGCGGGATGACCCGCTACCACCCTCGAAGCGAGTGTAGCGGCGCGGTGGTTGATCGCGGCCACCGCTGGAGGAGCTGTCACCAGAGGGGGAGCCGCTGAAGCTTGGCGAGCTGCGGGCGCCGCCGCCGGCGGGCTCGCCTTCGTCCTCGTTGCGGCCATCACCAAGTCCCAGCACCTGATCGCCGTCATCGTCTTCAGGGCAGCACCCGACACGGCGGCCGTCTTCTCCAAACACCCTCACGTAGAGGGTCGCGTCACCGTCAAACTTGAAGTGCAGGGTGCATCGCCGGACCAGGCCGTGCGCGGGGGCAAACAACTGCCAGCCGCGGGCCAAGGCCACGTTTCCGGTGACGGAGGTCTCCACCGAGACCCAAGAAGCCTTGCTGCAACAACCGTCCGCCTGGAGCCAGAGGCCGCCAGGGGCGCCAGCCGGGGGTTCGCTGGCGAAGAAGCGGGGAAGCTGGAGCCAGTTGCCAGCCGGATCCGCCGCCCACACGACAAACTCCGGCAGCACCTTTGCCGAGTGGAAGCGCGGCCTGGGAGGCTGCGCGGCCACGACACGCCTCCCCTCACCCACCGGGCGGCCGTCACCGCGCGAAGGACCACCGCCGCGACCACGAGGAGCTACCGCAGGAGTCGCGGGGTGCTTGCGGGGGCGACCCCGGCCACGCTTGAGCGGAGGGGAGCCAGGCCCTTCCCGACGAGCCTTTCCTTTCTCCACGGACGAGAACCTGTTCGTCGGCGCCATGGGACACGACAAGCAACTGGAGCAAGGAGGAAGAAGAAGCAGACAGGGTAAGGGAGATGTGCAGCAGGGGCCTGCGCCCCACCGCATTTATAGCCCAAGAGAAGCCAACCATCGGCCTCCACGATCGCAGGTAATCATGACTCTTTCTGCATGCAGCAGGGACTCGTCAAATCGAGTTGCCGAGGCAGCGTGGGGAAGCAGGGACGCCCACGTCCAATCAACCGCCACGCGGCGACCAAGGCCGCAGGCTGTTGCGGCCCGCGGCGCTCCGCACTTGCCCATTCGCTTCGCTGTTAAGCCAAGTCCGAGCGCGCCTTGGGCCCGGGGGCTACTGTCGGCATTCTGGGAACGGGGGTCCCCAGACTTGCTTGCCTGCGGCCTGCGGCGTGGCTCAAGTGGTGGCCCAGTACGGCCCATCTTCATCAACTCAAGCTCAAGACACTCGCGAGGGGCCAAGCCTTGCGGGGCGGACAACGCAAGGCTTCCTCAGGAACGGCCTCACCTGGCCGGCTCGCGAGGAGGCGGAGAGATCAAGGCAAGGGTAACTCGCGAGGTGCTCATGATGCAAGCCATGACGATCGAGACCAGGCGGGCGCCGGCCTGCACAGTGTCCTTGTTTCCTCTTTGGTGCAAAGGGGGCAAGCGCAGGCGTGGAGTACCGAGGCATCATGCAAAGGTTACCATTTCGGTGCAACAAGACCAAGACTAGCAGAGCGGCAGGACGGAGGTCACCGTGGAGCCCAGACGGCGTCATCGCCAGTGCCTTTGGCAGCCGAAGACCAACTTTAGTCAGGATAACTTGTACTAGATGTTCCCCTTCAAAATGGCCGTTGTTGGCGCCCTTCCCGCTCAATACCTGGGAAGAGGACCAGGGCCTCTATATATAGAGATAGCCACCACAGTAGAGGGCATCGAGTTCTCATCAGATCCAGAGGCGATCGAACTCACCCAAGTAGTTCACCGCACCAGCCCAAGAACACCTCTCGCGAGGCTGTTCTTCCTTTGTACTGTTCATCATCAGCCCCTGAGGCAATCCACCACACCACACACTGGATTAGGGTATTACACCACAACAGTGGCCCGAACCAGTATAAACCTTGTGTCCCTTGTGTTGTTCATCGTGTAGCTAGATTCTCAGCGCGGCGTTGGGACGTGGATCGGTAGGGGGAAGATCTTCGTGCGCACCCCAGAGTTCGAACCTTAAGGGTTTTGCCGGAACCCGATATCCGACAGCTACATCTTCGCACGCAAGGAAGTGCCTGACAGTCGGGACCCACCTGGTCGAAGCGTACATAGCGTTGTCATTCTGGTCGCGAACATGTACGTACATACTAATCGATGTAGAGGCGCGCACGTGTCGTAGTAGAGGCGCGCACGTAGCATGTACACGTACATACAGCAGCCAGGGTGCAAGAAAGAAAATACGGCCACGTACGTACAAACGGGCGGGGTCTCGAACGCCTACTCGCGCATACGTACGGCCAGGGCTCGTGTACATGGCTGGGTCGGAACGGAGAAATTACATCGTCATCATGTTCATGGGGAGCCAACCGGCTGGGTCGGAACGGAATGCATCGTCGTGTTCATCGGGAGGGCTTGGACGGAACAGCCGATGGAAATGAGGCCTGGCGTACCGTAGAACGGAGGAAACGGCCTTGTGTTCGACCGGCCACGGTCGAAACGGGATCTTGTTCACTGGGAGGGGTCTGGCGTACCGCAAAACGGAGGAAACGGACTTCTGTTGGACCTCCTACGGTCGAAACGGGGTCCTGCGGATCGGGCGGGGTGTGGCATACCGCAAAACGGAGGAAACGGACTTGTGTTGGAGCGCTACGGTCGAAACGGGGGTCCTGTTCATCGGGAGGGGTGTGGCGTACCGCAAAACGGGACTCCATGGGATACTGTTCATCTCCACCGTCGACCTCCTCTAGCCTCCACGGGCTACTGTTCATCCACCGTCGACCTCCTCCAGCATCCACCTACGACTGTTCATCCACGGGCTCCTATTCATCCAGCTTCCACCGCGCGCTACTCCATCGGCTACTGTTCAACAAGCCCTCTCCACGGGCTATTGTTCAACCACCCCTCCACGGGCTACTGTTCATCCAGCCCTCCACCGGCTACTGTTCAACCAGCCCTCCACCGGCTACTGTTCAACCTTCCCTCCACGGGGTCCTGTTCATCCAGTGGCAACACCACGGGGTCATGTTCATCCAACCCCCACCGTGAACTATTCATCCAACCCCCCCCCCCAGCAACGGTCACTGTTCATCCAGAGGCAGCATCGATCGACTTCAGTTAGCAGCAGTAGCGAAGGAATCGCTCGATCGCTCGGGTTCAATTAGAGCCCAACGCCTCGCACCCAAACACGCAAACCTCCGTGCATCGCTCGGCCCCGAGCACCCACCGTAACCGGGAACACCCCGATATTTTCCTCGCCCTCGCTTCTACCATGGTTTTTTCCGTCATGGACGGCCCAAAGAATGTCATGCAGTTGCGTCTCCGGCCCGCCCAGGACGTCCTGCCCATTTTCTGTCATGATTTTTTGTCATAGAAGTAGGAGCCCACCACATCTATGATGATACCAGGTTTTGTCACAATTATCATCATAGAAGTGTCATAAGTATGACAGAATTTTTTTTTCGTTCGGCCCAAAATGTCACGTATGTGTCTTTTTTTTGTAGTGGGTCTTAGATTTTATTAACCATTCTTGAATCTGTTTACCTTGTCGATCTCACTGCACACGATCTGTATAGCTAACTCGACTGCGATCTTCGACGTTATTGCACACAGTTGGTTTCTTCCATCGTGTGCCCTATAGAGCGCAAAATTAATTATCGCACTCAAGTGTCCATCATCACCCTTCTGTGTAACTTTGACCTCACTCGTACGCGTCGGTGCTATACAAACGGTTTAAAACCCTTTCTACGGCGGCATTTGGAACCGTCGCCTAGTGAGTGTGGGCGATTAGGGGGTCCTTCCCACACGACCCAGAAACCGTCGGGGATATGCCCTCCTGGCACACACACTCGGCAAAATGAGGTCGTGTGCGACCGGCGAGCGACCAAATACGGTTATACACGCGAAATCATTTCTGGTCATAAGTACATCCCACACAGTCAGTCCCCGCGAAACGTTTCCGTTCGTATATACATCCCACACAGTCGCTGCAAGGAAAATGTTTTCGTTAGTAGGTACATGACACACAATTTTCCCCGTTAAATCGTTTGTGATGGCGTTCCTATCGCACACAATATTAAAAAAATTATCATTTGCGTTATTGAATGCATCACACACGGTGCGTAGAAGAAACTGTGTGGCAAAGGTTATCCATCACAAACAGTTTTTATGCGGTAAACATTTGCGCAAGGTGGCCTAACGCAAACAGTTTTGAAGAGAATGTCGTGTGTGATTGTTCATTGATCCAACACGGTTTATTCCTAGAAACTGTGTGCGTTGCCTTAGGTCATCGCCTACGATATTTTCTCCATAACCGTTTGCAATAGCAAAAACCAATTAGTAGGCTAATTGCCCTATTATTAATAATCCATGTATTAATCTAATTGACATTCATATTAAACAAATAATATATTTCATTCCCATATTAAGGAAGCAGGATTTCATAATTGAAATACATCAGAGTACACCATGATAGCTTCAGCACTCAGCTACCCCATTACACAACTGCACTAGCACCAAGTTTCACATGCAACATCTAGAACCTTTCGAAATTAGCATCATAGACGGTACGAAGACAGATGCATCTCATCAGGAAAACTGCTAAAGCGGAAGGCGAATGTTGAGCCTTCATTGATGTTGAAGGTCTTTGCAACTTTAGGCCAGAGCGTGTGGATGATTGACCGTCCATTCTTCGTCCTCTTCATGAACACTTCAATATTGAACCGTGGGTGTTGTATGAAAACCTTCCTTGCCTCCTAATCATAGAGGTGGTTTGAGAGGTAATCATCAGTGAACTGCTTTGGAAAGGCCTGAAAACAAGGATGTGTATAAATATCTTCTCTATATTGGAAACGGGGCAAAGGAATAAAAAAAGGCAAGGTATAATAGTTAGTACCATCTTGTAGTGAATTGATGTCTTCTTCATTGTGCAGACAAAGATCTTGTTGTTTTTTGTCGCCAATTTCTTTATCCTAACAATCTTTCTGAGTTTCTTGACTTGATTGATATTCATGGACAACTCATTTCCCCATATGCAAAAAGGGTCAAACAGTGGGTCAAAATCTCTGACAGCAGGACCTACATGTGCAAGATCAAATTGTTAAAAACCTAAGTATTAGAATGGTTCCTGCAATTGCACAATAATGTGCTATTAGACAACGGATCATGCACGTGCTAACCTTGATTGTAAACCTCAGTGCTTCCCATTATATTGTTTCCCTGCAACACATATAAGGTAGTTAGTCATCAGTTAAGTAAGGGTTCGCATGCTATAAGTAAAATATGTTGATGAAAAATAAGCACATTGCAGATTCATCAGATTAAGTCAAGCCACATGGAAAACCCATTTATGCAAACCAAGCAAGATTAAGAACTAGGAAATATAGCACTTGTGAGGAATAAATCGAATTTGGCTGCACTTAATACCAGAATGCACCCACAACTATTGAACATCGCATTGCAGAATTGAACCAAACAGTTAACTAAACACCACAACACAAATGAACCAAACGTTAATTGAGCAACACATTACACAATGTACAACCAAACCAAGCATGCTTGACACCTTGGAAATATAGCAATTGTATTTGTTTCTTATTTAGTACAGCCAAATTCGATTTACTTCTCACATGGTATACAATAACAGAATGCACCCACAACTATTGAACATCGCATTGCAGAATTGAACCAAACAGGTAACTAAACACCACAACACAAATGAACCAAACATTAACTGAGCACCACATTGCACAATGTATAACCAAACCAAGCATGCTTGACAACTTGTAAATATAGCAATTGTATTTGTATTCATTTCTCATGTATTTTGTAAAGATAAATTCGATATATTTCTCACATGGAAGACAATACAAAATTCCAGCCTGAAGAATCGAACATCACATTTGCAGAATTGAACCAAACAGTTACCTGAAGATGACAACTAATTAACCAAACAGTTAATAAGTGAGCACCACGCTGCACGACATATAGAACATATACACAGGAGCAACAGATTGCATGGTAAAATTAGATAGCACAATTCACTAGAATTTGTTAAGGACAGGCAGGAGTAGCACACACAACGGGTAAACCGAGCATGCTTAACTGGCGTAGCTAGCAAATGGCAAGGTGCTCCTCCAAGATCTGGGGGTCGGCACGAATGGTAGCCATCATGACCTCATCCGCGCGTGCGGCCACGATTTGCATCTCCGCTGCCAAATGCTCCTTGAGATCCTGGCTATACTGCGTGCACCATGGCTTAGGACGGTGCTTATTTGGTGGAGGGGTCGGTGATTTGGGTGGAAGGTGCCGTGCTCACGCCGGCGGTCGGGGCATGTGGGATGTGGAAGAAGGAGGAGGACGGGGTTCGGGTGTGGATTACCTGCCTGGATAGGCGAGGCTGAGCAGCGTGAAGGAGGGACACTGACGAGGAGGTGGCGCTGCAAGCAAGGAGTGGAGGTTTCAACTTGGAAAGGAAGGCGGAAACAGGGGAAATGTGGCTTTTGGTAAGGGGGAGGGGCGGGGAGGTAGATATTTTCGCGGAAGCCGAAAATTTGGAATCACTTCAGTGAAAAACTGGCACGCAAAGTGCCATCGGACACGGTCCCTTATTCAGAACTGTGTACGATATGTGAACATCACAAACGGATCAAATAGCTTAACCCGTGTGCGATGAGTTTGAATGTCAAAAATTTTGGTTCCAATTTCCCTGGTTACTGTACTCATCCACGTCATTGCATAATTTGGGTACACAAAGGAGACTACAACACACCCACACTTCTTAGTCGAGCAAGTTCAGCAATTAAACAGAGCTAGCTCGCCTAATCATTACTCGGACAAATTAAAGACCGGAGCTCTTAATTAAACAAAACAAAGAGTACTACTACGACTGCTGCTCATCCATCTCCACCACCTCCTCCATGTCGAGCTCGCGCCCGACGGTCGACTGAGGAAGGGGCTCCATGGCATCCATCGCACCATACTCGGCAAGCATCTCGCCGTCCGCGTCCGCCATCTCTTTGGAAAAGGCCGCCACGAGCTAGGCATGGTCTGCCGCAATCTGGGCTTGGATGGGCTCCGTCCTCGCAAGGTATGCAGGGGAGGAACGGACGGCTGCTTGAACGCTCTCAGCGATTGCCAACTCTTCGGCCGTGGGTTGTCGACCCTTGTTGGAGAAGCTTCGTTCGATTTGTCGTAGGCCGCCACGAGCTGTGCGTGGGCGGCCTCGACATGGTCGTGGGCGGCCTCCATCAGGGCTAAGGCCACCGCTGTGGAACAGACAACTATTGTGCCGCTCTCGCCAGCTGCTATCCCCGAGGCAGATGTTGGTGCTGCCACCTGAGAAGCAACAGTGGCCGTTTGGGCTGCCATGGCCAGCCAGTCGCGGATTGCGGCCGCACTCAAGCACCTTGTTAGCACGCGCATGGCGGCTGCAGCCGCGCTCTCGCCGGAGTGGGCCATCGAAGTTGCCCTCGCGACGCGGGTCCACGTCCCCATCTTTCACCGGCGGCGATTGAAAAGTGAAATGATATTTGGGGAGCGAGCTAGTGTGCTTGACACGCCGGCTGTTGAGGATATAAACCTTAGAGTCACCCGCCAGGAGGGGCCGGGTTACTCATAATGGTCATCGCCTGAAGCCCGGCGCCAAGCTTGAAGACGGCGGACCAAAGATGGGCTTAAGACCCGAATATGGCTTAAGGCCCGTAGTTACAACCGCCATTATGATAGAACTTGTAGTGTAAGGCAAGAATAGTTGAGAGTCCGAGCCGGACACTCTTATGAGCCGGCCGGGACTCTGAGAGCTGCTGGGCGTCAATCTCTCTATATAAAGGGACGACCCGGCGGCGGTTTAGGGGGAAGAGAGATCTCGTCGAGAGCTAGGCATAGCAGTTAAGCTCCCTGGTCATCGAAATCCTAACCAATACCACCTCAACTGGACGTAGGCTTTTACCTTCACTGTAAGGGGCCAAACCAGTATAATCCACGTGTTCCTTGTCCCGTTTAACCCCTTCAAGCTTCCTAGCTGCGATGGCTCCACGACTAAGTCCTAGCTCGAGGACATCTGCCGTGACAATTCCACGACAGTTGGCGCCCACCGTGGGGCCAGCGCACGGTGGATTTGAGTTCTTGAAGGGCAGCTTCGAAGGGCTCAAGGGATACGCTGTGGGCCGGATGACCAAGAGTCGTCGCGGCAAGCTCTACATCGACGATGCAAACTGGGGCCCCGACGCCGGCTCAGTGGAGTACGGGTACCGGGTCCCCTTCGGCGGAATTCATGTCTTCATTGGCAAGATTGGTGAGCCGGGCCCCAAGCCATATCTTTGCGCCGATCTCATCGAGACGGCTCAGCGTGCACGACCCATCCGGGCCCTGCCTGCCTTGAGGCATGCTTTTATGGGATGTGTCCATGGAGGGATCTCTGATGGGTCTGGTGATGAGACGGCCGCCGGCTCTGATGGTGAGTCGTCCACAGATGAGTCAAACTCGTTGTATCAACTTCAAGATGGCAGGCTCAGGGGCTGTTCCGATGGTGACAGTATTCCGGACCCTTTTGAGCCACCGAGCCGGGTTGGAATCTTCATGGCCGGTGCACAGCCTGTTCAAAACCCTGCGGCCGGGTCAGGAAATCCGGTGCCCTCGCCGGCTCAGGTGCTGATGGATCTCACGGACAAGATGACGGCCCTGTTGACCGCCACGGTCGACCCGGCGGATCAAGCTCAGCATGACGTGGAGGTGGCGCAGTTAAAATTAGATCTAGTGAAAGCCAAGGAGGATCTGGCAGCGGAAGGGATCAGGATGGCTGCGGAGAGGGCGGCTCTCGACGCCCAGACTCAGCTGATTCAGGCGCAGTCCTTCCGGCTCACGATGGATCAGAACGCGTCCAATGAGGTCATGAGAAGGAGGCATCAAAAGGCCCAATCTCGACTCCCTCCGGTCTACGATCCTCAAAACCTCTTCAACACGCCAGGTGCAGGGTCTAGTAACCCGCCGGGGGTCATAGTGCCCGGGTCTGGGACCCCTGTTCAGCCACAAGTGATGGGGCCTCCCCGAGTGAACCCTGCCCCGCCTCAGTACATGCCAATACCACCGGGTCATTATGCTAACCCGCTGGAGAACATGGTCGCCGCAGCAGCACGGTTGGCGGCTCTCCCAATTGACGGCGACTCTCCAATGGCTGTTGAAACCCGCCGGGTCAGAGAACTCCTTCAGACAGCGCTGGCACAGCAGGAGGCGTATTCTTACAGCCGGGACAGGATCCACTCAACCCCTCGTCCAGGCCGGAGTCCGAGTTACAGCAGACACATGGTCTCGGCGACCGGTTCAAGTAATGTCCGACGCCATGACCCGCCCCCTGGCCATGGCCCGGCTCATAACGGAGTCTTTCACGCAGCGGACCAAGACAGAGCGCGGCAAGAGGCGGAGCAGGCGCCTCAGTTGACGGCTTACCAGACACCCCCGGCTTATCCGACGACTTCCGTCGACGTGGGTATCCCTACGAGGACCGGAGGTGTCCCTTGTTTAGTGCCAGCTCTCCGTAATGAACGTCTACCCAAGGACTTCAAAGGGCCGAGGAAGGTGCCTAATTACACGGCTGATTTACAACCCGGGGCCTGGATCGAGAGTTATGAGAAGGCCATGGAATTGCTGGAGGTCAGTGAAGCTGCGATGGCCAAGTACTTCACCATGATGTTAGATGGGACTGCCCGCACTTGGTTGAAAGGGCTACCACCGAATTCCATCGGGTCTTGGGCTGAGCTGAAAGCCCGTTTCATCCAAAACTTCAAGGATACCTGTAGGCAGTCCATGTCAATTGTGGATTTGACTAACTGTAAACAGCAGGAGGGTGAGTCTACGACACATTGGGTTCGCCGGGTCAAAGAGATCATACATTCATCTGATAAGATGGATGCCGGTTCTGCAGTCTAACAGAATTGTCGTTTCCTGCCCCTGAAGATGAAACTCGGGCGGCTTAAGCGCGACTGCAATGATATGGGTACGCTGATGGCGGCTCTCGTCAAATATGCCGACTCTGATAGTACCAAGGACCCCGCGTCGGATGATGAAAGGACAGGGAAGGGAAAGAAGAACGACAATGGCAAGGGTCCTCAGCATAACCCGGTGAACCAAGGAGGTGGCAAGCGTAGGGCCGACGGCAGCCTAGAGTTTGTGGCCAACGCCAGCTCACAGGGTAACAACCAGCGATGCAAGGGAAGGCCACCTCCCCGAGCCGGCGGGTCAGGCCCGACCCTTGAGCAGTTGTTGAATGAGCCTTGTCCAAGGCCGGGCTCTAGGGAGAAGCCAGCTACTCATCTATGGAAAGATTGCGCAATCATGAAGGCCTTTAAGAATTCCAATGCCTTTAATGGCAACAATGGCTCGGGCGGCGGCTCAGGCGCTGGCGGTTTTCATGGCCCGGGCGGCGACTCAAATTCTAATCCTCAGAACGGTCAAGGGGGCTTTAATCAGCAGTCTGGCCAGGGTCATCAACAGCAGCAGGGGGTTATCAGACCAATCCGAAGCAGCTGAATGGTGGACAGTATCATGTGTTTACCACCAGTCTGTGTAAGCGAGATCAGAAGCTTCATAAGAGGGCTGTGAATGCTGTTGAGCCGGCGGTTCCACGCTATTTAAGATGGTCTGAGCAGCCTATCGTGTGGAGTAGGGAGGATCACCCTCCCCGGGTTGATAATCCGGGTCATTTGGCCTTGGTGGTGGCTCCTCAGGTGGGAGGATATAAGTTCACTAAGGTGCTCATGGATGGAGGCAGCAGTATCAACATTCTTTATTATGAGACTTTCCGTCGTATGGGGTTGATTGATAAGAACCTCAGCCAGTCAAACACTGTTTTCCACGGTGTGGTGCCTGGTAAGTCGGCTTATCCAGTTGGAAAAATCGAGTTGGAAGTGGCCTTTGGAGACGAGTACAACTACAGGGTGGAGAAATTGACCTTTGACGTGGTCAAGATAAGAAGTCCGTATCATGCCATATCTGGGCGGCCGGCTTACGCCAAGTTCATGGCACGGCCGTGTTACGTGTATTTACAGCTCAAGATGCCGGGTCACAATGGGACCATTATGGTTCACGGCAGCCGGAAGGTGGCCTTGGAGTGTGAGGAAGGTGATGCAGCTTATGCAGAATCTGTTTGCGCAACAGAGGAGTTGAAATTTTACAAGGACAATGTCGACCCAACAGATATGACCTCTCTGAAAAAGCCGACCACGGAGCATGAGCCAGCAATGAAATTTAAGTCGGGCGATGAGACTAAGCTTGTTGATTTCATTCCAGGTGATTCATCTCAGCAGTTTAGCATCAGTGCCAATCTGGATCCAAAATAGGAAAGCGCGCTCATCGAGTTCATCCATGAGAATAGGGACATTTTTGCATGGAAGCCTTCTGACATGCCAGGTGTACCTAGAGAACTTGCTGAGCACACTCTCAATGTTGATCCGAAATTTAAGCCAGTCAGGCAATTCCTTCGGCGGTTTAATGAAGAGAGGCGAAAAGCCATTGGTGAAGAGCTGGCCTGGCTCTTGGCGGCCGGCTTTATTGTTGAAGTCTTTCACCCGGAGTGGCTAGCTAACCCGGTGCTCGTACTCAAGAAGAACGGCACCTGGCGGATGTGTGTGGACTACACGGACTTAAACAAGGCATGTCCGGCTGATCCTTTTGCTCTTCCCCGTATTGATCAAATCATTGATGCTACGGCGGGTTGCGAGCGCTTAAGTTTCTTGGATGCTTATTCTGGATACCATCAGATTAAAATGGCAGTTAAGGACCAGGAGAAGACGGTGTTCATCACTCCCTTTGGAGCCTTCTGCTATGTGTCTATGCCTTTTGGGCTCAAGAGTGCACAGGCGACTTATCAGCGTTGCGTGCAGAACTGTCTTCATAACCAGATTGGGCGCAATGTTCATGCTTATGTGGATGATATTGTGGTTAAGTCCAGGGAAGAGAAAACCTTGATAGATGATCTGAGGGAAACCTTTGATAATCTCCGGGTCTACAAGATGATGCTTAACCCGGCCAAGTGTGTTTTTGGTGTTCCTGCAGGCCAGCTCTTGGGTTTCTTGGTTTCTAACAGAGGTATTGAAGCTAACCCGGAGAAGATCAAGGCAATCACCTCTCTGGCTAAGCCGGCATGTATAAACGACATCCAGCGCCTGGCGGGTCGTATCGCTGCTTTAAGCCGGTTTATAAGCCGCTTGGGTGAGAAGGCCATGCCATTGTACCAGTTGATGAAGAAAACTGATAACTTTGTCTGGAATGATGCTGCTAATACTGCTTTTGAGGATTTGAAGAGACAGCTGGCTGAGCCCCCGGTCCTTGCTGCTCCGGTTGTCAAGGAGCCTTTATTACTGTATGTAGCTGCTAACACACGGGCCATCAGTGTGGCTGTGGTGGTGGAACGCAAGGAAGAGGGCAAGGAGCATCCGGTTCAGCGGCCGGTTTATTACATCAGTGAAGTGCTCATCGAGTCCAAACAGCGGTATCCACATTGGCAGAAGCTTGTTTATGGTGTGTTCATGGCAAGCCGGAAGCTTAAGCATTACTTCCAGGGTCACCCTATCACTGTGGTTAGTTCTGCTCCCCTTGGAGATATCATCCAAAACAGAGAAGCTACAGGAAGAGTGGCTAAGTGGGCTATAGAGCTCGGGCCTCATGGTCTGAAGTACGTACCACGCACTGCTGTTAAATCTCAAGCCTTGGTGGATTTCATCAACGATTGGACAGAGTTACAAGTGCCCGAAGAAAAGCCGGATAACACATATTGGACTATTCACTTCGATGGGTCCAGGCAATTGGAGGGCTCAGGGGCTGGAGTTGTATTGGCTTCCCCTAAAGGTGACAAGTTCCATTACGTGCTACGGTTGATGTTTCCTTGCACTAACAATGCGGCTGAGTACGAGGCCTTGCTCCATGGTCTTCGGATGGCTAAGGAGATGAGCTTGAGCTGGGTAAGATGCTTCGGCGACTCGGACTTAGTGGCTCAACAAGTATCGGGCAAGTGGGATTCCAAGGACCCTCTTATGGCGGCTTATCGCCGTGAAGTTGATGCCATTGCTGGACACTTTCAGGGTTACCAAGTAGAGCACATCGATCGCAGGAAGAACGAGGCGGCTGATGCTTTAAGTCGGCTGGGCTCTCAGCGAAAACCGGTGCCGCCTAATACTTTCCTGGATGTCTTGCATAACCCTTCTGTTAAGTTGCCTACAGAGGAAGACTTGGCTGTCCCTGACCCGGAGGCACAATTGGTGGCGGCTCTCCACATCATCCCGGACTGGACAGTGCCCTATCTGGCTTACATGACCCGGGGAGATTTGCCTGAGGATGAAACTTTGGCCAGACAAATAACCTGGCGGTCTAAGTCAATGGTTGTTATCAATGGTGAGTTGCATCGCTGCAGTGTTACGGGAGCGTTCCAGCGTTGTGTCTCCCCTGAGGAAGGCCAAGAGATCTTATGTGAGATTCATGAAGGGGATTGTGGCCATCATGCCGGCTCAAAATCCCTTGTGGCCAAAGCTTTTCGTCACGGCTTTTATTGGCTGACGGCTCATGCTGATGCGGAGGACTTGGTCAGTAAATGTGATGGTTGCCAAAGGTTCTCACGACGGGCTCATGTGCCGGCTCAGGAGCTGAGGATGATACCAATCACTTGGCCGTTTGCAGTCTGGGGGCTTGATATGGTTGGGCCTTTTAAAAGGTCCAAGGATAAGAAGACCCACCTCTTGGTGGCAGTTGACAAGTTCACAAAGTGGGTTGAAGCAGAGCCAGTTAGCAAGTGTGACGCGGCCACGGCGGTTCAATTCATGAAAAAGGTGATATTTCGCTTTGGCTTTCCACACAGCATTATAACTGACAATGGTACCAATCTGTCCAAGGGCGCCATGGAGGAGTTTTGTCAACGAGAGCATATTCGACTTGATGTGTCATCAGTGGCTCATCCTCAATCCAATGGTCAAGCTGAGAGAGCTAATCAGGAGATCTTGAAGGGCATTAAGCCCCGGCTTTTGGTCCCTTTGCAACGGACGCCGGGTTGTTGGGTGGAGGAGTTACCCTCCGTGTTATGGAGCATCAACACTACTCCTAACAGGTCTACGGGTTACACGCCTTTCTTCATGGTTTATGGAGCAGAAGCAGTCCTCCCCAGTGACATCCATCATGACTCGCCTCGAGTGGCGGCTTATGTTGAGGCGGATAATGAACAGGCGCGCCAAGATGCTCTTGACTTGTTGGACGAACAGTGTGACGTGGCCGCAGCTCGTTCAGCGATTTACCAACAAGACCTGCGCCGTTATCACAGTCGCCGGGTTAAGTCCCGGGTCTTCCAGGAAGGTGACCTGGTGCTCCGACTCATCCAAGATCAAACAGATGCGCACAAGCTATCCCCGCCTTGGGAAGGACCCTTTGTGGTCAGCAAGAACTTGCACAACGGGTCATATTACCTCATTGACATTCGGGAGCACAAAGATTCACGCAAGTCGGAAGAGGAGACCCGTCGGCCGTGGAACATAGCTCAGCTTCGGCCTTATTACACTTGAGCCACCGGCTCTCGTAATGTACATATTTCTATAAGCCATGTATATATTATGATAAGCAATAAAGCAGGACCTCTGTCCTTTTTCTCCTCCAAAGGTAAATGTGTTGTTTCCATTACAAGATCACATGGTAACTTGGAGGTGGATCCGGCTTATGATCGTATTCGAATCTAGCCGTACGTAATATAGTCACTTGGGGGCTTCCTGTTCAAACATAGGTCGTATTCGAACCAAAGAGAACATAGTTGTCGATACCCATTTGATTGGCAAAGTGCCGAGCTCATTGGGGAGTTTTCCTTGATCATATTTGAATCATGGCTCAACCCCCTTTGGGAACCGACGTGGATCGTATTCGAATCTGCGTCGTTAAACAATTCTCAAGGTCATTTGGGGGCTTCCTGTTCAAACATGGGTCGTATTCGAACCCAAGAGAACATAGCTGTCGGTACCCTCTTGATTGGCATCGCCAAACCCACTGGGGGCTATGTGATCGCATTCGAATCTTAGCTTAACCCCTTTGGGACGGGTCTCTGGTCGTATTCGAACCGGAAGCCCCTAAGTTTTGATTTTTCGGCTTACAACAAGTTCTTCTGGTTGTATCAACAGTGTACACGGCGGTTCTTATTCCGCCGACTTAACTTTGATTCGCAAGGTTAGTTACACGCAATCAGTATTATCAAGACAGGTAAACCGGAGTTGAGGTACCAACCTTATTATCCGGGTTATACAAACCGGAAGCGGACTTGAAGGCCTGTAAGTATGTTATTACGGTTATATCAAGGATTTAATTGAGGACCGGTCTTGGGTGACTTAGATTCATATTCCGGGTTATATATATGAGACGATGATTTCTCAGTACGGTAAACCGCCCGGAGACTTGTGATTTGTTTTTCTATGCAGGATAGTTAAAGACAACTATTTGAGCTTAAGGAAAATGAATGATCAATTCTGACCCGGAAGAATATAAGGAAGCCACTTCAAATGGAGTTAAGCATTCAACAGGTGCACGATGGCACGACAAAGTTAAAATATTGATCCTACTCTGTTACAAGACTCCCCGAGTCCAAAAGATGAGGCATTGTTTTAAAGATGTAGTCATGAGCCGCCTACAAGTTAAGATGCTTGTCGAGTTGAAGCTTCCAGCTCATCCCTCTCCGCTCCTCTGGCTGTTCCCAAGACCTGGAAGGTTGACGATTTCCAGTCAATGCCGCTCAAAGCTTCAAACTGAGCTTCCTCGTCAATTAACCCGGCCGGGTTAATGTCCGGGGCAAAGGTGTGCTTACGAGTCGGCGGGACTAAGCTGATGGCTTCATAACGCGGAGTGGGGATCCTCTGATTCTCTGCATCGTAGCCCGGCTGGTACTTGGTCAGATCAGTGTCATTCCCAATCAGGGTGGCCACCGGGCGCACGATTTTCACACAAGCAGCAAAGTCCTTTTGGTCGAAAGGGGTGCCGTCTTCCTTCAAGCTGGGGTAGCCAAGGGCAATGTCCGCCGGGTCTAGCTCTGGAAGGAAAGCCTTGGCCCGGCTCAGAGCAGCTATGGCTCCGGCTCTTGCAGAGGCCCGTCGCAGCTCTTGAACACGCTGAGGAAGAACGGCCAGCCGGCGAAGTACTTCCGCCAGGTGAGTCGGAACCTCATTGGATAGGGCCACCACGGGCAAGGCGCGCTGTGACCCGGTGTAGAGTTGCTCCACCAGGGTGTACACGGCCTTCAGCTTGCTCAGCACGCTCTGATTGAGGTTGGCGCTTCTGGGCCCTGTTTAATAGAGTAAGATAAGCCGCTGGCAATGATGGGAGTTATGAGACATCAAGATTATAAACTTGACGAGAGCCGGTGGAATGACTTACCGAAGATTGCGGCGACCATCTGTGACACGTGGCGTTTTAAGCCGGAGAGTTCGGCGGTTCTCTCCGACAGAGCCTTCTCCGCCTGTTCAGCCCGACTCACCAGAGTAGCTTTCTCTTCGGCCCAAGTTTTCCTTTCAGCTTCAAAGTTCTTCTTCAGCTTCTCTTGAGCAGCAATACTGGACTCAAATTTGGCGTTGGCCTTCTGGGTCTCAGTTTCCTGAGTCTTCAGGCGGCTCTTCAGCTCAGAGATATCAGTTTCAAATTTTTTGCAAGCGGCCTGCACAATTTCCGGGTTATAGCCTGAACAATTATTATGCGATTTTAAAGTCCCAAGCACTTTCCAAGCAAAGACACTTGGCACTTGGGGGCTAATGCATGTTGAAAGTTTCCATCTACAAATTACCGGTTCATGGAAGTAAGCTGGAACCTAAGTCTACAACATATTCTATCATAAGTAGTAGACTTGGGGGCTAGAGTATGGTAAAGATAACTATGCGGTAAGCAATAGAGTGGTACCTCAGACTTCTGCTGTATCTGTTTCATCATGTCGATCTCCAAATCCCGGCTCTTGTGCACCAGACTAACATAGCCGGAGACGATCTCTCCGATGCTCAAGTGACCATAGTTGGTGAGGTCCAGATTGGCCCGGCGGCGCTCTAGCAACTCTTCCTTGGCGGAGCACTTGGCCAGCGCAGTAGGTCTCCCCGGCTCAACAAACTCCGTCCGGGTGATTACCACGTCCGGGTCATCGGCCGGCTGAGCCGGGCTGGAGGTCTCCGGGTTAGCAGAAGTCTCTGCGATTGGCTTGTCGGTTGGAGCGGTGGCTTCAGGAGCAGAGGCAACTGGCAGTTCTTGAGCTGCAACCTCCGGCTCAGGCAAGTCCGGCTCTTCGACCGGCTTGTTCTTCTTCGCCCTCTTGCTGAGCTTTGCCTGGGCACTGAAAGGACAAAAAGGTTAGTACAAAAGTATGAGTAAAGATAAGCACAACAAGAGATGATCATCATTACCCGGGTGCGGTCTTGAAGGCCGGCAGGTTTGATTGCATCGAGTCACCAAAGGAAGGTGAGGTTTCCTGATAGTTTGAATCAGAAGAATTGAGCGGTTGACGTATAACACCCGCCAAAGGATGAAAAGGGTACAAGTGGGAGATAACATCGGTCCGGCGTTTCCTCGATGCTTCAGGTAAACCGGAGGAGAGGTCAGCGTCCTTGTTGGTCCGGGTGTGCCGCCGGCTCTCATGAATCTGTCGCTTCAAAAGAAATTGAGGATCTTGATAAGCTAAAGGATGTGAAAATCTTACTTTCCGGGTTACTCTTCGGACTTTCAGCCTTGGCAAGGGCTCCGAGTCGGAGGAAAGTGTCATTACCTCTTCAATCACCGGGTTACTTGCTCCGGTGTCATCCTGCTGATGAACAGTATTGATAAGGTGGACAGAAATACACAAGAAATACAGCAAGAGCTTACAGGTTCAGGGGTTACCTCTGACTCGGAGCTGTCGCTTAGTTGGAGCAGATCTGAAGCAGTAGGCCTGCTTCCCTTCTTGCGGGGAGCGGCTCTCCTGGCGGCTTTCTTAGCCTTCCTGGCCTTCTTGGCCGCCTCATGGTCATACTTGACCTTCCAGAATTTATCATCATCCTGAAAAAATACAATGAAGATTTCTTAAGGTTCAGATGAAAACTATCTAAAGGAGAAAATAAGATGTTTAGATCAGCGGCTTACCGCTGGAGCCGGGTTGGTCTTGCAGAAGGGGCTTAAGCCGGTCCTCCCGCAGTCTGCCAAGCTCTCATTCAAGAGGGCCTTGGTCATGTCTTCAGCAACGTCTTCAGGAAGATCATTGCGGTTGTGTCGCAGGGGGTCATCTTTCCAGCCTGTGTATTCACACATTAAGCTGGGGCGGCGGCTCAAGGGGATCACCCGCCACGAGATCCAGACCCGGACCAGATCAATTCCATTGAGGCCATTTCCCAGGAGAGCCTTGATTTTGTTGATGGTGGGGATCAGAGGTTGGCGCTCCACCTGCGATAGCTTGTCTGACAGAGGGTGAGTTGGTTCCAGGCGCGAGGGACGAAAGCCGGGCAGCGGGCTCTCGTCAGCCGGCGAAGTGTCCTGGCAGTAGAACCACGTTTGGTTCCAGTCCTTTGGGTGGCTTGGCGGCTCGGAGTAAGGAAAAAGGCAGTCTCTCCGGCGTTGAATAGAGATTCCACCAAGTTCCAGGCTTGGTCCGTTGGCACACTCATTCTGGCGGTTCAAATAGAATAGCTCTCTAAAGAGCAGAAGGCTGGGCTCTTCTCCAAGGTAGACTTTGCAGAATACTTGGAAGTTGCATATGTTTGACACGGAATTGGGTCCTATGTCTTGTGGCCGCAGATCAAAGAAATTCAGCACATCTCTAAAGAACTTTGAGCTGGGCGGTGCGAAGCCCCGGCTCATGTGATCCGCAAATATTACCACCTCCCCGTCCCTTGGCTGTGGTCTCTCCTCTGACGGGTCAGGGGCGCGGTAAGACATGACGTCCTTCTTGGGCAGGTAACCCGTTTTCACAAAGTCTGCTAAGGTTTCGTCAGTGACGTTGGACCTCATCCAGTTGCATGTGATGGGTGCTTTGGGAGCTTTGGGAGGCATGGTGAAAGTCGGAAGCCTATGATAAAAGGAAATGTCTGGTTTAATTATAAGCCGGAGGAAATTTACAGTTCAATGTTTAAAGTGGCGGCTTATGAAAGGGGCCTAATGACATATAGCTAAATGCATCGGGTTATCTAAGCCGCTGGTGGTATTGAGAGTAATTCAATTGTCTACAGCTTTATCATAAATGAGCCGGAAAATTTTACGGCGCGTGGCTTCTTTGAGCCGGACATGTAAGCCGCCATGACTCAACAGATGCAGTTTTTACTAAGTGTGGTGAAAACAGGTTTCACACATCGCAATAACTAATTTGGATCAAAATGGTCGACTTAAGAGGAAAATTTCTAGACCTAAAAGAGACGCAGAAGAAGTTCGCGGGTTCGAACGGAGCCTCTATGCAATAAAAGGGGATCTATGTACATTGGGAATGGAAGTGAAACAACTACCGCAACAGTCTATACATTCTAAAGATCAAGAAGGGTGGTAAAAATGAAATCTACCAAGGGCTCGCGATGAATGGCGAAGAACACGGGAAGAACAGCCAAGAACCTAATGTGGATCTACTCTACGGAGTAACAGGGACTTACGGGTGCTGGAGAGATGCGGAGATCGCCGCCGTTATCTGGTCACGACAGGTTGATGCAGCGGCCGGAGTTGGTGAAGACAGGAAGACCCGCGGCGGCGGCGGCGGTGGAGCTCGAGCGCAGCACAGTGGCGAGAGGAAGAAGATGGAGGTGGCGAAGTGACTGGAGGCTCATTGGGCCGGGCTACTTATAAGGGCAAGCTCATAAGTGGGCGCGAGAAATGAGGAGGCCACTGCGCGGTTATCTCACCGTAACAACGCCTCGATTTTCGGGACGGCAGTTAAAGATAAGATCCGTTGCGGATATGGTGGAGTAAAAAATGGACTTAATGGAAGATGACATCACGACGGGTTACCCGGAATCCAGAAGATGACGTCACGGCGGGTTATGGCCTTCACACAATTGTAAGCCGGAGATTTTCTGTCGAAAGGATTGAAGATTGACATGAGCCGGCTCAAATCAATCTGGGGCCTAATGTTGAGGATATAAACCTTAGAGTCACCCGCCAGGAGGGGCCGGGTTACTCATAATGGTCATCGCCTGAAGCCCGGCGCCAAGCTTGAAGACGGCGGACCAAAGATGGGCTTAAGACCCGGATATGGCTTAAGGCCCGTAGTTACAACCGCCATTATGATAGAACTTGTAGTGTAAGGCAAGAATAGTTGAGAGTCCGAGCCGGACACTCTTATGAGCCGGCCGGGACTCTGAGAGCTGCTGGGCGTCAACCTCTCTATATAAAGGGACGACCCGGCGGCGGTTTAGGGGGAAGAGAGATCTCGTCAAGAGCCAGGCATAGCAGTTACGCTCCCTGGTCATCGAAATCCTAATCAATACCACCTCAACTGGACGTAGGCTTTTACCTTCACTGTAAGGGGCCGAACCAGTATAATCCTCGTGTTCCTTGTCCCGTTTAACCCCTTCAAGCTTCCTAGCTGCGATGGCTCCACGACTAAGTCCTAGCTCGAGGACATCTGCCGTGACAATTCCACGACACCGGCTGTGGACTGTAGCCGACGCACCTTCTCGCGTAAGCCATATGCGTACTATACACCAACGGTGCTCCAGGATATTTTGTACTGCATCTCACACGGTTGGTGATAATAAACTGTGTGGGATCAACTTGATTTTTAATTTTGATTTGAATTACAGAATGGGGTCACAACGGCAATGGACGGTGTTTGAATTGCTAGACCTTTTATTTGCAGTGAAGATGCAACTATATGTGTGTCGTAAAAAAATTGGAATTGTTCAGGGTTCCTTTGGACATTTTTATACGGTAACTTGGTTTTCTAGGCATTTCAGGTGCACAATTCAAAATTAAACCACATGCTCCAGTCCATAAAAACAGGTTGCAAAATCAAATGTTTGTCCTTGGTTGCAAGCTTAGGTCACATGCAAGAAATGAGAATGAATGTCAAACACCTTGACACTGTCGCTCAGCCGCTAACATCGAGATACATGCTTTTAACATTGTAGTAAATCGAAAACTCGTCTGAAATTCATGAAACTTGACATGATATCATGGAACGGTAGCGACATGTCGTGGTAAAAATATTATCCTATTTGGAGCAGGTGTGGGGTATAAGCTTCTCGCAAACTAGAGCTTCTCTCACAACAAGCCTGATGGTTTCAGTAGGGTACGTGTCACCTTGGGGGACAAAACGATATATGTTGCCTCGTCTTACTTTCAAAATGTTTCTCGTGTCAACATAGAACACCACGAGTGTTGTGTTAATTTTTGGGATTTTTCGGGGTTCGTTTTGACATTTTCAATGCATTTATGAGCACAATTCAAATTTGAACTACATGCACATGCTCTAATGTATATAAATTGGTTGAAAATTCAAATGTGTGTCCTTGGTTGCATGCTTAGGTCCCATGCAAGAAATGAGAATGAATGTCAAACACCCTGCCAAATTCCTGGTTTTTAAATTCTAATAAATCCAAAACTCGTCTGAAATTCATGAAACTAGGCACGCTATCATGGAGCAGCATCAACATGCCGTGGTAAAAATATTGTCCCATTTGGGGCAGGTTTGGGAACCAAAGGCTCTCACAACTAGCCTGATGGTTTCCATAGGGTATGTCCCACCTTTGGGGACGAAACGATATCCGCTGCCTCTTATTGCTTTCAAAAAAATTCTAGTGTCAACATAGAACAATATGTCGTGTCAATTTTTGGGATTTTTTGGGGTTCGTTTGGACATTTTTATGCATTAATTGCGTTTTCAATGCATTTATGAGCACAATTCAAATTTAAACTACATGCACATGCTCTAATGCATATAAATTGGTTGAAAATTCAAATCTGTGTCCTTGGTTGCATGCTTAGGTCCCACACAAGAAATGGGAATGAATATCAAACACCTTGCCACCGTCACTCGGCTGCAAACATTCAGATTCCTGGTTTTTTAATTCTAGTAAATCCAAAACTCGTCTGAAATTCATGAAACTTCGCATGCTATCATGGTGCCGTGGTAAAAATATTGTCCCATTTGGGCCAGGTTTGGGGATATGCTTCTCAAAAACCAATGGCTCTCGCAACAAGCCTGATGTTTTCGGTAGGGTACGTCCCACCTTTGGGGACGATACGATATCCGCTGCCTCTTATTGCTTTCAAAAAAATTCTAGTGTCAACATAGAACAATAGGAGTGTCGTGTCAATTTTTGGGATTTTTCGAGGTTCATTTAGACATTTTTATGCATCAATTGCGTTTTCAATGCATTATGGGCACAATTAAAATTTGAACTACATGCACATGCTCTAATGCATATAAATTGGTTGAAAATTCAAATATGTGTCCTTGTTTGCATGCTTAGGTCCCATGCAAGAAATGGGAATGAATGTCAAACACCCTGCCACCGTCACTCGGCCGCAAACATTGAGATTCCTGGTTGTTAAATTCTAGTAAATCCAAAACTCGTCTGAAATTCATGAAACTTGGCATGCTATCATGGAGTGGCATCAACATGCCGTGATAAAAATATTATCCCATTTGGGGCAGGTTTGGGGATATGCTTCTCACAAACCAAAGGTTCTCACAACAAGCCTGATGGTTTCGGTAGGGAACGTCCCACCTGTGGGGATGAAACGATATTCGCTGCCTCTTATTGCTTTCAAATTTTTTCTAGTGTCAACATAGAACAACAGGAGTGTTGTGTCAACTTTTTGGATTTTTCGGGGTTCGTTTGGACATTTTTTATGCATTAATTGAGTTTTCGATGCATTTATGTGCATAATTCAAATTTGAACTACATGCACACGCTCTAATGCATATAAATTGGTTGAAAAATCAAATTTTTGTCCTTGGTTGCATGCTTAGGTCCCATGCAAGAAATGGGAATGAATGTTAAACACCCTGCCACCGTTACTCGGCCGCAAACATTGAGATTCCTTGTTTTCCAAATCTAGTAAATCCAGAACTCGTCTGAAATTGATGAAACTTGGCATGCTATCATGGAGCGGCATCGACATGCCGTGGTAATCTTTTTGTCCCATTTGGAGCAGGTTTGGGTATAAGCTTCTCACAAACCAGAGCTTCTCACAACAAGCCTGATGGTTTCGGTAGGAATGTCCCACCTTCGGGTACGAAACGATATCCGCTGCCTCTTATTGCTTTCAAAAAATTTCTAGTGTCAGCATAGAACAACATGAGTGTTGTGTTAAATTTTGCAATTTTTCGGGGTTCGTTTGGACATTTTTATACATTAACTAGGTTTTCTAGGATTTTATGTGCATAATTCAAATTTGAACTACATGCACATGCTCCAATGCATATAAATTGGTTGAAAAATAAAATCTTTGTCCTTGGGTGCATTGCAAGATGGCATGCATACCATCATCACCAACTCGGTTTTTTATAAGAGAAGAAATATAAGTACGGAGATACAAACGTATTATCGATACTTGTTTCCGTAAACTAACATCTACATTCTATTCAACGCCTCAGCATGTGGGGCCTTAGCACAATGACTTCTCGACTGTGTAAAACAAAGGTTTTCCCGTCGCCGATAAGGAGGGGGTGACGGCGGCGCGCTTTTTGGCTTGCTCTAGTCCTAGTAGTCATACTAGGTGGTCTAAGCACATGTAGATTTGTTATTTTTCACGTCTCGTGTTCGCCGTACTGCCACGACTGTTGATGAATAGACGGTAAGTTATTCATGGGGAAACCCTTGTTGAGCGTGTTTGCGAGAGAGAGAGAGAGATAGTGTGCGTGTGTGATATGTCTAGAGACTGAGGCAATGATAACAAAATCGAGGTCGAAGTCGGGATACCAGTGGGCCAACTTGGTGAGAAGCTTGGTCAAGGCATCCCGGCAAAGCTGCCGGGCCTCGTTGGCCAGCGAGCTCGCTCTGTTAGAGCGAAACTTCTCCAAGGCTCCAAGAACACCCTCGAAGAACAGGGTCAGCCTGGCGTTGGGGCTCACGTTCAGCTCTGGGGTGTACCTCACGTCCGACATCCCCATGTCAGCCAGCTTCTCGGTGATCGTATTGGCGACGTCGACGAGGCGGCTGATCCAAAGGTTCTTGCCCTTCACGAAATCCTCGTGAGTGGCGGCATCGTTCTTCCGCAGCTGCTTCTCCGTCTCCAAGCCCTTGGTCAGGGCCTCCTCCTGGGCTTTGGCCTCCGAAAGCATCTTCTCAAGACCCTCCAGCTTCAGCTTTAGGTCCTGGACGGAGTCGTTGGCATGGGTGATCAGCTCGGCCTTCTCGAAGACCGTGCTCTGCGCCTGCGTCAAGGCACAGTTGACCGAGTCCTTCTCCTTCGCCAGCTGATCGGCCCTGGTTTTCAGGCCATCCCGCTCCGCCTCCAGCTCCTTCACCTTGTCGTCGTGGGCCAAAGCTTGAGCATCAAGTGCTTCTTTGTGCTTCCGCTCTAGCTCCTGGGTCCGCTGCCCGACGAGCCCCGCGACCTCCTCGTCCTTGCCGCAGAGTGTGGTGGCGACAGCCGCCTCGCGAGCAATGAGATCCTCCTCTTGGGAGTCTAGCTCGGCCTGGCGCTGGGACCGGGCGGCCTCGGCTTGGGCGGCTTCTTCCCTCGCCGCCACCTGGGCCTTCTTGATGTCAGCCTACTTCAAGAGGAGCTCCTGCTGACGCGCGGCCAGCTGGCCTTGAGCGGCCTTCAGCTCCTCATGGGCCTGGCTGAACCAGGCCTGCGCCTTGGCGACGCGCTCCCCGAGGTTCACCTCCGCTTTGCCCGCCGCCGCCTCCCTGGACTTCGCCTTGTCCAGGCGGGCGCGATGGAGCGCCTGGAGCTTCCAGAAGCTGGTGCCCATAGCCCGGAGGAGCTGCTCCTCCTGGGTGCCGCCGCCACCAGTGCTCGGTTCATCGACAACCTCGAGCCCGGCGGCGGTGAGCACCTCGTCGTCGAACACCTCCCCCTCGGCCGGCGCCCTGGTGCCCGCCGTCCTTGGGAGGTGGACGAACAGGTCATCGCCCACCTTCAGGTACCTGCTCGAGCCAGAGGCAGCGGAGGAGGAAGGTTGATCGTCGACTACCTCCTCCTCCTCGGCAGTGCCCTTGCCAGCCTCCCCGGCAGGCCCCTTGCCGGCCTCCTCGACAGGCCCCTTGCCGGCCTCCTCGGCGGCAGCCTCCTCGGTCCCTCCGGCAGGCCCCTTGGCGGTGTCCTCGGCGGCCTCCTCGGCGGCGACCTTGTCGGCCTTGGCCACGGCATCCTGGGCAACCTCCGTGATGATGGTGTCGGTGTCCTCCTGGTCCGCCGGGGGGATCTGGATGCCGAAAGGGAGAATGAGGCAGGGCCAAGATCAAGATTCAAAGAAGAAAGAAGGGAAACAGGTGGCTTACCCGTGCCGGGCTGAGAAGAAGTGGCCCCCTCCTCGCCAACGTCTGTTGTCGGGACGGAGCCACCAGCGCCCAAGTCCACCTCCTCCTCCTCCATGCGCACGAGCTCGGCGCTTGGTGCCCTTGCCGGGGACGCCCCTCGGGGCGGTGTGATTGATGGGGACGGCGTGTTGGAGGCGGCCCTCGGTGGCTCCTCCCGCTGCCGTCCTCCTCCTGCAGCCATGGCAAGGTCAGCGCCAAGAAGCCATACCCTGGCACGCATTGACAAGGAGCGGATGGTGAACTCACATTGGGGGCTAAGCCGGGGGCTGCTGTCCGAGCTGACCTCCACCACCGGTGTGTGCGAAGCGCCCGCCGGGGGTTGGTCGCCTGCCGACGCCCTGGCCCTCTTCGCCACCCTTTGGGCCAGTGTCTCCCCATCACTACGAAGACAAAGACAAGTCAAGAAGGGTGGCACGAAGAATGGAGGTGGGGAAGGGCAGACACTTACTCGTCCTCCACCTCCTCTTCCGCTGCCTTCCGCTTCCTCTTTGGGCTGAGGGACCCAAGATTGAAGACGACCCCCGTGTCAACGTCTGCGCGAGGAGGAGAGGGGGATGGGGTCCGGTGGCACTTGGACGAAGAAGAAGCAGTCGCTTTCTTCTTCGCCGCCTTCTTTACCATTGCGGCCCTCGTCTGGCGCACGGGCTCCCCCTGGGCCCCTTGCCGCGGCTCAGTCCTCCGGGGCCGGACCGGCTCGCCAGAGCTGGCCCGCCGCAGGACACGCCCTCTTCCCGTGGCCGGGGGATCGTCGGACTCAGCCTCTCCCTCGGTCGCCTCCTCGCCCGCATCCTCAACGAGAGGGGCCCCGGTGTTGGCGGCACTGGCCTTCCCGGCGGCCTTCACCCACTAGGCGAGCTCTATCTCCTCCGCGGCCACGCCGTCCTCGTCCTCCACGCCGCCAGCACTGTCGACCTCCATGGCGAGCTGCGCCTCCGCCACCCTAGCGGCGATGTAGTTGATCTCCGCCTGGGTGGTCTCCACGATGAGCAGCGACTCCTCACGCTCGAAGTCCTCCGACAAGTTGTCGAAGAACTCCTGCACCTCGCGTGCCGGGGGCGCGACCCAGGACGGGTCGAGGCCGTGCGTGTTGAAGACCGGCATCATCTTGAGGATGGCGGTCTGGCACGTGTTGTTGCTCAGCGGGAACACGCCCGGCGGCAACCCAAATAGGGGCCCCTTGATGGCCTTGCCGGCCTTCGCGGCCCTGCCGGTCCTCTGGCAGTGATGGCCGTTCCCCATCACCGTGAAGTTGTGCTTCAGGCCGGGGCGGAGCCTCATGATGTCGGCTGCATTCCTGAAAAGCCAGGCCGGCCTCCCCTTGTTGTGCAACGGGGCGATTTGGCGGCGGATGAAGTCCGCCCCGATCATCTCAAGGGTGAGCCAGCCATGGTGATATGATGGATCCTGGCAACGGCAATCGGGAGCTTCGCGTCATCGGCATCGATGTCGCTCCAGTCGTCGCCGCGAAGCGGCGGGCTCCGGCGAACCCCAACAGTACTCCGGCGGATTCTCCTCCTCGATCCAGCACCACCGGTCCCGCCACTCTTCCCACCTCTCCTTGTGGGCACCCTCTGGATACGTACCCCTCCCTTTGGCCCTCGGGATCCAGGAGATGCTCCCGGAGAGGGTGCCCCCTGGCTGGAGGTGAGGGGAGAAGTAGTGGTGGAAGAGCGCCGTGCTGGGAAGAACTCCGACGAAGCCCTCGCAGAGGTGGGCGAAGAGCACCATGTGTGCCACGGCGTTCGGCGTTCGGTCCAGGAGACAGAAGCCGAAGGTGCGCATAACGTCGTTGAAGAAATCGGAAAAAGGGGGGCAGAGCCCGCAGAAGAAGAAATCAACGAAGAAGGGGTACCGATTGGGGCCGACCTCGCCGCAGTCAGCGGCGATGATGCGCGTGGCGGGGTGCCCCGTCGTCTTCGCCGCCCACAAGGGCCTGAAGACGTCCTTGAGATGGAACACGTCGACCAACAACGGGGAGAAGTAGGTAAACTATGCCCGCCGCACCACCGCCTCTTTCTCCGGCACCTCCTTCTCCACGACATCCTTGACCGCCCCTTTGCTCTTTCCCTTGACGGTCTTGGGCACCATGGCGGCTGGGCGAAGGCAGAAGACCGAGAGCGATGGGGCCGCAGTGGAAAGGAGCAGAGGCGAGCTCGAGGAGGAAGAAGATGGGGACGGCAGTGCCAAGATTGGGGAAAGCGCAGAGGGTAAATGAGCAGCGCGCCCGCGGTTATCCCTTTTTATGGGGAAGGCACGGGCTGCCTCCTTACCATTTCCTGCGACGTGATGCCAACGTACAGCAGGCGCCCCACGCATGCCCCCCACGTCACGCGCGGCTCTCCACATCACGCATTTAATACAGGTCGTGGGGAAGCGCGGCGGGTGGAAAAATTACCGCGGTAAAAATTGACCCGGCCTGCCCGCGCACCGTTCTGGGCCTAGCCCAACAACGCGTCGCGCTTATGTGTGGCCCAGGCCCGGGGGCTCCTGTCGGTGTACAGAAGTAGGGGCTCTACTTTGCACCCCTTTACCTGTGCACGGGTGGTCAGATCCGCACCTATGGCCACACTAAGCAGGACAGAGGAGCCAAGGCCACAAGACGGTCAGAGCAACGCCAAGACAGAGACACGAAGAGCAAGAGGGCGAGGTGGATTCCCCCGGCAAGACCCTTGCCGGGGTGGCCTCCACGGCCCCGGCAAGGACCTTTCCGGGGCGACTCACCCAACGCCAGCGGAGCGCGCCACCCTTGAACCCGAGGTTTTCCAACACCATCGACCACATTGGAACCGAGGCTCGGGAGGCACCCCCATGGTGGCATGTAGATCTTTGTGAAGATCATTAACACACATAATATCAGATGAGGACTAGAAGAGGAGACCTCCGGCAGCATCCTTGCCGGGGACGACCGCGGTGCCGCGGCAAGACCCTTGCCGGGGCCCTCGACAAGACCCTTGCCGAGGACGTCAACGAGGCCGCGGCCAGGCCCGCGCGCGCCAAGACCCCACCGCCATTCCCATGCAGCTGCCAGCCCAGCCAGCCAGGCGGGCACCTGCGTGGCGACGCGCGGTCCCGAGGACAACTCAGCAAGCACCTGCGTGGTGGCATGTAGATCTTCGTGAAGACGCAGCCACCGCGCCACCGTAGCAGCCTGCCCGCCTCACTGGCCTGGACGCGCATCAAAGCAGGGTGAGACGGCGATAAAGCGAGGGGGACACCTCAGAGGCGCATTTAATGCGTTTTGACCCATAATAACAAGCGATAAGCTTGTACACTATACCCTTTCCACCTCCTGTGTGCCACTGTAGCGCCTCCTTCGACTATAAAAGGAGGCCCGAGGCGTACTGGAGAGGGATTCGGCTCTTTGGGAAAGTGACACTCGATAGCTAGTTCAAGAACGCTGATACACACCAAAGCAGTACTAGGGTATTACGCGTCTCCGCGGCCCGAACCTGGGTAAACGACCTTTGTGCTAGCTCTTGGACCTGCTCTTCTCACAACCCCGCGCCCGCCGACCACAGTAGGGATTCCGTTGATCCCATAGGTGTCGTTCCCACCGACATGGTGTTGTTCTGATGCCACCTGTTGGTTCCATCAGACTGCTCAATGTTCTCCATGCTTAATTACACATTAGCAAACTAGCATGTGGTTCCGCTGCTTTTTGTTCGTTTTACCCTACATTTTCTGATGCTAGCTATTACATCACTGCTCCGAGCCTCTGTTCATTACTTGTTTGTGTGTTCTTGATCTTCCCAAGTTGCATGACTAATTTGATGCTTCTATTAATTATGGAGCTGCCAACCCCATCAAGCAAAATATTTGTTCTTTTGGGGCTGGCACCTCGAACAAGCATAAAAATAGAGGGAAGCAGATATATTGTCGTGTATGCACACACCCTTGTTTCATTAGTTTAGATGAACCATTGATGATCAATTCGGAACAGTGCATGCGATTAAAATTAATTTTACCTAAATAGAGGGTGCAGAATAAACTACAACAACTAGATTTGCAACCACGGGATGCTGACGATATCCCCAAAGAACATTGCAATAGCAGCGAGGCTTCACAGCAACATATGGTAAGCCAGTGTGTTTTAGTACATGTGAAATGTAATGCGAGTGGGTTGCTTCCTTGGCTTGTGCCCTCAACCTGTAATCCTACAGAATTACAAATAGTTCAGTTGTCTGCTTTGCTGTATTGCTTGATTCGAATGCTTGTTTGTTACTTGTTACGCTATACCTGAGTTGGACAATATGTCAGCAGTGCCTGATGTACTATTGTAAAGAAATGCATGCCTAGTTCATTTGAGTCCTTAACTTTTCCTCTGAACTTCATCACAAGATTGTCTTTGTAGTTTATATGAGGCCACACTGTTAAGTGCTTTCTCAGATTATTTCAACTGCTTAGATGCCATGGCAACTTAAATATAGCGGTGGTACACTCCCTTTCAACTAGGGATGTCAACTGGGTCCCGTTTAATCGATTAAATTCCACTAGTGGTATGATAGTTCAAAAAAGTTTTTGCTTTTTGAGGAAAATGAACTGGGGAGCTAGCAAAAACTAACTAGATGGGACTGGCGGATGTCATTTATTTGCCACTTACATCCCTAGTTTCATCTTACCATTTTAATTTCTTTTCGGTTGATGCTACTTCAAACCATTTAAATATAGCTTGCCATGCTCGGCAATAATTCGTATGTCGTTTACCATGTAAGCTTACTGCCTGGATCATGCGATAACTATCTGTTACTTATGTCCAGCGGAAACCTTTCAGGATGCCGTTCACACTAGGACACAATGTACAACCCCAGAATCTATTTGTGGAAGCAGTGCGCCATCCATGTTACCAGATGGTAGCAGTTCAGAGGCAACACCGCCGGAGAGGACTCTGAGCACAGATATTATAGTTCTTGAGGCTCTACTAGAGGCAGAAAGAGATGGTGTGGCTGCCATGAATGAGGTAATCTTTATCTTGAGGCTGGAAATTATGCAATTAGCGCACGCATTATGCAAGCAACCCAAGAATTGGAGGAAGTAAGAATGTTGCATTTGAAGACGGAGGAGGTCCTGCTGTTTCTGCTATCTGAAGCCCGGGGTAATCCCGGTTCTTCTTTAGATACCAGTTGAAATTGTCATTAGATTATTGTACTTGCATGTTGTGTCATGTCTCTGAATGGATTATGTTGTAAGACCCCCTATGTTGTCCATGTGTTGTAATGATCCGAATTTTTTTGGGCGAGGTAATCCTCAGTACTTGTATGATTGACATAAGGTGAACTGTTTTTCATGTGAGCATATTGTATTGGATGAAATAACTGTTTGACTCAAAGTGTATCCAACCTACTGAATTCGAAGATCATGACATTTCTAAATCATAATCATATATAAAGGTGGAATAAATCTTTGTTGTGGTTTTGAAGAAATAAATAACAAAAAGTAAAATTATCTGTGGATATTCGTAATCGAATACAAATTGGATTTGAATTTAGTTTGCCAGGGCCCGGGGCAAACGTGAATGCTAATCCTCCCAAGTTTTGAACGAAGCGGCTAAACACCCACTACAGTTTGTGGGCTGCCCGAAGCAAGTGTTTGCGAGATGGATATTACTGTCTACCCCTGACACTTGACATCCTTATCGACCGGATTTACACTGCTGTCGATAGGGGTAGACTAGTAACTTCAATCAGATGTGACACGACGGCCTCTGAGCCCATTCAGACACGGTGGGCGCCAAACGTGGACGGCAAAACACATTTGATTCAACCTCGTCCGAAAGACATGTGTCTCTCCCTCCATTTCCCCATTCATACACGATGGGCGGCAAAACAAACTCTCCTCATCCGAAATCGATGTAGGCTAATATTTTAAATAGGGGCAAATGTGTAACTTCCCTTAGACGTGACACAACCGCCCTACCTGTCAGCCCCGTTCATACACCGTGGGCGCCAACCGTGGGCGGCAAAACACCTTCTCCTCGCCCGAAATAGTTACCGGCAAATATTTGGGAGATGCGAGATTACCGTCCTATCCCCAACCGACATGATGTCCAAAATTTTAAACGGGGGATAAGTTTGTAACTTTCCCACATTTCAGAGAAGCGCGTCCCAAAGTTTGAGATCCCCCCTCCCCCTCCATTTCCCCATTCATACACCGTCGGCGCCACGACAACCTCCCCACTGCGGCCAGCCTCCTCCGTCCACCACCCCATCCTCCACCTTGCCGGAGCCACTACCCCTACCTCATCGTCCACTCCAAGAGATGGGCGTCTCTCATCCACGGCGCTGGACCAGGATCCTTTCATCGCGTCCTCTTGCTTCGTCGGCGCCGTCGTCCACCTTGCCGTTGCCACTCCTACGACCGCCTCATCCACGGCAACAGGATTTATCCCTCGACCCGGCCATCTGCCGTCTAAAGTCTTCTTCCCCACCGCCGACAGCCATCGCACCCATAGCACCCTCAACGTATCAGCAGAGGCCTACACGGCGTCGCAAGAGAGGTGGTACTCTTCCATTTGTGCTTAAGTTATTGATCTCACCCGGAAAATAGATCATAATTTGTTTACTGTACTTTTCTTTTCCGTACCAAATTGTAGTGGCTAGTTGAAAGCAAACATTGGTTGCGAAGTAGCTTTGTCCGGTTTGCACCTTCAGATCTGCCATGGCACGGGCACTATACTCGTAAAGCTTATGGTTTCCCCCCTTTATATTCACTACCATCATCGTAGGTGCTTCGTGTCGTGCTAGCACTGCTCCTCAAGACCTCAACCCAAAGCTTACGTGTTGAAATACGAATCTGATATGATGCTCATATCACTAAAACAGAGAATGTTTAATTGGTCACCTAATGTTCCTATATTCGTTTTGAAAAGCATGTGTGCCACCCACTAGTCCAGCTAGTTCCACTTTCTTGATTTTACTCTTGATGCTTAGGGTTTCCCCCTTTTATCTACTCTACTATGATCTGCGTAGGTGCTTTCTGTCGTACTAGCATTACTCCACCCTTAAAGCTAAACAACACAACACTCAAAATTCCAAAGCTTAGTTGTTCATATATGATTGTGATATGATACTGATATTAGTTAACAGACACATTTAATTGGTTAGCTAAAGGTCCCACTTGAGTTTCCAAATGCATGTCGCGACATATAGAGAGACAACAGAATTGCATTTCTTTGTCACTTGTTGACTGTACTTTCTTGTCCATACCAAATCTTAGTTGTTATTTCAAAGCAAAGATCGGTTGCTAACTACCCTTTGCGCGGTTTGCAGCTTCAGATCTGCCATCCCACTGCCACGGTCAACACTATACTCATCATGCTTACAGTTTCCCCATTTTATGATGACCACGATCAGCCTACGTGGTTCGTGTCGTAATAGCACTGCTCCACCCATCGAGCTAAACAAGCTTAGTTGTACAAATTCAAATCTATATTATGCTGATATTAGTAAAACTGAGAGATGTTTAATTAGTCAGCTAAATGTTCCTACTTTAGTTTCGAAATGCATGTGAGCCACATATGGAGAGACCGGAAGGAATAGTATTTCTCTGTGCGCTCTGGTTCATCATGGGTGGCCAACCGACATTATATCGAAAGACTTGTAATATCTTCAATCTACTTGCTCTTCTGCTCATCTTTAAGATGATCCTCTTCTCTTGCGGTCGACTGGTTAGGTCGAGTTGTTCTCCCTTAGTATATTTTGAATCTGTCAGGTCAGGTCGACCTGTTCTTCTTTACAATATGTTGAAGCTATCATCTGCGAAGTGTCATCACTTCTGGAGCTCTCATATTTTGAGTAGTAGGACACGTTATATTAATGCACACACCAAATTACAGCATGCATGGCATCTCTTAAAAGAATTGCAGAGATAGCACAAAGGGGTTTACAGGGAGGCAGTACTGGATTAGAATCACTTCTGCATTACAAAGATAATATCACTTGTTTTTATGTTTTCATGCATGTCAGATATTGAACATTATCAAAATGAATATGAGAATGGGCGCACAAGAGGAATATTGCGTAACAATCCACTGGCTAACAAACTTGGCATGGTGGAGGATGGCATATCTTATTCACCCATCAAGGTGCTTGCTCTAACTTGGCAAGGATGTATTGGTCGCACATATTTTGCATCTAACCTCTTGCATTACTTCTACTTTGTTACACCATCTGCTTAGTTTAAGCATCATATATGAGTATATGCCATACCTGTCCATTTTCTGTACCTATTCCATGTGTCGTCATACTATGTTTTTCCAGTCAAATGTTGTTCTTTCGTAATAGATGTCCAAAAGGAAGAGGGTGAGTGCAGATCCTCCAGGAGTACAAACTAGATGTTTGGAAAAAGTAGTGATACCTGTTAAATCAGATAGCTCAGCAGCCACAGAAAACACAGGCCCAACTGTACCACACTTTACCCCTACTCCAGTGGCCAAACCCCTACTAAAACTGATGAGAGCCCAGCGTCAGGTGTTGTCTATGATATCAATTCAAAATATGAACTCCTAAATTTCTGCATGTGCCTTACCTTCTCTCTTGTATGAAAACTAATTTTAGATGAATCTCCTTGCTCAAAGGATCATACGATCTCACAACAATACTGGGCTCTGCATTGCTCTTGTCAGTATCTCTCGCCCTTTTGCCTTGTAACGCTGTACTTAATTAATTGCTATTTGATTATGTATCATCAGTCTGCACCTGAGCTTCATTATCCTCTGTTTCTTCCAATATTATTTGATCTATATTTACTCTTTGCAAAATGTAGAATAATGGCAACGCTTATAAAGAATTTTCTTTGGGGAATTTATTGAATTATCCTTCCATCAACATGGAGAAGGGCTTTGTCCAGCCCGTGTTAACATGTAATGTAAGTTCATCCTTCTCAAGCCTTCAAACTTTTTTCTAGTATAGATTTGGATAGGCATCATTTCCTCCACTGCTGTTTACTTTGCTATTTACATCTAATTGGATGTTTGCAACAACTACCAGTTTTAAATTGTAGTTGTAAAAACATGTTCCTTATGCAGAATAGATCTATTTATTTGCTTATATAATTGTGAAACCTGTTACATGTCTCCTTGTTTCTCTTTCAAAGTCGTATCTCTTATGCCAGGCAGAACTTTAAGGAAGATAGTGAGCCAAACCATCTTGAGGACTGCGAGATGACCCCAAGGTCCTGTCTTGATGAAGACAGTGAGTTGAAGCTACTCACCAGCAGGTGTGAGACAACCTCTGTATAGTCGCTGCTTCAATCAGTTCGACTTCCTCAGTCTCAACTTAAAGCGGAAAGGCTTGCTTCAGCTCATCTCTGACTTGAAGTCAAAGATGTAATGAAGATGCCAGACGACTGCCTTGCGCACTATCGTGCCATACAGCTAGGGATGAAGCATTTATCGTGGACACAACTGAGGTCTAATTAGCTTCTTCGGCTATTTGTGGGGCCCGACCTGGCCAGGCCTAGTGCCTTTTGAAGTGCTCTCAGTTTTGTATATTCTTTTGTCGGCGCGTTTATTTGCACTGATGGCGAACTTTCATGCCAAGTGGATGTAATATGTGTAATAGCCATGATAGCCTAGCATAAGTTGCTTTCTTATTTATTTCCTTGTTGTCTTGTTTATTTGTTTGCTTGTAGTCAGTGCAGTTCTTTTTCCGCAATTTGCTAGTGGCCGCAATAACCTATTTTTTTAAACTAGCTCATGATAACCATGGGCTACATATTTACTGTAGTGACACTGGGCCTCCTACGGGCCATAGAAACAATGGGCCTTCTACAGGCCGTAGAAACAATGGGCCAAACAATGGGCCTTCTACGGGTCATAGAAACAGTGGGCCTTCTACGGGCCGTATCATCAATGGGCCTTATACGGGCCGTATGATCGATTGGCCAAACATGGGCCAATAACAAACCGCATTATGGCCGTAAATGGGCTAGAGTTGGAATCGTCCATTCATGGGCCAACCATAATGGGCCATCATTAATAGGTCGTATTTGATGACGCTATGAAAATGGCCCAACGTATTAACGGGCCACAAACGGGCCGACTGTAACCACGGGCTGAATTTGGCCCACAAGTAGAAAATGACAGTAACGGGCCATAAGTAACCGAATGCTGGAAATGAGCCTAGTAATAAATGGGCCCTGAGAAGGCCGAAAGATAGCATGGGCTGCAAACGGCCCAATGGATTAATGGGCCGTTAATGGGTATAAAGTGATACACTGTTCATTACGAGCCAGTTTCACCACGGGCCGTTAATGGGCCAAGAGTTACAAAGGGCCTCATATGGGCCGAAAGACATCATGGGCCATACATGGGCCGGAACTTAAAACGGGCTGGAATCATATTGGACGACCCAGATGACGCTACTGGGCCTAATTCGGATAGGTCGTAACGGGCCCTGGGTTAGCGGGCTGTAAATGTGCTATATGCGAACAAGCCGTTAACAGGCTTTCCGTGGGCCGGGACGCCACCTTTTGACAAAGTCAAACGGGCTGGCCTTTTCACAGGAATGGGCCTCTGTTGGGCCGTGCCACGTGTCGATGTATCATAGGCGCCTTCGGTCCAATGAGTGGATGACATCTGTCCCAACGGTGAGCCGACACGTGTTTCCTCCAGCCAATGATGATTTTACACGTGGAAAATCCCCATTGGTCGGGGCTGTTAACGGGTTATCGGATCCAAAACCAGACCCGATAGCTTAACGGCGTTCCATTACGGTGGATGCCACGTGTCGGTCACCCTTGACGAAAGCACTTCTATGACGCGCGATTTATCGTCATGGAAGTGGACACTTCCGTGATGATAATTTTGGTAATGTCATGGAACACTTCTACGAAAGCACAGGTATGACTATCTTGATTCTATCATAAAATCGTCATGGATGTACATGCATGACAGAAAACGTGACCTACTGTGACAAACACATATCATCACGAAAGTGTATTTTTTTTGTAGTGTTGATCCCGGGCCGTTAGTGGGCCTAATGTCACGTTGGACCATATATGGCCCATGGGCAGCACATGCCATTACCAGGCCGAAAGACACACCGGGCTAAAATGGGCCCATGTCTACATCGGGCCTCTAACAAGCCAAAATCTCACTGGGCCATAATTGGGCCCAAAGACGTGGTAAACAATTAACGGGCCAGATCTGGTGGTGGGCCGTAAATGGGCCATGTTTAAGCAGGCTATTAGTGGGCCAGCTCACTAGTACCTGAGTAAATCGTACGTTGGGCTCTGCCACGTGTCGACGTATCATAGGCACGTTTCCTCCATTGGATGGACGACATCTAGCCCATCACACAGCCGACACGTGTTTCCTCCGGCCAATGAGAATTTTACATGTGGAAAATCACCATTGGTCATTGCTATTAACAGGTTCCAAAATCGGATCCGATAGCTTAACGCCGACCAATTATGGTGGATGCCACATGTTGGTTACCCTTGACTAAAGCACTTTCATGACGCGTCATTTATCGTCATGGAAGTGGACACTTCCGTGATGGTAATTTCAGTATTGTCATGGAACACTTCTACGACAGCACAGGTGATATGTCTCCATCGTATCTACTTTTCCAAACTCTTTTGCCTTTGTTTTGGACTCTAATTTGCATGATTTGAATGGAACTAACCCGGACTGACGCTGTTTTCAGCAGAATTGCCATGGTGTTATTTTTATGCAGAAATAAAAGTTCTCGGAATGACTTGAAAATCCACGGAGAATATTTTTGGAATAAATAAAAAATATTTGCGAAAGAATCAACCAGAGGGGACCCACCACCTGTCCACAAGGGTGGGGGCGCGCCCTACCCCCGTGTGAGCGCCCCCTGGCTTTTGGGCCCCACGAAGCTCCACCGACCTCAACTCCAACTCCATATATTCACGTTCGGGGAGAAAAAAATCAGAGAGAAGGATTCATCATGTTTTATGATACAGAGCCGCCGGCACCTCCTGTTCTTCCTCGGGAGGGCAGATCTGGAGTCCGTTTTGGGCTCTGGAGAGGGGAAATCGTCGCCATCATCATCATCAACCATCTTCCATCACCAATTTCATGATGCTCACCGCCGTGCATGAGTAATCCCATTGTAGGCTTGCTGGACCATGATGGGTTAGATGAGATTTACCATGTAATCGAGTTAGTTTTGTTAGGGTTTGCTCCCTAGTATCCACTATGTTCTAAGATTGATGTTGCTATGACTTTGCTATGCTTAATGCTTGTCACTAGGGCCTGAGTGCCATGATTTCAGATCTGAACCTATTATGTTTTCATGAATATATTTGTGTTCTTGATCCTATCTTGCAAGTTATAGTCACCTACTACGTGTTATGATCCGGCAACCCCGGAGTGACAATAGTCGGGACACTTCCCGGTGATGACCGTAGTTTGAGGAGTTCATGTATTCACTAAGTGCTAATGCTTTGGTCCGGTTCTCTATTAAAAGGAGGCCTTAATATCCCTTAGTTTCCAATAGGACCGCGTTGCCACGGGAGGGTAGGACAAAATATGTCATGCAAGTTCTTTTCCATAAGCACGTATGGCTATATTCGAAATACGTGCCTACAGTATATTGATGAATTGGAGCTAGTTCTGTGTCACTCTATGTTATAACTGTTGCATGATGAATGCCATCTGACATAATTATCCATCATTGATCCATTTCCTATGAGTTCTTTTCATACTGATCTTTGCTAAGTTACTTTTCCGTTGCTACTGTTACGATTGCTACAAAACTGCTACTGTTACTTTTGCCACTGTTACCGTTACTTCCATACTACTTTGCTACTAAATACTTTGCTGCAGATATTAAGTCTTTCGGGTGTGGTTGAATTGACAACTCAGTTGCTAATAATTGAGAATATTCTTTGGCTCCCCTTCTGTCGAATCAATAAATTTGGGTTGAATACTCTACCCTCGAAAATTGTTGCGATCCCCTATACTTGTGGGTTATGAAGACCTTTTTATGGCGCCATTGTCGGGGAGCATAGCTCTATTCTTTGAGTCACTTGCGATTTATATCTGCTGATCACTATGAAGAATTTGAAAGATACTAGAACCAAGATCTATCCCTCAACTACGAGGGGAGGTAAGGAACTACCATCTAGCTCTGCACTTGATTCGCCTTCGGTTTTGAGTAAATTTGCGACACCTACACCTGCTATTGATTCCGATATTTCGCATGTTATTGATGATGCCACTTCTACTATGCATGATGCTTATGATAAAACTACTTCTCTTCTTGATAATAGTGTGCCACTAGGTGAATTTCTTGATGAACAACTTGCTAGGGTTAGAGAGAATGAAATTACTGAAATTGATGATATTATTGAAACTAAAGATTATGATTATCCCCCTAGATATGAATTGCCTATTGTACCTGAGGGTTATATTATGGATGAAGAAACTGCTAGAGACATTTTTGCTTGTAATGATAGAGATGATCTTAAGAAATTGTTAGCTAAGCTAAAAGAAAAGTCTTTGAATGCTAGAATGCAATATGATCCTAAGTTTGCTACTTCACCTATCTTTGTTACTAATAAGGACTATGAATTCTCTGTCGATCCTGAGTTAATTACTTTGGGTTATGAATCTAACACTGTTGTGGCACATCTTACTAAATTGAATGATATAGCCACCCTATTTGCTCATGAGGAAAAAATACGCTATTATTATATTCTTAAGTTGTTTCCTTTCTCATTAAAGGGTGATGCTAAGTTATGGTTTAATTCTTTTGCTCCTAGTTGTGTGCGTAGTCCCCAGGATATGATTTACTACTTCTCTAAAAAATATTTCCCTGCTCATACGAAACAAGCTGCTTTAAAGGAAATATTTAACTTTGTGCAAATTGAAGGAGAGAGTCTCCCACAAGCTTGGGGGAGGCTTCTCCAATTACTTAATGCTTTGCCTGATCATCCTCTCAAGAAAAATTAAATACTTGATATCTTTTATAATGGACTAACTGATGCTTCTAGGGATCACCTAGATAGTTGTGTTGGTTGTATTTTCAGGGAACGACCTGTTGTGCAAGCTGAATTGCTATTGAATAATATATTGAGTAATGATAATGATTGGACACACTTCCAACCAACTCCTAAGCCAACTCCGAAAAAAAGGGGTATTCTATTTCTCAGTCCTGGAGATATGAAAGAGGAAAAGAAATCTATGAAAGAAAAAGGTATTAAAGCTGAAGATGATAAGACTCTACCGCCTATTAAAGAAATACATGGTCTTGATAACCCGACACAGGTAGTAGAGGTAAATTCTCTCTACATATTTGATGAAGGTGATATTCCTCATAATAAGTTTGCTAGTCAATGTTTGGATGATTTTGATAATTTTATTGTTAAACAGGAAAACTTCAATGCTTATGTTAGTAGACAATTGAAACGTAATGCTCACATGCTTGATTGCTTTGGTGATTATATGAGTAAAACTGTTAATGATCTTAAGCTTATTAGTAAGCATGCTTCCATGGTTAGAACTCAAGTAGAACAAGTACTTAAGGCACAGGATGATTTGCTTAATGAGTTGAATAGTAAGAACAATGATAATTTTGTTAGGGTTATGACTAGAGGTGGTAAAATGACACAGGAACCTCTGTATCCTAAGGGCCATCCTAAGAGAGTTGAGCAAGATTCTCAGATAATTAATACTGATGCACCTAGTCCTAGTAATAAAAAGAAGAAGAAAACTGATAGGACTTTGCATGCTTCTAGTGAACCTGTTATAGATACACCTGAGAATCCAAATGATATTTCTATTTCTGATGCTGAGACACAATCTGGTGATGAACATGAACCTAGTGATAATGTTAATGATGATGTTCATGTTGATGCTCAACCTAGTAATGATAATGATGTGGAGATAGAAACTGTTGTTGATCTTGATAACCCACAATCAAAGAATCAACGTTATGATAAAAGATACTTCGTTGCTAGGAAGCATGGTAAAGAAAGAGAACCATGGGTTCATAAACCCATGCCCTTTCCTCCTAAACCATCCAAGAAAAAGGATGATGAGGATTTTGAACGCTTTGCTGAAATGATTAGACCTATCTTTTTGTGTATGCCTTTGACTGATATGCTTAAAATGCATCCTTATGCTAAGTATATGGAAGATATTGTTCCAAATAAAAGAAAGATACCGAAAGCTGAAACTTCCACCATGCTTGCTAATTATACTTTTAAGGGTGGAATACCAAAGAAACTTGGAGATCCAGGAGTACCAACTATACCATGCTCCATTAAAAGAAACTATGTTAAAACTGCTTTATGTGATCTTGGAGTCGGTGTTAGTGTTATGCCATTCTCTTTATATCGTAGACTTGAATTGAATAAGTTGACACCTACTGGAATTTCTTTGCAAAGGTTGATAAATCAGCTGCTATACCCGTCGGTATTTGTGAGGATGTGCCAGTTGTGGTTGCAAACGTTGCTATCTTAACGGACTTTGTTATTATCGATATTCCAGAAGACGACAGTATGTCGATTGTCCTTGGTAGACCCTTTTTGAATACTACATGGGCTATTATTGATTGCAACAAAGGCAATGTCACTTTTCATATTAATGGTAATAAGCTTATGATACACTTTCCGAAGAAACAACCTCAAGTTCATAGTATCGAATATATTGGAAAAATTCCAACTATTACTATTGGAGGTTTTGAATTCCCTCTTCCTACTGTCAAAAAGGAATATGATATTCTTATTGTTGGGGACATGCATATCCCCATTGAGGTAACCTAGTGTTATTCGAAAATTCTCCGGTTTCATGTCATTCGGAAGAAGTTTGTTAATGAATTCCTTTTGATGAGCATGAGAACGATGAATTTAGAATGCACAACTTTCTATACCCACTTTTTACTTTCTGTTATTTAGATTAAATAAAGCAAAAATTAGTATTTTCTGTCTGTTTTCTGAATTATCCATGCAATAAAAAAAGTCCCAAAAATAAAGTTCTCCAAATGCCCTGAAAATTTAGTATGAATTTTTATAGAATATTTGGGAATTTCTGGCACTAAGAACACACCAGGGGGCTTCACTAGTGGGCCACAAGCGTGGAGGGCGCACCCTACCCCCCTGGGCCCGCCTTGTCGTGGGAACGATTCCGACAATAATAAGGGATAGGGTAAAGGAGCATGATCTATCGAGATGCAAATGGGTGACACGATGGTTTTAGCGAGTTCGGGCCTCTCACGGTGGAGATAACAACCCTACGTCTCGTGCTCCGGAGAGGCTTTGTTTTATCTGAGTATGTATCCGGAGATTACAATGCGTGTGAGAGAGAGAGGAGTGGATCCCCATGCATGCGCTAAGTCCTGAGACTAGTGACGAGAGACAGAGCTAGGAGGAGAAGAATGAGGGCCTGCCAAGTCTAGTGGTGGGGGTGGCTTATATAGAGTGCGCCACCCCCTCACCTCTTATGTTACAAACTAGGGTCGTTAATGCCATAACTCAGCCTGCTACTAAGATGATGCTTCGAGTGCCTTGCCAACTGTTGGTCTATGTATATCCGAATGAGATCAGGTGCTCCGAGTGGAATGAGTTCGTCGAGTGGAGTGTTATGCTCCGAGTGACTTGATGGTCATCCGAGTGGATGGTTTGTCGATTGTCCGAGTGACGCTCTGGGCCCATATGATATGTGGACCCCATGTTTTAGGATCTTTGACCCTTCGTGGGCCTACCTGTTATGTATGTCTCCAACATTAGCCCCCAAATCGGTTGTGATTTTGTAGAACGAGTTTGTGAAAGACACAATTTGGCCCGAGGTGATTACAGAAATAATCGGTACCCATCATCACACTTTCAGACAGCCAAGGTTTGAACAAAATCTCAATGGATTCTAGCACTGTGCTTCCCGACTAATCTGGGATAAGTGCCCCCGAGGAGCAACTTGGTGCGGTTCGTTCATCTCTCGGAAGAGGTTAACTCGTGATCAGAGTATGGGTGTATCATTAAATCCGATCAACAAGATTGACGCATGGTCTCTTCTCTCGGAGAGATGCCATTCTTATCCCGGGGGAACGTCAATACGAGTCGGTTCTAGATCCAAACTTGTGAGTTTCATGCTTTGAGTCCTAGAAGAAGGCTCAAAACAGGTCCACAGAGGAGCGTTAAACTCAGCTTATAGAAAAAAAAATTGGTAGTTCGACGGGAGTCTTTAGAACTTGTTTGTTTGTTGTTCATCACTCGGACTGGTCAGGCCGTACCGAGTGGAGATTACTCTAGTGGGGGGCACGCTGAGTGCACCCACTAGGTGTAGTCCTCGAGACCGCCGTCGACTGCGGGCAGTCGGCGGGGGTCTGAGAGAACTAAAAATCTTCTTAGCTGGTACTGATCCAACTTGTTCTTCTCCGACTCCGAGGTCGAGTGATCTGGAGCTGGTCTTGCATCGAGCAACATGTTTCTTTCTGAGTTCTCTTCCAGTGGGGGCACACTGAGTGCACCCACTGGGTGTAGTCCCCGAGCCTCTATCGGACTAGATGAGTCTGGTAGAGGGTTTAAGTCTCCTGGTAAACCTCCATGCAGTCGACACGGTAAATATCTTTGTTTGAAATTGAGTCAATCGGATGGATCTTCAAGCACTTGGCATGGTAAATAAGCTCAGCCTAGAGCTGAGTCAGTTGGACTGATCTTCGTGCGCTTGGCACTATAAATAAATTCAACCTGGAACTGGATCAATCAAGCGAATCTTCGTGCACTCGGCACGATGAATGAATTCGGCCTTGAAACTGCCGACTGTAGAAAACACTGGACACTCCAGGGAGTAAACGTTCCAGTAGTACTTCTTACGTTGACCGTTAGCTTTTGCAAGAAAGGGTTATTTGTAAGATTACACGTACTTCCCGACTGATCGGGGTATGTTAACTGCAAGGAAAAACTTGGTGGCACTCGTATGTCTCCCGAAGAAGATAGACTAGTGGTCCGATGTGGACGTGCCATGAAACCCGAGTGGAGAGGCTAGTGTGTGGGCTGAGTGGCGACGCGTGGGGCGGTCGAGTGGTGAAGACGTGCACAACCGAGTGGCGACATGCGGGGCGGCCGAGTGGTGAAGATGTGCACAACCGAGTGACGACGCGCGGGGCGGCCGAGTGGTGAAGACGTGCACAACAGAGTGACGACGCGCGGGGCGGCCGAGTGGTGAAGACGGGCGCAACCGAGTGACGACGCGCGGGGCGGCTGAGGGGTGAGGATGTGGCGATGCGCGGGGCGGTCAAAGTGAAGGCATGTCACATGGAGTGGCGATGCGCAGAGTGGTCAAGTAGTGAGGACGTGACTAACCGAGTGGCAATGCACAGGGCGGCCGAAGTGAGGGCGTGTCCCCCCGAGTGGCGACGCGCGGGGCGGCCGAGTGGCAAGGAGGTGACCAACCAATGTTGACGTGTGGGGCGACCGAGTGGCGACGCACGGGGCGGTCGAGTGGTGATGACGTGTCCAGCTGAGTGGCGACGCGCGGGGCAGCCGAGTGATGGCGCAGAGCGGCTAAGGCGAAGGCGTGTGCCACCGAACGACGAAAATGGTCCTCGAGGAGTTAGTCGGATGCTTTCGAAGCTGATGCAGTGACGAGGTCGGTGTAACGTGGTTGCGGTGCAAGAAGACCGGTGTGCCAACTGATTCTGTGTAGGAATGAAGATGGCGCGCAGAGCATCTGAGTGATCATGCAACTTAACGAGGTGGCGGGTCCGAGAGCACTCGTTGAAGTGAAGGATCTGACTGGTGTCGAAGTACTCAACCACTCAGGAGAGTGTGATTCTGAATGAGCTGCAGCCCCCGAGTGCGGCGTAGCCCCCGAGCATACTATAGGCTTCGACTGCGGTCCTACCGGAACACGATTAATATAGTTTTGGATGGATAAATTGTAATTCATCAAGGCGGACTCAGGTAAAGGTGAGGAGGAGCTTCCGAGTGATGCTCAAAAGAGGCAAACTCGCAAAGGAGTGAAGTGTGCAGTTTGATTACAAAAATGACTTATCTGCCTCATGCTTGACGAGGTCTATATCATTGATACGATGAAGAGGATTCCACAGAGGGGTCGGCCGGATGTGTTTGAAGTCAAGAGAGCGACAAGGTCGATGTTGTGGTGCACTAAGACCGGTATGGTGACCGAGTCTGAGTAGCGATGAAGTTGGCGCATAGGGCCGTCGAGTGGTCGTGTAACTTGTGCATGAAAAATAGCACAAGCCACCGTAATAATTTCTCGAGGAAATTTGATGTGTGCTGAAATGATTTGTGAAAGTGACACCCATAGACACTTGCTGGGTGTGCAAGGGGCTTGCTGGTTCAGAACCAACAAGAGTCTAGAAGAGCAAAGGAATTGATCGAACTTAACGAAGTGACTGATCCAACCAGACATGTTGGAGTGCTAGCTCAAATAAAACGGAAGTGTAGTGTTCTGACTGAGTTGCAATCCCCGAGGACTGATGCAAACTCGAAATGAAGAACACATGGTGTTCGTGAATGACGTATGCGTTAAAATGGAATTTGGACTCATGAGTCAAATAACCAGTACTAAGCAAGTATGTGAAAATAAGCAACCGAGCGTAGAGGCATAGTCGCTGGCGTGGCCTCCGAGTGAACATGATTTGTGAATTACGGGATACTCAGGAACGCGGAAATAACATAATGTAGTGTATGTAGAATGACTTAGCGGTCTGAAGGCGCACGAGTGGCCGAGTGGTGAAGATGTGTTCAACCAATGGCGAGACACGCGGGGCGGCCGAGTGGTGATGAGGTGACCAACCAAGTGACGATGCGCGGGGCGGCCGAGTGGTGTTGAGGTGACTAACCAAGTGGCGACGCGCGGGGCGGCCGAGTGGTGATGAGGTGACCAACCAAGAGACGACGCGCGGGGCGGCCGAGTGATGATGAGGTGACCAACCGAGAGGCGACGCCCGGGGCGGCCGAGTGGTGATGAGGTGACCAACCAAGTGGCGACGCGCGGGGCGGCCGAGTGGTGATGAATTGACCAACCAAGAGGCAACGCGGGGGGCGGCCGAGTGGTGATGAGGTGACCAACCGAGAGGCGGCGCGTGGGGCGGTCGAGTGGTGATGAGGTGAACAACCAAGTGGCGACGTGCGGGGCGGCCGAGTGGTGATGAGGTGACCAACCGAGAGGCGACGCGCAGGGCGGCCGAGTGGTGATGAGGTGACCAACTGAGTGGTGACGCGCGGGGCGGCCGAGTGGTGATGAGGTTGTTTGCACACGAACACGTCGTCGTGTACCCTCGACGCCGGGGGTCATACACCACAGCTCACGTCGAAGGAGACCCGTCCGGAAGCGCGGTACGCAAGCAATCCAGCAGGCACTTTTGAGGACCCGAAACCCCACACGCCCAGGAGGGACCCCATCAGGGCGCGCGGCGGCTATGGGATGTCGACCTGATCGCCCCTAGGGCCTCCAGGTTCGCCGCCCTAGAACAAGAAGAACAGACGAAGAACAAGGAAGAAGAAGAACTAGGCTTAAGGAGAAAAGATAAAAGATAAAAAATGGTAGATTGATTTTTCGATTGTGTTGTTCAATCGGCCGTCACCCCTTAGGTATATAAAAGTGCCCGTGCATTGCAACGGGCGAACAACAAAAACTCACAAAAATTATAATGGCCACCATAAAACAATTCAAGTTAATCAGATTGCCCCAACTAATGTAAATCCTACAAATCAAATCAATACTTAAGAATAACTTATGCAAGAAAGAGGAACCTGAGCTTAGAAAAAAGAGGAACTTGCACACCATCCTGCCTGATGCTCCTTCTGGCGCTGCTAGTGGCCACCGCTGTGTCTCCTTGTCCTCGTGGGCAGACGTGGGGAAGGAGCAGATCCTGAGATCAAGGAGGCCGTGGACGGGAGCAGCCGCTCAAGAAAAAGAACCATCCAAAAACATTTAATTTTAGTATAAAGGATACTACAATTTTCAGAATGTTGGTAGAGGCTAGAGCTACCATCCCGACATTCTATTTGTACATATACTAATATCAACACTTTCTGTGAAGCAATATAACTTATGTAGCATCGCCCAAAAAATTAGTGCAGCAAAAGGGCATGGAGTAAAAAAACATTGTCCAAAATAATCTACTGGAAAAATAAATCAAAAGGACAATGTTTGTGTACACACATGGGGATCAATGTTTTATTTAAATGTTCTATGAAGAGGTTGTGGCTCATGCCTCATGACATTTACAAGAGGAAAATTCAGATCATCTATATGATAGAGGCAAAGGTGTCCCGTCTTTCGATGAGATGATGGATATCGCTTTGATGGAAGTCGACTTTGACGATCCGACTACGAACGTGCGAGGACGTCGCGCCTTAGCAATCGCTAAACCAACTCCGAGAGGTTATTGACCACGCCGGAGCATGATCAACCTGACCACGAGGGTCTGTTTCCTGCAAGCAAACGAAGAACAAGCAAGAAACTGAGATTGCAATCTGGATATTGCGAATATAAGATGAAAGCTTTATTGATCAAGGTGGGGTTCTGTGACGCCTTTGTCTGGTCGTTGAACACAAACGAAGTACGCGAAGTTGCAGCTATGGCGAACTTTTAATCTAAACAAAACCCAAAGTCTAAACGGTGCCCTAAGGGCTGTATATATGGAGGAAGAGGGGGGAATTTCGTGGCCCTTGAAGAAGGGGTCCGAAACCAACCCTATCTCTTGTTTCCCCACACATACGGACTCTAAAAACAGCCTATACTTATGTATTTCGAAATTACATGGGCCAGGCCCAATAATAAGGTGATGCAGCACCTAGAATAGCCTCTAGACGATTATGAAGTGGCATCTTATATATTTCGTCCAAGGCTTCATTCACTCCTTATGGTGGCTTCAAAGTCCTGAAATCATCACTGGTAACTCTGTTCTTGTTCCCCTTGCGCATGCCATCAACTCCATGCTTGTTCTTGCTCCAATGTTCATCCTTCTCCAATCCAGGCCCTTCATTTGTAAGCAAAACAAAAGTATCCAATTTAGGCAGCATCATATTCTCATGAACATTAGAATCATTACCAAGAAACGAAAGTACCTGGTAATTTAATTGGCGTGCGCGAGCTCTAGTAATTGGTCCATTTTATGTAACAGTAGGGGTTGTGGGTGTAACAATGGTATTGATGTCCTCATCATCCTCCCCTTCTTGAAATGAAGTCGTCCTCAACGGAAGCTCATCTTCCTCACCCAAATAAGGCTTCAAATCTGCAATGTTAAAAGTGGGACTAACCCCAAAATCTGCAGGTAGCTCAAGTTTATATGCATTATCATTTATTTTCTCTAACACCTTAAAAGGACCATCAGCACGTGGCATTAGCTTTGATTTGCGCAAATTAGGAAATCTATCCTTACGCAAATGTAACCAAACAAGATCTCCAGGTGCAAACACAACATGTTTTCTACCCTTATCTCCAGCAAGTTTATATTTAGCATTCATACGCTCAATGTTGTCCTTAGTTAACTCATGCATTTTTAAAATCAATTCAACATGTTCTTTAGCATCAAAATTAACCTTCTCCGAAGATGGAAGAGGCAACAAATCAATTGGTGCACGAGGTAGGAAACCATACACAATTTCAAAAGGGCACATCTTAGTAGTAGAATGCAATGAACGATTATAAGCAAATTCAATATGAGGCAAGCATTCTTCCCACATTTTCTTATTATTCTTCAAAACAGCCCTAAGCATAGTAGACAATGTTCTATTGACTACTTCAGTTTGTCCATCAGTTTGGGGGTGACAAGTAGTACTAAAAAGCAGTTTAGTCCCCAACTTAGCCCATAAACATCTCCAAAAGTGGCTAAGAAATTTAGTATCACGATCTGAAACAATAGTATTTGGCACACCATGCAAGCGAATAATTTCACGAAAGAACAAATCAGCAACATTAACAGCATCATCACTTTTATGACATGGTATAAAGTGTGCCATTTTCGAGAATCTATCCACGACAACAAATATGCTATCCCTCCCCTTCTTTGTTCGAGGTAAACCTAAAACAAAGTCCATAGATATATCCTCCCAAGGAACACTAGGTACAGGCAAAGGCATATATAAACCATGAGGATTGAGTCGTGACTTAGCTTTTTGACATGTAGTGCAGCGAGCAACAAAACGCTCAACATCCCGTCTCATCTTTGGCCAAAAGAAATGTGTAGCAAGTACGTCCTCCATCTTCTTCACGCCAAAGTGTCCCATTAATCCTCCTCCATGCGCCTCCTGCAACAACAAAAGACGAAGAGAGCTAGCTGGAATGCATAGCTTGTTAGCACGGAACACAAATCCATCATTAACGACAAACTTGTTCCAGGTTCTTCCTTCTTTACAATTCTGCAATACATCTTTAAAATCAGCATCATGCACATATTGATCTTTGATGGTCTCCAAACCAAATATTTTGAAGTCAAGTTGTGAAAGCATAGTATAGCGACGAGACAATGCATCAGCAATAACATTTTCTTTACCCTTCTTGTGTTTAATGACATAAGGGAAAGTTTCAATGAATTCAACCCATTTAGCATGTCTACGATTCAGTTTAGCTTGACTTTTAATATGTTTCAAAGATTCATGATCAGAATGGATAACAAATTCGTTGGGCCATAAATAATGTTGCCATATTTCTAAAGTCCGAACAAGAGCATATAGTTCTTTATCATAAGTAGAATAATTCAGACTAGGCCCACTCAATTTTTCAGAAAAGTATGCAACAGGTTTGCCATCTTGTAATAACACACCTCCTAATCCAATTCCACTAGCATCACATTCAAGCTCAAAAGTCTTATTAAAATCAGGAAGTTGGAGTAAAGGAGCATGTGTCAACTTATCTTTCAATACCGTGAAGGCTTCTTCCTGTGCGGTACCCCAAACAAAAGGCACATCCTTCTTTGTAAGCTCGTTGAGAGGTGCAGCAATGGTGCTAAAATCTCTCACAAAACGCCTATAGAAACCAGCGAGTCCAAGAAAACTCCGCACTTGTGTGACCGTTTTGGGCTGCGGCCAACTCTCAATAGCTTCAATCTTGGCTTTATCAACTTCAATTCCCTGTGGAGTAACAACATAGCCAAGAAAAGATACTCGGTCGGTGCAAAAGGTGCACTTCCCAAGGTTACCAAACAAACGTGCATCACGTAGAGCAATAAAAACAGCACGTAAATGTTCCAAATGTTCTTCCAAAGATTTGCTATAAATCAGTATATCATCAAAATAGACTACCACAAATCGTCCAATGAAAGCACGTAAAACTTCGTTCATTAGTCTCATGAAAGTACTAGGTGCATTAGTTAACCCAAAAGGCATGACTAACCACTCATATAAACCAAACTTAGTTTTAAATGCAGTTTTCCATTCATCTCCCAATTTCATACGAATTTGATGGTATCCACTACGCAAATCAACTTTGGAGAACATTGTAGAGCCACTCAATTCATCAAGCATATCATCTAGCCTAGGAATAGGATGACGATAACGAATAGTAATATTATTAATGCCTCTACAATCAACACACATACGCGACGTACCATCCTTTTTAGGCACTAGTATAATAGGAACAGCACAAGGACTAAGAGATTCGCGTATATAACCTTTGTAGAGCAGCTCCTGTACTTGACGCATAATCTCCTTCGTCTCCTCTGGATTGGTACGGTATGGTGCACGGTTGGGTAGCGATGCATCGGGAATTAAGTCAATTTGATGCTCAACCTCGAATAGGTGGTAATCCCGGTGGCACGTCTTGTGGGAAGACGTCAGCGAACTCCTGCAAAATGTTAGTGACAACAGGGGGCAAAGAGGAAGGCACGTCCTCGAATGAAAATAATGCCTCTTTGCACACAAAAGCATAGCAAACAGATTTGCTGAAATCTAGCTCATCAATATCAGATTTTGTGGCAAGTAAACATGCACTTTTCAATTTAATTTCAGAAACAACACTAGATGGTTTATTATTAGGTTTCATTTGTTGCTCAAATTATTTTGCCACAATCTGATTTTCACTCTTATTTTTATCCTGTTTTGCTTTATTAGCTCTATTAATGTCATCTTTCAAAATGGAATCAGGAGTCATAGGAAGCAAAGTAATATTTTTATCCTTATGAACAAGAGTATACTGATTGTTTCTACCATGGTGTACAGAATTTTTATCAAATTGCCATGGTCTACCAAGTAATAAGGAACATGCTTGCATGGGTACCACATCACAATCAACATAATCAGCATATGTAGAGATACTAAAATGCACACGAACAGTACGTGTTACCTTAACCTTGCCGCTGTTGTTGAACCATTGGATGTAGTAAGGATGTGGATGTGGTCTTGTGGTGAGAGATAGCTTCTCCACCATCTCCATGCTAGCCAAGTTGTTACAGCTCCCTCCATCTATGATGACGCGAACAGAACGTTCCTTCACAACTCCCTTTGTATGGAACAAATTATGTCTCTGATTTTGCTCTGCTTGTGTGACCTGCACACTCAAAACACGTTGAGCAACTAAACATTCATACCTGTCAGCGTCTTCAGGAGCCATGTATTGCGTCTCATTTTCAGAATCATCTTCACCATGTTCTTCACGTGTAATAAGAGCCAAAGTCTCCTCATCATAGTCACTAGCGGACTCATACCCACCATCCTCAGTAGCAATCATTACACGCTGAGATTTGCATTCTCTCGCATAATGTCCTCTTCCCTTACAACGACGACAAATAATATCACTTGTGTGCCCTGTCGATGCCATGGAAGACGAAGAGCTCTGTGCAGGCCCGGCAGGTGCAATCTTGGCAGATAGTGGTGGTTGTGCCTGCTTTCTTGTATCACGGCTGGAGGTGGAACCTGATGGAGGTGCTGGTGCAGTGGAAGTAGAAGATGCACGCGGTGTCCATGATGAAGGTCGACCTGCAGAAAAGTTAGTTCGCGCCAATGGCTGTCGATCCTGCACTTCACGTTCAGCTTTACAAGCAAGATGGAATAAACGAGTGATATTATTATAATCCTTATACTCTAGAATGGTCTGAATCTCTTTATTTAATCCACCCATAAAACGTGCAAGCATAGCTTCATTCTCCTCAACAATACCACATCGAATCATGCCAGTTTGTAATTCCTGATAATATTCTTCTACAGAATTTTTCCCTTGTCTTAAGCGCTGCAATTTTTGAAGTAATTCACGTTGATAATATGGTGGAACCCAACGAGTACGCATAGCAGTTTTCAAAGCAGCCGAAGTAGCTGGAACAGGATATAATCTACAATGTTCAGACCACCAAACACATGCAAAGCTAGTGAAAGCACAAACAGCAGCAGGAACACGTCTCTCCTCAGGATATTGTAAACATGTAAATCGTTGTTCAGTTTCTAACTCCCAAGTAAGATATATATCAGGAACATATCTACCCTCAAATGGTGGAATATTCAATTTCAGTTTAGGGAGATGGTCATGATCTCGTACCTGAGGTGGTGGTGCCGGCCTACCGTTGCGAATATATACCTGAGGTCGACCTGCTGGTGGTGGTGCTGGTGGCTGCACGTAGTTCTGATTTTGATCAACCTCAGCCTCATAATCGCCCGCATAATCGTCATCCTCCTCAGCCACCGCAGTAGCAGGAGCCAAAGAAGCATCAACAGTAGGTGCAGCGGCACCCGAATTTTGACCAGTCTCAATTGGAACGCGCTGTGCTCGTCCCACTTGATTTGGAAGGCGGCGTTGGAGATGTGGTTGTTGTTGTTGTAGAGGTGCGATATGTGCAGCCGGTGGTGGTTGGGGAAGACGCTTGAGTAATTCAGTAAACTTGTTATCCAGCTTTGTCTCGAACGACTTCTCCAAGGCATCTATCTTCTCCATAGCCTCTTCAAATCTGTTTAGCACATCTCCCACCTGGCCACTCATCATTTGCTGAAATTTATCATGCAACTCCTTGTTCGTCATGTTCTCCCAATCAGTCTCATCGGCTTGTGATCCTGCCATAGTTAGCAGCAATAGAAACACAAAAGAATATGATCCTGCAGACTACTAGGAAGTGGTGGTGATGGTGGTGTCACAAAACCTTCAAGCGAATCTCAAATTCTTACCAGTTCTTACCCAGCAGTAGGTGGTGATCGGCAACCGTTGTAGTCAAAACTCTCAAAGCTTGGATAGAGCGATTACCAGGGAGAGTCAAACGCACGATGTAGATGTATGTGGAGCTGGGAAGGCTTATAATATGGTAGCAAAAATGGTCAGCGATAATCAATTCAGAGATGCAAAGATGAATAAACGCTCAACGACGGTACTGTGCTGGTCCTAGGCTAGACCGTGCTAGAGACGCGAGCCTAGAACACTAACAAAATCACGGCGCTGCATGTAAACAAGGGAAAAGCACACTCTGGAATTGTTTTTTTTTGCTCTCTTTTTTTCGCGCTCTTTTTTTTGCGCTCCTCTTTTTCTTTTCTTTTTTGCGAAAAATCACTATAATGGCGAGTGTCTCAAAACTCTTCCCGGGTCAAACTGACAAGATGGGCACAAATTTTTTTTGACTATTTTTTCGGAAATCAGGGCAGCGACGACGAAAAAGTGCGACAAAAAATCACTATGATGGCGAGTGTCTCAAAACACTCCCCGGGACCTAAAAATAGGATAGGGAAAAAATATTTTTGGTTGCCGAAATTTTGGCCTAAAAACTGCCCGGGAGTCTCCAGACTCGTTTTTTTTTCGAGACCTACTCAGGCAAGGAAACATGAAACGGAAATAGATGGATCTCTAAAACAAACCGAATATGAAAAGAACTCGGATTGGTGGTGGATATATGATGGTAGGATATGGTAGCGGTGGTGGTATATGGATAAGGATCGGTGGTGGTATATGGATACGGATTGGTGGTGGTATATGGATACGGATTCAGAGCGGTGGCAGATAAGCAATGGTGGTAGATGGCAAGGCGATGATGATGGTGCGGCGGCGGCGTGACAACTTATGACCAGAACTCGAAACTCTAAAAGACTAGACTCTAAGACCAGCAACTTGACACGACGATGCAACCGCAAATTCAACAAAAACCCTAAAAAGATTATGCAAAGGCTCAGATTGGTTCGGATATGATGAACTAACCCTAATTTTTTTTGTGGCTTTTTCGTGGACTGTAGGTATGAAGAACAGACTCGATCTAAACTACGAAAAACTATAAAATCTCACCGAGCAACCTGAAAATCTGATACCACTTGATAGAGGCAAAGGTGTCCCGTCTTTCGATGAGATGATGGATATCGCTTTGATGGAAGTCGACTTTGACGATCCGACTACGAACGTGCGAGGACGTCGCGCCTTAGCAATCGCTAAACCAACTCCGAGAGATTATTGACCACGCCGGAGCACGATCAACCTGACCACGAGGGTCTATTTCCTGCAAGCAAACGAAGAACAAGCAAGAAACTGAGATTGCAATCTGGATATTGCGAATATAAGATGAAAGCTTTATTGATCAAGGTGGGGTTCTGTGACGCCTTTGTCTGGTCGTTGAACACAAACGAAGTACGCGAAGTTGCAGCTATGGCGAACTTTTAATCTAAACAAAACCCAAAGTCTAAACGGTGCCCTAAGGGCTGTATATATGGATGAAGAGGGAGGAATTTCATGGTCCTTGAAGAAGGGGTCCGAAACCAACCCTATCTTTTGTTTCCCCACACATACGGACTCTAAAAACAGCCTATACTTATGTATTTCGAAATTACATGGGCCAAGCCCAATAATAAGGTGACGCAGCACCTAGAATAGCCTCTGGACGAAATTTATGAAGTGGCATCTTGTATATTTCGTCCAAGACTTCATTCACTCCTTATGGTGGCTTCAAAGTCCTGAAATCATCACTGGTAACTCCGTTCTTGTTCCCCTTGCGCATGCCATCAACTCCATGCTTGTTCTTGCTCCAATGTTCATCCTTCTCCAATCCAGGCCCTTCATTTGTAAGCAAAACAAAAGTATCCAATTTAGGCAGCATCATATTCTCATGAACATTAGAATCATTACCAAGAAACGAAAATACCTGGTAATTTAATTGGCGTGCGCGAGCTCTAGTAATTGGTCCATTATATGTAACAGTAGGGGTTGTGGGTGTAACAATGATATTGATGTCCTCATCACTCTAGGTGCTAGCACTTTGCAGAAGCCTGCAAATCTAGTTTGTCTCCTCCAGTTAGTTCATGGTGTGCCGCCGCCTGCAGAAATAAGTCAAGATCCAGCATATCCTTCAATGCCCGGTAGTGCGCCTAGCTATACAAATTTCACATGTTACATGCCAGCTTCTATACCACATCCGATGAATCAGAGAGGCCGAGTACCTTTCTAATATTTGCATACCACAATTTGGATAAGGTAAAATTTCATTTTGATAACATTTGTGATGCTAGCTCAAGTGTGTATCAACCTCATCATGGATTCCACCACAAGCTTTGAGAACAGAGAAAATTTGTCTTCCAGCAACTTGGCTGACCTTGGTTGCTCCAGACTCCACAGCCAGGCCTGCAATTTTTATTTGGCGGTGTTCACCAGTCCACAAAATAAATGGGTAATGATATGAAGGGGTAAGATGATAGCTAACCATTGTCAAGAATCTAGACTATATCGTTAGGAAGGACCGAGGTGATTCGATGCACGGTCGTGATGACAATTGACCCTGAGAAATGATGTTGTAGTGTGTTCTGGATCAGGTTATCAGTTGCACTGTCCACCGAAGCAGTGGCTTCGTCCAGGACCAGTATCTTGGTGCGCCTAAGAATCGCCCTACCAACACAGAAGCTGGCAATGGCCCTTTCTCCGAACTTAATCTCGTAGCTGACAGTAATCCAAGGCCTGAAATGTCGAATAATATTTTTCAGATAAGTTAAGAAGATCATAGGGCCTCTGTATTCGAGAAATGCACACAACCATATTGTGGAGACATAACAAACTAAAAAACAATTGCGAGCACTTTAAAAGAGCGCCCTCTGTTTCTGTTATTTTTTATTTCACCATGACCACTTTGCGCACACGCAGATGTAATCAACATAACAACATCTGTATTCATCAACCTCTAAGATGGAAATCAGGAGCCATATTTGTGAACTCAGATGTTAATTGTGAACCATCTCTTAAGCTTGTCTGCTGAAGTAAGCCACTGTTTTCATGTTCCAAGAGGTCAAATTTTCATGCTGGTTCTAGTGATATTTTTCAGCCTGAAATTATTTGTTAACATATAGATATAAAATCATACTGATTGTACAGGAGCTAAATATCTCAACCCCTTTTTACCGGAAATGATATGGATATCATACTCGTGTATTCAGTGATGGCCTAGTGTTCCTGTTTACTCTCTGAACTATATGTGCAAGGACAGAGCGAGAGCCATGGGGAAAAACAAAAAAGGATCAATGTAGTGAGTTTGAGTGGTACATGCAACAGTCTGGAACATCAAATTCATTACGCTGATACAACCACAAAGTACAGAACTTGCATATACTAACTTATTAAGCTCTGAAGTGTCATCACAAATGTGTTGAAGCAATCTGTATAAAAAGTTCCTTACCTATGGAGGAGCATGTCTGGTTGTGGTGGTAGTCGGACTTGGGGCCAAAGGAGATGAGGTCACGGCCCTTGTCGAGGACGACATCTACCTCGCCAGCTCCCAACTTGCCACTGTCAAGGCCCACTACAACATCGAGCTCCCAACAACGCTAACTTTTTCCATATGAAAGAAGCAAATAATATTTAACAACAATAAATTCTGTTATCAAATTCAACATCCTTCAGAGCACCAGGGTCTCTAGCTCTCTGCCAATCCGAAGTTCCAAACGGTCCAATGCGAAAACCTCACAAAGTCACCACAAGCTTATTTCCTGATCTTTCAATTCGAAAGAACTCCAAAGAATTTCAGGTATCATCGACCTGAGAATGGAAACAAAGCTTGGAAATGTCACTGCTAATCGATGGCAGAATTAGTTTGAGAAATATATATAAAGAACAGAGGTTCTGGAAATATTTTATAAACTGCCAGCGTCTAGGATTCTGATCTAAAAAATTGAACACATAAGGTTTCTGGTATTTTTTTTCTATTATTAAGGACTTGTAGCCTCCTGACTCCTGTCATGAAGTGGCTTGCTTGGACCTGATGCAGGAACTTAACACATTTGATGTGCTTAACATTAAAGGACTGATGTGCTTGATGGCGATTTGAACTACATGTCTTTATGTTATCCATCATCAGAACCACATATGAAAATTACTAAATTAGTATAAAATCACCCCTTTGATGTGAAAAGCATCTAAACAGATGATTGGCAATAGTACTGCACATAGCTAAATTATTTGGACGGGGTTGATCACTAAAGGGCATGCGACATCGTTGATTCCATCATGTAGGCCTAAATTCGCGTTGTTGGTGTGGTTGGACATTTCATCAAACACCCCGAAGGACATAGTTTAATCAGTACAGAATTTGGCCACCAACGAATTTAGAGAGAAGCACTCAAAGAAGCATGGAGAACGGCACCATACCGCCTCCGCCTTTGCCGCCACCGCCCTCCTCCACCTGTATATCCCTTCCCCTCCACACCTCGTGTCGTTGCGCCGCTGCAGCGGCGGGAGGACGATGTTGCTGCCTATCTGGAGGGACACGACCGGGAGGGAGCTCGAGGGAGTCGCGTCGACAGGGGGGCGCTACCGGCGGCGAGTTGGTTCAGCGCACAGGTGGTTAGTCGTGGCAGCGCGAGATGCAGGGGGAGTTTTCGTCGGCGGCACGCAGGGATTTGACTCGCAGACGGTGTGGGAGTTGAGGCGCCGGAGTTCGAGGGTTGGGGCATTGAGGAGATGGGTCATGCCCTCGAGCTCACCTCCCCGAGATCTTGGTGTTGTCGTCCTCCTCGAGTTCCTGCTGCCCGATCCGGCCTCTGTGGCATGGGTGTACACCTTTGAGCCAAAGGGTGGCTCCGCAGATGCGAAGGCTTACGGCGGCATTTGCGGAGAAGAGGAGCACGGCGGGATCGGCGTGGATGGGCCAGACGGCCGACGTCGGTGGCGGCGCTGTGGTCGATAGGAGGGGATTTGGGGTGGCTGGGCGTTGACGAAGTTGTGGTCCTTTAGCTCGAATCGTTTCCTTTGTCACCAGGGTCGCGGGTTGAATACTCCAAACGACAGGGTGTCTGTTTTTAAAACGAAGCGTTTTCTCAGATTCACTTAAAAAAGACTGCGGGTTTAATAATCAAAAGGGCAGGGACTTTTTTAAAATATTGCCATGACGGTGAACACGACGGACTCAACCCGTGCTTTATTATTATTATTATTATTATATATATATATATATATTATTATTATTATTACTAGCAAACATGCCCGTGCGTTGCAACGGAAGAAAACGCACGCCCCTATACTCAATATCCATGCCTATGGGAATGTGTGTTGAGGAATAACATGAAGGAGAATTTTATTTTCAGCCAACCAATCTTTACAAACCGCTAGTAAACTTATGCGTTTTACAATTTGCTGGTTTGGTTAAAGGCGGTCATCTCTGATTGTGATGAAAAAAATAAACTCAAGCATAGGAATAAAAAGACATACAAAAGATAACAAAATTTAAAGTACCAAAACATAAAATAAAAAATCTGCTGCATTTTTGCATATTTCTGCCTTTTTTGTGAGCATTTTTTCTTTTGTGTTGGCTCCATGTTTGAATATTTCTTCATCCCTTGTGTTTTATTTCGCAACTGGGTTGAATCTTAGTTTTTATTTTATTTTGCCGATAGTTTTCACGACGCTTTTTTAGTTTTTTCTGTTTTTCTTCATTGGTCATCCGTGCATACCGTTCTCTATCCATTTTCCTTCTTTGTTACTTGGTATCAATGACGGGAGATTGTGATCCAAATCGCTTGCCTGCATGAGAGCTTATATTGTATATACACCGTTGTTAATTAAAAAAAGAAACTGAATAGATTTTGCATCATAAATATAACATTGGTGGATGTATTGATAGAGCGTCCAGTTTTTCCTAGAGGCAATTTAGGAAATAGAAAAATGACATTGAAGCAAGAGCAATGGCATACACACATTTTCCTAGTTGTAGATCGGATGTCAATGCATAATGACATCGTAATAATTTGCTGAACTAATTTTAGCGAGACACACTATGAGATTCTAAAAAAATTGGCCGTTCGTTTGCTTTTCGGATGTATGCTGTCTTTTTCTTGGGTACACGGCACATGCAGAGCAGGCAATCACGTTCTTTGCTTCCTTATATTTCTGATATCATCACAAGTCTCTCTCATTTCCTTCCTTAGCCCCCCCTGACGCAACATGAATCACGTCTATTTCTATTTGCTTCCTTATTTCTGAAATCACAAGCCTCTTTCCCTCCTTAGCCCCTCTCTTTCCTTCCTTACTTAGCCCTCTGATAGAACGTGAATCACGTCTGTTTCTCCTTGCTTCCTTATTTCTGAAATCAGCCTATCTTTCCTTCTTTAGCCCCTCTCTCTTTCCTTCCTTAGCCTCTCTTTCTTTCTCTCTTTTCTTATTCCCAAAATGACTTCTTAACTCCCAGGAAAATCATTGACGTATATAAATTGGGTGGATCAGACTTAAGGGGGCGATGTGGTATTATTTGACAGGCGAGTTGGCCTTCGTTTTAACACATAGCATAACCTGGCTCGGTTGGTCGTGGCGTTAACTCCTCAACAGGAAGTTGCCTGTTCGATTATGTACTCCTGCACTTTTTGCCTCGGTCTGACCCCGATTCCGAGACATCGAGGAAGAATTTTTTTAGGCCCAAGAGAAACGGACGCACGAAGGTCTTTGAGACGGACCGACGAAAATTACGGACGGATCTTTATCACATGAATAGTACCATCTCGGATGTAGAAAATAATATAGGTGAAAAAAACTGAAAGCGTAAATTCACGAGAAGAAGCGTATTGTGACGGTGAACCCATGGAGTCAATCTGTGCTTTATTATTAGGGATAGATAGCAAAAGAGCCCGTGCGTTGCATCGGGAGAAAAAAATACCATACACCCCAAATTAGTAGGTAATATTTGTTTGTCATGACTTTAAATATTACACACCAAATTAAAAACTATAAACATTTTCAAAAAATCATTTGAGGTTTATTTATATTTTATAGTAAATATGCCCGTGCGTTGCAACGAGATAAAAAAGTATCCCGCGGAAGGTATAGGCATTTGGCACGTGCACGTTGTAATCGGCTAAGTAAATAAATAAATTTCTAGTTCTTTGTTATTCCAGCATAGCAATTCATTGAGGATATCTGAAGACTCTATTAATATTTGGAATATCAGGTCATCAGAGGACCAGCCCCATCATCATGAGGGCCTTTTGTTTCCAGCCGACGTGCAGTATGTCGTTGTCTTAATTGGCCTGGTTTTTATGTAGCATCGATTCGTGTCTCTTGTGAAGACCATGTCAATCTCTGCCTACATCCCACATCCGTTATCTCACCACTTAGGTGGTAATCATCCAGCAGCCAGTTTCTGGATATGTGCAAGTTTTGCACGTATATAAACTGGTATAGTTATCCCTTAAAAAAACTGTTATGGTTGGATGTAGAGGGCCGAGGTGGGACTATTCATAATTGGACGAACCCTGTTACATACAACACACAAACATGTGCTACGTCAACTGGTCGCTGCTTTATACGCTGAACGGGAGGACCTGAGTTCGACTCCACGTAGCTCCGCTATTTTTGCATCGTTTGCCAGCTGAGATGGGCCGGTGGAAAATAGTGCAGCCCGTCTCGGACGAAAATCTGGATTAATTACGTGCTTAGGAGATTAGTACCACCTCGTTTATATTACAATTTTGTCCATACAAATCGTAAAAGCGTATTATGACATGAGAAGAAAGCGCATTGTGACGGTGAATCCGACAAAGTCAATCCGTGCTTTATTATTATTAGGGAGAGATTACTAGCAAAAGGGCCCGTGCGTTGCAATGGGAGAAAAAAAATCACACGCTGCGAGTCTGATAAACATGGCTAAAGACCCCACAGATCCACGTCATCTGTGTATTCAAATGTGGTCAATCCTTAGGCGAGTTACCATTGAACCGCACCTGCGCAAGGCAATGATTAAAACTTCAAAAAATAATCTTGTTGAGTTGAGGCTGCCTGGTCCATACACCATCCTTCGTAAGGATTGACTACAATCAGGAGTGAGAAAACACCACCAAATACTTCCATGAAATTTCTAAAGGTAACACTGCACTTGTATATATGAAGTGAACCCATGCCACAATAGTAATATCCTCTGCCGACCACTCTACACCTGCCAAATTAAGTTCATCTATGCATCACAGAGAAAAGGAATTTGAATGATGTGGGGATGCCACCTTGGATACAACATGGTCGCGTCTGCTATGTCTGTGTCTCTAAATTGAATATTATTTCTGCAATAAAAATAACTTAAAATACCAGTGTAGCAACTGCAAGAATAAAAAATTCACATTGATACTTGCCATAACCAAACAGATACAACATATTTTTTTTGAAACTATAGTAATTTAATACATCAGTATTCCAATGCCTGCGCTGTGAATACTTCAGTTACTAATACCAAAGCTTTCTAGTTTTGGTTTAGAAAAAAGAGATGTTGAGATCTTTTTCAAATACTCCAAAAATACCACGATACTGGAACTTCGGTTTATGAAACTATTGTATTACATGATGGCGAACGCGTCAAAGAATTTAAAACCGTGGTTTAAAAAACTGAGCAGGCAAACATGGCCTAAAGCATTGTCAAAACACACTCTAGCAGACCATCAAAAGACCAGGAAAAGAATCTACACTTCATCCAATGGAAAGAAGAAAAATAAACTAATGAAAGACAAATAATAGCTCAGCTGATTCCCTATGTATTGAACTTCAGCACAAGCATAGTGACGGTATGACAAAATTTTACATTCTAATCTAATTAACCATTTCCGGATCCGTCTATTTCTGGCGTACACATCAGCCATAATTAAACTACAATGCTGTTGTCATAATAAAAATGAAGAAAATGGACAGAAGAGCAAGATCGAACAAAAGCTGCTTCAGCTATAGCATCTGGGATTTTGCTACATACACACAACAAGCTGAATAACGAACGAAGAATATGATAGGTATCAGATAAGCCTCTAATTGAATTGGAACACGATGATTTTTATCATTTTTCTAGAGCCCAAATTGTTAATTAGACCCGCTATACAAACGCAACATAACACAACATTGTTTACCAATAGACTTTTGGACTGCTTGATTAAAATCAAAACCACCAGCAAGAAGAACAGGGAGGTGAAAAGAAAGATGAAATCATTGCAAATAAATATCAGTATATCTTTACCTAATGATTAATCTATTTAGTTACCTAATTATGAAAAGCCATGGCATGACTGGTTGCACAAAGAGACTGAACAAACTTTAGTTCTTACAATTATGATTTTATCTTTCGTAACATCGTTCAAGATACTATGCAAATAGCATGCTTCGAAGAGGTCATGTCATTATGAATTATGATTAGTTGAGAAATGGGTCGTCGAGTTTGCTATAGGTGTATGCGTGGGCGTGCACCCAGCCTGCTACCCACGTTCAAGCCCTATGCTCTGCAGTGGGTGTTGACTCACGTAATAGAGAATATGTCATATACCGACCAAGTACAATAGGTGCTTAATTGTAGCTCCACCTTCTCGACCTATTCACGTGTATATCATAGATCAAACATGAACCAATAATCATATATCCAAATTCATGTGCATCAATAGGAACAAAGAGGATTAAATAACTCCTAAATCTGGCAAGTACAACTCAAAGAGGTGCTTGCTTGAGTCTATGCCAACAGACAAAGTTTGCAAAATTGTTCATTTATAGTTATGTCTTGAGAACAACAGGATTTATTAACCATAAGTAGGTCTAGCACTCAAGTTTAGACATCCAATATCTACATTTCGACATCCATAGTTGAGTCTTGAGAACAACAAGATCTATTAACCATAAGTATGTCTAGCATTCAAGTTTAGACATTCACTATCGATAGTTCGACACAAATTTGGTGTAAAATTGGTACCCAAGCTTACATTTCCGCAACTGAGGAAAACACTTTCTGTAGTAGAACAAACTACTGGGCACCCTACAGATACAAGTAAGTAAAGGGAGGAGCATGCTGTAGTAGTGCTGACTGAAGAACATCGTCATATTACATCGCTAAGCCTCCGAGCAAAAAAGTAAAAAACACCCGTACTAAAGGAGTATGACTTGACCTGGTGCAAACAAAACATGGGCGTGTAGACGACTATCCGGAAATTCCAAGGTTGGCTTCATACATACCTCAAGTGGAGAACCGACAGACGGAGTTCCGGCGAAGTGTGGAGTATGGGCGGACGACATATGGTGTTCACGGAGAGAAACTCTAAGAATAAAAATCTAGATTCAGACAACAAATCTCAGCCCAATTACAAAATACTACAGGACTCTAAGAGTACAAAAATAAACTAAGTAGTTATCACCCATAATTACTTGCCCTCCTAATTAAATTATATTGAATTAGCCGGAAAATAATTTATTTAGTACTCAATGGAATGGATATAACACGAGGAAGCACTCTTACCATACAAATTCAGCAAGGGCTTTCAAAAGATGTGGATGCAGAATTTCAGCGGTGGAAGTTAGACCAGATGAGTGGATCGAGTTCTTGCTAAAGATTGTTAGAGATTAGCCCCTCTTTGGCTTGACCCGAACTGCAGTCACTAGAGAAAACAACAATATTTTGATCTCACGTCATGGAAGGGCAAAAGGAGCAGGTTACCACAGGTTCGGACATCTCATCTATTGAAGTGGAGAGGAAGGAGTTATGCAGAGCTGGAGCGGCAGCACGCGACAGCGGAGGAAGAGCACCGTTGTATAGTAAGCGCAGACGGCGGCAGGGCTGCAAGTAGCCACATGCACTAACGCTGGTCGCGAATGTACTTCCAGCCGCAAAGCAATGAACCGATGTGGCTAGCAGACGCGTGTCGCTCGTGCCAATGATGCCACCCATGCTGCTTGCTACCTGCTCAGCTCCCATGGAAGACATCAGCGAGCTTGACCTTGTCTTTTCTAATCAAGGCATTAATTATTTGCTTGCATCAATTCAGATTGCTACTTGCTGCAGCTAGTTTCAGAAACGAAAGACGACGGCAAAATAATACAAAGTTTCCATCCTATAACCATTATATGTGCTATACTTATACTACAGGACCTGATCCACGTTTTCAACATCAGAGTGTTATGCACCACATTCACAACCAGTAGTAAAATAAGACCATAGACATATTTGAAGCAATGAACATGTTGCAGAAAACCAAAGACCATGATTTTGATCCTCCTTGGCTATATACCTCAAGTGGAGAACCGGCTGACGAAGCTTCAGCAAACTGTGGAACATTGTTGGACAGCGGATTGTCTTCCGGCGAAGTCGACAGAGGCGACATTGGGTGGTTTTCCGGCAAAGTGGCGGAGGCGACATTGGACAGTTCCAAACTTCCAGACTTGCAATGCAATTTAGTTGGATTTCTAATCGAGGCTTTCGTCTTATACCAGCGAATTCTATGTGGAGTCCAGGTCGGACACCCATGGCTACGTGTTGGAGTAGGTCTCCTGCACGGATCCGATCCAAAACTGACACGGCCGCCGGAGGGAGGTTGGACGTGGAGGAGGCTGAGGGTGGTGCCGGGGAAGATTGGGGCTGGGTGGGGAGGGGAAGGAGAACAAGGTAGCGGCGGGGACGGCACAGGAGAGAAGTCGGAGATGAAGATCGGCAGCGCGTGGCGGCTGCGCCGTACGCCGTGCGTCCCTGTGCGTTCAGGCAGTGCGTTGTTCTTTGAAGGCTAAGCTCGTGCGTTCTCTTGTTGTTTAGCCCAAGGCCCAAGACCCAATTCTGCAGCTCCAGGCCCAATAGAACGCGCGAAGCGTTATTTCGACCCAATCATGTAAATTAGTACCACCTCGTTTATATTATGATTTTGTCTATACAAATCGTAAAAACGTATTATGAGACATGAGAAGAAAGCGTATTGTGACGGTGAACCCGACAAAGTCAATCCGTGCTTTATTATTAAAAATTAGGGAAAGATTACTAGCACGTATGCCCGTGCGTTGTAACGGGAGAAATTAGTCTATCCATCAAAACAACATCCGAACGGTTGCATGCCGTAATCTAGATAAATCTAGATAATTTTCATTTCTCTTTAAAAAAACCAGATCGTTGCAAATCTGCAACGACCGGACCGAGGAAGGTTTAATTATGTCAGAAGAATTAATTGAAGCGTGCCTCACTTTTCTCTTTAAACATGAACTTGGCAGAAACAGATCCGTCCCGTGGCTGTTGCCAGTTGAGCTTTTTCCAATTGCTCCCATCTTTCCCCCTTATATGGGGTTAATTTCTTCGTTTTGTTCCTGTCCTCTGCTTCCTGACTTCTGATGTTGCAAGGCCACCGGTGTATATAAATCGATTAGTTTGGATGCAAAGGAGCGAGGTGGGACTATTATTTTAACAACCTTTGTTTTTTGCAGTAAAAATATGAAGATTAGGGCTGGGTGGGGAGCGAAAGGAGAACAACGCGGTGGCAGCAGCACCGAAGAGAGGCCAGCATGTGGCCGCGGTGCCGTACACCATGCGTCCCTGTGTTTAGCCACTAGGCAAGGGGCGCCGACGCGAGTGCTGGGGCTCCTTTCCGGCGAGGCAGAGAAGTACGGGAGGATGGAGACAGCTCGATGCACGCGCGCCAGCGAGGTGCGCGGTTGTGGGGCTGTGTGATGCTGCAGACGCGTCGGCTCGGTGCAGGTCTTGGCGCGACGGACGGTCGCGGATCCGGTCGAGTTGGTGCGGAGAGCTCGAGGAATAGCGGCGCTAGGTTCCTGCCGGGAAGAGGCCTAAACATGAGAGAGGCAAGGAGAGAAGAAAAGCAGGAGGAGAAGGGAGATGGGGGAAGCTGGGCGGCGCGGGTACCTGGTTGCCGGCCGGGTCGCACAGCCGAGGCAGGGCGCTGGGGATCGATCTCCTCTCGATCCTGGATCGAGGCTCGGGCCTGGGTGCTCGTGGACGAGCCCGTGCTCGAGGCCGAGAGCCCAAGAGGCTGCTGCTGCTGGTGGCTGGGTTGGATGAGAGGTCCTATGTGCCCGTGGGGGATCGATCCCGCGACCTCTGGGTACTAAATGCCTCGCTGGCCACTCGAGCTGATGACACGGTGGTGATTGTTATACACCGCGAAATACTAAAAGCACTATGGGGAGGGGCAGATCAAACATGTACTGTAGTGACCGGACCGTGTACTATAACGACACGAACAAGGCAAGGTAGAGTTTTTTTATAGAAGCTCCAAATCTTTCTTTTAAAAACGTGAACTTTTTTAAAAACACAAAAAAAATGAATTTCAAACATTTTTCAAAAAAGACAAACAAAAATTAGAAACCACAAAGGTATTTTGAATTTGTGAACAATTTTTTTGAGAAAGGGAACATTTTTTAAATTCTGAACAAATTTTGAAAGCCTAAACATTATTTGAAACTCCACGAACAATTTTTTAATTGGTGAATAAATTTTGAAAACGAGAACATTTTTTGAAATTGTGAACAAAATTTTCAAACCACAAACATTTTTGGAATTTGTGGATAAATTTCAAAATGATAACATTTTTCGAAATTCTGAATGATATTTGAAATTTTCAAAAAACTTCGCAAGGAAAAATAAACTTGAAAAAGAAAAACAGAAAAATGAAAAAGAAAACAAAAAACAAAAATGTTCAGAAATTCATGAACGTTGTTTTGAATTTTTTTTGAAAAGAAGCGAACAATTTTTGAAATTTCTGAACAAAATTTGAAAACGTGAACATTTTCAAACAAACAAGGAACGTTTTTTTAAATTCCCAAACAATTTTGAAAATGCAAACATTTTTGAATGTAGGAACATTTTTTGAAATTCCCTTTATAAAAAATGAAATACGCCAAACATATGGTGAATTTGTGAACAAATTTTAAAAACATGAACAAACTTGGAAAACAAGAATAATTATTGAAATTCCTGAACATTTTCTTAATTTGTGAACAAATTTCAAAAATATGAACATGTTTTTAAGTTGTGAACAAAATTTTAAAACGGGAACAGTTTTCGATATTCTTGAACATTTTATGAAATTGTAAACAAATTTGAAAACAAATTTTTTTCTCAAATGTTGAACAAAAATTATCAAATTATAAAAAATCGAATTTTTTAATTTTTTTTAGCATAAGTGAACAACTTTTGGAATTTAATTTTTTTTTGCATTTTGAACATTTCTTCCATTTCCAAGCAAAAACTGAAAATAGGAACATTTTGTGAAATGGGGAACAAATTTTATAAAATGTGATTTTTTTTAAAAAAAATGTGCACATATTTTGAAAAAAAAAGTGAAAAAATTGAAAGAAGAAAGTAAGATAAAAAGAAAAGAAAAGTAGAAACAGAAAAAGAAGCAAAAAAAAGAATAAACGAAAAAGGAAAAAGAAAAGACACGAAAGAAAACCGAAAAAACCCGAAAGGAAACAGCACAGGAAAAAACCTGGTTTGGGGAACCTTGTAGAAGGTTCCCAAAACCGTTGGCCACACTGAGGTGGTCCGGCCCATGTCTGGTTGCTCGCGTATTTCCCCTGTGTGAAATCCCGACAATTCGCCGCAGAGAGCGGCGAATAGGGTTTTCCGGGTTGGATGGCTCCGCAGGCGAGGTGGAGGGGTGATTGTTTCCCTGAATTCCCTTATTTACGCAGTGCGGGTTGATAACATAAAATAGGAGGGTCTTTTTTGCAAAAACGTCATGACGGTGAATCCAAGGAGTCACTCCATGCTTTATTATTAGGGAATAGACTAGTGGACCCGTTGCGCCAAATGGCGCAGAGGCACGCTAAAGCCATGTCCGCAATGAAAAAAAATCCATGATTTAATCCCTCTAATAAAAAACACGATGAATTGTTGTGTACAATAAGATGAATATACACATTTTAACTTGATAGTATAGAGTCATTTAAAACTAAATATATGTCTGAACACACACACACACACACGCTGAGTTGGTTGTATAGAGTCCTAACGCACAGACCCGCTGAATCCATATCCAAACTGTCAAAGCCTGCTGTCTTGCTCCCTCCATTATGCTCCAAATGGCCAGAGATAAAAGCGTTCAGAGTTTTCCTTCTTCTTTTGCTCACCATGCATTCTTGACCTAGCATCCTACCACTAGACGTGAAGATCAAGATCAAGATAAGCAGGAGTTTCCTCGTTTTGGAATCATTCTAAAACTAAGTACTTAAAGGCCATCAATCGAAAAGAACACAAAATTCTTAAGTACTGACCAAGGCATCTCTATGTAAATCTGGAAGAGAGACAAAAATCAAAGACATCGCAACATAAACCGGATAGAGAAATTCATCCAAATCACAGACACGCTGGATTCTTAAGTACTGACTGAGGCATCTCTATGTAAATCTGGAAGAGAGTCAAATGTATAAAGAAATAAGACCGAGAGGCCAACTCGCTGCTATTTCAATGCACACAAAGCCGTATCTTGTATAAATATACAAAATAGCCACAATTTCTGAATAAGATGGATCATAATTCTAATAAATTATTCGATGGAAGCTTTGATTGCAAAACAAACAAAAATGTTATATCTTGCTGTTGTGAGGTTTCATAATTGGAGAAGAAAAACAGTCTTTAACCAACATACAACACCATTTATCAAGGAATGAAAAATATGGGGGGTTCCTCTTGTCATGCTCGTTCTGGCTCATCTTGGGAGATGAGCGAACACCTTGACTGTATGAACCGTGGACACACACGGCAGCTGGCCTGGTTGTACCCCTCCGACCTGACAACATGCCTCGAGTACTCGCTCAGGGTGCCCCTGCTGCTCTGGTTCCGGACATGGCTCAGGAAGAAGATGCCCGGCTGGTAGCATGGGGTGTCAGGGATCTTCAAACACAAAGGGCCGGTTGGCCCAGCCCTGGGTCTTGAACGCCTGCAGCACCAAAGGTGAGTAATCCTCTCCGTTACTAAAGAATGTGTTGAGGACAGCAGAAAAGAAATGTCCAGCATATCTGCCACTACTTTTTCCTGGAGATGCCACCACCTATTGTGAAGTTTAATATCAATGGACCAATACTCATTTCAAACTGCAAAAATAGAATGCCGACAGAGGCCAATGGTATTTAACTATCTAACAATGTCACGAGTTAAAAAGATGAAGGCAAGAATATGGAAACATCTGCACGGTTTGAGTACAGTTCAAACAAAACCTATATATATATATATATATATATATACATAGGTAGCCATATGGAGCTGTAAACCAAGACAGAGGCACACAAGGCAGAATATCAAACAGTGACAAAGGAACATCAAAGCAACGCTAAAGAGTGTTCTAAAAAAAAGCAACACTGAAGAGAGAAAATAGCAAAGAGGAAGGAAGCTTTTCTTTGTCCAAATAACTTCATATTTGGTGCTAAAGTTACCAATTCATCTTAGAAGAAGAAATCCATCATCAGCAAGGAAAACATGTACAGAACTGGAAAGCTAATTCTAAATCCAAACTTAAAATGCGAGCTAATTATTTATGTGCACTGAATCCATATAAAAACCAATGATCATTCTCTCTCTGAAAAGAAGTAACTTCATGAGGGGTGGTGTTTTTCATACCTGAATGGAATCCTTGCACACACGAGAGCAAAGCTGATATAAAAAATACTTTCTGTAGCGCGGGGGTAGCAGTAGTACAACATAGATATAACGTAAAGACAAAACCGGGGAGACCACATAGCCATGTGAGAGATGACATAGGAATTGAGAAAATATAATAGGACCAAAATCTAGCACATTCTTTCGAAGATATCCTAAAGTTGTTTAGAAAATTTGTCTTCATATTTTCACTACGAAAACACTAATTAAATCAAATCGTGAGCTGCACTACTGATCATTAAATAAGCAGCAGTGCAACACTCTCCATCAGCCAACCACCTAGACATCCAAAATTAGGATTTAAAATGAGATCCTTCGTTGAAAGGTGAGAACCTGTCATTGCAATTGACATGTTCAGGCACAATTTAATTTAGTTATTCTTGTCGGTGTCTTCAAAGCATTATCAATGTATAAGATGGAAGGTATTAAGTTAGCAAACTGACATGCTAACATAAATATTTCTATTGGCAGTCAGGCAAATCACGCAAGTAAGCAATATAAAAGAGTATCGTGGATGATAATCACGCATGTAAGAAATATGAAGTGCAGGTTTCTGTACACTTAACACTTCTCATTTTCTACATAGAAAGGTCCAATTAGATGTCCCAACAACAGTATATGTTTCGAAGGCCAAAAATGCTTATTTTCATTATTGTACTGTCTAAAGCATTCTTCATGGAGATGATCATGATATGTGATCATGCAGAAATTATTTTTCCTTTTGAAAAAATTGGTTTTAGTTGAAAATATATACATTCTAACTCGCTCAAGTAGTACTAAAACTTGCTCTCGTACAATGGTCAATCATAAAAGGTCGCTTAATAAATCATTTAAAATTCCGCCAAACTTCTCGATGATTATCTCAGGGTGCTCAATATACTACTCCTTCAAGGCATGCAACCAAATAGATAAACGTGTTACATAGAAGCATCATCAGTGGGATATAGTATTACACTGACAGACAATTCATAGTTTTTTAGTATTGCTGGGTTGGTACAGTATCCCAGTGTTAATGTTTATACGGTGGAAGTTTAGGAATGAGTTCACTTCTTTAACAAAATAGGAAAAGTGTGGCCTATAAAATGCAAGAAAGTAAACTAATGGGCAGGGAACCATTATTTAAATTCCCATGGTGAATTTCCTACAAAAGTCTGCAGCAGGAACGCACATGACAGAACGCAAAAGCCATGTATATAAAATATACAGATAACATGTATGAGAGCAAGTTGTCATCCATACACTTAACTTCGCTATATAAATCATGTCCAGTTCCTCAATAGGCCAAAAGAGGTATGAGAGGAAGTTGTCATCCATATGCTATCACATAAGGGTGCTGGAAAATCCAACCGATGGTGGGGTTTTTTTGCAGGTAAACAACAGCAGCGGGCCAGAAGCTGCTGTGAGGAAATTCAGTACCAGTCAGATACAATACCCAAAAGTTTCTACAATTTCTTAATGCACACTGAAAAACAGACATCAGAAGATCATATTAATGCACAATAGAGGATAACCAGAATAGCAGGGCAAAGCCATACGACTCTGCCATCATGCCGAAGACAGGCCAGCCAATAAGGACCAGGAAAAGTATGACCCCGAAAGCAATTGAACCCTGCACATTAAGGTGATCTTGTTAGCTCATAACTGAATTGGAACTGAAATTTGGATACATAACTAATTATAGGCCTGCATTGTTACATGTACATGACCTTGCAATTCTTGGGCTTTGTGAAGAACTGTATTAGATGGATCCATATCCATAATTAGCATTGTATGAACTGCAGTTTTCTTCCAAATCAGCAAGATGGATCCATATCCAGCGCAGCAAGATGGATCCATATCCATTGGCGTTGTATGAACCGCAGTTTTCTTCATTAAATCTAGACTGAGAATTGAACAAATTTGCTTCCCTGTACAACAGAGATATATATCAGGGGAAGAGAGAGAGCACGGAAAGGAGCGGGAAAGTACCCGCGCTTGGAGGGGAGGCTGGCCTCGCCAGCGTCCAGCCGTGGGGGTGACGAGGAGCACGTGGACGACGGCGGCCTCGACCAAAAGAACGGCGGCGGTGACAGATCGGATGGCCTGAGGCTGCCATTGTCAACACCTAGCTTGCCGTCCTCGTCGGGCGGGGAAGCATCAAGCCGCGGCGCTGCTCATGTAGGCACGGCCCGGGGCGACTGGATTCAATGCATGAAGTTCCTGCCCATCCCCTTCCCCGTCGTTCCTCTACCTCCCTTCCTGGCGCTGGATCGAATCGAGCACCCCAGCCGTCACCCTTTGCCCGCAGGCCGCCGCCGGAGACGCTCACCGCCGCGCCGCACGCCTCGGATCCGGCGGGATCCTCTACTCCTCCACCTTCTAGCGAGAAGACCCTGGCGGCTTGTTGCGTCCTCCGCGTCGGCTTCCTGCCCAGAGGCTTGCCAACGGGCATCTCCTGGCTCACGGTGGCGGCCGTCCCCCTTGCGCGGCGGCTTCCTCGCGGTGGCGTGGTCGTCGGACAGAGAGGAGCGAGGCGGAACAGCAGCGGCGGCGGCTGACGAGGAAGGACGGAGGAGGAGGAGAGAGTGCGGCGCTGCGGGGCGTGGGAGGCTAGGGTTTGTGTGGTGGGGCCGTGGGGGTTGGGGACCTGCGCCACTTGAGACGAGACGCGGTGCGGCGCGCGCGGGGCTGTGTGGCGAATCCCTCTCGCACACGAGCGCGGCTGACCCAGCCAATACGAGGGCGAGACGAGCCCACCCGTCATTGGGCAGGAAAAACAACCGCAGGGTGAAAACAAAATTTATCAGGAGGTGAAGATCTGACGGCTCAGACGCAAAACGAGGACGATCTAATGGCCAGAAAGGCAGCAAATCGGGGGATCACCGAGGAGCCAAGTTGGCTCGCAACCTTATATCAGGGATTAGGGATAGATTTGGGAAAGAAGAGGCGGCGGAACTTCCCATGCAAGGAAAAAGTTTGGATTCACGTTCAAAACCCTAGACAAATTCGGATTGGTTTTGTCTGAACTTTCTAAAACTGTTCGGTTTAAACTGGCTGCACCTTACGGGTCTTTTTTGTGGTGGTAAATGACCTCGGATGGAAACAAGTCCAAAAGCAATCTTGACCGTTTCGACGAAACGAACAACTTTAATGTTAAACGTTTTTTGATCAGAGGTTATCTTGATGGTCAAATAGCTCGCGCAAAACATCTGTTTGCTCGCGCTACCCATCAGACAAGGCGCCTGATGGGGCGCGCCATATTTCGCCTCCTGACAGTGCTGCATTCCGATAGCTCTAACTTTTGCATACGAACTTGGATTGGGATGATTTTTATATCAAAATCAATCGTTTCGACGAGACAAAGACAATTCGTGTAAATCATTTGTCCATACAAGGCCGTCCTGGGGGCGTAATCAGCCAAATAGTATTCTGAATACAAAATCTCAATACTTCAAACACAACTTCGCCCTTAGAGATGAGTTCAGATGGCTATGACCCAAATATCAAAGTTTCTCTTCTTGATGATATGGAACTTCCCCACTTTGAGCACTTTTCCATTTGAGGTCATCTTAATTGTGTTTTTAACCATGCCAAAATCTGATGTCAACACATGCCCCCCTGTTTTTGGCAAAGTTTGTGTGCCGAAAAATAACTCGCATATAGCTTGTTCTAAGGACGATGTCAACACTCCATCTGCCATTTTTCTTGTTCTTAAGACGATAAGTATATATCGGCCATTGCTTGTTTGAACCTCTTGATGCAAACTTGGGTGAAAACTTCTCAGCTTCTATAATAATCCGGTGATAAGGTTTCATAGATCAAAACCATCCTCCGAACCATATTGTTCACCCTTTCGCTAGGATTTTGTAGATAATCAAGAATGAACTTCCTCCAATCCTTACTTTGCCTGCATAAAAGTTTCATTAGTGGCCGAAGCGGTGGGCTTCGGTTCGGCCTTACCTATGTTGACAAGACCTAGCATCGACTATTGATAGAAATACAATACACCATGGTTAACATAGTAGCCGGATGCTTGCTGTGCCAACTCTTTCGAATTGTCATGTCTAGATATATGAACAATTTTCAAGCAACCCAAGGTAAATCTTGCATCTAGTCATACCAAAATATAAACTATAAGTGATTCGTCAAAACATTGATAACTCTTGGATATTTGCTGCACTACTAATAACGAATCACCGGAAGCCTCAATATGTATAGCACCTATAGCAAGGCAAAGCTCCAATCCGAATAACAATGCATATTCGGCTTTGATCATTGTGCAAAAATATTTTAACTGGCATGAGGCTTCACAAAATAGCTCCATATGGAGATAAATAAACAACACCAACACCTTGGCCATTGCCACAAATTTAACCGTCGGAAATAATCTCCATAGTATTAGAAAGACAAGGGCAATATCAATGAACATGTACCTCGTTTTGGCCTCCAATTGAACTAAGGACGATGTTAGGATACTACATCAGCCATGCTTTGACATATTCTTAAAGCGATAGATAAATATCGACCATTAACATAAGGTCCATGTAGAATTCATTCACCAAATCACGTATAGCCGAAATAAACAAATGCAATAGCAATCAAATATTTCGGCCCTTTTGTAACACCCCGGATGTAACTTGCCATATTTGTTACTCCAACTCTTGCCATTTTCGGCTATGTGTTATGATATTCCCTCCGTGGTCGGGTTTTGTCTTTCGTTTTGCATTTTGTTCATGTCATGCATTTCATATCATGTCATCATGTGCATTGCATTTGCATACGTGTTCGTCTCATGCATCCGAGCATTTTCCCCGTTGTCCGTTTTGCAATCCGGCGCTCCTATCTCCGCCGGTGCATCCCTCTTGTTTTCTTTCGTGTGCGGGTGTCAAACATTCTCGGAATGGACCGAGGCTTGTCAAGTGGCCCTAGTATACCACCCGACCACCGGTCAAGTTTCGTTCCATTTGGAGGTCGTTTGGTACTCCAACGGTTAACCGGGCATCCGCAAAGGCCATTTGTGTGTGCAGCAAAACCCCCCCTAAAAACCAGCCCAAAACCCCTCCAAGTCATCTCCAATGCTCTAGGTCGTTCGATCACGATCGTGTGGGCGAAAACCGCACCTCATTTGGAGCCTCCTAGCTCCCTCTACCTATTTATATGTGAGACCTCCCTTATACAAACGCAGACGAACCCTAGACCCGCTCCTCGCGCCGCGCCGGACGTGTCCGCCGCCGGCCGGACAAAACCGCCTCCGCCCGCAGCCAATAGGGGCGCGCCACGTCATCTCTCGGGCGCCCCACATCGCCGCCCGCGCCGCAGGCCCGCCGGGCCCGAGGCCGGCCGGCCCGCGCCCCGACCGGGCCCGCGCCGCCCTGCCGTCTCCGCCGCCGCCGCCGGTTCCCTTCGCCGCCGCCGTCGCGGGACACCGCCCGCCGGGCCCCGCATCGCCGCCGTTCGCCGCCGCGCCTCCCGCTGGCCACCGGCGCCGCCTTCCCTCCGGCCTCCTCCTCCGGCGCCGGCCCCGCCGTCCTCTCCTCCCTCCGGCCGCCGCCCCGCCTCGCCTTCCTCTCCATCACCGCCGGCGGGCAGGGCCCGAGCCCGAGCTCTCTCCCATCGCCTGAGATCCCGATCCGCACTGTAGCAAGGTTGACTTTCCCGATCCCGTTTTTTTCCAAGTCTTTTTCTGTCATGATATTTGCCCCTGTTCGACAGTACATAACTCCTCGCATATAGCTCCGATTCGCGCGTGTAATATGTCAAATTGTTCGCCTCGTGATGCTCTACATTTTGTTCAATTGCACTATGTTCATTAGAGGTTATCTTGATGCCCAAATCTCTGTTGCAAGAGGGCTAGTTGCTGTTATCTGCTGGTTCTTAACAGAACTTGGAGATTTGTCATTTTTGTATCATTTAATCTGTGCATCTTATGGGTATGAGCTCTACATGTGTTTTGTTGTATGCCATGCCATCTTTCCAGTGGTGTATGCCATTTATTTTTGTGATCTCTGTGGTGACTAGCACAAGCATGCAAACTAGGCTCCGTAATGTTTCTGATTTCAGGGACTTGGTGATTTCTCCGTCTTTGTCTGCTGTTATTTTGTTGCCATGTAAACTTGATGCTACAGAGAGATCCATGCATATTTTGGAGATGTTCAGTAATGATTTTTTGTATCTATTGTTGTAATTGATCCATTCCTTCCCTTGTTTGCAATTATGGAGTGCCATAGCATGACTCAATATTGCTCTACTTTTGCTATAAAATATTTCTGGCAGATTCTTGACATGATATGCAATTTTGCCAAGCTTATTGTAGTTGATCCATACATGCTATGCTTATACTCTTGCCATGGTTAGCTCCATAAACATGCCATCTTGCTGTAGGTATGCTTGTTTTGTCATGCATTGCTTTGTGGTAAGTGCATCAAGCTCACCAACATGCCTTCATATTATTGTTTCTGCCATGCTCTGTTTTCTGCAAAGTCTGAAACCTGATAACGAAACTTGCTATGTTTACATGCTTGCCATCATATCTTCTGGTCCTTTTTGGCTTATGGTCAGTAAGGAACTTTTGTCATATGCATTTAGTAGAATACTTCCATGCCTTGTTTTGCTATGTTAAGTTCCTGTAGCATATTGATTTCGTGCTCTGAACATTGCTATCTGATGCTGTTTTCTGCCATGTCCAGTAATTTCACCAAGTCTGTGAACCTGTTATCTTTTGCACTTTTGCCATGCTTGTTTGAGCTTGATATGTTGTGAACTAGCCGTAGCTCAGTGTTCTTCTTTTGTCAAGCATCTCCTGTAGTTTACTGTCATGTGCTTTGTTGCTATGTAGTGGTGCTGTAGCATTGTTGTTTGTTGCATTTTTAGTGCTATCATGCTGTTAATCGTAGATTCGTGTCATTCTTGTTTTGCTCGCCATTTGCAAACCGTGCATCCGATTCCGGTGATCTTTATATCGATTTCGACCCAAATCTTCCCATCTTTCCAGTGGCATGCTTGGTTTGCCAAGTTACTGCCTTGTTCATCATTTTCCTTCCGGAGCACGCATACACATCGCATATCATATCTTGCATATCATACATGTTTTGCATCATGTTGCTTGTGCATTTCTCGTGATTGATCGTGGTTCCGTTGCTTGTGTTCTTGTCTTGGGTAGAGCCGGGAGACGAGTTCGTGAACGAGGAACCTGTTGAGTACGCTTACGAGGATCAAGCCTTCGACAACTCTGAGAACCTTGCAGGCGAGATGACCACCCCTCGAAATCACTTCTATCTTTGTTTTGCTAGTTGTTCGCTCTATTGCCATGTTGCGCTACCTACCACTTGCTATATCATGCCTCCCATATTGCCATGTCAGCCTCTAACCATCCTTTCCTAGCAAACCGTTGTTTGGCTATGTTACCGCTTTTGCTCAGCCCCTCTTATAGCGTTGCAGGTGAAGTTGAAGTTTGTTCCATGTCGGAACATGGATATGTTGGGATATCACAATATCTCTTATTTAATTAATGCATCTATATATTTGGTAAAGGGTGGAAGGCTCGGCCTTATGCCTCGTGTTTTGTTCCACTCTTGCCGCCCTAGTTACTGATATACCGGGATTATGTTCCTTGAGTTTGCGTTCCTTACATGGTCGGGTGATTTATGGGACCCCCTTGACAGTTTGCCTTGAATAAAACTCCTCCAGCAAGGCCCAACTTTGGTTTTACCATTTGCCACCTAAGCCTTTTTCCCCCGGGTTTTCGCGAGCCCGAGGGTCATCTTATTTTAACCCCGGACCAGTGCTCCTTCGAGTGCTGGCCCAAACCGAGCGATGTCCGGCGCCCCCTGGGCAACCAGGGTCTATGCCAACCCGACGTCTGGCTCATCCGTTGTGCCCTGAGAACGAGATATGTGCAGCTCCTATCGGGATTTGTCGGCACATTCGGGGTTTTGCTGGTCTTGTTTTACCATTGTCGAAATGTCTTGTAGACCGGGGTTCCGAGATTGATCGGGTCTTTCCGGGAGAAGGTTTATCCTTCGTTGACCGTGCGAGCTTATGATGGGCTAAGTTGGGACACCCCTACAGGGTATTATCTTTCGAAAGCCGTGCCCGCGGTTATGAGGCAGATGGGAATTTGTTAATGTCCGGTTGTAGAGAACTTGTCACTTGACCCAATTAAAATGCATCAACTGCGTGTGTAGCCGTGATGGTCTCTTCTCGGCGGAGCCCGGGAAGTGAACACGGTCTGAGTTATGTATGACGTAAGTAGGAGTTCAGGATCACTTCTTGGTCATTGCTAGATGACGACCGTTCCGTTGCTTCTCTTCTCGCTCTCTTTTGCGTATGTTAGCCACCATATATGCTTATTGCCGCAACAGCTCCACCTCATTACACCATCCTTTTCCTATAAGCTTAAATAGTCTTGATCTCGCGGGCGTGAGATTGCTGAGTCCTCGTGACTCACAGATTCTACCAAAACAGTGGCAGGTGCCGACGATGCCAGTGAAGATGATGGGGTCGATCTCAAGTGGGAGTTCGACGAGGAACGTGGTCGTTACTATGTGTCTTTTCCTGATGATCAGTAGTGGAGCCCAGTTGGGACGATCGGGGATCTAGCATTTGGGTTGTCTTATTTTCATCTGGATTTCGACCGTAGCCGGTCTATATGTTTGTATTTTGGATGATGTATGAATTATATTTATGTTTTGTGTGAAGTGGCGATTGTAAGCCAACTCTTTATCCCATTCTTGTTCATTACATGGGATTGTGTGAAGATGACCCTTCTTTCGACAAAACCACTATGCGGTTATGCCTCTAAGTCGTGCCTCGACACGTGGGAGATATAGCCGCATCGTGGGCGTTACACCTTTGGATTAGCAAGAAAAAATGTAGCTAATAAAATGTATAGAGATTTGGTAATACCCTCTCATGATTGATCTTCTTGGGAACCCATGCCATGTTCTTCTTTCTCAGCTCTTGTGCACTAAGATTTTGTAATTCCTTCTTTTGCCAATACGATAAGCCGAGTGGGCATCTCGGCTGCGATTCTGTTTTGACCAATGGCAATTCTTTTTTGGCCTTGTGCACTCTCAACTTCTTTTCTTCGGATTTGGCACTTTGACTCTCAACAATTGATCGCTTCATTTAATTGCCTTTAGCCAATGTCAACATTTTAATTGGCTCTTTTTCATTTGAGATCAATTGTGAAGTAGCACTCTTACGACCATCTCTTTTAACATGGTACACTTGTTTGACCACCTCTTTCCTCTTCTTTGAGCTCCGGACTGATTCCTTATGATTGAAACGGTCTTTAACATATGATTGTTCAAATGTTGATCTTCTCGGAGATGCATAATATTGGTGAGATTGTCTAAAATAAGATGGAGAGTGTGCCCTTGTATCATACCTGTCCCATGATGGATATGGATCTACATGAGCATAGGGATGCATCCACAACATTGGCACTGGCGGCCCAAATGAATATGTTGCATTAAAATGCTCACTTTGCCAATACCGATCCTCATATTTGCGCCTTGGGGGTGATCTTGGTTTTTTTGCATGATTTGGCCGATAAGCATTCTTCTCTTCACTATTCTTTTGATATTTATCCAATAGTTCAGCGAAGGTGATTTTTGATCTCTTACACTTGCGCTTATTTCAGCCTTTGTTTTCTTTGGTTTGCTTTCATCCATCACTGGATTTGCTTGCTGCCCCCCAGTCCTTGGCGTCTCCATTATAGCTTCGATGGAATTCTCACCCTCAAGATTATGTTCATTATGCTCTTCAACAACTTCTTTACTTGAAAGCTTTATCCCATCACCTGCAGTTTTTACCTTCTCTTTAAATGGATCGGCTTGAAGTAGCCGATGCAAAAACTTTTTGCCATCAGGACCAAATCAGAATAGACTGGTCATCTCTTGGTGTTTCAACAAACTTCAATCGTCCTTTTTCAATGGCCGATTTAACTATTTGACGAAACATGTTGCAATCCTCAAAATTATGCTTGAACGAATCATGCAACTTACAATACATTCGTCCTTGAATTGATGGCTTGACGTGGTGATCAAGAATTCTAAAGTAATTATTTTTTAGCAATAACTCAAAGATTTGATCACACATGTTTGAATCGAAGGTATAGTTTTTATTGTTCAGCCGGTCTTGCTGTGAGAACGGCTTTGGAGGTAAGCAAACGAATGGTTCAGATTTGGAATCTCCCCATTCGGCCATGCAATGTGTTTTGCACTCTATATCCGATGTCTTTCGATAAGATATCATAATAGCATCGGTTTTCTCAAAAGAATTTAACCTTGGCTTTAAATTTCTGAAACGAAAATAGTTAGAGCATACATGTCTCGATGGAGACCAAATGCAAGCCAAGTAATTAATAAGCAAAGTTGCCCAATTAGATATGAACTTTAGATAAAGCAATAGGGAAAGCCTTGGCTGCAATAATAAGTCGCTATCGGTCTTTATAAATGGCGCAATGGATTGACTGATATGTGCAATAACAACTTTAGTGCTAACAAGTAAATTACCCTTCTTCATTGGGCTTTCAAAATTACTTCTGAGGATTTTTCTAATAGATGCATCAACTATGAAGTTGCGACCAAATCTGAAAATAGGAAAATTACTTGCTAGGCATTCCTCTTCAAATATGTCGGGAGAGCATGATGGTGGTGTGACTTGAACAATATCTTCCTCCATCTTTGGATAGCTCCACAACGCCTTATCATCATCTTTTTCTTGATTCCGAGCATCATTATTTTCTTGATTTCGTGCATCATTACTTTGAAGATCCTTGTCAGCCGAACTTTGTTCGGCTACTTGCTCTTGTCCTTGAGACTTGTCAATTTCTACGGCACGGAACTCATAGGGCAGGAAGTAGGTTGTATTAACTTCAGAAAAATCAAACACGACTGTTTTTCTATGCTTGCCATGCCCTTTCTCAATGATGCTTGCATCTTTGGATTTGATGGATTCGAAATATATACTACTTGATTCTTCTTTTCAACCGAAGCACTTTTAGTTTCCGAATCATCGTTCTTTTCATCAGTTATATCAATTGGTAAGGATTCTTTTCTTTGAGCCAATTCCCTATCAATTCTCTCTTGGCGAAGTACTTGGACCCTATCGCGCAAAGCTTTAACTCCCCTCTCAATTTCAGCCCGCTCTAGATCAGTTTGCCCCCCAATGCTTTTTGGATCTTTCGGCAGTGAACTGCTAGTGTTGCCAAAATTTTGCAATTGTGGAGGTGGTGTATAGTATGTTGCCGTACGAGGTGGAGGTGTATGCACTGCTGTATAACCATATGTTCTTTCGCCAATTCTATCAATCGATGAAGTTTCATCTTCTTGCAAAACGCTAGCCTTGATTGTAGCATAATCAGGAAACAACCCCTTTTCATATTGTTCAAGGCAAAGAGCACTAATCCTTTTGTTTTGTGCCAAGCTCTTTTTTAACGCAGCAACAACTCCTTCTGGAAAGGATTTCTCCATAATACTTTCAGATTCTTTCGGCAATGATTCATGAGTGTTGCCGAAATCCCCGAATTGCGTAGAGTATGCACTATATGCTACAGTATTAGATGAAGGTACATGTGTTCCTGCAAAATTTTCACTTATTCGGCTATGACCATGATGGTGCGAGGCCGAATTATGAACATCTACAGTTGCATATGGTGCTAAAAAATCATTAACATGAGGTGTAGCATATGATGGTTGAGAGTAACTGGCCGAATAGCTAGTAGTAGCATGGCCAATTCTCCCATCCATCGGCAAGGTTGGATTCACATATTGCAAATTAGTTGCCGATGAATAAAAGGGTGAACCACTTACTTGTATGCTATTGGAAATTTTAACATGAGGTGTTTCAAATTGATTACCCAAACCCATCATGTTGTTCATCGGCATATATATTTGTGGGGTTGCCGATGCATGAGAGTTAGGATACATATGTTGTATGTTGCTAAAATCATAAGAATTTGAACCATGAAGATTATTTTGCACTGGCCCTTGCATGTAATTAGATGCATGATTGATGAAATTAGGACTAGCAGATACTTTATGCTCATTAAGCGATCCAGCAACAACATATGAATTATTTGCATCTACAATGGGGAATTGGATATTCATATTACCTTTGTAGATCACAACTTCTTGATGACGATCTCTTCGTAGTAAGAACGGGCCGAAGACCGTTCGAAGCTTCGTCCCCAGCGGAGTCACCAAAAAGTGTGTTCGCACACGAACACGTCGCCGTGTACCCTCGACACCGGGGGTGATGCACCGCAGCTCGTCGAAGGAGACCCGTCCGGAAGCGCGGTACGCAAGCAATCCAGCAGGCACTTTTGAGGACCCGAAACACCACACGCCCGGGAGGGACCCCGTCAGGGCGCGCGGCGGCTATGGGCTGCCCTAGGTCTACTTGATCGCCCCTAGGGCCTCGAGGTTCGCCGCCCTGCAACAAGAAGAACAGACGAAGAACGAGGAAGAAGAAGAACTAGGGTTAAGGAGAAAAGATAAAAGATAAAAAGTGGTAGATTGATTGTTCGATTGTGTGTTGTTCAATCGGCCGTCACCCCTTAGGTATATAAGAGGCGGCTAGACTTTCCGTGCATGGAAAAGTCTTGGATTCACGTCCAAAACCCTAGTCAAATTCAGATTGGTTTTGTCCGAACTTTCCAAAACTGTTTGGTTTAAACTGGCTGCACCTTGCGAGTCTATTTTGTGGTGGTAAACGACCTCGGATGGAAATGAGTCCAAAAGCAATCTTGACCGTTTTGACGAGACGAACAACTTTCATGTTGGAACGTTTTTTGATCAAAGGTAATCTTGAGGGTCAAATAGCTCGCGCAAAACATCTGTTTGCTCGCGCTACTCATCAGACATGGCGTCTGGTGGGGCGCGCCATATTTCGCCTCCTGAAAGGGCTGCATTTCGATAGCTCTAACTTTTGCATACGAACTTGGATTAGGATGATTTTTATATCAAAATCAATCTTTTCGACGAGACGAAGACAATTCGTGTAGATCATTTTTCCATACGAGGCCGTCCTGGGGCGTAATCAGCCGAATAGTGTTATGAATACAAAATATCAGTACTTCAAACACAACTTCAGCCTTAGAGATGAGTTCGGATGGCTATGGCCCAAATATCAAAGTTTCTCTTTTTGATGATACAAAACTTCCTCACTTTGAGCAGTTTTCCATTTGAGACCATCTTAATTATGTTTTTGACCATGCCAAAATTTGGTGTCAACAGAGGTGACCAACCGAGAGGCGACGCGCGGGGCGGCCCTGTGATGATGAGGTGACCAATCAAGTGGTGATGCGCTGGGTGGCCGAGTGGTGATGAGGTGACCAACCGAGAGGCGACGCGCGGGGCGGCTGAGTGGTGATGAGGTGACCAGCCAAGTGGCAACGCGCGGGGCGGCCCAGTGGTGATGAGGTGACCAACCAAGAGGCGACACGCGGGGCGGCCGAGTGGTGATGAGGTGACCAACCGAGTGGCGACGCGCGGGGCGGCCGAGTGGTGATGAGGTGACCAACTAAGAGGCGACGCGCGGGGCGGCCGAGTGGTGATGAGGTGGCCAATCGAGTGGCGACGCGCGGGGCGGTCGAGTGGTGATGAGGTGATCAGCCGAGAGGCGACGCGCGAGGCGGCCGAGTGGTGATGAGGGGGCCAACCGAGTGGCGACGCGCGGGGCGGCCGAGTGGTGATGAGGTGACCAGCCGAGAGGCGACGCGCGGGGGCGGCCGAGTGGTGATGAGGTGCTCAACCGAGAGGCGACACGCGGGGCGGCCGAGTGGTGATGAGGTGACCAACCGAGGGGCGACGCGCGGGGCGGACGAGTGGTGATGAGGTGACCAACCGAGCAGCGACGTTCGAGGTGGCCGAGTGAAGCAAACGCGTCCTGCGGAGTGACGATGCGCGGGGCTTCCAAGTGAAGGAGAGGCGTCCCGCGGAGTGGCGATGCGCGGGGCATCCGAGTGAAGTAGACGCGTCCCGCGGAGTGGCGATGCGCGGGGCGTGCGAGTGAAGCAGACGCATCCCGTGGAGTGACGAGGCGCGGGGCGGCCGAGTGAAGCAGACGCGTCCCGCAGAGTGACGATGCGCGGGGCGTCCGAGTGAAGGAGACGCGTCCCGCGGAGTGGTGCGCGGGGCGTCCGAGTGAAGGAGACGCGTCCCGCAGAGTGGTGATGCGCGGGGCGTCCGAGTGAAGCAGACGCGTCCCGCGGAGTGACGAGGCGCGGGCCGTCCGAGTGAAGTAGAAACGCCTGCAGAGTAGCGATGCGCGGGGCGTCCGAGTGAAGTAGACGCATCTCGCAGAGTGACGATGCGCGGGGCGTAATGAAGTAGACGCGTCCCGCAGAGTGACGACTCGCGGGGCGGTAGCCGAATGTCGTTGATCTTTTCTTCCGAGTGGTCGTGGATGACGTTTCCTTTGGTTTCATCTTTGTCGAGTGCCGAGGAGGGAGAGCGGAGCTACTCGGCGCTGGGATCAGGAGTCTCTCGGTACCCGTGGTCCATCGCCGAGTGCCTCCACCGCAGAGGCTACTGCGGGGCGGCGGACACCGGAGGGAGGAGCGGCCGTGCGCGAGGGTGTGATCGACCCCGGTGCCCGCGCCGCGCCTTCGTAGCAGAGGTCATTGTCGAGCGGCCGCCCGGATGAAGGATCCGCCCTGTGCGGGGCCATGGCCGGCCTCTGGTGTCTTCGCCACGTCGGGGAGCTAGACCGTCGTTCTGAGTGACTGGGAAGCCCGAGGACGTTTCGGTGGACGTTGCTGCCGAGTAGTTGATGCCGGAGGGAGTTGGGTCTTATTGACGCAGATCGCGCCTTGCAGTCGACCATGGTAGATGGAGCGCGCTGCCGGCTGCTACGCTTCGTTGCTCAGGGGAGTCGGGTTGTTGGCTAGTTTGAGGGACACCGCGTCGTCCAAGCCACGGCCAAGCGTGTTGCCAGCCACGACCGAGTGTTGATGTCGGAGGGAGGAACGCCGTGCTCTGTTGTTGCGGCCGCAGCAGCCTAGTCAGGCCTGTGAGCCGGCGTGCACGGACACCACGTCCGGAGGAGCTGTATGTGGGGGTTCGTCGATGACGTTGCAGATGAGGCCGGAGACTACGACAAGCCGGACGGTGCCGGTGGCCGTGCGTGGAGGTTCGATGACGGCCTCGCAGACGAAGCCAGAGACGGCGACGAGACGGATGGTGCCGGTGGCTGCACGCTGAAGCCAACCAACCGAGTAACCTACACATTAATTGTCCAGTCCAGAGTGCAGAAATCATCTCCGGGCTGGCTGGCCGAGTGAACCAGTTCGTTAGCCGGCCGAGTGAACCACAACTGTGCAGCAATCCGGTCGCCACGCCATCAGCCGAGTGGAATAAATGGTGAGTCGATGGGGCGACGTTGTTCGTCTCAATGCCTGCAAGTTATCAAGTATAGCCAGCATAGCCACCGTGTTAACGGCATGCATGCATGCACTAGTTAACTAGCGCTGAAGCAACACACTTATGGCCGCAATAATTAGGTAACTGACGTTGTAAATCCTCACCAATTGGCCGCTTAAAGAGGCTATTATACCTTGACAAAGCGGAGCCAGCGGGGTTCCCTATTGGTGGGAGTCGTCCTTCCGTTTCGTTTTTTCTTGCATGCAGTTAATTGATCATGGAAGAGGCCACGTTATGCATGCACTTACCAGGGAGTTTACGAGGCCATCGGGTGCAGGTTGTGGGCCGTGGCTGTTTTGTAGGTCGCCGCTGCAGTGCGCCTCCGCTGCGGAGACCATCGCTGGCGACTGGCGTCGGAGGAAAGAGCGATGTGCGCCTGCGCCGCGACGGGCCTGCGCCTCCACCGCGGAGGCCGAGAACACATGGCAGAGTCGGCAGTCGCGCGTGGGGGCTCAACGACAAGGTTGAAGACGACGATGAAGCGGACGACGCGGGCGCCCGTGCGTGACGACGACGAGGCGGATGGCGCCGACGGCCACACGTGGAGGCTCAACGACGACGTCGCAGAGGAGGTGTAATTGGTTGTGCCGAGGTCAGAGACGATGATGACACAAACGGCACCGGTGACCGTACGCAGAGGTGCAGTCGGTTTCTTGTAACTGCTTGGATTGATGTATGTTTTCTTCAGCGGGAATCGATCTGCCGTCGATGGTTGAAAATAACCATCTGCATCATGGCACGATAGACGCCATGCCCCAAGGTGGGCGCCAACTGTCGTGGGAACGATTCCGACAATAATAAGGGATAGGGTAAAGGAGCGTGATCTACCGAGATGCAAATGGGTGACACTGTGGTTTTAGCGAGTTCGGGCCTCTCACGGTGGAGATTACAACCCTACGTCTCGTGCTCCGGAGAGGCTTTATTTTACCTGAGTATGTATCCGGAGATTACAATGCGTGTGAGAGAGAGAGGAGCGGATCCCCATGCATGCGCTAAGTCCTGAGACTAGTGACGAGAGACAGAGCTAGGAGGAGAAGAATGAGGGCCTGCCAATTCTAGTGGTGGGGGGTGTCTTATATAGAGTGCGCCACCCCCTCACCTCATATTTTACAAAACTGGGGTCGTTAATGCCATAACTCAGCCTACTACTAAGATGATGCTTCGAGTGCCTTGCCGACTGTTGGCCTTCGTATATCCGTATGAGATCAGGTGCTCTGAGTGGAATGAGTTCGTCGAGTGGAGTGCGATGCTCCGAGTGACTTGATGGTCATCCGAGTGGATGGTTTGTCGATTGTCCGAGTGACGCTCTGGGCCCATCTGATATGTGGACCCCATGCTTTAGGATCTTTGACCCTTCGTGGGCCTACCTGTTATGTATGTCTCCAACACGCTCCCTGCCTTGTGGGTCCCATGTGGGTCCCCTCTACTTATTCCAGCACCCATCCACTTCGTCTTCCTCCAGAAAAAATCATCCTGTAGCTCATACCCGTGTTCTTGCTCATCTTGCTGCCATTTTCGATCTCCTTGTGCAAAACTCCATTTGCAAAACTATTTTGGGGGATTATTCTTCGGTATGTGACTCCTCCAATAGTCCAATTAGTTTTAGTTCTAGTGCTTTATTTATTGCAAATTTTTGCTGTTGTGGTGACCATGTTCTTAAGCTTGCATGTCAAATTTATATGGTCCAAAGTAGTTTTGATGCATGATGTAGCCTCTAGACACTTGTAGGAGTAGTTGCTATCAATTTTGTTGAGTTTAGTTCACTTTTATTTTGAGTCACTAAAAATTTCAGAAATTTTTCAGAGAAAGAAAATGATGAGGAGATTGTTGAGAGGCTCCTGGAGCCGGCATTCGAAGGAAAAATAAAATGAAGAGCCTACAACCTTCCTCGCACCGCGGAGGTTCGGCCATGTGAATGGCCATGTGATGCATTCTTGAAGGCGGCCAGAATTTATGAAGATTTCTATTATTTGGCGGAGAATGAAGGCATGACCGACTTCCTCCACGACCAGTGTGATCAGTACATCCTACTCACTAGTACTTTCATGCAAAATTTTCATTTTCATGCTAGGAGATCACCACCCACGGTTGAGTTTCACTTATATGATGAGCATAAGGAGATGACGCTTTTATGACTTTTGTGAGGTTTGTAAATTACATGAGGGCAGCGTCGACAAACCACGTCCTAGAGATGTGGAAGATTTTATTGATGAAGTTACCGTAGGGGAAAGGAGAAAGGTGTCAGAAGCGAGAGTGTCTAGTTTACATTTTCCTGTTTTGCGCTACTACTCATTATTTGCTGGGAGATGTTTAATTGGTCGTGGGGAGAGTGGAGGCCTTAGTGCTTCTGACCTTGCTATTTTGCGCCATGCTTTACTTCGTGATAAAACTTCTAGTTTAGGCGCTATGGTTGCTCGACGGTTGAGTTTAAACCGTACAAAGGGTCCTATTTTCCGAGGTATCTTTGCTTCCCGTCATGCTAGACGCTTCGAGATACCCATTCGGCATGATGAAAAAGAAGAGAAGCTGCTACCCACTATATACTTAGATTATGAAAGCATGGTAGCACATGATTTTATTAAGAAAGATGATGACAAGAGACTCATCTATAACCTGGTATTTAGAGAGAAGACTTGTCAGATTATTACCTTGCCTGCACCTACTTTGTTCGATATTCATTTAGGCAGGTACCTCATCCTGCCCGCGGACATTCATGCATACTGGGAGGGGACGCGATCCCCAGTTCCTGAGCCAGAGCCATCACCTGGTCCATATCAGGATTCTATTTATCAGTGGGAGCCATAGGGGCTCGCTAACCAGTGGAACCCCCAGGATCCTCCTCAGTACACCACGAGGGCTATTTTGATCCATGGGCATAGACCAACTTATGCCAAAAGCCTAAGATTGGGGGAGTACGCATTTCTCACCGACATTACATTCATGTCCACACATTCATTCCAGTTGTTGGTGTTCATACTTTTTCATTGTATTATCCATGTTAGTTTATTTTCTTTTTCCCGCTTTCTTCTTGTGTGTTTGAAAAACTTTAAGAAAAAACAAAAAAAATTAGTTGTAGCTTATTTACTTTCCATGTCTACTTAGTAGTAGTATTAAAATTAAACCCAAAAAGATTTCACATTCTTCTTTTGCTTGTTGGGAGCTTTCTCGTGCAAATAGTTTTTCTCGTTCTTGTTGTACTTTCTTCATAAAAAAATAAAAACTCTAGAAACATTTCAGTTTGTTTCTTTGAAATTCTTTTCTTTTCTTTGGGGGTCGAGAGGAGAAGACCACGAGGAAAATGTTGAGTGACTCTCATATGCATTATTGTTGATCTAACAAAGAGCCCATATTACCTTGTCTTCCCCTTTGAATAAATGTTTGCAGATTCCAGCTTAGTCCAATGCACGTACACTATTATTATTATTATCCACACCATTCGGTCGTGCATGTGAAAGGCAATAATGACGGTATATGATGAAATGATTGAGATGAGGAAAAGCTGGTATGAACTCGACCTATCTTGTTTTTGTAAATATGATTAGTTCATTGTTCTTGATTCAACCCATTATGAATGAAACATGTTTGCAATGACAATTAGAGATTATAGTTACTCATGCCATGCTTAATTAGCTAGGAGATTATAATGGTTTACCTTGCGTGCCAACATGCTTTTAAAATGGTTGTGATGTAGTATGATAGGATGGTATCCTCCTTTGAATGATTCGAGTGGCTTGACTTGGCACATGTTCACGAATGTAGTTGAAACAAAATCAACATAGCCTCCATGATATTTATGTTCATGGTGATTTATATCCTACTCATGCTTGCACTCAATGTTGGTTACTCTCAATGCATGTTTATGACTGTTGTCGCTCTCTAGTTGGTCGCTCCCCGGTCTTTTTCTAGCCTTCACTTGTACTAAGCGGGAATACTGCTTGTGCATCCACTTCCATCAACCCAAAGTTGTTCCATATGAGTCCACCATACCTACCTATATGCGGTATTTACCTGCCGTTCCAAGTAAATTTGCATGTGCCAAACTCTAAACCGTCAAATGATAATCTGTTTTGTATGCCCAAATCGCTCATGTAGCGATTGTGGACTGTCAGTATCTTCCATGCTAGGTGGGTTATTCTCACGATGAGTGGACTTCGCTCATCATTCACAAGAAAATGGCTGGTAACTGGGATGCCCAGTCCCATGCTCAAATCACATCAAAATATAATTGCAAACAAAACTCCCCCAGGACTGTTGTTAGTTGGATGGTACCCATTGTTTCAGACCAGCCGTGGAATGTTCTTGTTGGTGGTGGGGGAGTATAAACTTTACCATTCTGTTCGGGAACTGCCTATAATGTATCTAGTATGGAAGATACCGAGATCTCTTGGTTGTTATGTTGACAATGAAAGCATACCGCTCAAAATATTATTTATCTCTGTTTCAAAAACTCGAGCTCTGGCACCTCTGCAAATCTCTGTTTCCCTCTGCGAAGGGCCTATCTATTTACTTTTATTGTTGAGTCATCATCCTCTTATAAAAAACACAAGTTAGAGAGCACCACTGTCATTTGTATGCTTTGCTATTAATTGATATTGAGTATGACTGTGACTGGATCTCTTTTGCCATGAATTACAATGTCTAGTCAGTCCTTGATCTTCACGGGTGCTCTGCACTTATGTTTCGCGGTCTCAGAAAGGGCTAGCGATATACCATTTTGTTTTATCATATCATGATTGTTTTGAAAAATTGTTGTTGTCCGAGATTCATTATTATTGCTCACTAGTTCATTATGCCATTGATATGAATAAATTTGAGACCCAAATGTTATTGTGAATATGGTTAGTTCACAATCTTCGCCAAAAATTTGAATGTTGGCTTTACAAATTTGCAACAACAGGATCAAACAGAGTTTGTAAAAGTTTTTCTTTATCACTTTCAGTTTGTCAACTGAATTGCTTGAGGACAAGCAATGGGTTAAGCTTGGGGGAGTTGATACGTCTCCATCGTATCTACTTTTCCAAACTCTTTTGCCCTTGTTTTGGACTCTAATTTGCATGATTTGAATGGAACTAACCCGGACTGATGTTGTTTTCAGCAGAATTACCATGGTGTTATTTTTGTGTAGAAATAAAAGTTCTCGGGATGACCTAAAAATCCACGGAGAATACTTTTGGAATAAATAAAAAATATTGGCGAAAGAATCAACCAGAGGGGATCCACCACCTGTCCACAAGGGTGGGGGCGCGCCCCTGGCTTGTGGGTCCCACGAAGCTCCACCGACCTCAACTCCAACTCCATATATTCACATTCGGGGAGAAAAAAAATCAGAGAGAAGGATCCATCGCGTTTTTCGATACGGAGCTGCCGCCACCTCTTGTTCTTCCTCGGGAGGGCAGATCTGGAGTCCGTTTTGGGCTCCGGGGAGGAGAAATCGTCGCCATTGTCATCATCAACCATCCTCCATCACCAATTTCATGATTCTCACCACCGTGCGTGAGTAATCCCATCGTAGGCTTGCTATCCGTGATGGGTTGGATGAGATTTACCATGTAATCGAGTTAGTTTTGTTAGGGTTTGATCCCTAGTATCCACTATGTTCTAAAATTGATGTTACTATGACTTTGCTATGCTTAATGCTTGTCACTAGGGCTCGAGTGCCATGATTTCAGATCTGAACCTATTATGTTTTCATGAATATATTTGAGTTCTTGATCCTATCTTTAAGGTTATAGTCACCTACTACGTGTTATGATCCGGCAACCCCGGAGTGACAATACTCGGGACACTTCCCAGTGATGACCGTACTTTGAGGAGTTAATGTATTCACTAAGTGCTAATGCTTTGGTCCGGTTCTCTATTAAAAGGAGGCCTTAATATCCCTTAGTTTCCAATAGGACCCCGCCGCCACGGGAGGGTAGGAAAAAAGATGTCATGCAAGTTCTTTTCCGTAAGCACATATGACTATATTCGGAATACATGCCTACATTATATTGATGAATTGGAGCTATTTCTATGTCACCCTATGTTATAACTGTTGCATGATGAATGCCATCTGACATAATTATCCATCATTGATTCGTTGCCCATGAGTTCGTTTCATATTGATCTTTGCTAAGTTACTTTTCCGTTGCTACTGTTACGATTGCTACAAAACTGCTACCGTTACTTTCGCCACTGTTACCGTTACTTCCATACTACTTTGCTACTAAATACTTTGTTGCAGATATTAAGTCTTTCAGGTGCGGTTGAATTGACAACTCAGCTGCTAATACTTGAGAATATTCTTTGGCTCCCCTGATAACCCACAAGTGTAGGGGATCGCAACAGGTTTCGAGGGTAAAGTATTCAACCCAAATTTATTGATTCGACACAAGGGGAGCCAAAGAATATTCTTAAGTATTAGCAGTTGAGTTGTCAATTCAACCACACCTGGATAACTTAGTATCTGCAGCAAAGTATTTAGTAGCAAAGTAGTATGATAGTAATGGTAACAGTGGCAAAATTAAAGATAGCAGTTTTTGTAGTAGTTGTAACGGTAGCAACGAAAAAGTAAATAAGCGAAACACAATATGTGAAAAGCTTGTAGGCATTGGATCAGTGATGGATAATTATGTCGGATGCGATTCCTCATGTAATAGCTATAACATAGGGTGACACAGAACTAGCTCCAGTTCATCAATGTAATGTAGGCATGTATTCCGAATATAGTCATACGTGCTTATGGAAAAGAACTTGCATGACATCTTTTGTCCTACCCTCCCGTGGCAGCGGGGTCCTAGTGGAAACTAAGGGATATTAAGGCCTCCTTTTAATAGAGTACCGGACCAAAGCATTAACACATAGTGAATACATGAACTCCTCAAACTACGGTCATCACCGAGAAGTATCCCGATTATTGTCACTTCGGGGTTGTCGGATCATAACACATAATAGGTGACTATAGACTTGCAAGATAGGATCAAGAACTCACATATATTCATGAAAACATAATAGGTTCAGATCTGAAATCATGGCACTCGGGCCCTAGTGACAAGCATTAAGCATAGCAACATCAATCTCAGAACGTAGTGGATACTAGGGATCAAACCCTAACAAAACTAACTTGATTACATGGTAAATCTCATCCAACCCATCACCGTCTAGCAAGCCTACGATGGAATTACTCACGCACGGCGGTGAGCATCATGAAATTGGTGATGGAGGATGGTTGATGATGACGACGGCGATGAATCCCCCTCTCCGGAGCCCCGAACGGACTCCAGATCAGCCCTCCCGAGAGAGATTAGGGCTTGGCGGTGGCTCCGTATCGTAAAACGCGATGAAACTTTCTCTCTGATTTTTCTCTCCGTGAAACGGAATATATAGAGTTGGAGTTGAGGTTGGTCGAGCATGAGGGGGCCCACGAGACAGGGGGGCACGCCCAGGGGGAGAGGGCGTGCCCCCCACCCTCGTGGACAGGGTGTGGGCCCCCTGGCCTTGATTCTTTCGCCAGTATTTTTTATATTTTCCAAAAGTTATCTCCGTGGATTTTCAGGCCATTCCGAGAACTTTTGTTTTCTGCACAATAAACAACACCATGGCAGTTCTGCTGAAAACAGCGTCAGTCTGGGTTAGTTTTATTCAAATCATGCAAATTAGAGTCCAAAACAAGGGAAAAAGTGTTTGGAAAAGTAGATACGTTGGAGACGTATCAACTCCCCCCAAGCTTAAACCCTTGCTTGTCCTCAAGCAATTCAGTTGATAAACTGAAAGTGATAAAGAAAAACTTTTACAAACTCTATTTGCTCTTGTTGTTGTAAATATGTAAAGCCAGCATTCAAGTTTTCAGCAAAGATTATGAACTAACCATATTCACAATAACACTTAGGTCTCATATTTACTCATGTCAATAGCATAATCACCTAGCAAGCAATTATAATAAAACTCGGATGACAACACTTTCTCAAAGCAATCATAATATAATATAACAAGATGGTATCTCGCTAGCCCTTTCTGAGACCGCAAAACATAAATGCAGAGCACCTTTGAAGACCAAGGACTGACTAAACATTGTAATTCATGGTAAAAGAGATCCAGTCAAGTCATACCCAATACAAACTAATAGTAATGAATGCAAATGACAGTGTGCTCTCCAGCGAGTGCTTTTCAATAAGAAGGTGACGACTCAACATAAAAGTAAATAGATAGGCCTTTCGCAGAGGGAAGCAGGGATTTGTAGAGGTGCCAAAGCTTGATTTTAAAATAGAGATGAATAACATTTTGAGCGGCATACTTTCACTGTCAACGCAACAACTATGAGATGGCGATATCTTCCATGCTACATACATTATAGGCGGTTCCCAAACAGAATGGTAAAAGTTTATACTCCCCCACCACCAACAAGCATCAATCCATGGCTTGCTCGAAACAACGAGAGCCTCCAACTAGCAACAGCCCTAGGGGAGTTTTGTTTAATTATTTTGATTTGCTTTGATCTTTTTGATCATGGGACTGGGCATCCCGGTTAGCAGCCATTTTCTCGTGAATGAGGAGCGAAGTCCACTCCTCTTGAGAATAACCCACCTAGCATGGAAGATACAGACAGCCCTGGTTGAAACAAGAGCTGCTCGAGCATACAAAACAAAATTTCATTTGAAGGTTTGGAGTTTGGCACATACAAATTTACTTGGAACGACAGGTAGATACCGCATATGGGAAGGTATGGTGGACTCATATGGAATAACTTTGGGGTTTATGGAGTCTGGATGCCCAAGCAGTATTCCCGCTTAGTACAGGTGAAGGCTAGCAAAAGACTGGGAAGCAACCAACTGAGAGAGCGACAACAGTCATGAACATGCATTAAAATTAATTTACACCAAGTACAAACATGAGTAGGATATAATCCACCATGAACATAAATATCGTGAAGGCTATGTTGATTTGTTTCAACTACATGCGTGAACATGTGCCAAGTTGAGTCACTCAATTCATTCAAAGGAGGATAACATCCCATCATACCACATTATAATCATTTTAATAGCATGTTGGCACGCAAGGTAAACCATTATAACTCATAGCTAATTAAGCATGGCACGAGCAACTATAATCTCTAAATGTCATTGCAAATATGTTTACTTCATAATAGGCTGAATGAGGAACGATGAACTCATCATATTTACAAAAACAAGAGAGGTCGAGTTCATACCAGCTTCTCTCATCTCAATCAGTCCATCATATATCGTCATTATTGCCTTTCACTTGCACGACCGAACGATGTGTATAATAATAATAGTGCAATTGCATTGGACTAAGCTGGAATCTGCAAGCATTCAATTCAAGAGAGAAGACAAAGTAATATGGGCTCTAAGTTAAATCAACAATCATGCATATGAGAGCCCCTAAACATTTTCAATATGGTCTTCTACTCTCGACCCCAAAGAAAAGAAATAAAACTATTTACACGGGAAAGCTCCCAACAAGTAAAAGAAGAACGAGAAATCTTTTTGGGTTTTTTCATTTTAATTACTACTACAAGCATGGAAATTAAACTAACTAATTTTTTTGGTTTTTCTTAAGGTTTATCAAACACACAAGAAGAAAGCTAGAAAAAGAAATTTAAACTAGCATGGATAATACAATGAAAGAGTATGAACACCGACAACTAGAATAGTGTGTGAATATGAATGTAAAGTCGGTGAGAAATACGTACTCCCCCAAGCTTAGGCTTTTGGCCTAAGTTGGTCTATTGCCAAGGATAGCCTGGCTGATATCCGAAGTTATAACTGGGGTCATATTGAGATGCAGCAGCAAATGCATCCTGAGCAGCGGCATGTTGGTGAGCCGCCTCCGCTCTCCCCTCGTGTTCAGGTGCCTCCTCCCTGGTAACAACATATCTTCGTTTTGCCTGGTAATCAAAAAGGGAAGGAGCAGGGAGAGTAACATGGACAGCGCTACGTCTGTCAAAGACTAGTCGATACTGGAGGAATTGTTCGTTCCTCAAAAGAAAACGATGTTTGACCATCGCGTCATAATCTAAATAAGCAGGAAGCAACTCCATATCCTCCTCTCGTGGGGCTATACCAAGATAATTAGCAACACGGGGCGCATAAATCCCTCCAAATAAGTCTCCAGATATACCATTATTATGCAACCTACGTGCAACTATTGCCCCAAGTTGTAATCTTTATTACCTAACACATCACTCTTGAGGACACTTATCTTGTAAGAAGTCCTCAAGATCGGCATTACGCACATATGCGTCAAATTCATCCTTAATGCCTGCATTGACCATAAACTGTTCTGATGGCCACTCACAAGCTCGCACTTCGGCATCCCTTGGTGGTTCATCGTCTTGCTCACGCATAGAATGCCTAGGTCCTCTCTTTGTTGAGGAACCACCTTGGTACATTCTCCTAGACATATTTCTTTCTCTGGAAAATTTCTGAAATTTTTAGTAACTTCAAAATAAAAGTGAATAAAACTAAACAAGATTGGTAGCAACTACTCCTACAAGTGCCTAGAGCCTATATCATGCATTAGAATTACTTGGGACCTCATAAATTTGACATGCAAGCTCAAGAACAGGGTCACCTATGCAGAAATTTTTTGCAAAGAATAAAGCACTAGAACAAAAACTAATTGGACCAATGGAGGAGTCACATACCAAGCAACAATCTCCCAAAGCAGTTTTGTGAATGGAGCTTTGAGCAAGGAGATCAAAAATCGCAGCAAAATGAGCTAGAACTCGTGCTTGAGCTGGATGGGGATTTTTTTGGGAGGAAGATGGAGTGTGTGGGTGCAGGAATAAGTGGAGGGGGGCCACCATGGGCCCACGAGACAGGGGGGCGCGCCCAGGGGGTGTGGGCGCGCCCTCCACCCTCGTGGCCAGGTGCTTGCCCATGCAGTGTTTTCAGTGCCTAAAATCCTCAAATATTCCATAAAAAATCATACTAAATTTGCAGGGCATTTGGAGCACTTTTATTTTCGGGATATTTTTTATTGCACGGATAATTCAGAAAAAAGACAGATAATACTATTTTTGCTTTATTTATTCTAAATAACAGAAAGTAAAAAGAGGGTACAGAAGGTTGTGCCTTCTAGTTTCATCCATCCCATGATCATCAAAATGAATCCACTAACAAGGTTGATCAAGTCTTGTTAACAAACTCATTCCGAATAACACGGAACCGGAGAAATTTCGAATAACACTAGGTTACCTCAACGGGGATATGAACATCCCCAACAATAAGAATATCATACTTTTTCTTGACAGTAGGAAGAGGAAATTCAAAACCTCCAATAATGATAGTTGGAACTTTTCCAATAGAATTGATGCTATGAACTTGAGGTTGTTTCCTCGGAAAGTGTACCGTATGCTCATTACCATTAACATGAAAAGTGACATTGCCTTTGTTGCAATCAATAACAGCCCCTGCACTATTCAAAAAGGGTCTACCAAGGATAATCCACATACTATCGTCCTCGGGAATATCAAGAATAACAAAGTCCGTTAAGATAGTGACATTTGCAACCACAACAGGCACATCCTCACAAATACCGACATGTATAGCAGTTGATTTATCAGCCATTTGCAAAGATATTTCAGTAGGTGTGAACTTATTCAATTCAAGTCTACGATATAAAGAGAGAGGCATAACACTAACACCGGCTCCAAGATCACATAAGGCAGTTTTAACATAATTTCTTTTAATGGAGCATGGTATAGTTGGTACCCCGGGGTCTCCAAGTTTCTTTGGTATTCCACCCTTAAAAGTGTAATTAGCAAGCATGGTGAAAATTTCAGCTTCCAGTATCTTTCTTTTATTTGTAATGATATCCTTCATATATTTAGCATAAGGATTTACTTTAAGCATATCAGTTAAGCGCATACGTAAGAAAATAGGTCTAATCATTTCAGCAAAGCGCTCAAAATCCTCATCATCCTTTGTTTTGGATGGTTTAGGAGGAAAGGGCATGGGTTTCTGAACCCATGGTTCTCTTTCTCTACCGTGCTTCCTAGCAACAAAATCTCTCTTATCATAATGTTGATTCTTTGATTGTGGGTTATCAAGATCAACAACAGGTTCAATCTCTACATCATTATTTTTGCTAGGTTGAGCATCAACATGAACATTATCATTAACATTATCACTAGGTTCAAGTTCATCACCAGATTGTGTTTCAGCATCAGAGATAGAAATATCATTGGGATTCTCAGGTGTGTCTACAACAGGTTCACTAGAAGCATGCAAAGTCCTATCGTTTTTCTTTTTCTTCTTTTTGGAAGAACTGGGTGCTTCTAAATTATTTCTCTGAGAATCCTGCTCGATTCTCTTAGGGTGGCTTTCAGGATACAAAGGTTCCTGAGTCATTCTACCAGTTCTAGTAGCCACTCTAACAGCAAAGTCATGTTTATTATTTAATGCATCAAGCAAATCACTTTGAGCTTTAAGTACTTGCTCAGCTTGAGTGGTAACCATAGAAGCATATTTGCTAATGAGTTTAAGTTCACCTTTAACTCTAGCCATATAATCACTCAAGCGTCCTATTTCGAAAGCATTATTCTTTAATTCTCTACCAACATAAGCATTAAAATTTTCTTGTCTAGCCATAAAGTCATCAAATTCATCTAAGCATGGGCTATGAAATTTAGTAGAGGGGATTTCAACATTATCATATCTATAGAGAGAATTTACCTTTACTACCTGTGTCGGGTTATCGAGACAATATGGTTCTTCAACAGGCGGTATATTAAGACCATGTATTCCTTCAATAGGAGGTAAATTCTTAACATCTTCAGCTTTAATACCCTTTTCTTTCATTGATTTCTTTGCCTCTTGCATATCTTCAGGACTGAGAAATAAAACTCCCCTCTTCTTCGGAGTCGGTTTAGGAATTGGCTCAGGAGTTGGCTCAATTGGCTCAGGAATTGGCTCAGGAAGAGTCCAATTATTTTCATTAGTCAACATATTATTCAATAGTAATTCAGCTTGGTCGACTGTTCTTTCCCTGAAAACACAACCAGCACAACTATCCAAGTAGTCCTTGGAAGCATCGGTTAGTCCATTATAAAAGATATCAAGTATTTCATTTTTCTTAAGAGGATGATCAGGCAAAGCATTAAGTAATCGGAGAAGCCTCCCCCAAGCTTGTGGGAGACTCTCTTCTTCGATTTGCACAAAATTATATATTTCCCGCAAGGCAGCTTGTTTCTTATGAGCAGGGAAATATTTAGCAGAGAAGTAATAAATCATATCCTGGGGACTACGCACACAACCAGGATCAAGAGAATTAAACCAAGTTTTAGCATCACCCTTTAATGAGAACGGAAATATCTTAAGGATATAATAATAGCGAGACTTCTCATCATTAGTAAACAGGGTGGCTATATCATTTAACTTGGTAAGATGTGCCACAACAGTTTCAGATTCATAGCCACAAAAAGGATCAGATTCAACCAAAGTAATTATTTCAGGATCAACAGAGAATTCATAATCCTTATCAGTAACACAAATATGTGAAGTAGCAAAAGCGGGGTCAGGTTTCATTCTAGCATTAAGAGATTGATGCTTCCATTTAGCTAATAACTTCTTAAGATCATATCTATCTTTGCAAGCAAAAATAGCTCTAGCAGCTTCTTCATCCATAACATAACCCTCAGGAACAACAGGCAATTCATAATCAGGGGGAGAACTTTCATCATCACTATTATCAATAATATCATCATTAATAATTTCATTCTCTCTAACCCTAGCAAGTTGTTCATCAAGAAATTCACCTAATGGCAAAGTTGTATTACACACAGAAGTAGTTTCATCATAAGTATCATGCATAGCAGAAGTGGCATCATCAATAACATGCGACATATCAGAATTCAAAGCAGTAGCAGGTTTAGGTGTCGCAAGCTTACTCAAAACAGAAGGAGAATCTAGTGCAGAGCTAGATGGCAGTTCCTTACCTCCCCTCGTAGTTGAGGGAAAAATCTTAGTTCTTTCGTCTTTCAAGTTCCTCATAGTGATCAAAAGATATAAATCCCAAGTGACTCAAAGAATAGAGCTATGCTCCCCCGGCAACGGCGCTAGAAATTAGTCTTGATAACCCACAAGTGTAGGGGATCGCAACAGCTTTTGAGGGTAAAGTATTCAACCCAAATTTATTGATTCGACACAAGGGGAGCCAAAGAATATTCTTAAGTATTAGTAGTTGAGTTGTCAATTCAACCACACCTGGATAACTTAGTATCTGCAGCAAAGTATTTAGTAGCAAAGTAGTATGATAGTAATGGTAACAGTGGCAAAAGTAAAGATAGCAGTTTTTGTAGTAGTTGTAACGGTAGCAACGGAAAAGTAAATAAGCGAAACACAATATGTGAAAAGCTCGTAGGCATTGGATCAGTGATGGATAATTATGTTGGATGCGATTCCTCATGTAATAGCTATAACATAGGGTGACACAGAACTAGCTCCAGTTCATCAATGTAATGTAGGCATGTATTCCGAATATAGTCATACGTGCTTATGGAAAAGAACTTGCATGACATCTTTTGTCCTACCCTCCCGTGGCAGTGGGGTCCTAGTGGAAACTAAGGGATATTAAGGCCTCCTTTTAATAGAGTACCGGACCAAAGAATTAACATGTAGTGAATACATGAACTCCTCAAACTACGGTCATCACCGAGAAGTATCCCGATTATTGTCACTTCGGGGTTGTCGGATCATAACACATAATAGGTGACTATAGACTTGCAAGATAGGATCAAGAACTCACATATATTCATGAAAACATAATAGGTTCAGATCTGAAATCATGGCACTCGGGCCCTAGTGACAAGCATTAAGCATAGCAACATCAATCTCAGAACGTAGTGGATACTAGGGATCAAACCCTAACAAAACTAACTTGATTACATGGTAAATCTCATCCAACCCATCACCGTCCAGCAAGCCTACGATGGAATTACTCACGCACGGCGGTGAGCATCATGAAATTGGTGATGGAGGATGGTTGATGATGACGACGGCGACGAATCCCCCTCTCCGGAGCCCCGAACGGACTCCAGATCCGCCCTCCCGAGAGAGATTAGGGCTTGGCAGCGGCTCCGTATCGTAAAACGCGATGAAACTTTCTCTCTGATTTTTTCTCCACGAAACGGAATATATAGAGTTGGAGTTGAGGTCGGCGGAGCATCAGGGGGCCCCGAGACAGGGCGGCGCGCCCAGGGGGAGAGGGTGCGCCCCCACCCTCGTGGACAGGGTGTGGGCCCCCTGGCCTTGATTCTTTCGCCAGTATTTTTTATATTTTCCGAAAGTTATCTCCGTGGATTTTCAGGTCATTCCGAGAACTTTTGTGTAACACCCACGATGCGGCTATATCTCCCACGTGTCGAGGCACGACTTAGAGGCATAACCGCATTGTGGTTTTGTCGCAAGAAGGCTCATCTTCACACAATCCCATGTAATGAACAAGAATGGGATAAAGAGTTGGCTTACAATCGCCACTTCACACAATACATAAATATAATTCATACATCATCCAAAATACACACATAGACCGACTACGGTCAAAATTCAAATGAAATTAAGATAACCCCAAATGCTAGATCCCCGGTCGTCCCAACTGGGCTCCACTACTGATCATCAGGAAAAGACACATAGTAACGACCACGTTCCTCGTCGAACTCCCACTTGAGGTCGATCTCATCAACTGTATTGGCATCGTCGGCACCTGCAACTGTTTTGGTAGAATCTGTGAGTCACGAGGACTCAGCAATCTCACACCCGCGAGATCAAGACTATTTAAGCTTGTAGGAAAGGATGGTGTAATGAGGTGGAGCTACAGCAGGCAATAAGCATATATGGTGGCTAACATACGCCGAAGAGAGCGAGAAGAGTAGCAACGGAACGGTTGTCATCTAGCAATGACCAAGAAGTGATCCTGAACTCCTACTTACGTCATTCATAACTCAAACCGTGTTCACTTCCCGGACTCCGCCGAGAAGAGACCATCACGACTACACACACAGTTGATGTATTTTAATTGGGTCAAGTGACAAGTTCTCTCCAACGGGACATTAACAAATTCCCATCTGCCTCATAACCGCGGGCACGGCTTTCGAAAGATAATACCCTGCAGGGGTGTCCCAACTTAGCCCATCATAAGCTCTCACGGTCAACGAAGGATAAACCTTCTCCCGGAAAGACCCGATCAGTCTCGGAATCCCGGTTTACAAGACATTTCGACAATGGTAAAACAAGACCAGCAAAGCCGCCCGAATGTGCCGACAAATCCCGATAGAAGCTGCACATATCTCGTTCTCAGGGCACACCGGATTGTCCAAGCTTCCGATAGGCGAGCCCAGAGTTGCCCCTGGTGGCCACCGGCGACTGACAGATTTGGACCAATACTCAGAGGAGCACTAGCCCGGGGGTTTAAAATAAAGATGACCCTCGGGCTCTAGAAAACCCGGGGGAAAAAGGCTTAGGTGGCAAATGGTAAAACCAAGGTTGGGCCTTGCTGGAGGAGTTTTATTCAAGGCGAATTGTCAAGGGGGTCCCATAAATCACCCAACCACGTAAGGAACGCAAACTCAAGGAACATAATCCCGGTATGACGGAAACTAGGGCGGCAAGAGTGGAACAAAACACCAGGCATAAGGCCGAGCCTTCCACCCTTTACCAAAATATATAGATCCTGTCGTGGAATTGTCACGGCAGATGTCCTTAGTGTCAGGACTTAGTCGCGAGGCCAGCGCATCTATGTGGTAGCTTGAGAGGGGTTGGGCGGAATCGAGAGACGCAACACAAGACAAGGATTTAGACAGCTTCGGGCCCCGGGAAACATCATCCGGTAACAACCCTACATGCTGTTTGAGGCTAGGTCTCATTATGATCACGGGAGAGTTGCCGGGAACCGGCTCTCGGTGTCTAGCCCTAGAGATTGCTTCTTGTTACTTGTCGCTTCCCCCTCTTTGGGGAGCCCTGCCCCTCCTTATATAAGTTGAAGGGGCGGGTTACATGTGGAGTCCTACTAGGATTAGGACTAGTCTATCTCTAATACAAACCGGATACAAGTCCTGGTCTTAACTTCTTGTAAGGTAAATATTCCTCATGTCTTTCCTCTTAAACCGGCCCACCATTAACATAAACCGGCCTTCTGGGCCTTGGGCCTTGTCATCCGGCTGACCAGCCCGCCGGGTCACCAGTGAGTCATAATGACCAGGCGGGTTGCTTGTAAACCGCCAGGTCAGGGCGGGTCGCTAGTGAATCGCCAAGTGTCAGTCGGGTCTCAAGTAAACCGCCAAGTCCGGCCGGGTTACACTTCCGGCCGGGTCATACCGCGGGGTATATCTCCGATATTAGCCCCCAGTTTAATTTGGATTTATCCATGTTAAACTAATCCTGCAACATAAACACGAGAACAAATTTGACAGGTTGTGCTCCGGGTTAAATATTCTTGTAAGCCGGCACCTGATCATCCTTAAGTCCTTGACATTTTCTCCTGGAATATCCGGGTCAATAGGCCAGCTTCATAATCCATTTGCTGACATTGGCTCTTGTAAAGATATATTATAAGAAATAATCCATTTGAGTCGGCCTTCAATGCTCTGACTTGACAAAAAATATTGGTCTTGAAATATTCAACTGATATTCAGCCGGCTTAAAGATGTTGATCTTGCTGATTTATGATTGCCAGAATTGTCGGGTTATAAATAAATGATGCAGGGTCATGATTGTTGCAGACACCATGTTAATCTGGTCTACTCCAAACTGAGAATTTGAAGATTTTTTCTCCCTTATATGCATATCACCTGTAGCCCCCAAGTCTTAAGAGGAAAACATAGTGATAACTTAAGACTTGCTTCAATATAAGTGTTGTAACTTTGAAGAAATCCGGGTTATTCATCTCAATCATTAGTCATAAACTGAATATTCCACATATGTAGCCCCCAAGTGCCGGGTTGTCATGCTTGCAGCAACCTGGGACTTGTAATTGCCTTATGCTCATAAAAATTTCAACCAGTGTAGCCCCCAAGGGTCGGGTCATTATGCAATAATGAGCAGGGACTTTGTAAATATGATCATGTAAACTTGACCAGCAACGTGTAGCCCCCAAGGGCCGGGTCAGTAAGATATTACCGAGCTGGGACTTTGTATATTATTCATTGATAATAACATCATATGATGTAATCTCCACCATGGGGTTTGAACCCACATCCACAAGGTTAAGAGCTTTGTACTCTACCAACTGAGTAGTGGATCTTTCAATTTAATGGATTAAGGCTTGTGTACCTTGAATTTTTGACAGGAGCAATTGGTAGCCCCCAAGGGCCGGCTCATTTAGAATGTGATGAGTCGGGTCTTCAATAAGTTGAGCAAAAAATGTCTTTACATTAGTCCCCAAGTTCCATGGTGCATGCTGGCAGTGACATGGGACTTGCATATTTGATGTGATCTCAATTTAAATAATGTAGCCCCCAAGTGCCGGGTCGTAAGCCTGCAGCGACTTGGGACTATTCTTTCCATTGTAGAATAAATCATATCCATTGATAAAATAATAGCCATTGCGCCAAAGCGACTTTGAATACCTCATCTGCTGATAAGTCAATCCGGAGTTTAAATACCCGGCGGCTCTTGGCCGATGGCGATTTAATACGCCTCCATTGTAAGCCGGAATTTGTACAACCCGGCGGCTTATAGCCTTTGAGAAAATCAAAAATTGATAACCCTTTTGAGACACCAATTTCAATCTATGATAATGGGCTTGAATTTAATCATTTATGTAAGTCATAGCTCTGTAAATCCTGTAGAGTTTAAACAACATATGCCCTGGCGACTTAACGTCAAAAACCAGGGCGGGTAACCACCCAAATGTAGTCTTATCCTGCACATAATTAGATCACAAGATCCCTTGGCGGTTTACCGCAGGGCGGGTCATAATATCTCACATATAACCATTGATGTGTAACAAGGAGTCACAGATAAGCCTGTTATGAATCATAACTTTGAAACATAACTATAATAATAATATTATACCTGTGATATTGAATTTTCACTGCCGGTTTATGTGACCTGTGCAGTAAGGGTGATAACCCAATCTTTAGAAATCAAGACTTCCAAATGTTTATGATTGTCATATGATGGCGACTTATCATCCAAAGTCAAACCGGGTTAAATAGCAACCACTCATATACACTTTAGATATGATCAAAAGAGCTTCAAATAAAATCCAAAAATTGTTTGCAAAAAGAGACTTCAAAAAATTTGAGGCTTCTGATTCGAATACGATCAGAAAACCGTCCCAAAGGGGTTAAGCTAAGATTCGAATACGATCATATAGCCCCTAGTGGCTTTGGCGTTGCCGATCAAGAGGGTACCGACAGCTATGTTCTCTTTGGTTCGAATACGACCTATGTTTGAACAGGAAGCCCCCAAATGACCTTGAGAGTTGTTTAACGACGCTGATTCAAATACGATCCACGTCGGTTCCCAAAAGGGGTTGAGCTATGATTCGAATACGATCAAGAAGCCCCCTAGTGAGCTCGGCAGTGTGCCGATCAAGAGGGTACCGACAGCTATGTTCTCTTTGGTTCGAATACGACCTATATTTGAGTTGTGCTTTGTAACAGACTCTCTTTGGTCCCTTTAATTTTTCCTGAGAACTCGAACTTTTGTGAGAGATAAATTCTTTTTGAACCGGAAAAAACCGGATATTGAGAGTTTCAAAGCTTTATGATAAACAAATTTACCTTGAACCGGATTTTGAACCGGATTTGAGAGCTTCAAAACTTTGTGGCAGATAAATTTCCCTTGAACCGGATTTTAAACCGGATATTTTAAGAGCTTCAGTGCTTTGTGGGAGATGTCAAGTCTCTTGAGCCGGATCTAAACCGGAATCCTTCTTTTTAAGCCGGAAATTTTCTGACGGCCTTTAAACTTTTTACCAATATGGCGGTAGCCTCCGGGACCGGGTTATTTTTCCCTCCAATGACCCGGAGTTCTTGAATGCATTAAAACCGACCAATGCTGCCGAGTCATATCATTGTAGCCCCCGAGTCTCAAGACGACTCGAGGAGTTGGCTTTGAGATTCTCTATATTGACCATAGCATAAGGTGTATATCATTGGTGTTGATAGCGCGATGTGAATCCACAGAAAGTTGAGGTGACTGCGGCGGGTTATAAATGATCCTGTATGAGCCGTGTCAGCAACTCGGCCAATGGTCCCTTCCAACTGGCTGTTTGAAGTTAACCAAACTTTAGTGGCGGCGACTTGTGCGCCTGCCCATTTGAACCATCCAGCGCCGACGGCGGCTGATAATACATGATAATTTGCCTCCAATTTTGTTGGAAGAAAAACCGGGCTTCCCAAGTAGTGACTTGCTCATAATCAATAATCAGCTCACGCAGACGGGTGTGGCCCGGTATGTTGATATAGACCAGGCCGTGAGAGACAGATGGTAAAAACAACCATAGCATCAGAGGTGGCACAGACAGATGAGTTGGTCACGACGTTGTAAACCGGTGTGGTCGGGCGAGTCGATCGCCGGCGCGGTAAGCCGCGTGGATGGGCGAGTCAACCATGTCGTGTTGATGTAGTGAACAATTGTCCTACATCAAAAACATCGCAAGCCAGAGTAATTGCTCTTTAAAAAATATATATACAAATTTACTTGATTGATTTCACCTGATATGTCAGGCCAGAAATTATCCACCGCGGAGTTGATGATCATCATGGTGAAGCTGAAATCAATCACGGCCGATTCGGCCGCGGGAGTAGACAGATGAGCCGGCCGCGACGTTGTAAGCCGGTGCGGACGAGCAAGTTGTCCTCCGTGTTGTAAACTGGCGCGGACGCATGAACCGGCGGCGAGGGAGGACGGGCAAGTCGTCCGTGGCGTTGTAAGGTGGTGCGGACGGGCGAGTCGGCCGGCGCGTTGATGTAAACCGGACCGCGATACGCGTGTCCGTGAAGCTGCGCGGCACAACCGAACATGCCTCCGCGATGTAATACCATCCTTTTTTCTTTTAATAGCCATCCTGCATAAAAATATTACAGGCCAGAGTAGTTGTTCTTTTTAAAGAGAAAAATGTGTCCATAAAAATTGACTGGACAAATTTCACCTGGTATGTTTGGCCGGAATTTATCCACCACGGAGTTGATGATCACCATGGTGAAGCTGAAATCAATCACGGCCGAGCCGGCCGCGGGAGCCGATAGATGAGTCGGCCGCGGTGTTGTAAACCGGCATGGATGGGCGAGTTGTCTGGCGCATTGATGTAGACCGGACCGCAGGGGTGGCGGCTTACACGCGTGTTCGTGAAATTGCGCGACACAGACGAACACCAATAATTTGATGCTGGCGCATGCTCCATATCCGTGGTATATGAATACTTTTCTAATGAATAATTTACCTGTGTATAACAACACTATAGGGCAGAGTGGTTGTTTTCACAAAAAATTAACAAGTACTGATAAAAAGTAAACTGGATGGATATCACCTGATTTGTTCGGACGATAGACGGAGTCATACATTCCATCAACAATGAGTTAATTACCCTCTCCGGCAGGAAACAAGGCGAAGGAGGCGCGTGAATCGGCTTGTAGCAGAGACTTCGCCGAGCGGCGGCTCTTAGTGACAGCGACCAGCCCGAACCAGAGAACGGGCGAAGACGACTCGTCTGCAAAAATGGTGCGCTGGTGGCTTAAATGGCGGTGCGTGAGTCGGGGCGACTCTACACGCCAAAAAAGGGCGTCTCAACACGACTGCAGCGGCGGGTCGGGACATTGGAGGTGAGAACGGCTCAACATTTGCTCCAGCAGGGGCGGCTCAACGGATTTTGAGGCTCTGCAATGAAGGTCGCTGGCTCCGAGGCGGCGCTGCGAACGACGACCACGATACGAAGCCTTGCTTCCCGTGTGTGTTGTATGCTGGAGTACGTGAGATTGCATTGACCCACTTGGTATCTTGGCTCCACGTGATGTAATGAGAGCGGATCAATCTTTCTTTTTTAATCAATAAATTCTTTGAGAACCCTGTTGGAGTTTCACATGAGGCAGTACTAACACTTTTGTATGCCCGAGCAGTCCCCACCGTGATCGCCTGAAGGCACGCATCGCAGGACTTGACGAAGCCTTCATGCGTGTTAACTTGGCCCTCTCGTGTTTGACCGATGCACAAGTTCCCTTGTGACACGTAGAGGCATCTTTTTATCTTTTCCTTTTTCCTTTTTTCCTTTTTTTGGGAACTCGGACCGAACATGGTCTGTATGTAACCCTGCTTCTCCTGAAGATTGGAGGACCAACAGTCGGATTTGACAGCCAAGTTACGATCCAACTCGAAGTACTCCTTTTCTTTTCTTCTTTCTCTGATCCAACTTGTATTCACACTTGGTAGCTTTGCTCAGTAGCCATAGTAATTGATGTACTTACAGATTGTTTAAGCCGTCTCATGACGTTGGATGACCGCTCCGATTTGATTTGGTCTCCGTGCCAGAAAAACAGCATCGGCAGATCGCTGTCTGTCTCGGTACTTGATCCAGTAATAGTAGTAATAAAATCAGATCAGCTCGGGTCTCTGTCTCTATATACCTTGGCAGATTGGGTTTGCGTGTTCCGATCAGAACTCAAGCCGCAGGGCACAAGTTGAATCTGCTACCGAAGCTTCCATCATCACCACGACAGAAAAAACAGCGTGCGGCACAGACGCAACCCTAAACTTTTATGCTCAGTTTTGTATATGTCGCTGCTCAAAACTTCTTCAATCTTGACTGATGAACTTTATAGTCGACGTGAATTCTTTCATGCTGGTTCTTACTGATCCGGCGGGTCATAGCTCCTCGGTCCCTGAAAGAAATCCCTTCAAGAACTCAACACCACCGTGCGCTTGCCCCACGGTGGGCGCCAACTGTCGTGGAATTGTCACGGCAGATGTCCTTAGTGTCAGGACTTAGTCGCGAGGCCAGCGCATCTATGTGGTAGCTTGAGAGGGGTTGGGCGGAATCGAGAGACGCAACACAAGACAAGGATTTAGACAGCTTCGGGCCCCGGGAAACATCATCCGGTAACAACCCTACATGCTGTTTGAGGCTAGGTCTCATTATGATCACGGGAGAGTTGCCGGGAACCGGCTCTCGGTGTCTAGCCCTAGAGATTGCTTCTTGTTACTTGTCGCTTCCCCCTCTTTGGGGAGCCCTGCCCCTCCTTATATAAGTTGAAGGGGCGGGTTACATGTGGAGTCCTACTAGGATTAGGACTAGTCTATCTCTAATACAAACCGGATACAAGTCCTGGTCTTAACTTCTTGTAAGGTAAATATTCCTCATGTCTTTCCTCTTAAACCGGCCCACCATTAACATAAACCGGCCTTCTGGGCCTTGGGCCTTGTCATCCGGCTGACCCGCCCGCCGGGTCACCAGTGAGTCATAATGACCAGGCGGGTTGCTTGTAAACCGCCAGGTCAGGGCGGGTCGCTAGTGAATCGCCAAGTGTCAGTCGGGTCTCAAGTAAACCGCCAAGTCCGGCCGGGTTACACTTCCGGCCGGGTCATACCGCGGGGTATATCCCCGACAGATGCATTAATTAAATAAGAGATATTGTGATATCCCAAAATATCCACGTTCAAACATGGAACCAACCTCAACTTCACCTGCAACTAGCAACGCTACAAGAAGGGCTGAGCAAAAGCGGTAACTTAGCCAAACAACGGTTTGCTAGGAAAAGATGGTTAGAGGCTGACATGGCAATATGGGAGGCATGATATAGCAAGTGGTAGGTAGCGCAACATGGCAATAGAGCGAACAACTAGCAAAGCAAAGATAGAAGTGATTTCGAGGGGTGGTCATCTTGCCTGCAAGGTTCTCAGAGTTGTCGAAAGCTTGATCCTCGTAAGCGTACTCAACAGGTTCCTCGTTCACGAACTCGTCTCCCGGCTCTACCCAAGACAAGAACACAAGCAACGGAACCACAATCAATCACGAGAAATGCACAAGCAACATGATGCAAAACATGTATGATATGCAAGATATGATATGCGATGCATATGCGTCCTCCGGAAGGAAAACGATGAACAAGGCAGTAACTTGGCAAACCAAGCATGCCTCTGAAAAGATGAGATGATTTTGGTCGAAATCGATATAAAGATCACCGGAAACGGATGCACGGTTTGCAAATGGCAAGCAAAACAAGAATGACACGAATCTGCGATTAACAGCATGATAGCACTTAAAATGCAACAAGTAACAATGCTACGGCACTCCAACATAGCAACAAAGCATATGGCAGTAATCTACAGGTGATGCTTGACAAAAGATGAATACTGAGCTACGGCTAGATCACAACATAAAAGGCTCAAACAAGCATGGAAAAAGTGCAAAAGATATGAGGTTCACAGACTTGGTGAAATTACTGGACATGATTAAAACAGCATCAGGTAGCAATGTTCAGAGCACCAAAACAACATGCTACAGGAAGTTAACATAGCAAAACAAGGCATGGAAGTGTTCTACTAAATGCATATGACAAAAGTCCCTTACTGACCATAAGCCAAAAAGGACTAGAAGTTATGATGGCAACCATGTGAACATAGCAAGTTCCGTTAACGGGTTCCAGTGGTGGCAGAAAACAGAGCATGGCAGAAACAATAATATGAAGGCATCTTGGTGAGCTTGATGCACTCACCACAAGGCAATGCATGACAAAACAAGCATACCTACAACAAGATGGCATGTTTATGAAGCTATCCATGGCAAGAACAAAAGCATAGCATGTATGTAAGAACTACAACAAGCTTGGCAAATTTGAATATCATGTTAACAATCTGCCAGAAATATTTTATAGCAAAAGTAGAGCAAGATTGAGTCATGCTATGGCACTCCATAAATGCAAACAAGGGCAGGAATGGATCAATTACAACAATAGCTACAAAAAATCCTTACTGAACATCTCCAAAATATGCATGGATCTCTCTGTAGCATCAAGTTTACATGGCAACAAAATAACAGCACACAAAGACGGAGAAATCACCAAGTCCCTGAAATCAGAAACATTACGGAGCCTAGTTTGCATGCTTGTGCTAGTCACCACAGAGATCAGAAAAATAAATGGCATACACCACTCGAAATATGGCATGGCATACAACAAAACACATGTAGAGCTCATGCCCATAAGATGCACAGATTAAATGATACAAAAATAACAAATCTCCAAGTTCTGATAAGAACCAGCAGATAACAGCAACTAGCACTCTTGCAACGGAGATTTGGGCATCAAGATGGACTCTAATGAACATGGTGCAATTGAACAAAATGAAGAGCATCATGAGACGAACATTTCGCTATATTAAACGCACGAAACGGAGCTATATGCAGAGAGTTATGATGCTATGAACATGGCCATGTACTGTGAAATTAAAGGACTTGGAGAATTTTTAGAGGGGAGAAAGTCAACGAACGGGCTCTCAGATCTGGATCGGCCGGTGGAGTTCGCCGGAGCTGCGGGTGAGGGAGGAGGCGGCGGTCGGCGCTCGGGGCCAGCGCTGGCGCGAGACGGCGGAGAAGAGGAGGAGGCCGACGGGGCGCGGGGAAGGACGGCGAGGCGCGACGGCACGCGGCGACCGGTGGCGGCGACTGGCGGGAACGACGGCGGCGGCGGCGGCGAGGCGCCGGCGAGGGGCGGTGGAGGAGACGCGCGCGCGGGGAGGCGCCGTGGGCCGCGGGGGCCGGCCACGGGCTCGCCGGGCCGCGAGCGGCGCGGGGTACGGCCCGTGACGTGGTGCCCTGCGATTGGCCGGGCGCGGCGGCGCGTTTTGTCCGGCGGCGGCGGGGATTTTTGCTAGGGTTTCATCTGTGGATTATTTCGGGAGGGGAGGTGAATATATAGGTAGAGGGAGCTAGGAGAGTCCAAATGAGGTGCGGTTTTCTCCCACACGATCGTGATCGAACGTCCTAGAGCATGGAAGAGAGTTTGGTGGGTTTTGGGCTGTTTAGAGAGGGTTTTTTGCTGCAACACACAAATGGACTTTGCGGTTATCCGGTTAACCGTTGGAGTACCAAACGACCTCCAAATGGAATGAAACTTGACCGGTGGTATACTAAGGCCACTTGACAAGCCTCGGTCCATTCCGAGAACGTCTGACACCCGCTCACGAAAGAAAACAAGAGGGGTGCACCGGAGGAGGTGGGAGCGCCGGATTGCAAAACGGACAACGGGGAAAATGCTCGGATGCATGAGACGAACACGTATGCAAATGCAATGCACATGATGACATGATATGAAATGCATGACATGAACAAAATACAAAACGAAAGACAAAAACCCGACCACGAAGGGAATATCATAACACATAGCCGAAAATGGCAAGAGTTGGAGTTACAAATATGGAAAGTTACATCCGGGGTGTTACACCTCGCGTTCCCAGGTGGCTTCCCGGTCGGAATGGTGCGACCACTTCACTTTCAGGAATTTGATTGACTTGTTGCGAGTCTTGCGCTTAGTTTCTTCAAGAATAGCAACGAGGTGCTCATGATAAGACAAATCTTGTTGAAGGTCAATCTCTTCGAAGTTGATGGTGCGCTCAGGCGTCTTGAAGCACTTGCGAAGCTGTGACACGTGGAACACGTCGTGCACGTTCGCGAAGTTGGAAGGAAGCTCAAGTTGATAGGCGAGGTCGCCTCTTTTGCCAATGATCTTGAAAGGACCCACGTATCTAGGGGCAAGCTTCCCTTTGATACCGAAGCGACGAGTGCCTTTCATTGGAGAGACGCGGAGGTAGACATGGTCTCCGATCTCGAAAGCCACATCACGGTGCTTACTATCATAGTAACTCTTCTGGCGCGATTGCGCGGCTTTGAGATTATCACGGATGACTCTACACATTTCTTCAGCTTCTGTGATTAAGTCATTGCCAAGAAGTTGGCGTTCACCAGTCTCTGACCAATTGAGAGGAGTACGACACTTTCTGCCATAGAGAATCTCGAATGGGGCCTTGCCCGAACTTGCTTGGAAGCTGTTGTTGTAGGAGAATTCAGCATATGGAAGACAATATTCCCATTTCATGCCAAAGGAAATGACACAAGCCCTGAGCATATCTTCAAGAATTTGATTGACTCGCTCGACTTGGCCACTAGTTTGAGGATGGAAAGCTGTGCTGAAGCGAATGTTTGTGCCCATGGCCTTCTGGAAGGAGTCCCAGAACTTAGAGGTGAAGATGCTTCCACGATCTGAAGAAATCAATTGTGGAATGCCGTGCAAGGAGACAATTCTGGAGGTGTATAGCTCTGCCAACTGTGCTGCTGTGATAGATTCTTTGATTGGAAGGAAATGAGCCACTTTAGAAAGTTTGTCAATGACAACGAAGATAGCATCATTTCCGCGCTTGGACTTTGGAAATCCAGTCACGAAGTCCATTTCGATATGATCAAACTTCCATTCTGGGATAGCAAGAGGTTGGAGGAGACCGGCTGGTCGTTGGTGTTCTGCTTTCACTCTTCGACAGACATCACATTCATTCACGAACTGAGCGATTTCTCGCTTCATTCGAGTCCACCAATACGACTGTTTGAGGTCATGGTACATCTTCGTACTTCCAGGATGAATGGAAAGAAGAGAATTGTGTGCCTCGTTCATAATGACTTTCCTTAGATCACCTTTAGGAACCACAATCCGGTCCTCGAAGAATAAAGTGTCTCTGTCATCAATGCGATAGCACTTGTATTTGGAAAGACCCTTGTCGATACCACGTTTCACCTTCTTCACCATGGTATCCAGGAGTTGTGCCTCACGAATTTGATCTTCCAAAGTAGGAGAGACTATGAGGTTGGCAAGAAAGCCTTGAGGAACAACTTGGAGATTCAGCTTGCGAAAAGCTTCACAAAGATCCGGTTGGAATGGCTTGAGAATTAGGCTGTTGCAATAAGCCTTCCTGCTTAAAGCATCTGCAATGACATTGGCCTTGCCTGGAGTATATTCAATACTCGGATTGTACTCTTGAATCATTTCGACCCATCGAGTCTGCCTGAGGTTGAGGTTGGGCTGAGTGAAGATGTACTTGAGACTCTTGTGATCGGTGAATATGTCCACTTGTCTTCCCAACAAGAGATGTCTCCATGTTATCAATGCATGGACAACTGCCGCCAACTCAAGATCGTGAGTGGGGTAGTTCTTCTCGTTGGGCTTCAACTGACGAGAGGTATAGGCCACAACTTTCTTCTCTTGCATTAACACAGCACCGAGGCCTTGGAGAGAAGCATCACAGAAAACTTCAAATGGCTTGGATTCATCAGGAGGAGTTAAGACAGGAGCTGTGACAAGTTTCTCTTTGAGAGTGTTGAAAGCAACGTCGCACTCAGGAGACCAGACATACTTCACATGCTTCTGGAGGAGGTTGGAAAGAGGCTTTGCAATCTTAGAGAAATTCTCAACGAATCTTCGGCAATAGCTTGCAAGACCAAGAAAACTGCGGAGCTGCTTGACATTCTGAGGAGGTTCCCAATTCACAATTGCGGACACCTTCTCGGGGTTAACAGCGATGCCCTTGGCAGAGATGATGTGACCAAGGTAAAGAACTTCATCAAGCCAAAACTCACATTTTGAGAACTTCACATAGAATTGATACTCTCTGAGCTTGTCGAGCACCAATCGCAAATGTTTGGCATGATCCTTCTTATTCTTGGAGAAGACCAAGATATCATCGAGATACACCAGGACGAATTCATTGGTATAGGGGTTGAAGATGAAATTCATCATCCGAGAGAAAGTTGGAGGAGCATTGACAAGGCCGAAAGACACTACAGTATATTCATAAGAACCAAAGCTTGTTCTGAATGCTGTCTTGGGAATATCTTCTTCACGAATGTGAATCTGATGATAACCCATACGAAGATCAAGCTTGGAGAATACTTTAGCACCTTTGAGTTGCTCGAATAGCTCATTGATGTTGGGAAGTGGATACTTGTTCTTGATTGTCTTCTTGTTCAATGGACGGTAGTCGACACAAAGTCGGTCCGTGCCATCCTTCTTCTTGACAAAAAGAACACCACAACCCCATGGAGATGAACTCGGTCTGATCAAACCCAGACGCTCTTGTTCATCGAGCTGTTTCTTCAACTCCTTTAGCTCGTTGGGTCCAAGCTTGTATGGACGCTTGCAAACGGGTTCCGTGCCCGGCTCAAGATCGATAATGAACTCAACTGGCCGGTGAGGAGGCATACCCGGAAGCTCTTCTGGAAAGACATCTTGATACTCACAGACGACTGGAATCTGAGAGATGGCATTCAGTTCGCCCTTCTCATTGAGAGAAAACAACCGAATGGTTTCATCACAAGCGGCATAAATAATCACATCCTCAGAAGAGTGTGTCAATTGAGTTTCCCTGGCAGCACAATCAAGTTGAGCCTTGTGCTTCGAAAGCCAGTCCATCCCGAGAATTAGATCAATATCCGAGTCACCAAGAACAACTGGAGAAGACAGAAATTTATAGTTTCCCATCTTGATGGAAACATCCGGAACCATGGAGCTTGCATTCATGCATTTGCCCGGAGAGACAACTGCTAACGGTCTAGGCAAACCTTGGAAATGCAATTCATGCTTAGATGCAAATGGTCTTGATATGAAAGAAAGCGATGCACCAGTATCAAAAAGAACTTTTGCAGGAATATCATTAACTGGAAGATTACCCATTATCACATCAGTAGATTCCTCCGCTTGAGCTGCATTCATCATGTTCACCTTTGCAAACTTGGAATTATGCTTGACCACTGCATTGCTGGAAGATCTGACAGGAGGAGGAGGCGGAAGACGCCTTTGGTTGAAGCACTTGTTAGCATAGTGACCTTTCTGCTGACACTTGTTGCGAGTCACCTCTGAGAGTGGACGGTGATAAGGAGCGTTCGACTTTGGAGCTTGATTCTGAGACTTGTTCTGATAGCCAGAGTTGGAAGAGTGGGAAGAACCATGGCCACCTTTGTTCTTCTGCTGGTAAGGCTGACGAAACGGAGGAGGAGGAGGTAACCAGAACTTCTGTTGCTTAGCTGCCACAAGTGAGGAAGAAGAAGACTGAACTGCGTCTCTGACTCTCTTCTTAGAAGCCTCACACTTGAGCTGAGCAGCCTCTTGCTTCAGTGCCATGTTATAGAATTGATCAAACTGAGTAGGCTCAACAAGAACGAGAGCTAACTGCAGATCCTCTCTAAGGCCACCTCTGAAGTGATAGATCATGCTCTTTTCATCAGGAACGTCTTGTTTAGCGAAGCGAGCAAGTTTCTGAAACTGGATGTTGAATTGATACACAGACATGTTGCCTTGCTTGAGATTGCGGAACTCCTCATGCTTGTTCTCAACAACACTTTGTGGAATGTGGTGCGCTTTGAAATCCCGACAGATGTCAGTCCAAGTGATCACACGACCTCCTCTGGAATCTTTGTATTGTTGATACCAATCAGCAGCTTGGTCCTTGAGCTGGAAAGAAGCGAACTTGACATAGTCCTCCGGCCTGACATTGCTACATTCAAAATGCTTGTTGATGTCCACGAGCCAATCATCAGCATCCGTGGCCTCGGCACAGTAGCTGAAAGACTTGGGCTGATTTGCGAGAAACTGGTTGAGGGTAGCGAAGTGAGGCTGATTGTTGCATTGACCTTGATTGCCTTGATTGCCTTGCCCTTGGGTGCGTTCTTGCAAGAGTTGCAGAATCATCTGAGCATTGGTGTTGGTGGCTGCCATGATAGCTTGCCATGCCTCCGGAGGCGGAGGTGGTGGCGGAGGGTTCGCTTGACTCCCTTCATTGCGTTCCGGACTCTGACGCGTTGGCGGAGCCATCCTGAAGAGGGTGACATCCGTTAGCATCTTGATAGACAAATAGACAGTAGAATCAACGGATAGAAATTGCAACATATAGTCTTCATAATAAACATTCGAACGAAGATGAACGAATGAATTCCATAGAAAATCATAACACTTCCATTAAGTTGAGAAGCCACTTAAGAAAAGGTATGGAATCAACATCTGATTTCGAAGCAACTCGAATACCACAATTGAAAACAAAACAAAGTATTGGCTTGCAGAATAAGCCAGAACAAACATATGATAGAGATTTCGTCCGAAGTTTTCGTGGTGGGGCCCACACGGGCTCAATTGTACAACACCATCATGTACAAGGCTGTGCACATGACATACGAAGCGTCCCCGAGTCGGCATAGCCAAGGACTCTTTAAGACACTACGAGACCACTGTAAAACCAACCGTGTACAGGCGGACCACTAGACGTCGAACCCCAATCTCATATCATGCGTCTGTCGGAAAGATATCCTAAGGCTACTTGAATTCCCACTTATAAACTCCCGAAACTTTCTGGTTATGCAATCTGGTGTTGGGGATACAGGGGACACAAAATATATCACCCAAACTAGCAATCCCTAGATCCAGCTGTATCCATCCGTCAACACATAACCAAGAAACCTTCGGAAATCATGTACCTCAACCTTCGAAAAGCATCCGTTATACGAGTTATGGCAATACTCCCGAACTCCCGCCCCAGTACTGGGTGGCGTCGAGGTGATCTCACCAACAACTGCATAAAAGAGATTTCGATGTCGGCGAAACTCAGGTATTCCAGAACTGCAACGATAAAATTGTGACGACAACACCTCGGAGCTCAACTCCCCGGGACACTGCCACAACCCCTAAATGTCAGGAGGCACCAAGAACAATGTTCTCGTCACAAAACCATCGGAACGATTCCAAGATACCCGCGTGATCGTAATTTTTTTTAGTGAAATTTGAGGAGAGAATAGTCAAAACTTCTACGTCAGGAGACCTCACCAGAGCGACGAAGGGACTGAGGAGTAAAAAGAATCCTACTCTCCGATATATATAATCCTAAGACTCAAAACATTTTTGTTCTAGACTCAACAACGCCAGCGATTCGATCAAGCAGGGGGCTCCTAAGTCGGGGATGGATCTGATTACCAACTTGTAACGCCCACGATGCGGCTATATCTCCCACGTGTCGAGGCATGACTTAGAGGCATAACCGCATTGTGGTTTTGTCGCAAGAAGGGTCATCTTCACACAATCCCATGTAATGAACAAGAATGGGATAAAGAGTTGGCTTACAATCGCCACTTCACACAATACATAAATATAATTCATACATCATCCAAAATACACACATAGACCGACTACGGTCAAAATTCAAATGAAATTAAGATAACCCCAAATGCTAGATCCCCGATCGTCCCAACTGGGCTCCACTACTGATCATCAGGAAAAGACACATAGTAACGACCACGTTCCTCGTCGAACTCCCACTTGAGGTCGATCTCATCAACTGCATTGGCATCATCGGCACCTGCAACTGTTTTGGTAGAATCTGTGAGTCACGAGGACTCAGCAATCTCACACCCGCGAGATCAAGACTATTTAAGCTTGTAGGAAAGGATGGTGTAATGAGGTGGAGCTGCAGCAGGCAATAAGCATATATGGTGGCTAACATACACCGAAGAGAGCGAGAAGAGTAGCAACGGAACGGTCGTCATCTAGCAATGACCAAGAAGTGATCCTGAACTCCTACTTACGTCATTCATAACTCAAACCGTGTTCACTTCCCGGACTCCGCCGAGAAGAGACCATCACGGCTACACACACAATTGATGTATTTTAATTGGGTCAAGTGACAAGTTCTCTACAACGGGACATTAACAAATTCCCATCTGCCTCATAACCGCGGGCACGGCTTTCGAAAGATAATACCCTGCAGGGGTGTCCCAACTTAGCCCATCATAAGCTCTCACGGTCAACGAAGGATAAACCTTCTCCCGGAAAGACCCGATCAGTCTCGGAATCCCGGTTTACAAGACATTTCGACAATGGTAAAACAAGACCAGCAAAGCCGCCCGAATGTGCCGACAAATCCCGATAGGAGCTGCACATATCTCGTTCTCAGGGCACACCGGATTGTCCAAGCTTCCGATAGGCGAGCCCAGAGTTGCCCCTGGTGGCCACCGGCGACTGACAGATTTGGACCAATACTTAGAGGAGCACTGGCCCGGGGGTTTAAAATAAAGATGACCCTCGGGCTCTAGAAAACCCGGGGGAAAAAGGCTTAGGTGGCAAATGGTAAAACCAAGGTTGGGCCTTGCTGGAGGAGTTTTATTCAAGGCGAACTGTCAAGGGGGTCCCATAAATCACCCAAGCGCGTAAGGAACGCAAACTCAAGGAACATAATCCAGGTATGACGGAAACTAGGGCGGCAAGAGTGGAACAAAACACCAGGCATAAGGCCGAGCCTTCCACCCTTTACCAAAATATATGGATGCATTAATTAAATAAGATATATTGTGATATCCCAAAATATCCACGTTCCAACATGGAACCAACCTCAACTTCACCTGCAACTAGCAACGCTATAAGAAGGGCTGAGCAAAAGCGGTAACTTAGCCAAAGAACGGTTTGCTAGGAAAAGATGGTTAGAGGCTGACATGGCAATATGGGAGGCATGATATGGCAAGTGATGGGTAGCGCAGCATGACAATAGAGCGAACAACTAGCAAAGCAAAGATAGAAGTGATTTCGAGGGGTGGTCATCTTGCCTGCAAGGTTCTCAGAGTTGTCGAAAGCTTGATCCTCGTAAGCGTACTCAACAGGTTCCTCGTTCACGAACTCGTCTCCCAGCTCTACCCAAGACAAGAACACAAGCAACGGAACCACAATCAATCACGAGAAATGCACAAGCAACATGATGCAAAACATGTATGATATGCAAGATATGATATGCGATGCATATGCGTGCTCCGGAAGGAAAATGATGAACAAGGCAGTAACTTGGCTAACCAAGTATGCCTCTAGAAAGATGAGATGATTTCGGTCGAAATCGATATAAAGATCACCGGAAACGGATGCACGGTTTGCAAATGGCAAGCAAAACAAGAATGACACGAATCTGCGATTAACAGCATGATACCACTTAAAATGCAACAAGTAACAATGCTACAGCACTCGAACATAGCAACAAAGCATATGGCAGTAATCTGCAGGTGATGCTTGACAAAATATGAACACTGAGCTACGGCTAGATCACAACATAACAGGCTCAAACAAGCATGGTAAAAGTGCAAAAGATATCAGGTTCACAGACTTGGTGAAATTACTGGACATGACTGAAACAGCATCAGGTAGCAATATTGAGAGCACGAAAACAACATGCTACGGGAAGTTCACATAGCAAAACAAGGCATGCCAGTGTTCTACTAAATGCATATGACAAAAATCCCTTAAGGAGCATAAGCCAGAAAGGACCAGAAGTTATGATGGCAACCATGTGAACATAGCAAGTTTCGTTAACAGGTTTCAGACTTAGCAGAAAACAGAGCATGGCAGAAACAATAATATGAAGGCATCTTGGTGAGCTTGATGCACTCACCACAAGGCAATGCATGAAAAAACAAGCATACCTACAGCAAGATGGCATGTTTATGAAGCTATCCATGGCAAGAACAAAAGCATAGTATGTATGAAACAACTACAACAAGCTTGGCAAAATTGAATATCATGTTAACAATCTGCCAGAAATATTTTATAGCAAAAGTAGAGCAAGATTGAGTCATGCTATGTCACTCCATAAATGCAAACAAGGGCAGGAATAGATCAATTAAAACAATTTCTACAAAACATCCTTACTGAACATCTCCAAAATATGCATGGATCTCTCTGTAGCATCAAGTTTACATGGCAACAAAATAACAGCAGACAAAGACACCGAGAAATCACTTGTCCCTGAAATCAGAAACATTACGGAGCCTAGTATGCATGCTTGTGCTAGTCACCACAGAGATCACAAAAACACATGGCATACACCACTGGAAAGATGACATGGCATACAACAAAACACATGTAGAGCTCATGCCCATAAGATGCACAGATTAAATGATACAAAAATAACAAATCTCCAAGTTCTGATAAGAACCAGCAGATAACAGCAACTAGCACTCTTGCAACGGAGATTTGGGCATCAAGATGGACTCTAATGAACATGGTGCAATTGAACAAAATGAAGAGCATCATAAGACAAACATTTCAATATATTAAACGCACGAAACGGAGCTATATGCAGAGAGTTATGATGCTATGAACATGGCCATGTACTGTGAAATTAAAGGACTTGGAGAATTTTTAGAGAGGGGAGAAAGTCAACGCACGGGCTCTCAGATCTGGATCGGCCGGTGGAGTTCGCCGGAGCTGCGGGTGAGGGAGGAGGCGGCGGTCGGCGCTCGGGGCCGGCGCTGGCGCGAGACGGTGGAGAAGAGAAGGAGGCCGACGGGGCGCGGGGAAGGACGGCGAGGCGCGGCGGCACGCGGCGACCGGTGGCGGCGACCGGCGGGAACGGCGGGGGCGGCGAGGGGCGGCGGAGGCGCGCGCGCGGGGAGGCGCCGTGGGCCGTGGGCGGCGCGGGGTACGGACCGTGACGTGGTGCCCTGCGATTGGCCGGGCGCGGCGGCGCGTTTTTTCCGGCGGCGGCTGGACGCGTCCGGTGGCGGCAGGGATTTTTGCTAGGGTTTCATCTGCGGATTATTTCGGGAGGGGAGGTGAATATATAGGTAGAGGGAGCTAGGAGAGTCCAAATGAGGTGCGGTTTTTGCCCACACGATCGTGATCGAACGACCTAGAGCATGGAAGAGAGTTTGTTGGGTTTTGGGCTGTTTAGAGAGGGGGTTTTGCTGCAACACACAAATGGACTTTGCGGTTATCCGGTTAACCGTTGGAGTACCAAACGACCTCCAAATGGAACGAAACTTGACCGGTGGTATACTAAGGCCACTTGACAAGCCTCGGTCCATTCCGAGAACGTCTGACACCCGCTCACGAAAGAAAACAAGAGGGGTGCACCGGAGGAGGTGGGAGCGCCGGATTGCAAAACGGACAACGGGGAAAATGCTCGGATGCATGAGACGAACACGTATGCAAATGCAATGCACATGATGACATGATATGAAATGCATGACATGAACAAAATACAAAACGAAAGAACAAAAACCCGACCACGAAGGGAATACCATAACACATAGCCGAAAATGGCAAGAGTTGGAGTTACAAATATGGAAATTTACATCGGGGGTGTTACATTTTGTTTTCTGCACAATAAACAACACCATGGCAGTTCTGCTAAAAACAACGTCAGTCCGGGTTAGTTTCATTCAAATCATGCAAATTAGAGTCCAAAACAAGGGCAAAAGTGTTTGGAAAAGTAGATACGTTGGAGACGTATCATCCCCTTGTGTGGAATCAATAAATTTGGGTTGAATACTCTACCCTTGAAAACTGTTGTGATCCCCTATACTTGTGGGTTATCAACAGGTATGACTATCTTGATTCTGTCATGAAATCGTCATGGATGTACATGCATGACAAAAAACGTGACCTATTGTGACAAACACGTGTCATGACGGAAGTGTCTTATTTTGGTTGAATGACCTAAAACAATATAAATAAAACTAGGAAATCATGATGCAAAATGGACGTATCAACTCCCCAATCTTAGACTTCGCTTGTCCACAAGAGAAAGCCAAACTTTATAATAGTGACCACATGTTTAGAGAGAGAGTTGTCGATAAAAACAAAATATGGACATAATAGCATCATGCCTTTAACATAGCATCAAGCATTTGTCATATAGCTTTTCATAAACAAGTAACAGTTCATCCACAACTTTGAAGTATGAAGTATAAGCTTTCTTGGAAACAAACAAAGTATGTTCTCAGTCATCAAAACAATCACAATTCATCATATTTCCAGGAAGAGTCAATGTAAGAGCTTTTGTTTTAGCAAGTCCACATACTCAACCATCATTTAGTATTCTATGATTGTTAACACTCAATGCATATTTTTGGTGACAAACGTTTCTGTCAGACACATAGGAATACAGGGGCTTGTTGTTTTTGCCAACCAACTTGTTCACCTCAAGGATAATGTCAACAATAATAACTCATGATCAGCTACATCCAACTGGATATATGTTCCTGGATCTTTCCCAAACACATGATGCTTGCCAACTAGAGAATAAATAGTGCAGAATAGGGATGAACATTATTGACTCTGGCATAAAAGTAAATATAGAAAAGTAAAAGATAGGCCCTTCGCAGAGGGAAGCAGAGGCTGTAGTGTGCTTTTTATTTTTGGATGCACAAGCTCTTAATGTAAAGGAACGCCACTTCATATTGCCCCTTATGATAGCAACCTTTATTATGCAGTCTGTCGCTTTTATTTATTTGCCATCACAAGATCGTACAAAGCTTATTTTCCTACAATAAAAGATCATACATATTTAGGAGCAATTTTTATTGCTTTATCCACCGATGACAACTTACTTGAAGGATCTTACTCAATCCATAGGTAGATATAGTGGACTCTCATGGAAAGAAACTGGGTTTAAGGGTTTTGGGTGCACAAGTAATATCTCTACTTAGTGCGAATTTTGGCTAGCAAGAGGTCCTAGATAAGCACCACATGTTAGAGGATCCATGAAAATATAACTTCTATGTGAATGTAAACAAACATAACTTATTACGTTGTCTTCCTTGTCCAACATCAACTATTTAACCATGAAGAAAATATTTGATGGGGGCTCACAATCATAAAGGATGTCCAAGATAGTGTATTTATATGTGAATCTCCTTTCCCTTTAATAATTTTGCATGAATTGCATCCATGACCAATACTATGTTTGTTAATTTCCAATAACTTTTATCAATCATACTCTTTCTATGTGAAGTTATTACTCCCCGTGGGATTAGCATATGATCTTTTATTTCTTTTTATTATTGAGATTGAAACAATAAAGTAAAGAAACAAAACTTAAACTACTCTTTATTATATAACTCTCACACTCGATTACATAGATAGGACACAAAGCAAGCACTAGAAGCAAAAACTTTACTAAACTTTTATTCTTCTAAATCACGAAATAGCTGAACATCGAACTAAGATAGATAATGATGGTGATACGATACCGTGATAGAGGCAAAGGTGTCCCGTCTTTCGATGAGATGGTGGCTATCGTTTTGGAGGAAGTCGACTTTGACGATCCGACTACGAACATGCGAGGACGTCGCGCCTTAGCAATCGCTAAACCAACTCCAAGAGGTTATTGACCACGCCGGAGCACGATCAACCTGACCACGAAGGTCTGTTTCCTGCAGGCAAACGAAGAACAAGCAAGAAACTAAGATTGCAATCTGGATATTGCGAATATAAGAGGAAAGCTTTATTGATCAAGGTGGGGTTTTGTGACGCCTTTGTCTGGTCGTTGAACACAAACGAAGTACGCGAAGTTGCAGCTATGGCAAACTTTAATCTAAACAAAACCCAAAGTCTAAACGGTGCCCTAAGGGATGTATATGTGGAGGAAGAGGGGGGGGGGGATTTCGTGGCCCTTGGTGGAGGGGTCCGAAATCAACCCTATCTCTTGTTTCCCCACACATACGGACTCTAAAAATAGCCTATACTTATGTATTTCGAAATTACATGGGCCTGGCCCAATAATAAGGTGACGCAACACCTAGAATAGCCTCGGGACGAAATTTATGAAGTGGCATCTTGTATATTTCGTCCAAGGCTTCATGCACCCATTATGGTGGCTTCAAAGTCCTGAAATCATCACTTGTAACTCCGTTCTTGTTCCCCTTGCGCATGCCATCAGCTCCATGCTCGTTCTTCCTCCAATGTTCATCCTTCTCCAAGCTAGGCCCTTCATTTGTAAGCAAAACAAATGTATCCAATTTAGGCAGCATCATATTCTCATGAACATTAGAATCATTACCAAGAAACGAAAGTACCTGATAATTTAATTGGCGTGCGCGAGCTCTAGTAATTGGTCCAGTATATGTAGCAGTAGGGGTTGTGGGTGTAACAATGGTATTGATGTCCTCATCATACCGGGGCACCTCCCCCAAGCCTGGAACAAGCTAAGGGTAGTGCCCATGCCCATGTACTGAACAGTCTTTCTTCGGTGATGATGGACATGAGGTAATGGGCTTCTCCCTCATCTTCAATAAGTATTCCAAATTGCTATCGATATTCCGAAGAGCGTGATTTTGCTCTTCCAATACAATAGCCTCTTGAGTACGTGATGTATTTTGAGCACAAATTGCTTCAAAGATCTTTAATGTGTAAAATTTCAGATGGAGAGAGGTTATGATAAAGGGGTTACGGGATGTCTCCCTTTTATGTTGTCTGTCTTGAGGGCATGGATGGATCTCCCGCTTCTTGCATCTAGCTTCTCGCAACCACTCCAGCTTCCTCCTGCTTGCCAGTGTCCTCTTCTCCTGACGACCACTCATAATAAACCTCGCTAAAAGGACGTTTGCCCGGCGAAGGTTGCACGATCCGGTGCTTGGCACGGAGCCTTCAGGGAGCCATGGGGATCCAGATCTGCCAAAAACAACCCGAAACAAGAACAGAAGATAAACTTGCGATGTGATGGTTTGAACATACAGGAGTATATATAAAGAATCTTTATCTTGCAAAACAAGTATTCTGGAGAAAACAGAGTCGGGAAGGCAACCGGGCGAGCCTAGGGGGTGGGGCGCGCCCTATTGCCTTGTGACCTCCTTGTGGGTCCCCTCAGTTGGTCTTATTTTTGTATTTTTCCTTTATAATATTCCAAAATGGATAGAAATAACTTTTATGGAATTTTTGGAGTCGGTTTACTTACCGTATCACATACCTACTCCTTTTCAGGGTTCTGCAGTGTTCCAGAAGGTCTCTCTTATATGTTCCTCCGGTGTCATAGTTTGAATAATATTAGTTTCACCATTAATGGGCGTACCTTAGATATAGTAGTGTTTAATTCTTTGCCCATTAACCACTCTCGGATTAGTGCCTTCGGCATTATTGACCTTAATAGCCTCGGAGCGATAAACTTCCTCGAAGATAAATGGTCCTTCCCATTTGCAGAGAAGTTTTCCTCCATTCATCTAGCGAGCTAATATCAAATAACCTCTTTTCAGCAGCAAATTTGAAATCATAATTAAGTTATTTAATTGACAAATAAGCTTTATGTTCTAACTTAAGAGGTAAATGACATGCTTTTCCATAGACCATTTTATATGGAGACATACCCATAGGATTTTCATAAGCAGTTCTATAAGCCCATAATGCATCATCAAGTTTATTAGACCAATTCTTTCTAGATCTATTAACGGTCTTTTGCAAAATCAATTTTATTTCTCTATTGCTCAATTCAACTTGACCACTAGACCGAGGATGATAAGGTGATGTAATTCTATGGTCGACATCGTATTTAGCAAGAAGTTTACGGAATGCACCAAGAATAAAATGTGAACCACCATCAGTCATCAAATATCTAGGGACCCCAAACCCCGGGAAAATAACTTCTTAAGCATTTTAATGGAAGTGTTATGATCAACACTACTAGTTGGAATAGCTTCCGCCCACTTAGTAACAAAATCAACAACTAAAATATGAGTATATCTATTACAGGATGGAAAAGGTCCCATATAATCAAAACCCATACATTAAATGGTTCAATAACAAGCGAATAATTCATATGAATTTCCTGACGTCTACCAATATTACCAATTCTTTGACATTCATCACATGAAAGGACAAACTTATGTGCATATTTGAAGAGAGTAGGCCAATAAAAACCAGATTGTAATACCTTATTTGCAGTTTTGTCTCCAGCGTGGTGCCCTCCGTATGAGTCGGAGTGACACTTCCATAGGATTTGCTCCTGTTCATGCTTAGGTACACAATGTCTAATAACACCATCTACTCCTTTATATAAATGCGTGTCATCCCAAAATTAATGTCTAAAATCAAAGAGGAACTTTTTCTTTTGTTGGTATGTGAAACTAGGTGGTATATATTTTGCAACAATGTAATTAGCATAGTATGCATACCAAGGATTATTAGGGGAAGCATTTATAACAGCTAATTGCTCGTCTGGAAAACTATCATCAATAGGCAGTGGGTCGTCAAAAACATTTTCCATCCTAGACAAATTATCTGCTACGGGATTTTCAACCCCTTTTCTATCAATAATATGCAGGTCAAACTCTTTTAATAATAAATCCCACCTAATGAATCTAGGTTTAGCATCTTTCTTCTCCATAAGGTATTTAATAGCAGCATGATCAGTGTGAATAGTAAATTTAGAATAAAAAATATAAGGTCTGAATTTCTCACATGCAAACACAACTGCTAAAAATTCTTTCTCGGTAGTAGAATTTGCTGGTTCGGCTGCAGAAGGCTACCGTCGTCGAAGAATAACAGGAGGTCTGGGTGAGTAGAGGGATGGCTAGGCCAGTGATGGGAGTAGGGTGGGGCGGTGAGGCCTGCGCGGCAGCACAGCCGGCCAAGGGAGGCAGGAGCAGGTAGCACGGCCGATGCTGGTTTGGGCGGCTGGAGCAAGAAGGGCAGAGGTTGAAGAAGCACGACGACCGTTGGATGGACATCGTACGGTCACTCCAGCTACAATAGTTTATATTGACTAAGTTGACAAAGACCTTCGTCTGCGTCAACTTAGTAGGCCCACAAGTCAGCCTCCAAATATGATGGGTCCCAACTAGCAGGGGGGTATTCATTTCTTTGTGTGTAATAAGGAGGCACTTCCTTGCATGCGAAGATATAGCTGGTGGGTCCGAGCTGTCAGTGGGAGGAACGTTTTTTCAGGAAATACAGAGGCCCTTCCGGTTGGTCCCCACTGTCAGGTGGAGGAATCATTATTTTGCGCTTAATAAGGAGGCACTTCCTTGCGTGCGGCCCTGGACCCAGTAGTTAGCCTCTCCACGTACAGTCCTCTTCCGATGGATGTCGTTCGTTGACGACGATGACCAAGCCGTGTGGAGAGTACCAGGGAGATGAACGATGGCGAGGCCTAGGAAGGTAACGAAATGGAGCCAAGGAAGACTAGGCATTTGTTTCCCATGTGGAGGGGAGTACGAGGGTTTACTGGTTCGTCTGCCGTCCCCGAAAAATAACAGCAGGTGTAGGTGAGTAGAGGGATGGCCAGGTCAGTGATGGGAGTAGGGTGGGGCGGTGAGGCCAGCGCGGCAGCACAGCCGACCGCGGGAGGAGGGAGCAGGCAATCCCGCCGGCGCTAGTTTGAGTGGCTGGAGCAGGAAGAGCAGATATTGAAGAAGCACGACGTCCGTTGGATGGACATCCAACAGTCACTGCTCTCGTGTGTTGACTAAGTTGACACGGCCTTGCGTGCATGTCAACCTTTTTCTAGGAAAGCATACGCCTCAACCTATAGTAAGCGCACAAGTCAGCCCCAAATCCGTGGAAAACAGCATACATCCCATCTGCCATTATTTCTAATAATTTACAGCCCATTTGCTAATTCTTAAGGATTTTTTTGGAGCCCATATTCTTTTTTGGCATTACAACCCATATTGTGGCCACGGTTAAAATATTCTACGAAATTTTGCATAGCTCGATGCAGTCTGAACTGTTTTTAATCCCGAAATTTCGAGTCACATTCATACTAATTTGAAAAATAAAATTATATCAATATAAAATCCAAATAATTGTCCACACATAAAAATTAATGGAATTTAAAATCTCGAAATGAAAAAAAAGAAATTTGAAACTAATTGCCGGTTTGTTGTGTTTTAAAAATGTACAACCCATTTCTCATTACTGATAGCCCATTTTTTGGGCAAGCGGAATGAAACTCTCCTCGTCTTGAAAGATTTGCAGCTCAGCAGGGCTGATAAAAGCACGTAGGCCTTGGTTGGGTATTCTGCAAAAGAACAAAAAAACCGGGCTAGCCATTTTCAGAAAGAAAAAAACTACTGGGCTGATCTTGTGGTAATGTCGGAGTAAATGACCATGGGTAGCCTCATCAGCCCCCCATGGGATTTCAATACATCGGGGCTAGCTGCACCCCTCACACCTTCCTGGCGAGAGTCTGACTCCTTGGGTCGGCTGTGACCAAGGGCCGACTGCCAGAAGATGGCATGCCTCCAATAGGTGCCCCCCTATGGGCCGGCATCTAGCAGGCGGCCCTGCGCCTCCTCAAAGTTTGCACCCATTACCACGACGAGATGGGGCGTGGCTCCAGTGTAACCTGCCGCGCTCGAATCTAGGGCAGAGCATGGCCACAGTGCGGGTGTACCAAGCGGACACCTCCCGCCCGACGCAGCACTGTGGCCACACGGCCCATGACATCACCTACGTCAGAAGAACCATCCTCCCATGACGGGCGGTCGGTACGGCCCGCAGGCGGCGGGCCCTACCTGTCCGCGAGCCACCAGAAGGCGGCGAAGCCCCAGCAGACGGCAACGAGGGCAGGCAGGCTCCTAGCAGGCGGCCGTCCTCTCCCTCGGAGTCTATGCACCATTAACCAGACGAGACATGATGTGGCTATAGTGAACGCCTGCCAGGCGGCGGGACTGTAGCCACGCTCCCCTGACAAAGCCTCCGTCATCAGGAGCAAGGCTACAGTATAAAGCAGCCAACATGGCCCGCAGTCGGCGGGCCCTACCTATCGGCCGAGATCACGGCAGCCGGCGGGACCCACCAAGCGACGGGCCCCAGCAGCCGACGGAGAAGCCGACGTCCAGAGAAACTGACGGCCGGGTCCTACACCCGGCCAGATTACCATTGTACCCCTGGGGGGTAGGCCTATATAAACCCTCCAGGCCTCCCCATGCAAGGGCTTCAGAACCTTGGCCATCATACACACACACACATAGAGAGAGGAGTAGAGCTAGCCTTGCCCTTCTTCCTCCTCTAGACGAACAGCTCAAGGAGCAATCTTGTAGCTACTTTATTGACCATATTGATCATGCGGAGACCCCGCAGAGCAGGACTAGGGGTGTTATCTCCACGGAGAGCCCTGAACCTGGGTAAGATTTGCAGGCGTATGCGGTCTCGCTCACTCCCGCTTCTAGAGCCCGACGACGTACTTTTGACCCCTTCCATGATAAGCCATCCCTTGGCATATGTCGCTAGATATCCCTGACATTTGGCGCCCACCATGGGGCTAGGTGCACCGTCGTCCGGAAACACGTTTTGCACGGGAACCCTCTTCCTTCCTAGCGAGCGCAGCCAGCCCGGCATGCCCGATGGCGTTTGCGTCGACGCGCTGTACCGCGTGGATGCCGCTTGCGCTGCAAGCTGCCTCGCTGATCTCATCAGCGGGATCCGCCTCTCTGACGAGCCTGCGCCCGACGCTGGTGCAGCCAGCTCAAAGAGCTACCTCATCGACCTCCTCGACAAGCTCCACATCGCCAATGAGCCTGCCTCCGATTTGGAGTCCGTTGGCTCCACCGACCCGACCGTCGACATGATCATCGATGCCGACGCGACGCCCACTGATGCCTTCCCTGACCATGTGGTGATCGTCGACGACCCGCTTCCTCTTGTGGACAGCAACACCAGCATCGTCACAAAGGTGCTGGTCATTAGCCACGACGGAGCCTCAGACGGGGTCGGCCAGGACCCGCTGCAGGCAGCAATGCGGGGCCTGTCCAGGCCCGTGGCGGAAGACGTTGATGGCGCGACGCTGGGGTCGATCCGCGTCTCACTCCTCGACAGTGCCAACAAGCTGGCGGTCATGAGGCGCCTCACTGAAGCCTACCAGCGTGAGATCGCCGTGCCGTGTGCGGCACACCGGCTGGTGGCGAGCCTAGCCGGGTGGCACGGTCCGACAGCGTGGTGCAGCCATCGCCAGCATGCTGGGGGCCGAACGGCCGGTCTACGCCACCCCGTTGGAGAACTTACGCGCCGCCTAGGCTGCGGCAGACGAGCTGGACCACCTGGAGGGCGACGAGCAACGCTGCATGACGGCGCGTGTCCAATAGCTCCTCGACGCGGCGGCCGCGTAGCAGGAAGCTCGCCGCCGCGTGCTGGAACCCGGCGTGCAAGCCGAGAATCATCCCCCCCCGCCGTGACCAAGGGGTGACCTCCCGGTCCCCGACAGGCGGCCCTCACGGCCGGCGAGACCAAGAGACGGCTGCTAGCCGTAGTCGGCACACCCGCATCACAATCGAGCGCGACCAAGACGCCGCCCAAGCAGTGGAACGGCGGGACGATCACCCACCTCCTCCTCCTCGCAGGGAGAGGCGTGCTTCCCTGCCGCCTGTTGAGCATCCGACTCTCAGCGGCCGGCTGGGCCACCATGAAGGAGTCGGAGAGAATGATGCCCGCCACCGGATCGAATGCCTAGCTCGGTCCCTGGTGGTAGAAGAAGAAGATGCAATCGGCCCGCCTTGCTTCGGCCCCCGCATTCGCGACGAGCCCTTCCCCAAAGGGTTCTCGCTCCCGCGAGACACTCCCAAGTACAACGGATCCGTGAAGCCAGAAGATTGGCTGGCCGACTACTCCACCGCCGTCAACATAGCAAACGGCAACAAGCGCATTGCTGTGAAGTACATCCCGCTCATGCTCGAGGGCATGGCCTGGACATGGCTAAACAACCTCAAGCCTTACAGCATCAACAGCTGGCTGGATTTCGCCGAGGTATTCATCGGCAACTTCACCAGCACCTACAAGCGGCTGCCCAAGCCCCACCAGCTCTCCCTGTGCGTCCAAGGACCGACTGAGTCCACCTGCGACTACCTGACACGGTGGGCTGAACTACGCAACTCCTGCGAGGGGGTGCATGAGGTGCAACCATAGAGTACTTCATAGCCGGGTGCAGAGAAGGCACCCTGCTCAAGCACAAGCTCCTCTATGACGGCAGACAACACTCGACGAACTACTGATCATAGCAGACAAGTATGCCACGGCCGACTCCTCCATGAAGTCGGAGTTGCAAGTAGACGCGTCCGGGAAGGTGGCCCCGCCGGCTCCTCGGACGCCGGCTGATGACTCCAACCGGCGCCAGCAGCCGAACGACAACAAGCGCAAGGCCCAACAGCCGGCTTCAACCAGCCGGCGGGTGGCAACAGTCGAAGACCAGCAGCCGGAGGGGCAGCCAGGCCCCAAACGATAGAAGGGCGGCAAACCTGCTTGGTTGCCTACCTTCTCCTTCGAGCAAACCCTTGATGCTCCCTGCAAGTTCCACAGCGGCGCGAAGCCGTCCAACCACACCACCTGGAAGTGCCACTGGCTCACCCGCATTGCCAATGGCGAAGGCTTGCCTCCTCTGCCTGCTGGCCTGCCAGCTCCGCCTCCTCAGCAGCCGGCGGTTCGACCGGTCGGCGCAGTTCAAGATGAGTTCCCTGAAGAGCATGGAGCCTACGTCGTCTTCACCAGTGTGGCCGATAACAAGCACAGTCGGCGGCAGCAACATCGTGAGGTGAATGCTGTTGCTTTAGAAGTCACCCAGCTCATGCTTTGGTCTGAGAAGCCCATCACCTGGAGCCATGCTGACCACCCGACTTTAATGCCATCGCCGGGTTCCTATGCTATGGTGTTGGAATCAACCTTCGCAACTAAGAGGCGGGCCTCCCGTTTCTCCCGGATTCTGATATACGGCGGTAGAAGCATCAACATCCTCTACTGCGACACCATGGAGAAGTTGGGCATCAAAGAGAGGCAACTACAGCCCAGTCGGACTGTCTTCCACGACATCGTACCCGGCCTGTCCTGCTCTCCAATCGGCAAGATCAAGATAGATGTCTTGTTCGGAGACAAAGATCACTTCCACCGCGAGCCAATCTGGTTCGAGGTGGTTGACCTGGAAAGCCCCTACCACGCGCTCCTGGGCCGGCATGCTCTTGCCAAGTTCATGGCGGTGCCTCATTACGCCTACCTCAAGATGAAGATGCTAGGTCCCAAGGGCATCATCACCATTGCCGGTGACTACAAGAAGTCGGTTGCATGTGCCACTGCCAGCAGTCGGCTGGCCGAGTCCCTTGTCATTGCCTGATGACCCACAAGTATAGGGGATCAATTGTAGCTCTTTTAGATAAGTAAGAGTGTCAAACCCAACGAGGAGCAGAAGGAAATGACAAGTAGTTTTCAGGAAGGTAATGTCTGCAAGTGCTGAAACTGTAAGTAGCGAGTAGTTTGATAGCAAGATAATTTGTAACGAGCAAGTAACGATAGTAACAATAAGTATGTAGCAAGGTAGCCCAATCCTTTTTAGACAAAGGACGGGCCAAAACGGTCTCTTATAACAAGCAAAGCGTTCTTGAGGGTACACGGGAATTTTGTCTAGTTACTTTCGTCATGTTGGTTTGATTTCTGTTCGCTACTTTGATAATTTGATATGTGGGTGGACCGGTGCTTAGGTGTTGTTCTTACTTGAAAAACTCCTACTTATGATTAACCCTCCCACAAGCATCCACAATTACGAGAAAAGTATTAAGAATAAATTCTAACCATAGCATTAAACTCTAGGATCCAGTCGGTCCCTTACGGAATAGTGCATAAACTGGGGTTTAAGTTTCTGTCACTCTCGCAACCCACTATCTGTTTACTACTCCACAATGCATTCCCTTAGGCCCAAATATGGTGAAGTGTCATGTAGTCGACGTTCACATGACACCACTAAGGGAATCACAACATACATACTATCAAAATATCGAACACATATCAAATTCACATGATTACTTGCAACATGATTTCTCCTGTGACCTCAAGAACAAAAGTAACTACTCACAAATAATCAACATGCTCATGATCAGAGGGGTATTAAATAGCATAATGGATCCGAACATATAATCTTCCACCAAATAAACCATATATTAATCAACTATAAGATGTAATCAACACTACTAGTCACCCCTAGCACCAATCTATAGTTTCGGTAACAAGATTGAATATAAGAGATGAACTAGGGCCTAAGATGAGATTGTGTTGGTGAAGATGTTGATGGATATTGCCCTCTCCAAGATGGGAGAGTTGTTGGTGATGATGATGATGATTTCCCCCTCCGGCAGGGAAGTTCCCCCAGCAGAATCACTCCGACGGAGAGCAAAAGTGCTTCTGCCCAAGTTCCACCTCGAGACGGCGGCGCTCCGTCCCGAAAGTCTCCCCCCTTATTTTTTCTAGGTCAAAATGACTTATATACCAGAAGATGGGCATGGGCCGAGGAGGGCACAACCCACCAGGGCGCGCCTGGGCTCCCTGGCGCGCCCAAGTGGGTTGTGCGCACCTGGTGGGCCCCCTCTGGTAGTTATTTGCTCCAATATTTCTTAAATATTCCATAAAAAATTCTCCGTAAAGTTTCAGCTTGTTTGGAGTTGTGCAGAATAGGTAGCTGATACGTCTCCAACGTATCTACTTTTCCAAACACTTTTGCCCTTGTTTTGGACTCTAATTTGCATGATTTGAATGGAACTAAGCCGGACTAACGCTGTTTTCAGCAGAATTGCCATGATGTTGTTTCATGTGTAGAAAACAAAAGTTCTCGGAATGTCCTGGAAATCCACGGAGGCACTTTTTGGAAAATATAAAAAATACTGGCGAAAGAATCAAGGCCAGGGGGCCCACAGCCTGTCCAGGAGGGTGGGGGGCACGCCCCCTCCCCCTGGGCGCGCCCCCTGCCTCCTGGGCCCCTTGGACCTCCACCGACATCAACTCCAACGCTATATATTCCGTCTCGCAGAGAGAAAAATCAGAGAGAAAGTTTCATCGTGTTTTACGATACGGAGCCGCCGCCAAGCCCTAATCTCTCTCGGGAAGGCTGATCTGGAGTCCGTTCGGGGCTCCGGAGAGGGGGATTCGTCGCCGTCGTCATCATCAACCATCCTCCATCACCAATTTCATGATGCTCACCGCCGTGCGTGAGTAATTGCATCGTAGGCTTGCTGGACGGTGATGGGCTGGATGAGATTTACCATGTAATCAAGTTAGTTTTGTTAGGGTTTGATCCCTAGTATCCACTATGTTCTGAGATTGATGTTGCTATGCTTAATGCTTGTCACTAGGGCCCGAGTGCCATGATTTCAGATCTGAACCTATTATGTTTTCATGAATATATGTGAGTTCTTGATCCTATCTTGCAAGTCTATAGTCACCTATTATGTGTTATGATCTGACAACCCCGAAGTGACAATAATCGGGATACTTCTCGGTGATGACCGTAGTTTGAGGAGTTCATATATTCACTATGTGTTAATGCTTTGTTCCGGTTCTCTATTAAAAGGAGGCCTTAATATCCCTTAGTTTCCGCTAGGACCCCGCTGCCACGGGAGGGTAGGACAAAAGATGTCATGCAAGTTCTTTTCCATAAGCACGTATGACTATTTACGGAATACATGCCTACATTACATTGATGAACTGGAGCTAGTTCTGTGTCACCCTATGTTATAGCTATTACATGAGGAATCGCATCCGACATAATTATCCATCACTGATCCATTGCCTACGAGCTTTTCACATATTGTTCTTCGCTTATTTACTTTTCCGTTGCTACTGTTACAATCACTACAAAACCCAAAAATATTACTTTTACTATCGTTACTTTTATTTCCATATTACTTTGCTACTAAATACTTTGCTGCAGATACTAAGTTATCCAGGTGTGGTTGAATTGACAACTCAACTGCTAATACTCAAGAATATTCTTTGGCTCCCCTTGTGTCGAATCAATAAATTTGGGTTGAATACTTTACCCTCGAAAGCTGTTGCGATCCCCTACACTTTTGGGTTATCAAGACTAATTTCTGGCGCCGTTGCCGGGGAGCATAGCTCTATTCTCTGAGTCACTTGGGATTTATATCTGTTGATCACTATGAAGAACTTGAAAGACAACAGAACCAAGATTTTGCCCTCAACTACGAGGGGAGGTAAGGAATTGCCATCTAGCTCTGCACTAGATTCTCATTCCGTTATTAGTAAGCTTGCGACACCTAAACCTGCTACTGCTATGAATTCTGATATGTCGCATGTTATTGATGATGCCACTTCTGCTATGCATGATACTTATGATGAAACTACTACTGTGCCATTAGGTGAATTTCTTGATGAACAACTTGCTAGGGCTAGAGAGAATGAAATTATTGAAGATGTTATTATTGATGATAGTGATTATGAAAGTTCTCCTAATGATTATGAATTGCCTGTTGTTCCTGAGGGTTATGTTATGAATGAAGAAGCTGCTAGAGCTATCTTTGCTTGCAAGGATAGATATGATCTTAAGAAATTATTAGCTAAATGGAAGCAGCAGTCTCTTAATGCTAGAATGAAACCTGACCCTGCTTTTGCTACTTCACCTATCCGTGTTACTGATAAGGATTATGAATTCTCTGTTGATCCTGAAATTATTACTTTAGTTGAATCTGATCCTTTTTATGGCCTTGAATCTGAAACTATTGTGGCACATCTTACCAAGTTGAATGATATAGCTACCCTGTTTACTCATGATGATAAATCTCGCTATTACTATATCCTTAAGATATTTCCATTCTCATTAAAGGGTGATGCTAAGACTTGGTATAATTCTCTTGCTCCTGGTTGTGTGCGTAGTCCCCAGGATATGATTTATTACTTCTCTGCTAAATATTTCCCTGCTCATAAGAAACAAGCTGCCTTGCGGGAAATATATAATTTTGTGCAAATCAAAGAAGAGAGTCTCCCACAAGCTTGGGGGACGCTTCTCCGATTACTTAATGCTTTGCCTGATCATCCTCTCAAGAAAAATGAAATACTTGATATCTTTTATAATGGACTAACTGATGCTTCCAAGGACCACTTGGATAGTTGTGCTGGTTGTGTTTTCAGGGAAAGAACAGTCGACGAAGCTGAAGTACTATTGAATAATATGTTGACTAATGAAAATAATTGGACTCTTCCTAAGCCAATCCCTGAGCCTATTCCTAAACCCACTCCAAAGAAGAGAGGTGTTTTATTTCTCAGTCCCGAAGATATGCAAGAGGCAAAGAAATCAATGAAAGAAAAAGGTATTAAAGCTGAAGATGTTAAGAATTTACCACCTATTGAAGAAATACATGGTCTTAATATACCGCCTGTTGAAGAACCACATTGTCTTGATAACCCGACACAGGTAGTAAAGGTAAATTCCCTCTATAGATATGATAAAGTTGAAATCCCCTCTACTAAATTTCATAGCCCATGCCTAGATGAATTTGATGACTTTATGGCTAGGCAAGAAAGTTTTAATGCTTATGTTGGTAGAGAGTTAAAGAATAATACTTTCAAGATAGGACGCGTAAGCGACAATATGGCTAGAGTTAAAGGTGAACTCAAACTCATTAGCAAATATGCTTCTATGGTTGCTACTCAAGCTGAGCAAGTACTTAAAGCTCAAAATGATTTGCTTGCTGAATTAAATAATAAAAATGACTTTGCTGTTAGAGTGGCTACTAGAACCGGTAGAATGACTCAGGAACCTTTGTATCCTGAAGGCCACCCTAAGAGAATTGAGCAAGATTCTCAGAGAAATAATTTAGATGCACCTAGTTCTTCCAAAAAGAAGAAACAGAAAGACAATAGGACTTTGCATGCTTCAAGTGAACCTATTGTAGACACACATGAGAATCCTAATAATATTTCTATTTCTGATGCTGAAAGACAATCAGGTGATGAACATGAACCTAGTGATAATGGTAATGATAATGTTCATGTTGATGCTCAACCTAGCAACAATAATGATGTAGAGATTGAACCTGCTGTTGATCTTGATAACCCACAATCAAAGAATCAACATTATGATAAGAAAGATGTTGTTGCTAGGAAATAGGGTAAAGAAAGAGAACCATGGGTTCAGAAACCCATGACCTTTCCTCCTAACCCATCCAAATCAAAGGATGATGAGGATTTTGAGCGCTTTGCTGAAATGATTAGACCTATTTTATTACGTATGCGCTTAACTGATATGCTTAAAGTAAACCCTTATGCTAAGTATATGAAGGATATCATTACAAATAAAAGAAAGATACCGGAGGCTAAAAATTCCACCATCCTTGCTAATTACACTTTTAAGGGTGGAATACCAAAGAAACTTGGAGATCCAGGGGTACCAACTATACCATGCTCCATTGAAAGAAATTATGTTAGAACTGCTTTATGTGATCTTGGAGCCGGTGTTAGTGTTATGCCTCTCTCTCTCTATATCGTAGACTTGAATTGAATAAGTTGACACCTACTGAAATATCTTTGCAAATGGCTGATAAATCAACTACTATACCTGTCGGTATTTGTGAGGATGTGCCTGTTGTGGTTGCAAATGTCACTATCTTAACGGACTTTGTTATTCTTGATATTCCCGGGGACGATAGTATGTCGATTATCCTTGGTAGACCTTTTTTGAATACTGCAGGGGCTGTTATTGATTGCAACAAAGGCAATGTCACTTTTCATGTTAATGGTAATGAGCATTCGGTACACTTCCCGAGGAAACAATCTCAAGTCCATAGCATCAATTCTATTGGAAAAGTTCCAACTATTATTTTTGGAGATTTTGAATTCCCTATTCCTACTGTCAAGAAAAAGTATGATATTCTTATTGTTGGGGATGTTCATATCCCCGTTGAGGTAACCTAGTGTTATTCGAAATTTCTCCGGTTCCGTGTTATTCGGAATGAGTTTGTTAACAAGACTTGATCAACCTTGTTAGTGGATTCATTTTGATGATCACGAGATGGATGAAACTAGAAGGCACAACCTTCTGTACCCTCTTTTTTTTACTTTTTGTTATTTAGAATAAATAAAGCAAAAATAGTATTAACCGTCTGTTTTCTGAATTATCCATGCATTAAAAAAATATCCCAAAAATAAAAGTGCTCCAAATGCCCTGCCAATTTAGTATGATTTTTTCTGGAATATTTGAGGATTTTAGGCACTGATAACACTGCAGGAGGGGCAAGCACCTGGCCAGGAGGGTCCAGGGCGCGCCCCCTCTCCCTGGGCGCGCCCCTGCCTCTTGGGCCCACGGTGGCCCCCCTCCACTTATGCCAGCACCCACACACTCCATCTTCTTCCCAAAAAAATCCCCATCCAGCTCAAGCACGAGTTCTAGCTCATTTTGCTGCGATTTTCGATCTCCTTGCTCAAAGCTCCATTCACAAAACTGCTTTGGGAGATTGTTGCTTGGTATGTGACTCCTCCATTGGTCCAATTAGTTTTTGTTCTAGTGCTTTATTCATTGCTAATTTTTGCTGCATAGGTGACCATGTTCTTGAGCTTGCATGTTAAATTTATGAGGTCCCAAGCAATTCTAATGCATGATATAGGCTCTAGGCACTTGTAGGAGTAGTTGTTACCAATCTTGTTTAGTTTTATTCACTTTTATTTTGAAGTTACCAAAAATTTCAGAATTTTCAGAAAATGATGAGGAGATTATTGAGGGGATTTTCCAGTCAAAGCTCTAAGGATAAACAAGCTAAGGAGAAAGAAAAGGCCAAGTATAATCTTCCTCGAGTAGCGGAAGTAAGGCCGTGTGAGTGGCCATGTGATGATTTCTTGAGAGCAGCCGGGATTTGTGAAGATTTTTATTTATTGGCTGAAACAGCGGGACTCACCGACTTCCTCCACGACCGGATTGAACAGTATCTCTTACTCACCAATACTTTCGTGCAAAACTTTTACTATCATCCTAAGAATTCACCTCCTTCAGTATCTTTTCATTTATATGATGAGGCTAAGGAAATGTCATTACGTGATTTTTGCGCGGTCTGCAGAATACCATTTGAGGGCAGCCTAGATGAACCACACCGTAAAGATGTGGAAGGTTTTATTAAAAATATTGCTGTAGAGGAACCAAGGAAGGGTTCCGATGCAAGAATCGCTAGCATACATTTTCCTGTTTTACGCTACTTTATCATATTTGCTAGTCGATGTTTAATTGGTCGTAGAAATAGCGGAAACTTCAGTATTCCTGATACTATTATTTTACTTCATGCCTTATATGGTGACAACACTGTTAGTATGGGTTCTGTTGAGGATATAGACCTTAGAGTCACCCGCCAGGAGGGGCCGGGTTACTCTAATGGTCATTACCAGAAGCCCGGAGCCAAGCTTGAAGACGATGGGCCAGAGATGGGCTTAAGACCCGGATATGGCTTAAGGCCTGTAGTTACAATTGTTATTATGGTAGAACTTGTAGTGTAAGGCAAGTATGATTGAGAGTCCGAGCCGGACACTCTTATGAGCCGACCGGGACTCTGAGGGCTGCTGGGCGTCAGCCTCCCTATATAAAGGGACGACCCGACAGCGGTTTAGGGACAAGAACGATCTCATCGAGAGCCGGGCATAGCAGTTTAAGCTCCCTGGTGATCGTAACCCTAATCAATACCACCTCAAACTGGACGTAGGCTTTTACCTTCACCGTAAGGGGCCGAACCAGTATAAACCCTCGAGTTCCTTGTCCCACATTAACCCCTTCAAGCTTCCTAGTTGCGATGGCTCCACGACTAAGTCCTAGCTCGAGGACATCTGCCGTGACAATTCCACGACAGTTGGCGCCCACCGTGGGGCCAGCGCACGGTGGATTTGAGTTCTTGAAGGGCAGCTTCGAAGGGCTCAAGGGATACGCTGTGGGCCGGATGACCAAGAGTCGTCGCGGCAAGCTCTACATCGACGATGCAAACTGGGGGCCCGACGTCGGCTCAATTGAGTACGGGTACCGGGTCCCCTTCGGCGGAATTCATGTTTTCATTGGCAAGATTGGTGAGCCGGGCCCTGAGCCGGATCTCCGCGCCGATCTCATCGAAACGGCTCAGCGCGCACGACACGCCCGGGCCCGGCCTGCCTTAAGGCGCGCTTTTGTGGGATGCATCCATGGAGGGCCCTCTGATCCATCTGGGTCTGGTGATGAGGCTGCCGCCGGCTCTGACGGCGAGTCGGCCACCGATGAGTCGAACTCGTTGTATCAACTTCAAGACGGCGGGCTCATGGGCTGTTCCGATGGTGATAGTATTCCGGACCCGTTTGAGCCGCCAAGTCAGGTTGGAGTCTTTATGGCTGGTGCGCAGCCTGTCCAGAACCCCGCTGCTAGAGCGGGAAACCCGGTGCCTTCTCCGGCTCAGGTGTTGATGGATCTCACGGACAAGATGACGGCCCTGCTAACCGCCACGGTTGACCCGGCAGATCAAGCTCAGCACGATGCAGAGGTGGCGCAGTTAAAATTGGATCTAATGAAAGCTAAGGAGGATCTTGCAGCGGAAGGGATCAGGCTGGCCGCGGAGAGAGCGGCTCTCGATGCCCAAACTCAGCTGATTCAGGCGCAGTCCTTCCAACTCACGATGGATCAAAACGCGGCCAATGAGGTCCTGAGAAGGAGGCATCAAAAGGCCCAATCTCGACTCCCTCCGGTTTACGATCCACGCAACCTCTTCAACACGCCAGGTGCAGGGTCTAGTAACCCGCCAGGGGTCATAGCGCCCGGGTCTGGACCCCTTATTCAGCCACGAGTGATGGGGCCTCCCCAGGTGCCCCCTGCCCCGCCTCAGTATGTGCCAATACCCCCAGGTCATTATAATAACCCGCTGGAGAACATGGTCGCTGCGGCAGCACGGCTGGCGGCTCTCCCAGTTGACGGCGACTCTCCGACGGCTATTGAAACCCGCCGGGTCAGGGAACTCCTTCAGACAGCACTGGCGCAGCAAGAGGCGTACTCCTACAGCCGGGACAGGATCCACTCGACCCCTCGTCCAGGCCAGAGCCCGAGTTACAACCGGCACATGGTCTCAGCAACCGGCTCAAGTAACGTCCGACGCCATGACCCGCCCCCTGGCCATGGCCCAGCTCATAATGGAGCCTTTTACGCAGCAGACCAGGACAAAGCGTGGCAAGAGGCGGAGCAAGTGCCTCAATTGACGGCTTACCAGACCCCCCGGCTTATCCAACGACTTCCGTTGATGTGGGTATCCCTACCAGGACCGGGGGTGTCCCTTGTTTAGTGCCAGCTATCCGTAATGAACGTCTACCTAAGGACTTCAAGGGCCCTAGGAAGGTGCCTAACTACACAGCTGACGTACAACCCGCAGCTTGGATCGAGAGTTATGAGATGGCTTTGGAGCTGCTGGAGGTCAGTGAGGCGGCCATGGCCAAGTATTTCACCATGATGTTAGATGGGACTGCCCGCACTTGGTTGAAAGGGCTACCACCGAATTCCATTGGGTCTTGGGCTGAGCTGAAAGCCCGGTTCATCCAAAACTTCAAAGATACCTGTAGGCAGTCTATGTCAATTGTGGATTTGACTAACTGCAAGCAGCAGGAGGGTGAATCCACGACACATTGGGTTCGCCGGGTTAAGGAGATCATACATTCGTCAGATAAGATGGATGCCGGCTCAGCGGTTTTAATGCTGGAGCCGAATTGTCGTTTTGTGCCCCTGAAGATGAAACTCGGGCGGCTTAAGCACGACTGCAGTGATATGGGTACACTAATGGCAGCTCTTGTCAAGTACGCCGATTCTGATGGTACCAAGGATCCCCCTTCAGATGATGAAAGGACAGGGAAGGGAAAGAAGAACGGCAATGGCAAGGGTCCTCAGTTTAACCCGGGGAACCAAGGAGGAGGCAAGCGCAAAGCAGATGGCAGCCTAGAGTTTGTGGCCAACGCCAGCGCACAAGGCAATAACCAGCGACGCAAGGGGAGGCCCCCTCCCCGAGGCGGCGGGTCAGGACCTTCACTGGAGCAGCTGTTGAATGAGCCTTGTCCGAGGCACGGCTCTAGAGAGAAGCCAGCAACTCATCTATGGAAGGATTGTGCAATCATGAAGGCCTTTAAAAACTACAATGGCCCGGGCGGCGGCTCAGGTGCCGGCGGCTCAGGCGCCGGCGGCTTTCATGGCCCGGGGGGCGGCTCAAATTCTGGTCCTCAGAGCGGTCAAGGGGGCTTTAATCAACAGTCTGGCCAGGGTCATCAACAGCAGTAGGGGGGTTATCAGACCAATCCAAAGCAGCTTAGCGGTGGACAGTATCATGTGTTTACCACTAGTTTGTGCAAGCGAGATCAGAAGCTTCACAAGAGGGCTGTGAATGCTGTTGAGCCGGCGGTCCCACGCTACTTGCGGTGGTCTGAGCAGCCTATAGTGTGGAGTAGGGAGGATCACCCTCCCCGGGTGGATAACCCGAGCCACTTGGCCTTAGTGGTGGCTCCTCAAGTGGGAGGATATAAGTTCACAAAGGTGCTCATGGATGGAGGTAGCAGCATCAACATCCTCTATTATGAGACTTTTCGCCGTATGGGGTTGGTTGATAAGAACCTCAGCCAGTCGAACACTATCTTCCATGGCATGGTACCTGGTAAGTCGGCTTATCCAGTCGGCAAGATCGAATTGGAAGTGGCTTTTGGTGATGAAAACAACTACAGGGTGGAGAAATTGACCTTTGAGGTGGTCAAGATAAGAAGTCCATACCATGCTATATTTGGACGGCTGGCTTACGCCAAGTTCATGGCACGGCCGTGTTATGTGTACTTACAGCTCAAGATGCCGGGTCACAATGGGACCATTACGGTTCACGGCAGCCGGAAAGTGGCTCTGGAGTGTGAGGAAGGCGATGCGGCTTATGCAGAATCTGTTTGTGCTACAGAGGGAGTTGAAGTTTTACAAGGACAATGTTGACCCAACAGATATGACCTCTCTGAAAAAGCCGACTACGGAGAATGAGCCGACGATGAAATTTAAGTCGGCTGATGAAACTAAGCTTGTTGATTTTGTTCCAGGAGATTCATCTCAGCAGTTTAGCATCAGTGCCGATCTGGATCCAAAATAGGAAAGCGCGCTCATCGAGTTCATCCGTGAGAATAGGGACATCTTCGCATGGAAACCTTCTGACATGCCAGGTGTACCTAGAGAACTCACTGAGCATACTCTCAATGTTGATCCGAAATTTAAGCCGGTCAGACAGTTCCTTCGGCGGTTTAATGAAGAGAGGCGGAAAGCTATTGGTGAAGAAGTGGCCCGGCTCTTGGTGGCCGGGTTTATCGTTGAAGTCTTTCACCTAGAGTGGTTGGCTAACCCGGTGCTCGTACTCAAGAAGAACGGCACCTGGCGGATGTGTGTGGACTACACGGACTTGAACAAGGCGTGTCCGGCTGATCCTTTTGCCCTCCCCCGTATTGATCAAATCATTGATGCTACGGCAGGTTGTGCACGCTTAAGTTTCTTGGATGCTTATTCCGGATATCATCAGATTAAGATGGCAGTTAAGGACCAGGAGAAGACGGCGTTCATCACTCCCTTTGGAGCCTTCTGCTATGTGTCTATGCCCTTTGGACTCAAGTGTGCATAGGCGACTTACCAGCATTGTGTAGAGAACTGTCTTCATAAACAGATTGGGCGCAATGTTCACGCTTACGTGGACGATATTGTGGTTAAGTCCATAAAAGAGGAAACCCTGATAGATGATTTAAGGGAAACCTTTGATAATCTCCGGGTCTATAAGATGATGCTTAACCCGGCCAAGTGTGTTTTTGGTGTTCCTGCAGGCAAACTCTTGGGTTTCTTGGTTTCTGACAGAGGCATTGAGGCTAACCCGGAGAAGATCAAGGCCATCACCTCCCTGGCTAAGCCGGCGTGTATAAATGACGTTCAGCGCTTGGCGGGTCGCATCGCAGCTTTAAGCCGGTTTATAAGCCGTTTGGGTGAGAAGGCCATGCCCTTATATCAGTTGATGAAGAAAACTGATAACTTTGTCTGGAATGATGCAGCTAATACCGCCTTTGAGGATTTGAAGAAGCAGCTGGCAGAGCCCCCAGTCCTTGCTGCTCCGGTTGATAAGGAGCCCTTACTACTGTATGTGGCGGCAAACGCACGTGCCGTCAGTGTGGCTATGGTGGTGGAGCGCAAGGAGGAGGGTAAGGAGCATCCAGTTCAGCGGCCGGTTTATTATGTCAGTGAAGTGCTTATTGAGTCCAAGCAGCGGTACCCGCATTGGCAGAAGCTGGTATGGTGTGTTCATGGCGAGCCGGAAACTTAAGCATTATTTTCAGGGTCATCCCATCACTGTGGTCAGTTCTGCCCCTCTTGGTGATATCATTCAAAACAGAGAGGCCACAGGGAGAATTGCTAAGTGGGCTATAGAGCTTGGACCTCATGGTCTCAAATATGTGCCACGCACTGCTGTTAAATCTCAGGCCTTGGTGGACTTCATCAATGATTGGACAGAGTCACAAGTGCCTGAGCAAAAGCCGGATAACACATATTGGACTATTCACTTCGATGGGTCCAGGCAGTTGGAGGGCTCGGGGGCTGGCGTTGTATTGGCTTCCCCTAAAGGTGACAAGTTCCATTATGTGCTACAGTTGATGTTTCCTTGCACTAACAATGCGGCTGAGTACGAGGCCTTGCTCCACGGTCTTCGGATGGCGAAGGAAATGAGCTTGAGCCGGGTAAGATGCTTCGGTGACTCAGACTTGGTGGCTCAACAAGTATCAGGCAAGTGGGACTCTAAGGACCCTCTAATGGCGGCTTATCGCCGCGAAGTTGATGCCATTGCTGGGCACTTTCAAGGCTACCAAGTAGAGCACACTGATCGCAGGAAGAACGAGGCGGCTGATGCCTTAAGCTGGCTAGGCTCTCAGCGAAAGCCGGTGCCGCCTAACACTTTCCTGGATCTCCTGTATAGCCCTTCGGTTAAGTTGCCTACGGAGGAAGACTTGGCTGTCCCTGACCCGGAGGCACGACTGGTGGCGGCTCTCCATATCATACCAGACTGGACAATGCCATATCTGGCTTACATGACCCGGGGCGAGTTGCCTGAGGATGAAACTTTGGCCAGGCAAATAACCCGGCGGGCCAAGTCAATGATTGTTATTGATGGCGAGTTGCATCATCGCAGTGTTACAGGAGCATTTCAGCGTTGTGTCTCCCCTGAGGAAGGTCAAGAGATCTTGCGTGAGATCCATGAAGGGGATTGTGGCCATCACGCCGGCTCAAAGTCCCTTGTGGCCAAGGCTTTTCGTCATGGTTTTTATTGGTTAACGGCTCATGCTGATGCAGAGGACTTGGTCAGTAAATGTGATGGTTGCCAGAGATTCTCACGACGGGCTCATGTGCCGGCTCAGGAGCTGAGGATGATTCCAATCACTTGGCCCTTTGCGGTCTGGGGGCTTGACATGGTTGGGCCTTTTAAAAGGTCCAAGGATAAGAAGACCCACCTCTTGGTGGCAGTGGACAAGTTTACCAAGTGGGTTGAGGCGGAGCCAGTTAGCAAGTGTGATGCAGCCACAGCAGTTCAGTTTATGAAAAAGGTGATCTTTCGCTTTGGTTTTCCACACAGCATTATAACTGACAATGGCACCAATCTTTCCAAAGGCGCCATGGAGGAGTTTTGTCAATGAGAGCATATCCGACTTGATGTTTCCTCCATGGCTCATCCTCAATCCAATGGTCAAGCTGAGAGAGCTAATCAGGAGATTCTGAAGGGTATCAAGCCCCGGCTTTTGGTCCCTCTGCAACGGACGCCGGGTTGTTGGGTGGAGGAGTTGCCCTCCGTCTTATGGAGCATCAACACTACTCCTAACAGGTCTACAGGCTTCACGCCTTTCTTCATGGTTTATGGAGCAGAAGCAGTCCTCCCCAGTGACATCCGTCACGACTCACCTCGCGTGGCGGCTTATGATGAGACAGATAATGAACAGGCGCGCCAAGATGCTCTTGACTTGTTGGACGAACAACGTGATGTGGCAGCAGCCCGTTCAGCGATTTACCAACAAGACCTGCGCCGTTATCATAGCCGCCGGGTCAAATCCCGGGTCTTCCAGGAAGGCGACCTTGTGCTCCGGCTCATCCAGGATCAAACAGATGCACACAAGTTATCCCCACCTTGGGAAGGGCCCTTTGTGGTCAGCAAGAACTTGCACAACGGGTCCTATTACCTCATTGACATTCGGGAGCACAAAGATTCACGTAAGTCGGAGGAGGAGACCCGTCGGCCGTGGAACATAGCTCAGCTTCGGCCTTACTACACTTGAGCCACCGGCTCTCGTGGTGTACATATTTCTCTCAGCCATGTATATATTATGATAAGCAATAAAGCAGGACCTCTGTCCTTTTTTCTCCTCCAAATATGCACGTGTTGTTTTTATTACAAGATTACATGATGACTTAAAGGAGGATCCGGCTTCTAATCGTATTCGAATCTAGCCGTAAGCAGTAAAGTCACTTGGGGGCTTCCTGTTCAAACATGGGTCGTATTCGAACCAAAGAGAACATAGCTGTCGATACCCATTTGATTGGCAAAGTGCCGAGCTCATTGGGAGCTTACCTTTGGTCATATTTGAATCATAGTTTAACCCTCTGAGAACCGACGTGGATCGTATTCGAATCAGCGTCGTTAAACAATTCTTAGAATCACTTGGGGGCTTCCTGTTCAAACATGGGTCGTATTCGAACCAAAGAGAACATAGCTGTCGGTACCCTCTTGATTGGCATCGCCACACCCACTGGGGGCTATATGATCGTATCCGAATCTCAGCTTAACCCCTTTGGGCCAGGTCTCTGGTCGTATTCGAACCGGAAGCCCCTAAGTTTCTTCTGTCTTATCACAGGTTTTCTTTGATTATGTTAAGGTGTGTACAGCCGGGTCTCACTTTTCCGGTTTAACCTTGGTTTACAGTATCGCTGAACGCAATAGGTGTTATAAGGCAGATAAACCGGATTTGCGGTACCGGCTTTCTCACCCGGATTATCTAAGCCGGAAGTATGCTTACAGGCCGCTAAGTGTGTTATTATGGCTGTGTTAAGGATATAATTGAGGACCAGTTCTTTTTGATTCATATTCCGGGTTATCTATCCAAAACACCTGATTCTCAGGGCGGTAAGCCACCTCGGGACTTGTGATTTGCCTTTCTATGCAGGTTACCTAAAGGCACCTCTTTGAGGTTGAGAAAAACAAAGGGATAATTGTGACCCGGAGAAACATCAAAGAGACAACTTCAAAAGACCTTAGCATTCAATACGTGCACGATGGCACGGCAGAGATAGACTGTTGCACCTACTCTATTACAAAACTCATCAAGTCTAAAAAGGGTGGAGCATTGTTTGGTAAACCGCCAGCCGAGTTACGATGCCCGCTGAGTGGAAGTCTCCGGCTCGTTCCTATCCTCTCCTCCGGCTGATCCCAAGACCTGGAAGGTTGATGACTTCCAGTCGATGCCGCTGAGAGCCTCGAATTGGGCTTCCTCGTCAATTAACCCGGCCGGGTCAATCTCCGGGGCGAAGGTGTGTTGACGAGCCGGCGGGATCAGGTTGAGGGCTTCATAGCGAGGTGTTGGAATCCTCTGATTCTCTACGTCATAACCCGACTGGTACTTGGTCAGATCTGTGTCGTTCCCGATGAGGGTGGCCACCGGGCGTACAGCCTTCACGCACGCCGCGAAGTCCTTCTGATCGAAAGCTGAACCGTCTTCCTTCAGGCTTGGATAGCCAAGGGCGATGTCCGCCGGGTCTAACTCCGGCAGGAATGCCTTGGCCCGGCTCAGCGCGGCGATCGCTCCGGCTCTCGCAGAAGCCCGTCGCAGCTCTTGGATCCGCTGAGGCAGAACGGCGAGCCGGCGCAGGACTTCTGCCAGGTGAGTCGGCACCTCGTTGGGTAGGGCCACCACAGCTAAGGCACGCTGTGACCCGGTGTAGAGCTGCTCCACCAGGGTGTACACGGCCTTTAGCTTGGTGACCACGCTCTGGTTGAGGTTGGCACTTCTGGGACCTGTTTAACAGAATCAGGTAAGTCGGCGACAAGGATGAATCATGAGATATAAACATTCTAACATTGATGAAAGCCGGTGAGGCGACTTACCGAAGATGGCGGCCACCATTTGGGAAACTTGGCGCTTTAGGCCGGAGAGCTCGGCGGTCTTCTCAGAGAGAGCCTTCTCCGCCTGTTCCGCCCGGGTCACCAGTGCGGCCTTCTCTTCGGCCCAGGCTTTCCGCTCAGCATCAAATTCTGTCTTCAGCTTCTCTTGAGCGGCGATGCTGGATACAAACTTGGCGTTTGCCTTCCGGGTCTCCATCTCCTGCGTCTTCAGCCGGCTCTTGAGATCCGCAAGGTCCGCCTCTAGCTTCTTGCCAACAGCCCGCATAAATTTCCGGGTTATTAACAGTCATTATATAAGTCCCAAGCGTTTTCCAAGCAAAGACACTTGGCACTTGGGGGCTAATGCATATTGAACGTATCTATCTACATACTGCCGGCTCAATTGAGTAAGCCGGAACCTAAGTCTACAACATATTCAATCATAAGTCGTCGACTTGGGGGCTAGCATGGCAAAGGTAACTATGCAGCAAGTAAGAAGATAGCAGAAGGATACCTCAGATTTTTGCTGGATCTGGTTTACCATGGTGACCTCGGCGTCCTGGCTCTTGTGTACTTGGCTGATGTAGCCAGAGACGAGCTCTCCAATGCTTAGGTTGGTGTAGTTGGAGAGGTCCAGATTCACCCGGTGGGGCTGCAGCAACTCCCCCTTAGCGGAGCACTTGGCCAACACGGTCGGTCTCCCCGGCTCAACAAACTCCGTCCGGGTGATTACCACGTCCGGGTCATCTGCTGGTGGAGCTGAGCCGGAGGCCTCCGGGTTAACCGAAGCTTCGGTCGTTGCCTTGGTAGTTGGGGCAGTGGCTTCAGGTGCCGTGTCCATTGGAGTGGTGGCTTCGGGTGCGGAGGCAGCTGGCGGTTCTTGAGCCGTCACCTCCGGTTCAGGCAAATCCGGCACTCCGGCTGATCTGGTCTTCTTTGCTCTTTTGGTGAGTTTTGCCTGGGCACTGAAAGGACAGAAGTGTTAAGCACACAAAGAGTAAGTACAGACAAATATAATGTAAGATGGTTGTCATTACCCGGGCGCGGTCTTGAAGGTCGGAAGACTCGACTGCATAGAGTCGCCCGAAGAAGGGGAGGTCTCCTGATAATTGGAGCCAGAAGAATTGAGTGGCCGACGGATAACACCCGCCAACGGATGAAAAGGGTACAAGTGAGAAAAAACCTCAGTTCGACGCTTCCTTGTTGCGTCGGGTAACCCGGCGGAGAGGTCGGTGTCCTTGTTGGTCCGGGTGTGACGCCGGCTTTCATGAACCTGTCGCTTCAAAATAAATTGAGGGTCTTGGTAAGCTAAAGGATGTGAAAAGCTTACTTTCCGGGTTACCCTTCGGACTTTCAGCTGTGGCAAGGGCTCCGAGTCGGAGGAAAGTGACATTACCTCTTCAACCACCGGGTTACTGGCGCCGGTGTCATCCTGTCAGTGAGCAAGTGTTGATAAGGCGGACAGCAACAGACAACAGATACAGCAAGAATTTAAAAGCTTAGGGGTTACCTCTGACTCGGAGCTGTCGCTTAATTGCATCAGCTCCGAAGCAGTAGGCCTGCTTCCTTTTTTGCGAGGGGCGGCTTTCTTCGCCTTCCTGGCCTTCTTGGCCGCCTCATGGTCATATTTGACCCGCCAGAACTTATCATCAGCCTAAAAAATACAATGATGAATTCTTAAAACGGTTCAGATGAAGGTTATATGCAGACGAAGATAAAAAGTTAAAGTCAGCGGCTTACCGCTGGGGCTGGATTGGTCTTGCAGAAGGGGGCTAACGCGGTCCTTCCGCAGTCTGCCAGGCTCTCGTTTAAAAGAGCCTTGGTCTCCTCCTCTGCAACATCTTCTGGAAGATCATTGCGGCTGTGTCTCTGAGGGTCATCCTTTCGTCCTGTGTACTCACACATTAAGCCGGGGCGGCTGCTCAATGGGATCACCCGCCATGAGATCCAGACCCGGACCAGGTCGATTCCGTTCAGGCCGTTGCCCAGGAGAGCCTTGATTTTGTTGATAGTGGGAAGCAGAGGCTGGTGCTCCGCTTGAGTCAGCTTGTCCAACAGTGGGTGAGTTGGCTCCAGACGTGTTGGGCGAAAGCCGGGCAGCGGGCTTTCATCAGCCGGGGATGTATCTTGGCAGTAGAACCAAGTCATGTTCCAGTCCTTTGGGTGGCTCGGCGGCTCTGCATAAGGGAAAAGGCAGTCCCTACGACGCTGGATGGAGATACCACCTAATTCCAGACTTGTCCCATTGGCGCACTCGTTCTGGCGGTTTAAGTAAAAAAGCTCTCTGAAGAGCAGCAGACTAGGTTCTTCTCCAAGGTAAACCTCGCAGAAGACTTGAAAATTGCAAATGTTGGACACTGAGTTGGGTCCTATATCTTGAGGCCGCAAGTCGAAGAAGTTGAGCACGTCCCTAAAAAACTTTGAGCCGGGCGGTGCGAAGCCCCGGCTCATATGATCTGCGAAAATCACTACCTCCCCGTCCTTTGGCTGTGGTCTCTCTTCTGACGGGTCAGGGGCACGGTAGGACATGACTTCCTTCTTGGGCAGATATCCGGACTTAACAAAATTTGCTAGGGTCTCGTTGGTGACGTTGGACCTCATCCAGTTGCAAGTAATGGGAGCTTTGGGAGGCATGATGAAAATCGGCAGACTATGACAAAAAGGAAAAACATCCGGGTTAATTATAAGCCGGAGGATATCTACAGTTCTAACCTAAGGTGGCGGCTTATGAAGAGGACTAATGGTATATACTCAGGTACAGTGGGTTATTTAAGCCGCAGGGGCATTTAGAATAAGTTGATTATCTACGGCCTTATCACAGTTAAGCCGGAGGATTCTACGAAGCATGGTTTTCTTTAAGCCGGAGGATTCTACGGCGCGTGGTTTCTTTAAACCGGAATTGTAAGCCGCCAAGATTCAATGGTTGCAGTTTTTACTAAGTGTGGTAAAACAGGTTTCACATATTGCAGTAACTTTTTTGGATCAAAATGGTCGGGTGAAATGAAAATTTTCTAGACCTAGAAACAGACGAGCGGATGTTCTTGAGCTCGAACGAAGCCTTTATGCAGTAGAAGGAGATCTACGGGCATTTGAAATGAGTCCTAAACAACCGCCGCACTAGTTCTATACAAGGCTAAAGATCAAACAAAGGCAGTAACTATGAGAACTACCAAAGCTTGCGGACAATGGCGAAGAACACGGACGAACTATTTGAACCCTACCGCAGATCTGTTCTAGCAGGGCAGAAGAGACTCACCGGAGCTGGAGAAGAGCGGAGGTTGCCGCCGTTTGTCTGGTCCGAGTCAGGGTGATGCAGCGGCCAAAGTTGACGAAGACCAGGGGCGCGACGGCGGCGGCAGTAGCAGAGCTCGGGCAGAGGAGCGATGGCACGAGGAAGAAGATGGAGAGGAAGTGGCTGAGAGCCCGTCCGGCCGGCCTATTTATAAGGCAAGTTCATAAGTGGGCGCGAGATTCAAGGAGACCACGGCGTGGTTATCTCCCCTCACGACGCCTCGATTTTTGGAACGACAGTAAAAGCAAAGATCCGTTGCGGATCTGGTGGAGTAAAAAACGGGCTTAATGGAAGATGACGTCACGGCGGATTATCCGGAGTCCAGAGGATGACGTCACGCCGGGTTATGGCCTTCACATGAATGGTAAGCCGAAGATTTTTTTCTGTCGGCAGAGTTGAAGATTGACATGAGCCGGCTCAAATCAATCTGGGGCCTAATGTTGAGGATATAGACCTTAGAGTCACCCGCCAGGAGGGGCCGGGTTACTCTAATGGTCATTACCAGAAGCCCGGAGCCAAGCTTGAAGATGATGGGCCAGAGATGGGCTTAAGACCCGGATATGGCTTAAGACCTGTAATTACAATTGTTATTATGGTAGAACTTGTAGTGTAAGGCAAGTATGATTGAGAGTCCGAGCCGGACACTCTTATGAGCCGGCCGGGACTCTGAGGGCTGCTGGGCGTCAGCCTCCCTATATAAAGGGACGACCCGACAGCGGTTTAGGGACAAGAACGATCTCATCGAGAGCCGGGCATAGCAGTTTAAGCTCCCTGGTGATCGTAACCCTAATCAATACCACCTCAAACTGGACGTAGGCTTTTACCTTCACTGTAAGGGGCCGAACCAGTATAAACCCTCGAGTTCCTTGTCCCACATTAACCCCTTCAAGCTTCCTAGTTGCGATGGCTCCACGACTAAGTCCTAGCTCGAGGACATCTGCCGTGACAATTCCATGACAGGTTCCATTATTGCTAAACGATTAAGCTTAAACCGTACCAAAGGACCCGTTTTTGGAGGTATCTATGCTTCACGCCTTGCTAGACATTTTGAGATACCTATTAGGCACTATGAGGAAGATGAAACATTGTTGCCCTCTACCTTTTTAGACTATAGAAGCATGGTAGCACATGAGTTTATTGTTAACAACAAGGATAAGATGCTTCTGTATAACCTGAGATTTAATAAGAAACACAATGAGATTATTACCCTGCCTGTGCCTTCTTTGTTTGATTTAACTGCAGGTCATTACCTCGTCCTACCGTCGGCCATGTACGCGTACCGAGGCTAGACATCCGCTCCAGAGCCTGAGCCGTAACCTCCACTGGACCCTTATCGTTCATCCTGTTATCAGTGGGATCCGGAGCAGATCGCCAGTCAGTGGCAATACGATGACACTCCTCATTACACTGGGGAGAGTAGCCGCGACCCATGGGCATAGACCAATTTAGGCCAAAAGCCTAAGCTTGGGGGAGTACGTATTTCTCACCGACTTTACATTCATGTTCACACACTATTCTAGTCGTCGGTGCTCATACTCTTTCATTGTATTATCCATGCTAGCTTAATTTTCTTTTCTCGCTTTCTTCTTGTGTGTTTGATAAACCTTAAGAAAAACCAAAAAAATTAGTTAGTTTAATTTCCATGCTTGTAGCAGAATTAAAATGAAAACCCAAAAATATTTCTCGTTCTTCTTTCACTTGTTGGGAGCTTTCCCGTGTAAATAGTTTTCCTTTCTTTTCTTTTCTTTGGGGGTCGAGAAGACCATATTGAAAATGTTTAGTGGCTCTCATATGCATGATTGTTTATTTAACTTAGAGCCCATATATTATCTTGTCCTCTCTTTTGAGTTGAATGCTTGCAGATTCCAGCTTAGTCCAATGCACGTGCACTATTATTATACACATCGTTCGGTCGTGCAAGTGAAAGGCAATAATGACGATATATGATGGACTTATTGAGATGAGAAAAGCTGGTATGAACTCGACCTGTTTTGTTTTTGTAAATATGATGAGTTCATTGTTCCTGATTCAGCTTATTATGAAGTAAACATATTTGCAATGACATTTAGAGATTATAGTTGCTTGTGCCATGCTTGATTAGCTATGAGTTATAATGGTTTACCTTGTGTGCCAACATGCTATTAGAATGATTGTGATGTGGTATGATGGGATGGTATCCTCCTTTAAATGAATTGAGTGACTCGACTTGGCACATGTTCGCGCATGTAGTTGAAACAAATCAACATAGCCTTCATGCTATTTATGTTCATGGTAGATTATATCCTACTCATGCTTGTACTCGGTGTAAATTAATTTTAATGCATGTTTATGACTGTTGTCACTCTCTTAGTTGGTCGCTTCCCAGTCTTTTGCTAGCCTTCACTTGTACTAAGCGGGAATACTGCTTGTGCATCCAAACTCCTTAAACCCCAAAGTTATTCCATATGAGTCCACCATACCTTCCTATATGCGGTATTTACCTGCCGTTCCAAGTAAATTTGTATGTGCCAAACTCCAAACCTTCAAATGAAATTCTGTTTTGTATGCTCGAGCAGCTCATGTTTCAACTAGGGCTGCCTATATCTTCCATGCTAGGTGGGTTATTCGCAAGAGGAGTGGACTCCGCTCCTCATTCACGAGAAAGGGCTGGTAACCGGGATGCCCAGTCCCATGATCCAAAAAGATCAAAGCAAATCAAAATAATTAAACAAAACTCCCCCAGGGCTGTTGTTAGTTGGAGGCACTCGTTGTTTCGAGCAAGCCGTGGATTGATGCTTGTTGGTGGTTGGGGAGTATAAACCTTTACCATTCTGTTTGGGAACTGCCTATAATGCATGTAGTATGGAAGATACAGCCATCTCATAGTTGTTGCGTTGACAGTGAAAGTATGCTGCTCAAAATATTATTTATCTCTATTTTAAAATCGAGCTCTGGCACCTCTGCAAATCCCTGCTTCCCTCTGCGAAGGGCCCATCTATTTACCTTTATGTTGAGTCATCATCCTTCTTATTAAAAAGCACCCGCTGGAGAGCACACTGTCATTTGCATTCATTATTGTTGGTTTATATTGGGTATGACTTGACTAGATCTCTTTTACCATGAATTACAATGTTTAGTCAGTCCTTGATCTTTAAAGGTGCTCTGCATTTATGTTTTGCGGTCTCAGAAAGGGCTAGCGAGATACCATCTTGTTATATCATGTTATGATTATTTTGAGAAAGTGTTGTCATCCGAGTTTTATTATTATGGCTCGCTAGCTGATTATGCTATTGATATGAGTAATTGTGAGACCTGGGTGTTATTGAGAGTATGGTTAGTTCATAATATTTGCTGAAACTTGAATGCTGGCTTGATATATTTACAACAACAAGAGCAAACAGAGTTTGTAAAAGTTTTTCTTTATCACTTTCAGTTTATCAACTGAATTGCTTGAGGACAAGCAAAGGTTTAAGCTTGGGGGAGTTTATACGGCTCCAACGTATCTACTTTTCCAACCACTTTTGCCCTTGTTTTGGACTCTAATTTGCATGATTTGAATGGAACTAACCCGGACTAACGCTGTTTTCAGCAGAATTGCCATGATGTTGTTTCATGTGTAGAAAACAAAAGTTCTCGGAATGTCCTGGAAATCCACGGAGGCACTTTTTGGAAAATATAAAAAATACTGGCGAAAGAATCAAGGCCAGGGGGCCCACAACCTGTCCAGGAGGGTGGGGGCGCGCCCCCTCCCCCTGGGCGCGGCCCCTCCCCCTGGGCGCGCCCCTGCCTCCTGGGCCCCCTGGAGCTCCACCGACCTCAACTCCAACGCTATATATTCCGTCTCGCGGAGAAAAACATCAGAGAGAAAGTTTCATCGCGTTTTACGATACGGAGCCGCCGCCAAGCCCTAATCTCTCTCGGGAAGGCCGATCTGGAGTCCGTTCGGGGCTCCGGAGAGGGGGATTCGTCGCCGTCGTCATCATCAACCATCCTCCATCACCAATTTCATGATGCTCACCGCCGTGCATGAGTAATTCCATCGTAGGCTTGCTGGATGGTGATGGGTTGGATGAGATTTACCATGTAATCAAGTTAGTTTTGTTAGGGTTTGATCCCTAGTATCCACTATGTTCTGAGATTGATGTTGCTATGACTTTGCTATGCTTAATGCTTGTCACTAGGGCCCGAGTGCCATGATTTCAGATCTGAACCTACTATGTTTTCATGAATATATGTGTGTTCTTGATCCTATCTTGCAAGTCTATAGTCACCTATTATGTGTTATGATCCGACAACCCCGAAGTGACAATAATCGGGATACTTCTTGGTGATGACCGTAGTTTGAGGAGTTCATGTATTCACTATGTGTTAATGCTTTGTTCCGGTTCTCTATTAAAAGGAGGCCTTAATATCCCTTAGTTTCCGCTAGGACCCCGCTGCCACAGGAGGGTAGGACAAAAGATGTCATGCAAGTTCTTTTCCATAAGCACGTATGACTATTTACGGAATACATGCCTACATTACATTGATGAACTGGAGCTAGTTCTGTGTCACCCTATGTTATAGCTATTACATGAGGAATCGCATCCGACATAATTATCCATCAGTGATCCATTGCCTACGAGCTTTTCACATATTGTTCTTCGCTTATTTACTTTTCCGTTGTTACTGTTACAATCACTACAAAACCCAAAAATATTACTTTTACTATCGTTACTTTTATTTCCATATTACTTTGCTACTAAATACTTTGCTGCAGATACTAAGTTATCCAGGTGTGGTTGAATTGACAACTCAACTGCTAATACTCAAGAATATTCTTTGGCTCCCCTTGTGTCGAATCAATAAATTTGGGTTGAATACTTTACCCTCGAAAGCTGTTGCGATCCCCTACGCTTGTGGGTTATCAGTCGCCTCTCGTAGCTTTTCCAGGTCCAGATTTCTAGCTGCCAGAATTCTCACTGTTGGTGTGTACCTTGCAAATTATGAGAGAAAAGGCATTAGAATTACTCCAAAAAGCATTATTATGGATAAAAACATTATAAATAACAGTAAGAAAACATGATGCAAAATGGACGTATCAACTCCCCCAAGCTTAGACCTCGCTTGTCCTCAAGCGAAAACCGAAATCGAAAAACATATCCACATGCTTTGAGAGAGAGGTGTCGATAAAAACAAAAATATGGACATAGAAGCATCATGTTGATTATTATAACATCAACAAAATTGAACATATGACTTTTATCATTGAACTTGCATCATATACTTCCCATGAATAAGTAAAATTTCATCACATAATCGAAGTATAAAGCAAAAACTCTATTAAAAACCAACAAACTATGTTCTCAGTCAACTTTGCAACTATAGTTCATCATCTTTTCAGGAAGAGTCACGTGTCAGAGCCTTTTTGCAAGTCCACATACTCAAGCATCATATAGTCTTCTATGATTGCTAACACTCACCTCGTACCCATGAGCAGAACGTTTCAACCGGACACCTAGAAAGATAGGGGCTTATAGTTTTGACTCCCAACATACTCAGCTCAAGGGTGATGTCAACAATAATAACTCATGCTATCTATATTGAACTGGACATATGTGCCTAGATCTTTCCTCACCACATGATGCTTGCCAAAAGAGAAAATAAAAAGGAATAGAAGGAAAACTTTGACTCTTTGCATAAAAGTAAATACATAAAAGTAAAAGGTAGGCCCTTCGCAGAGGGAAGCAAAGGTTGCCATGTGCTTATTTGTTTGCATGGTCAATCCCTTATTGCAAGAGAATGTCACGTTGTATTGCCCCTTAAGATGACAACCTTTATTATGCAGTTTGTCGCTTTTATTCTTTGTCATCCAAGTTTGTACAACGCTCAATTTTCTCTTACACTAAATGATCTCACATATTTAGAAGCAATTTTTATTGCCTTTTTGCACCGATGACAACTTACTTGAGGGATCTTGCTCAATCCATAGGTAGGTATGGTGGACACTTGAAAAAGATTGGGGTTTAAGGATTTTGGATGCACAAGTAGTATCTCTACTTGGTGCGGAATTTTTGGCTAGCAAAGATAGGGGGCAAGCATCGCATGTTAAAGGATCTATGACAATATGACTTCTATGTGAATATAAATATACATAAATCATTAAGTTGTCTTCCTTGTCCAATGTCAACAATTTTGGCATATAATATTTTGATGAGGGCTCACAATCACAAAAGATTTCTAGGATAGTATATTTATATGTGAATCTTCTCTTCCCTTATTAATTCTTTCATGAGTTGCATCATTGACCAATGCTCTGTTTGTCAAACTCTAATAAAATTTCCTACTTATACTCTTCCTTATGTGGTGCTATCACCTACCATAGGATTAGTATATGATCTAATTGATTTATTTCCTTTTTTTTTCTTCCTTTCTTATTTCCTTTCTTTATTTGCAACATGAAAGTAAAGAAAGCAAAACTCAGACTAACTTATTATATAACTTGCACATGATTACGAGGATAGATCACTAAGCAGACTCTCAAATAAGAAAGGATCGAACTAACTTAATTCATCTAAAGCAAAAAGATCGAACTAAGATAAGTAAAAGAAAAAACATAGTGGGATGATACGATACCGGGGCACCTCCCCCAAGCTTGGCGAAAGCCAAGGGGAGTTCCCATACCCGATACTCAGTTCTCCTTTGGTGGTGAAGAAGCTTCTTCCTCCTCCTCGGCCAGCAGTGCTTGTGTTGTCACCGGGGATGGATTTATGGTAGCTTCCTTGCCCTTGCCTCCCTTGACAGCATCCGTAAGCTCCTCCCTCTTAGTCTCGACCTTCATCAGCCAAGCATCTTCTTCCATGTTGTTGGCGGAGCAGGAAGACGTGATGCCTGGCTTGATAAATCTGACAAGGAATAGCAAGAAAAGAGAACAGAGGATTTCTTCGCGATACGGTGGTTAACATGTTCGGGAAGTATATATAGAATTTTTATCTTGCAGGACAAGTATACAGAAGAAAAGTAGAGTCCGGAAGGTGCCCCAGGTGGGCACAACCCACCTGAGCGCGCCAGGCAAGCCTGGTGCGCCATGCTGTCTTATGCCCACCAGGGTACGTTTCCTGGGAGTTTCTTTATTTCCAAAATTCTAAAATATTCCAAAACTAACAAAAAATATTTTTGCGGATTTTTCGGTGGCCGTTTACTTACTGTATCACGTACCTCCTTATTTTGATGATTATGGGGTGTTCCGGAAGGACTCTTTTATGTGTTCTTCCAGTGTCAAAGTTTGGATAATACTACTTTCTACATTGATAGGCATACCTGAGATATAATGCTTTATTCATTGCCCATTGACAACCTTCGGGTTAGTGCCTTCGAAATTATTTATTTTGATGGCTCCAGACCGGTAAACCTCCTCGATGACATATGGGCCTTCCCATTTCGAGAGGATCTTTCCTACAAAAAATCTAAAACGAGAGTTGTACAAAAGAACATATTCTGCGACTTTGAACTCATGCTTTTGGATTCTTTTGTCATGCCATCTTTTAACTTTCTCTTTGAATAATTTTGCATTTTCATAAGCCTGGGTTCTCCATTCATCTAAAGAGCTAATATCAAATAACCTCTTTTCACCGACAAGTTTGAAATCATAGTTGAGTTCTTTATCTGCCCAGTATGCTTTATGTTCTAACTCAAGAAGCAAATGACAAGCTTTTCCATAAACCATTTTATATGGAGACATACCCATAGGATTTTTATATGCTGTTCTATAAGCCCAAAGTGCATCATCTAATTTCTTAGACCAATTCTTCTTGGACCTATTGACAGTCTTTTGCAAAATTAATTTTATTTCTCTATTGCTAAGTTCAACTTGACCACTAGACTGAGGATGATAAGGTGATGCAATTCTATGGTTAACATCATACTTGGCAAGCATTTTACGAAAAGCACCATGAATAAAGTGTGAACCACCATCAGTTATTAAATATCTTGGGACTCCAAACCTTGGGAAAATAACTTCCTTAAGCATTTTAATAGAGGTGTTGTGATCAGCACTACTAGTTGGAATAGCTTCTACCCATTTAGTAGCATAATCAATAGCAACCAATGTGTATACCCATTAGAGGAAGGAAAAGGTCCCATGTAATCAAATCCCCAAACATCAAATGGTTCAACAACAAGTGAATAATTCATAGGCATTTCTTGACGCTTACCAATATTACCTATTCTTTGGCATTCATCACAAGATGAGAAAAACTTACGGGCATCCTTGAAGAGAGTAGGCCAATAAAATCCAAATTGCAATACCTTGTGAGCAGTTTTATCTCCCGCATGATGCCCTCCATAAGCCTCAGAGTGACATTTCCATAGGATTTGTCCCTGTTCATGCTCGGGTACACAACGTCTAATAATACCATCTACTCCTTCTTTATAAAGATGTGGGTCATCCCAAAAGTAATGTCTTATATCATAGAAGAATTTTTTTCTTTTGTTGGTATGTAAAGCTAGGAGGTAAATATTTAGCAACAATGTAATTAGCATAATCAGCATACCAAGGAGTACTATTAGCAACATTTATTGCAGCTAACTGCTCATCAGGAAAACTATCATCAATAGGTAGTGGGTCATCAAGCACATTTTCAAGCCTAGACAAGTTATCTGCTATGGGGTTCTCAGCTCCTTTTCTATCAATAATAAGTAAATCAAATTCTTGTAACAAGAGAACCCAACAAATAAGTCTAGGTTTAGCATCTTTCTTTTCCATAAGATATTTAATAGCAGCATGGTGTGTGTGAACAGTTACTTTGGAATCAACAATATAAGGTCTAAATTTATCACAAGCAAACACCACTGCTAAAAATTCTTTTTCAGTCGTAGCATAATTTCTTTGAGCTTTGTCTAGAGTTTTACTAGCATAATGAATAACATTCAATTTCTTATCAACTCTTTGTCCTAGAACAGCACCAACAACATAATCACTAGCATCACACATAATTTTGAAAGGCAAGTTCCAATTAGGTGGTTGAACAATAGGTGCAGAAATTAAGGCTTTCTTGAGTGTTTCAAAGGCTTCTAAACAATTATCATCAAAAACAAAAGGAATATCCTTTTGCAAAAGACTAGTGAGAGGCCTACAAATTTTAGAGAAGTCTTTAATAAATCTCCTATAGAAACCGGCATGACCTAGGAAACTATGAATACCTTTGATGTCCTTAGGACATGGCATTTTCTCAATTGCATCAACCTTAGCTTGGTCCACTTCAATACCTCTTTCAGAAATTTTATGACCCAAGACAATGCCCTCATTAACCATAAAGTGGCACTTCTCCCAATTCAGGACAAGATTTGCTTGTTCACATCTCTACAAAACTCGCTCAAGATTGCTTAAACAATCATCAAAGGACTTCCCATAAAGAGAAAAGTCATCCATGAAAACCTCAACAATCTTTTCACAAAAGTCAGAGAATATAGCCATCATGCATCTTTGAAAGGTAGAAGGTGCATTACATAAACCAAAAGGCATAAGTCTATAAGCATAGGTTCCAAAGGGACAAGTAAAAGTAGTCTTTTCTTGATCAGATTGAGATACAGGTATTTGTGAAAAGCCAGGATATCCATCAAGGAAGAAGAAGTGTGTGTGTTTAGATAATCTTTCAAGCATCTGATCAATAAAAGGCAAAGGGTAAAGATCTTTTCTAGTTGCTTTGTTTAATTTTCTAAAATCAATTACCATTCTATAGCCTGTAACAATTCTTTGTGGAATAAGCTCATTGTTATCATTAGGAACGATAGTTATACCTCCTTTCTTAGGGACACAATGAACAGGACTTACCCATCTACTATCAGCTATGGGATAGATTATACCTGCTTCGAGAAGTTTTAGTATTTCCGTTCTTACCACTTCTTTCATCTTCGGATTTAACAGACGTTGATGATCAACAACTGGTTTAGCATCAGGTTCCATATTAATTTTGTGCTGACATAGAGTGGGACTAATGCCCTTTAAATCATCAAGAGTATATCCAATAGCAGCTCGATGCTTCCTTAGAACTTTCAATAATCTTTCTTCTTCATTTTATGAAAGGTTAGCACTGATAATAACCAGAATAACTACTTTTCATCAAGATAAGCATATTTCAAAGTGTCTGGCAATTATTTTAATTCAAACACAGGGTCACCCTTAGGTGGAGGAGGACCTCCAAGAGTTTCAATAGGAAAATTGTGTTTAAGCATAGGACGTTGTTCAAACAAGATCTTACCTATTTCATTTCTTTCATGCATATGTAAATCATTCTCATGGTGTAGCAAGTATTGCTCTAAAGGATCAGTAGGTGGCACAGCAATAGAAGCAAGACCAATTAATTCATCCTTACTAGGCAATTCTTTTTCATGATGATTTCTATTAAACTTGGAAAAATTAAACTCATGAGACTCATCACCAAAGCTAACACCCACAATTTGTTTCTTGCAATCTATCTTAGCATTTACTGTGTTCAAGAAAGGTCTACCAAAGATAATGGGACAGAAGTCATCTTGCAGGGACCAAGAACAAGAAAATCAGTAGGATATTTTATTTTCCCACACAAGACTTCAATCCCACAAGGTGATATGGTGTCTCTATTTGCAAGTTTAATAGTAACATCTATGTCTTCTAACTTGGTAGGTGCTATGTCTTTTATAATTTCTTGATATAGAGTGTAAGGAATAGCACTCACACTAGCACCCATGTCACATAAACCATGATAACAGTGATATCCTATTTTAACTGAAATAACAGGCATGCCAACAACAAGTCTATGTTTATCTTTTCCATCAGGTTTAGCAATTCTAGCAGCTTCTTCACAGACGTAAATAACATGCCCATCCATATCTTCTTCCAAGAGATCTTTAACCATAGCAATGCTAGGTTCTACTTTAATTTGTTCATCAGGTTTAGGTGTTCTAACATAGCTTTTGTTAACCACCGTTGAAACTTTAGCATGTTCTTTTATCCTAACAGGGAAAGGTGGTTTCTCAATATAAGCAGAAGGAACAACTGGATCAACATTATAAAGTATAGTTTCTTCTTTAACTGGTACTGGTTCTTTAATTTCATCTTTAATGGGTGGGTGATAGTTAAACCACTTCTCTTTAGGAAGTTCAACATGAAGCGCCCGACTGCTACCTCCAGCCAGTCGGCAGTCCGACTGGGGGTGCACGGGACTTGGGTGTCCGGCCAGAGGGTGGTCAGCACCTGAGGCCCGGCGTGCTACAGGCGGCGAAGCAGACGGCGAGCCGGGTCCAGGCATGTCTTGATGGCCAGGAGCTGCTCGCAAAGGTTTCGGGGCGCGTTTGGCGGAATGTCGGCGCCTGCCCTCCTCAGCTGATCGCACTGCGCCTAGATGGCCTGGCTGACGGCGACAGACTGACCGGGGAAGAATTCTGTCCAAGAAGAGCAAAAAAATTAGAGGCCAGAAGCCGGCTCGTGCAGCAGTCGGCAGCCGTACCAAGGAAGATGTGATTTACCTTTCATCATGTGCTCGATCTCGCCGTAGCCATCGGTCAGGAACTTCTCCTTCTCGACCCACTCTGAGCGTTGAGTCTTGAACTCGGCCTTGAGGAGGCCTTTGCCTTCCTTCAGCTTCTGGAGCTCCGCCTTATGCCGCTCCGCCTGGTCTGCCAGCTCCTTCACCAGGTGGTCGCCCTCCCGAGCTGCCTAGCTGCGCTCCTGCTCCTTGGTTTGGAGCGCATTCTCGACCTCGCTCAGGAGCCTCCACAGATCGGAGGTGGTCTCTGCAAAGACAAGAAACAAAGCGTCAACACCAACCAAAGACAAGTAGTTGCCGGAAGATCCGGCCCGACTGCTCAACAGTCGGCCTGAATGTTGGGGACTACACCCAGCGGGTGCACTGACGCGCCCCCGTGAGAAGAAAAATGGAATGCTTACTCCGGCTCTGATTCAGGTCGGCAGTCCGCTTGGCCAGATCCTGGTGCTAAGAGTTGTAGGAGGCCACGCTGAGGTTGTGGTAGTCCTGCAACGAAGACAACAGAAGAAAAAAAACAAGTCAGCACTCGGAACTTATAATGAAGTTCCGAGCCGCCTGCTCAGCAGCCGACCCGGAACTCGGGGGCTACACCAAGTGGGTGCGCTGACGCGCCCCCATGGAAGATTGCAAGAATTGAAAAACAAGAAGCAACTAAAGTACTCGGACGGTCGCCCGCGTCGCCAAGAACTCCTACATGAATTGCTGGAGGGTGGCGCCCTGGGTGTTGAACCGGGCCAAGATGTCCTTCACGACCATGTTCAAGACACCTGTGCCGCCCCCAGATGTCCAATCCGGTGGGGCGGCGCTAGTGGACTCGGTGTCGGGCGCCGACGAGCTAGCGGCCCCGGTCTCCATCGGCCTTAGCGCCGAGTTCGCCCTCGCCGGGTGCTGGCGCGCGGGAATGCGGACCGTGGGAGTCGGACCCACCACCAACTCGCCGCCAGATGGCGGCACCAGCAGCGCTTCAGGCCGACTGCCCTGCGCGTCGGCAGTTGCGCGCGTGGAGGCACCCCCATCTTTGAAACGACGGGGTCCGCCTCTCTCCTCTCTAGGGCCGGCTGGTCGACACCAGCCCCTCCAGTCAGCTCCTGGCCCTCCAGCACCAGCGGCTCCGCATGCTGCGGGCCAGTGGACTCGGGAGCCCTACTGCAGGATGCCTCCTCCTCCTGCGCTTTGGCGGCCGTGTCCGCCCGCTCCTTGGCCGCCATGTCGGCTTCCGCCTTGGCCGCCTCATCGGCCCTTTCCTGTGCCATGTCGGCCTCCTCTGCCTCCGCTCGGGCCACGACATCTCGCTCCTGCCGCGCCTCCAGCAGGTTCCTCTCCGTCGCCTCCCGAAGGGCGGCGGCTAGGTCCACGCGGCGGGTGTTAGCTGAGTCGTCCGCTGCTCCAATCACCGAGCCCGATGGGGCTCGTGACTAGGAAAGCGGGGCCCTACTCAGCGAGGCAAGAAAAAGGAAGTAAGAAAATTGCAAGGGAAGAAGAAACAAGCACCAGGCGGAAACTATCAAGCCAAGTATAGCCGAAGTACTAACACGGACACCGTCGGGAGCGGCTTCGAGTTCCTCTGGAAGGAGGCGACCTTCAAGGCCTCTTGCCGCTTGGTCACAGCGGCCAAGGTCTTGGTCTTCTTGGGTCGACTGCCGAACAACCCGGCGTCTGCCCGATGCTTTGACGCGTCGGTTCCTGTAGTCGGCGCAACCGAGGAGCCGGCGCCTGTCCTGTCGGCACCAAGGGTGTGGCGCGGCTCGTCATCCTCCCCATCGTCGTCCGGCCACTCCCCGAGGCCACCTCCTGAGGAGTCGCCGGCTCCCCCGTTGTCGCCTCCTACGGCGTCGTCCTCCTCCATGGCGGCCGCCCCCAGGTCGGGGTCATCCACGTCACTCTCCGCCTGGTCCGCTAGGTACTGGTGACCTGGGGCCGAGGTGTCAGATGACGTATGGCCTGGGAAGCGCTGCATCATGGCAGAATTGGTCAGGCGGCGAGAAGAAATCCAAGCAAAGAACGAGGGCACCAGAACACTTACCGCAGGCGGCGGGTTGGCACGGCTGTACGACACCTTGCCGAACCACCACTCCTTCTCCGAGAGCTTGCAGTCGGAGAAGAAGTTCACCATCCGGACCACCTCCACACCCGACATCATTTTGGTGCTCATCCGGAACGGGTCCCGGCGCCTGCTCATGCTGCTGATTATGTGGGGCCGGGTTTAAGGGGCAGCACCCGACGCTTCACGAAGGCGGCCAGCAGATCTGAGGCTTTGAGGCCCTCCAACTCCGTCATCTCCTGCAGCCGGGTGAGAGCGGTGGAGGAGGCGGCCGACAGGTTCTTCGGCCAAAACTTCTAGTTCGTGCGGGGCTTTGCAGGCGAGCCAGCTGCATAAGCCGGTAGGTTGATATAGTCCCACGACGAGTGGATATTCTTGACGTAGAAGTAGGACTTTTGCCACAGCTTAGCCGACTATAGCAAGGCAAGAGCCGGGAAGTGGACACCAGAGCCCGTGGGCCGCACCACGACGCAGGCGCCGCACTGCGCCGCCTCACCCTTGGCGGCGGTGCCGAGCTTGAGGTAGAACAGCTCCCCCCACAGCTCGAGTGTGAGGAGCGTGCCGAGATACCCCTCGCAGAGGGTGACGAAGGCGGAGAGCAGCACCACCATGTTCGGCATGAGGTGGTGGGGCTGCATTCCGTAGAAGTCGAGGAACGAGCGGACGAACCCGCTCGCCGGCAGGCCGAAGCCGTGGAGGAAGTGCGACCAAAAGACGACACGCTCGCCATCCGCCGGTGCCGGCGAGACCTCCGCCGCGGGAGGAACACGCACCTTCACGTGCGATGCATGGGGATCCATCCCGTATCGCGGAGGAACGCCAAGTGGTCGTTGTGAATGTTGGAGCCATCCCAGTCGCCAGAGTTGCCGCCACGCGCCATGAGCGCAGTCGCTCACTGGAGGCGCGAGGTGGCTGCGCAGGGACGAAGCCGCAGGGATGCGGAAAAGTCCGGCAACGGCGGCTGCGGCTGTGCTCTGGCGGCGAGAAGGGGCACGACGGTAGCGAGAAGAAGAAGAGGAAGACGATGAATATGAAGGGTGAGGGGGCGCGCGTGCGTTCTGCCGCCCCCTCCTCCCCCTACTTATAGCACCCCGGCAGCAGAGCCGAGGGGGCGAGACGTGGGAGGATGCAGGATTAACTGTGCCCACGACCCCATGACCTAGCGCCTTCCGCACTGTAACCGCGCGTGATTAAGGCGCCTCGGAAGCGCAACCGTTCGCCTCAGCCACAGCGGATCCGCGCGCGCCGAGGCACTGTAGTGGCGGCCCGAGCCTGCGGCGACGTCCCATCGCGCGTGTAGGCTGGCAGGCCGGCCTGGTCTGTTGGCGCCGTGTGGCGAGCAAGCAACGGGAGGCAAGCCTGTCACTCGGCAAGCATGACACCCAGCCTCCACCACGACGATTCCAATTCACCAGTCGGCTGGCAGCTCCTTGGCCGGCTCCTGGCAGTCGGCTTCTCTAGAAGACGGACAAGGCAAGCTTACCAAAACATTCTGAGTAGGAAGCTGCTGAGGCTCCTCGATTTTTAGCCGCGGCTCCCCACCAGCTTCGGGGACTACTGTCGGAGTAAATGACCACTGGTAGCCTCATCAGCCCCCCATGGTATTTCAATACATCGGGGCTAGCTGCGCCCCTCACACCTTCCTGGCGAGAGGCCGACTCCTTGGGCCGGCTGTGACTAAGGGTTGGCTGCTAGAAGACGGCGTGCCTCCAATAAGCGGCCCCAAATGGGCCGGCATCTAGCAGGCGGCCCCGCACCTCCTCAAAGTTTGCACCCATTACCACGACAAGATGGGGCGTGGCTACAGTGTAACTTGCCACCCCCAAATCTAGGGCAGAGCGTGGCCACAATGCGGGTGTACCAAGCGGACACCTCCCGCCCGGCGCAGCACTGTAGCCACACGGCCCATGACATCACCTACGTCAGAAGAACCATGCTCCCACAACGGGCGGTCGGTACGGCCCGCAGGCGGCGGGCCCTACCTGTCCGCGAGTCACCAAAAGGCGGCAAAGCCCCAGCAGGCGGCAACAAGGGCAGGCCAGCTCCTAGCAGGCGGCCGTCCTCTCCCTCGGAGTCTGTGCGCCATTAACCAGACGAGACGGGATGTGGCTACAGTGAACGCCCGCCAGGCGGCGGGACTGTAGCCACACTCCCTCGACAAAGCCTCCGTCATCAGGAGCAAGGCTACAGTATAAAGCAGCCAGCATGGCCCGCAGCCGGCGGGCCCTACCTGTTGGCCGAGATCACGGCAGCCGGCGGGACCCACCAAGCGACGGGCCCTAGCAGCCGGCGGAGAAGCCGGCGTCCAAAGACACTGACGGTCGGGTCCTACACCCGGCCGGATTACCATTGTACCCTTGGGGGGTAGGCCTATATAAACCCCCCAGGCCTCCCCATGCAAGGGGTTCAGAACCTTGGCCATCATACACACACATAGAGAGAGGAGTAGAGCTAGCCTTTCCCTTCTTCCTCCTCTAGATGAACAGCTCAAGGAGCAATCTTGTAGCTACTTTATTCACCATAGTGATCATGCGGAGACCCCGCAGAGCAGGACTAGGGGTGTTATCTCCACGGAGAGCCCCGAAGCTGGGTAAGATTCGCAGGCGTATGCGGTCTCGCTCACTCCCGCTTCTAGAGCCCGGCGACATACTTTTTACCCCCTCCAAGATATGCCATCCCTTGGCATATGTCGCTAGATATCCCCAACAGGTAAACATAAAATAAAAGGCTGGCTAGACAAGCTAGAGTGCCCCGCATAGCCTAGTTGACACCCTGCTTCCGTATCAAAAACAAAAAGAACTGGGCGAGCTGCTGGGTTCCTGGTGTCAGTCGCTCGTTGTGCAATTCTCTCGCTTATTGACTATGTTGACAATGGCATGGGACCCAGATGTCAGAAATCCATTAGGAGGAACCATTTGTTGGCTTGAAAAAAGGAGTCACTTGCTTGCGTACTGCCATGACCCTGGTGGATCCCTGCTGTCATCCTCTCCACGTACAACCACCTACTGATTGTGTACGCGTCAACCTAGTAGGCCCACAACTTAGCCTCTAGACCGCGGACAAATACAACCCATTTAAAAAAGTAACATCCCATTCCATACGTTCAAACGGAAAGTTCAACATTCAGAGCAAAGTAACAGGTCTAATCCAGATATAGAGTACTGAACTTCCACATTCACAACCATCATAGACAAGTTAACGATGTACTCCCCTAATACTCTAGTAGTGTACAAGTACTAAGTTACTCTTAGCTAACTAGGCGATGTCGGTCGCCATCTACTGTACATGCTAAACAGCGGCATCGACGTCCTCCTCCTCGCCTCAGACTTGCCAAAGGTGCAATAGGGCGTGTTGCTCACGCGCGTTGGCCCTCTCCATACCGACGTCGTCCACCGAAGGTTCGGCTTCTAAGCGGGAAACCCACTTGACGAGCTAGTAGTAAAATTTGGCGTTGCGAACATGTGCGTGCCTGATAGCCTCCAAGGCTATTTGCCAAGCATCGGCCTCCATGTAGTCGGCGCAGTTGCGGGCGCTCTGCTTGCGTCTCAGAGCGTCGGTGTGCTGCTGCTCCATGCCCTGCTGGCAGCGCAAATCGGCTATACGCTGCTCCTCCGCCTGGCGGTCGTGCTCCAACAAGTCCTCATACTCCGCATTGCCATCTAAAGACCGATAGAATGCCTCCTCCCTCCGTCTGCCTTCCGGTGAAGAACCGAACACTAGTTCCGGTGGTGACCGCCTCCGGCGTCGCCTATTGCGGACGGGCGGGGGCATGACGGACGTGGCGAGAGCGAGGGCAAGTGGCGAGCAACGTCAGGCCGGTGGGGGCTTCTGAGGATATGGCGAGTTGGGTGATGGTGCCACCGTAGAAAGCCGGGACCCAGTAATTATAGGCGGAAGGTAGGTGAACTAGCGTCTCGTGGGAAACGCGATGGTCATCGCGGTCATCGGAATTCAATGCATAAGCAGGCATGGCTTAGCGTGCCAGCTTGCCATGGAAAACTAGAAAAATTGAAATTATGATTGTGTCGCCCCGTCCCATCCCGTCAGTGGTGCGTCCCGTCCGTGTTGGGTCGCACATCGGCATTACGGTCACACGAGTGCGCTCGACTCATCCAGATGAGGTACGTGCGTGATCCGCTGGTTATTAGCATAGGATCGAGTTGGTCGGATAGTGTAGGTGTAGGATCGCAGTAGCTGATGAATGTTCGCTAGGAGATAAGACATTTGCGAACGTTTTTGCTGGCAGTTTCTTCAGATTCGCATGGCATTTTTTCAGAACAGCATGCCAGTTTCTTTAGAGGTAGGCATTTTTATTCAAAAAAAACAGCCACCTTCGGGTCTTGCGTCGCAACTAAAACTACTAGGAGTGTGTTAGTAGGCTAGCTAGTGATCGATCAGTAACTTGTAAACACTGAGCGAATGATACTTCTCCATCGTATCTACTTTTCCAAACTCTTTTGCCCTTGTTTCGGACTCCAATTTGCATGATTTGAATGGAACTAACCCGGACTGATGCTATTTTCAGCAGAATTACCATGGTTTTATTTTTGTGCATAAAGAGAAGTTCTCAGAATGACCTAAAACTTCATGGAGAATATTTTTGGAACAAATAAAAAATATTGCCGAAAGAATCAACCGAAGGGGACCCACCAGCTGTCCACAAGGGTGGGGATCCCCCCAGGGCGCGCCCCCTGCCTTGTGGGTCCCACGAAGCTCCATCGACCTCAACTTCAACTCCATATATTCATGTTCGGGGAGAAAAAAATCAAAGAGAAGGATTCATCGCGTTTTACGATACGGAGCCACCGCCACCTCCTGTTCTTCATAGGGAGGGCAGATCTGGAGTCCATTTTGGGCTCCGGAGAGGGGAAATCGTCGCAATCATCATCATCAACGTTCCTCCATCACCAATTTCATGATGCTCACCGATGTGCGTGAGTAATTCCATTGTAGGCTTCCTGGACGGTGATGGGTTGTATGAGAGTTATCATGCAATTGAGTTAGTTTTGTTAGGGTTTGATCCCTAGTATCCACTATGTTCTGAGATTGATGTTGCTATGACTTTGCTATGCTTAATGCTTAGGGCCCGAGTTCCATGATTTCAGATCTGAACCTATTATGTTTTCATGAATATATTTGTGTTCTTGATCCTATCTTGCAAGTTGTAGACACCTATTACAAGTTATGATCCGCATACCCCAAGCTGACAATAATTGGGATTCTTTCCGGTGATTACCGTAGTTTGAGGAGTTCATGTATTCACTAAGTGCTAATGCTTTGGTCCGGTTCTCTATTAAAAGGAGGCCCTAATATCCCATAGTTTCCATTAGGACCCCACTGCCACGGGAGGATAGGACAAAAGATGTCATGCAAGTTCTTTTCCATAAGCACGTATGACTATATTCAGAATACATGCCTACATTATATTGATGAATTGGAGCTAGTTCTGTGTCACCTTATGTTATAACTGTTGCATGATGAATGCCATCGGACATAATTATCCATCGTTGATCCATTGCCTACGAGTTCGTTTCATATTGATCCTTGCTAAGTTACTCTTCCGTTGCCACTATTACGATTGCTACAAAACTGCTACTGTTACTTTTGCCACCGTTATCGTTACTTCCATACTACTTTGCTACTAAATATTTTGCTGCCGATATTAAGTCTTTCAGGTGTGGTTGAATTGACAACTCAACTGCTAATACTTGAGAATATTCTTTGGCTCCCCTTGTGTCGAATCAATAAATTTCGGTTGAATACTCTACCCTCGAAAACTGTTGCGATCCCCTATACTTGTGGGTTATCAAGACCTTTTTCTGGCACCGTTGCCGAGGAGCATAGCTCTATTCTCTGAGTTAGTTGGGATTTATATCTATTGATCACTATGAAGAATTTGAAAGATACTATAACCAAGATTTTTTTCCTCTACTACAAGGGGAGGTAAGTGTCGGTTCTATTACCGGCATATCTCGTAGTGGGGGTCCTAAGCTAGGCGTCTTGGAGCGACGGTAACACAGACACATGATTTTACCCAGGTTCAGGCTCTCTCGAAGAGACAATACCCTACGTCCTGCTTTTCATTGTATTCATATGGGGGTAAGTACAAAGTACATGTGTCTACCATGAGATTGTTCTAATCAATATAAGTTGATCTATTGATTAGCCTGGCCCTTGGTTTATATAATGCACCAGAGGCCTAGGGTTTAGGAGAGTCCTCGTCTTAGGCACTAGGTCTTGTGGAATATCCCTTGTATGCAGCATGGGCTGCCCGAACTGGCCCAATAGTGAACGGCCATGGGGGTCCTCGACCCGATCCAGCTGGTCGGGAGACGACCTGGTGAGTACCCCCTAGTCCAGGACACCGTCAGTAGCCCCTTGAACCGGTCTTCAAGTTGGGGACGCTCCTCGATTCTTCTGAACTGTTCTTCATCTTCAGTCGTCGGTCTTCAAAACTGGTTCAACAAATATTCTCATCTTCGATCTTGAGGATCGCCGAAGTGGATCTCAAGATTTTACACATCGGGTATCCGAGGAGCCCCTTTAAGTTTGCGGCATTTATCAATGCCCTGTTATTTTTATGCCACACCTCGGGTTTGAAATTGTTCCCATGAGGCGGTGTCCTCTTATGTCTGAGCTCCAACGTCGGACTGTATCCAAGCTCCAATGCCGGACTGCATCCGAGGTGTCTTCTTGCAGCCGAGCTCCAACACCGAACTGCATCCAAGCTCCGACATCAGACTATATCCAAGATCCAACGCCAGACTGTATCCGAGGTGTCTTAGAACACCTTGGTTCTAAAACGCTGAAAGGCTTCAGCCGAGCTTAATTCCGAAAATTCCCTCTATGGAGCCAACCATTTGTATCCGAGCTTTTGGCCGGACTGTATCCGAGGTGGTGCACCACCTCGGTTTTGGGCTAATTGTTTCCGGATTTTACTTCCGTTTGGTGCAATTTATTTGCTGAACAGATGTATAGCCAATGGCCCTCAAGGTGTGTGTCGGCCAAAAATCCGAGATGCGCACTAGAGGAGATAGTGATCGGCGGATGGGCCCTTGAGAGAGGGTTTTGAGAAGTTGTCGTAATATATTAGCTTGATGCCGGATAAGTCCCATATGGTACCTATTGTTGTCCGAAGACTCGCTTTCCCATAGTTCGGTCAAGCCGAACACTGATCACTTTGAATTTTCTGCATTGAATAGGCAATGCAGTAGCCCCCGAGCCGCTAGTCGGGTGGCAACACCAGATCAGGGGATTGATGTGCCCCTTTAATATTTGTAAATGATAAGCATGAAGCCCAGTAGCCCCGAGCCTTAATGTTGGCACGGGTTGGCCGAATTAAGGATCGATATCCGGAGTAAATTCATTTTAATCACAATTTATGTGTAATGATACTATGTATGCAAGTATTTTACGTCATTAATGCTCGGACCCGCATTGTACAAAACTTTGTTGACCGACCATCGGCTTCAACCTCCTCGGCCAGTAGCCGGGGAGTGTTTGTCCTACTTTATAAAGCCTTTATAAGGGCTAAGATTTATGACAAACAAGGCAATCCAGCCATACGATTTTATAAACAAAGGTACATGGAGAGATATATTATATTACTTTTTAACATAAGGAACATCATCCGGAGAAAATAGGCCCGCCATCAGTTCCTTTCTTTGGGTTGTCATGTTGATCATGATCATGAAACCTCACCTCCGATCAATGTGGGAGGAAAATGTTGAGGATTTAGTGTGGCGAAAGTTCCCGAAGTCTATCTATACTTATACTAATTAGGCGCTTTCTACAAATTCCCACATTAGTTAGAGAAAATTAAAAATTAGAGGCCATTGATTTGGTGGGACCAAATTATAACGGTTTAGATCTAAACTATAAACTCCCATGTTAATTAGAGAAAATTAGAAAATGAGGACCATTGATTTGGTGGGTCCAAATTATAACAGTTCAGATTTAACCTATAAATTCCCATGTTTAACTACAAAAAATTAAAAACATCTTAACAGCCTTTAGATTTGGATGTTAAAATTATAGAAAAATAAAAACATCTTAACAGCCTTTGGAATTGGCAGACCTTCTTTGTACAGGTCTCAGCCTTCTCCACATGATGATTAGGATTAGTCTCTTTTAAAAAGGACTCAGCCTTCTCCACGTGAGGATTAGTCTTTAAAAAAAATTACCTTCCATGTCCTTAAACGCTGCAATCTCTCCTTTTCATCTTGTAACTATGTTTGGTCCTTTGCAACTGTGGTTCCGACCATATAGTTCTTCTTTGATCCCATTTCTCGAACAAGTTGAAGTACTTGTCTTCTGCAGACCACTTCACCTGTCCAACCTCTATTCTGCTCTACCCTCGAGTATTACCCTCTTGTATATCGAGAATATCATGGAACAACATAACTTCTTGTGAGTTCTTCATCAACTATTATTTCTCGTCGATTCCAATTTTCTGTGGGTTCTGAGTTGTTATTCACTTGAGAACACCGATAACCGATTCGAGTCTCCTTTGTTTTGTTTAACCTTTCTTGTAACCTAACATATCTGAGCAGTGATAATTCCCTGCTTATGTAAACACCTCGGTGTACAAACTCTGTCAGAAAGACCTTGTTACTATTGTTGATGACATTCCGGTAGCCACCAATGGACGAGAACTTTGCCTATTGGTCCGCCTCGTCTTAACGAGCAGTAAAATGGTTCTCTTCGTCCCTCGCCCTTGGTACCAATGTTGTTGCCAACATAACTGACATGCTATCCTATGACCTGCCTTGCTATCATGACCATGCATATGTTAGCGCCCTTCCTACCTTTAACCCACATGGTGGGCCCGTAACCCACAGTTCCACAGGATCGAAACCTGACTCTCCTGTACATCTCTATCTTCCAAAATTGTTCCTCATGCTTGGCTTCGTATGTAATTCATGAGCCACCTTCTTGTGATCTGTTCTGCTATCAGATGCAATACTTAATTTTGATGCACTGAACCCCTTTCACACTCTGTTTCAGACATCGAATGATTGTCCATCCGCTTGAAGCTTCTTATTGCTCCTCCTTACCTTGCTCTCGATGACTTTCTTGAATTTCAACTCGAGAGATGCCTCTATGCCACGTCGCGAGATAGCCCCCATGTACCTATCTTGTGTTGAGCCCCGTCCTTTTCGAGTCTTTCCCCCTACTACAACTCCCAAATCTCGGGACGAGATTTCTTGTAGTGGAGGAGAATTGTGACGCCCGGATAATTAAGCTACAATAATCCCCCGCTAATGGTGCCATGTCATCACATTACTATTGCTAATCCTCACTTGATCTAAATCATAATTCAAATTCAAATTCAAATTAAAGTCCAAGATTCAAATTTCTCAAACATGAAAACTAAAATGTTCAAAGTGTGGCGGATATTCCATAACAAATTATGGCGGTGACCCAACACTTTTGTAAATTATTTAAATGCCTTTTTGTGAATATAGCAGTGGCTAAAACAATTATTTAAATGCTTTTAAAATAATAAAAGTTGCAAAGTATTTTATTTAGGTGCCAAGTTATTTTTGGCAGTGGCCTATTTATTGATACTAATTTAGGTTCTAGCTTTATATTTTACTAAACTTAAAATAATGTGTAATTAGTATAAAATAGAATAGATAAATAAGAAAAAGAAAGACAAAACAAAAAAACTAAGAAGCCCGGATGGGCCTTGGCCCAACTCTTCCCCCAGCGGCCCACCAAACCCCACCAGGTCGCTTCCCCCTCCCCTGTTCCCCCGACCCAGTCGCTACAGGGGCGTGCCCCAGCCGGACCACCTCGCCGGCGATGCCCCGGCGAGGGGATAAGGCAGACGCACCCACCCTCGGCCTCCTCGTCTCCCCTCCCCCACCTACCGCTCCCATTCCCTCTCCCTCTCAGCCTCTCTCCCCCTCGCGAGATCCCCTTCTCCGAGCTCGTCTGCTCGTTGCCGTCGCCGTTGCCGCGGCCACCAGCCACCCCGAGCGCTGCCAGGTTGCCCACGGACCCCTTAGCGTCCTCTTCCTCCTCTACGACGTTCCACAAGGGTCGGGAAGGAGCTGCAGCACCGCCCCCAACTCCGTCCTCCTCGGGCTCCGGCGGCCATCGCTTCGGTTCGAGCCACCCCGAGCTCCTCCGGCATCCACGGGCCGTCTCAGCAATGCAGGTGAGCACCTCGACCGGCCCCTCTTCCCTCTGCCCCTCCTCGTACACCATAGGCCGTTCCACACCGACGCCCGAGCTCCGGCTTCCGCTGCACCGCTCGTCGCCGTTGTTTCGGTCGATGTTGCGTTCTACCGAGTCCTCGATCATGCTCGTCGACGCCGTACTAGGACGTAGCACCAGCCCGCAGTCCCTGCCGAGCCTCTCTTCTGCTGGCGCCCTGCTGAACTGCTGCTGCTCGCGCCGCCCGCCGGAAGCCCCTGCCAGCCGCGCCTCGCTGCGCCTCTTCGCTCGCCCCGCAGCTTCGTGCTGCTGGTGGCGCCGGTCCCCTGCCTCTCCTGGCCACCACCGCCGCCGCACAGCTCCGGCCGGTCGCGCCCCCCCCCCCCACTTTCCCGGTCTCTCGTGCGCCTTACTGGCCCTGGCCGCCGGCGCCTCGCCGGGTCGCGGCCTCGCCCCCACGCCCGGGCGGGAGGCGCTGCGCCGAGTCCGCCCCGACGGGCGCCCGCGCCCATTAACCCGCCCCAGCTGGCCCCTTGGCCACTGCCAAAGGGCCCCACCAGCCCCTTTTTCTTAAAAAAAGATAAAAATAAAAATAAATAAAAGTATATATTTAATTAATTAATTAACTTAATTAAGTTTACTTAGTTAACTTAACCTGCTAATTAAACTACCTAATTGTAATTAGTCAGATGAGTCTATGACAGGGGGACCCCACCCCGTGTTGACCAGTCAATGTTGACTGGTCAACTGGGACCCCCTAGCCCACCTACCAGCCACTGGGTATAGTTCTGTGTACCCTGTATTGGGTGCATCTAGCATTTTAGCATTTATTTTTGAATTATTAATAATTTCAGAATATTGATAAAACTTTAGAAAATCATAGAAAATAATTCGTAACTCAGATGAAGAAGTTTTATACATGAAAGTTGCTCAGAACGACGAGACAAATCCGAATACGCGGTCTGTTCGCCCGCCACACATCCCTAGCATAGCAAGCATGCAACCTTTCCCCTTCGGTTCATCTGTCTGACAGACGTCCGGAATCGGGAAAACTTTCCCGGAGGTTGTCCCCCTTCGCCGGTATTGTGTAGCACCGCGTTAGAACACGTCTAGCTCTGCCTATTGTACTGTTATGCTCTTGCTTGCTATGTATTTACTGTTTTCTCCCCCCTCTTCTTCTCCGGTAGACCTCGACACCGCTGCTGGTGCCCCTGTGATCGAATACGTCGACGACGACCCTCCTTGTCTGAGCAACCAGGCAAGCCCCCCCCCTTTGATCATCCCGATATCGCCCATTCTATACTCTCATGCTTGCATTAGATTTTGCTACTGTTATTGTTTGCTCCTATTCTGATGCATAGCCTGCTTTTGTACCTGCTATTGTTACATACCTCCTTATCCTAAACTGCTTAGTAGAGGTTGGTTAGTGATCCATCAGTGACCCCCACCTTGTCCTTGTTGCCCTACTTCATCTTCGATGACTCGATCAACGTGATCGAGGACCAGAGCCTGAAACCTCACATCACATCACGCCCTTTTTTGTTGCTCGACTCTACAGAGCTACTATCGAGTGCCGAGGGTGATCCCTCATAACGCACTCCTGATGATAATTCTGTAGTGTAGCTATTCGGTCGTGGTCATCGAGGGTGATTTCCTCTTTCACCATTCCCGATACGGCTCTGTCGTTCAACACCTCAAGTGTGAACCTCGAGGGTGGTCCCTCTTATGTTCACCTTGATGATTACATTGAGTGGAATCCACCGGGGGTGATTCCTCGGGTTTTCCCCTTGATGTTTGGACACACGGTTACCTTGACTTTACTTGAGACCATTGTTGAAGTTGGGTCGGCCCTGAGGGGTACCCGCGAGTTGATGTGAAAGTGGGCGGGCCCATAGAGCACTCGCGAGTTTTCCACGTGGCACGGCCGGGCAGTCTGGGCCCTTGCCGTAAGTCCATGAGACGGGGCGACGGGGTCACCTTATCGTGAATCTCTACTCGTTTCCGCGAGGCCCCAATGCACTAACAGGTTTGGCTATTTGTTCTGAGTTGGCCTCTGGCCTTTACACACTAACCACCACGCGAGAATAGATATGGGCCTCGACGTCGTAGTATCAGCCGAAGCTTTGTCAGACATCCAGTTCAGCATTGTGGCACGGTCGGATTGTGCTGGCCATCCGAGGCGGTGCTGGTATCCACCCTGCACACAACGACCCGGAGTGCCGCGGGCGATGGGCCCAAGACCCCAGAGTGCTTAGGATGTAGACCGGCGGGGACCTCTCTGCTGAGCCTAGGTAGGGCTGCGACGTGTTGATCTTCCGAGGCCGGCTATTGACCCCAGAAAGGTTTGTCCGGCCAGAGTGATCGAGCGTGTTGGGTAACGTGGTGCACCCCTGCAGGGAAGATATATATTCGAATACCGTGTCCACGGTAATGGACGTTCAGACTTATATCCTGATCTTATATAACTAGAAATGGATACTTGAGATATGTGATGGATATGTGGCTCCGAGATTGCTTTCCCGCAGGGAGTTGGGGAAGGATCTCTAGGCGTTGGTTCTACAACATGCTTGTTAAATATTAAAATGCTACTCTTTACTCTTCTACATGCTGCAAGATGCTTGGAGCTGCTTGAAGATGATAGTCTTCGATAGGCTAGGCCTTCCCCCTCTATTCTGGCATTCTGCAGTTCAGTCCACAGATACAACCCATCCATTTGATATCAATGCATACTTAGTATAGATCTGATGCTTGCGAGTACTTTGGATGAGTACTCACGGTTGCTTTGCTCCCCCTTTTCCCCCTTCTTTCTTCTTTCCGGTTGATGCAACCAGATGATGGATCCCTGGAGCCAGATGCCACCACTGATGGATGCTACTACATGGAGACCGCCGACGACCAGGAGTAGTTAGGAGGTCCCAGGCAGGAGGCCTTGCCTATTCGATCGTTGTTGCTTTTGTGCTAGCCTTCTTAAGGCATCCTTTGTAAGGGCATATTTATCCCTAAGATGTTTTGGTGATTGATGACAATGCTTTTGCGGACTAATCGTGTGCATTGAGTGTTTTCAGAGATTCATCCTTTGGCACAAGACGATTCCCTCCCCTCGGAGTTTGAAGCAAAGACGGTGTAGTCCTTTCGAATTAGTTTGGTGGAGTAGTTTCATAGGGATCACCGTACTATCAAGAGGGGGTCCGCTTTGGTAAAGCTAGGGTGGAATCAACACGTACACATCCTCTTTACACCCTCTGCGCCTTTCCGCTTCATTGGAGCTTTGATTCCTCTCTCCTTGGGCTGAGTCTGGTCCTAGCGGTAGTACCGCGGTACCGAGCGGTAGTACCGCTTGGGGGTCACAAGCGGTAGTACCGCTCCACAGCGGTAGTACCGTTGGTGGGTCCTCAGCAGTAGTACCGCTACGGTACCAGGCCCCTACCGCCTCGATTCGAGGGGTCTTTTTCCGTGTCGGATAGTGCGGTACTTCGCAGCGGCAGTAGGGCGGCAGTACCGCTCACGAGTGGTAGTACCGCCCAACCACCGCGGCAGTACCGCTCTGTTCTGTCATCTCATACCCTCCAGGCTCCACGGTAGTGCCGCCCTGGGGAGCGGTAGTACCGCTATGGTCAGCGGTAGTACCACTGCCTGGGGAGCGGTAGTACCGCTGTGATCAGCGGTAGTACCGCTGCCTCCTGGCGGTAGTACCGCCCTCTGCGGGGCTGGTGTGGGGGGTAACGGTTGGATTGTTCCCCCCACTATATAAGGAGGTCTTCTTCCCCAAAGTTGGCCTACCTCTTCCCCCAAAAGCTCCATTGTTGCTCCAAGCTCCATTTTGGCCCGATCTCTCTCCCTAGCCAATCAAACTTGTTGATTTGCTCGGGATTGGTTGAGAAGGCCCCGATCTACACTTCCACCAAGAGAAATTTGATTCCCCCCACTAATCGCTAGCGGATCTTGTTACTCTTGTGTGTTTGAGCACCCTAGATGGTTGAGGTCACCGTGGAGCCATAGTCCATTGTGGTGAAGCTTCGTGGTGTCGTTGGGAGCCTCCAATTAAGTTGTGGAGATTGCCCCAACCTTGTTTGTAAAGGTTCGGTCGCCGCCTTCAAGGGAACCAATAGTGGAATCACGGTATCTCGCATTGTGTGAGGGCGTGAGGAGAATATGGTGGCCCTAGTGGCTTCTTGGGGAGCATTGTGCCTCCACACCGCTCTAACGGAGACGTACTTCCCCTCAAAAGGAAGGAACTTCGGTAACACATCCTCGTCTCCACCGGCTTCACTCTTGGTTATCTCTTACCTTTACTTCTGCATGCTTATATTGTGTTGTATCCCTTCCTTGCGTGTGTGCTAGTTGTTGTTGCATCATATAGGTTGCCCACCTAGTTGCATATCTAGACAACCTACTTTGATGCAAACTTTAAATTGGTAAAGAAAAGCTAAAAATTGTTAGTTGCCTATTCACCCCCCTCTAGTCAACTATATCGATCCTTTCAATTGGTATCAGAGCCTCGTCTCTTTATTAAGGACTTTGTCGTCCGAAGAGTATGGTTGACATCGTAGACGGTGAGGAGGAGCACTCCGGTGCGAATCCGATCTCGTCTACGGCCGATGGGGGAACCGCGGTCTCTCGTGAGGAATTCAATGTGGGTTTAGACACATTGAAAACCTCCATGACGACCGAGGTTGAAAGCATGTTTAACAAATTCATTGAAGGGCTTAAACTATCTACCGCACCGTTGAAAGTGGGTGATCCCACTAACAAGGTGACGGATGCTAACTCCGAGAAGGGGGAAGCTACTAGTGAAAAAGCTCCTTCTACTAGTGGTAAGAATGGCACCGACACTTTTGCCCATGTGGAACCTCCACCGGTTTATGGTGGACCGCTTCCTTCTACTCATTTGAATCATGCCGGTCCTCCCCCTAAGATTGTGAAAAATGAGGATTTTGATTCTTGGCTCTATCGGTTTAAACGCCATTTGAATCATGTTAATACTAACCTTTGGAGAATCATTGAAGAAGGTTTCTATCTGCATGACCGAAGCAACTTCACGCCTAGAGAAGCCGTGGACCATCAATTCAATGAGAATGCTCTCTTCATCATCCAAGATGCAATTCCACCCGAAGATCTTCCTTACCTCCGGCCCTATGCCGTGGCCAAAGACGCTTGGTGCCAAGTCATTTCCCTCTACCGGGGAAGCGCAAGCATACAACGCTCCAACTATGAAGTGGTGCAAGATGAGGCCGACGAGTTTGCCATGAAAGAAGATGAAGAACCTCGTGAGCTTTATCGGAGAGTAACCAAACTCGCGGTCTCTCTCCGAGATCATGGGAGCAAGGAAACGGATGACAATTGGATCAAGCGCAAATTTCTCAAGGCAATGATGCCTTACAACAAGGCCATGTCCTCCGTCATTCGTCAATGGCCGGACTTCCACACTTTGTCCTCAAGTGAAGTGTTGGATGAGTTTGTGGCTATGAGCATCTTGGACAAGACCGCCGACAATGCGGTGCTTCGCTCCCAAAGAGCAAAGAAACCCAACCTTGCGTTGAAGGCCAAGGTTATTGCGGAGGAAGAGGAAGAAGAGGAAGAAGAGGAGAGCAACCTCGAAGATACAAAGTATGCCTATCATGAACACATGGCTCTTGCTTCAAGGCAATTTTGGAGCAAGAAGAACTCAAGGCCCAACTTCAACAAGAACAATTCGAGTGGCGCCAAGGGCAAGCAACGGTTGAGGACTTGCTTTAATTGTGCAATGTGAGCCATTTTGTTGCGGAGTGCCCTTATGAGAAGAGGGAAGACAATGGTGGCAAGTTCATCCGAAAGGACAAGGTCAAATCCTTCCCCAACAAGAACAACTTCACCAAGAAGACTCCTTCTAGGGCATTGGTGGTACAAGAAGAGTACAATGAGGATGATGATGATGAAGAAGATGGTGAGTCGGTTGCCATGGCCTCCATTGCCATTGCTTCAACTCCACGGGCATCTCTCTTTGACTCACACAATGAGAACATCACCGCCAAGTGCCTCATGGCTAAAGCCACCAATAAGGTGTTTGCTTCCGGTGGGGGATCATGGTTGCTCGATAGCGGAGCTACAAATCATATGACCGGAAGCAAGGACTTGGTGGTGGACGTGCACAAGATTCCATCTATGCCCACCAACGTCGAGTGGGGTGATGCCACGTACTCTAAGGTATTGGGACTTGGCAAGGTTGTCGTTTCTCATGATCTCACGATCGAGAAGGTCATGCTTGTTGAGTCCCTTGCATACAATTTACTTTCCGTTCGTCAACTTGCAATCATGGGCTTTGCCACTTTCTTTGATATTGATACCGTGGCCCTCTTGTGGAGCAAGACTCTTAAAGTAGCCTTTGTTGGGCATGTCGAGAATGGTCTCTAGGTGATTAACTTTTCGGAGCGACCCACTAAGACCGCGACATGCCTAATGGCTAAAGTTGACATGGGATGGCTTTGGCATCGCCGTTTAGCCCATGTCAATATGAGATCTTTGCAAAGTATTCTCAAGGGGGACCATGTCCGTGGACTAACGAATGTTAGTTTTGCTAAAGATCGTGCTTGCAGTGCTTGTATCGAAGGAAAGCTACATGAGACGGCTCACCCTCCCACAACTATCATCTACTCGAAGAGGCCTTTGGAGCTCCTTCATTTGGATCTCTTTGGGCCTCCATCCTTTGATAGTCTTGGGGGTAGGAAGTATTGCTTGGTGATTGTGGATGACTATTCAAGATACACTTGGGTGTACTTCTTCAAGGGGATGAGCGAGACCCAACAAACCGTCATTGAATTTGCGAATGAAGCCCAACGTCAACACAATACAAAGATCTTGACAATAAGGAGTGACAACGGCACCGAGTTCAAGAACTACACCTTGGATGAGTTCCTTAGTGATGAGGGGATCAAGCATCAATATTCTGCACCTTACACCCCTCAACAAACGGTGTTGCGGAGAGGAAGAACCGGACGTTGATGGATGCGGCAAGGACCATGATGGCGGAGTTCAAGTCTCCATACAACTTTTGGGCCGAAGCCATCAACACCGCGTGTCATGCATCCAATCGGCTCTACCTTCGCAAGGGCTTGAACAAGACTCCATAAGAGATACTCACCGGTAACAAGCCCAACCTCAAGTACTTTTGGGTGTTCGGGTGTAAGTGTTTCATTCTCAAAAAGGGTGTTCGGTTGTCTAAATTTGAGGCTAGGGCTTATGAGGGCATATTTGTTGGTTATGCTACAAACTCTCATGCTTACCGTGTCCTCAATAAATCCACGGGACTTATTGAGGAGACTGTAACGTGGAGTTTGATGAGGATAACGGCTTCCAAGTGGAGCAAAGTGGTACTTGTGATGTAGGTGATGAAATTCCTCCCCAACCCATAAGAAGAATGGGTGTTGGTTATATCCTACCCATTGAGGAACCCCTTGTGGCCGAAGGAGAAGGACAATGCTCCACTCAAGTGGAGCCATCACCAACCCAAGGCCCACATGCTTCCGAAGAACAAAGTGAAGGCCCTCAACCTCATGAACAAGATCAAGGGCAAGATCAACCTCAAGATGGTGTTGATCCACCAAATGATGCCCAAGGTCAAGTTCTCCCCCTCGAGCAAGTTCAAGATCAAGAACAAGCTCAAGACGACGCTCAAGATGATCAAGTAACCCCTCCTCGTTTCACTTCCGAGGAGGAATTGGAGCGTCGTGCCGCTAAGATCGCTTCCAAGCTCACCACCAAAGGTCATCTCATGGAGAATGTGGTTGGAAGCCTAAGAAAGGGGGTAAGCACTCGTAGACAATTAGCAAACTATTGTGAACATCATGCGTTTGTTTCTTGTGTCGAACCCCAAAAGGTTTATGAAGCGCTCGAGGACCCAGATTGGCTCAATGCCATGCATGAAGAACTCAACAACTTCGAGCACAACCAAGTGTGGAAATTAGTGCCAAGGCCAACCGGGAACCATAATGTCATTGGAACCAAGTGGATATTCAAGAACAAGCAAGATGCTCATGGGATCATTGTTCGCAACAAGGCTCGTTTGGTGGCACAAGGCTACTCCCAAGTCGAGGGTATTGACTACGGTGAAACCTTTGCCCCCGTCGCTCGCCTTGAATCTATTCGCTTGCTGATTGCTTATGCTTCTCATCATAATTTCACGTTGCAACAAATGGATGTGAAGAGTGCTTTTCTTAATGGTCCCATAAATGAGTTGGTATATGTCAAACAACCCCCCGGGTTCGAAGATCCCTATTTCCCCGATCATGTGTATCAACTCCATAAGGCGCTCTACGGCCTTAAACAAGCCCCACGTGCGTGGTATGAGCATCTTACGGAGTTGTTACAAGATCGTGGATTCGAAATCGGAAAATCGACCCCACTCTTTTTACTAAGAAGGTTAAAGGGGAGTTGTTTGTGTGCCAACTATATGTTGATGATATTATTTTTGGTTCACCTAACAAAGATTTCAATGAAGAATTTGCCGCTCTTATGACCTCAAAGTTCAAGATGTCTATGATGGGAGAGTTGAAGTTCTTTCTCGGATTCGAAATCAAACAAAGAAGAGAAGGAACCTTCATCAACCAAGCCAAATACACTCAAGACATGCTAAAGAGATTCAAGCTAAGTGATGTCAAGCCGGCTTCCACTCCAATGCCCACCAAGTGCCAACTTGGCATTTATCCCAATGGTAAAGCGGTGGATCAAAAGGTATATCGCTCCATGATTGGATCCTTGCTTTACCTTTGTGCATCTAGACCGGATATCATGTTGAGTGTGGGAATTTGTGCACGGTTTCAAGCCGCACCTAAGGAAAGCCACTTTGTGGCGGTCAAGCGAATCTTTCGATATTTGGCTCATACCTCAAACTTTGGCCTATGGTACCCAAGAGGAGCAAACTTCAAGCTTGTAGGTTATTCGGACTCCGATTGGGCGGGAGACAAAGTGGATAGGAAGTCCACTTCCGGAGGGTGCCAATTTCTTGGTTGCTCTTTGGTAAGTTGGTCTTCCAAAAAGCAAAGTTGTGTGTCTCTCTCGTCCACCGAAGCGGAGTATGTGGCGGCCGGGAGTTGTTGTGCACAACTTCTATGGATGAGGCAAACTTTAAAGGATTACGGTGTCATTTGTGACAAAGTGCCTCTTTGGTGTGACAATGAAAGTGCCATCAAGATTTCTCTCAACCCGGTGCAACACTTCAAGACGAAGCATATTGAGATTCGGTATCACTTCATCCGGGATCATATTAGGCGAGGGGAGATCGAGCTCAACTATGTCAACACTCATGATAACCTTGCAGATATTTTAACGAAGCCATTGGATGAAGCAAGATTTCGCGAGTTAAGGCATGAGCTAAATATCATTGATTCGAGCAATGTGGTTTGAACCTTTGCACTCCCCTCACATTCATCATGCATTCTTGTCTAGGTGTAGGCATGGACATAGGGGGAGTGTTGTTCTCTTAATGAACACTCCCTCCCCTTACTATGCATAAATTGATCAACTCTTTCACATTAGCCATTTTTGATGGTACGTGTGCTTCAAAGACGAGTTTTGGTCATGGGCCCAAGGATAATTCTTCGCGGTGCCATACCAATTGACTCAAACATAGGTGGCCTCGGCCACCGCCCTCTCTTGTAGAGGTGTGCGGCTCTGGTCCTCTTGCTGGTGCTTTTGTTGCTTTGTGTTGGCTCCCTCTTCTTGCCGTTTGATTTCCTTTTTATTTTGAGTTAAGCTTTTGTGTTGGGTCTTTGGAGTTTTGGCTGGGCGGTACTACCGCTGGTGGTGCGCGGTACTACCGCTTGTGTTGACAAGCGGTACTACCGCCCACCCCAGCGGTACTACCGCTGGGGGGCGGGATCAGGGGGTTATGTCGGGGCAGGGGGAGGTTTCTCCTCCCCCATACCCATTCGCCCACCCCTTCATCCCTCTCCCTCTCTCCAGCGCCTCCTCGCTGCGGGAGGGCTCCAGCGGGCCGCCGTCTCCAGGCCATCCCTCTCCATTTCCTTCGGTGGAGTCGATCCCCACCTCGTCCTCTTGCCATGGATGCCGGTATTGCCCTCGTTCCTTTTCTCTCTTTGTCTAGTTCTCAGATCTAGCGTTTTTGGGGCAATAGTGGTTGCATCTCTAGATTTTTGGCTAAATCTCGGCTTGAGTAGTTTGGAGAAGGCGTCAAGACTTTGTGGATTAAGTTTTGGTAGGATTATTTTTGAATTTGGCAGTCCGGTAGTGCCGGATCTGACCACGGCAGTAGGAACCGCCAGTTTCCTGCCTTGCGTGGTACTACCGCTCCCGCTGGGGCGGTACTACCGCTCGGGCGGTACTGCCGCCTATGGCCAGCGGTACTACCGCTGCCTGCCAGATTCCATCATTTCCTACCACTTGTTGATCCATGTTTGTTGTGTTTATTTGGTTTTGATCGTCCCTTCTGGTTGTTTCATGTGTCCGTGTGTTTGGTTCCAGGTGATGAACATCCTGAGCAGCAAGTCCGCCGTGTCAACCCCGGGCATTCAACGTCAAAGCAATACCGCACATCTGAGCCTGCTGGTGGTTCCTCCAGTGCTCCACCGCCGCCAGTGGGTGCTTCTTCAAGTGCTAATCCTCCTCATCAGAAGAAACTTGCAAACAGGCCGAAGCCAAGGCCCAAGACTGTGACTGAGATGTCTGCTAAGGAGTTCTGGGCAAAGCGTCGCCGCAACCCCTATGAGGAAGACCAAGACCCCAGTTTGGTCAACCGCCCGTTCTGGAACCGCTTTCAGTTTGCCATCTACTTTGATGTGATCAAGGCCAAGAAAAATCTTTTTGTTAATGTTCGCTCCATCGACACGGATGCCATGGAGAAGGATCCTGAATACTTTGGTGAAGCTCTTCAGATGTGCACTCAGCTCAACATTCTCAGAATCATGCAATTCAACAAGGACTTTGATGCAGATTTGGTGGCTCAGTTCTTTGCTACTGTCCATCTTGGAACTGATGAAGAAAGGACTCTGACATGGATGACAAATGGCAAGTTACTGTCTGTCAAGTGGAAGGCCTTCATGGAGTTACTTCATGTGGAAGATCGTAGGCTTGAGACTCCTGTTGGCTTTCGCCCTCACCGCAACGTCAACTCCACTCACAAGCAAGCCCTCTGGCCCTACTGCACTGTGAAGGTTCACCCTGTGACTAAGAAGGAAACTTATGAGTTGTCTTCCTACCTGGACATCCTTCATCGTGTCTTTCGAGAGACCCTCTTTCCTCGCATTGGAAATCTAGATATGGTTCACTCTTTTCTCGTGGATATGCTTCTCTTCTGCCAGCATGAGAAGGAAGCAAACACTGGCGAGTCCCTGGACATCTCTCATGTTATGTGGTCTGAACTTCTCACTGCCATTTCTGAGCGCAAGTGCCCGATCTATGGTCCGTTCATCATGCTGCTCATTGAGAGGGCCTGGGCGCGTGTCTATCCCAAGGTGTTGCTGGAAACTGGAGAATTGGTCTCTCATGAGGTCAAGCGTCTGAGGAAGGACAGTTGGGGCGTCCCAGCCCCTAAAACCGGGGGCCCATCTACTACTGCTGACATGGAGACCGAGGATGGGACTGAGGCTGATGATGACGATGAGGATTATGTGCCTTCTGGGACCGAGCCTTGTGCGGCAGAGCCCTCTTGGGCAAAGAAGCTCAAAAACAAGATGAAGAAGCTGTTCTGCATGGAGTCTCACGGTCAGTACATGACTCATGTGGCTGAGAAGAAGGCAATGGGACGTCACAAGGAGCTTATGCGTCAGTTGGGTGCGACAGTCACCAACGGCTCTGAGGGTCAGATTACTGAGGAGGAGGAGGAGTGGATCCAGCAGCACTGCCCGTGGACCGATTCAGATGCCGAGCAGTTTCCGGCCGAGGACGGCGGTGCCGATGATCACGCAGAGTCCTGATGTTCGAGATACTCAGCATGCTCTCACCTGGAGCCGTAGGTTAGCTCTTTGCCTTTTGGTGTCTCGATGCCAAAGGGGGAGAGAGTTTAGGGATTTGCGTCGTTGTGTTGCGCGTGTGTCTTTGTCTTTGTGCTTTTGTTGTGTTTGCTACCTTGTGCTTTGTTTGGTTTTGTGTTCCGTGAGACCTAAGTTCCAGTCATATGGTGTGAGACATATGCTACCTTATCCTTATCATATATCTATTTATGTCTCTAGTCATTTGGTATCTCATGAGTTGCATGCTTATTATGTTATATATCCTCGCTTAGGTTGTTGGTCTCTAAAATACAGGGGGAGTGTTGATCCTAGTATGTGTGTCGTGCGGTCCAAAGCACTTATCTTGATGGCACACATCTAGGGGGAGCCCGTCTATATTTTAGAGACTTGGGGTTTGCTTATGTCCTTTGTCTTTTCCTGTTTGTGCAAATCCCGTATTGTCATCAATCCACCAAAAAGGGGGAGATTGTAAGGGCATATTATCCCTAAGATGTTTTGGTGATTGATGACAATGCTTTTGCGGACTAATCGTGTGCATTGAGTGTTTTCAGAGATTCATCCTTTGGCACGAGACGATTCCCTCCCCTCGGAGTTTGAAGCGAAGACGGTGTAGTCCTTTTGAATTAGTTTGGTGGACTAGTTTCATAGGGATCACCGTACTATCAAGAGGGGGTCCGCTTTGGTAAGGCTAGGGTGGAATCAACACGTACACATCCTCTTTACACCCTCTGCGCCTTTCCGCTTCATTGGAGCTTTGATTCCTCTCTCCTTGGGCTGAGTCTGGTCCTAGCGGTAGTACCGCGGTACCGAGCGGTAGTACCGCTTGGGGGTCACAAGCGGTAGTACCGCTCCACAGCGGTAGTACCGCTGGTGGGTCCTCAGCAGTAGTACCGCTACGGTACCAGGCCCCTACCGCCTCGATTCGAGGGGTCTTTTTCCGTGTCGGATAGTGCGGTACTTCGCAGCGGCAGTATGGCGGCAGTACCGCTCACGAGCGGTAGTACCGCCCAACCACCGCGGCAGTACCGCTCTGTTCTGTCATCTCATACCCTCCAGGCTCCACGGTAGTGCCGCCCTGGGGAGCGGTAGTACCGCTGTGGTCAGCGGTAGTACCGCTGCCTGGGGAGCGGTAGTACCGCTGCCTCCTGGCGGTAGTACCACCCTCTGCGGGGCTGGTGTGGGGGGTAACGGTTGGATTGTTCCCCCCACTATATAAGGAGGTCTTCTTCCCCAAAGTTGACCTACCTCTTCCCCCAAAAGCTCCATTGTTGCTCCAAGCTCCATTTTCGCCCGATCTCTCTCCCTAGCCAATCAAACTTGTTGATTTGCTTGGGATTGGTTGAGAAGGCCCCGATCTACACTTCCACCAAGAGAAATTTGATTCCCCCCACTAATCCCTAGCGGATCTTGTTACTCTTGGGTGTTTGAGAACCCTAGACGGTTGAGGTCACCGTGGAGCCATAGTCCATTGTGGTGAAGTTTCGTGGTGTCGTTGGGAGCCTCCAATTAAGTTGTGGAGATTGCCCCAACCTTGTTTGTAAAGGTTCGGTCGCCGCCTTCAAGGGCACCAATAGTGGAATCACGGCATCTCGCATTGTGTGAGGGCGTGAGGAGAATACGGTGGCCCTAGTGGCTTCTTGGGGAGCATTGTGCCTCCACACCGCTCTAACGGAGACGTACTTCCCCTCAAAAGGAAGGAACTTCGGTAACACATCCTCGTTTCCACCGGCTTCACTCTTGGTTATCTCTTACCTTTACTTGTGCACGCTTATATTGTGCTGTATCCCTTCCTTGCGTGTGTGCTAGTTGTTGTTGCATCATATAGGTTGCCCACCTAGTTGCATATCTAGACAACCTACTTTGATGCAAACTTTAAATTGGTAAAGAAAAGCTAAAAATTGTTAGTTGCCTATTCACCCCCCCTCTAGTCAACTATATCGATCCTTTCATCCTTGTTTAACTTATGTCTGTACTCAGATATTGTTGCTTTCGCCGACTCTTGTGTATCGAGCTTGTCTTCGAGCCCTCGAGGCCCCTGGCTTGTAATATAAAGCTTGTATTATTTTGATTTGTGTCTAGAGTTGTGTTGTGATATCTTCCCGTGAGTCCCTGATCTTGATCGTACACATTTGCGTGTATGATTAATGTACGATTGAATCGGGGGCGTCACAGCAGAACTGTCTGCCATAATGCATGAAGGCGGCGTCGGAATTGGCGTGATGCATCAGAAAGGAAAGAATAGCACGACGTCACCACCTACACAGCGTGAGATAATATAAATATCTTCTCTTCCTCGCTTATGCAAACAGGCCTGACACAAGAAGCTAGATTGGTTCTCCATGTTTCAGTCCCAAACATGGTTGACATCTGATCAGCAAATACAATTGGTGTTCCATGTTTTAATACCGAACATGGATGCGATGTAATAAGGATATGAATCCTATTTACACTCAAGTCAGTTTACACTGTGGGGTTGGTCTGTTTTCTCCAAGTATTGCTTTAAAGATACTTCGGTGCTATGAATGTGTGCAAGGGGAATCTATCATTAGGTAAAGAGTACCTTTGGAATTAAGTATCAGAATATATATGTCCATTGTACCATGACCTTTTCCTTCTCGGTTCTCAGTCCGCTTTTAAAGGTGTGCTGCCATCTTACCTCTTGCAGGTTTGAGTTCTCTTTTGTCCAACAGTTTGATTACGACTAAATCATCCATGCATGTCAGCAATAAGTTTACTTACTATCTATGGTTACATATTTTGACAGCTATTCGAATTCAAGATAGATGTTCCTTACTTTCTAAAACCAATGAAGGTGCTTATGTTACTATTTGCAGCTGCAGTATTGGCCATCGATTTGGTGCACACTGCTTAGTCTTTGTCCTAATTTTGAATTTTTGCTTTAATCGGGTGAACAATATTTTCATGTATTGATTAATTTTTGAATAATATGCACCTACTATGTATTCTTATCACAATAGCATTGGTCAATGTCGATTCTAATCCACATTCATATTCTTTTTCAGAATGTCGGAGAAATCGCAATTATGTTTTGATCCATATTCCACAACTTTTGTGATAATTTGGTAGCTAAATATTGGTGTTTAAATGTGGTTTTTCAATAAATATTTCAGTCATGCAATCGTGCTTGCTATTCAAAGTGATATCCATTACGTAAAAAAACAAAATTGTATTTGTTGTTGCAGTTATGGCTCGACACTTTGGTAGATGGATCTCTCCAGTTACTTCATTTACCTGAAATGCTAGGCACAATTTTATTCACTTGGTTTTACATGGAAGACACAAGGAGCAAATTGTTTTTTTCAATTGATTCTGTAAGGGAGAAGGAAGGAACAAAGGTTACACTATAAAGGATTGGTTTTTCATTTCAATGAGTGTGCACTCATTACAATACACCACAAGGAAATATGCGTCTACAAGTTTGCTTATAAGGTTCCTCCTTCACCATGTCGATATGAATATCTTTGAAATTGCACAATATGATGATTTTGTTATAATGTCACTGCACATAGTTTACAGCCACCCATTCCTGAGTTGAGCTTGAAGTCTCTCCTTTAGACCATACTGAACTAAAGCATGCTTACCCTTGGTGATGATCCAAGAGTAAGTTACCATTGCTTTTCTTCAATTTGCAGGGAAAGTCCAGCAAATAACATACATAAGTCATTTGACAAGAATCTACCTAATGAACTGTACTTATTAGGTGTCAATCTGTGATTTACCTTATTTTGTTCTAGAAGATACCACCTGTTGAGGATATAACCGTTAGAGTCACCCGCCCGGCGGGGCCGGGTTACACATAAGGATCATCACCTGAAGCCCGGCGCCAAGCTTGAAGACGGTGGGCCAAAGATGGGCTTAAGACCCGGAGATAGGCTTAAGGCCCGTAGTTACAACCGTCATTATGGTAGAACTTGTAATGTAAGGCACGAATAGTTAAGAGTCCGAGCCAGACACTCGTATGAGCCGGCCGGGACTCTCAAAAGCTGCTGGGCGTCAACCTCTATATTTAAAGGGACGACCCGGCAGCGGTTTAGGGAGAGGAGAGATCTCGTCGAGAGCCAGTCATAGCAGTTAAGCTCCCTGGTCATCGAAACCCTAATCAATACCACCTCAACTGGACGTAGGCTTTTACCTTCACCGTAAGGGGCCGAACCAGTATAAACCCTCGTGTTCCTTGTCCCGTTTAACCCCTTCAAGCTTCCTAGTGGCGATGGCTCCACGACTAAGTCCTAGCTTGAGGACATCTGCCGTGACAATTCCACGACAGTTGGCGCCCACCGTGGGGCCAGTGCACGGTGGATTTGAGTTCTTGAAGGGCAGCTTCGAAGGGCTCAAGGGATACGATGTGGGCCGGATGACCAAGAGTCGTCGCGGCAAGCTCTACATCGACGATGCAAGCTGGGGCCCCGACGCCGGCTCAATTGAGTACAGATACCGGGTCCCCTTCGTCGGAATTCATGTTTTCATTGGCAAGATTGGTGAGTCGGGCCCTGAGCCGGATCTCTGCGCCGATCTCATCGAGACGGCTCAGCGCGCACGACCCGCCCGGGCCCTGCCTGCCTTGAAGCATGCTTTTGTGGGATGTGTCCATGGAGGGCACTCTGATAGATCTGGATCTGGTGATGAGACGGCCGCCCGCTCTGACGGCGAGTTGTCCACAGATGAGTCAAACTCGTTGTATCAACTTCAAGATGGTAGGCTCATGGGTTGTTCCGATGGTGACTGTATTCCGGACCCGTTTGAGCCGCCGAGCCGGGTCGGAATCTTCATGGCCGGTGCACAGCCTGTTCAGAACCCTGCTGCTGGGGCAGGAAACCCGGTGCCCTCGCCGACTCAGGTGCTGATGGATCTCACGAACAAGATGACGGCCCTGTTGACCGCCGTGGTTGACCCGGCGGATCAAGCTCAGCATGATGCGGAGGTGGCGCCGTTAAAATTAGATCTCATGAAAGCCAAAGAGGACCTGGCAGCGGAAGGGATCAGGATGGCTGCGGAGAGGGCGGCACTCGACGCCCAAACTCAGTTGATTCAGGCGCAGTCCTTCCGGCTCACGATGGATCAGAACGCATCCAATGAGGTCATGAGAAGGAGGCATCAAAAGGCCCAATCTCGACTCCCTCCGGTTTACGATCCACGAAACCTCTTCAACACGCCAGGTGCAGGGTCTAGTAACCCACCAGGGATCATCGTGCTCGGGTCTGGGACCCCTGTTCAGCCACAAGTGATGGGGCCTCCCCGGGTGAGCCCTGCCCCGCCTCAGTATGTGCCAATACCACCGGGTCATTATGCTAACCCGCTGGAGAACATGGTCGCCGCAGCAGCACGGCTGGCGGCCCTCCCAATTGACGGCGACTCTCCGACGGCTATTGAAACCCGCCGGGTCAGGGAACTCCTTCAGACAGCGCTGGCACAGCAAGAGGCGTACTCTTACAGCCGGGACAGGATCCACTCGACCCCTCGTCCAGGCCGGAGCCCGAGTTACAGCAGACACATGGCTTCAGCAACCGGCTCAAGTAATGTCCGACGCCATGACCCGCCCCCTGGCCATGGCCCGGCTCATAACGGAGCCTTTCACGTAGCAGACCAAGACAGAGTGCGGCAAGAGGCGAAGCAGGTGCCTCAGTTGACGGCTTACCAGACCCCCCCCCCCCGGCTTATCCGATGATTTCCGTCGACGTGGGTATCCCTACAAGGACTGGAGGTGTCCCTTGTTTAGTGCCGGCTCTCCGCAATGAACGCCTACCCAAGGACTTCAAAGGGCCTAGGAAGGTGCCTAATTACACGGCTGATTTACAACCCGGAGCCTGGATCAAGAGTTACGAGATGGCCATGGAATTGCTGGAGGTCAGTGAAGCGGCAATGGCCAAGTACTTCACCATGATTTTAGATGGGACTGCCCGCACGTGGTTGAAAGGGCTACCACCGAACTCCATCGGGTCTTGGGCTGAGCTGAAAGCCCGGTTCATCCAAAACTTTAAAGATACTGTAGGCAGTCTATGTCAATTGTGGATTTGACTAACTGTAAACAGCAGGAGGGTGAGTCTACGACACATTGGGTTCGCCGGGTCAAGGAGATAATACATTCATCGGATAAGATGGATGCCGGCTCTGCCATCTTGATGTTGGAACAGAATTGTCGTTTCCTGCCCGTGAAGATGAAACTCGGGCGGCTTAAGCGCGACTGCAATGATATAGGTACGCTGATGGCAGCTCTCATCAAGTACGCCGATTCTGATAGTACCAAGGACCCCGCTTCAGATGATGAAAGGACAGGGAAGGGAAAGAAGAACGGCAATGGCAAGGGTCCTCAGCATAACCCGGGGAACCAAGGAAGTGGCAAGCGCAAGGCCGACGGCAGCCTAGAGTTCGTGGCCAACGCCAGCTCACAGGGTAATAACCAGCGACGCAAGGGGATGCCACCTCCCCGAGCCGGTGGGTCAGGCCCGACGCTGGAGCAGCTGTTGAATGGCCTTGTCCAAGGCACGGCTCTAGGGAGAAGCCAGCTACTCATTTATGGAAGGATTGCGCGATCATGAAAGCCTTTAAGAATTCCAACGCCTTTGATGGCAACAATGGTCCGGGCGGCGGCTCAGGCGCTGGCGGTTTTCATGGCCCGGGTGGCGGCTCAAATTCTAATCCTCAGAACGGTCAAGGGGGCTTTAATCAGCAGTCTGGCCAGGGTCATCAACAGCAGCAGGGAGGTTATCAGACCAATCCAAAGCAGCTTAGTGGTGGACAGTATCATGTATTTACCACCAGTCTGTGTAAGCGAGATCAGAAGCTTCATAAGAGGGCTGTGAATGCTGTTGAACCGGCGGTTCCACGCTATTTACGATGGTCTGAGCAGCCTATAGTGTGGAGTAGGGAGGATCACCCTCCCCGGGTGGATAATCCGGGTCACTTGGCCTTGGTGGTGGCTCCTCAGGTGGGAGGATATAAGTTCACTAAGGTGCTCATGGATGGAGGCAGCAGCATCAACATCCTCTATTATGAGACTTTCCGTCGTATGGGGTTGCTTGATAAGAACCTCAGCCAGTCAAACACTATTTTCCATGGTGTGGTACCTGGTAAGTCGGCTTATCCAGTCGGCAAGATCGAGTTGGAAGTGGCCTTTGGAGACGAGCACAACTACAGGGTGGAAAAATTGACCTTTGAGGTGGTCAAGATAAGAAGTCCGTATCATGCCATATTTGGGCATCCGGCTTACGCCAAGTTCATGGCACGGCCGTGTTACGTGTATTTACAGCTCAAGATGCCGGGTCACAATGGGACCATTACGGTCCACGGCAGCCGGAAGGTGGCCTTGGAGTGTGAGGAAGGTGATGCAGCCTATGCAGAATCTGTTTGCGCAACAGAGGAGTTGAAATTTTACAAGGACAATGTCGACCCAACAGATATGACCTCTCTGAAAAAGCCAACCACGGAGCATGAGCCGGCAATGAAATTTAAGTCGGCTGATGAGACTAAACTTGTTGATTTCGTTCCGGGTGATTCATCTCAGCAGTTTAGCATCAGTGCCAATTTGGATCCAAAATAGGAAAGCGCGCTCATCGAGTTCATCCGTGAGAATAGGGACATTTTTGCATGGAAACCTTCTTACAGGCCAGGTGTACCTAGAGAACTCGCTGAGCACACTCTTAATGTTGATCCAAAATTTAAGCCGGTCAGGCAATTCCTTCGGCGGTTTAATGAAGAGAGGCGGAAAGCCATTGGTGAAGAGGTGGCCCGGCTCTTGGCGGCCGGGTTTATTGTTGAAGTCTTTCACCCAGAGTGGTTAGCTAACCTGGTGCTCGTACTGAAGAAGAACGGCACCTGGCGGATGTGTGTGGACTACACGGACTTGAACAAGGCGTGTCCGGCTGATCCTTTCGCCCTTCCCCGTATTGATCAAATCATTGATGCTACGGCGGGTTGTGAGCGCCTAAGTTTCTTGGATGCTTATTCTGGATATCATCAGATTAAAATGGCAGTTAAGGACCAGGAGAAGACGACGTTCATCACTCCCTTTGGAGCCTTCTGCTATGTGTCTATGCCCTTTGGACTCAAGAGTGCACAGGCGACTTATCAGCGTTGCGTGCAGAACTGTCTTCATGACCAGATTGGGCGCAATGTTCATGCTTATGTGGATGATATTGTGGTTAAATCCAGGAAGGAGGAAACCTTGATAGATGATCTGAGGGAAACCTTTGATAATCTTCGGGTCTACAAGATGATGCTTAACCCGGCCAAGTGTGTTTTTGGTGTTCCTGCAGGCAAGCTCTTGGGTTTCTTAGTTTCTAACAGTGGCATTGAAGCTAACCCGGAGAAGATCAAGGCCATCACCTCCCTGGCTAAGCCGGCGTGTATAAACGACGTCCAGCGCCTGGCGGGTCGTATTGCTGCTTTAAGCCGTTTTATAAGCCGTTTGGGGGAGAAGGCCATGCCATTATATCAGTTGATGAAGAAAACCGATGACTTTGTCTGGAATGATGCAGCTAATACTGCTTTTGAGGAATTGAAGAGACAGCTGGCCGAGCCCCCAGTCCTTGCTGCTCCGGTTGACAAGGAGCCTTTATTGCTGTATGTGGCTGCTAACACACGAGCCGTCAGTGTGGCCGTGGTGGTGGAGCGCAAGGAAGAGGGTAAGGAGCATCCGGTTCAGCGACCGGTTTATTATGTCAGCGAAGTACTCATTGAATCCAAACAGCGGTATCCGCATTGGCAGAAGCTTGTTTATGGTCTGTTCATGGCAAGCCGGAAGCTTAAGCATTATTTCTAGGGTCACCCCATCACTGTGATCAGTTCTGCCCCCCTTGGAGATATCATTCAAAACAGAGAGGCCACAGGGAGAGTGGCTAAGTGGGCTATAGAGCTCGGACCTCATGGTATGAAATATGTGCCACGCACTGCTGTTAAATCTCAGGCCTTGGTGGATTTCATCAATGATTGGACAGAGCTACAAGTGCCCGAACAAAGGCCGGATAACACATATTGGACTATTCACTTCGATGGGTCCAGGCAATTGGAGGGCTCGGGGGCTGGAGTCGTATTGGCTTCCCCTAAAGGTGACAAGTTCCATTGTGTGCTACAATTGATGTTTCCTTGCACCAACAATGCAGCTGAGTATGAGGCCTTGCTCCACGGTCTTCGGATGGCTAAGGAGATGAGCTTGAGCCGGGTAAGGTGCTTCGGCGACTCAGACTTGGTGGCTCAACAAGTATCAGGAAAGTGGGACTCCAAGGACCCTCTCATGGCGGCTTATTGCCGCGAAGTTGATGCCATTGCTGGGCACTTTCAGGGTTACCAAGTAGAGCACATCGATCGCAGGAAGAACGAGGCGGCTGATGCTTTAAGCCGGCTGGGCTCTCAGCGAAAACCGGTGCCGCCTAATATTTTCCTGGACGTCCTGCATAACCCTTCTGTTATGTTGCCTACAGAGGAAGACTTGGCTGTCCCTGACCCGGAGGCACGACTGGTGGCGGCTCTCCACATCATACCGGACTGGACAGTGCCCTATCTGGCTTACATGACCCGGGGAGATTTGCCTGAGGATGAAACTTTGGCCAGACAAATAACCCGACGGTCTAAGTCAATGGTTGTTATCAATGGTGAGTTGCATCGCCGCAGTGTTACGGGAGCGTTCCAGCGTTGTGTCTCCCCTGAGGAAGGTCAAGAGATCTTGCGTGAGATTCATGAAGGGGATTGTGGATCCTCACTTTCTTTTGATGCAACAGCAACACGAGAGCCAGCGACAAACTCGGACCAGCGAAGGTGAAGAATTATCTTCCGGTTTACCAAATACTCCAGCTCCAAAGAAATGTCGAAACGAGGTCATCCCAAATTTAAACTCTTTTTATCCTCTGGCGGGTCTCATTCGCCAGCCACTTAATTCTTCCGATTCAAACTATCAAGAGACTTCTCGCTCCTCTTCCGGCGACTCATCACAGACTCATTTGCCGGCTTTCAAGACTGCTCCTGGGTAATAACAATTTCTTCATTTTCTATCTCCTTATGCTCCTTTATATTTGCACTGACCTCTCATAACCTATGTAGTGGAAAGGCCAAGCCTAGCAAGAAGGCAAAGGTGATCAAGCCGGCTGAAGACCCCAAAGTTCCTGAACTGGAGCGACCAATTCCAGCATCTGACACCTCCGCGCCACAAGCAGAAGAACCTATTCATGATGCTCCACCAGAAATTCCTGACCTTTCCGTTGACCAGACAAACAACAATCCTTTGAATACAGAATCATCAAGCCTAATTAAACCGGCTGGAACACATGCTGATGACATGATGATCACTAGCACCAGCTTCAAAGAGCTGGGAAAACCTACTGTCTTGGCCAAACACTCCACCAAAGAAGAATATATTGAGAAGCGAAAATTGAGATTTGACGTTGCCAACTACTCTCAATTGAGCATTAATGAAGTATTTTCTGGTTATCTCAACCAAGTGCACACCAGCCGTGACCTTGAAGTTGACATGGTGAAGCAGATGCATCAAAATTATGAGGTATGGCCTGCTGCTTTAATGAATTATGCATGTCCTGTCAGCCCCCAAGTCTACTGTGTATGATAGGATTGAATATGCTGTAGACTTAGAATAACCCTGAATATAAATAGCATCCTTGATAGAATTCTTCAAAATCCGGCTTGCACCATCCGAGTTAATCAGATCTTTAATGATTAACACTGCATCCGTAGCCCCCAAGGGCCGGTTTAATCAGCATGAATGAGCCGGTCCTGTTCATCATTGTTTAGAAATCAAAGCTTACTTGTGTAGCCCCCATGAGATGGCTGTGATCGTTTGCGGCACAACCGGGTCATCATAAAGTAGTAAGAAGACGCGAGCAATATGCATTAGCCCCTAAGTGCCAAGTACTCGTGCTTGCAAAGTGCTTGGGACTTATTCACATAAGCCATTGTATGAATAATTTTTTCGGCAGGCATTAGCCCCCAAGTGCCAAGTGTTATTGCTTGCAAAAGGCTTGGGACTTATACTCCTATAACCCGGATATGAATGTGTTCACAAATCTGTGCTTGTACAGGACGCCACTGCTCAACTTCAATCGCAATTGGCTGATGCAAAGACTCGGCTGGAGCCGCAAGAATCTGAGACCCGGAAGGCCGACTCAAAATTCCAATTTAGCTTGGCTCAAACGGAAAAACTGAAGACCAGTTTTGAGGCTGAAAGAAACGCTTGGGCTGAAGAGAAAACTGCCTTGACACAGCGGGCTGAAAAGGCGGAGGCGGCTCTTCAAGAGGTGACCACTGAGCTTACTGGTTTAAAACACCGTGTATCCCAGATGGTTTCTGCTATCTTTGGTGAGTCACCTTGCTAGTATCAAAATTGAATCTCTTCCTTGATGGTATAAACCGCCTCTAACCAATCCATAATTATTACTCAGGTCCCAGGAGCAACAATCTCAGTCAAGAGATGCTTGTGAAGCTCAAGGTTGTTTATACACTTGTTGAACAGCTATATACTGGAACTTAGCGCGCACTGGCCACAATTTCTCCGACTATCAAGCACCTACTCTCTTGAGTGATGTCTTGAAAAAGCTTTCTGTTCTGCCTGCTAGGATTGACGAGATGAAGCGGTCATCTGCAAGAGCCGGTGCTGTGACAGCTTTAAGCCAGGACAAGGCATGGTTAGCAGAGCTAGACCCGGCCGACATAGCTACTGGGTATCCAAGCTTCAAAGAAGATGGCACTCCCTTTGAGAAGAAAGACTTCGCTGCCTGCGTGAAAGAGATATGTCCCCTGGCCAGGCTGATTGCAAATGAAACAGATCTTTCAAGATACCAACCGGCTTATGACATGGAGAATCAGAAGATGCCCATGCCGGCTTATAAAGTGATGGATCTAATTCCCCCAATCCGTAAGCATACTTTCTCCCCTGAAGTTGAACCATCCAAACTTATAGATGATGAAGCTGAATTCCAAGCCTTGTGTGGCATCGATTAGTCATCACCAAATTTCCAAATGGCGGAGGAGGACGAAGAACCGGAGAAGGATGATCCAGAAGCCTCAAGGCGTCAAGGCCAAGAAGAGTGATCCGTCGGGCGGTTCAGAATATGTGATCCTTTGAAAACATTTGATCTGTTTGGCTCCCTGAGTCATGTAATAGGCTAGTGAAACTTTGCTCTGTCGTGCAGTCGTGCACGTTTGTGTTCCGCCCAACACTGTTTGATCCGCCACTTGAAAACTATCATTTTATACTTATGATGATGTTGATTTATGCAGATGAGATTTAGTAGTATCTTGCACACAAGTAGATCACAAGAGCCCTGGCGGTTTACCATAGGGCGGGTCATAATATCCCATATAAAACCACTGGTGATTAAAATAGTTTGTAAGCAGGGCCGGTTTAATCATAATTAGATATAACCAAAAATATCAGACCTGTGATATGTGATTAAACTGCCAGCTTACCATATCAATGTACTAATGGTGATAACCCAAATCTTAGAAGACAAAACTTCCAAGTATTTAATCTCATCATATACTGGCGACTCGTCGTCCAAAGCCAGGCCGGGTTATCAGAAACCACGGATATACTCAAATATGAGCTGTAAGAATTGAGGCTACATGGCCTGAATCACTTTAAACCATATGTTAATATGGTACCAAGATGAACCCCAAAAATGTTCAAAAAGCAAATCAAAGCGAGAAAATGAGGCTTTCATAGGCCGCCAAGCCTAAAGCTCTGAGGCTTTCATGGGCCGCCAAGCCACTGAGTTAACCTTTTACACTTTGTGAAACCGACCTCACATGACCACTGTTTTAACATTGACAAGTTCAGGGTCTATGTAAGATTGACTGTCAAGAGTTCGGCTTGTCATTCCGGGATTACCCGGGCGGAGTGGCAACTTCTACAAAGCAGGAGAACCCGAAAGGTTTTGGTGAATAGGCCTGGTGTTCCAAACCAGCTCACAAGGGTAGTAATGCTATGTTCTCTTTGGTGAATACACCTATGTTTGAACAGGAAGCCCCCAAGTGCTTTTGTAACCATGGTGTTGAGGATATAGACCTTAGAGTCACCCGCCAGGAGGGGCCGGGTTACTCTTATGGTCATTGCCAGAAGCCCGGTGCCAAGCTTGAAGACGGTGGGCCAAAGATGGGCTTAAGACCCGGATATGGTTTAAGGCCCGTAGTTACAATCGTTATTATGGTAGAGCTTGTAGTGTAAGGCAAGAATAGTTGAGAGTCCGAGCCGGACACTCTTATGAGCCGGCCGGGACTCTGAAAGCTGCTGGGCGTCAGCCTCCCTATATAAAGGGACGACCCGGCAGCGGTTTAGGGACAAGTAAGATCTCATCGAGAGCCAGGCATAGCAGTTTAGCTCCCTGGTCATCGAAACCCTAATCAATACCACCTCAACTGGACGTAGGCTTTTACCTTCACCGTAAGGGGCCGAACCAGTATAAACCCTCGTGTTCCTTGTCCCGCTTAACCCCTTCAAGCTTCCTAGCTGCGATGGCTCCACGACTAAGTCCTAGCTCAAGGACATCTGCCGTGACAATTCCACGACAGTTGGCGCCCACCGTGGGGCCAGCGCACGGTGGATTTGAGTTCTTGAAGGGCAGCTTCGAAGGGCTCAAGGGATACGCTGTGGGCCGGATGACCAAGAGTCGTCGCGGCAAGCTCTACATCGACGCTACAAACTGGGGCCCCGACGCCGGCTCAATTGAGTACGGGTACCGGGTCCCCTTCGGCGGAATTCATGTTTTCATTGGCAAGATTGGTGAGCCGGGCCCTGAGCCGGATCTCTGCGCCGATCTCATCGAGACGGCTCAGCGTGCACGACCCGCCCGGGCCCGGCCTGCCTTAAGGCATGCTTTTGTGGGATGTATCCATGGAGGGCCCTCTGATCGATCTGGATCTGGTGATGAGGCGGCCGCCGGCTCTGACGGCGAGTCGTCCACCGATGAGTCAAACTCGTTGTATCAACTTCAAGATGGCAGGCTCATGGGTTGTTCCGATGGTGACAGTATTCCGGACCCGTTTGAGCCGCCAAGTCAGGTTGGAGTCTTTATGGCCGGTGCAGAGCCTGTTCAGAACCCTGCTGCTCGAGCGGGAAATCCGGTGCCCTCGCCGGCTCAGGTGCTAATGGATCTCACGGACAAGATGACGGCCCTGTTAACCGCCACGGTTGACCCGGCGGATCAAGCTCAGCATGATGCGGAGGTGGCGCAGTTAAAGTTGGATCTAGTGAAAGCTAAGGAGGATCTGGCAGCAGAAGGGATCAGGATGGCTGCGGAAAGGGCGGCTCTCGACGCCCAAACCTAGTTGATTCAAGCGCAGTCCTTCCGGCTCACGATGGATCAAAACGCGTCCAATGAGGTCCTGAGAAGGAGGCATCAAAAGGCCCAATCTCGACTCCCTCCGGTTTACAATCCACGAAACCTCTTCAACACGCCAGGTGCAGGGTCTAGTAACCCGCCAGGGGTCGTAGTGCCCGGGTCGGGGACCCCTATTCAGCCACAAGTGATGGGGCCTCCCCAGATGCCCCCTGCCCCGCCTCAGTACGTGCCAATACCACCGGGTCATTATGCCAACCCGCTGGAGAACATGGTTGCCGCAGCAGCACGGCTGGCGGCTCTCCCAATTGACGGCGACTCTCCGACGGCTATTGAAACCCGCCGGGTCAGGGAACTCCTTCAGACGGCACTGGCGCAGCAAGAGGCGTACTCCTACAGCCGGGACAGGATCCACTCGACCCCTCGTCCAGGCCGGAGCCCGAGTTACAGTAGACACATGATCTCAGCGACCGGCTCAAGTAACGTCCGACGCCATGACCCGCCCCCTGGCCATGGCCCGGCTCATAACGGAGCCTTTCACGCAGCAGGCCAAGACAGAGCGCGGCAAGAGGCGGAACAGGTGCCTCAGTTGACGGCTTACCAGACTCCCCCGGCTTATCCGACGACTTCCGTCGACGTGGGTATCCCTACAAGGACTGGGGGTGTCCCTTGTTTAGTGCCAGCTATCCACAATGAACGTCTACCCAAGGACTTCAAAGGCCCTAGGAAGGTGCCTAATTACACGGCAGACTTACAACCCGCAGCCTGGATCGAGAGTTATGAGATGGCTATGGAACTGGTGGAGGTCAGTGAAGCGGCCATGGCTAAGTACTTCACCATGATGTTAGATGGGACGGCCCGCACTTGGTTGAAAGGGCTACCACCGAATTCCATTGGGTCTTGGGCTGAGCTGAAGGCCCGGTTCATCCAAAACTTCAAGGATACCTATAGGCAGTCTATGTCAATTGTGGATTTGACTAACTGCAAGCCGGCTCTACAGTCTTAATGTTGGAGCAGAATTGTCGTTTTGTGCCCCTGAAGATGAAACTCGGGCGGCTTAAGCGCGACTGCAATGATATGGGTACACTGATGGCGGCACTGGCGCGGCACGAGGCGGAGCAGGTGCCTCAGTTGACAGCTTACCAGACCCCCCCCCCCCCGGCTTATCCGACGACTTCCGTCGACGTGGGTATCCCTACGAGGACTGGAGGTGTCCCTTGTTTAGTGCCGGCTCTCCGCAATGAACGCCTACCCAAGGACTTCAAAGGGCCTAGGAAGGTGCCTAATTACACGGCTGATTTACAACCCGGAGCCTGGATCGAGAGTTACGAGATGGCCATGGAATTGCTGGAGGTCAGCGAAGCGGCAATGGCCAAGTACTTCACCATGATGTTAGATGGGACTGCCCGCACGTGGTTGAAAGGGCTACCACCGAACTCCATCGGGTCTTGGGCTGAGCTGAAAGCCCGGTTCATCCAAAACTTTAAAGATACTGTAGGCAGTCTATGTCAATTGTGGATTTGACTAACTGTAAACAGCAGGAGGGTGAGTCTACGACACATTGGGTTCGCTGGGTTAAGGAGATAATACATTCCTCGGATAAGATGGATGCCGGCTCTGCAGTCTTAATGTTGGAGCAGAATTGTCGTTTTGTGCCCCTGAAGATGAAACTCGGGCGGCTTAAGTGCGACTGCAATGATATGGGTACACTGATGGCGGCTCTTGTCAAGTACGCCGATTCTGATGGTACCAAGGACCCTCTTCAGATGATGAAAGGACAGGGAAGGGAAAGAAGAACGGCAATGGCAAGGGTCCTCAGCATAACCCGGGAAACCAAGGAGGAGGCAAGCGCAAGGCCGATGGCAGCCTAGAGTTTGTAGCCAACGCCAGCTCACAAGGTAATAACCAGCGACGAAAGGGGAGGCCCCCTCCCCGAGGCGGCGGGTCAGGCCCGACGCTGGAGCAACTGTTGAATGAGCCTTGTCCAAGGCATGGCTCTAGAGAGAAGCCAGCAACTCATCTATGGAAGGATTATGCAATCATGAAGGCCTTTAATAATTACAATGGCCCGGGCGGCGGCTCAGACGCCGGCGGCTTTCATGGCCCGGGCGGCGGCTCAAATTCTAACCCTCAGAACGGTCAAGGGGGCTTTAATCAGCAGTCTGGCCAGGGTCATCAACAGCAGCAGGGAGGTTATCAGACCAATCCAAAGCATCTTAGCGGTGGACAGTATCATGTGTTTACCACCAGTCTGTGTAAGCGAAATCAGAAGCTTCATAAGAGGGCTGTGAATGCTGTTGAGCCGGCGGTTCCACGCTACTTACGGTGGTCTGAGCAGCCTATAGTGTGGAGTAGGGAGGATCACCCTCCCCGGGTGGATAATCCGGGTCACTTGGCCCTGGTGGTGGCTCCTCAGGTGGGAGGATATAAGTTCACTAAGGTACTCATGGATGGAGGCAGCAGCATCAACATCCTCTATTATGAGACATTTCGTCGTATGGGGTTGATTGATAAGAATCTCAGCCAATCAAACACTATTTTCCATGGTGTGGTGCCTGGTAAGTCGGCTTACCCAGTCGGCAAGATCGAGTTGGAAGTGGCCTTTGGAGATGAGAACAACTACAGGGTGGAAAAATTGACCTTTGAGGTGGTCAAGATAAGAAGTCCGTACCATGCCATATTTGGGCGGCCGGCTTACGCCAAGTTCATGGCACGGCCGTGTTACGTATATTTACAGCTCAAGATGCCGGGTCATAATGGGACCATTACGGTTCACGGCAGCTGGAAGGTGGCCTTGGAATGTGAGGAAGGCGATGCAGCTTATGCAGAATCTGTTTGTGCAACAGAGGAGTTGAAGTTTTACAAAGACAACGTTGACCCAACAGATATGACCTCTCTGAAAAAGCCGACTACGGAGCATGAGCCGGCAATGAAATTTAAGTCGGCTGATGAGACTAAACTTGTTGATTTCGTTCCAGGAGATTCATCTCAGCAGTTTAGCGTCAGTGCCAATCTGGATCCAAAATAGGAAAGCGCGCTCATCGAGTTCATCCGCTAGAATAGAGACATCTTTGCGTGGAAACCTTCTGACATGCCAGGTGTACCTAGAGAACTCGCTGAGCACACTCTCAATGGTGATCCGAAATTTAAGCCGGTCAGGCAGTTCCTTCGGCGGTTCAATGAGGAGAGGCGGAAAGCTATTGGTGAAGAGGTGGTCCGGCTCTTGGCGGCCGGGTTTATTGTTGAAGTCTTTCACCCAGAGTGGTTAGATAACCCGGTGCTCGTGCTCAAGAAGAACGGCACTTGGCGGATGTGTGTGGACTACATAGACTTAAACAAGGCGTGTCCGGCTGATCCTTTTTCCCTTCCCCGTATTGATCAAATTATTGATGCTACGGCGGGTTGTGCGCACTTAAGTTTCTTGGATGCTTATTCCGGATATCATCAGATTAAAATGGCAGTTAAGGACCGGGAGAAGACGGCGTTCATCACTCCCTTTGGAGCCTTCTGCTATGTATCTATGCCCTTTGGACTCAAGTGTGCACATGCGACTTATCAGCGTTGCGTGCAGAACTGTCTTCATAACCAGATTGGGCGCAATGTTCATGCTTATGTGGACGATATTGTGGTTAAGTCCATAAAGGAGGAAACCCTGATAGATGATTTAAGGGAAACCTTTGATAATCTCCGGGTTTACAAGATGATGCTTAACCCGGCCAAGTGTGTTTTTGGTGTTCCTGCAGGCAAGCTCTTGGGTTTTTTGGTTTCTGACAGAGGCATTGAAGCTAACCCGGAGAAGATCAAGGCCATCACCTCCCTGGCTAAGCTGGCGTGTATAAATGATGTTCAGCGCTTGGCGGGTCGCATCGCTGCTTTAAGCCGGTTTATAAGCCGTTTGGGTGAGAAGGCCATGCCATTATATCAGTTGATGAAGAAAACTGATAACTTTGTCTGGAATGATGCAGCTAATACTGCCTTTGAGGATTTGAAGAAGCAGCTGGCAGAGCCCCCAGTCCTTGCTGCTCTGGTTGATAAGGAGCCCTTATTGCTGTATGTGGCTGCTAACACACGAGCCGTCAGTGTGGCCATGGTGGTGGAGCGTAAGGAAGAGGGTAAGGAGCATCCGGTTCAGCGGCCGGTTTATTATGTCAGCGAAGTGCTCATTGAGTCCAAGCAGCGGTATCCGCATTGGCAGAAGCTTGTTTATGGTGTGTTCATGGCGAGCCGGAAACTTAAGCATTATTTCCAGGGTCATCCCATCACTGTGGTCAGTTCTGCCCCTCTTAGTGATATCATCCAAAACAGAGAGGCCACAGGGAGAGTGGCTAAGTGGGCTATAGAGCTTGGACCTCATGGTCTGAAATACGTGCCACGCACTGCTGTTAAGTCTCAGGCCTTGGTGGATTTCATCAATGATTGGACAGAGTCACAAGTGCCCGAGCAAAAGCCGGATAACACATACTGGACTATACACTTTGATGGGTCTAGGCAGTTGGAGGGCTCGGGGGCTGGAGTCGTGTGGGCTTCCCCTAAGGGTGATAAGTTCCATTATGTGCTACAATTGATGTTTCCTTGTACCAACAACGCAGCTGAGTACGAGGCCTTGCTCCACGGTCTTCGGATAGCTAAGGAGATGAGCTTGAGCGGGGTAAGGTGTTTCGGTGACTCAGACTTGGTGGCTCAACAAGTATCAGGCAAATGGGACTCTAAGGACCCTCTCATGGCGGCTTATCACCGCGAAGTTGATGCCATTGCTGGGCACTTTCAGGGCTACCAAGTAGAGCACATTGATCGCAGGAAGAACGAGGCGGCTGATGCCCTAAGCCGGCTGGGCTCTCAGCGAAAGCCGGTGCCGCCTAATACTTTCCTGGATGTCCTGTATAGCCCTTCTGTTAAGTTGCCTACAGAGGAAGACTTGGCTGTCCCTGACCCGGAGGCACGACTGGTGGCGGCTCTCCACATCATACCAGATTGGACAGTACCTTATTTGGCTTACATGACCCGGGGAGAGTTGTCTGAGGATGAAACTTTGGCCAGACAAGTAACCCGGCGGGCTAAGTCAATGATTGTTATCAATGGCGAGTTGCATCACCGTAGTGTTACAGGAGCGTTTCAGCGTTGTGTCTCCCCTGAGGAAGGTCAAGAGATCTTGCGTGAGATTCATGAAGGGGATTGTGGCCATCACGCCGGCTCAAAGTCTCTTGTGGCCAAGGCTTTTCGCCATGGTTTTTATTGGCTGACGGCTCATGCTGATGCGGAGGACTTGGTCAGTAAATGTGGTGGTTGCCAAAGGTTCTCGCAACGGGCTCATGTGCCGGCTCAGGAGCTGAGGATGATCCCAATTACTTGGCCCTTTGCGGTCTGGGGGCTTGATATGGTTGGGCCTTTTAAAAGGTCCAAAGATAAGAAGACCCACCTCTTGGTGGCAGTTGACAAATTTACCAAGTGGGTAGAAGCAGAGCCAGTTAGCAAGTGTGATGCAGCCACGGCAGTTCAGTTTATGAAAAAGGTGATCTTTCGCTTTGGATTTCCGCACAGCATTATAACTGACAATGGCACCAATCTATCCAAAGGCGCTATGGAAGAGTTTTGTCAACGAGAGCATATCTGACTTGATGTTTCCTCAGTGGCTCATCCTCAATCCAATGGTCAAGCTGAGAGAGCTAATCAGGAGATTCTGAAGGGCATCAAGCCCCGGCTTTTGGTCCCTTTGCAACGGACGCCGGGTTGTTGGGTGGAGGAGTTGCCCTCCGTGTTATGGAGCATCAACACTACTCCTAACAGGTCTACAGGTTTCACGCCTTTTTTCATGGTTTATGGGGCAGAGGCAGTCCTCCCCAGTGACATCCGTCATGACTCACCTCGAGTGGCGGCTTACATTGAGGCGGATAATGAACAAGCGCGCCAAGATGCTCTTGACTTGTTGGACGAACAGCGTGATGTGGCAGCAGCTCGCTCAGCGATTTACCAACAAGACCTGCGCCGTTATCATAGTCGCCGGGTTAAATCCCGGGTCTTCCAGGAAGGCGATCTGGTGCTCCGGCTCATCAAAGATCAAACAGATGCGCACAAGCTATCCCCGCCTTGGGAAGGACCCTTTGTGGTCAGCAAGAATTTGCACAACGGGTCGTATTACCTCATTGACATTCGGGAGCACAAAGATTCACGTAAGTCGGCGGAAGAGACCCGTCGGCCGTGCAACATAGCTCAGCTTCGGCCTTACTACACTTGAGCCACCGGCTCTCATAATTTACATATTTCTCTAAGCCATGTATATATTGTGATAAGCAATAAAGCAGGACCTCTGTCCTTTTTTCTCCTCCACATGTGCACGTGTTGTTTTCATTGCAAGATTACATGATAACTTGAAGGAGGATCCGGCTTATGATCGTATTCGAATCTAGCCGCAAGCAATAAGGTCACTTGGGGGCTTACTGTTCAAACATAGGTCGTATCCGAACCAAAGAGAACATAGCTGTCGATACCCATTTGATTGGCAAAGTGCCGAGCTCATTGGGGAGTTTTCTTTTATCATATTTGAAATCATAGTTTAACCCCTTTGAGAACCGACGTGGATCGTATTCGAATCAGCGTCGTTAAACAAGTCTTAAGGTCATTTGGGGGCTTCCTGTTCAAACATGGGTAGTATTCGAACCAAAGAGAACATAGCTGTCGGTACCCTCTTGATTGGCATCGCCACACCCACTGGGGGTTATATGATCGCATTCGAATCTTAGCATAACCCCTTTGGGCCGGGTCTCTGGTCGTATTCGAACCGGAAGCCCCTAAGTTCTTCGGCTTTATCGTAAGTTTCTTCTGATTATTTCAAAGTGTGTACAGCCGGGTCTCACTTTGCCGGCTTAACATTGATTTACAGTGTTAACTATTAAGACAGGTAAATCGGAATTAAGGTACCAACCTTATTACCCGGGTTATCTAAACCGGAAGTATGCTTGCAGACCGCTAAGTGTGTTATTACGGCTGTATTAGGGATATAATTGAGGACCAGTCTTTTTTGATTCATATTCCGGGTTATATATCTAAAACATATGATTCTCAGTGCGGTAAGCCGCCTAGAGACTTGTGATTTGTCCTTGTATGCAGGATAGTCGAAAGCAACTATTTTGAGCTTAAGGAAACTAAATGATTGATTACGACCCGGAGGAATATATAGAAGACAACTTCAATAGACTTCAGCATTCCATGCGTGCACGATGGCACGGCACAGTTAAAGTGTTGACCCTATTCTATTACAAGACTCGTTGAGTCCAAAAGGGTGAGGCATTGTTTATAAGCCGCCTGCAAAGTTAAGACGCTTGCTGGGTGGAAGTCTCCGGCTCGTCCCTCTCTTCTCCTCCGGTTGTTCCCAAGGCCTAGAAAGTCGATGACTTCCAGTCGATGCCGCTCAGAGCTTCGAATTGAGCCTCCTCGTCAATTAACCCCGCCGGGTCAATCTCCGGGGTGAAGGTGTGCTGACGAGCCGGCGGGATTAAGCTGAGGGCTTCATAGCGCGGGGTCGGGATCCTCTGATTTTCTGCATTGTAACCCGGCTGGTACTTGGTCAGATCTGTGTCGTTTCCAATGAGGGTGGCCACCGGGCGCACGATCTTCACGCAGGCGGCAAAGTCCCTTTGATCGAAGGCTGAGCCGTCTTCCTTCAAACTTGGATAGCCGAGGGCGATGTCCGCCGGGTCTAACTCTGGAAGGAACGCCTTGGCCCGGCTTAGCGCGGCGATCACTCCGGCTCTTGCAGAGGCCCGTCACAGCTCTTGGATACGTTGAGGCAGAACGGCGAGCCGGCGAAGAACTTCCGCCAGGTGAGTCGGCACCTCGTTGGATAGGGCCACCACAGCCAAGGCACGCTGTGACCCGGTGTAGAGCTGCTCCACCAGGGTGTACACGGCCTTCAGCTTGGTTACCACACTCTGGTTGAGGTTGGCACTTCTGGGACCTGTTTAACAGAATCAGATAAGCCGCCGACGAGGATGAGTTATGAGATATAAAGATTCTAAACTTGATGAAAGCCGGTGAGATGACTTACCGAAGATTGCGGCAACCATTTGGGACACCTGGCGCTTTAAGCCGGAGAGTTCGGCGATCTTCTCTGAGAGAGCCCTCTCCGCCTGTTCGGCCCGGTTCACCAGAGTGGCCTTCTCTTCGGCCCAGGCTCTCCGTTCAGCATCAAAGTTTGTCTTCAGCTGTTCTTGTGCAGCGATACTGGACACAAATTTAGCATTTGCTTTCCGGGTCTCCATTTCTTGTGTCTTCAGCCGGCTCTTCAGATCGGAGATGTCAGCTTCAAACTTTTTACAAGCAGCCTGCATAATTTCCGGGTTATAGGATGAACAGTTATTGTGCATTTTTAAAGTCCCAAGCACTTTCCAAGCAAAGACACTTGGCACTTGGGGGCTAATGCATATCGAACGTTTCTATCTACAACTTGCCGGTTCAAGTGAGTAAGCCAGAACTTAAAGTCTACAACATACTCAATCATAAGTCATCGACTTGGGGGCTAGCATGGTAAAGGTAACTATGCAGTAAGTAAGAGGACAGAAGAATAATACCTCAGATTTTTGCTGGATCTGGTTCACCATGGCAATCTCTGCGTCCCGGCTCTTGTGCACTTGGCTGACGAAGCCGGAGACGATCTCTCCAATGTTCAAATTGGCGTAGTCGGTGAGGTCCAGGTTAACCCGGCGGGACTCTAGCAGCTCCCCTTTGGCGGAGCACTTGGCCAGCGCAGGAGGTCTCCCCGGCTCAACAAACTCCGTCCGGGTGATTACCACGTCCGGGTCATCTGCTGGTTGAGCCGAGCTGGAGGCCTCCGGGTTAACAGAAGTTTCTGTTACGGGCTTGTTGGTTGGAGCAGCGGCCTCAGGAGCAGAGGCAGCTGGCGGTTCTTGAGCGGCTGCCTCTGGCTCAGGCAAATCCGGCTCATCGACCGGCTTGTGCTTCTTCGCCCTTTTGCTGAGTTTTGCTTGAGCACTGAAAAGACAAAAAAGATTAAGCACAAAAGTGTAAGTAAAGACAAGTATAACATGAGATGATTATCATTACCCGGGCACGGTCTTGAAAGCCGGAAGATTCGACTGCATAGAGTCGCCAGAAGAGGGGGAAGTTTCCTGATAATTTGAGTCAGAAGAGTTGAGTGGTTGACGTATAACACCTGCCAAAGGATGAAAAGGGTACAACTTTGAGATCACCTCAGTCCGGCGTTTCCTCGATGCGTCAGGTAACCCGGTGGAAAGGTCAGTGTCTTTGTTGGTCCGGGTGTGCCGCCGGCTTTCATGAACCTGTCGCTTCAAAATAAATTGAGGATCTTGATAAGCTAAAGGATTGGAAAAGCTTACTTTCCGGGTTACCCTTCGGACTTTTAACCTTGGCAAGGGCTCCGAGTCGGAGGAAAGTGACATTACCTCTTCAACCACCGGGTTACTTGCGCCGGTGTCATCCTATTGATGAATAGTATGGATAAGGTGGACAGAAGTAAATAGCAGATATAGCAAGAGCTTACAGGTTCAGGGGTTACCTCTGACTCGGAGCTGTCGCTTAATTGCATCAGCTCTGAAGCGGTTGGCCTACTTCCCTTCTTACAGGGAGCGGCTTTCTTGGCGGCTTTCTTCGCCTTTCTGGCTTTCTTGGCCGCCTCATGGTCATATTTGACCCGCCAGAACTTGTCATCAGCCTGAAAAATACAATGATGATTTCTTAAAACGATTCAGATGAAAGTTATATACAGAAGAAGATAAGATGTTCAGATCAGCGGCTTACCGCTGGGGCTGGGTTGGTCTTGCAGAAGGGGGCTAACCCGGTCCTCCCGCAGTCTGCCAGGCTCTCGTTCAAAAGAGCCTTGGTCATATCCTCTGCAACATCTTCAGGAAGATCGTTGCGGCTGTGTCTCTAGGGGTCATCCTTTCGGCCCGTGTACTCGCACATTAAGCCGGGGCGGCGGCTCAATGGGATCACCCGCCAGGAGATCCAGACCCGGACCAGATCGATTCCGTTGAGACCATTGCCCAGGAGAGCCTTGATCTTGTTTATGGTAGGGAGCAGAGGTTGGCGCTCCGCTTGAGTCAGCTTGTCTGACAGTGGGTGTGTTGGCTCCAGACGCGAGGGGCGAAAGCCGGGCAACGGACTCTCATCAGCCGGCGACGTGTCTTGGCAGTAGAACCGCGTCAGATTCCAGTCTTTGGGGTGGCTTGGCGGCTCTGCGTAAGGGAAAAGGCAGTCCCTCCGCCGCTGAATGGAGATGCCACCTAGCTCTAAACTTGGCCCATTGGCGCACTCATTCTGACGGTTCAGGTAGAAGAGCTCTTTGAAGAGCAGCAGGCTGGGCTCCTCTCCAAGATAGACCTCGCAGAACACTTGGAAGTTGCAGATGTTGGACACCGAGTTGGGTCCTATATCTTGTGGCCGCAGGTCAAAGAAGTTCAGCACGTCTCTAAAAAACTTTGAGCCGGGCGGTGCGAAGCCCCGGCTCATGTGATCCGCAAAAATGACCACCTCCCCGTCCTTTGGCTGTGGTCTCTCCTCTGACGGGTCAGGGGCACGGTAGGACATGACATCCTTCTTGGGCAGGTAGCCTGACTTGACAAAATCCGCTAAGGTCACATTGGTGACATTGGACCTCATCCAATTGCAAGTGATAGAGGCTTTAGGAGCTTTGGGAGGCATGGTGAAAGTCGGCAGCCTATGATAAAAGGAAACATCCAGTTTAAGTATAAGCCGGAGGGAAGTTATAGTTCAATGTGAAAGTGGCGGCTTACAGAGGGGACTAATGACATATATCTAAGTGCACCAGGTTATTTAAGCCGCCCAAGGTATTGAGAGTAATTCGATTGTCTACGCCCTTATCACGGATGAGCCGGAAAATTCTATGGCGCATGGTCTCCTTTGAGTCGGAAGGTTCTACGGCGCGTGGTTTCTTTAAGCCAGAAATATAAACCGCCATGACTCAATGAGTGCAGTTTTTTACTAAGTGTGGTGAAAACAGGTTTCACACATTGCGGTGAATATTTTGGATCAAAATGGTCGGGCAAAAGGAAAATTTCTAGACCTAAAAACAGACGCAGGGGAGTTCTTGAGCTCGAACGAGGCCTTTATGCAGTGAAAAGAGGTCTACTTGCGTGGGAAATTGGTGCTAAAACATCTACCGCAGTGGTTCTATACAGGGCTAAGATCAGAAAAGGGCAGTAAAAATGAAAACTACCGGAGCTTGTGGGCGACGGCGAAGAACACGAAAAACGCGGACGAACCCTACGGCAGATCTGTTCTATAGGGCAAGCAGGACTTGAAGGGGCTGGTGAGTCACGGAGGTCGTCGCGTTTCTCTGGTCAAATCAGGGTGATGCAGCGGCCTGAGTTGGTGACGGCGAGAAGACCCGCGGCGGCGGCAGCAGCAGAGCTCGAGCAGGGGAGCAGTGGCACGAGGAAGAAGACGAAGAAGAGAGGAGTGGCTGAAGGCCCGTCGGGCCGGCCTATTTATAAGGGCGAGCTCATAAGTGGGCGCGAGAAACGAGGAGACCACGGCATGGTTATCTCCCCACGAAATGCCTCGATTTTCGGGATGGCAGTAAAGATAAGATCCTTTGCGGATATGGTGGAGTAAAAACGGGCTTAATGGAAGATGACGTCACGGCGGACTACCCGGAGTTCAGAGAATGACGTCATGCCGGGTTATGACCTTCACACAAATGGTAAGCCGGAGATTTTTTCTGTCGAAAGAATTGAAGATTGACATGAGCCGGCTCAAATCAATCTGGGGCCTAATGTTGAGGATATAGACCTTAGTGTTGGAAATATGCCCTAGAGGCAATAATAAAAGGTTATTATTATATTTCTTTGTTCATGATAATAGTCTATTATTCATGCTATAATTGTATTGTCCGGAAATCGTAATACATGTGTGAATACATAGACCACAACCTGTCCCTAGTAAGCCTCTAGTTGACTAGCTCGTTGATCAACAGATAGTCATGGTTTCCTGACTATGGACATTGGATGTCATTGATAACGGGATCACATCATTAGGAGAATGATGTGATGGACAAGACCCAACTTAAGCATAGCATAAAAGATCGTGTAGTTTCGTTTGCTAGAGCTTTTCCAATGTCAAGTATCTTTTCCTTAGACCATGAGATCGTGCAACTCCCGAATACCGTAGGAGTGCTTTGGGTGTGCCAAACGTCACAACGTAACTGGGTGACTATAAAGGTGCATTACGGGTATCTCCGAAAGTGTCTGTTGGGTTGGCACGGATCGAGACTGGGATTTGTCACTCCGTGTGACGGAGAGGTATCTCTGGGCCCACTCGGTAATGCATCATCATAATGAGCTCAATGTGACTAAGGCGTTAGTCACGGGATCATGCATTGCGGTACGAGTAAAGATACTTGCCAGTAACGAGATTGAACAAGGTATTGGGATACCGACGATCGAATCTCGGGCAAGTAACATACCGATTGACAAAGGGAATTGCATACGGATTGATTGAATCCTCGACACCGTGGTTCACCCGATGATATCATAGTGGAACATGTGGGAGCCAACATGGGTATCCAGATCCCGCTGTTGGTTATTGACCGGAGAGGCGTCTCGGTCATGTCTGCATGTCTCCCGAACCCGTAGGGTCTACACACTTAAGGTCCGGTGACGCTAGGGTTGTAGAGATATATGTATGCGGAAACCCGAAAGTTGTTCGGAGTCCCGGATGAGATCCCAGACGTCACGAGAGATTCCGGAATGGTCCGGAGGTGAAGAATTATATATAGAAAGTCCTGTTTCGGCCACCGGGAAAGTTTCGGGGGTTATCGGTATTGTACCGGGACCACCGGAAGGGTCCCGGGGGTCCACCGGGTGGGGCCACCTGTCCCGGAGGGCCCCGTGGGCTGAAAGTGTAGGGGAACCAGCCCCTAGTGGGCTGGGGCGCCTCCTTGGGCCTCCCCCCATGCGCCTAGGGTTGGGAACCCTAAAGGGGGGGAGTTCCCCCTTGCCTTGGGGGGCAAGGCAACCCCTTCCCCCCTTGGCCGCCGCCCCCCCTTGGAGATCTCATCTCCTAGGGTTGCGCACCCCCCCAGGGGGGCCTATATAAAGGGGGGGAGGGAGGGCAGCATAGGACAGCCTTTGGCGCCTCCCTCCTCCCCTGCAACACCTCTCTCTCTCTCGCAGAAGCTCGGCGAAGCCCTGCCGGAGAGCCGCTACATCCACCACCACGCCGTCGTGCTGTTGGATCTCCATCAACCTCTCCTCCCCCCTTGCTGGATCAAGAAGGAGGAGACGTCGCTGCACCGTACGTGTGTTGAACGCGGAGGTGCTATACGTTCGGCACTCGGTCATCGGTGATTTGGATCACGGCGAGTACGACTCCGTCATCCACGTTCATTGGAACGCTTCCGCTCGCGATCCACAACGGTATGTAGATGCACTCCCTTCCCCTCGTTGCTAGTAGACTCCATAGATGCATCTTGGTGAACGTAGGAAAATTTTAAAATTATGCTACGATTCCCAACAGTGGCATCATGAGCCAGGTCTATGCGTAGTTACTATGCACGAGTAGAACACAAAGCAGTTGTGGGCGTTGAGTTTGCCAATTCTTCTTGCCTCTACTAGTCGTTTCTTGTTTCGGCGGCATTGTAGGATGAAGCGGCCCGGACCGACCTTACACGTACGCTTACGTGAGACAGGTTCCACCGACTGACATGCACTAGTTGCATAAGGTGGCTAGCGGGTGTCTGTCTCTCCTACTTTAGTCGGAACGGATTCGATGAAAAGGGTCCTTATGAAGGGTAAATAGAAATTGGCAAATCGCGTTGTGGTCATACGTAGGTAAGAAACGTTCTTGCTAGAAACCTACAAACCACGTAAAAACTTGCAACAACAATTAGAGGACGTCTAACTTGTTTTTGCAGCAAGTGCTATGTGATGTGATATGGCCAGAAGATGTGATGAATGATATATGTGATGTATGATATTGATCATATTCTTGTAATAGGAATCACGACTTGCATGTCGATGATTATGACAACCGGCAGGAGCCATAGGAGTTGTCTTTATTATTTTGCATGACCTGCGTGTCATTGAATAACGCCATGTAAATTACTTTACTTTGTTGCTAAACGCGTTAGCCATAGAAGTAGAAGTAATCGTTGGCGTGACGACTTCATGAAGACACAATGATGGAGATCATGATGATGGAGATCATGGTGTCATGCCGGTGACAAAGATGATCATGGTGCCCCGAAGATGGAGATCAAAGGAGCATGATGATATTGGCCATATCATGTCACTATTTGATTGCATGTGATGTTTATCATGTTTTTGCATCTTATTTGCTTAGAACGACGGTAGCAAGTAGGATGATCCCTTATAATAATTTCAAGAAAGTGTTCACCCTAACTGTGCACCGTTGCAAAGGTTCGTCATTTCGAAGCACCACGTGATGATCGGGTGTGATAGATTCTTACGTTCGAATACAACGGGTGTTGACGAGCCTAGCATGTACAGACATGGCCTCGAAACACATGCAATACACTTAGGTTGACTTGACGAGCCTAGCATGTACAGACATGGCCTCGGAACACGGAGGACCGAAAGGTCGAGCATGAGTCGTATAGAAGATACGGTCAACATGGAGATGTTCACCGATCTTGACTAGTCCGTCTCACGTGATGATCGGACACGGCCTAGTTGAGCTCGGATCATGTTTCACTTAGATGACTAGAGGGATGTCTGTCTGAGTGGGAGTTCATAAATAATTTGATTAAATGAACTCAATTATCATGAACTTAGTCTAAAAATCTTTACACTATGTCTTGTAGATCAAATGGCCAACGTTGTCCTCAGTTTCAACGCGTTCCTAGAGAAAACCAAGCTGAAAGATGATGGCAGCAATTATACGGACTGGGTCCGGAACCTGAGGCTCATCCTCATAGTTGCCAAGAAAGATTATGTCTTAGAAGCACCGCTAGGTGAAGCACCAATCCCTGAGAACCAAGACGTTATGAACGCTTGGCAGCAGCGTGCTGATGATTACTCCCTCGTTCAGTGCGGCATGCTTTACAGCTTAGAACCGGGTCTCCAAAAGCGTTTTGAGAAACATGGAGCATATGAGATGTTCGAGGAGCTGAAACTAGTTTTTCAAGCTCATGCCCGGGTCGAGAGATATGAAGTCTCCGACAAGTTCTTCAGCTGTAAAATGGAGGAGAACAGTTCTGTTAGTGAGCACATACTCAGAATGTCTGGGTTGCACAACCGCTTGTCTCAGCTGGGAGTTAATCTCCCGGATGACGCGGTCATTGACAGAATCCTCCAGTCGCTTCCACCAAGCTACAAGAGCTTTGTGATGAACTACAATATGCAGGGGATGGAAAAGACCATTCCCGAGGTATATTCAATGCTAAAATCAGCGGAAGGGGAGATCAGAAAAGAACATCAAGTGTTGATGGTGAATAAAACCACTAAGTTCAAGAAGGGCAAGGGTAAGAAGAACTTCAAGAAGGACGGCAAGGGAGTTGCCGCGCCTGGTAAACCAGTTACCGGGAAGAAGTCAAAGAATGGACCCAAGCCCGAGACTGAGTGCTTTTATTGCAAGGGAAGTGGTCACTGGAAGCGGAACTGCCCCAAATATTTAGCGGACAAGAAGAAGGCCGGCAACACCCAAGGTATATGTGATATACAAGTAATTGATGTGTACCTTACCAGTACTCGTAGTAGCTCCTGGGTATTTGATACCGGTGCGGTTGCTCATATTTGTAACTCAAAACAGGAACTACGGAATAAACGGAGACTGGCAAAGGACGAGGTGACGATGCGCGTCGGGAATGGTTCCAAGGTCGATGTGATCGCCGTCGGCACGCTACCTCTGCATCTACCCACGGGATTAGTTATAAACCTCAATAATTGTTATTTAGTGCCAGCTTTGAGCATGAACATTGTATCTGGATCTCGTTTAATTCGAGATGGCTTCTCATTTAAATCTGAGAATAATGGTTTTTCTATTTATTTGAGAGATATGTTTTATGGTCATGCCCCGCTGGTCAATGGTTTATTTTTGATGAATCTCGAACGTGATGTTACACATGTTCATAGTGTGAATACCAAAAGATGTAAAGTTGATAACGATAGTCCCACATACTTGTGGCACTGCCGCCTTGGTCACATTGGTGTCAAGCGCATGAAGAAGCTCCATGCAGATGGACTTTTGGAGTCTCTTGATTACGAATCATTTGACACGTGCGAACCATGCCTCATGGGTAAGATGACCAAGACTCCGTTCTCCGGAACAATGGAGCGAGCAACCAACTTATTGGAAATCATACATACCGATGTGTGCGGTCCAATGAGTGTTGAGGCTCGCGGAGGATATCGTTATGTTCTCACTCTCACTGATGATTTAAGTAGATATGGGTATGTCTACCTAATGAAACACAAGTCTGAAACCTTTGAAAAGTTCAAGGAATTTCAGAGTGAAGTCGAGAATCAACGTGACAGAAAAATAAAATTCTTACGATCAGATCGTGGTGGAGAATATTTAAGTCACGAATTTGGTACACACTTAAGGAAATGTGGAATAGTTTCACAACTCACGCCGCCTGGAACACCTCAGAGAAATGGTGTGTCCGAACGTCGTAATCGCACTCTATTGGATATGGTGCGATCTATGATGTCTCTTACCGATTTACCGCTCTCATTTTGGGGTTATGCTTTAGAGACTGCCGCATTCACTTTAAATAGGGCACCGTCTAAATCCGTTGAGACGACACCGTATGAATTATGGTTTGGGAAGAAACCTAAGCTGTCGTTTCTAGAAGTTTGGGGATGCGATGCTTATGTCAAGAAACTTCAACCTGAAAAGCTCGAACCCAAATCGGAAAAATGCGCCTTCATAGGATACCCTAAGGAAACTATTGGGTATACCTTCTACCTCAAATCCGAAGGCAAGATCTTCGTTGCCAAGAACGGGTCGTTTCTGGAGAAGGAGTTTCTCTCGAAAGAATTGAGTGGGAGGAAAGTGGAACTTGATGAGGTGATAGTCACCCCTTCCGAACCGGAAAGTAGCGCAGCGCGGGAAAATGTTCCTGTGGTGCCTACACCGACTGGAGAGGAAGTCAATGATGATGATCATGAAGCTTCGGATCAAGTTGCCACTGAACTTCGTAGGTCCACAAGGACACGTTCCGCACCAGAGTGGTACGGCAACCCTGTCTTGGAAATCATGTTGTTAGACAACGGTGAACCTTCAAACTATGAAGAAGTGATGGCGGGCCCGGATTCCGACAAATGGCTAGAAGCCATGAAATCCGAGATAGAATCCATGTATGAAAACAAAGTATGGACTTTGACTGACTTGCCCGATGAGCGGCGAGCCATAGAAAACAAATGGATCTTTAAGAAGAAGACGGACGCGGATGGTAATGTGACCATCTACAAAGCTCGACTTGTCGCTAAGGGTTATCGACAAGTTCAAGGGGTTGACTACGATGAGACTTTCTCACCCGTAGCGAAGCTGAAGTCCGTCCGAATCATGTTAGCAATTGCCGCATACTATGATTATGAGATATGGCAGATGGACGTCAAAACGGCATTCCTTAACGGCTTCCTTAAGGAAGAGTTGTATATGATGCAGCCGGAAGGTTTTGTCGATCCTAAGAATGCTAACAAAGTATGCAAGCTCCAGCGCTCAATCTATGGGCTGGTGCAAGCATCTCGGAGTTGGAACATTCGCTTTGATGAGATGATCAAAGCGTTTGGGTTTACACAGACTTATGGAGAAGCCTGTGTTTACAAGAAAGTGAGTGGGAGCTCTGTAGCATTTCTCATATTATATGTGGATGACATATTATTGATGGGAAATGATATAGAATTCTTGGAAAATATAAAGGCCTATTTGAATAAGTGTTTTTCAATGAAGGACCTTGGAGAAGCTGCTTATATATTAGGCATCAAGATCTATAGAGATAGATCAAGACGCCTCATTGGTCTTTCACAGAGTACATACCTTGACAAGATATTGAAGAAGTTCAGTATGGATCAGTCCAAGAAGGGGTTCTTGCCTGTATTGCAAGGTGTGCAATTGAGCACGGCTCAATGCCCGACCATGGCAGAAGATATAGAAGAGATGAGTGTCATCCCCTATGCCTCGGCCATAGGGTCTATTATGTATGCCATGCTGTGTACCAGACCTGATGTAAACCTTGCCGTAAGTTTGGTAGGAAGGTACCAAAGTAATCCCGGCAAGGAACACTGGACAGCGGTCAAGAATATCCTGAAGTACCTGAAGAGGACTAAGGATATGTTTCTCGTTTATGGAGGTGACGAAGAGCTCGTCGTAAAGGGTTACGTCGACGCTAGCTTCGACACAGATCTGGATGACTCGAAGTCACAGACCGGATACGTGTATATATTGAATAGAGGAGCAGTAAGCTGGTGCAGTTGCAAGCAAAGCGTCGTGGCGGGATCTACATGTGAAGCGGAGTACATGGCAGCCTCGGAGGCAGCACAGGAAGCAGTCTGGATGAAGGAGTTCATTACCGACCTAGGGGTGATTCCCAATGCGTCGGGCCCGATGACTCTCTTCTGTGACAACACTGGAGCTATTGCCCTTGCGAAGGAGCCCAGGTTTCACAGGAAGACCAGACATATCAAGCGTCGCTTCAACTCCATTCGTGAAAGTGTTCATAATGGAGACATAGATATTTGTAAAGTACATACGGACCTGAATGTAGCTGATCCGTTGACTAAACCTCTCCCTAGGGCAAAACATGATCAACACCAGGACGCAATGGGTGTTCGATTCATCACAATGTAACTAGATTATTGACTCTAGTGCAAGTGGGAGACTGTTGGAAATATGCCCTAGAGGCAATAATAAAAGGTTATTATTATATTTCTTTGTTCATGATAATAGTCTATTATTCATGCTATAATTGTATTGTCCGGAAATCGTAATACATGTGTGAATACATAGACCACAACCTGTCCCTAGTAAGCCTCTAGTTGACTAGCTCGTTGATCAACAGATAGTCATGGTTTCCTGACTATGGACATTGGATGTCATTGATAACGGGATCACATCATTAGGAGAATGATGTGATGGACAAGACCCAACTTAAGCATAGCATAAAAGATCGTGTAGTTTCGTTTGCTAGAGCTTTTCCAATGTCAAGTATCTTTTCCTTAGACCATGAGATCGTGCAACTCCCGGATACCGTAGGAGTGCTTTGGGTGTGCCAAACGTCACAACGTAACTGGGTGACTATAAAGGTGCATTACGGGTATCTCCGAAAGTGTCTGTTGGGTTGGCACGGATCGAGACTGGGATTTGTCACTCCGTGTGACGGAGAGGTATCTTTGGGCCCACTCGGTAATGCATCATCATAATGAGCTCAATGTGACTAAGGCGTTAGTCACGGGATCATGCATTGCGGTACGAGTAAAGAGACTTGCCAGTAACAAGATTGAACAAGGTATTGGGATACCGACGATCGAATCTCGGGCAAGTAACATACCGATTGACAAAGGGAATTGCATACGGATTGATTGAATCCTCGACACCGTGGTTCACCCGATGATATCATCGTGGAACATGTGGGAGCCAACATGGGTATCCAGATCCCGCTGTTGGTTATTGACCGGAGAGGCGTCTCGGTCATGTCTGCATGTCTCCCGAACCCGTAGGGTCTACACACTTAAGGTCCGGTGACGCTAGGGTTGTAGAGATATATGTATGCGGAAACCCGAAAGTTGTTCGGAGTCCCGGATGAGATCCCGGACGTCACGAGAGGTTCCGGAATGGTCCGGAGGTGAAGAATTATATATAGAAAGTCCTGTTTCGGCCACCGGGAAAGTTTCGGGGGTTATCGGTATTGTACCGGGACCACCGGAAGGGTCCCGGGGGTCCACCGGGTGGGGCCACCTGTCCCGGAGGGCTCCGTGGGCTGAAAGTGGAGGGGAACCAGCCCCTAGTGGGCTGGGGTACCTCCTTGGGCCTCCCCCCATGCGCCTAGGGTTGGGAACCCTAAAGGGGGGGAGTTCCCCCTTGCCTTGGGGGGCAAGGCAACCCCTTCCCCCCTTGGCCGCCCCCCCCCCCTTGGAGATCTCATCTCCTAGGGCTGCGCACCCCCCCAGGGGGGCCTATATAAAGGGGGGAGGGAGGGCAGCATAGGACAGCCTTTGGCGCCTCCCTCCTCCCCTGCAACACCTCTCTCTCTCTCTCGCAGAAGCTCGGCGAAGCCCTGCCGGAGAGCCGCTACATCCACCACCACGCCGTCGTGCTGTTGGATCTCCATCAACCTCTCCTCCCCCCTTGCTGGATCAAGAAGGAGGAGACGTCGCTGCACCGTACGTGTGTTGAACGCGGAGGTGCTGTACGTTCGGCACTCGGTCATCGGTGATTTGGATCACGGCGAGTACGACTCCGTCATCCACGTTCATTGGAACGCTTCCGCTCGCGATCTACAACGGTATGTAGATGCACTCCCTTCCCCTCGTTGCTAGTAGACTCCATAGATGCATCTTGGTGAACGTAGGAAAATTTTAAAATTATGCTACGATTCCCAACACTTAGAGTCACCCGCCAGGAGGGGCCGGGTTACTCTTATGGTCATTGCCAGAAGCCCGATGCCAAGCTTGAAGACGGTGGGCCAAAGATGGGCTTAAGACCCGGATATGGTTTAAGGCCCGTAGTTACAATCGTTATTATGGTAGAGCTTGTAGTGTAAGGCAAGAATAGTTGAGAGTCCGAGCCGGACACTCTTATGAGCCGGCCGGGACTCTGAAAGCTGCTGGGCGTCAGCCTCCCTATATAAAGGGACGACCCGGCAGCGGTTTAGGGACAAGTAAGATCTCATCGAGAGCCAGGCATAGCAGTTTAGCTCCCTGGTCATCGAAACCCTAATCAATACCACCTCAACTGGACGTAGGCTTTTACCTTCACCGTAAGGGGCCGAACCAGTATAAACCCTCGTGTTCCTTGTCCCGCTTAACCCCTTCAAGCTTCCTAGTTGCGATGGCTCCACGACTAAGTCCTAGCTCAAGGACATCTGCCGTGACAATTCCACGACACATGGCGTATAAGACGGACCAAGAGGGATATTCACAGCTATGCTCAATGAGCAGGAAGCCCCCAAGTGGTTTGTGGCATTGAGCCGATCAAGAGGGATATTTCACAGCTATGCTCAATGATCAGGAAGCCCCCAAGTGACCATTGAAAGTGTGGCATTGAGCCGATCAAGAGGGACATTCACAGCTATGCTCAATGAGCAGGAAGCCCCCAAGTGACCATTGAAAGTGTGGCAGTGAGCCGATCAAGAGGGATATTCACAGCTATTCTCAATGAGCAGGAAGCCCCCAGGTGACCTTTTTGTAATGAAAAAGACTCATTATTCTTGGAAATGAAATGGCAGAGGCCCTGCTTTATCAGGGATGTCAGCTTTATTATTATCAACGTCAAAATATGTACATTGTAAGAGCCGGTGGCTCAAGTGTAGTAAGGCCGAAGATGAGCAATATTCCAGGGTCGGTGGGTCTCCTCCTTCGACTTACGTGAGTCCTTGTGGTCTCGAATATCAATAAGGTAGTATGACCCATTGTTCAAATTCTTGCTGACCACAAAAGGTCCTTCCCAAGGTGGGGATAGCTTGTGCATATCAGTTTGATCCTGGATAAGCCGGAGCACCAAGTCACCTTCTTGAAAGGTTCTGGTCTTAACCCGGTGGTTGTGATAACGGCGCAGATCTTGTTGGTAAATCACCGAGCGATCCGCCGCAAGGTCACGCTCCTCATCTAACAGGTCAAGTGCATCCTGACATGCCTTTTCATTATCAGCTTCAACATAAGCCGCCACGCGGGGCGAGTCGTGACAGATGTCACTAGGGAGAACCGCCTCTGCTCCGTAAACCATGAAGAAATGCGTGTAGCCCGTAGATCTGTTGAATGTAATATTGATACTCCATAGCACTGAAGGTAACTCCTCCACCCAACAACCCGGCGTCCTCTACAAAGGAACCATAAGTCGGGGCTTGATTCCTCTCAAAATTTCTTGATTGGCTCTTTCCGCTCGACCTTTGGATTGGGGGTGAGCTACTGATGATACGTCAAGTAGAATATGCTCACGTTGACAAAACTCTTTCATAGCACCTTTGGACAGATTAGTGCCATTATCAATTATAATGCTGTGGGGAAAACCAAAGCGAAAAATCACTTTTTTGATGAATTGAACCGTTGTTGCCGCGTCATACTTACTAACCGGTTCTGCTTCGACCCACTTTGTGAATTTTTCAACCTCCACCCAAAGGTGGGTCTTTTTGTCCTTGGACCTTTTAAAAGGCCCAACCATATCAAGCCCCCAAACTGCAAACGGCCAAGTAATTGGAATCATCCTCAATTCTTGAGCCGGCACATGAGCTCGCCGTGAAAATTTCTGACAACCATCACATTTACTGACCAAATCCTCTACATCAGCATGACCTGTCAACCCATAAAATCCATGACGAAAAGCTTTAGCCAAAAGAGTTTTCGAGCCTATATGATGACCACAATCTCCTTCATGAATCTGACAAAGAATTTCACGACCCTCTTCAGGAGAAACACAACGTTGAAACGCCCCAGTAACACTGCAATGATGTAACTCTCCGTTGACAATTCTCATCGATATAGACCGCCGAGTTATCTATCTGGCCAAGGTTTCATCCTCAGGTAACTCGCCTCGGGTCATATAAGCCAAATATGGAACTGTCCAATCAGGAATAGCGTGAAGAGCCGCCACCAATTGTGCTTCCGGGTCAGGAATAGCCAGATCTTCCTCTATAGGCAATTTGACACAAGGGTTATGCAGAATATCCAAGAAAGTGATAGGTGGCACCGGCTTACGCTGGGACCCTAACCGGCTTAAGGCATCAGCCGCCTCATTTTTCCTGCGATCAATATGTTCCACTTGATAACCCTTTAAGTGCCCAGCAATAGCATCAACCTCGCGGCGATAAGCCGCCATGAGTGAATCCTTAGAATCCCATTTGCCTGAAACTTGCTGAGCCACTAAGTCTGAGTCACCGAAACATCTTACCCGGCTTAAATTCATCTCCTTAGCCATCCGAAGACCGTGGAGCAAGGCTTCATACTCAGTTGCATTGTTAGTACAGGGAAACATCAACCTTAAAACATAACAAAACTTGTCACCTTGAGGGGAGGCTAAGACAACTCCAGCCCCCGAGCCCTCCAATTGCCTGGACACATCAAAGTGAATAGTCCAATATGTGTTATTTGGCTTCTCTTTAGGCATCTGCAGCTCTGTCCAGTCATTGATGAAATCCACAAATGCTTGATACTTGATGGACGTGCAAGGCATATACTTCAAACCATGAGGTCCAAGCTCAATGGCCCACTTGGCTACCTGACCTGTGGCTTCTCTATTTTGAATAATATCCCCTAAGGGAGCAGAACTAACCACAGTGATGGGATGACCCAAAAAATACTGCTTAAGCTTCCGACTGGCCATGAACACCCCATATACGAGCTTCTGCCAGTGCGGATACCTCTGCTTGGACTCAATAAGCACTTCACTGATATAATAAACCGGCCGTTGAACCGGATATTCCTTGCCTGCTTCCTTACGTTCCACCACAATAGCTACACTGATAGCCCGGGCATTAGCAGCCACATATAATAACAACGACTCCTTATCAATAGGAGCAGCAAGGACTGGCGGCTCAGCTAGCTGCTTCTTCAAAGCTTCAAACGCGTCATTAGCAGCATCACTCCAGACAAAGTGATTTGTTTTCTTCATCATCTGGTACAGTGGTATAGCCCTCTCACCCAACCGGCTTAAGGCAGCAATACGACCCGCCAGACGTTGAACATCATTGATGCACGCCGGCTTTGCCAAGGAGGTAATGGCCTTGATCTTCTCCGGTGGTTAGCTTCAATGCCTCTATTAGAAACCAGAAAACCCAAGAGCTTGCTTGCTGGCACACCAAAAACGTACTTGGTCAAGTTAAGCATCATCTTGTAGACCCGGAGATTGTTGAATGTCTCCTTCAAATCATCTATCAAGGTTTCCTTCTTTCTGGATTTCACCACAATATCATCCACATAAGCATGAACATTGCGCCCAATCTGATTGTGAAGGCAATTCTGCACACATCGCTGGTAAGTCGCCTGGGCACTCTTGAGCCCAAAAGGCATAGACACATAGCAGAAGGCCCCAAAAGGACTGATAAAAGTTGTCTTCTCCTGGTCCTTAGCTGCCATCTTGATCTGATGATAACCAAAATAAGCATCCAAAAAACTCAAACGCTCACAACCTGCCATAGCATCAATGATTTGATCAATACGAGGGAGAGCAAAAGGATCAGCCGGACAGGCCTTGTTTAGGTCCGGGTAGTCCACACACATACGCCAAGTGCCATTCTTCTTAAGTACCAGCACCGGATTAGCCAACCACTTAGGATGAAAGACTTCAATAATGAACCCAGCCGCCAAGAGCCGGGCCACTTCTTCACCAATGGCCTTACGCCTCTCCTCATTGAAGCGACGAAGGAATTGCTTGACTGGCTTAAACTTTGGATCAATATTAAGAGTGTGCTCAGCGAGTTCCCTCGGTACACCTAGCATATCATAAGGTTTCCATGCAAAGATGTCCCAGTTCTCACGGATGAACTCGATGAGCGCGCTTTCCTATTTTGGATCTAGATTAGCACTATATTGAACTGCTTGGATGAATCGCCAGGAACAAAGTCAACTAGCTTAGTGTCATCGGCCGACTTAAACTTCAATACTGGATCATGCTCTATAGTTGGCTTTTTCAAAGATGTCATGTAACGCCCACGATGCGGCTATATCTCCCACGTGTCGAGGCACGACTTAGAGGCATAACCGCATTGTGGTTTTGTCGCAAGAAGGGTCATCTTCACACAATCCCATGTAATGAACAAGAATGGGATAAAGAGTTGGCTTACAATCGCCACTTCACACAATGCATAAATATAAATCATACATCATCCAAAATACACACATAGACCGACTACGGTCAAGAACCAAATGAAAATAAGATAACCCCAAATGCTAGATCCCCGATCGTCCCAACTGGGCTCCACTACTGATCATCAGGAAAAGACACATAGTAACGACCACGTTCCTCATCGAACTCCCACTTGAGGTCGATCTCATCAACTGCACTGGCATCGTCGGCACCTGCAACTGTTTTGGTAGAATCTGTGAGTCACGAGGACTCAGCAATCTCACACCCGCGAGATCAAGACTATTTAAGCTTAAAGGAAAGGATGGTATAATGAGGTGGAGCTGCAGCAGGCGATAAGCATATATGGTGGCTAACATACGCAAATGAGAGCGAGAAGAGAAGCAACGGAACGATCGTCATCTAGCAATGCCCAAGAAGTGATCATGAACTCCTACTTACGTCATTCATAACTCAAACCGTGTTCACTTCCCGGACTCCGCCGAGAAGAGACCATCACGGCTACACACACAGTTGATGTATTTTAACTGGGTCAAGTGACAAGTTTTCTACAACCGGACATTAACAAATTCCCATTTGCCTCATAACCGTGGGCACGGCTTTCGAAAGATAATACCCTGCAGGGGTGTCCCAACTTAGCCCATCATAAGCTCTCACGGTCAACGAAGGATAAACCTTCTCCCGGGAAGACCCGATCAGTCTCGGAATCCCGGTTTACAAGACATTTCGACAATGGTAAAACAAGACCAGCAAGACCACCCGCTGTGCCGACAAATCCCGATAGGAGCTGCACATATCTCGTTCTCAGGGCACACCGGATAAGCTAAGCGTACAGGTACCAACGTAACCCAAGTTGCCAAGGGACGGTCCCGCACGGTGCTCTAGTTTGGACCAACACTCGGAGGAACACTGGCCCGGGGGTTTAAAATAAAGATGACCCTCGGGCTCTAGAAAACCCGGGGGAAAAAGGCTTAGGTCGCAAATGGTAAAACCAAGGTTGGGCCTTGCTGGAGGAGTTTTATTCAAGGCGAACTGTCAAGGGGGTCCCATAAATCACCCAACCGCGTAAGGAACGCAAACTCAAGGAACATAATCCCGGTATGCCGGAAACTAGGGCGGCAAGAGTGGAACAAAACACCAGGCATAAGGCCGAGCCTTCCACCCTTTACCAAAATATATAGATGCATTAATATAATAAGAGATATTGCGACATGGAACAAACTTCAACTTCACCTGCAAGTAGCAACGCTATAAGAAGGGTTGAGCAAAAGCGGTAACTTAGCCAAACAACGGTTTGCTAGGAAAAGGATGGTTAGAGGCTGACATGGCAATATGGGAGGCATGATATAGCAAGTGGTAGGTAGCGCAGCAGGGAAATAGAGCGAACAACTAGCAAAGCAAAGATAGAAGTGATTTCGAGGGTATGGTCATCTTGCCTGCAAGGTTCTCAGAGTTGTCGAAAGCTTGATCCTCGTAAGCGTACTCAACAGGTTCCTCGTTCACAAACTCGTCTCCTGGCTCTACCCAAGACAAGAACACAAAACAATGGAACCACAATCAATCACGAGAAATGCACAAGCAACATAATACAAACATGTATGATATGCAAGATATGATATGCGATGCATATGCGTCCTCCGGAAAGAAAATGATGAACAAGGCAGTAACTTGGCAAACCAAGCATACCACTGGAAAGATGAGATGATTTCGGTCGAAATCGATATAAAGATCACCGGAAACGGATGCAGGGTTTGCAAATGGCAAGCAAAACAAGAATGACACGAATCTGTGATTAACAGCATGATAGCACTTAAAATGCAACAAGTAACAATGCTACAGCACTCCAACATAGCAACAAAGCATATGGCAGTAATCTACAGGTGATGCTTGACAAAAGATGAACACTGAGCTACGGCTAGATCACCACATATCAGGCTCAAACAAGCATGGCAAAAGTGCAAAATATAACAGGTTCACAGACTTGGTGAAATTACTGGACATGACTGAAACAGCATTAGGTATCAATGTTCAGAGCACGAACTCAACATGCTAAGAGAACTTAACATGGCAAAAAAAAAGGCATGGTAGTATTCTACTAAATGCATATGGCAAAAGTCCCTTACTGACCATAAGCCAAAAAGGATCAGAAGATATGATGGCAACCATGTAAACATAGCAAGTTTCGTTAATAGGTTTCAGACTTAGCAGAAAACAGAGCATGACAGAAACAATAATATGAAGGCATCTTGGTGAGCTTGATGCACTCACCACAAGGAAATTCATGACAAAACAAGCATACCTACAGCAAGATGGCATGTTTATGAAGCTATCCATGGCAATATAAAAAGCATAGCATGTATGGATCAACTACAACAAGCTTGGCAAAATTGAATAACACGTAAACAATCTGCCAGAAATATTTTATAGCAAAAGTAGAGCAAGATTGAGTCATGCTATGGCACTCCATAATTGCAAATAAGGGCAGGAATGGATCTATTACAACAATATCTACCAAACATCCTTACTGAACATCTCCAAAATATGCATAGATCTCTCTATAGCATCAAGTTTACATGGCAACAAAATAACAGCAGACAGACTTCGAGAAATCACTGTCCCTGAAATCAGAAACATTACGGGGCCTAGTTTGCATGCTTGTGCTAGTCATCACAGAGATCACAAAAATACATGGCATACACCCATGGAACGATGGCATGGCATACAACAAAACACATGTAGAGCTCATGCCCATAAGATGCACAGATTAAATGCAACAAGAATAACAAATCTCCAAGTTCTGCTAAGAACCAGCAGATAACAGCAACTAGCACTCTTGCACCAGAGATTTGGGCATCAAGATGGACTCTAATGAACATGGTTCAATGGAACAAAATGTAGAGCATCATGAGGCGAACATTTTGATATATTACACGCGCGAAACAGAGCTATGAACAAAGAGTTATGACATGATGAACAGGTGCACATGCTGTAAAATTGCAAAGACTTGGCAGATTTTTGGGGGGAGGAGAAGTCAACCTAGGTTTGACTGGATCGGGATCTCGAGGGAGCTCGGGCTCGGGCTCGTCGGAACTGACGCGGCGGCCGGCGACGGAGGGCGATTACGGCGAGGGAAGGGGCCGCCGGGGCCGGCGCCGGCGAGATCCGGGCGAGGGCGGCGGCGCGGCGAGGCGGCGGGGCAGGCACGGCGAGGCGGCGGGGCAGGCATCTCGGGCGGCGGCGGTTCGGGCCCCGTGGGCCGGAACTGGGCCCGCGGCGGCGCGCGGTGGGAACGGCGGCGGCGGGGACAGGTGGCGCGACGGGATTCGTCGGGGACAGCGGCGCGATTTTGTCCGGCAGCGGTACGGACACGTCCGCCCGCGGAGAGGGGAAGGGGACTAGGGTTGGACTGCGAATGTTTTCGGGAGGACTCACATATAAATAGGTAGAGGGAGCTAGGAGGCTCCAAATGAGGTGCGGTTTTCGCCCACACGATCGTGATCGAACGACCTAGAGCATGGAAGAGAGTTTGGTGGGTTTTGGGCTTGTTTTGAGGGGGAGTTTGCTGCTCACACAAAAGGACTTTGCGGTTACCCGGTTAACCGTTGGAGTACCAAACGACCTCCAAATGGAACAAAACTTGACCGGTGGTCTACCGATGGTATACTAAGGCCACTTGACAAGTCTCGGTACATTCCGAGAATGTTTGACACCCGCTCACGAAAGAAAACAAGAGGGGTGTACCGGAGGAGATGGGAGTGCCGGATTGCAAAACGGACAACGGGGAAAATGCTCGGATGCAAGAGACAAACACGTATGCAAATGCAATGCACATGATGACATGGTATGAGATGCATGACATGAACAAAATGCAAAACGGAAAACAAAAACCCGACCACGAAGGGAATATCATAACACATAGCCGAAAATGGCAAGAGTTGGAGTTACAAATATGGAAAGTTACATCCGGGGTGTTACATGTCATATCCGCCGGATCAACATTGTCTTTGTAGAACTTCAATTCCTCTGTTGCACAGGCAGACTCAGCATAAGCGGCGTCACCTTCTTCACACTCCAAAGCTTTTCCGGCGTCCATGCACTGTGATGTTCCCCTTGTAACTCAGCACCTTGAGCTGCAGATAAACATAACAAGGTCGTGCCATGAACTTGGCATAAGCCGGTCGTCCAAACAGAGCATGATACGGGCTTTTAATCTTGATCACTTCAAAGGTAAGTCTCTCGGCCCTGGAATCATGTTCATCCCCAAAGGCCACTTCCAAATCAATCTTGCCTATAGGATACGCCGACTTACCAGGCACCACTCCATGGAAAACAGTATTGGATGGCTTAGGACTTTTGTCAGTCAACCCCATGCGACAGAAAGTATCATAGTAAAGGATATTAATGCTGCTAGCCCCGTCCATGAGTACCTTAGTGAATTTGTATCCACCAACTTGAGGCGCCACCACCAAAGCCAAGTGACCCGGATTATCAACCCGGGGCGGGTGATCCTGTCGACTCCACACAATGGGCTGCTCAGACCACCACAAGTAACGGGAAACCGCCGGCTCAACGGCGTTCACGTCCCTTTTGTGGAGCTTCTAATCCCGCTTGCATAAACTTGTGGTGAAGACGTGGTACTGCCCACTATTAAACTGCTTCGGATTACTCTGATATCCAGACTGTTGCTGCTGCTGAGCCCTCTGACCAAATTGTTGATTATAACCACCCTGATGACCTTGATGGTTTTGGTGGCCCTGGAAACCGGAACTAGAACCGCCACCACCGTAACCCGGGCCATGAGAACCACCACCACCAGAACCCCTGAGCCGCCGCCCGGCCCATGATTGTTCTGGAATAAATCAGAATTTTTGTACTCCTTCATAATGTGGCAGTCCTTCCAAAGGTGACTGGACGGTCTTTCCCACGTACCATGCTTTGGGCAGGGCTGGTTCAGCATCTGCTCAAGATTGAGACCTGATCCGCCTGCCCGAGGAGGTGGCTTCCCCTTACGACGCTGACCATTATTCTATGTATTGGTATTGGCCACAAAATCTGAATTACTATCAGCCTTGCGCTTACCATTGCCCCCCTGACTCGCCGGGTTATGTTGCTGACCCTTGTGTTGCCACTCTTCTTTCCCTTTTCCGGATTTTCATCATCAGACTCGGGGTCCTTGGTACCATCAGAGTTGGCATATTTAATTAGAGCCGCCATCAGCTCCCCCATATCATTGCAGTGGCGCTTGAGCCGCCCTAGCTTCTATTTAAGAGGCAAAAAATGGCAATTCTTCTCGAACATTAGGACTGTTGAGCCAGCATTGATGTTATCCGATGAGTGCAGGATAGCCTTGACCCGGTGGACCCAATGGGTCGTTGACTCGCCCTCTTCTTGGGCGCAAGCATCCAAATCTACAATCGACATGGGCTCTTTGCACGTATCTTTAAAATTCTGGATAAACTAGGCTTTTAGCTTGGCCCATGACCCGATGGAATTGGCAGGCAGCCCTTTTAACCAAGTACGGGTCGTCCCATCCAGCATCATGGTGAAGTACTTGGCACACGCAGCATCGCTGACCTCCAACAGTTCCATAGCCATCTGTAACTCTCAATCCACGCCTCAGGGGGTAAGTCGGCTGTGTAGTTAGGCACCTTACGAGGTCCTTTGAAATCCTTGGGCAGACGCTCAGTACGCAGAGCCGGCACTAAGCATGGTACACCCGTGGTTCTAGAGGTCACGCCTGCCTCCACCGAAGTCGTCGGATAAGACGGAAGGTTTTGATGAGCCGCCTGCTGAGCAGCCAGCTCGGCTTCTCGACGTGCCCTATCTTGGTCCACCAAATCCTGAGCACCATCGTGCACCGGGTCATGTCCTCGTGGCTGGTTACGGTGCCTGTTACTGCTTGAAACGGCCGACGAGTCCCATGTGTTTGCTATAACTCCAGCTTGGGCGAGGGGTCGAGTGAATCCTCTCACGACTGTAAGAATATGCCTCCTGCTGCACCAATGCTGTTTGAAGAAGCTCTCTAGCCCTCCGCGTTTCAACCACAGCTGGAGAATCACCTTCAACTGGGAGAGCCGCCAACCGTGTCGGCGCAGCGATCATATTATCCAAAGGGTTGGAATAATGACCCAGTGGTGTCGGCACATACTGAGGCGGAGTATTATTCAGACGAGGCGGCTCCGTCATGAGCGGTTGAGCTGGCGCTCCCGCCCCAGGCGCTTCAGCCTGGTTTATCTCTGGTTGGTTACTGGTCCCCGCTCCAGGCGTGCAAAAGACGTTTCTCGCCTCGTAAACTGGCAGCAGACGACTCTGGTGCCTTCTTCTCATGATTTCGTTTGAAGCGTTCTGATCCAACAAGAGCCGAAAGGATTTAGCCTAGATCCGTTGTGCCTGAGCATCCAAAACAGCTCGCTCTGCAGTCATCCTAGCGTTCTCCGCCACCAGGTCTTCCTTGGCTTGCGCTATCTCGTCACGCAGTTTTGCAACTTCCGCGTTATGCTGAACTTGATTTGCCAAGTTAACCTGTGCTGTTAACAAGGTTGTTAGATTATCCAGCATATCAGTCAAAACCTGAGCCGGCGGGCGCCCTGGGCCTCCTGCCCCAGCTGCCATCACCGTTGCTGACCCGGAGACCATTGCTGCCGCAGTCGAAGAATTTTGCGCGGGCTATGTACCGGCCATGAAAATCGCAACCCTGTTGGGCGGCTCATAGGGGTCCGGAATACTGTCGCCATCGAGTAGCCCCCAAGCCTGCCGTCTTGCAGTTGATACAATGAAGTAGTCTCGCCCGTGGACGACTCACCATTAGAATAGATGGTCGTCTCACCGTCAGACACAGATCTATCCTCAAATTCCGCCCCATGGATGAATCCGACGAAGGCACGCTTCACGACGGGCTGAACTCGGGCGGGTCATGCATGCTGAGCCGTCTCTATGATGTCGGTGCAGATGTCCGGCTCAGGGCCCGGTTCGCCGATCTTGCCGATGAAGACGTGGATTCCGCCGAAGGGGACCCGGTACCCGTACTCAATTCAGCCGGCCTCGGGGCCCCAGCCTGCATCGTCGATGTAGAGCTTGCCGCGACGACTCTTGGTCATCCGGCCCACAACGTATCCCTTGATCCCTTTGAAGCTGCCCTTTAAGAACTCAAAACCACCGTGCGCTGGCCCCACGGTGGGCGCCAACTGTCGTGGAATTGTCACGGCAGATGTCCTAGTGTGAGGACTCAGTCGTGGAGCCATCGCAACTAGGTTAGCTTAAAGGGGTTAAATGGGACAAAGGACACAAGGAGTTTTATACTGGTTCGGCCCCTTGCGATGAAGGTAAAGGCCTAATCCAGTTTGAGGTGGTATTGCTTATGTCTCGATTACCAGGGAGCGAATACGCTTGACCTAGCTTTCGATCTCCTGTTTCTTGCCCTACACCGCCGCCAGGTCGTCCCTTTATATACACATGTTGACGCCCAATGGCTCACGGAGTCCTGGCCGGCTCATAGACAACGTGTCCGGCTCGGTGACTAAATATACTTGCCTTACAATATATGTCATACACATATGGCAGTTTACCCCTATGGGCCTTAAGTCGCCTTTGGGCTTTAAGCCCTTGCTTCATGAACCGCCATCTTTGACATCCTCATGGGCTTTGTATTGATGAACCGTCGTAGGTATAACCCGGCCCCTCTTGGGCGGGTCATACCCAATAGTTATATCCCCAACAGATACCATCAAATTCATATGAAATTGGGAGATGAATGGAAAACAACATTTAAAACTAAGTTTAATTTATATGAGTGGTTAGTCGTGCCTTTTGGGTTACCTAATGCACCTAGCACATTCATGGTCTTAATGAATGAAGTTTCACGTGCTTTCATTGGACGATTTGTGGTAGTCCATTTTGATGATATACTGATTTATAGCAGATCTTTGGAGAAACATTTGGAACATTTACGTATTGTTTTCATTGCATTACGTGATGCACATTTGTTTGGTAACCTTGGGAAATGCACCTTTTGCACCAACCGAGTATCTTTTCTTGGCTATGTTGTTACTCCACAGGGAATTCAAGTTTATAAGGCCAAGGTTGAAGTGATTGAGAGTTTGTCGTAGCCCAAAACGGTCACACAAGTGACGAGTTTTCTTGGCCATGCTGGTTTCTATGGGTGTTTCGTGAGAGATTTCAATATCATTGTTGCACCTCTCAATGAGCTTACAAAGAAGGATGTGCCTTTTGTTTGGGGTAGCGCACAGGAAGAAGCCTTCACGGTTTTCGAAGACAAGTTGCCAACTTCCTGATTTTAATAAGACTTTTGAGCTTGAATGTGATGCTAGTGGAATTGGATTAGGCGGTGTCCTATTACAAGATGGTAAACCTATTGCATCTTTTCTGAGAAATTGAGTGGGCCTAGTCTAAATTATTCTACTTATGATAAGGAATTATATGTTCTTGTTCGAACATTGGAAACATGGCAACATTATTTATGGCCCAAAGAATTTTTTATACATTTTGATCATGAATCATTGAAACATATTAAAAGTCAAGCAAAACTGAACCGCAGACATGCTAAATGGGTTGAATTCGACTTTTCCTTATGTCATTAAACACAAGAAGGGTAAAGAAAATGTTATTGCTGATGCATTGTCTCGTCACTATACTATGCTCTCACAACTTGACTTTAAAATATTTGGTTTGGAGACCATCAAAGATCAATATGTGCATGATGTCGAATTTAAAGATGTGATGTAGAATTGTATATAAGGAAGAACACGAAACAAGTTCATCATTAATGATGAATTTATGTTCCGTGCTAACAAGCTATGCATTACAGCTATCTTTGTTCATCTTTTGTTGTTGCAGGAGGTGCATGGAGGAGGATTAATGGGACATTTTGGCGTGAAGAAGATGAAGGACATACTTTCTACACATTTATTTTGGCCAAAGATGATACAGGATGTTGAGTGTTTTGTTGCTCGCTGCACTACATGTCAAAAAGTTAAGTCAAGACTCAATCCGCATGGTTTATGTATGCCTCTGCCTGTACCTAGTGTTCCATTGGAGGATATGCCTAAGGACTTTGTTTTATGTTTTCCTCGAACAAAGAAGTGGAGGAATAGTATATTTGTTATAGTAGATAGATTCTCGAAAATTGCGCACTTTATACCATGTCATAAAAGGGATGTTGCTGCTAATGTTGTTGTTTGTTCTTTCGTAAAATTATTCGCTTGCATGTTGTGCCAAATAGTATTGTTTCAGATCATGATACTAAATTTCTTAGCCACTTTTGGAGATGCTTATGGTCTAAATTGGGGACTGAACTGTTATTTAGTGCTACATATCACCCCCAAACTGATGGACAAACTGAAGTAGTCGACAAAACATTGTCTACTATGCTTAGGGTTGTTTTGAAGAATAATCTGAAAATGCGGGAAGAATATTTGCCTCATATTGAATTTGCTTATAATCATTCGTTGCATTCTACTACTAAGATGTGCCCTTTTGAAATTGTATATGTTTCCAACCTCATGCACCTATTGATTTGTTGCCTCTTCCATCATCGGAGAAGGTTAATTTTGATGCAAAACAACGTGTTGAATTGATCTTCCAAATGCATGAGTTAACTAAGGAAAACATTGAACGTGTGAATGCTAAGTACAAACTTGCTGGAGATAAGGGTAGAAAACATGTTGTCTTTGCACCTGGAGATCTTGTTTGGTTACATTTGCATGAGGATAGGTTCCTGACTTGCGCAAGTCAAAGCTAATACCACGTGTTGATGGTCCTTTTAAGGTGTTCGAGAAAATAAATGATAACGCATACAAACTCTGCAGCTTTTGGGGTTAATCCCACTTTAACATTGCAGATTTAAAGCCTTATTTAGATGAGGAATATGAGATTCCGTCGAGGACGACTTCAATTCAAGAAGGGCAGGATGATGAGGACATCACTACCACATTTAAACCCACAACCCTGCTGCTAGGGATGTAAACGGATCGGATCGGATTGGATCCGATAATGCTTTTACCATATCCTTTACATATTGTTTTTGTCGGATTCAGAGCAGAGTGCATAATGACTGGATGTGGATTTGAATGCGGGTTATATCGGACTACGGATTCGGAGCGGAGGTGGAGCGGATTCGGGCCAAAAGCAGACAAAAAATATCGGATGATATGTGCAAAGAGGCATGATTTATTTCTACTATGCAAACAATATGAAAATACGTTTCCATCCAAGCGCATAACACTAGCTAGTGGTGTTTTGTAGGTACAGCTCACACCAATATAGCAACAATGCGCGGTGGCTTCACTCATCTGCCGTAATCGTGGTTGCGGCGCAGATCACAGATCAGGCGAGGGTGTGGCTTGATCCGCAAGGAGAAAAGGAGAAAAGGCATCCGATGGCAGCCGCCATCTACATCGTCCGTGCTCCTAGGAGGCTGTCGAATCACTCCTGGCATTGCGCAAGGCCTGGTAGTAACTTGGCCCGGCTTTATTAGCTTTTGTACGCAGTAATTTGGCCCAATATTACTAGCTTCTGTACAAGTTTTTCTGTCCATGGTGCAGCAGGCCTACGAAAGCATACCTCGGGTGGGCCCCCTCCATTTCGGGGGCCCGGGGCGGCCGCCCCCTGCCCCCCATCAGGGCCAAGCCTGGCGGCGGGGCCCCATCTCCTCCTCGCGCGAGGTCTCGGCGCGGGCGGGCGTCCTAGGGCGGCGGCGTAGCGTTCATCCGGAGCACGGCGGTGCGCGGGCAGGTCCAGCAGCGATGCTGCGGTACCTCGTCCTACGCGTGGAGGGCCGGACATGGCGGGGGCAGCGGGATCACCCGGAGGCAACAGGGGCGACTCCGGTGTTGGATCCACGAGCAGCAGGTAGGGCGGAGTCCCTTGCCTACGGCGGCAGCCAGATCCATGGCCGGCATGGTGCTCTTCCCCTCAGTGGAGTCTATGCCTGGAGATGGGCGACGGAAGCCGCGGATCTGTCGTCCCATACAGATCCGCCCCGGCGTGGAAACCAGTGGCGCGTGGAGGACCGGTGAGGGGCGGCTGGAGGCTCCTTGCCGGCGTGCCGACGACGGCTTTGGTCTTCACGGCGAAGCTCCGTTTGGTTTCAGTCAGCTGCCAGATCGGGGGGCCGTGATTTCCGGTGAAAATCAAGCCGACTACGGTCATGGCGGATGATGGCGGCGTCTATGATGTCGTTCCCTTCTTGAGGCATCATTGTTGTAGGTCATGGCGCCCCACTCGTGATGCTCCGGGGGAAACCCTAGATCTGGGTCTATCAGATCGGACGATGATGGCACCTTCGATGCAGTTGTCCCTCCTGGGGGCATTGTTTTGGAGCACGTGCTGGCTGGAGGAGACAAGAGGAGGAGCGGTGTTACATCTAGCGCAAGGTCGACGGCGGATCCTGGCGGCATGGCGCCGTGGAGGTTCGGCGATGGGCACGTATTGGAGATGGACTCACGCGGGAGGAGGAAGTTTTCTTGCGTCGTGGTGGCGTTGATGGCAGAGAGGCCAGGCAAGGTCGGTGCATCAGTTCTGCTCTGAGGATGGACCGAGGGAAGATGGAGGTGACTACCCTTGCAGCGTGCGATGCTCACTAGGAGTGTGCCAGACCGGTGTGTGACCCAATTCAAGTAGTGGCTTGGATGGGACACCCGGCTTTAGATGTTAGGCTTTGGTGTGATGTCTGTTTGGTATTAGGCCTGGACAATCGACACGCCTTCATCAAGGGGATAGGAGTAGCAATAGCGTTGCCAAGATGATGGCTTCAGGCTTATTGATGTATCACTTTGTATGGTCTTCGTGAATAATTAATAATATGGCTGCATGCATTGTCCAGATGTAGAGGCCGCGAGTACATCCTCCTTTTTTTTAAAGCATACCTACCTTCAACACCCTAAAACATACATGATTCATTACATCTAAAACAAAAATGGAAGGTCAAACAGAGTGCTCACCTCCATTGCTTGGACCGGCGCCAGCATCTGTGCCCATTGTGCTGGACAAACGACTTACCAGAGAGATGTGGCCGCCACTGGCGGTGAATACAAGATGACGCTAAGATGACCACGGTCGATGGCTGCGTGTGACTTGTGATTGCGGTCGTCTCGTGCTAGGGTTAGGTTAAATTCTATTTATATGTGGTGATTTCAATTAGTGGTCCACATGGGCATTTGGGCTTCTCAAATGGGCTAGATTTATCAGATAATCATATTTGACAAACTCGGATGATCCACAAAAATTAACGGATAATCCGTATCCGTCAGATATTTTCAATACCATATCCGCCGGATATCCGGTTGACTAAAATCCGTATCAGCATCCATATCCACTGGAGTGTAAGTGCATACCATATCCTTAAAAGCGGATTCGGAACAGGAAATTATCCATACCATTTACATCCCTACCTACCGCTACATATACTGGACCAAGTACTAGAGCTCGCGCACGCCAATTAAATTACCAGATACTTTTGTTTCTTGGTAATGATTCTAATGTTTATGAGAATATGATGCTACCTAAATTGGATACGTTTGTTTTGCTTATAAATGAAGGGCCCATCATGGGCAAGAACGATGAACATTGGAGCATGATCAAGCACGGAGAGGATGGCGCGCGTAAGAGGAACAAGAACGGAGTTTCTGGTGGAGTTTTCAGCACTTTGGAGCCACCATGATGATATACAAGGACGGACGAAATATACAAGATGACCTTTCATAAATTTCGTCCATTGCTTAATATAGGTGTTGCGACATCTTATTTTTGGGCCAGGCCCGTGTAATTGCGAAATACACTTAATACGCTGGTTTTAGAGTCCGTATTAATAGGAAAAACGACTTCGGACAGAATTAAGTCCCACCTTGCCATGGATGGATGAAATTCCCCTCTGTCTCCCTATAAATACAGCCCTTAGGGCATCATTTTAGATTAGGTTTTGTTTAGATGAAAGTTCGCCATAGCTACAACCCGCGTCCTTCGTTTGTGTTCAACGAAGAGACCAAGACGTCACAGAACCCGAGCTTGATCAGTAAAGTTTTTCTCTTAAATTCGCAATATCCAGATTACAATCTCAGTTTCTTTCTCGTTCTTCGTTTGCTTGCAGGAAATAGACCCTCATGGTCAGGTTGATCATGCTCCGGCATGGTCATTAACCCCTCGAAGTTGGTTTAGCGATTGCTAAGGCGCGACCTCTTTGCACGTTCATAGTCGGATCATCAAAGTCGACTTCCACCGAAAACGATAGTTACTTCTCATTGAAACATCAGGACATCTATCAACTTTGGAGTATATGCTTCGTCGGTGTGCGGTTTCACCTCTTCACGACGCCTAGCTCACAAGGAGGTCTCTGTCGACTCCGATTTATTGGTCCATATGTAGTGTGCTTGGTGATCGATTGGGAGGTGTTGTTGTTCCTCACCATCCGGTGCTCTCACTGCACGACCCTTGCTATTTTTTGTTTTGATTTTTTTCAATAATTCTGGATATCAAAAATTCCTAATTTTCAAAAAAAATGTGAATTTTAAAAAATTTGTCCATGAATTCATTTTTTTCATGATTTCAAGAAAATGTCCGGAAATTCAAAAAATGCTCACGATTTGAGACAATGTTCACGAATTTGTAAGAAATGTTATAGAATTTCAAAATTGTTCATGAATAAAAAAATGTTCACGAATTCAAAAATTATTCAAGATTTAGAAGAATGTTCACGAATTTGTAAAAATTGTTCATAAATGTAAAATATATTCATAATTTTCAAAAATTGTTCGTAATTTTGTAAAATTTATGATTCAAAAAATGACCATGATTTCAAAAAATCCTCGAGAATTCAAAAAAAATTCATGAATTTGTAAAAATATTTACAAATTCGTATTTCTCTTTGAATTTTAAAATGTTCACGATTTCAACAAATATTCACGAATTTTTGAAGAAAAATGCTTACAATTTTGAAAAAAAAGGAATTTAAAAGATTTTCGCAAACTAAAATACAAGAATTAAAATGAAAATATAAAAAAGAAAACGGAAAAGAAAACATAAAAAGGAACGTAAAAGAAAAATAAAGGAAAACTAAATGAAAAAAAAAACAAAGAAAAACTGATCAGTGAAACCGATTGGGTTGAAACCCGGAAACGAAATGGCCCGTACAATAACCAGCGCCTGAGAGAGCCGGGGAGGGGGGTTGGCGCGTGGTAGCTAACCGGCGACCCTCGCATAATTTTTTGGGCACCGCTAGGCGCCGGCGCACCGGCCAAAATTTTGGCCGGTCACTGCGTGGCCGTCAGATCCACTTTTATAAAACCGTCAAATCAGGATCCTGTTAGTTCCTCTCTTCCAAAAGAAAAAATAAACAAATCTCACAAAGCAACAACGGAACGAGCAGCAGCCGCCATGGACACTCGTTATGGGCAAGCGAGCGCGGCCAACTTGAAGCACCGACGCCCTTATCGCCGGTCGCCGCCCTTGCCGCTGGTTGTCGTCTACGTTTCTCACCGGCTCCACGCATGTAACCACGTGCAGCCGCGGTGACAGCTCCAGTGGCGTCGGGGCAGCTCGGCGACGAGCTCCATTGTTGCAGCACCCCGATGCGCTTGTCGTTGCACCCTCACCGTCGAAGCTCGCCGCACGGAGTTGCATGAGCAACGGCCAAGAGTCAACGTCGTTCATGGATGTAGCAGAAAAGATCGCCGGTCGTAGCAAAAAAGAACGATGGTTGCAGCAATTCGTCGTCACCCACGTCGTGGGACGCGGCTCCATCGTGATGGATGTAGCAAGATTCCTTACCGATAGTAGCAAAATCCAACGACGGTTGCAGCAATTCGTGATCGACGCCGTCGTGCGTCGTGGCTCCGCCATGAGGAATGTGTAAAACGTAGGTTTTGGGGGAACTGGCTCAACCCTCTATGGGGTGGCCTATCACATGTATACACACACACACACACACACACATAAACACTAATCTGATCACGGGATCAGAATATTATTCTGATCACAACATGAACTTCCTGAGATACACGCCTGAACTTCCCTCTGTAGGAACCCGACCTTCGGGCTATCTTTGCAACCGTGTCTCTCCGCGTGAATTATTCTGATTAGTCATGTTCTATGTGATGTAAGTGTAATTTGCAAACGGTTTTTAGCAACTAAATGCCCGTTTTAAATAGGAATCTCGCTAATGGGTGGATTTTGCTCTCGGGTCATGATGAACTCGTGTATTTCGCAATTTTACTGCCTGAGTTGTTCGACCTGAACTTCCCTATGAACTAGGTTGAACTTCCGCCAACATTGCCCAAACGGGGCTTGCGTTATACCGTTGGAAATCTATGGACACCGGTATCATGACCCAACTTAAATTTTTGTCAAAACGTAAGCGGTTTAAGAGCAGTTTTGAAAAACCGTTTTTTCTTCACATAAAAGAACGTGAATCGTATTTTCGATCGCATTTCTAAACCGTTTATTAGAATGAGGCAAATAATATGGCGTTGAAAAGCTACTGCAAAACCGCTCCTTCCACATGTTGAAAGTTTTCTCTAATTCCCTATGGTTAAAGAGTAATTTGGAAAAACGTAAAATTTCGCAAACCGAACAGCCGAGTTTGTATTTTCGATGCCATTTCTAAACGGCTAATCCAATTGAGGCAAGTAATATGGCGTTGGAAAGCTTATGAAAATGCGCTACTTTTCCATGTTGAAGGTTTTCCTAATTTTGAACGGTTTAAGAGTAATTTAGAAAATAGTACAAGTTCCACCGAGTTTGTATTTTCGATCTAATTTTTTAACTGTACGTCCGAATGCAGCAAATGATATGGCGTTGGAAAGCTTGAGTAAATGCAAAAAAAAATGATACATATTGTTTCTCCCAATTCCTTACGGTTTTAAGTCAGTTTTGAAAATGGGTAAAAACATATTTTCGTCGTAATTTCTACAAATTTTGTCGGAATGGGGCGAATAATATACCGTTCAAAAGCTACGAAAAATGCGAAACTTTTTCATGTTGATGATTTTCTCTGATCCCCAGCCATTTTCAAGTAATTTCAGAAACGGCGAGATCATTCGTTCTGCCTTTATCGCGAAACAGATTCGTCGAAAATGCATCGCGTGAATTACTTGAACTTCTGTGGCAGTTCTGCTTGAACTTCACTCTGTTTTTCACGTGCTTTTTTTTGCTCGTAGCTCTTCATTCACTCAGCGGAATTAAGCAAATGATATACCGATGGAAAGTTGCTGTAAACACGCAACTTTTTTGTGTTGATCAATTTTTCATACTCGCAACGATTCAAAATATATTTTTGAATGCGTAAAACAACGTCATTTTTTGCCTATTTTTTACATGTAACTGATGGTCGGATGTCTCACACTAGAGATCTTGAACTTCACTGGGAGTAGCACGTGAACTTCTTGCAACAAAACCTTTTAAGCTTTTTGTTTTCTATTCTTATTATCCTGTCTGAAACGCATTTCATGTATTAGTTGAACTTCCCATTGTTTTCGTCTTGAACTTCTGTCACGTATTTTTGTTTAACCTCTCTCACAAGAATTTTGAGCTTTCTCGGGCCGAGCACTTGAACTTCTAGCAACAAAATTTTGGTCTTCACCTTTTTATTCTTTTTTTCTTATACGAAACACAGACCATGCAGTACATGAACTTCTGGCTATTATCCATTTGAACTTCTCTTTATTTAGCATAAGTAACAGAAAAAGTCCGCGTTTTTTATATACATCAAACTTCTCTAACTTTTTTATTTGAACTTCTTTGTGTTTTTTTAGAAATCGCCGGTGTAGTTTTTCATCTGAAATTCATTCAGTGTAGTAGTTAAACTTCCTGCTGTTTTCACGTTGAACTTCTGTAACGTATTTTCATTTGTAGTTTTCTCATCCATTCGTCGGTGTTACACAAATGATATTATTTTTGAGCAAACATCTCTCACAATAAATTTTTTAACTTTCTCCGACCGAGGACTTTAACATACACAAATGATATTACTGTCATTTTGAAGTAAACTAGATCATTGAAGGCGCGCGTTGCTGCGCCCGTCCATTTTTTCAATAGGATCATAGTTGTTGACGTAAATATATGCATAGAATTTTTGTTAATTATTGTCAAGGTATTACAGTGGATGATTCATTGCAAACCTATGGAGGTTAAGTAACAGTAAAGTAAAATAACAACAACCTTAATAATAAGACACAGTTGCATTGGCGTTCTTAGATTTTATTTTATAAAGAGCATGTGACAGGCCTTTAGTTTCCCCAAATAGCATGTGACAGGCCTTTAGTTTCCTACAACAGGCTCTAGCACAAATAAGTGTAGGGGCCAATTACTTTACTTTCTCTGACAAGTCAACTGATTGATATAACAATACAAATTCAGGTAAGATAATACTAACTTCAAAGCTTGCAAAAAACAACATTTCAGAAAACACGTCACATTCAGGTTTGTTCATGCTAACAATTGAAGTCAGTGTGTGTGCCCTTTCTGCAAAAATAAGCAAGAATTACTGTAAAAATTATGTAAAAGGCTGAAAGCTAATATGAATATATTACAATCCATTGAACCAACTCAGCTACCTTAAAGCATCAGCAAACGTATGAAGAACAAGCTGATTGCACCAGGTCTCACAATTCTCAAACAAATTAGGCGGTGAATTATTACTGTATCATTCTTAGGAAGCCGTGAAAGTTGTCATGGAAAGGGCACCCCAAATAAAATATCTGATAGATATGCACAGCGGGCCTGATGTCGTTGCTGCAAAACTATAAGAAAACTACAAAGGGTTGCCAACTCTTCCAGAGAACATACCCAGTTCAGTAAAGCGGCTTACTGATAAATATTTATTTTCTCTTAAGGTTGCCATCATTTTGTCAATTGAAGCATAGGAGTTTATAAAATATATGGAACAGTAGGAATCTATGCATATGTGTGTATATATGCAAGGTGAAATTTACATTTTTTTTTAGAAATATGAGATGAAAATTATTGGTAATGAAAAAACATGAGCGGCTTTTTTATTTGATTGAGAAGAAAAAGTTTTCATTCCATGAGTTTTAAAATGTGTAGGTAGAACATCATTCAGAAGAACCGATAATTCTATTACCAAAATCCAGTCCAAAAAACCACAGTCCATTGGTGCAGCAGCATAGAACTACTGGGTGGCTTCAAAATAAAATAGAGACAACATATTTGTGAGAAAGTTAGAAGAAGCGAAAATTTTATTGTCCTAGATTACATACTGGACTAAAGTGTGTACTCAAGTCTGTTTCAGTTAAAACTATTCCAACAGAAGTTCTGAAGCATGTATCCTGAATCTGTTCTCAATATTGCAAGTGCATGGAGCAATTTCTCACGCAAGAAGACATTGTCGAAGCATATTAAGACTCCATCCCATGTTTCAGAAGATACATCCACCTACTAAAACATGGCAATAGAATCAGGAGATCATCAATTGTGAAACTTAACTCCATTCAGAGGCTGAATATAAGATCAACCGAGGCTACTGTGGCACATCGTCATGGCTTGCTAGGCGAACTCCATGTTGCATATCTTATTGCTGTACTCTCCTCGACCAAACAGACCAATCAATATATGCCATCATGTTAAAGTTTGTAAAAAACAAATTAAGGTTGGTGCACTTACAACAATCAAAAAGTGGATCAAATAAGAAAACTGGATCCTCACAAACCGTACATCAAAATCAAACCTTACGGGGGAGGTACCTTCATATTTTGTTGAGTAGTGAGGTTGGGAGGCGCATAGGCGTGTGATGTCAACTCCAAGGAAGAGCCGAGCAAGGTCCTTGCCGCCATCCATAGAACCAACGAAAATTGAGCCTTGCATCGCTTTGCACCACATCGATTAGTCAGGACCGTTTCGCTTCGCCTTCGCCCCGCATCCAGTGGCATGCTTTTTCCTCTCCCGATCTGACCGACTGGACCGGATCGAAGGTCAGCAGATCGGTAAGAATCAGCATCGAAGAGTTGACAGAACCGTGATGAGCACCACGTGCACAAATATGAGATTGGTATATGTAGGAGTTGATAGCAGATTGAACAACACTAGTTGTCATGTTTCTTCCATCCGTGTAAAAGGAATGTACAAATCATAAACTGCAAGAAATAGCTCCTGTAAAGAATGCAATCATAAGCAAAGACGATACCTCAACTCCCCAACAGAGAAATCAACCTTGTAGCTTTGGAATTTGGATGCAAACTCTGTGCATAAATCATTTTTTTCGGACTCCTCTCTGCAACGGAGACCAAAGAAATAATGGCACAACACATACAAAACTCAAAAACTTGGAATGGAAAGGATGAAGTGCTACAAAAGGACTCACCAGTAGCGACCACGGCCAGTTCAAAGAAAGACACATGATGATCCACGAGAGGAAGGGGGTGGGAGGCGGAAAAGATCCGGCGCCTCCCATCCATGCACCATCATTGCTAAAAGGAGATTCCTGGATGCGTTGGCACAAAATGTCCCCAAACTTCTCCCGCAATCTGGAGGCAGGACGGCAACGGCGGGCGCTGCTACAACGCAGACAAACATTCGCGTTAGTTTGGGAGTAGTGATGGAGATTTCCCCTTTTTCAGGAGCTGTTAGGGATGGACACGCAGGGAACAGGCTAGAGTATGTGCACCTTTGCTCGGCGAGATTGACGGCCCGATCATGGAGCCTAGGCCCGGTCATGGAGCCCCTCCTCATTACACTTACCTGGAGGAAAGATAGGAGAAGGAGGGCGACATCTACTGGTAGAACGCGGAGGTGGTCGAGGAATACGCAGCGAGGAGCGGCGAGCCGGAGAGAATTATAAAATGACGAGATCATGATTTATGCCTTCATCACGAATGGAAATGCACTGCGTGAAGTAGTTGAATTTGTCGGTCATGTCTGTTTGAACTTCACATTGTTTTTGACGTGTTGTATTTTGCTCGTAACTCCCAAACCACTTACCGGAATTGAGCAAATGGTATACCGATGGAAAGCTGTTGAAAACACGCAACTTTTTCGCGTTGATCAGTTTTTCATACTCGAGACGGTTCAAAATATTTTTTTGAACGCGTAAAAATGTGTTTTTAGCGGTATACATAAAACTTTAAAACCATTCATCGGCATATAGCATATAATATACCGTTGGAAAGCTTATGAATAGGAGCATCTTTTTCATGTAGACAGACGTTACAATTTTTTGTTGTTTGAGAGCAGTTTTACAAATGGCAAAAACAACGTCGTTTTTTGCATGTTTTTTTACATGTATTTGAAGGTCGGACGTCTTGCACTAGAGATCTTGAACTTCACCGGGAGGAGCACGTGAACTTCTTGCAACAAACCTTTTAAGCTCTTTGTTTTTTATTCATATAGTCTCTTCTGAAATGCCTTCCGTGTAGTAGTTGAACTTCCCGCTGTTTTCACCTTGAACTTCTGTCACGTTTTTTTTGTTCAACCTCTATCACAAGAATTTTTGAACTTTCTCGGGCTGAGCACTTGAACTTCTAGCAAAAAAGATTTTTAGCCTTTGCTTTTTCATTCTTTTTTTTTCATACAAAATGCACATTGTGTAGTACGTGAACTTCTCTCGGTTACGTGAAAATATCTGAGTTTTTTATAGACATTGAACAACTCTACCTTTTTTATTTGAATTTCATTGTGTGTTTCTAGAAATGTGGAAATTGGAGGTTTTTATAAACATCGAACTTCTTCGTTATTTCAAATTGAACTTATTGGTTTTATTCTTTAGTAACTGGAAAAATCTGTTTTTTTTTCAAATAAATATCAAACTCCTTTTTTTAAGTTGAACTTCTTGGTTTTATTCATTAGTAACGAGGAAACCTGAGTTTTATATACATTGAACTGCTCCGTTTTTTAAATTTGAACATCTTGGTTTTAATCTTTAGTGTTGGGGTAAATCTAAGATTTTTATAAACATCAAACAACTTCATTTTGTAATTAGGACTTCTTGGTGTAATTCATTAGTAAAGGGAAAAGTCCTAGTTTTGTAATAAACATCGAACCGATCACTTGTTTAATTTTGAACTTCCACATCTTAAAAAATATAGAGGCAGATCCATGTATACAAACTTTTTAAACTGCTCGGTTTTTTAATTTGAACTTCTATGTTATTTAAATTTGAACTTCTCTATTTTTTAGTAAATTGTGGAACACCATTTTATAAACTTTTTGAATTGCTCCATTTTAAATTTTTGAACTTCTTGGTTTACTCTATGGTAACGGGGAAAATAATAGGGTGATTATTTAAATTTGAACTTCTATGTGTTTTTTTTAATGGGCAAATCATTTTTTATAAACTATTTTATTTAAGTAGTCTTTTTTTAATTTAACATTTTTAGTTTTGTGATAAATATTGAACTTTTCTATTATTTAAATTTGAACTTCTTGGTTATTTTAGAAATGTGGCAAATCCATGGGATTTTTTTTTGTATAAACATGTGTGCTTCTTTCTTGTTTTTCTCATTTTAGTCGAACTCTTCAATTTTGGAACTTTGAGAGTGCTATGTTATTTTAATTTTCTAGGTGAGCCTTGTTTCGTTCATGGTATACAAATATCGAGGTGCTATGTTATTTTAACTTCAAATTCTTGACTATATTTGCAGAAACAAAAAAAATCAAATTTCCCATTAAGATCGAAGTACTTTGTTAGTTTAATTCGAACTTCTTGGCTTAATGTTGAATATGAAAATGCTATGTTTTTTAAATTTTAACTTCTAGAATTTTATTTATTTAGAAAAGTGATTTTTATTTTTTTAAACACAAAGAACAAGGAATATCTTTTTTATGAATGTCAAATTACATTGTTTTTGAAAAACTGAACTTCTTCTTTCTTTTCTTAAACTTCCAAACTTAATATTTTCTGGGTGAGGTTTTTTTTCATGTCATGTATGTTTTGTGTTCTTTTTCTCCGTTTCTGGACTTCTTTTTGTTGTAGTAATTGAACTTACTTGGGCTTCTCTATTTTGTAGTTTTTGAATTGAAACCAACATATGAAAAAAACACTAGTTTTTTGCATCCATATATACTGTTGAACTTCGGGAAATAATACAGAACAAAAACTATACAACATTATGTTTTAGACCAATGTATTTTTCTGTTAGAACATGACGTTTTCCCCATAGAACATGACATTTCCACTTACTTTTTGAACTCTACGAATACTGTTCTCCTTTTTTCGTGAAATGTGTGTGTGTGTGTTGTGTGTGTGTGTGTGTGTGTGTGTGTGTGTGTGTGTGTGTGTGTGTGTGTGTGTGTGTGTGTGTGTGTGTGTTTCTTGCTTAGTGTAAACGTAATATTCTCCTTTTTGGGGAATAAACGCAAACACTTATGGTGCACATGAGCTGACTACAAATTTTGAAACTCTTTCCAATTCGTGTGTGATAGCATGCATGTGCACTCGTACATGCATGCGCCCACCATACACCACACGCACAACGCACACACACACCACTAGCGACGTAGCCGCACCCAGCAGCAGCAAGTGACAACGTCGCGGATTCGTCGTCGTCTGTGACCGCATGCCATGGTCTGGCCCGATAGCTCCGGCCGGTCTACTCTGCCAGGACTTCGCCCCGGGCGCCTTCATTTTGCTCGGACTGATTCTTGTGTGCAACACTCACACAGAAGAATTATAGGCAGCCACACACTGATGTTGCTAGACACCTGCTACTTATTTTTTTCCCTTCATTTAATATACACATTGAACCACATAGGCTGCCAACATGAACTTATCTGTCTTCCTGCTCCAGAGAAAAGCGGTGCATCGTTCAATAATGTAATTACTGTGTGTCTTGAGGCCCCAAAATATAGGCAGTATAACTGATGAAAATTCAGTAGAGCATGGTATTTCATATGCATTTTTGCTAAGTGCAGACATAAGTGTGGAATCAATAATTCATGGGAGGAGCCACCTTTTTTCATCCCCCAAGTCTGCAGAAGGTACAGAGCACAAATTACAAATGTTATCAGCATCCAGGGCCCTGGCTCAGCCACAAGTTTTCAGCACAGATTTCTGCTAATAGCTGCATACACACAACAATCATCTAATTCCATATAAATGGACTTCAATTTTCTGACAACATGAACTTTGTTATTAGCAAAAATCTGTAGTCCTGGATGGAGTGCTCTCCTGGATGCCTCACCTATGGGTCTGCACACGCACAACTTGGGGTGTCTAAGTTTGCATCTCCGTCAATGCTTTATACATTAACATAAAACAAACAAAAAATCTGTCCTATAGTATCATATCGATGCAGAGCAAGATTAGGGGACGGAGTAAGGGGGAGCCACAGTAATCTGGGTGCTCGAACCTCGTTGCGACGTTGACGAACAGCAGCCCATAGTCCTCAGGCAGCACATAGCCTAGGAGGTGACAAGCTCCTCGCTGGGACTCGGCCTCGTACGGCATCGGGCGAGTTTGTTGAACGACCCCCAGTTGGTGTAGTTGAACGACGGCCCGAGAGGGTGCTGAAGGTGGCCCTGTTGAACGGCTCCCCAGCAGGGTGCGCCGAGGTGGTCCGGCCTCCGGGAGTCGCGCACCCCGTGAGAGGAGATGACGGCGGATCACACCTTATCCATAGCAGGGGGTGGCATGCATCCATCGCAGACGTACTCGAGGAAGGAGTTGAACGGTGCAGGCGTATAGGCTCGGACTGCAGGCGATGATGATGGGTTGGTGGTTACCGTCCGCCATCGTGGAAGCGCAGCGCACAGAGGTCCACTGCCCGGCGGCGCGGTGGTGGGATCCAGGGCTAGCGGCCGGGGCGGCAGGCTGGGATCCAGGGCCGACGACGGCATGCTGGGATCCAGGGCCGGTGGCGCGTGGGGATCCAGGGCCGGCGGCGGGAAGCGCGCTGGGGTCGGGGGGGGGGGGGGGGGGGGGGGGGGGGGCGGGGGCGACGACGAGGCCGGAGTGGCCGGCGGCAGGACGTGCGTCGTGGTCGGGGTGGACGAGCGTGGGAGGCGCGTCAGGGTCGGGGGGCAGGGACGGGGCCGGAGTGGCCGGCGGCGCGAGGCGCGCCGACTCCGGCAGCAAGAGGTGCGCCGGAGCCAGGGGCGGCGGCGGATGTGGCAGGGAGGCGAGAGGTCCACGACGCTAGATCGGGGAGGTTGGGGATCGGGGAGGAGGTGGTGGGCGCGGGCGTGACCCTTTTTTTTTCCTCCGTGAGTTCGGGAATTGGTAGGACCTCCGCACGCCCTATATAGGCCCGGCGTGATTCAAATAGTTATTCTAATAGCAGTAGCAGGATTAAAATAGTGTTACTATATATATATGACAAATGTTTCCTACAAGCAGTGGTAGTTACCACCACTTGCGTTTTGTTTGTTGTATGTACTATCTGTCGGAACCGAAAGTATGTACGTGTAGTGTAGTATGTAGTATATAACAATGATAAGGTAGTATATATACTAATTTTTAGGTAGTATGTACTATTTTTTGAGTATGCTCATTTTTACGTACAAATATATATGTATTTTACAAATATAACAAAAACTATGGGCTCATATGCAATTTTTCATGTAACTTGATTTGAAATATCTTAGATATAGTATATGAACATATTTAAAATAATAAAATAGTATATATAGTACCACATGGTAGTATATGAGACATGTGGGGTAACTACCACCGGGTGGTAGGATGAATTTTCCCTATATATATATATATATAATGGTGTCATACAAGTCCTATACCAATATGGTATGGATTACACAATAAGGCTACAACACGAAGTCTAACACCCTCCATCAATCTCAGCTCACTCATGAAGCATCTAGGAGGTTGAGATTGCGCCTACAGACCTCGAACATGGGAGAAGGTGGAGGCTTTGTGAAGATATCTGCAAGTTGATCTTTTGAAGAGATAAACCTGACTTGTGGTAGCTTCTGTTCGACACGTTCCCTCACAAAATGATAGTCAATCTCAATGTGTTTAGTCTGTGCATGAAACACCGGGTTTGATGACAGAAACGTAGCACCGATGTTGTCACACTAGAGGACCGACGGATGTGGCTGAGCAACTCCTAGCTCTCGAAATAGGGACTCAATCCATATAAGTTCAGCAGTCGCATTGGCAACTGACTTGTACTCAACCTCTATGCTACTGCGGGAAATAGTGGCTTGCTTGCATGCACTCCAGGCGATCAGATTAGGCCCCAAGAACACTGCATGCCCCCCCATAGATCGCCTGTCATCTGGACACCCAGCCCAATCAGCATCTGAGAATGCAGAAAGAACTCCAGAGGAACTGGGGTGCAGATGAAGACCAAAGGAGACGGTAAGACGCACATAGCGCAATATGCGCTTCACGGCAGACCAGTGCATGTTAGTAGGTGCATGAAGATACTGGCACACCCTGTTAACCGCAAAGGATAGATCAGGACGTGTGATCGTCAGATACTGCAGGCCACCAACAATACTCTTGTACTCGGTAGCATCCTCAGGAGATAGAAGAGTACCATCAGCAGCTGAAAGTTTGTCAGTGGAGGACATGGGTGTAGGCGATGTCTTGCACTTGAGCATACCAGCACGGCGCAGAAGATCAAGAGAGTACTTCTTCTGGGTGAGAGCCAAACTGCCACGAGACCGATGAGCGACTTCAATACCCAGGAAGAAATGAAGTTGTCCCAAATCCTTAACTGCAAAATCACGACCAAGCGCAGTCACAAGAGCATCAGCAGCCGTCGGAGAGGAGCTAACGAGGACAATATCATCCACGTACACAAGGAGGTACATGGTCACACTCGGACGCTAAAACAAGAACAGTGAAGTATCAGCCATCGATGGGATGAATCCATGAGTCCGTAAAGCTAAAGCAAGGTGAGCATGCCAGGCACGAGGCGCCTGTTTCAGTCCATAGAGAGCCTTCGTCAGACGATAGAGGTGATAAGGCTGAGTGTGATCAACAAATCCAGGTGGCTGCCTCATGTAAACCTCCTCTTCAAGCAGTCCATGTAGAAAAGCGTTCTGCACGTCAAGCTGGCAGAGAGACCATCCACGAGAAACTGCCAGAGACAGAAGAAGTTGAATAGTGGTAGGCTTGACAACGGGGCTAAATGTATCCTCATAGTCCAGTCCCTGACGTTGTTTAAAGCCCTTAGCCACAAGACGCGCTTTGTAGCACTCAATGGAACCATCTGCATGTTTCTTCACCTTGAAAACCCACTTCGAATCGATGATGTTGACACGAGACGGAGGTGGAACAATTGTCCAGGTCTTATTCTGCATAAGAGCATGATATTCTTGTTCCATAGCAGCCCTCCAGTGTGGGATACTCATAGCGGCTTGATAACTGCGTGGTTCGGCGGTTGGATCATCCACAGCATGAGCCAGACAAGCAGCAAGGTATGTGACCGGGCCATCGGTGCGCTCCTTGGGACGGACGATCCCGCTATGACTACGCGTATGTGGACGCCGCGGAGCAACGACCACCGGAGCAGGCGGGGCGGCCGGAGCAGGCGAGGCGTCCAGGGCAGGCAAGGTCGGTCCAGCAAACTCCGGCGAAGAGGGACCGGGTGACAGCGACCCAGGAGACGGCGGACTGGGCGACGTGGGCCCAGGCGACCTGTGAGTCACTTCAGGCCCAGGCAAAGTGGGCGGCAGCGACGCCCGCGCAGATGGCAGAGGTGACGATGGAGGGGAGGCTAGGCGAGGAAGCGGAGACGTAGGACGCTCCATCATGGGCTCCGACCCAGCCATAGTAGCCGACGCAGGCTTCGGCCCAGTGGTAGACAGGGCTCCCGAGGCGGTGCATGCACATGCACCGGCCGATTGACGTGCGCCACGGGCGGCGTAGTAGGTCCGTCGGGGAGAAGTTCCAGGCGAGCTCCACGTCCAGTTCCTGCACCATGATTAGGTAACAACACAGGCGAATATGCAACATCTTCAAATTGGCAATGCATAAGAGGAGATAAATGCATAGATGGTGCTGTGGTGAATGACTGAGGCATGGCAGAAAAAGGGAAGACATTCTCATCGAAAACAACATCCCGAGATATGTAGACTTGATTAGTTGGGACATGGATACACTTGTAGCCTTTATGGAGAGAACTATACCCCCAGAACACACATTTTTTGGAGTGAAACTCAAGTTTGTGATCATTATAAGGACGAAGATGAGGCTAGCGAGCACACCCGAATACCTTGAAAAAGGTGTAGTCAGGAGTTTCATCCATTCTTCTGGATTATCTATACCATATTGTATTCTCGAGAAGCTCAATTGGAGTTTTCATATTAAGAACACGCGTAGGTAATCTGTTAATGAGAAAACACACGGTGGCAAAAGCATCACTCCAAAAGCGAAAAGGTACAGAAGCATGAGCAAGAAGTGTGAGGCCGGTTTCAACTATATGGCAATGTTTGCGCTCAATAGCACCATTATGCTGATGTGTATGTGGGCATGACAAACGATGGGAGATCCCAAGCTTATTAAAGAAAGTGTTGAGGTTGCGATATTCGCCCCCCCCCCAATCTGACTGAACATGGATAATTCTATGCTTGAGGAGACGTTCAACATGCAATTGGAACTGAATGGATATATCAAACACATCAGACTTGCGCTTAAGAAGATAAAGCTATGTGAAATGACTATAGGCATCAACAAAACTGACATAGTAGTTGTGACCACTAACAGATGTTTGTGCTGGACCCCACACATTAGAAAAACACAATTTCAAGAGGACTCTTTACTTCTCTAGTAGATGAAACAAAAGGTAGCTGATGACTTTTGCCTTGTTGACAGCCATCACACACGGACATCTCTTTATTGCTAGACTCTAATGGCAGCTCATGGCGGTGGAGTATGTGGCGAACGATGGGTGTGGCGGGATGACCAAAGCGAGAGTGCCACTAGTAAGGTGACACGCGAACACCGCTAAAGACACACGGGGCGGATGGACCCTCCAAACGGTACAAGCCTTGGCTCAAGCGGCCACTAAGCAGAACGTCCCGGGTTGCTCGGTCCTTAACAAAAAGATTAAAAGGCTGAAATTCACATAGGACATGATTATCAAGGGTGAGCTTAGGGACAGATAAAAGATTACGAGTCACCGAGGGAACCCGCAAAACATTACGAAGATGAAGCTGCCTAGAGGGATGACTAGTTAAAAGGGATGATGTACCGGGCTGGATCAATAGGATAGGATGGCATGTACCCCTGGTCGACGCGCGGATCCTTGCCCTTGGCGGCGATGTGGGCAGCCGGGGCGGCGGCGAGGTGGGCAGCCGGCGCGACGGCAGGGGGACCAAAGTCTACCATCGCAAATTGGCGCTCGTTTCCCTTGTCGTCATTGCCGATGCCAAAGAAGCTCCCCTGAAAGCGGCGGTGACACTTGGAGGCGACATGGCGTTCACGACCACATAGCTGGCATACCACCCGAGTGTTAGGGCCCCCACCCAGGGTCGATGCAGGGGGCGAGGCGGGCTTGCCAGAGGACAGGGCAGGGCACGCTGGCGCGAGAAGCCCAGAAGGCCGCCGACAGTGAGGTGATGGTGGCGGAGGAGCGACGAGCCTCGACGCGCTGCTCGGTGAAGAGAAGTCGTGAGTAGAGCTCGTGCGGGGGCGTCGCTGGCTTGGCATTGTGAACAACCTCGGCAAGATTGTCGTAGTCGGCATTGATGCCTTTGATGACAAAGCCAGCAAACTCCTCATCGCTGAGCGGTCGACCGATAGCGGTGAGTGTGTCCGCCAACACCTTCATCTTGTTGAAGTAGGTCGTGGCGGAGGAGTCCAGCTTCTTAATGTCGGCGAGCTCGCTGCGAAGGGCCATCGAGCGGGAGGTAGAGACCTGGGCAAAGGCGTGCTCCAGGGTCGTCCAGGCGTCCATGATGGTGGCGGCGAAGAGACAGAGACTGATACGTCTCCAACGTATCTATAATTTTTTATTTTTCCATGCTATTATATTACTTGTTTTGGATGTTTATGGGCTTTACTATACACTTTTATATCATTTTTGGGACTAACCTATTAACCGGAGGCCCAGCCCAAATTTCTGTTCATTTGCCTATTTCAATGTTTCACAGAAAAGGAATATCAAACGGAGTCCAAACGGAATGAAACCTTCGGGAGATTTATTTTTGGAACAAACGCAATCCAGGAGACTTGGAGTGGACGTCAAGAAACACATGAGGAAGCCACGAGGCAGGGAGGCATGCCCTAGGGGGGTGGGCGCGCCCCCCACCCTCGTGGGCCCTCGTGGCTCCCCTGACCGACTTCCTTCGCCTATATATATCTACATACCCTAAAAACATCCAGGAGCACCACAAAACCCTATTTCCACCGCCGCAACCTTCTCTACCCATGAGATCCCATCTTGGAGCCTTTTTCGGCGCTCCGCCGGAGGGGGAATCGATCACGGAGGGCTTCTACATCAACACCATAGACTCTCTGATGAGTTGTGAGTAGTTTACCACAGACCTTCGGGACCATAGTTATTAGCTAGATGGCTTCTTCTCTCTCTTTGAATCTCAATACAATGTTCTCCTCGATCTTCTTGGAGATCTATTTGATGTAACTCTTTTTGCGGTGTGTTTGTCGAGATCCGATGAATTGTGGGTTTATGATCAAGTTTATCAATGAGAAATATTTGAATCTCCTTTGAATTCTTTTCTGTATGATTGGTTATCTTTGCAAGTCTCTTCGAATTATCAGTTTGGTTTGGCCTACTAGATTGATCTTTCTTCCAATGGGAGAAGTGCTTAGCTTTGGGTTCAATCTTGCGGTGTCCTTTCCGAGTGACAGCAGGGGCAGCAAGGCACGTATTGTATTGTTGCCATCGAGGATAAAAAGAGGGCATCATGTCATCTTGCCTAATGCATTACTTTGTTCTTATGAACTTAATACTCTAGATGCATGCTGGATAGCGGTCGATGTGTGGAGTAATAGTAGTAGATGCAGAATCGTTTCGATCTACTTGTCGTGGATGTGATGCCTATATACATGATCATGCCTAGATATTCTCATAACTATGTGATAACCCACAAGTGTAGGGGATAATTGTAGCCTCTTTCGATAAGTAAGAGTGTCGAACCCAACGAGGAGCCAAAGGTAGAACAAATATTCTCTCAAGTCCTGTCTGCCACTGATACGACTCTACGCACGCTTAGTGTTCGCCTTACCTAGAACAAGTATGAAACTAGAAGTACTTTGTATGTGTTGTTGGATAGGTTTGCAAGATAATAAATAACACATAAATAAAAAGTAGGGGCTGTCTAGATAAAGAAGCAATAAAGTAAATATAGCGAGTGTGTAAAAGTGGTGGTAGGAGTTGTGAAATTTGTCCCTAAGCAATTGACTACTTTACTAGACCGATAGCAAGTTTTATGTGGGAGAGGCATAAGCTAACATACTTTCTCTTCTTGGATCGTATGCACTTATGATTGGAACTCTAGAAAGCATCCGCAACTACTAAAGATCATTAAGGTAAAACCCAACCATAGCATTAAAGCATCAAGTCCCCTTTATCCCATACGCCACAACCCCCTTACTCGGGTTTATGCTTCTACCACTCAAGCAACCAAGTATAAGCGAATCATGAACATATTGCAACACCCTACAGCGGGAATCCCTCACGCTTGCGTGACACGGAGGGCACAATAGGACAACAACATAACCACAAGCAAATTAAACCAATCATAGCAATTCACCAATCACCGATAGGACAACGAAAATCTACTCAGACATCATAAGATGGCAACACATCATTGGATAATAACATGAAGCATAAAGCACCATGTTCAAGTAGAGGGTACAGCGGGTTGCGGGAGAGTGGACCGCTGAATATAGAAGGGGGAAGGTGATGGAGATGTTGGTGAAGATGGCGGAGGTGTTGGTGAAGATCGCGGTGATGATGATGGCCCCCGGCGGCGTTCTGGCGCCACCAGAAGCAAGGGGAGAGAGCCCCCCCTTCTTCTTCTTCTTCTCCTTCTTCTTCTTCTTCCTTGACCTTCTCCCAAGATGGGAGAAGGGTTTCCCCTCTGGTCCTTGGCTCCCATGGCGTGGGAGGGGCGAGAGCCCCTCCGATATTGGATCTGTCTCTGTGTCTCTCTCTGTTTCTGCGCTCTGGGATTCTGTCCTGGCACCGTTTCTTTTATATCCGGAGATCCGTAAATCCGATTGGATTGAAACCTTCGCCCAGATATTTTTCCAAAAATTAGCTTTTTTGCGGCCAAAGAAGAGCATCAACCGCCTTACGAGGGGCCCACGAGGGTCAGGGGCGCGCCCCCTGCCTCGTGGCCACCTCGGGCACCATCTCGCGTTGATTTTACTTCCCAAAAATCATAAATATTCCAAAAATAAGCTCTGTCCGTTTTTATCCCGTTTGGACTCGGTTTATATTGGGTTTCTGCGAAACATAAAACATGCAACAAACAGAAACTAGCACTGGGCACTAGATCAATATGTTAGTCCCAAAAATAATATAAAAAGTTGCCAAAAGTATACGAAAGTTGTAGGATATTGGCATGGAACAATCAAAAATTATAGATACGACGGAGACGTATCAGCATCCCCAAGCTTAATTCTTACTCGTCCTCGAGTAGGTAAATGATAAAAAGATAATTTTTGATGTGGAATGCTACCTAGCATAATCTTGATCAAATATCTAGTCATGGCATGAATATTAAGACACGAGTGATTCAAAGCAATAGTCTATCATTTGACATAAAAACAAATAATACTTAGGGCATCCCAACAAACAATCATGTCTTTCAAAATATCAATGCTTCCAGAACGTTATCCCTACAAAATCATATAGTCTTGTATGCTCCCTTTTCTTAACATAAGGTACCCCTCATGCCTATCCCGGTGTCAGCCAAGCAATTGTTTCATACTTTAGTATTCTCAAACTTTTTCAACTCTCACGCAATACATGAGCGCGAGCCATGGATATAGCACTATGGGTGGAATAGATTATGATGGTGGAGGTTATGTGGAGAAGACAAAAAGGGAGAAAGTCTCACATCGACGTGGCTAATCAACGGGCTATGGAGATGCCCATCAATTGATGTCAATGCGAGGAGTAGGGATTGCCATGCAACGGATGCACTAGAGCTATAAGTGTATGAAAGCTCAAACTGAAACTAAGTGGGTGTGCATCCAACTTGCTTGATCATGAAGACCTAGGGCATTTTGAGGAAGCCCATCGTTGGAATATGCAAGCCAAGTTCTATAATGAAAATTCCCACTAGTATATGAAAGTGACAACATAAGAGACTCTCTATATGAAGAACATGGTGCTACTTTGAAGCACAAGTGTGGTAAAAGGATAGTAACATTGCCCCTTTTCTTTTTCTTTTTTTTCTTTTTTTGGGTGGGCTTCTTTGGCCCCCTTTTTTTATTTAGGCTTCTTTGGCCTCTATTTTTTATATATATGAGGCAATGCTCTATAATTATGATCATCACACTTTATTTACTTACAACTCAATATTACAACTCGATACTAGAACAAATATATGACTCTATATGAATGCCTCCGGCGGTGTACCGGGACGTGCAATGATCTAGCGTAGCAATGACATCAAAAAAACAGACAAGCCATGAAAACATCATGCTAGCTATCTTACGATCATGCAAGGCAATATGACAATGAATGCTCAAATCATGTATATGATGATGATGGAAGTTGCATGGCAATATATCTCGGAATGGCTATGGAAATGCCATGATAGGTAGGTATGGTGGCTGTTTTGAGGAAGATATAAGGAGGCTTATGTGTGATAGAGCGTATCGTATCATGGGGTTTGGATGCACCGGCGAAGTTTGCACCAACTCTCGAGGTGAGAAATGGCAATGCACGGTACCGAAGAGGCTAGCAATGATGGAAGGGTGAGAGTGCGTATAATCCATGGACTCAACATTAGTCATAAAGAACTCACATACTTATTGCAAAAATTTATTAGCCCTTGAAACAAAGTACTACACGCATGCCCCTAGGGGGGAGGTTGGTAGGAGTTAACCATCGCGCGCCCCCGACCTTCACGCAAAGATAAACAATCAAAATACAATGCGCGCCAATTTGGTTACATAGTTAGTAGACCATACGTGCATGCTTCGGGAATCACAAACCTTAACACCAATATCCTTACTAAACACAACCATCCACTAGTACCTCCCACATATTATCATCTCTATATCGCAAAACTATTGCAAGGAATCAAACATATCATATTCAGCGATCTACAAGTTTATGTAGGATTTTATGACTAACCATGTGAATGACCAATTCATGTCATCTCTCTAAATAGATATAAGTGAAGCAAGAGAGTTTAATTCTTTCTACAAAATATATGCCCACGCTCTAACAAATATAAGTGAAGCAAAAGAGCATTCTACAAATGGCGGTTTTCTATGTGAAGAGAAACAGGCAATCCAAACTTCAAATGATATAAGTGAAGCACATGAAGCATTCTATAAAGGCATACTCAAAAGATTTAAGTGAAGTGCAATGAGCATTCTATAAATAAACCATGGACTATCTCATACCAGCATGGTGCATAAAAGAAAAGTGAAAACTAAATGCAAAAGACGCTCCAAGACTTGCACATATCGCATGAACGAAACGAATCCGAAAACATACCGATACTTGTTGAAGAAAGAGGGGATGCCTTCCGGGGCATCCCCAAGCTTAGACGCTTGAGTCTCCTTGAATATTTACTTGGGGTGCCTTGGGCATCCCCAAGCTTGAGCTCTTTCCTCTCTTCCTTTTCCTCATATCGAGACCTCCTCGATCAAACACTTCATCCACAACTTCAACAGAAAACTCGGTAAGATCCGTTAGTATAATAAAGCAAATCACTACTCTAAGTACTGTTGAAAAACCAATTCATATTTTGTTTTTGCATTGTTTCTACTGTAATATAGCTTTTCCAAGGCTTAATCCACTAATAGAAATTGATAGTTTCATCAAAACAAGTAAACTATGCATCAAAAACAGAATCTGTCAAAAGCAGAACAGTCTGTAGCAATCTGAACATTCACCATACTTCTGGTACCCCAAAACTTCTACCAAAATTAGGAAAAATAAACAATTTGTACAGCAAGACAGTGCAAAAAAATTCAGAACCGTTTGACGTTCCAGTAAAAAAATGTAAAATCGCGCACTATAGCCAAAGTTTCTGTCCTGCACCGTACAAACCAACAAGCATTGTAAACATCCTAAAGGAAAAACTTGGCACATTATTTTTATAATACAATGGAATTGTACAAGGGGATAATTATTTTTTATGAAAAGTTTCTGTAATTAAGATTCACAAAGTTTCCGTGAGCATGAACAAAGTTCAAGGAGCTCTCCCACTTCAACAATGCTTGTCTTTCTTACTTTCACTTTCCTTTTTGAAAAGTTTTGGGTTACCCTCTTTATTTTTTTGTTTTTAAACTTTATAAAAGCACTCAACAGAAATAAATGACTCTCTAAAACTTCCGGGTTGTCTCCCTGGCAGCGCTTTCTTTAAAGCCATTAAGCTAGGCATATAGTGCTCAAGTAATGGATCCACCCGGATCCCAAGGTATATCAAAGCCAATTTTAATTAACAATAATTTGTGATTTAGTAGTGAGCACAAAGTAACATATATCATGCAACAACGAAGTCTAACTCTCTTCCTATGCATCGGCATGTCATAAAAGAACAATTCATGCACACATAGTAAAGGCCAATGCATAGTATAAGCAGTTTCTTGCAATTTTATCATATTGGAAACATAGAGAGGTGGAGATATAGTTCCTCTCTCATAATAGTTGCAAGTAGGAGCAGCAAGCACATGCATATTATATTTATCAAAATCATCATGTGTAGTAGTAAAACGCAACCCATCAATATAATCCTAATAAGCACAAACTTCTCCGATATAGTGTAGTAGGGAGAATCCAAAAAGATAATAGGACTATCATGCGTCGGTGCAATAGCAACAATTTCATGTTTAACATAAGGAACTATAGCAAGTTCATCTCCATAAGCATAATTTATATTGGCATCTTGGCCACAAGCATCATCAAAAAGGGATATTTCAAGAGAATCAACGGGATCATAACAATCATCATAGCAATCATCCTTCGGTAAGCACGAAGGGGAATTAAACAATGTATGAGTTGAAGAGTTACTCTCATTAGAAGGTGGGCACGGGTAGCTAATCCGCTCTTCCTCCTTTTGTTCTTCGCTCTCCTTATCATCTTTTCATCCAATGAGCTCACAGTTTCATCAATTTATTCTTCCATAGACTCCTGCAAAATATTAGTCTCTTCTTGGACAGCGGAGACTTTCTCAATAAATGCATCAATATCGGAATTGTATTCATAATTTTCATAGCAATATCTAAGTATAGCAAAAATTTCAGGTCTGTAAACTGAATCATCAAAATCTTCAAACTCTTTAAACATAGATTCAATCTCATAAGCACCCATAAAAGCAATGAATTCTTCTATTTGTTCCACATCATAGTAATCATAGATACCATTAGCATAAGAAGCCAAGGTTTTATTATCATTGAGTTTGCATGAAAAGGGAAGGTGTGGAGACTTCATCCTAGAGCAACAAGTATAATCATGTCTCAAGCATAGATCCCGAACATACCAATGCAACATATAAATTTGATCCCATAATAGTTTCCCTTTCTGTGTTAAGCGATAATCCCTAAAGTATTCATGTTGATCCAACGTGTGTCTCCCATAACATAATTGAATGGGGTTTTCTCAGGATTATCAAAGTAGTACATAATTTCTTTCACATAACGAGCATCGAGGGTTTTAGGAGGTTCCCCATCTCCATGAGTAGCAAGTACACCTATTTTTTTGGTATTTCGTGTTCCATATCCATAACTAAACATAGAGAACAACTAAGAACAGCAAATAAAAATTACTTAGTGATAAAGCAAACAAGCACACACGAGAATATTCACCCCACGCTATGACTCCCCGGCAACGGCGCCAGAAGAAGGTCTTGATAACCCACAAGTGTAGGGGATAATTGTAGCCTCTTTCGATAAGTAAGAGTGTTGAAACGAGGAGCTAAAGGTAGAACAAATATTCTCTCAAGTCCTATCTGCCACTGATACGACTCTACGCACGCTTAGTGTTCGCCTTACCTCGAACAAGTATGAAACTAGAAGTACTTTGTAGGTGTTGTTGGATAGGTTTGCAAGATAATAAAGAACACGTAAATAAAAGTAGGGGCTGTTTAGATAAAGAAGCAATAAAGTAAATATAGCGAGTGTGGAAAAGTGGTGGTAGGAGTTGTGAAATTTGTCCCTAAGCAATTGACTACTTTACTAGACCGATGCAAGTTTTATGTGGGAGAGGCGTAAGCTAACATACTTTCTCTTCTTGGATCATATGCACTTATTATTGGAACTCTAGCAAGCATCCGCAACTACTAAAGATCATTAAGGTAAAACCCAACCATAGCATTAAAGCATCAAGTCCCCTTTATCCCATACGCCATAACCCCCTTACTCAGGTTTATGCTTCTGTCACTCAAGCAACCCACTATAAGCGAATCATGAACATATTGCAACACCCTACAGCGGGAATCCCTCACGCTTGCGCGACACGAAGCGCACAATAGGACAGCAACAGAACCACAAGAAAATTAAACCAATCGTAGCAATTCACCAATCACCGATAGGACAACGAAAATCTACTCAGACATCATAAGATGGCAACACATCATTGGATAATAACATGAAGCATAAAGCACCATGTTCAAGTAGAGGGTACAGCGGGTTGCGGGAGAGTGGACCGCTGAATATAGAAGGGGGAAGGTGATGGAGATGTTGGTCAAGATGGCGGAGGTGTTGGTGAAGATCGCGGTGATGATGATGGCCCCCGGCGGCGTTCCGGCGCCACCGGAAGCAAGGGGGAGAGAGCCCCCCCCCTTCATCTTCTTCTTCCTTGACCTTCTCCCTAGATGGGAGAAGGGTTTACCCTCTGGTCCTTGGCTCCCATGGCGTGGGAGGGGCGAGAGCCCCTCCGAGATTGGATCTGTCTCTCTCTGTTCTGCGCTCTGGGATTCTGCCCTGGCACCATTTCTTTTATATCCGGAGATCCGTAACTCCGATTGGATTGAAACCTTCGCCCAGATATTTTTCCAAAAATTAGCTTTCTTGCGGCCAAAGAAGAGCATCAACCGCCTTACAAGGGGCCCACGAGGGTCAGGGGGGCGCCCAGTATGGGCAAGCGCGCCCCCCTGCCTCATGGCCACCTCGGGCACCGTCTCGCGTTGATTTTACTTCCCAAAAATCATAAATATTCCAAAAATAAGCTCCGTCCGTTTTTATCCCGTTTGGACTCCGTTTGATATTGGGTTTCTGTCAAACATAAAACATGCAACATACAGGAACTGGCACTGGGCACTGGATCAATATGTTAGTCCCAAAAATAATATAAAAAGTTGCCAAAAGTATATGAAAGTTGTAGGATATTGGCATGGAACAATCAAAAATTATAGATACGACGGAGACGTATCACTATGCACTTTTCTATCAATTGCTCGACAGTAATTTGTTCACCCACCGTAATACTTATGCTATCTTGAGACAAGCCACTAGTGAAACCTATGGCCCCCGGGTCTATTTTCCATCATATAAGTTTCTGATCTACTTTATTTTACAATCTTTACTTTCCAATCTATATCATAAAAATACGAAAAATATTTATCTTATCTTATTATCTCTATCAGATCTCACTTTCGCAAGTGGCCGTGAAGGGATTGACAACCCCTTTATCGCGTTGGTTGCGAGGTTCTTGTTTGTTTGTGTAGGTACGAGGGACTTTCGCGTAGCCTCCTACTGGATTGATACCTTGGTTCTCAAAACTGAGGGAAATACTTACGCTACTTTGCTGCATCACCCTTTCCTCTTCAAGGGAAAACCAACGCAGTGCTCAAGAGGTAGCAAGAAGGATTTCTAGCACCGTTGCCGGGGAGGTCTTCGCTCAAGTCAAGACATACCAAGTACCCATCACAAACTCTTCTCCCTCGCATTACATTATTTGCCATTTGCCTCTCATTTTCCTCTCCCCCACTTCACCCTTGCCGTTTTATTCACCCTCTCTTTCCCGTTCGCCTCTGTTTCGCTTGCCTCTTGTGTGCTTGAGTGTTGGATTGCTTGTCACGATGGCTCAAGATAATACTAAATTGTGTGACTTTTCCAATACCAATAATAATGATTTCCTTAGCACTCCGATTGCTCCTCTTACCGATGTTGAATCTTGTGAAATTAATACTGCTTTGTTGAATCTTGTTATGAAAGATCAATTCTCTGGCCTTCCTAGTGAAGATGCTGCTACTCATCTAAACAACTTCGTTGATTTGTGTGATATGCAAAAGAAGAAAGACGTGGATAATGATATTGTTAAATTGAAGTTATTTCCGTTTTCACTTAGAGATCGTGCTAAAACTTGGTTTTTGTCTTTGCCTAAAAATAGTATTGATTCATGGAATAAGTGCAAAGATGCTTTTATCTCTAAGTATTTTCCTCCCGCTAAGATCATCTCTCTTAGAAACGATATTATGAATTTTAAGCAACTCGATCATGAACATTTTGCACAATCTTGGGAGAGGATGAAATTAATGATTCGCAATTGCCCTACACATGGATTAAATTTATGGATGATCATACAATTTTTTTATGTCGGATTGGATTTTGCTTCTAGAAATCTTTTAGATTCGGCCGCGGGAGGCACTTTTATGGAAATCACTTTAGGAGAAGCTACTAAACTCCTAGATAATATTATGGTTAATTATTCTCAACGGCACACCAAAAGATCTACTAGTAAAAAAGTTCATGTGATAGAAGAGATTAATGTTTTGAGTGGAAAGATGGATGAACTTATGAAATTGTTTGCTAATAAGAGTGCTCCTATTGATCCTAATGATATGCCTTTGTCTACTTTGATTGTGAATAATAATGAATCTATGGATGTGAATTTTGTTGGTAGGAATAATTTTGGTAACAACGCGTATAGAGGAAACTTTAATCCTAGGCCGTTTCCTAGTAATTCCTCTAATAATTATGGTAATTCCTACAACAACTCTTATGGAAATTTTAATAAGATGCCCTCTGATTTTGAGATTAGTGTTAAAGAATTTATGATCTCTCAAAAGAATTTCAATGCTTTGCTTGAAGAAAAATTGCCTAAGATTGATGAATTGGCTAGGAACGTGGATAGAATTTCTCTTGATGTTGATTCTTTGAAACTTAGATCTATTCCACCTAATCATGATATCAATGAGTCTCTCAAAGCCATGAGAATTTCCATTTATGAGTGCAAATAAAGAACCGCTAGGATGCGTGCTAAGAAAGATTGCTTTGCACTAGTAGAAAAAGGGTCAAATGTGAAGCACATTAGTGCCGGTTTGATTTTGAGCCAGAACTAATGTGTCCATTAGTGCCGGTTCCAATGGCTAGCCGGCCGCTCTCATTAGTACCGGTTCGTGGCGAACCTTTAGCACCGGTTCGTGCCACGAACCGGTACTAAAGAGAGTGGTGGCAGGATGTTGTCAGTCTGGGGCCCCTCCAGTACCTTTAGTACCGGTTCGTGGCACGAACCGGTACTAAAGGTCGACGTACATAAACCCTTCGTCCACCCGAGCTCGCTCTGTTCTTCCCCTTTCCCCTCTCCTTCCTCTGTTCTTCCCCTCTCTTCCTCGAGCTCATCACACATTTTGCCCAAAATTTGTCAAGATTTGAAGGCCCCCATCCATTCAAATGATCACAAAGGTTAGCAACTTTGTCCTTTCATCTCTCATTGCTAGATTAGCTCTTGCAATGCTTTGTATAGTGATTAATTTGGGAGTTTAGTAATTTGGGAGGAATTATATGTGCTAGTATTTGATTTATATGCAATTTGAGGTCAAAAATAACACTTAGTTTGCATATGTAGGTGTGGTTTACTTAGTGCCTTCTAAATCTCCATCGTAACCACCGTCGATCGCCCGCACCGTCCCGTCGCCGGCACCACCTTGTGGTGAGGCTCTTGCTCATGAATGTTTTACATTACCAAATTGATGTTTGCGTGATTTGGATATATAGTTACTCCTATAATTATCTTACCCGTACATTGTTTGTTATACATAGTGCCATGGTTTTGATATCCGTCCCCGTCGGCCCTCGTCCTTGTTATGATTCGGATGTGGTATATTCTCTTTTAAAACTAGTTGTTGCATTTCGTGTTTATGACAAATTATGCCCATCAAGTTGACATAGATATTTTTATCTAGGAGGTATGTGAACCGGAAATTCCAACCGACCCTATTGTCGAGAGGTTAAATTTAGTTGAAAGAGAAAACGAGTATTTGAAAGAAAAATTGAAAAGAATTGAGGGGGAGAAGATGGAATTGGAGTTGCATGTTGTCGATGTCGTCGATGATCACAAGATCAAGATGGAGAAAATGCGGTTGAAGATTAGAAAGATTAGAAAATATGCCATTGATAGTGTGGCTTGGTATCATTATGTTGTTGGATCAATTGTTACCTTAGTTGCGATCTTGATCGCATTTGTTGTTGCATTTAAATTCTTTAGCTAGAGAGTTATTTTATGTTGCATTTAATTAAGTGTTGTATATGAACTTTATGTATGAACTTGTATTAATTTGGTCTATTCAGTGTTGTGTAATGAAGATGAGCCGACAATGGATGTATGATGACCGATGCTCTCCCGAGTTCATTAATGGCATGCATACTTTTCTGCTTGCCGCTAAGGCAAACAAGCGGGCGGATGGTTTTATGCCTTGTCCATGTGCTGGCTGTAAGAATGGTCACAATTACTCTACGTCAAGAACCATTCACGTCCACCTATTTGAGTCTGGTTTCATGCCCCACTATAATGTTTGGACCAAGCACGGAGAAAGAGGGGTTATGATGGAAGACAATGAAGAAGAAGAGGACGACGACGGCTATCCTGGCCATGGGTTCCCTGAATACGATGATACAACAATGGGGGAAGAAGCTGAGCCGGCAATGCGGGAAGAAGCTGAAGAAGAGGCATCAGATGAGCCCGCTGATGATCTAGGTCGGGCCATTGCCGATGCAAAGAGAAACTGGGCAAGTGATTTGGAGAGGAAGAAGTTGCAGCGCATGTTAGAGGATCACAAGAAATTGTTGTACCTGAATTGCGAAGCTGACAAGAAAAAGTTGGGCACCACACTGGAATTGCTGCAATGGAAGGCAGAGAATGGTGTATCTGACAAGGGATTTGGAAAGTTCCTGGTAATGATAAAGAATATGCTTCCAAAGGACAACGAATTTCCCGAGAGTACGTATGAAGCAAAGAAGGTTGTCTGCCCTCTAGGGTTAGAGGTGCAGAAGATACATGCGTGCCCTAATGACTGCATCCTCTACCGCGATGAGTATGAGGATTTGAACGCTTGCCCGGTATGCGGTGCATTGCGCTATAAGATCAGCCGCGATGACCCTGGTGATGTCGAGGGCGAGCGCCCCAGGAAGAAGATTCCTGCCAAGGTGATGTGGTATGCTCCTATAATAGCACGGTTGAAATGTTTGTTCCAAAACAAAGAGCATGCCAAGGCGATGCGATGGCACAAAGAAGGCCGTAAGAAAGACGGAAAGTTGAGAGTACCCGCTGACGGGTCGCAGTGGAGAAAAATCAAGAGAAAGTATGGGAAGGAGTTTGCAGATGACGCAAGGAACGTATGGTTTGGTCTAAGCGCAGATGGCATTAATCCTTTTGGGGAGCAGAGCAACAACCATAGCGCCTGGCCTGTGACTCTATGTTTGTATAACCTTCCTCCTTGGTTGTGCATGAAGCGAAAGTTCATTATGATGCCAGTGCTCATCCAAGGCCCTAAGCAACCCGGCAACGACATTGATGTGTACCTAAGGCCATTAGTTGAAGAACTATTACAGTTATGGAATGGAACAGGTGTACGTGCGTGGGATGAGCACAAACAGGAAGAATTTGACCTAAAGGCGTTGCTGTTCGTGACCATCAATGACTGGCCTGCTCTCAGTAACCTTTTAGGACAGACAAACAAGGGATACCGCGGATGCACGCACTGTTTGGATGATACCGACAGTATATATTTGGATAGTTGTAGGAAGATTGTGTACCTGGGACATCGTCAATTTCTTCCGAGCAGGCATCCCGTAAGAAAGAAAGGCAAGCATTTCAAAGGTGAGGCGGATCACCGGACGAAGCCTCGCCACCGTACTGGTGCTGATGTACATGATATGGTCAAGGATTTGAAGGTAATCTTTGGAAAGGGTCCTGGCGGACAACCTGTTCCGAAGGACGCTGACAGACGCGCACCCATGTGGAAGAAGAAATCTATATTTTGGGACCTGCCATATTGGAAAGACTTAGAGGTCCGCTCCGCAATCGACGTGATGCACGTGATGAAGAATCTTTGCGTGACCCTGCTTGGCTTCTTGGGCGTGTATGGGAAGACAAAAGATACACCAGAGGCACGGGAGGACCAGCAACGTATGCACGGAAAAGACGGCATACATCAGGGTCAGGCCAGCTACGCTCTTACCAAAGAAGAGAAGGAAATCTTCTTTGAATGCCTGCTCAGTATGAAGGTACCGTCTGGCTTCTCGTCGAATATAAAGGGAATAATAAATATGGCAGAGAAAAAGTTCCAGAACCTAAAGTCTCATGACTGCCACGTGATTATGACGCAACTGCTTCCAGTTGCATTGAGGGGGCTTCTACCAGAAAACGTTCGATTAGCCATTGTGAAGCTATGTGCATTCCTCAATGCAATCTCTCAGAAGGTAATCGATCCAGAAATCATACCAAGGTTACAGAATGATTTGGTGCAATGTCTTGTCAGTTTCGAGTTGGTGTTCCCACCATCCTTCTTCAACATCATGACGCACGTCCTAGTTCACCTTTGCGAAGAGATTAACGTTTTGGGTCCTGTATTTCTACACAATATGTTCCCCTTTGAGAGGTTCATGGGAGTCTTGAAGAAATATGTTCATAACCGTGCTAGGCCAGAAGGAAGCATCTCGAAGGGCCATGAAAATGAGGAGGTCATTGAGTTTTGTATTGACTTTATTCCTGACCTTAAGCCGATTGGTGTTCCTGAATCGCGGCATAAGGGCAGACTGGATGGAAAAGGCACGCTAGGAGGGGATAAAAAATATGTATGGACGGGCATTCTCTCACTGAAGCACACTACACAGTTCTACAGAATTCCGCCTTGGTGGCTCCGTATATGGAGGACACAAGAATTTTCTACACTCCAAACACCTGGAGCAGTCTGACGACTGGATTACACGTGAACAAACGAGGACTTTCGCCGGTTGGTTGCAGAAACGTGCCATGCATGATGGCGATATTGAAGATGACCTGTACTCGCTGTCCCAGTTACCATCTTCGAATATAATGACTTTCAAAGGGTACGAGATAAATGGGAATACATTTTACACGATCGCCCAAGATAAGAAGAGCACCAACCAAAACAGTGGTGTCCGCTTTGATGCAACAACCAACACGGGAAAGGAAACATATTATGGTTACATAGAGGACATATGGGAACTTAGCTATGGAGGTGGTTTGAAGGTCCCTTTGTTTCGGTGCAAATGGATCAATATGACACGAGGCGGGGTAATGGAAGACCCGCAGTACGGAATGACAACAGTGGATCTCAACAATCTTGCGTATGCAGACGAACCATTCGTCCTAGCCAATGATGTGGCGCTGGTTTTTTATGTGAAAGACATGTCTACCAGGCCGAGAAAAAGAAAAGATAAGGAAGCGAATGGATCATACGACGAGCCAAAGCGCCACATAGTTCTTTCAGGGAAAAGAAACATCGTGGGAGTGGATGACAAGACAGACATGTCAGAAGATTATGAAAATTTTGATCAAATTGCTCCATTCACATTGAATATTGACCCGAGCATCCAGTTAAATGATGGAGATTTTCCATGGCTACGGCGCAAAGGGACACACGCGAAGAAAAAGTTTCACACCCAAAGATCTGGGATGTGATCGGCTTCACTATCATCACTTTCTTCTGTGTTTCACACCCAGGAGGGAATCTCTGTAATAGTTAGGGTAGTTATGTGTTTTGGCATTTGAAACGCGAAGAAATTTTATGTGCAAACAAATTCTTTCATGCATTTACTGATTTTTTCCAGCTAAATGACCCTGAAATTGAAAAGCATTTCAAATGAACTCACAAAATGCTGAAAGTTGGCATGGTATCATAATTTCACCCACATAGCATGTGCAAAAAAGTAGAGAGGGTTACGGCAAAAACTGGATGCACTTCATGTACAAAATGGACAATCTCTTTTGAAGTATCAAGGTTTCAGACGAAAACTCATCTGTTACAAAGGCATTTCATTTTTTAAATAACCTAAGCATTACCAAATTGAATATAATGATAAAACACACTAATATTAAACATAATAAAAAAAAGAATCACTAAAAAATCTTTTTTCAAAGTTAAGTTATTCACAAACTAGTGATTCACACAAATTTCAAATAATTCAAAATTTAAACTATTCAAATTTAAAAACTATCGGCACTAACAGAAAGTTTGTAATTTTTTGTACCTAAAGCAAAAATATTCACAAAGAAACTCTAAATACAGCAAAAAACAACTCAAAAATAAATAAAACAAAAAAATTAAGAATATAAAAAAGCCCTCCTACTGGGCCAAAGTGGCCTGCATACGACTAGAAACACAATGTTTTGTTGGGCCAGGATGCAGGCCCGCAAAGGCCCAGTAGGCCCACAGGACAGCACAGAACAGGTAGGCCCAGTAGGCCTGCTTAGGAGAGGAGCTCGAGGGAACTATCGCACTGGGGCTTATAAACCAGTGCGGTCGCCCCTCGACTAGCGAGGTGGGACTAAACTTGCCGCACCGCACTGCGCCAGCGCACGCCCTTTAGTACCGGGTGGTGGCTGCAACCGGTACTAAAGAGGGGTTCTTTAGTGCCGGTTGGTGCCACCACCCGGTACTAAAGGGGGGGGGGCGCTTCCCGCCGCTTGGCCTGGCCAAAACAGACCTAGGTCCATCCTATATATACAACACCTGAAAAAAATTCAGTTTCCCTCTGTTTCTTCTCTTCGTCGACGACACGCGCCGCCTGCCCCGATCGACGCCGTCGCCGCCCCGGCCATCCCCGCCCCTCGTCGCCGCCCCCGTCGACGTCACCGCCCCGGCCGTCCCCGTCGTCGCGCCTCGCCCCGTCCCGTCGCCCCGACGTCGCCGCCCTGTCGTCGCCTCGCCGGTGAGCTCACCCCGGCCGCCATGTCCACACACACACACATTAGTTTGTTTGTTATAAATTTTAGTTATAGAAAATTTTCTGTTTTTTAGTTATAGAAATGTTAGAAATTTTCCTGTTTTTTAGTTATAGAAATATTAGAAATGTTAGTTATATAGAAATGTTATAAAAAAATTCTGTTTTTTAGTTATAGAAATATTTATAGAAATGTTAGCAATTTTTCTGTTTTTTAGTTATATAAATATTAGAAATGTTAGTTATATAATCAGAAATGTTAGAAATTTTAGAATTAGTTTTAGTTAGATGAATTAGATTAATGTCAAATTGTTAGAATTTGCATATATATATATAGAATTTTAGTTATCACAATCCAATCATTTAAAAAATGTTACTTTTTGCGGGCATATAGTATTTGTTCTCGACGATATGCCCGGCCCGCATCCTCGCCGTTGACCCGTTCGCGACGACGTCCTACTTCAGAGGACCCATGTCCGGGATTGGGCTCCGCCGGGCTGGCACTGGGAGGTGCTACCTGGAGGGGCGCGCCGCTTGGTGTGGAACCCGGCCTCGGGTCCCGTCGTCGACCCTGATCTCCTTTGGTGGCGTTTGCGTGGGCCACATTCGGTGCAGAGGGAGCCGGCGCCGCCGGAGGTGGTGCGTCGCCGTGTCAGGGAGGAGGACGAGCACGTCCATCGCTACATGGCTGCTATGGACGTCAGGTTCTCCAATACTTGGCAGGTTCTTTGGGCAGATGATTGGAGATATGATCCTGTGATGGTTCCTTCTCTTTGGGTGTCCACCGCCCGCGCCCCAGGAACCGCGAGTGGCCAAGATTCTTCTGTAGTACTCGATCTTTATTAGGTACCTAGCCAGTGATGTATTCGATATATAATATTCGAGACGATGTATTTGAGATTATATATATTATTCGAGACGATGATGTATTCGAGATTATATATTAATCGAGACGATGCATATATTATGTACTATATATATGATTCAGTTTTTCCTTATTGATTGCATCCATGCATTGTAATTTGAATACTAAATTGTTTTATATTTCTTTTGTATTAGTTAAGTAAAAGCTATGGCAGACAATACCGGCAGAGAGAGGGAAGAGGAATTGTTCGACATTATACGCAGCCCTCACAGGCTAGATGATCTGAATGAAGCAGATGACGGCTCCCAATATCTGAACAATACCGGAGAGGGTGATGAAAAGATATTCGATCTCGACGACCGAGCTGATGAAGTCATGAACTATGATTATGATGACACAGACAATGTTTATGATGACACAGACAATGCTGATCTTCAAATAACAAAGACTACCGGCAAGGTATATTTATATAAGCAGGCATCATGGTGATCATCACATGTTTTTTTATTTGAAGATATATTAACGAATCGATCTTTCTTCTTTCAGCCCTCCGGATCAAGCAAATCTGCTTCTACAGACAGCAGGACAAAGCGAGGCCCGGGCAGAAAGTTGAAGGAGGGTGTAAAGTACAACATTGACTCCGTCAAACCTAGTGGCGAACCCCTCACGCCTAAGAACATTGCGAACAAGTGGACTCGTCAGTGCGGAGTTCTTGTGAAGGACCAACTCCCGATCTCCATTCAAGAATGGAAAGAGCCAAAAACTAAACGTCCAGGTGTTACTTGGGTCGACGACAGAGCAAAAAAAGCCCTTTGGGAATCTCTGATGGAACATTTCACCCTACCAGATTATTTCACTGAAGAAGATGTGGAGAAAGTCAAGGGCGCTGCTCTTAAGAAGATGGCAATTGCATTCAACACCCACAAGAAAACTGTATGGGCCAACTACCTCGCTGCAGAAAGGAAGACTCCAGAATTCACGGGAACACTAGAGAAGCAAAGAGAACACTGGGCCGATTTCGTGAAATTCAAGGAATCAGAATTATCTAAGGAACGGTCTATAAAAAACAAGGCCAATGCCGCAAAAAAGACGCAGTTCCATAGGCTGGGTCTAGGTGGCTACGCGGTGGGAATGCCTAAGTGGGATAAGTCTGAGCAAGAGATGGAGGATGCAGGGGTCACTCCGGTTACTAGGAGCTGGCCCCCCAGGTGCAGAACTTGGTTCTATGCGCATGGGGGGCGTTGGACCCGAAGACAGGCTTGGTTTCGCAGAAGGCAAGTCTAAAAGGAGCCGAACAAAAGATACTTGACGCAATAGAAGAAGCTCGAACGGGGGTGTTCACGCCCAACAGAGAGAACGACGAGCTTACGCGCGCCCTGGGAAATCCTGAACACCCGGGAAGAACACGAGGCAAGGGCGTTATTCCCTGGTATGAGGGCTTTTCGGAATGGAACGAGGACTACAGGTCCCGTGCAAGAAAGAAGATGGAGGAGGAGAAGAAGAGGAAGCTGGAGGAGGAGCAGAGGAAGCAGGACGCAGAACGCCTTCAAGGCCTAGAAGCAAGGCACGCGGACTTGGCACTCAAATTCCAGCAGCAGCAGATCGACTCACTTAGCCAGGAAAGGGGGTCTCAGCAGCGGCAGCAGCAGGCGGATGATCGTCCAGCATTGGATAGCATCGTCCCATCCATGCCGAGAAGCAGCGTTGGTTCTGCCCCGGGCAACACACTGCTGGATACATACCCTGTGGATGACATCATAGAGAACACTAACTGTGAGCTACACTCCAAAATGAAGAACATATCCATGAAGGTGGCGGACGGCGTTGCTTTTACAATTACCCCAGAAGCAACCTTCCATTGCACCCCGATTCCAGAGGGCTATGCTCGTGTCTTGGTTGATGAAGTGGTGGACCCATATTCGGGGCTACAGTTTGACATTCCTGGAGGTGAAGACGAGCGCACACTGGGAGAGGTCATACATCGTATCATCCTATGGAGAAAGGATTACATCATCTTTCGAAGTCCACCGACACCGTGTCGTCTGCCGACTCCTCCCCGAAGTCCGCCACCGAGTCAGCAGACTCCCGCTCCTCCAAGTCCACGAACGCGTGAGCCGACTCCTCCTCGAAGTCCGCCACCTCCTCCAAGTCCCCGAACGCGTGAGCAGACTCCTGCTTCAAGTCTGACACAGCGTCGGGCCACTCCTCCTGCTTCAAGTCCGGCACAGCGTCAGCCACGTCAGTTGTCTCCGCCGTCTCAGCAATCGCAGAAGAGACACGCCGCAGCTATGGTGCGTAGCGGTACGAGTCGAGGCAGTACAGGAGGTACATGCGGAGACAAGCGATATAAATATGGTCCAAGCCTCGCTCCTCTTCCTCTGAGGCCTTACGACATGACCAAGGAGCAAAACGAAGCCGTAGTGCGGGCCGAAGTGGACGCCCATTTTGGACCGACACTGGCACCGCCGCCAAGGGAGAAAGTGCGCGAGAAAGTTATTGACCACTTTATTCATATGGCAAGAAAACCAGCTCCCAAGCCTGTTGACTGAGACTATGAGCGCCAAATCAGGAAGGCACATCGAGCACAACTATAGAGAGAAGCGAGCTCGAGCTCGAGCCAACAAGCAGCTGTCAAAAAATGCGGGAAAACCGTTCCCCGGCTGGGAGAACAGGCGGCGCAATCGATCCCCCCGCTTGTTGTGCCAACAACACATGAGCGTACGCGTGCCCTATATATATGTGGGCAAACCGTTAACGTTCCCCAGCTGGGAAATGTGGTAATAACCGAGGAGCATATAATGCAGGCTGAAATGCTCAATATCACTGTTGGACAACTCCTCGAAATCGAGCCCATGTCTCCGCTTAGAGAGGAGGAAATAAAACGGAAATATGTCCGGGGCCAACCTTTGGTCGAGCCAGACGAGGTCAAGAACCTCCCAACGAGAATGTATGAATTGCATCAATGGTACATGAACATTACCAAGACTTCCAATCGAGAGTCCCTCATGGTGAATGTCAAGGAGGAGCATTACTTTCATGAGAAAGCTGTGTCCGTTGAGTATTCAGAACTATTTCAGTTATTCAATCAAGATGCACTTGACAAATCTATCGTCAGTTGCTATTGTCTATAAGTGATTTCTTTCTATAATTTAAGTCTCAAGCTAGCTGTGTAGTGATCATTTTGATCAATCTATCATTACCTGTCATTATCCTCACTATATTCTTTTCTGTGGTATTATGCAGGATGAAGGTGTATGAAATGAAAAAATCTGGACGCTATGGCATTGGGTTCATTGACCCAAATACCATTAATGAATACACATGGAATGATGAATTTTATCGAACAAGTTTAGAGGAAAGCATGCTAGAGTTCTTGAAGCGCCTCAATACCAATGAAGATATACTACTTCCTTACAACTTCCTGTGAGTCACACTGTCTTGTACTACAAATTCTGTTTTTGCTTACTGTGCACATGCCCGCTTAATTAAGTGTATAGGGTTTAGGGTAGTTGATTAGTGTTGTGCACATGCCCGCTTAATTAAGACATGCAAACGTGTGCGCATGCAGTTTCCACTGGATCTTGGTAGACATTAAAGTTGAGGAAGGAAAAGTTGAAGTACTGGACTCACTACTTAAAGAAGAAAGTGACTACTCCACCGTGAAGGGGATAGTCAACAGGTAATTTCAATCATTATTAACTATATCTTGGCCTATTTAGGTTCGTCATTTCCTGATATGAACTATTTAATAACCCCTTTATTAATTTTCTTTTCCGGTGGGCAGGGCTTGGGCAAAGTTCATCAAGGTGACTCCAGGAAAATGGAGAAAAAAAAGTTGTTTTGGTATCGACCCAAGGTAAGTAATTAAGTAGTACCAGCTAGCTAGCTAGCTACCATCTCTTTAATTCTTGTTTCAATACCATTAATTAATTATCATGCTTGATTAATTATTACCTGATTAAATTCAATTCTCGTAAAGTCCATGCAGCAGGCGTCGGGGCGTGATGTGTGTGCATTCTACGTTTGCGAGAACATTCGCATGATGGCGTCCGAAAGGAGCAAATCTGATAGACAGCAATGGGTACGTTTCACATAACACTATTCATGATTTTTACATGATTATCGATATTGATCTCCTTCTTAACAGTTCCGTGACGTGCGGGAAAAGCTCCTACCAACGGAGCGCATACTAGCACTTCAAGAGGAAATAGCGGGATTTTTGCTCGACCAGGTCATAGATCCCAAAGGAGAATACTATTACCCGCTACCGCCCCCATGAACCACTTGTCATCGTGCTCCAAAGGCACCAAGACAACATGTAGGAGAAATTGTATATATATATACATGTGTATGTGTGAATAATTAATGGTGTTGGTTGTGAGACATTCGATGATATATATATTTATATATATATATGCGGTTGTACGAGAAAATCTATTTATATATATGCATAACACAAAATACCAGCAAACAAAAAAGAATTAAATGGAAAAACACAAAATTAATGGAAAATAAAAAATAAAACCAAAATCCCCCCAAACATTTAGTACCGGTTGGTGTTACCAACCGGTACTAATGGTCTACCAGCACCCGGGCCTGGCTCGTGCCACGTGGTGGCTCTTTAGCGCCGGTTCGTGCCGAACCGGTAGTAAAGGGGGGGCCTTTAGTCTCCACTCTTTAGTGCCGGTTGTAGAACCGGCACTAAAGGCCCTTACGAACCGGCGCTAAAGCCCGGTTCTGCACTAGTGTTGTAAGAGCGTGTTCTTCTAGTTCTCATGATAATAATAATGAAGATCTAAAAGTGATTGATGTGTCTCCTATTAAATCTTTGTTTTGCAATATGAATCTTGATAATGATGGTACTGGAGATGAGTCAACTTTAGTTAAAAGGCGTCCCAATGATTCAGAGTTTTTAGATCTTGATGCAAAATTTGGTAAAAGTGAGATTGGAGAGGTCAAAACTTTACATAGCAATGAACTCACTATTTTGGATTTCAAGGAATTTAATTATGATAATTGTTCTTTAGTATATTGTATTTCCTTGTTGCAATCCGTGTTGAATTCTCCTCATGCTTATAGTCAAAATAAAGCTTTTACCAAACATATTGTTGATGCTTTGATGCAATCTTATGAAGGAAAACTTGAATTAGAAGTTTCTATCCCTAGAAAGCTTTATGATGAGTGGGAACCTACTATTAAAATTAGAATTAAAGATCATGAATGCCATGCTTTGTGTGATTTGGGTGCTAGTGTTTCCACGATTCCAAAAACTTTGTGTGATGTGTTAGGTTTATGTGAATTTGATGATTGCTCCTTAAACTTGCACCTCGCGGATTCTACCATTAAGAAACCTATGGGAAGGATTAATGATGTTATTATTGTTGCAAATAGGAATTATGTGCCCGTAGATTTTATTGTTCTTGACATAGATTGCAATCTTTCATGTCCTATTATTCTTAGTAGACCTTTCGTTAGAACGATTGGTGCAATTATTAATATGAAGGAAGGAAATATTAGATTACAATTTCCATTAAGGAAAGGCATGGAACACTTCCTAGAAATAAAATAAAATTACCTTATGAATCAATTATGAGAGCCACTTATGAATTGAATACCAAAGATGTCAATACTTAGATCTATTCTCACTTTTATGCCTAGCTAGGGGCGTTAAACGACAGCGCTTGTTGGGAGGCAACCCAATTTTATTTTTGTTCCTTGCTTTTTGCTCCTGTTTAGTATTAAATAATTCATCTAGCTTCTTTTTAGATGTGGTTTTATGTTTTAATTAGTGTTTGTGCCAAGTAGAACCTATAGGATCATCTTGGGCGATAGTTAATCTGATCTTGCTGAAAAACAGAAACTTTTGTATGCACGAGAATAATTTTAATAGATCACATAAACGTTATTTTTAGTTAATTATTTTTGCACAAGATTAATATACAAATTGCCTAGGACTTTTTATTTTTGTAGGATTTTTAGAGTTCCATAAGTATTCGAAAGTTACAGATTGCTACAGACTGTTCTGTTTTTGACAGATTCTGTTTTTCGTGTGTTGTTTGCTTATTTTGATGAATCTATAGCTAGTATCGGGGGTATGAACCATATATAAGTTGGAATAAAGTAGGTTTAACACCAATATAAATAAAGAATGAGTTCATTACAGTACCTTAAAGTGGTGGTTTGCTTTCTTGTACTAACGGAGCTCATGAGATTTTCTGTTGAGTTTTGTGTTGTGAAGTTTTCAAGTTTTGGGTAAAGATTTGATGGACTATGGAATAAGGAGTGGCAAGAGCCTAATCTTGGGGATGCCCAAGGCACCCCAAGGTAAATTCAAGGACAACCAAAAGCCTAAGCTTGGGGATGCCCCGGAAGGCATCCCTTCTTTCGTCTTCGTCTATCGGTAACTTTACTTGGAGCTATATTTTTATTCACCACATGATATGTGTTTTGCTTGGAGTGTCTTGTATGATTTTAGTCTTTACTTTTTAGTTTACCACAATCATCCTTGCTGTACACACCTTTTGGGAGAGACACACATGAATCGGAGTTTATTAGAATACTCTATGTGCTTCACTTATATCTTTTGAGCTAGACAATTTTGCTCTAGTGCTTCACTTATATCTTTTTAGAGCACGGCGGTGGTTTTATTTTGTAGAAATTATTGATCTCTCATGCTTCACTTATATTATTTTGAGAGTCTTCTAGAACAGCATGGTATTTGCTTTGTCTATAAATTAGTCCTAATATGATGGGCATCCAAGTTGAGTATAATAAAAACTATCATATAGAGTGCATTGAATGCTATGATCAATTTGATGCTTGATGATTGTTTTGAGATATGAGGATGGTAATATTAGAGTCATGCTAGTTGGGTAGTTGTGAATTTGAGGAATACTTGTGTTAAAAGTTTGTGATTCCCGTAGCATGCACGTATGGTGAACCGTTATGTGATGAAGTTGGAGCATGATTTATTTATTTATTGTCTTCCTTATGTGTGGAGGTCGGGATCGGACGATGGTTAACTCCTACAACCCTTCTGCTAGGAGCATGCGTGTAGTACTTTGTTTTGATAACTTGTAGATTTTTGCAATAAGTATATGAGTTCTTCATGACTAATGTTGAGTCCATGGATTATACGCACTTTCACCCTTCCACCATTGCTAGCCTCTTTTGTGCCGCGCAACTTTCGCCGGTACCATACACCCACCATATACCTTCCTCAAAACAGCCACCATACCTACCTATTATGTCATTTCCATAGCCATTCCAAGATATATTGCCATGCAACTTTCCACCGTTCCGTTTATTATGACACGCTCCATCATTGTCATATTGCTTTTGCATGATCATGTAGTCAACATCGTACTTGTAGCAAAGCCACCGTTATAATTCTTTTATACATGTCGCTATTGATTCATTGCATATCCCGGTACACCGCCAGAGGCATCCACATAGAGTCATATTTTGTTCTAAGTATTGAGTTGTAATTCTCGAGTTGTAAGTAAATAAAAGTGTGATGATCTTCATTATTAGAGCATTGTCCCAAGTGAGGAAAGGATGATGGAGACTATGATTCCCCCACAAGTCGGGATGAGACTCCGGACTTTATGAAAAATAAAAGAGGCCAAATAAGCCCAAATAAAAAAGAGAGGCCAAAGAAGCCCACCAAAATTAAAAAAATGAGAGAAAAAGAGAGAAGGGACAATGTTACTATCCTTTTCCACACTTGTGCTTCAAAGTAGCACTATGATCTTCATGATAGAGAGTCTCCTATGTTGTCATTTTCATATGCTAGTAGGAATTTTTCATTATAGAACTTGGCTTGTATATTTCAATGATGGGCTTCCTCAAAATGCCTTAGGTCTTTGTGAGCAAGCAAGTTGGATGCACACCCACTTAGTTTATTTTGATGAGCTTTCATACACTCATAGCTCTAGTGCATCCGTTGCATGGCAATCCCTACTCACTCACATTGATATCTATTAATGGGCATCTCCATAGCCCGTTGATACGCCTAGTTGATGTGAGACTATCTTCTCCTTTTTTGTCTTCTCCACAACCACCATCCTATTCCACATATAGTGCTATGTCCATGGCTCACGCTCATGTATTCCGTGAAGATTGCAAAAGTTTGAGAATACTAAAGTATGAAACAATTGCTTGGCTAAAACCGGGGTTGTGCATGATTTAAATATTTTGTGCGATGAAGATAGAGCATAGCCAGACTATATGATTTTGTAGGGATAACTTTCTTTGGCCATGTTATTTTGAGAAGACATGATTACTTTGTTAGTATGCTTGAAGTATTATTACTCTTATGTCAGTATTAAATTTTTATCTTGAATCATTTGGATCTGAACATTCATGCCACAATAAAGAAAATTACATTGAGAAATATGCTAGGTAGCATTCCACATCAAAAATTCTGTTTTTATCATTTACCTACTCGAGGACGAGCAGGAATTAAGCTTGGGGATGCTTGATACGTCTCCAACGTATCTATAATTTTTTATTGTTCCATGCTATTATATTACCTGTTTTGGATGTTTATGGGCTTTACTATACACTTTTATATCATTTTTGGGACTAACCTATTAACCGGAGGCCCAGCCCAAATTGTCGGTTTTTTGCCTATTTCAGTGTTTCGCATAAAAGGAATATCAAACGGAGTCCAAACGGAATGAAACCTTCGGGGGAGTTATTTTTGGAACAAACGCAATCCAGTAGACTTGGAGTGGACGTCAAGAAACACACGAGGAAGCCACGAGGCAGGGAGGCGCGCCCTAGGGGGGTGGGCGCGCCCCCCACCCTCGTGGCTCCCTTGACCGACTTCCTTCGCCTATATATATCTACCTACCCTGAAAACATCCAGGAGCACCACGAAACCCTATTTCCACCGCCGCAACCTTCTGTACCCGTGAGATCCCATCTTGGAGCCTTTTCCGGCGCTCCGCCGGAGGGGGAATCGATCATGGAGGGCTTCTACATCAACACCATAGCCTCTTCGATGAGTTGTGAGTAGTTTACCACAGACCTTCGGGTCCATAGTTATTAGCTAGATGGCTTCTTCTCTCTCTTTGAATCTCAATACAATGTTCTCCTCGATCTTCTTGGAGGTCTATTTGATGTAACTCTTTTTGCGGTGTGTTTGTCGAGATCCGATGAATTGTGGGTTTATGATCAAGTTTATCTATGAGAAATATTTGAATCTCCTCTGAATTCTTTTATGTATGATTGGTTATCTTTGCAAGTCTCTTCGAATTATCAGTTTGGTTTGGCCTACTAGATTGATCTTTCTTGCAATGGTAGAAGTGCTTATCTTTGGGTTCAATCTTGCGGTGTCCTTTGCCAGTGACAGCAGGGGCAGCAAGGAACGTATTATATTGTTGCCATCGATGATAAAAAGATGGGGTTTATATCATATTGCTTGAGTTTATCCCTCTACATCATGTCATCTTGCCTAATGCGTTACTCTGTTCTTATGAACTTAATACTCTAGATGCATGCTGGATAGCGGTCGATGTGTGGAGTAATAATAGTAGATGCAGAATCGTTTCAATCTACTTGTTGCGGACGTGATGCCTATATACGTGATCATGCCTAGATATTCTCATAACTATGCACTTTTCTATCAATTGCTCGACAGTAATTTGTTCACCCACCGTAATACTTATGCTATCTGGAGAGAAGCCACTAGTGAAACCTATGGCCTCTATTTCCATTATATAAGTTTCCGATCTACTTTATTTTGCAATCTTTACTTTCCAATCTATATCATAAAAATACCAAAAAAATAATCTTATCTTATTATCTCTATCAGATCTCATTTTCGCAAGTGGCCGTGAAGGGATTGACAACCCCTTTATCGCGTTGGTTGCGAGGTTCTTGTTTGTTTGTGTAGGTACGAGGGACTTGCGCGTAGCCTCCGACTGGATTGATACCTTGGTTCTCAAAACTGAGGGAAATACTTACGCTACTTTGCTGCATCACCCTTTCCTCTTCAAGGGAAAACCAACGCGGTGCTCAAGAGGTAGCAGAGACCGGTGACCCCGTCGCCGAGGGAGCCCTGGATGGCAGAGTGGATCGCCTGGTCCTGCTGCACCCACATACGGTGTTCCGAGTTAATGGCCGGGCCGTGTACGGTGGGGATGACCTGCGGAGGACAGAGTAGCGAACCGTCCACAAACCCTAGGAGAGGCCGGCTGCGGAGCAGCGGTAGGACGTTGGCGCGCCAGAACAGGTAGTTGTCCGGCGTGAGTCTGATGGCGATCAAGTTGTCGAAGTGGAAGGGCCCGGCGGGCGTGATGATGCTAGCAGCAGGGGCGACGGTCGGCGGAGCCGCGGCTGGAACCACTGCCGCGACTGATGTCGCGGGTGGCGGCACGGGAACGAGCGGGATCACGACCGCGGGTGGTGTCGTGAGCAAGGACGCGGGAGGCTCCGTGGGCAGCGCCTCCCCCGAGGTCGCCGGGATGATGGCGAGTGTCGAGGAGGATCTAGAGGGGGCCATCGCGGGCGGCGGCGGTGCGACTGGTGTTGAGGCCATCGCGGGCGGTGACGGCGGGATAGGCGCTGAAAACATGGAGCCGACGGCGGTGGTGCCGAAGAACTGAGGCACGAACGAAGCCAGGGCGAGGTGGGAGGTTGAGGAGGGCGGCAAGCAACACGGGGATTGACCCGGAGCTGGCGGCGCCCGAAGCAGAAGCAGTCATGGCGCCGGTGGCAGCAACCCTAGGGTTTAGGGTTTCGGTGGTTCGGCGACGGCGGGTGGAGTAGAGGACCTAGGTTAGACTCGATACCATGTAAAACGTAGGTTTTGGGGGAACTGGCTCAACCCTTTATGGGGTGGCCTATCACACACACACACACACACATATATATATATATATATATATAATGGTGTCATACAAGTCCTATACCAATATGGTATGGATTACACAATAAGGCTACAATACAAAGTCTAATAGAATGTAGGAAAATCTCTCATCGGTAGTAGCAAAATCCGAGGACGGTTGCAACAAAAAAAACACCGCTGTAGTAGGTCGCAGCTCCACCGTGATGGATGTAGCAAATCCGTCATCGGTAGTAGCAAAATTCAACAACGGTTGCAGCGTTTGGCTCAGCTGGTTGCAACCTCCAGGGATGCAGGTTCGCTCGCCGAAGTGGAGCTAGATGGATGGATGGAGCGTATTCCATGGTGATGCTTGGGGGGCGTGCGTCTGAGCTGTAGCAGAGTGTGATGCTGGTAGTGCAAATTGCGACGCGGTTGAAGCATGTAGCAAAACGGTGACGCCGATTGTTTCCCGGAGCGGCTCCACCATGTCCTGGGCGTCCCACGGTCACCATGGGCGTGTTTGGTTGCCGTGTGCTACAGTACCCGCATCGCATACACTTCTCCACCCAACCTGGCTATGCAAATGCAGCCTCAAATGCACCATATGCATGTTGTTTGGTTGCCTGCATGCCCTTGAGGGTGTCGGGAGTGAGGAGCTTGAACGTCACCATGTAGCCGATCTTGATCTGATGAACGGCTGCGTAGGTGGCCCAACCCTGATCCAGGGTCACCCTGTCGTTCATCAGCTTGACCGTCACCTTCCAGGAGCAGCCGGTGTTGTTCCTGAGCTTGAACTCCGTCGGCACCGCGGCGAAGTGCTTGGTGAAGTCCAGGGGCATGGGGATGCACTCAAGCTTCGGTGCAAGGATGACCTTGCAGAAGTGAGTTGGGCCATCCTCCTGATGGTAGTGGTCGTAGTTGCGGTGCTTGTTGCTGGGGGGCTCCTCCATGCCCTCGTCGTCGCCACCCTCAGGCGTCTTCGGGTCTTCCTCAGCGGTGGGCAGCAGCTCAACCTCGTCAGGCATTGGGTGAAGGGGCTGCTTGCCCTTGCTGTCAATGGCCGGGAGCACCTCCGTGCCCATCTCATTGCTATCCTTGATCTGCACACAAGTCATGGAGTCAGGCATTGCACAGAGTTCATGGCTAATTCAAGAGCTTGCAATTAAAACGGCATGACTGTCACTCTTCTCCTCCTCTCCACCCCCCTATATTTACTCACCCTGCCCACCACTATTTACCCACCCCCTCTCTTCTCTCACTGTCAACCTTCCTCCTCCCCATCGCCATGAGCTCTAGCTCCAGCTCCAACGGCAACCCCTTCCCTTGGGGTATTGGCTGGAGGGCCTTCTTCCTCGGGTGGACGGCTGGTGACCGGACCAAGTTCGAGAACACCATGGAGGTGTGCTCGAACTTCGGCTCCATACCGGCCATGCAGAACGAATCCAATGCCGTGCTCATGAAGGCCACTCAAGATAAGCTGAAGACGCTGATTCCTGACCCAGCGAAGGGCGCAATGGCAGTTGACATCCTTCGTTGGGCCATGAATTAGGCCGTCTCCGACGACCCTAAACAGAGGAAGAAGTGGCACAAGTACAAGACCTACTTTGCTCCTAATGACCGCCGTGCCGCAGTGTACTGGGAGACGGGTATCGCGCCGCCAGCGATCATCGGCGGGGAGCCTAAGGAGGAGGAAGAAGAGGCGGTGCACATGCCAGCTAGGGCGCCGGAGCCAGTCCGTCCTACCTGGCAGATCGACCTCGAATCCGCCGAGGACGACGAGGACGACCCGCCGGCCCGCACGGCGATGAAGAAGAAGATGAAGGCCAGCGGCTCGACCAGCCGCTCTGCACGCCGGTGACGGCTGCCGCGGTCAGCCGGTGTCCGTTCTGTACCCCCTTTCCCCCCTATTCCCCTATCCCCCAATCCCTAAATCTACTGATCTTGCATGAATGAACTGCTATGTATGAACTCGTATGAACTGCTATGAACTAGTATGATTTACCCCTATGCTTAGCTACCACTATTCCCCATTCCCGTCCGCCGTGGATCGAATCTATCGCCGTGGATCGAATCTAGCGTTCATGTCGAAGAGAGAGAAGTGCTTACCGCCATTGGGGAGTCCGGTGGTCTTCTTCCTTTGCTCGGATCCGCCGCCGCCGGTGATGGAGCCCGGTGGTCTTCTTCCTCTGCTCCGATCCGCCGCCGCCGGTGAGAGTTGGGAGAGTGGGGAAGAGTGGGGAGAGGGAGCGGTGAGGGGCGGTGAGGCTAATAACTGTCGATGCTTCGGGAAGCAACGCGGCTTCTCGAGCGTGGCCGCGCGCGTGCAGCCACACCCGCCCACGTGCACCGCTCGGGCCTGGCCCTGGAGAAACTGCCGATTCGTGCGTTCCCAGTGAGCCAGGCCCTGATGTGCTTTAAGAAGCGTGCGATGCAGGCCCAATAGTGTATGCGGGCTACCAAACAGGCCGAATCCTTCCCGCGCGGGCCTGGTTGGACCTCACACAGGCAACCAAACACGCCCCATGCTCTCCGTCCATGGTTGCAACCCTCAACACTGGTTGCAGCTTACCCTAACACCGCTTGCAACCCCCTAGGCTCGCCACCTCCATGTGGGCTGTCGGCTCAAAGCCAGCGCGGTCACCGGCGTGCCCATGGTGGCTTGAGAGAGTTGGGGGAACAATTGGAGAGAGAGAGAGGGGAAAACGATAGAACGGGGAAGAGAAAAGACGACAAAAGCGATAAGACAAAAGCGATAAGTATAAAAGCGCGAGAGAAGTGCTTTGCAGTTTTGGACGTGGGTCCACACGGACGCACGCGTCATTAGTGCAGGACCGGCCGAAAAGTTAGCCCGTGGTCCGGCTGCAAGCGTTTTCCTCATTTTTTATGTGAACTAGGATCTTTATTAAAAGGAAAGCACTAGGCATCAGACTACTGATATTTGCTACCTATCAGACTAGTTTGTGGCCATCCGATTGAAAGCATGCACATCGTCCGATCTGCTAGCTGAATTCCTACATGAGTTAGTTTGCATGCAGGATTTGGCATTAACTGCGATTAATTTCTTTCCTATTTTCTCCTTACAACTTCCGAAATCAAGGGATGATTGATTAAGCTATTTTATTTGTTTCCAATCGTAAGGACCAATGCTTCCTAATCAAGATCCTTGCTTCCCGAAAGAAAATTGCAATGGAAGCAAATTTTGATTCCAAATCAAGATCGTTGCTTCCAATTAAGCTGTTATTTTATTTGTTTCCAACCGTGAGGATCAATGCTTCCAAATCAAGATCGTTGCTTACAAATAAAATAAAATGCTTCGCAGTTTAAACGGGACTGTTGTTTCCTAAATTTTTCTTTGCTTCCTAAGAGGCTTTCAGTCCCGAGGTTACTCATCCATGATTTTAGGAAGGAAAACATATCTTAGGAAACAAATTCTGAATTTGAACGGAAAATAATCAATCTGGCGAAATAAGAATCCGCACCCATGCTGTTTGTTTGCTTATTAGGCCAACGTTGCATCCAATGTACCAAACATTGCAATGCAAATAAAAGTTATTTTTACACCCAAAAAAATAGTTTTTATTCATTTTCAATGCACCAAAACTATGCTTCCGTTGACTAATTGTTTTGCTTCCACATAGACTGAAAATTAACATGCTTCATCAGCTCGTATAACATGTTTCCAATGGCGGAGTTATTTGCTTCTTTCTCGTCGTCAAAATCATAGTGCTTCATCCTAATATTTTGTTTCCTACAACCTAAATATTTGCTCCATTCTGGTCGCCAAAATTTTGCTTCCACGTCGACATAAATTAACATGATTCATATCATACGATATGTATTCACAATAATACTTGCTTCACTCTACTATTCGTGTGCTTCCTTACGTGGTTTATATATTGAACAAGCAAGCAGCCGCTGTGGACCGAGAGCGTCGTGATCAAATTCAAAGCATGTGCGTCCATTGAAACAAGAAAGCAAGTTGTATGAGGTAGAGAAAAAATGTACTCGAAGCAAGCATCCACGGAAGCATGAAACAAGTTGTATATAGCAGAAAAATACAAACTTAGTCACACCGAGAAAATATTCCATGCCAGCAGATGATTGCTTTGATCTAGTCATAATTTATGTACAATATATCAGTGTATATTGTTTGCTACACATAGACAATACAACGGCCAAAAAATTCTGTCAAGTGTAACATGGAATTGCCCCCAACCAATAAAATATTGTTGTTTCCATCAATCAGACACTGCTTCTAGAGATATTAGAATCTGCTTCCGAAAAAATAATATAATTTGCATCCAAAGAAATAAAAAAATTCCTAAACTTGAGCATGCTAGCACATTGTCTCTTCTTTGGACAATATCGTCACTAGCCTCTAAATCTTGTCCACCCACAATCTCCTCGCTGGGCATGGCAAGGCCATTGGCTCATTTGTGTCTTCCACAACACTGTAAATGTCGCACATACAGCTTTGAGGCTATGTGATGAGAAATTAAGCAATTGTTCGATTAATTTAATCCAATAATAAATCATGAACATGACATAGGCAGTGCTAATGACATACTGAATTTTGATAATGTACGCATGTACTAGGCAGATAGTAAAAACATCTACGCAAACCACTAGTACTGCACACATGAAAGTAAACAGGAGCGGGGTAAATGTGGTATACCCTCCAGTAGGCCAGTCGACCGTAGCAGCAGTGGAGGCGTCGGCCTCGTCGGCGATCCTCTTGTCAGCAGTGGCCTTCTCGGCAGCCGCGCGATCGGCGTCAGTGCTCATGGTGAAGATGAAGGTGACGCGGAAGTAGTCGACGTAGATGAAGTAGTTGAACAGAGGCGAGAAGTCGCGTAGGAGACGCTTCCCAAAACCTAATCGCCTCTCTCCCGTACAGGATCAGGAGAAGCGGGGTTTCGGAGGCCCGCTCTCCCGTCAGCCGTGTACGCGGTAGACGGGATGGGATCACCGAGGGCAGCAGCAGTGAAAGGAACGACCAGGGAACAGTAGAGGTGTGAAGCGTTGTATCTTTGGCTGAGCTACGATGCCTCATATATATAGCCAGTCGGGTAGGAGAACGGTCCAGCAATAAAACCGTTTAATTACAGAATGTTTCATCTCCATAAAAACACGTTTAATTACAGACGTTTCCATTTCCACAATTAAACGTATTTATTATGGACGTTTCCAGCAATGAATATGACGTCTCATATTCATTTTGTGTCTGTAATGGACTCTCCAATTTTGACCGGTAAACCATTGCATCGGCTCGGCTCATTCCCGCAACCCGCGGCGCGTCGCGTCGCGTCGTGACGGGCGGCGAAGGAGGAGCGCGCGTGTGGAACACCTCTCCTTCCTTCACACCAACTCATACTAGTGGGAGAATAGCTCACCTTATAAGTTGGTGTACATCTCTCTCAACTAGCCATGTGGGACTAAATTTCCCACCACTCCCTTGACAGCATGGGCCCTTAGGGATTTTCCTGAAATTGTTAAGTGGGCCATTAGCCCAACTAATATTCAGCAATCCCCCACCAGATCCCCAAGGCCCATGGTGTTGTCCTCTGTTCCAAACTCTGTTTTGATATACCCGTATTTTCAGTGGAGACCCGTTAAGGTTGAACATCCACCTAGAACAAAAAGCTACACTCCTTCACGACTGAACAATGGACTAGGCCTTGAATTGTCAATTTGGCGTGAAGGAGTTTCACCAAGTGTCTTACCAGTACTAGGCTGCCGAAGGCTGACCCCTCGGGTGGAGCATATTGGTCACTCCTGGCCTTTTCATGAACTTACTAGAGATCACCCTAATATCATAGACTATGACCAGTAGTCAGGCTCATATAGGTGTGTTTCTCCAAAGATCGTTCTGTAGGATAGCATCTTGCTTTTATAAGCCTTGGAACACATTAAGACAAAAGTCAACCTGCCATACAGTTACCGAGAGTTGTGCATCTCCAATGGAGTGGGTTAGTCAAAATACTCTTCTCAGTTAACCACTAGCTTGTTTTCCCAGGTCCTACTTCACGAGATCTCCGATCACATAGGTTGGGTTACCATCATGGCAACTCATGTGGATCTCATACCCATCTCCCTCGATGCATTATCTATCATAACACGCGATAGCCCTTTTGTAAAGGGATCTGCCAGATTCTTAGCCGTTTGGACATACTCCAACGCTATCACTCCGGAGTTTCATAGTTTTCTGACAGCTTTTAGTCTCATTCTTATGTGTTTGTTGGACTTCATGTTGTCCTTTGAACTCTTCACCTTAGTGATGACAGTCTGATTGTCACAGTTCATAAGGATAGCCGGAACCGGTTTATCAACCAATGGCAAGTCCATCAAAAGATCTTGAAGCCATCCTGCTTCGACACCAGATGTGTCTAATGTTGTTAATTCTGCTTCCATTGTTGATCTCGTTAAGATCGTTTGCTTGCAAGACTTCCAGGAAACAGCGCCACCTCCAAGAGTAAACATATACCCAGTTGTGGCCTTCATCTCATGAGCATCAGAGATCCAATTCGCGTCACTATACCCTTCAAGTACCGTCGGGTATCCGGTATAGTGAAGTCCATAGTTCATAGTACCCTTCAGATAGCGCATAACTCTTTCAACAGCACGCCAATGCACATCACCCGGTTTTGAAACAAACCGACTCAGTTTGCTCACAGCAAAGGCGATGTCAGGCCTTGTAGCTCTCGCTAGGTACATAAGTGAACCAATGATTTGAGAGTATCTTAATTGATCTATAGCCGTGCCTTTGGACTTTCGAATCAAGACGCTAGGATCATATGGTGTTTGAGATGGCGTGCAGTCCGCATATCCAAAACGACTCAACACCTTCTCAACATAATGGGATTGCAGAAGTGTCATCCCACCCTCATTATCTCTCAGTAGCTTGATGTTCAAGATAACATCAGCTACACCAAGGTCTTTCATCTCAAAGTTCTGAGATAGAAACGACTTGACCTCCTCAATGACTTTGAGGTTGGTTCCGAATAACAGTATGTCATCAACATACAAGCATAGTATAACTCCTTCGCCCCCACCACGGCGATAGTATACACATTTGTCAGCTTCATTAACAACGAAACCAACAGATGTCAGAGTTGTATTAAACTTATCATGCCATTGATTAGGTGCTTGTTTCAGGCCATACAAAGATTTTAGCAACCTACACACTTTTCCTTCCTGACCATCTATCACAAAGCCATCTGGCTGTTGCATGTAGATTTCCTCGTTTAGCTCTCCATTCAGAAAAGTCGTCTTAACATCCATCTGGTGGACGAGAAGACCATGCGAGGCCGCCAACGAGAGTAATACTCGAATGGTGGTCAGTCTGGCCACAGGTGAATAAGTATCGAAGAAATCTTCCTCTTCTTTCTGATCATAGTCCTTGGCCACAAGCCTAGACTTGTACTTTTCAATCGTACCATCGGGCCTAAGCTTCTTTTTGAACACCCATTTACAACCCAATGGTTTACAACCATAGGGGCGTTTAGTGATTTCCCATGTCCCGTTAGCCATGATGGAGTCCATCTCGCTACGGACCGCTTCTTTCCGGTAGTCAGCATCCGGAGACGCATAAGCTTCTGAAATAGAAGTGGGAGTATCATCCACAAGGTATACAAGGAAATCATCACCAAAAGACTTTGTAGTCCTCTGTCTCTTGCCCCTACCAAGGGTTTCCTTGTCATCCTCCTCAGTATTTCCATCATGTGTCTGTTCATAATATCCCATCGGAATGGCAGGTTCAGGAGTCTCATCAGATTCTAGCCTAGAAGTGCTTTGCATATCTCTCATAGGAAAAATATCCTCAAAGAATGTAGCATCTTTAGACTCCATAATCGTATCGACCTTCACGTCAGGTACCTCAGATTTCACTACCAGAAATCTATAGCCGACGCTATTCTTAGCGTAGCCCAAATTAACGCACCATGGTCTTTGGTCCAAGCTTATGCTTTTTGAGGATTGGCACATTGACTTTCGCCAAGCAGCCCCAAGTACGTAAGTATGAGAGTGTCGTTCTTCTCTTTTCCCATTGTTCATAGGAAGTGATCTCATTGTCTTTTGTCGGAACTTTATTCAGGACATGACATGATGTCAATATAGCCTCCCCCCACCATGCCTTGGATAAACCCGATGTATCTAACATGGCATTAACCAAATCTGATAGAGTACGGTTTTTCTGTTCGGCAACCCCATTTGACTGAGGTGAATAGGGAGGCGTCCTCTCATGAATAATTCTGTGTTCCGCACAGAAAGAATCAAACTCATTAGAGAAATACTCTCCACCACGATCTGACCGAACTCATTTTATTTTCTTTTCAAGTTGATTCTCAACTTCTGCCTTATAGATTTTAAAGTAGTGTAGAGCCTCATCTTTAGTGTTTAAAAGATATACATAGCAATATCTAGTAGAATCATCTATCAGTGTCATGAAGTATCTTTTTCCACCTTTAGTCAATACACCATTCATCTCACAAAGATCAGAATGTATGAGTTCTAACGGCGCCAAATGTCTCTCCTCCGCAGCCTTATGGGGCTTGCGAGGTTGCTTCGCTTGCACACACGAATGGCACTTAGAACCTTTGGCTAAAGTGAAACTTGGGATTAAATTCAATTTTGCCAACCGCGTCATACTACCAAAACCAATGTGACAAAGACATGAATGCCAAACTTCTGTTTCATTAACACTTGAATGAATATTGTTCACGACTTTATTACAAAAATCAGCGAGGGAAAAGCGGAACAGACCTCCACATTCATAACCTTTTCCAACAAACAGTCCATATTTCGTAACAACTACTTTATTAGACTCGAGTACCAATTTAAACCCTTCTCTACATAGAAGGGAACCACTAACAAGATTCTTCTTGATGGCGGGGACATGTTACACGTTCTTCAGTTGCACGATCCTTCCCGAAGTAAACTTCAGATCGACCGTGCCAACACCATGAACAGAAGCACTCGCGCTGTTCCCCATCAGTACGAACCCGTTACCTGTGGCCTGATAAGAAGAAAACAATGAAATGTCAGCACACACATGAATATTTGCACCTGTGTCAATCCACCAATTGGTAGACTGACAAACTGAAAATACAGTAAACAAATTACCGTACCCAGATGGCCCACTCTCATCGTTGCTCACAATCATGTTGACAGTCTTGGAGTCCTGTCCTGGCTTCTTAAACTTGTTTGGGCACTTGGCAGCCCAATGTTCATCTGAACCACAAGTGAAACAGCCACCCTTCTTCTTATCTTTCTTGAAGGTCTTCTTGCCCTTCTTTTTAAACTCGGTATTCTGTCGGACACCAGTCTTCCCCTTGGGCTTGTGAGGGTTGAAGTTCTTCTACACCACATTGGCAACAGAGGTCCCTTCGGTCCCTTTTCCGTGTGATTCCTTTGCCCTCGAATTCTGCTCGACACTCAGATGGCCAATGACATCCTCAACTGAGAATTCACGCCTCTGATGTTTTAGAGTAGTGGCAAAGTTCCTCCAGGAATTGGGTAACTTAGCGATAATGCAACCCGCGACAAATTTGCCTGGCAGCACACACTTGAGAAGCTCAAGCTCCTTAGCAATGCACTGTATCTCGTGAGCCTATTCCAATACAGAACGGTTTTCAACCATTTTGTAATCGTGGAACTGCTCCATAATATACATCTCGCTTCCAGCATCCGTTGCGCCGAATTTAGATTCGAGCGCCTCCCGCAAGTCCTTGGCAACCCGCATATGTAAGTATGCATCAACCAGCTTATCTCCGATCACGCTCAGAACGCATCCAACAAAGACGACGGTGGCCTCCCTGAACGCCTTCTCCTGTTCAGGAGCGATCGTTCCCGTGGGAGTAACACCGGCGACCCAGAACACGTTCATCGCCGTGAGCCATAAGACGGTTTTAGTCTGCCAACGCTTAAAGTACATCCACGTAAATGGGGCTGGTTTCAGTGTAGCAGCAAAACCATGGATCGAAAATTGCCTACACATATTAGATTTTTGGATTGATGAGAAATTAAGCAATTGTTCGATTAACTTAATCCAATAATAAATCATGAACATGACATAGGCAGTGCTAATGACATACTGAATTTTGATAATGTACGCACGTACTAGGCAGATAGTAGAAACATCTACGCAAACCACTAGTACTGCACACATGAAAGTATCACAAATGAGGCGAGTAGTCGCTCCCAAAAACCTAATCGCCTCTCTCCCGTACAGGATCAGGAGAAGCGGGGTTTCGGAGGCCTGCTCTCCCGTCAGCCGTGTACGCGGTAGACGGGATGGGATCACCGAGGGCAGCAGTAGTGAAAGGAACGACCAAGGAGCAGTGGAGGTGTGAAGCGTTGTATCTTTGGCTGAGCTAGCAACCCGCGGCACGCGCGCGCGTCGTGACGAGGCGGGCGGCGGAGGAGGAGCGCGTGTGGAACACCTCTCCTTCCTTCACACCAACTCATACTAGTGGGAGAAGAGCTCACCTTATAAGTTGGTGTACATCTCTCTCAACTAGCCATGTGGAACTAAATTTCCCACCACTCCCTTAACAGCATGGGCCCTTAGGGATTTTCCTGAAATTGTTAAGTGGGCCATTAGCCCAACTAATATTCAGCACTATGGCCACCGTGTTATCAAGGGCGGCGCCGAGTAGAACTGACAGATGGTTTGATCACCTACATTCCAAAAAGGTTGAACCGTGGAAGGAAAGCACCTACAACGAAGACAATGATTGTGAGCTGGATGTATAGAAGCAAAGCACCTACAACGAAGACAAAGATGTGGTACTATCCGGGTGCATGATTTTTTTCTACGGTTATAAGTAGGAGAAGCAGAAAAATGAAGAATTTAGTAGCAGCAAATGAGTGTCATACTTGAAGTTCGAGTTGCTGGTTAGATGAAAATATGCTATATACAAGATATATAGAAGATATACTATACACATGGGTTCAAAACTTCAAATTGAAGCATAGAATTAAAGCAAAACTAAAAATATTTGGCCACCAAGGGGATGTCTGTTTTGAGTTTTGACTCATAAACATATAGATTGATTTGGTTTTTTGGCATTTGGAAGCAAAATATAAAGACTCCAGAAGCACCTGTATAGAAATTTAGATGCAACAGAACTGAGAAGCACGAACGTACAAGTTGGGAACATATCTAAACTTGGATGGAAACATTAAAAATTGAAATCTTGTCAAAAACTAATATTATCATCCAGATTGTGAATCATAGTATTACTCTGATCTGCAATTCTTCATAAGAAATTTACCAAAATTGCTAGATTAAATAGTGGTCCACTATAAATTGGATATAACAGATTCACTCAACAAAATTTATCATAGCCAGCATTGCATCCACAGTAACAAATCAAATCAACTGATTAAAAAGGAATCAAACATGAGATGAATCAAACATAGTTCGGCTGAGTACTTACCAGGGGTGATGGCTAGGATGCGCGTGCAACTTCTTTGCGGTTCTGAAACGGCGCTGTTGCGGGCCGGCGACGGGGGTTGGTGAGAGCAGTGTTCCGGCGAAGTAGACGGGAGCGGGACGCAGCACCGGCGACGTGGAGCAGCTGTAGCCTTGGTGCGGAGCTGGTCGTGGAAGAGGTAGCCGTCACGGAGCTGTGGTGCGGAGCAGGTCGTGGCGGAGGTAGCCGTCGTCGTGAGCAGCGACCGCAGCGAGCTCGGGGCTGGATCGACTCGCCCGGGAGATGCGAGACTGGGTGGGGTGGGTGGGCCTAGCAGTCTAGATTTACTCGGAAAGGCTAAATTCTAGCATTAATTTGAGGTTAAATTCCAGCGTTAATGATGGGAACCATACAAATATAGGCCGTGTGAGCAAATAAAATCAACGGACCACGGCCAGTCTGACGGATGTTTGTTATCAGACTACTGATACAAAGGGTTTCCCTTATTAAAACTCAATGTTTGGGATACAAATGATGTGATCCTAGCCACAAATGGCAGCCCATGGTAGAGAAACGCCGGACTTAACTAAAAAATGAGTTTCATGGTTACAGTCTCTAGGTTCATAACAAAATATTACATCAAGGAAATCTCTACGCCCGTGGTCTATCTCACCCAACACCGAGGCATAAATAGAAGCTGCCCCATTTTTCATATTTGTCACCACCTTCAAGCAGTCTGATGCAACATGCAGCTGGTGGACATTAAGATGATAAGATCTGATGCTAAAGCTAAAGGTTCATGGGCCTCTAGGGATGCCGGATCTACAAGGACTTCAAAAACTACTGCAGAAGCACCGAGAAATAGACCATTTTTGTTTATGTAAACAACTGCTGCAGCACCTCGGTTTTCTTGACGACATAAGAGCATCTCCACTCGTTCGGCCCCTAGGGGCTTGAAATAGCGCCGCATGAAGACGCGACGGCGGAAAAAACGGCGTGGGGAGCCTCGGGTTCCCAGCCCCCCTCCCCCCAGGTCGCCCCCAGGCGTCGATTTCGACCCACTTTCGACGGAAATTGACCCACTTTTGGCCCATTTTCGACGTAAATTGGCCCACTTTCAGCGCAAATTGGACCAATTTCGGTCCATATTTGGCGTGCTTCGGCTCAAATTCAATAGAAGCAATTTTTATCACATAGTTTATCACAGAAAATCAATACAAATCAAATAGTTCAACAAATAAAAACTCATATTTCATCACACGTCGAGCTAGGCGTTGCCCTTGAGCCTCCATAGGTGCTCCACCAGATCGTGCTACAGTTGTTGATGCACCTGTGGGTCTCGGATCTCCTGAAGCATATTGAGGAAGGCAGTCCAGATTGCCAGTAGCTGGTGATCAACTTGTGCAAGAGGACCCTGCCTGTAATATGGTTCAGTGTCAAACACTGGCTTTTCCTGCTCGCTCTCAATGATCATGTTGTGCAAGATGACACAACAATGTTGGGAATCGTAGCATAATTTTAAAATTTTCCTACGCTCACCAAGATGCATCTATGGAGTATACTAGCAACGAGGGGAAAGGAGTGCATCTACATACCCTTGTAGATCGCGAGCGGAAGCGTTCCAATGAACGTGGATGACGGAGTCGTACTCGCCGTGATCCAAATCACCGATGACCGAGTGCCGAACGGACGGCACCTCCGCGTTCAACACACGTACGGTGCAGCAACGTCTCCTCCTTGATCCGGCAAGGGGGAAGGAGAGGTTGATGGAGATCCAGCAGCACGACGGCGTGGTGGTGGATGTAGCGGGATGCCGGCAGGGCTTCGCCGAGCTTCTACGAGAGAGAGAGAGGTGTAGCAGGGGAGGAGGGAGGCGCCCAAGGCTGTAGGTTGCTGCCCTCCCTCCCCCCTTTATATAGGCCCCCTGGGAGGGGGGGGCGCCGGCCAGATCCCATCTAGGGTGGGGGGCGGCGGCCAAGGGGGGGAAAGGGGTGCCTTGCCCCCCAAGGCAAGTGGGAAGCCCCCCCACCCTAGGGTTCCCAACCCTAGGCGCATGGGGGGAGGCCCATGGGGGGCGCCCAGCCCACTAGGGGCTGGTTCCCTTCCCACTTCAGCCCACGGGGCCCTCCGGGATAGGTGGCCCCACCCGGTGGACCTCCGGGACCCTTCCGGTGGTCCCGGTACAATACCGGTAACCCCCGAAACTTTCCCGGTGGCCGAAACTTGACTTCCTATATATAATTCTTCACATCCGGACCATTCCGGAACCTCTCGTGACGTCCGGGATCTCATCCGGGACTCCGAACAACTTTCGGGTTTCCGCATACATATATCTCTACAACCCTAGCGTCACCGAACCTTAAGTGTGTAGACCCTACGGGTTCGGGAGACATGCAGACATGACCGAGACGCCTCTCCGGTCAATAACCAACAGCGGGATCTGGATACCCATGTTGGCTCCCACATGTTCCACGATGATCTCATCGGATGAACCACGGTGTCGAGGATTCAATCAATCCCGTATACAATTCCCTTTGTCAATCGATATGTTACTTGCCCGAGATTCGATCGTCGGTATCCCAATACCTTGTTCAATCTCGTTACCGGCAAGTCTCTTTACTCGTACCGCAATGCATGATCCCGTGACTAACGCCTTAGTCACATTGAGCTCATTATGATGATGCATTACCGAGTGGGCCCAGAGATACCTCTCCGTCACACGGAGTGACAAATCCCAGTCTCGATCCGTACCAACCCAACAGACACTTTCGGAGATACCCGTAGTGCACCTTTATAGTCACCCAGTTACGTTGTGACGTTTGGCACACCCAAAGCACTCCTACGGTATCCGGGAGTTACACGATCTCATGGTCTAAGGAAAAGACACTTGACATTGGAAAAGCTCTAGCAAACGAAACTACACGATCTTTTATGCTATGCTTAGGATTGGGTCTTGTCCATCACATCATTCTCCTAATGATGTGATCCCGTTATCAATGACATCCGATGTCCATAGTCAGGAAACCATGACTATCTGTTGATCAACGAGCTAGTCAACTAGAGGCTTACTAGGGACATGTTGTGGTCTATGTATTCACACATGTATTACGATTTCCGGTCAATACAGTTATAGCATGAATAATAGAAAATTACCATGAACAAAGAAATATAATAATAACCATTTATTATTGCCTCTAGGGCATATTTCCAACAGTCTCCCACTTGCACTAGAGTCAATAATCTAGTTACATTGTGATGAATCGAACACCCATTGCGTCCTGGTGTCGATCATGTTTTGCTCTAGGGAGAGGTTTAGTCAACGGATCTGCTACATTCAAGTCCGTATGTACTTTACAAATATCTATGTCTCCATTTTGAACACTTTCACGAATGGAGTTGAAGCGACGCTTGATATGCCTGGTCTTCCTGTGAAACCTGGGCTCCTTCGCAAGGGCAATGGCTCCAGTGTTGTCACAGAAGAGAGTCATCGGGCCCGACGCATTGGGAATCACCCCTAGGTCGGTAATGAACTCCTTCATCCAAACTGCTTCCTGTGCTGCCTCCGAGGCTGCCATGTACTCCGCTTCACATGTAGATCCCGCCACGACGCTTTGCTTGCAACTGCACCAGCTTACTGCTCCTCCATTCAAAATATACACGTATCCGGTTTGTGACTTCGAGTCATCCAGATATGTGTCGAAGCTAGCGTCGACGTAACCCTTTACGACGAGCTCTTCGTCACCTCCATAAACGAGAAACATATCCTTAGTCCTCTTCAGGTACTTCAGGATATTCTTGACCGCTGTCCAGTGTTCCATGCCGGGATTACTTTGGTACCTTCCTACCAAACTTACGGCAAGGTTTACATCAGGTCTGGTACACAGCATGGCATACATAATAGACCCTATGGCCGAGGCATAGGGGATGACACTCATCTTTTCTATATCTTCTGCCGTGGTCGGGCATTGAGCCGTGCTCAATTGCACACCTTGCAATACAGGCAAGAACCCCTTCTTGGACTGATCCATACTGAACTTCTTCAATATCTTGTCAAGGTATGTACTCTGTGAAAGACCAATGAGGCGTCTTGATCTATCTCTATAGATCTTGATGCCTAATATATAAGCAGCTTCTCCAAGGTCCTTCATTGAAAAACACTTATTCAAATAGGCCTTTATACTTCCCAAGAATTCTATATCATTTCCCATCAATAGTATGTCATCCACATATAATATGAGAAATGCTACAGAGCTCCCACTCACTTTCTTGTAAACACAGGCTTCTCCATAAGTCTGTGTAAACCCAAACGCTTTGATCATCTCATCAAAGCGAATGTTCCAACTCCGAGATGCTTGCACTAGCCCATAGATTGAGCGCTGGAGCTTGCATACTTTGTTAGCATTCTTAGGATCGACAAAACCTTCCGGCTGCATCATATACAACTCTTTCTTAAGGAAGCCATTAAGGAATGCCGTTTTGACGTCCATCTGCCATATCTCATAATCATAGTATGCGGCAATTGCTAACATGATTCGGACGGACTTCAGCTTCGCTACGGGTGAGAAAGTCTCATCATAGTCAACTCCTTGAACTTGTCGATAACCCTTAGCGACAAGTCGAGCCTTATAGATGGTCACATTACCATCCGCGTCCGTCTTCTTCTTAAAGATCCATTTGTTTTCTATGGCTCGCCGATCATCGGGCAAGTCAGTCAAAGTCCAGACTTCGTTTTCATACATGGATCCTATCTCGGATTTCATGGCTTCTAGCCATTTGTCAGAATCCGGGCCCGCCATCGCTTCTTCATAGTTCGAAGGTTCACCGTTGTCTAACAACATGATTTCCAGGACAGGGTTGCCGTACCACTCTGGTGCGGAACGTGTCCTTGTGGACCTACGAAGTTCAGTAACTTGATCTGAAGCTTCATGATCATCATCATTAACTTCCTCCCAAGTCGGTGTAGGCACCACAGGAACATTTTCCCGCGCTGCGCCACTTTCCGGTTCGGAAGGGGTGACTCTCACCTCATCAAGTTCCACTTTCCTCCCACTCAATTCTTTCAAGAGAAACTCCTTCTCCAGAAAGGACCCGTTCTTGGCAACGAAGATCTTTCCTTCGGATCTGAGGTAGAAGGTATACCCAATAGTTTCCTTAGGGTATCCTATGAAGACGCATTTTTCCGACTTGGGTTCGAGCTTTTCAGGTTGAAGTTTCTTGACATAAGCATCGCATCCCCAAACTTTTAGAAACGACAGCTTAGGTTTCTTCCCAAACCATAATTCATACGGTGTCGTCTCAACGGATTTCGACGGAGCCCTATTTAAAGTGAATGCGGCAGTCTCTAAAGCATAGCCCCAAAATGAGAGCGGTAAATCGGTAAGAGACATCATAGATCGCACCATATCCAATAGAGTGCGATTACGACGTTCGGACACACCATTTCTCTGAGGTGTTCCAGGCGGCGTGAGTTGTGAAACTATTCCACATTTTCTTAAGTGTGCACCAAACTCGTGACTTAAATATTCTCCACCACGATCTGATCGTAAGAATTTTATTTTCCTGTCACGTTGATTCTCAACCTCACTCTGAAATTCCTTGAACTTTTCAAAGGTTTCAGACTTGTGTTTCATGGTAGATATACCCATATCTACTTAAGTCATCAGTGAGAGTGAGAACATAACGATATCCTCCGCGAGCCTCAACACTCATTGGACCGCACACATCGGTATGTATGATTTCCAATAAGTTGGTTGCTCGCTCCATTGTTCCGGAGAACGGAGTCTTGGTCATCTTACCCATGAGGCATGGTTCGCACGTGTCAAATGATTCGTAATCAAGAGACTCCAAAAGTCCATCTGCATGGAGCTTCTTCATGCGCTTGACACCAATGTGACCAAGGCGGCAGTGCCACAAGTATGTGGGACTATCGTTATCAACTTTACATCTTTTGGTATTCACACTATGAACATGTGTAACATCACGTTCGAGATTCATCAAAAATAAACCATTGACCAGTGGGGCATGACCATAAAACATATCTCTCAAATAAATAGAACAACCATTATTCTCGGATTTAAATGAGTAGCCATCTCGAATTAAACGAGATCCAGATACAATGTTCATGCCCAAAGCTGGCACTAAATAACAATTATTAAGGTTTAAAACTAATCCCGCGGGTAGATGCAGAGGTAGCGTGCCGACGGCGATCACATCGACCTTGGAACCATTCCCGACGCGCATCGTCACCTCGTCCTTTGCCAGTCTCCGTTTATTCCGTAGTTCCTGTTTTGAGTTACAAATATGAGCAACCGCACCGGTATCAAATACCCAGGAGCTACTACGAGTACTAGTAAGGTACACATCAATTACATGTATATCACATATACCTTTGGTGTTGCCGGCCTTCTTCTTGTCCGCTAAGTATTTGGGGCAGTTCCGCTTCCAGTGACCACTTCCCTTGCAATAAAAGCACTCAGTCTCGGGTTTGGGTCCATTCTTTGACTTCTTCCCAGTAACTGGTTTACCGGGCATGGCAACTCCCTTGCCGTCCTTCTTGAAGTTCTTCTTACCCTTGCCCTTCTTGAACTTAGTGGTTTTATTCACCATCAACACTTGATGTTCTTTTCTGATTTCCACCTCCGCTGATTTCAGCATCGAATATACCTCAGGAATGGTCTTTTCCATCCCCTGCATATTGTAGTTCATCACAAAGCTCTTGAAGCTTGGTGGAAGCGACTGAAGGATTCTGTCAATGACCGCGTCATCTGGGAGATTAACTCCCAGCTGAGTCAAGCGGTTGTGCAACCCAGACATTCTGAGTATGTGCTCACTAACAGAACTGTTCTCCTCCATTTTACAGCTGAAGAACTTGTCGGAGACATCATATCTCTCGACCCGGGCATGAGCTTGGAAAACCAACTTCAGCTCCTCGAACATCTCATATGCTCCATGTTTCTCAAAACGCTTTTGGAGACCCGGTTCTAGGCTGTAAAGCATGCCGCACTGAACGAGGGAGTAATCATCAGCACGCTGCTGCCAAGCGTTCATAACGTCTTGGTTCTCTGGGAATGGTGCATCACCTAGCGGTGCTTCTAAGACATAATCTTTCTTGGCTACTATGAGGATGAGCCTCAGGTTCCGGACCCAGTCCGTATAGTTGCTGCCATCATCTTTCAGCTTGGTTTTCTCTAGGAACGCGTTGAAATTGAGGACAACGTTGGCCATTAGATCTACAAGACATAGTGTAAAGATTTTAGACTAAGTTCATGATAATTAAGTTCATATAATCAAATTATTTAATGAACTCCCACTCAGATAGACATCCCTCTAGTCATCTAAGTGATACATGATCCGAATTTAACTAGGCCGTGTCCGATCATCACGTGAGACGGACTAGTCAAGATCGGTGAACATCTCCATGTTGATCGTATCTTCTATACGACTCATGCTCGACCTTTCGGTCCTCCGTGTTCCGAGGCCATGTCTGTACATGCTAGGCTCGTCAAGTCAACCTAAGTGTATTGCGTGTGTTCCGAGGCCATGTCTGTACATGCTAGGCTCGTCAACACCCGTTGTATTCGAACGTTAGAATCTATCACACCCGATCATCACGTGGTGCTTCGAAACAACGAACCTTCACAACGGTGCACAGTTAGGGTGAACACTTTCTTGAAATTATTATAAGGGATCATCTTACTTACTACCGTCGTTCTAAGCAAATAAGATGCAAAAACATGATAAACATCACATGCAATCAAATAGTGACATGATATGGCCAATATCATCATGCTCCTTTGATCTCCATCTTCGGGGCACCATGATAATCTTCGTCACCGGCATGACACCATGATCTCCATCATCATGATCTCCATCATTGTGTCTTCATGAAGTCGTCACGCCAACGATTACTTCTACTTCTATGGCTAACGCGTTTAGCAACAAAGTAAAGTAATTTACATGGCGTTATTCAATGACACGCAAGTCATACAAAATAATAAAGACAACTCCTATGGCTCCTGCCGGTTGTCATACTCATCGACATGCAAGTCGTGATTCCTATTACAAGAATATGATCAATCTCATACATCACATATATCATTCATCACATCTTCTGGCCATATCACATCACATAGCACTTGCTGCAAAAACAAGTTAGACGTCCTCTAATTGTTGTTGCAAGTTTTTTTACGTGGTTTGTAGGTTTCTAGCAAGAACATTTTCTTACCTACGTATGACCACAACGTGATTTGCCAATCTCTATTTACCCTTCATAAGGACCCTTTTCATCGAATCCGTTCCGACTAAAGTAGGAGAGACAGACACCCGCTAGCCACCTTATGCAACTAGTGCATGTCAATCGGTGGAACCTGTCTCACGTAAGCGTACGTGTAAGGTCGGTCCGGGCCGCTTCATCCTACAATGCCGCCGAAACAAGAAAAGACTAGTAGCGGCAAGAAGAATTGGCAAACTCAACGCCCACAACTGCTTTGTGTTCTACTCGTGCATAGTAACTACGCATAGGCCTGGCTCATGATGCCACTGTTGGGAATCGTAGCATAATTTTAAAATTTTCCTACGCTCACCAAGATGCATCTATGGAGTATACTAGCAACGAGGGGAAAGGAGTGCATCTACATACCCTTGTAGATCGCGAGCGGAAGCGTTCCAATGAACGTGGATGACGGAGTCGTACTCGCCGTGATCCAAATCACCGATGACCGAGTGCCGAACGGACGGCACCTCCGCGTTCAACACACGTACAGTGCAGCGACGTCTCCTCCTTCTTGATCCAGCAAGGGGGAAGGAGAGGTTGATGGAGATCCAGCAGCACGACGGCGTGGTGGTGGATGTAGCGGGATGCCGGCAGGGCTTCGCCGAGCTTCTACGAGAGAGAGAGGTGTAGCAGGGGAGGAGGGAGGCGCCCAAGGCTGTAGGTTGCTGCCCTCCCTCCCCCCCCTTTATATAGGCCCCCTGGGAGGGGGGGCGCCGGCCAGATCCCATCTAGGGTGGGGGCGGCGGCCAAGGGGGGGAAAGGGGTGCCTTGCCCCCCAAGGCAAGTGGGAAGCCCCCCACCCTAGGGTTCCCAACCCTAGGCGCATGGGGGAGGCCCATGGGGGGCGCCCAGCCCACTAGGGGCTGGTTCCCTTCCCACTTCAGCCCACGGGGCCCTCCGGGATAGGTGGCCCCACCCGGTGGACCTCCGGGACCCTTCCGGTGGTCCCGGTACAATACCGGTAACCCCCGAAACTTTCCCGGTGGCCGAAACTTGACTTCCTATATATAATTCTTCACATCCGGACCATTCCGGAACCTCTCGTGACGTCCGGGATCTCATCCGGGACTCCGAACAACTTTCGGGTTTCCGCATACATATATCTCTACAACCCTAGCGTCACCGAACCTTAAGTGTGTAGACCCTACGGGTTCGGGAGACATGCAGACATGACCGAGACGCCTCTCCGGTCAATAACCAACAGCGGGATCTGGATACCCATGTTGGCTCCCACATGTTCCACGATGATCTCATCGGATGAACCACGGTGTCGAGGATTCAATCAATCCCGTATACAATTCCCTTTGTCAATCGATATGTTACTTGCCCGAGATTCGATCGTCGGTATCCCAATACCTTGTTCAATCTCGTTACCGGCAAGTCTCTTTACTCGTACCGCAATGCATGATCCCGTGACTAACGCCTTAGTCACATTGAGCTCATTATGATGATGCATTACCGAGTGGGCCCAGAGATACCTCTCCGTCACACGGAGTGACAAATCCCAGTCTCGATCCGTACCAACCCAACAGACACTTTCGGAGATACCCGTAGTGCACCTTTATAGTCACCCAGTTACGTTGTGACGTTTGGCACACCCAAAGCACTCCTACGGTATCCGGGAGTTACACGATCTCATGGTCTAAGGAAAAGACACTTGACATTGGAAAAGCTCTAGCAAACGAAACTACACGATCTTTTATGCTATGCTTAGGATTGGGTCTTGTCCATCACATCATTCTCCTAATGATGTGATCCCGTTATCAATGACATCCGATGTCCATAGTCAGGAAACCATGACTATCTGTTGATCAACGAGCTAGTCAACTAGAGGCTTACTAGGGACATGTTGTGGTCTATGTATTCACACATGTATTACGATTTCCGGTCAATACAGTTATAGCATGAATAATAGAAAATTACCATGAACAAAGAAATATAATAATAACCATTTATTATTGCCTCTAGGGCATATTTCCAACAGTCTCCCACTTGCACTAGAGTCAATAATCTAGTTACATTGTGATGAATCGAACACCCATTGCGTCCTGGTGTTGATCATGTTTTGCTCTAGGGAGAGGTTTAGTCAACGGATCTGCTACATTCAAGTCCGTATGTACTTTACAAATATCTATGTCTCCATTTTGAACACTTTCACGAATGGAGTTGAAGCGACGCTTGATATGCCTGGTCTTCCTGTGAAACCTGGGCTCCTTCGCAAGGGCAATGGCTCCAGTGTTGTCACAGAAGAGAGTCATCGGGCCCGACGCATTGGGAATCACCCCTAGGTCGGTAATGAACTCCTTCATCCAAACTGCTTCCTGTGCTGCCTCCGAGGCTGCCATGTACTCCGCTTCACATGTAGATCCCGCCACGACGCTTTGCTTGCAACTGCACCAGCTTACTGCTCCTCCATTCAAAATATACACGTATCCGGTTTGTGACTTCGAGTCATCCAGATATGTGTCGAAGCTAGCGTCGACGTAACCCTTTACGACGAGCTCTTCGTCACCTCCATAAACGAGAAACATATCCTTAGTCCTCTTCAGGTACTTCAGGATATTCTTGACCGCTGTCCAGTGTTCCATGCCGGGATTACTTTGGTACCTTCCTACCAAACTTACGGCAAGGTTTACATCAGGTCTGGTACACAGCATGGCATACATAATAGACCCTATGGCCGAGGCATAGGGGATGACACTCATCTTTTCTATATCTTCTGCCGTGGTCGGGCATTGAGCCGTGCTCAATTGCACACCTTGCAATACAGGCAAGAACCCCTTCTTGGACTGATCCATACTGAACTTCTTCAATATCTTGTCAAGGTATGTACTCTGTGAAAGACCAATGAGGCGTCTTGATCTATCTCTATAGATCTTGATGCCTAATATATAAGCAACTTCTCCAAGGTCCTTCATTGAAAAACACTTATTCAAATAGGCCTTTATACTTCCCAAGAATTCTATATCATTTCCCATCAATAGTATGTCATCCACATATAATATGAGAAATGCTACAGAGCTCCCACTCACTTTCTTGTAAACACAGGCTTCTCCATAAGTCTGTGTAAACCCAAACGCTTTGATCATCTCATCAAAGCGAATGTTCCAACTCCGAGATGCTTGCACTAGCCCATAGATTGAGCGCTGGAGCTTGCATACTTTGTTAGCATTCTTAGGATCGACAAAACCTTCCGGCTGCATCATATACAACTCTTTCTTAAGGAAGCCATTAAGGAATGCCGTTTTGACGTCCATCTGCCATATCTCATAATCATAGTATGCGGCAATTGCTAACATGATTCGGACGGACTTCAGCTTCGCTACGGGTGAGAAAGTCTCATCATAGTCAACTCCTTGAACTTGTCGATAACCCTTAGCGACAAGTCGAGCCTTATAGATGGTCACATTACCATCCGCGTCCGTCTTCTTCTTAAAGATCCATTTGTTTTCTATGGCTCGCCGATCATCGGGCAAGTCAGTCAAAGTCCAGACTTCGTTTTCATACATGGATCCTATCTCGGATTTCATGGCTTCTAGCCATTTGTCAGAATCCGGGCCCGCCATCGCTTCTTCATAGTTCGAAGGTTCACCGTTGTCTAACAACATGATTTCCAGGACAGGGTTGCCGTACCACTCTGGTGCGGAACGTGTCCTTGTGGACCTACGAAGTTCAGTAACTTGATCTGAAGCTTCATGATCATCATCATTAACTTCCTCCCAAGTCGGTGTAGGCACCACAGGAACATTTTCCCGCGCTGCGCCACTTTCCGGTTCGGAAGGGGTGACTCTCACCTCATCAAGTTCCACTTTCCTCCCACTCAATTCTTTCAAGAGAAACTCCTTCTCCAGAAAGGACCCGTTCTTGGCAACGAAGATCTTTCCTTCGGATCTGAGGTAGAAGGTATACCCAATAGTTTCCTTAGGGTATCCTATGAAGACGCATTTTTCCGACTTGGGTTCGAGCTTTTCAGGTTGAAGTTTCTTGACATAAGCATCGCATCCCCAAACTTTTAGAAACGACAGCTTAGGTTTCTTCCCAAACCATAATTCATACGGTGTCGTCTCAACGGATTTCGACGGAGCCCTATTTAAAGTGAATGCGGCAGTCTCTAAAGCATAGCCCCAAAATGAGAGCGGTAAATCGGTAAGAGACATCATAGATCGCACCATATCCAATAGAGTGCGATTACGACGTTCGGACACACCATTTCTCTGAGGTGTTCCAGGCGGCGTGAGTTGTGAAACTATTCCACATTTTCTTAAGTGTGCACCAAACTCGTGACTTAAATATTCTCCACCACGATCTGATCGTAAGAATTTTATTTTCCTGTCACGTTGATTCTCAACCTCACTCTGAAATTCCTTGAACTTTTCAAAGGTTTCAGACTTGTGTTTCATGGTAGATATACCCATATCTACTTAAGTCATCAGTGAGAGTGAGAACATAACGATATCCTCCGCGAGCCTCAACACTCATTGGACCGCACACATCGGTATGTATGATTTCCAATAAGTTGGTTGCTCGCTCCATTGTTCCGGAGAACGGAGTCTTGGTCATCTTACCCATGAGGCATGGTTCGCACGTGTCAAATGATTCGTAATCAAGAGACTCCAAAAGTCCATCTGCATGGAGCTTCTTCATGCGCTTGACACCAATGTGACCAAGGCGGCAGTGCCACAAGTATGTGGGACTATCGTTATCAACTTTACATCTTTTGGTATTCACACTATGAACATGTGTAACATCACGTTCGAGATTCATCAAAAATAAACCATTGACCAGTGGGGCATGACCATAAAACATATCTCTCAAATAAATAGAACAACCATTATTCTCGGATTTAAATGAGTAGCCATCTCGAATTAAACGAGATCCAGATACAATGTTCATGCCCAAAGCTGGCACTAAATAACAATTATTAAGGTTTAAAACTAATCCCGCGGGTAGATGCAGAGGTAGCGTGCCGACGGCGATCACATCGACCTTGGAACCATTCCCGACGCGCATCGTCACCTCGTCCTTTGCCAGTCTCCGTTTATTCCGTAGTTCCTGTTTTGAGTTACAAATATGAGCAACCGCACCGGTATCAAATACCCAGGAGCTACTACGAGTACTAGTAAGGTACACATCAATTACATGTATATCACATATACCTTTGGTGTTGCCGGCCTTCTTCTTGTCCGCTAAGTATTTGGGGCAGTTCCGCTTCCAGTGACCACTTCCCTTGCAATAAAAGCACTCAGTCTCGGGTTTGGGTCCATTCTTTGACTTCTTCCCAGTAACTGGTTTACCGGGCATGGCAACTCCCTTGCCGTCCTTCTTGAAGTTCTTCTTACCCTTGCCCTTCTTGAACTTAGTGGTTTTATTCACCATCAACACTTGATGTTCTTTTCTGATTTCCACCTCCGCTGATTTCAGCATCGAATATACCTCAGGAATGGTCTTTTCCATCCCCTGCATATTGTAGTTCATCACAAAGCTCTTGAAGCTTGGTGGAAGCGACTGAAGGATTCTGTCAATGACCGCGTCATCTGGGAGATTAACTCCCAGCTGAGTCAAGCGGTTGTGCAACCCAGACATTCTGAGTATGTGCTCACTAACAGAACTGTTCTCCTCCATTTTACAGCTGAAGAACTTGTCGGAGACATCATATCTCTCGACCCGGGCATGAGCTTGGAAAACCAACTTCAGCTCCTCGAACATCTCATATGCTCCATGTTTCTCAAAACGCTTTTGGAGACCCGGTTCTAGGCTGTAAAGCATGCCGCACTGAACGAGGGAGTAATCATCAGCACGCTGCTGCCAAGCGTTCATAACGTCTTGGTTCTCTGGGAATGGTGCATCACCTAGCGGTGCTTCTAAGACATAATCTTTCTTGGCTACTATGAGGATGAGCCTCAGGTTCCGGACCCAGTCCGTATAGTTGCTGCCATCATCTTTCAGCTTGGTTTTCTCTAGGAACGCGTTGAAATTGAGGACAACGTTGGCCATTAGATCTACAAGACATAGTGTAAAGATTTTAGACTAAGTTCATGATAATTAAGTTCATATAATCAAATTATTTAATGAACTCCCACTCAGATAGACATCCCTCTAGTCATCTAAGTGATACATGATCCGAATTTAACTAGGCCGTGTCCGATCATCACGTGAGACGGACTAGTCAAGATCGGTGAACATCTCCATGTTGATCGTATCTTCTATACGACTCATGCTCGACCTTTCGGTCCTCCGTGTTCCGAGGCCATGTCTGTACATGCTAGGCTCGTCAAGTCAACCTAAGTGTATTGCGTGTGTTCCGAGGCCATGTCTGTACATGCTAGGCTCGTCAACACCCGTTGTATTCGAACGTTAGAATCTATCACACCCGATCATCACGTGGTGCTTCGAAACAACGAACCTTCGCAACGGTGCACAGTTAGGGTGAACACTTTCTTGAAATTATTATAAGGGATCATCTTACTTACTACCGTCGTTCTAAGCAAATAAGATGCAAAAACATGATAAACATCACATGCAATCAAATAGTGACATGATATGGCCAATATCATCATGCTCCTTTGATCTCCATCTTCGGGGCACCATGATAATCTTCGTCACCGGCATGACACCATGATCTCCATCATCATGATCTCCATCATTGTGTCTTCATGAAGTCGTCACGCCAACGATTACTTCTACTTCTATGGCTAACGCGTTTAGCAACAAAGTAAAGTAATTTACATGGCGTTATTCAATGACACGCAAGTCATACAAAATAATAAAGACAACTCCTATGGCTCCTGCCGGTTGTCATACTCATCGACATGCAAGTCGTGATTCCTATTACAAGAATATGATCAATCTCATACATCACATATATCATTCATCACATCTTCTGGCCATATCACATCACATAGCACTTGCTGCAAAAACAAGTTAGACGTCCTCTAATTGTTGTTGCAAGTTTTTTTACGTGGTTTGTAGGTTTCTAGCAAGAACATTTTCTTACCTACGTATGACCACAACGTGATTTGCCAATCTCTATTTACCCTTCATAAGGACCCTTTTCATCGAATCCGTTCCGACTAAAGTAGGAGAGACAGACACCCGCTAGCCACCTTATGCAACTAGTGCATGTCAATCGGTGGAACCTGTCTCACGTAAGCGTACGTGTAAGGTCGGTCCGGGCCGCTTCATCCTACAATGCCGCCGAAACAAGAAAAGACTAGTAGCGGCAAGAAGAATTGGCAAACTCAACGCCCACAACTGCTTTGTGTTCTACTCGTGCATAGTAACTACGCATAGGCCTGGCTCATGATGCCACTGTTGGGAATCGTAGCATAATTTTAAAATTTTCCTACGCTCACCAAGATGCATCTATGGAGTATACTAGCAACGAGGGGAAAGGAGTGCATCTACATACCCTTGTAGATCGCGAGCGGAAGCGTTCCAATGAACGTGGATGACGGAGTCGTACTCGCCGTGATCCAAATCACCGATGACCGAGTGCCGAACGGACGGCACCTCCGCGTTCAACACACGTACAGTGCAGCGACGTCTCCTCCTTCTTGATCCAGCAAGGGGGAAGGAGAGGTTGATGGAGATCCAGCAGCACGACGGCGTGGTGGTGGATGTAGCGGGATGCCGGCAGGGCTTCGCCGAGCTTCTACGAGAGAGAGAGGTGTAGCAGGGGAGGAGGGAGGCGCCCAAGGCTGTAGGTTGCTGCCCTCCCTCCCCCCCCTTTATATAGGCCCCCTGGGAGGGGGGGCGCCGGCCAGATCCCATCTAGGGTGGGGGCGGCGGCCAAGGGGGGGAAAGGGGTGCCTTGCCCCCCAAGGCAAGTGGGAAGCCCCCCCACCCTAGGGTTCCCAACCCTAGGCGCATGGGGGAGGCCCATGGGGGGCGCCCAGCCCACTAGGGGCTGGTTCCCTTCCCACTTCAGCCCACGGGGCCCTCCGGGATAGGTGGCCCCACCCGGTGGACCTCCGGGACCCTTCCGGTGGTCCCGGTACAATACCGGTAACCCCCGAAACTTTCCCGGTGGCCGAAACTTGACTTCCTATATATAATTCTTCACATCCGGACCATTCCGGAACCTCTCGTGACGTCCGGGATCTCATCCGGGACTCCGAACAACTTTCGGGTTTCCGCATACATATATCTCTACAACCCTAGCGTCACCGAACCTTAAGTGTGTAGACCCTACGGGTTCGGGAGACATGCAGACATGACCGAGACGCCTCTCCGGTCAATAACCAACAGCGGGATCTGGATACCCATGTTGGCTCCCACATGTTCCACGATGATCTCATCGGATGAACCACGGTGTCGAGGATTCAATCAATCCCGTATACAATTCCCTTTGTCAATCGATATGTTACTTGCCCGAGATTCGATCGTCGGTATCCCAATACCTTGTTCAATCTCGTTACCGGCAAGTCTCTTTACTCGTACCGCAATGCATGATCCCGTGACTAACGCCTTAGTCACATTGAGCTCATTATGATGATGCATTACCGAGTGGGCCCAGAGATACCTCTCCGTCACACGGAGTGACAAATCCCAGTCTCGATCCGTACCAACCCAACAGACACTTTCGGAGATACCCGTAGTGCACCTTTATAGTCACCCAGTTACGTTGTGACGTTTGGCACACCCAAAGCACTCCTACGGTATCCGGGAGTTACACGATCTCATGGTCTAAGGAAAAGACACTTGACATTGGAAAAGCTCTAGCAAACGAAACTACACGATCTTTTATGCTATGCTTAGGATTGGGTCTTGTCCATCACATCATTCTCCTAATGATGTGATCCCGTTATCAATGACATCCGATGTCCATAGTCAGGAAACCATGACTATCTGTTGATCAACGAGCTAGTCAACTAGAGGCTTACTAGGGACATGTTGTGGTCTATGTATTCACACATGTATTACGATTTCCGGTCAATACAGTTATAGCATGAATAATAGACAATTACCATGAACAAAGAAATATAATAATAACCATTTATTATTGCCTCTAGGGCATATTTCCAACAAACAAGTCATGCCTCCCACATTTGATCTTTCGACCAGGTCTGGACGGGGTACCGGACAAGAGCAAATCGAGATTGGAGCACGCCAAATGCCCGCTCGACATCCTTCCTGCGAGCCTCCTAAGGAAGAGCTTTCGGCTCATCCGATAACGGCACCGAAATACTTTCTCGCTGTGCAATGGAGCGTCGGCGAAGTAGTCGACGTAGAGCAAGCAATAGCCTTCCAGTCGATGCCTCTACTTTGCATTCAGCCAGCCCACCGCTGAGCCACCTCGCCGCGGCTTTGCATTGCTCGCGAACAGGCCGCCCAAAGCGGCGAGGACCATGATATGCTCTTCGTCCTGGGCGTCGGCATCGGCTTCCTCCTCCAGCAGCGTCGGGAACGCCTCCTCGTAGTACGAGTCCATCGCTGAGCAGACAAATCTCCGAACACCTGGCGGGCGGGAAACCTTGCCCTGCGTGGCCGGAGCACCGGAAAGATCGCCCAGGAACGGAGTGGAGGCTGCCGCGATGAACCCTCTCTTTTCCGCCTGACAGTGGTGGCCTAGGCGCGTTTTCCCTTTCCCTGGAGCCCCCAAGCACCCCCCAGCGCGTTGGGTTCGGCCTGGGATCGCCGGGCCAAAATATGGGACGAGCCGGCGGATTTCGGCGTCCTAGGGACGCGAGTGAGGTTTTTTCGGGGATGACGCAAAAAAAGTCACCCTGGGGGCCTATTGGGGACACGAGTGGAGATGCTCTAAGCCACCATCAACTAAACTTTGCACCATCGCTTCCGGAGGAATCCATTTACGAGCCGTACGTTGGACATTTGGACATGCTAGGGAGTTGGGTTTTTTTGAAATAAATCAAACCTTTATTCATTAGAAATAACCAGTACATCATTTGTGAGGATCATAACAATTTTATTTAGAGGCTCCTCAAACCAATCCGAAGTCGAAGAAAATCTAGTTAGTCTAGCAAGTTCATGAGCTACTTTATTTGCCTCTCTATTACAATGTTCGAATGCTAGGGAGCTGGGTTTGCATGTATTGGCGATC